>NC_047126.1:3103065-4503745 GCF_009829125.3 Periophthalmus magnuspinnatus | reverse complement strand
GCTAACAGATCTGCAAACAAGGAACGACACGTTGATCCAAACCCAACATTTAGTCGCCCCGCCCACAATACACACCCGTGACATGTACGCACAGCATCCCCACCCACGGGAGCGGCGGGGGTCTCCAAACACGCTGAGCCTAATCTAATTAAAGCATCCCTGTCATGACAATCCTCCTCCTAAGAAACGTAGTCGTTCATTATCTTTATCACAACCACACGCTGCTACCGCTGCGTTATCCCTTATCAAATCACGTTTTATCCTTTTCTTTTTTTTTTTCTGTTTCTAATAATAGCGCACTTGTTCAAGCCAAACACGACGTAACACAGGGAACTATTCTGAAAGTGTGTCAGTTTAATAATGTATTTTCAGTGCAAGGCGTCTGGGTGAGACAAAGAAATCGGGCTTTAAAAGTGCAGGCCGAGAGTGGAAAAAAAATATAAAATTCTAATAGAAGAAGTGAAATGAGAGGCAGTATGGGAAGGAATATGCATAAAGGAGGGAGATAATCACGCTGGATCTGCCCACTGGATTAGCTGTGAGCAAAGATTAACCGCGCAAAGATGAGGAGATGAACATTTCCACACTAAAAAGACTGGGTTTTTTTCTCTCGTTTTTTTAAGTTCCTTCAGAGAGCCCACTTCTTCTTCTTCTTCTTCTCCTTCTTGCTTATGTAACAGCGTTTATGCGGCGCTAGGGGTGGACATAAATTGGAGGGTGAACCAGACAGGATTTATGTAAGGTGATATCGTGTGCGAAGGCAGCTGTTTTGAAATTAAGAGTGACTTGTAAATCGTAGCAGCGCCTCCTGTCTGTGTCTGTGGCTCTCTCTCTCAGATCATCACGTTATACTTAAGCTAACTCTCTGCCAATAATAGCTCGAGCGTAATTACGATTCTAGGTACAGCCTTTCTTCAAAAAAAGCTCGCTAGAATTGCATTTCTTCCGTCCTATCGCCGACTTTGCAGGAAAAGTCCGAAAAGGCCAGTCACGCCGAGCGACTGTGGCCATGGAAACGGCAGATCAGGAAGTGTTGTTAGCTGTTAGCGCTTTAGCTACCTTGTTGAGATGCAATTTTCCACAGCATAGACTATGAATATGAACTATCTTCCATCTCATCACCTCCTCCGCACATAAGCCATCTCAGACTTTACCACTCCGCTCTGACCCACCTGATTTTAAACAGATATTCGGTATTTTTCTCCATTTTAGTCGCCTGGAATCCAAAATACGCACTTCTTCAATACGTGATGAAGATGTTCGCAAATGACATCACACGGGGCTGAAAACCAGGGCGGATTGCTGCAGAATCGATGGGTAAAGTGCTAAACTCTGCTAATCTGAGGTGAGATCAATTTAATTTTGTTTGTAAATCATAGGTATGACTTCTGGGAGAAAATATTTAAAACTATTTCTTTTATATGTTTGGGGTTGTGTCTTCAGATGCTTCAGTGACCCCTCACCAGGCGGACGCAGGAGCCTTCATTACGTCGCGTACAAGATGCTTAATACTGTTTAGTTGGAAGAAAGCAGCCGCACCATCTTTGAAGCATTGAGTAGAAGACGTCATGTCACATTTAAAACTTGAACACTTGAGATGTTCTGTGGATGGATCAATTCAAAATTATCATAAGACCTGGCAGCTGTTCCGCCTTTATTTTTCTGAACTAAGAGAAAAGCCCATTATTTCACCTTATAATTTTTTTTCTTAAATTTTCCATTATTTATTTAATATTATGTATTATTATTTATTATTATGTATTATTATCAATTTTGTATTATTATTAATTTTGTGTTATTATGTATTTTTATTTATTTTTGATTTATTTATTTACTTGTTTATTTATTATTATCATTGTTATTATTATTTATTATATTTATTTATGTAAACTCACTGGTCCAACCTAATTATTTATGCATATGTGTATATGTATGTGTGTGTGTATATGTATGTGTGTATCTGTATGTGTATATGTATGTGTATAAGTGTGTATCTGTATATGTATATGTGTGTATATGTATGTGTGTGTATCTGTATGTGTATATGTATGTGTGTGTATCTGTATGTGTATATATGTGTATATGTATGTGTGTGTATCTGTATGTGTATATATGTGTATATGTATGTGTGTGTATCTGTATGTGTATATGTATGTGTGTGTATCTGTATGTGTATATGTGTGTATATGTATGTGTGTATATGTGTGTATGTGTATATGTATGTGTCTGTTTTATTTTTATTTATTTATTTATTTCAGACACATTAATAAACATTTGCATGTAAATATGACAGAATTAGCCCGAGGACTATTTTTCACCCGTGGTCCCGGGACAGGTGTAAAATGTCGACCTGTAGGAAATAAAATACAATAGAATAAAAACAAGGTTATTATTTACACTCTAAAATCATTCTTACATACAGTCACATACAACTCCATTCTTATTGTCATAAAACCACATTCAGCCACAAACACAACATACTGTTGTCTACATACACACACATACACATACATACATGTATACACACACTGACACAAACAGACATACAACATGTATCTGTATATGTATGTGTCTGTATTTGTATGTGTATGTAGTTGTATCTGTATGTGTATATGTATGTGTGAGTATCTGTATGTGTGTGTATATGTATATGTGTGTATATGTATATGTGTGTATATGTATGTGTGTGTATCTGTATGTGTGTGTATCTGTATGTGTGTGTATCTGTATGTGTATATGTATATGTGTGTATCTGTATGTGTATATGTATGTGTGTGTATATGTATGTGTGTGTGTATATGTATGTGTGTGTATCTGTATGTGTGTGTATCTGTATGTGTGTGTATCTGTATGTGTGAGTATCTGTATGTGTGAGTATATGTATGTGTGTGTATCTGTATGTGTATCTGTATGTGTGTGTATCTGTATGTGTATCTGTATGTGTGTGTATATGTATGTGTGTGTATCTGTATGTGTGTGTATCTGTATGTGTATATGTATGTGTGTATCTGTATGTGTGTGTATATGTATGTGTGTGTATATGTATGTGTGTGTATCTGTATGTGTATATGTATATGTGTGTATCTGTATGTGTATATGTATGTGTGTGTGTATATGTATGTGTGTGTGTATATGTATATGTGTGTATCTGTATGTGTGTGTATATGTATGTGTGTGTGTATATGTATGTGTGTGTATATGTATGTGTGAGTATATGTATGTGTGTGTATCTGTATGTGTGAGTATATGTATGTGTGAGTATCTGTATGTGTGTGTATATGTATGTGTGTGTGTATATGTATGTGTGTGTATATGTATATGTGTGCATCTGTATGTGTGTGTATATGTATGTGTGTGTGTATATGTATGTGTGTGTATATGTATGTGTGTATCTGTATGTGTGTGTATCTGTATGTGTGAGTATATGTATGTGTGTGTATCTGTATGTGTATATGTATGTGTGTGTATCTGTATGTGTATATGTATGTGTGTGTATCTGTATGTGTATATGTATGTGTGAGTATCTGTATGTGTATGTGTGAGTATCTGTATCTGTGTATGTGTGTATCTGTATGTGTATGTGTGTGTATCTGTATGTGTATATGTATGTGTGTGTATCTGTATGTGTATATGTATGTGTGTGTATCTGTATGTGTATACGTATGTGTGTGTATCTGTATGTGTGTGTGTATATGTAGTTGTCTTCTCTTCATTTCAAAGTGCCTGCTGTCCTGTTGTGTTTTTGTCTCATTTTTATATGTATATATTCAAAGTATTTAAAAATCAATAAAAAAGACTTGAATAATAATAATCATTTGTAAATCACAGGCGACCAATGAGCTTGTTCGTGTCACGGGAAAAACGAATCTGATTGGACGATCACGTTTGACCCGGTTTACAACGAAGGACGTTTGGACCAGACTGAAATAATCTGGATAAAAAATACACGGAAATTTCATTCTGGAACCATTTTAGGGCTGTCAAAAATGGACTGACAGACACTAAAAGGAGTATTTTGAGAAGGAATTGTGATTTTAATGTCTTTCTTACTCTATAAAGCACTTTGATTTACTTTGTGTACGAATTGTGCTGTACAAATAAACCCGCCTTGCCTTAATTCTGAAAAAAAACACATACATGGAACAGTAATGAAGAGCTGAAATACTAAAACTTTAATCTTTAATCACCCCAAATTGTCCACAGTTCAGTCGCTCATTGTCCCTCTGCTTCCCTTCCCCGCCTCTCCCGACGTCTACGCTCGCTAATAAAATCAATAACGCATCTTTTATTTGTCTGAATACTTAATTAGAGTCTTTCTCAGTCGAAGAAGAAGCTCAAATAGATCGCTTTGAGGGGAAAAACACCCTGGAGAACATCGTGCGACAGCGACAGCCCACCGCCATGATAACCCTCAATCTTCTCCCGTGTCTTTAAACGTCAACTCCAGTTCCTTCTTTTTTTTTCCCCCGCGGCTCCTCCCTCTGCCATATCGCCTCACGAGATCCCTGAATTCTGGCGATACTGTGGCGACGGCGCGAGGCATATTTAGAGACGGAAAATCAAATCAAAAGAATAAACAGAAGCGGAGGCCGGGGCTGGTCGCCTACAGCGCACATAAAACACGTCTCGCACATGCCATTACCGACTTACTCCGTGATGAAAGAAGATGAAAAGAATTTATAAAAGAAGATAAGGATGGAGAAAAGGAGAGGGAAAAGTGATGTGCACAATGCCATAATAACTGGCTTTGTTCTGCTTTGTCGGGCCCGCCTACATGTTAGCGGGAGGGAAGATACTGGAGAAATAAATAAATTAAAAAAACATCTCGTAGCTCGGCCGTAGCGATTCACGGCCGCTCCGGAGGGTTCTCAAGGCCATCTCGCCGGCGATGTTGATGCCGACGAGCGTGAATCTCTCCGGGGATTGAGCCCTTCAAAAAGCGTACGCGAGGACTCGACCTACAGACCGACGGCGCGACCTCCATTTGACAGCACCTAGTCTACGTTAATGGTGCAAGTGCCGACCGAGAAGGGTTACGTAAGGGCAAAGATAAACGGGGGGGAAAAAAAACTGGAAAATAATAATGGTCTGAACGCATTAGATCAGATCGTAACATCTCGCGGTAGACATAACAGGTCGTATTGCTAGTGACAGGTGAATCATTGTGTTAGTGAACCCGGGTGTTATTAAACTTGCATCTAATGTATTTCAATTTCACTGCACACAAATTATTTTTCATACAATATTGATTTTCTTAATTACCTTCTGAGGGCTTTTGGCAGGCCGGGTACCTCTGTGGTAACACATAATCGTTACTGGTCTAGATGTTCTTTGGATATTTCTGACGTCTCACTAATGTCTTTTCTTATGACATATTATTTTTCAATATAATCCTGAGACGCACTGAACTGAAAGTATAACTGTTATTATGCACGGTCCCTTCTCAGTCCCATAAGCAATGAATAGTACTGCATATTATTATTTGGTTTATGTAAGTATATAAAAATGTATATTGCATTTGGCACCGTGAAGCTGCACTTTCTTCTCAGAATATGAAGGGTGGATCTGAAGAGGTGGGTGAAGGAGGGGGAGGAGTAGAGGAGTGTAGTTGCATCATAATCTTAGATCTTTAGCAGGATCCACGTGGTTTAAGATATGTTTAAATCCGTACAGACCAAAAGCCCTGTGAAATCTAAGAAAGCCCTTTCTACACCTGCAGTGAACTTTATATTCCGCTACTGTCTCCCAAACATAGCGAGACTCACTACGGTTTGAGCCTCAGCCTTTCGCACGTTGAGCTGTGCAGCTCCTCCACAGCAGATGGATGTTAAGTGCCATGCTTGAGGGCATCTCAACAGGTTTACGGACAGTTTGGGTGTCTAGCTGAGTTTACAGAAAAGGCAAAGAATCATCCACACAAAGATAGTGAAAAAGTACTCACGGATGTTGTCAGTGGTCTCCTGCACAGTGTCAGTCTTGAGTAGATTGTCAGCTAACATGAAAGCGCCCGTCTCCACAGTGTCGAGGAGCAGCGTGGCTGAGTGCAGCTGCTCGCTGGTGGGGAGCTCTCTCCACGCCGCCTGGGCTCGGGAGTGCAGCAGATTATTCACTGTCTCCACCATGGCCTAGAGCAAACGCACAAACACTGGTCACATTCACCTGTGTCAGCCTGAGTCACTGCTGCTAGCATGTGTCTAATGCTAATCCATTCATAGCCACGTGACGTCGTTACTGCTAAACGACCGCAGCGATCAATGGGATGAAACGGCACAAATGTACTTTTCCATGTATCATGTCGATAAACAATGAGACACAAACGTTAGTGATGCAAATGCAGCATTCCCATGCAAACCCAACAGGGTCAAATACAGACCGCTTTTCATGTTCACTACCTCATGTTAATTTGTTGTCTCCTGGATGGTGCAATAGAAATTCACCCACAGATGTTCAAAAATCAAGCTTCACTAATTAGTTGATTGCAATCACGATGTGTCTACACCCCCAAAACCTGGTTCTCCTCTCTTTTTGTGCCTTATCTGCGAGTAGGCAAAACTTGTGCTCGAGGGTCTGGGAAGAAATTAGAGTTTTATCTGATAATGTCTTCTGGGTCACACTCAGCCAGGCAGAACATTTCCGAATCCAGGAATAGTTCTGATCCGAATGGAAGGGAGATGACTGCTGAAATATCCCCAGAACAGTTGTTTTGTCTACAGCTCACATTCCTTTATGCTCTTATGAATCCATCCACACATTTTAGACACACACTTTTGGAAGAGAAACAGATAAAGGATCCGGCAAGAGTTGGTTTGAGAGTTAGCAGTGGGACGCTGATAAAACAGCCCAGTGAGTCTGCGGTGACAGGACTCCGCTGGGACAGAGAGAGGTGGAAATCCAGGTGCTATCAAACGCACTCATCTCCCAGTCCGGTCCAGCTCTTTATTTTCTCTTTCTCAACGCCACCTTTTTACCTCCGCAAAACCCATTCTTCAGTTATCACGCACTCTCTCAGGAGCAAACGTGAAAAAAAAAATCAGGGAACAGAAACAAGAATGAACTGATATTAGAAAGAGGAGATGTTTCCATAAGGGACTGGCAAGGTCGCGGCAGACGACTTGGTGGCACGTTGACACACACGTTAAATCGTTTGACTTTGCGTAGCCTTTTTTACTGCAGGGAACAAACACGGTGCATTTACACGGTTAGCGCTAACTCGTACGTCAAGGGTATGCAGTACTAAACACTCGGTTTGGCCTAGGAAATGAACAAATTAATCCGTACCTGTTTATTTTGGGGCAGTTTAAACCCACACATGGATAAATGGCAGCACACATGAAATGAGAGCTTATCCAACAAGCTAATGCGCTGATATGATGTCCTCTTTTAGGGCTAGGAGCTAATTAGCTTGAATGCATATCCAATGAGTTTGGGAAGGCTACATGTAAACAAAAACTAATTAATCCACTGCTTCGGCAAACAAACTAGGAAAAGCAGGAGGGGGCACACACATGTCAGGAAATGTGTCTCCCGTGTTTTATCGAGTGTTAAAAAGATTTTGGTTTTCCCTATCAATTATATAATAATTATTAGCACAACAGTGTTAGCACTAGTGCCTACATGACAAAGGAATGAGCACAAATGGTCTGATTAGCACACAAAAGAAAATAAATTCAGTGCGGAGACAGTCAAATTGGGCACAATTTTGTAAATCTATTCAGTTGTGTGTCAGGGGAAAATGTCAAAGAAATTGGTCCGTTCTGGTTTCCTAAACATACGGATTTGCGGCTTTTGTTTTCAGTTATTTTAATTTAAACGCTTTGGTGCTTTTGCAGAGTTGTTGGGTCAAATGAGACTATTTGATGGTTGGTTAAAATTATGTTTAAATCAATAACAGTGAGGTCGGTGATGTGGTTCATTATCCCTGGTTTCGAGGCAGAATGTCTGAAAACGCGCTCCCCGATGACTGTTCCGTACCACAGCGTCTGATTACTGTTTGTTTGTCTCTGGTGGATGGCTACGATCCCTCCACATCATCTTTGTGTTACAGTATTTGTCATTTCTGTTGCTCACTCTTTGAATAGCGGTAAAAGACGCCATGATAGAGATTAGATGACCTCGCTTTATCCCGCAATGGCAAAAATACTGTAGCTTTTTGCTTATACCTTCGCCAGAAAACTCCAATGAGCCAATGTTTAATTTAGAAAAGAGCTAAAGACTTGTTTACATTACATACTGTTTATATAACCCGCTAGCCACATGGGCACGATTCTGGCTCCTTCAACTCTGGCGCCAATTCACTTTCTATTGAAAAACTGTCACCCTTTACTCTGCAACTGCTGCTGTCAGACTCGTCATTTTGGTCTTAAATATCCGTATTAACCCGCTTGTCCTTAAGTCAAGACATGAACATTAATAACAGACAAATCAAGCGCCTTCTTACACTGACAGCGTTTGCTAAGTGCCAGCTCCCGGCTAAACCAACGACGCTACGACAGCCTCGCTCCGGATTGGCTCTTTAGTTGCTATGATACTCGCGGTTTTCGGATTTCCAAAACTCAGCTCCAAATCCGCCGCTGTAACCGCTTCATTCGTCTGGATCCGAACGCTACGGGTAACATCACACTCCCGCTTTCTTTACACAGTCTCCGGTTTCGTACGATCTCGGACATAAAAACACTGACAATGACGGGCAGCTGGTAATATATTTTTTAGCTCTGGGCCAAAATCCGACACGGGGTCATGCGTAGCCCTCGAGCCGTACACTGGACACGGCTTCTATAGGGAGCGTGCTAATAAAACATAAACCTATTCCCAGCTCACACAGACGTCATATATACTGCTATAGTGGCAGGTATGTCTTCCTCCTCCTCCGTTTATGTCAATGATGCATGCGTTGTGTACGGCGTTCCTTCAGCGCGGTCCTGTGGGTGCTCGTATATGTGCGTGTGTGGGCGTGAGAGTGCGCACGAGGGGCCGGGAGAGGCATCGCTGTGCATCATTCTGCTCCACTTGTTATACTGTAGCGGGCTGGGCGAGCGACAGTCATGGGAAGGCATAGGGAGTGAGATAGCGCGAGTCTCTGCAGGCAAAAGCAGATATGACAGCAGTGGCACTCATATACTTCTGCTCCCAGGACGCTAACTTTGATGTGATCCAGATAACCCGCTTCTTTTTTTCCCCCCTTCTCATTAAACTTTTTATTGAACTTGAGATTATCTTGCTTTTTTCAATTTCTTATAATTTTTCATTGAAATTTAATTCAGCTGTGATTGGATCTTTGGAGATAGATGCAGGGGAGAAGGAGGAGGAGGAGAAGACGAAGTAGGAGAAGAAGGAGTGTGCGTTTCCTTGAGGTCTAGACATCTTTAAATCAGAAAAGTCAGTTTCGGGTTTTGGGTTGTGCCTCCCAGGCGTCGGTGCCAGGAGTGACATTTCTATCAGCAAGGAGTATAAGGACTCGGGGGGGGCAAAAATGGAGGCCGTTTTTTTAGGTGGTGTTTTCAAAGAGAAGCAAAACTCTGGAGAGACAGATAAGGTTTGTGCAAAAGTGCGTATTGTCGGGATGTGGGGATGCTGAGCGCACATATACCAGTAAATGGGGCAGAAGTGAAATGCTTTGAAGCGTCAGGGTAATCCAGCGTAAACAGCAGTGCAGAGACAGACTGCGACTTCCAACAACCGCACAAGGGCCCGCGCACACTCCACCGCTCCACGGGCCCCCGGTATGTGCGCACACGGGCGGGTCGTATCAAATATGGAAGAACAGGAGGACGGCGAGCTGGAGCGCGCGTTATGCAAATACTGTACTTCATGCGTCATCGGCGGATGTGCGGTCGGGTTCGAAATCGCTGTCGCCTCAAAGCAACTTCCACGTGTTTTCGTTAATGTTGTACTTTTTTTTTTTTTCATTTTTATTGATGAAAAAAGAAAAACGGTACAGTACAAAACATAACGGGACTTGACAAGAGGTAGAAATATGCAAAAAAAGACAAGCTGGTACAAAGTAGAGGACAAGAAACAAATAAAACTATGATCAGAGTTTGGGGCGGGTTGAGGGGGTGGGTTGAGGGGGTGGGTTGAGGGGGTTGGTTGAGGGGGTTGGTTGAGGGGGTGGGTTGAGGGGGTGGGTTGAGGGGGTTGGTTGAGGGGGCGGTTGAGGGGGCTGGTTGAGGGGGTGGGTTGAGGGGGTTGGTTGAGGGGGCGGGTTGAGGGGGGGGTTGAGGGGGTTGGTTGAGGGGGTTGGTTGAGGGAGCGGGTTGAGGGGGTTGGTTGAGGGGGCGGGTTGAGGGGGGGGTTGAGGGGTTTGGTTGAGGGAGCGGGTTGAGGGGGTTGGTTGAGGGGGTTGGTTGAGGGGGTTGGTTGAGGGGGTGGTTGAGGGGGTTGGTTGAGGGAGCGGGTTGAGGGGGTTGGTTGAGGGGGCGGGTTGAGGGGGCTGGTTGAGGGGGTTGGTTGAGGGGGCGGGTTGAGTGGGCGGGTTGAGGGGGCTGGTTGAGGGGGTTGGTTGAGGGGGCGGGTTGAGGGGGTTGGTTGAGGGGGTTGGTTGAGTGGGCGGGTTGAGGGGGCGGGGCTGGGGTCTTACAATGAGCTAATGTTTTATTATTGAGCAGGTAAAATGAATGAGTGAGTTTAGTTATGAAGTTAAAACTATTTTTAACATTCAGTTTCAGGGCTGAGTCTCCATTCTTTTTATTTTTTCCTTCTCCTTTATTCCCTTTTTTATCCTTCCTTTCCTTTCTTCCTTATTTTCCTCTTTTCCTTTCTTTCCTTTCCTTTTGTTTTCTTTTTTGTTCATGTTAATACTTAAACACAGAGTAAAACTAATCTGTAATAGTTTGCATCATATTAAACTTATAATCTTCTTGCCAGCTCTGCGATTTCTACACAACCAGATTGAAATTAGCATTAACTTTTAGGATAATTTTTAGGTTTTTTTTGTATTTTTAATCTAACCTCACTGACAAAGAAAGTCTACTTAACATCTTGGTGTTTTAATGTTCTTTTTATATACATATCGTGTGATTTGTTTATTTGTTTTTTGTTTTGTGACACACTGAGCAGATTAAGTTGTTGTAAATGTGGTACACAAATAAACTTGAACTCATTTGAACAACATAAATGTGCTCAGAAATTCAAAAATGTCGTTTATTACAAAATGCATGCTAGTGATCTGCAATAATCTAAAAAAAAAGTGGGAGACACATATATCAAAAATGGATAACACAGTTGTTCTGGAAATATGCAAACTTAGAATTCTGATTATACTGTTGATAATTATTTCAAAAATTGCAGGAGAACATCCACACCAGCTAAATTTGAAAAGAAAATCTATTAATTTTGTGCGTAGATAAGCCGCGCCTGAATATAAGCTGCAGGTTTTCATGTTGTAACAGGAGATATTTACACAGAAAGACACGTTTTTTTTGTTGTTTTTTTTAACTGTGCCTGAAAATTGGCACCAACATGACATCAACACGGGATACACATGCCTGCAGGTTTAGAAAATAAAACTGCACCAACGTGAGCCATCTGCTTCTATTTTCTCTGAAAGATTTGTCATCTTTTTACATTGACTAAGTTCTTCCCTCTGCTGCCTCCAACGTCGTGCAGTGGCTCTATTTCCTTCTTTGATGCCAAAACTTATGTGCAGTGGCTCTATTTCCTTCTTTGATGCCAAAACTTACGTGCAGTGGCTCTATTTCCTTCTTTGATGCCAAAACTTACGTGCAGTGGCTCTATTTCCTTCTTTGATGCCAAAACTTACGTGCAGTGGCTCTATTTCCTTCTTTGATGCCAAAACTTACGTGCAGTGGCTCTATTTCCTTCTTTGATGCCAAAGCTTACTTGCATTAGCTCTATTTCCTTCTTTGACGCTGAGCTTACGTGCAGTGGCTCTATTTCCTTCTTTGACGCTGAGCTTACGTGCAGTGGCTCTATTTCCTTCTTTGACGCTGAGCTTACGTGCAGTGGCTCTATTTCCTTCTTTGACGCTGAGCTTATGTGCAGTGGCTCTATTTCCTTCTTCCTCTATTTCATTTCTTCATGTATTTTCCATGATGAGGCTGTGGCATGATGCGACAAAATCAAAATTCATGTATTCTTCTGCGCAAAATCTTTCCTCACGTCTGTCTCACTTTTGCGTTTACTGCTAGAGATCGCCCCCCGGTGGCCGTTATCCAGTAAAAATCTATTTATAAGCTGCGGGGGGAAAAGTAGCGGCTTATAGTCCAAAATTGACGGTACTGTTCCAAATATAACATCATTCTGCACTTTTGTGGTTCATTTTATGCTCTATTTCTAAATTTGTGCTGTACTTGAACCGTAACCACAACATTTACAGCCACAGTTAGCACATTCCTGCTGCGTTTTCAAAATATATCATCATTTTTATCCAATGCCGCCCACATTTACCTGCTGCATCCGAAAGATTCTGTTTACCTCCTCTGTAATATTGTCGCGAAGTAATATTTACTCGAGAACAGATTTTGAGTAG
This sequence comes from Periophthalmus magnuspinnatus, assembly GCF_009829125.3. Classification (NCBI taxonomy): domain Eukaryota; kingdom Metazoa; phylum Chordata; class Actinopteri; order Gobiiformes; family Gobiidae; genus Periophthalmus; species Periophthalmus magnuspinnatus. The sequence continues at coordinate 4,491,258 of NC_047126.1, read as the reverse complement.
TTGATTCTGCTCATTAGTTCTCGTTTACATGTTTTCCTGTATAATTTGGTAGCCTCTTCCTCCTCCCTCCCTCCTTTCGTCTACCTCACTCACTCTTTCTTCCAACATTCCCCCCCTACAGCATCAAAGCCTCTCCACACCAGCAACTTCATCATGAATAAATTGCCAATTTAGAATACATGAAACGAGTCCCCAATTCCCTGAACGACGCTAGACGGAGGGTAGAGCGAGGAGGAGGAGCGGGAAACGCAGAAGAAGAGGAAGAAGAAGAGAGAAAATAAAAAGAGGATTCAATTATTTTTTGTCTCTATTAGGAACCCAAACCTCCAGCCCACTCTCCTCACTTGGCAATTAGTGCGGCGGGTAATTAACGAGGACAGGCCAACGCCACGCCACAGCCCTAATCACGCACATTTCTATCCGGCAGACTCAGGCACTGTTGCTATAATTTTGTTTCACATTACTGAAGGCTAATTACATAATCGATCATTCCCAGCCCCCTCCTCCTCTCGTGTAGAATCCCAGTCAGCTGTGCGACGACAACCGGGATTTAGTTTGGAATGTTACAGGAAGAAATATGAATGGGATTTCGATCAGTGGAAAAGCGGTCAAATAAATATTATCAGAACGGACCTGTCTCGATATGATATTTTTTATACATTGCTGAAGTAAATATAGACGATAAACGGTGATATTGGAACTAATTTACGCCCCTGACACGAAAACCCTAAATGAAAAGTAGAATGAAGCACTTTAGCAGTTAGTTTATATCTATTATGCGTCAGAAAAGTTATTTATTCAAACTTCTACAGCTCAAATCTTATCATAGAACAGAAAAATACCAAAAATCCTCAGCCTGTGTTTTACCGCCATCATTTTTATTTACTTTTTATTTAAATAATATTAAAATAATATGTTATATGTTGGTATTTTAGTGTTTTATTTTGGTAGTCAGGTAGGAACTGTTGTTGTTTTGTTTTGTTTCCGCTTGACCACTTGATAAAGACGCACGCCTGGTTTACGAGCAAACGTGCGGCGTCTCAGTTAAGTTTATTAAAGTTAAAATTAAGTTAATCAAAGTAAAGCTCATTCTAACTCTTAAATTTGGGTCAGACAGCGACGTATGTATTTGTAACTTCAAGTAGTTTATTTTATGTCTTTTATTATATATTTCTAATTGTAATTTATGTTGGCGTCGTTAGCATCAGCGACCGAGTTTGCACATTCAAATTAAACATTTATCCAGCCATCAGTAAAAAAAAAAACTCTTTATTGACACGAGGAGGAAAAGAAAGAAAAAGTCCCCACGGTAAATATATCGACCCCCAAAACATATTGAACGACACGGCGCACTTTTGCTCGTCAGGCGTGCGTCTTTATCGAGTCGTCAAGCGGAAACAAAACAAAACAACAACAGTTCCTAAATAAAACACTAAAACACCAACATATAACATATTATTTTAATATTATTTAAATAAAAAGTAAATAAAAATGATGGCGGTAAAACACAGGCTGAGGATTTTTTAATATTTTTCTGTTTTATGATAAGATTTGAGCTGTAGAAGTTTGAATAAATAACTTTTCTGACGCATAATAGATATAAACTAACTGCTAAAGTGCTTCATTCTACTGTTTTTAATATATTTTTTTGGTATAGTCCTATTTTCTATATGGAGAAAAAAGTTCACGGTCAAAAGCTGTAGTTCTGAAGTTCATCTAACGCAGCTTGAAACTAACTGATTATTAACAACGGTAAAATACTGCACGGCCTTGTAGTTATAGCTCAACTATTTCAAAAAGAACCTTTCAGCCGTTCAGTAAAGACACGTCAAATTTGAATAAAATGAGCATTCAGCGTTCATCCTTGAGCACATATTCGCAAATAATTTGGATGTTTCATGGTGAATTATTAACTACTACCAAGAATGTGAGAAATACTTTGGAAAATGTAACCACAAAGTAAAAGTTATAAACATTTTAGGTATCTCTACTTTTAGGATTTGACGGGATTCGAACCAGCAACCATCAGATTAGTGGACAAACGCTCTACCAACTGAGCCACTGTTGTTTTAAACGTGCTGTATGGATAAATTTGAATCGATTTGAACCAATGTCTGACAAATAATAACCAAAAACAGCTGTGTATCCGAGGAGACGCATTCGATCAGAAGATAGAAGTAAATGTATGTATAAAACGTGTGTGTGTTTGTGTGTGTTTGTGTGTGTTTGTGTGTCAGCTCGCATATCGTCCTAAGCCCATGTTGTATGATGTGACATTGCTGACTAGTGCTGACGTTCAGACTTTTCTGGTGAGAGTGGAAAATAGCCGACATCAGGAGAAAAAGAGCTAGCCCATCATAGAGTGTGTGTGTGTGTGTGTGTGTGTGTGTGCACGGGCCGGCGGAGAGAACAGAGACGCTGTTATGAAGAAGGTACAACAATTTCACTTCGTCCTGTTATACACGTGAGCGACATAGTGAGATGGATCGTATCAGGTTCTGAGACAAAGTAGAAAGAAGAAGACATTTTTTTTAGATGACATGTTTGTTAAAGTGCTCATATTACGCTATTTCTGATGTATTTTATGATGTTTCCTCATCAAAAACAGACCTGGAGTTGTGTTTTTTTATTTCTTTCACACATGTTTAACACAAAAAAACTTGCATATATAGGCTGCGTTCTTCTCTCAAACTGAAAACGCTCTGTTCCACCTTGTGATGTCATCGTGTGGTAATACAGGAAGTGCTCTTTAAACACCTTCACTAGAATTATTTGGATCATTTCAGTGCTGGAATTGCTAATCTCGACTGAAAAAAAGATGTAAAAAGTGGCTGTTAACTTGAAAACTACCACTTCGTGACATCACAAGGTGGAACGAAGCATTTTGCGCTTTGAAGATGTGGACAGACTAATATTAAAGGGTTACGAAAACATGTGTGGATGAAACAAAACACAACTCCAGCTCTGTTTTTAATGAGTTAACGACATTATAACGTGACTTAAAGCTACAAGAGTCAATTTTGTGTATTAAAAAACTAAAAAAAATGAGAATATGGAAAGATTACAAGACTAAACTGTGGATTTAGCTATTATTTTTAACAAATTACCGTATTTTCTGGACTATAACCCGCACTTTTTTTCATAATTTGGCCAGGGGGAGTTTTTTTTCTTCAATATTTTCATTTTTTGGCTGCTTCAACTTATACTCCAGTGCGGCTTATACTCCAGAAAATACATTTATTTGCTAGATTATATAAATTTAACACTAATTAATGTGTCCCAACAAGCTCTAGTCCACATTATTTATGATTATTTTTTTACGATCTGGTACAATATACATGAAATGGTTCGACACGATTTCAAACTGTAAAACTCTGATGCGTTTTTGTCGTTTTTGAACATGTACGTATGCATCTGCAAGTTCCTCATGCACAGACAACATGGCGGACGACGACATACAAACAAAAAGCCAAAAAAAGCACAAGCAGGTTATTTCTTAAAACAACACGGCCATGATGGGGACAAAGCCAGGGCCGAATATCCATCACACTCAGCCGTCTCCCTGAGAGGCCGCGCGGAGGACGGCCCACAGGATGGAGATGGATCGTGCGGCTGGAGCAAAGGCCTGTTTACCATTCTGCACACAACGGCGCCAACACAGATGAGCTGTTATGGATATCGATCATGGCTTATCAGCGCCATTGATTCAGAATGCAAAAGAAAAACTAAACAATTTTGGTGGAACAACACCCTTTGAGGAGACGCGTGCACCTTTTCAGACACCACTGCTGCAGCTGGGAAATTAGCTCAGGTGAGAAAGTTCCCGGAAACAGTTGAAAACTTTATAAGATTTGAGAAAAGTTCAAAGTTGTCAGCGCGAGCCTCAGTGTTATTGTTGCAGTTTGCCTCGAATATGTGATATGCTCGGTTTTATGTACGTGCGTGGGCTCGACAAATCTTACAAATTAGTCAACTTTATTTGCAAAGTTCAGGGTAACACGCTTTGATCAGAAATCCCAAAGTACATAAAAATCATGCAAATCGATTTTTTTAAACATATCACATTTTAAAAAAAGATTCGTTTTTCTTAGCGAGATTTAATTTGACTTTTCAATCAATAGTTCTGGGTTCAGGAGTAACAGAAATAGTGTTTTGCGTGTAGTAAGAATAGCTGAAGTAGAATCAGCAGACTAGAAGGTGAAATTGAAGCTGCAGTTGTAAACTCACTATTCAAAAGTCATTCTCCTCAAAGGGCTGGAACAGCAAATCATAAAATAAAAGCAGCCACTTTTGCCTTCTACAAATAGCATCGCAATGTGTGATCACACGCACACAGCTTGGCAGCTCGCATGCGGAGTAAAAAAAAATATTAGAAAAGAAAATGTGGGACTATATAATGGCAAAAAGTAATCAAGGGGACCAGGAAGTGGAAGTACCTGTGTGAAAAACCTGCAGGACCTTTCTCTCTTCTGAAGCTGAAAATTCAGAAAATTGTGTCTGTTAGCAGAGAAACACCTTTCAAAAGCACACAGGAGCACACTCATCTCGTTAACATTTCACAAAAACCCGCTGAAGCTATTGTTATTCGTCTCATTTGCAATCTCTCCAGCACAACACACAACCGCACATTGTTTTCAAACCGTCCTGTCTCACTGACTCTGCCGTTCTATCTCTCAGAATCTACTGAATTGATGGCATTAATTACGCTGCCACTAGTGCATGATTGGTCATTTTAGATCCTAACCAACATTTGCATAATAAGCTGGCCTATTACTCAATTAGGTATACATAATTGGGTCATTACTGGAGAAGGGAGGACCATTTTTGTTTTCTGGGGAGAGCTTTTCTACTAATTCAACCTTTAACGGGCCATTTGGTCAACAGCTCAACGCAGATGAATTGGTTGTGCCGTTCATTCAGAGCTGCTAATAGAGAGGTGCAGACAGGAGCGGAAAAGGAGAAGGCGGGACCTGTTTGTTTAGAGTCTGGGGGCTGTAGTCGCACTTTAGACTGTCGTGGGAGGAGAACTGTGTGAAATCCATATACTTATAGGCGTAACATTTTCAAGCACGTCTTCAGCGGCGTGTTTGGCGCTTCTAGAGGTGAAGGAAATTGGAGTTTTGGTGTCCGCAGACGCTTTGATTGAACAAACGCAGAGTAATATACAGGGTGTGTCTTTATCGTTTTGAAGTAGAATCACAAAGGCAGTTGATAAGATACGCTGCCAGGCCAAAAAAAAAAGTCACCACCGATTATTTTTCAGCTGCAACAAGTTATTTAACCTCATTTCTTCAACAACCACATCGAAAGACACATCTCGCGGTCGTGGAAAAGATGTTCGTCTGTTTGAAAAGGGTCAAATCGTCATTGGCGTCGAGCAGAGGAAACATCTAAAGAGATTGTTTGTGTGATTCCTCCGTCGTCCAGGTCTAATCCAGAGCAAAAGATGAAGTTTTAAATCTGCCAACTGGACAAATTGTTGTAGAACGTCTTCGCTTCTACAACCACAGATTTAAACTTCGTCTTTTGCGATCTAAGGAGAACGCAGAAACGGCTAAAAATTGGGTTGAGAACTGTCCGACGCGTTGTTAAAAAGCGGAAGGATAGTGGGAACCCTTCAACGAGGAAGAAATGTTGTCATAAAAAGATTCTGAAAGATCGTGATCGGCGACATTTAAACGTTTGGTGAAATCAAATAGAAGAAAAACAACAGTAGAACTCAGGGCTGTGTTTAATAGTGACAGTAAGAGTATTTTTTAAAGGCGGTCCAAAGAAATATTAGAGTGTGTGACCTTTTTTTTGGCCATTGTACATGAATTAGATTTGTTCTTTTGTACTCAGTGGTTATAAAAGTTTTTAATCACATTGCATTTTTGTGTTTCAGGCGTCCTGCTGATCGAGAAATGGCTCCTCCTCAAGAGAAAGCACAGTGTGTTTCATGGGTTCTACGGGGTTATGCTAAAGATCTTGTATATCGAGTAAAAACACGGGACATTACTGAACTAAAGTAAAAAGATACAGATGCGATTGCAACCATTGATGAGCGAACACGGCGAGAAATCGAGTCCCGTCTTGATGCGCTTGTTGTTCGATTAATGTTGCCCATATAGAGGTTTTTTAAATCAGGTCAAACACTTTGGAAACCACTACCAGTACAAAAGGACACGTCTGATTAATACATCTGATCAACTGCCTTTCCGTGAAGTATCAGCTTTATTTTTTACATTATTCTCTATGTTTTTGTCTGTAAAACCCCTCACCACACACTTTATACACTTTTCTCACACGGGCGTTAACATTTTCTCACATTTCTCTCTCGTTTAAACACAAAGTTCAAACCTTCGTCGGCGTCTTTGTCGGTGCAGAACGTTTCATCGACATTGTGGGTTTTGTCGGGGAGAAAACAAATTGCAAACGTACAGCACTTCAGAGTCACACTGCGATCCAACGTTTATGTAAATTTGTCTGGACACATTCTGTAAGACTTTATGGACACCCTGTACATTGCTTTGGTCAGTGTTTGTCCTTGTTCAATCCGATTTAAAATGTAGAAAAAGGACATTTTATAATCTCAAAAGTGCTTGCTGTAGATCTGATAACGTCTAAAACTTGTTATTCTTTCCTCTTAAGCGCATTTTTGTTTTATACCGGATCCTTCTCCGAAAAGAAACTTTGCCACCTGTGAAGAATGGCTGTCAGATCGAAAACTCACCACAATTGTCATTTATCAAAAATATCATTTAAAACTGTCCCTCAATGTTTTCAATTTTCTTTCCAGCTCATTCGTCTTCGCTGTCTACCTAGAGCTTAAAGTAAAAAAAAAAAACACACACACACAACTGAAAATCTCCCGTTCCATCACTCAGACGCATTGACCTCCTCTTCGGGCCGCGTCTTTGTTCGGACGGCGTTACCTTGGTGAGACTGCGGGCGGCGCTGTCCTTGCCTCCCGGGGTCAGGTTCCTTAGTTGGACGTCCAGTAGTTCCACGAGCTGGGCCATGGCTCTCACTGTAGAGGGCACGTCTCCAGGCCGCAGCAGCCCTTTGGTCTGCTCCGCCAGCTCTCGGGCCACGATGGCAGCTGTCTCCCCCGAGCGCAGCTGGAAAACAGTCAAGGCAAAATAAGGTCAGACGGAGAAGAGCTGCAGAGGTGAGATAGTTAGAGCCACAGGAAGCAACTTGAACTGAGGAAAAGTTCAGTTATATAGTAAATGACTTGAGTTAAATGTGGCTGAAGTTGACAAATTTGCAGGATTTGACTGTGGGGATAAGAATTGTAGAAGCAGAAGTAGCAGTAGAAGCAGTAGACATAATAAATGAGAGCTGGAGAGGTGTTAGGGGCACATGAAGCAACTTAAATTGAGTAAAAGTTCAGTTATATGGTAAATTACTTGAGTAAAATCTGGCTGAAGTTGACAAATTTGCAGGATTTGATTGTAGGAATATGAACTGTATAGGCAGAAGTAGCTGTAGCAGAAGCAGTAGTCACAATAAATGAACTGAATCGATACATTATTTGTTTTATAATAGAAATACTTACTTACTAGTAATGGTACTTTCACTAGGGCAGATGGAGAAGAGAGCTGCAGAGGTGTTAGAGGCACATGAAGTGACTTTAATGGGGTAAAAGTTCAGTTATTTAGTAAATGACCTGAGCTAAATCTGTCTGAAGTTGACAAATTTGCATAAAAACGTCTGAAATGAGGAATAGGAACTGTAGAGGCAGAAGTAGGAGTAGTAGTAGTAATAATAAAGTCATAATAAATGCACAGAATCAATACATTGTTTATAATAGATCTACTCACATACTAATAACAGCACATGAAGAAGCTTGAATTGGGTAAAAGTTCAGTTATATAGTAAATTATTTGGGTTAAATGCGGCTGAAGTTGATAAATTAGCAGGATTTGATTGCAGGAATAGGAATTATAGAAGCAGAAGTAACTGTAGTAGTAGTAGTAGTAGTAGTAGTCATAATAAATGAATAGAATCAATGCATTGTTTGGTTTATAACAGATCTACTTCCATACTAATAACTGTACTTGCACTATTATACACATTTTACGCGTCCTGATTGCAGATGTGGACGTAGTAGTCGGATATAATTTCCTCTCAAGTCATAATTTGCTTGTTCCTGATTTTCTACTATAGTCCAATTTTACTCAAGCACCAAATTTGAATAACTCGTCCACATCTGTAGAGTTTTTACCTTTAAAAGTCCTATATTACGCAAAACTGACACTTGTGAGCTTTAATCCATGTTATAATGCTGTTACCGCCTCAAAAACAGACCTGGAGTTGTGTTTTTCCCAAGCTCAAAATGCTCCGTTCCACCGTGTGATGTCACGAAGTGGTAGTTTTCAAGTTAACATCTAAGTTTTAACCATTTGTACAGTGGAGTTTAAAAGGAAATTTATAACACAGATGAGAAAACAGTGTGATACAGGCCCTTTAAACCAATTTATCCAATTTAAACACAAGGCAATCACACACACGTTCAGATTGACCACTACGGCGGCCATCTTGCCTGAGCTGAACTTCAAATGGTCAGAAATGTTAAACGTATCAGAAAAGGGGTGAAGGTTTGTGATTGAAAAAAAAAAAATGAAAAAAAAAAAACAACGCTGTAAAGACTGATACAAAGATGAAAGGACAAGAGAAGAGGGGGAGCTTACAAAAGGGCAGCACGCAAAATGGAGAATTGAAAAGACGTCTGAGGCAAGGGAAGACGAGCGTAAAAAGTGAATTACTGCTACAGATACAGAGCGATGCATTGTGGGTATTCCCGGGGCTTATGTGCTTTCACAAAAACATGTAAGAACATTTTACAGAAGTGAACTTTGCATTGGCCTTTCGTCTCATCTTTCTTCATCTCACACACAACCAGAACCACCAACATTGTGCTGCATTTTGAGCCCAAATTAGATCCACTATGTTCAGACGAGGCTCAAACTAAAAGCTCTGAGCTAAAATATCACACAGTAAAGTACAGTAATGATCTTGTAGTACTGTGTTTTAAAGTACTATCCCCGTACTACGCCCATTAATGTTGTTTCCTCGTCACAAACAGACCTGGAGTTGTGTTTTGTTTCATTCACACACGTTTAACACACAAACCCTGCAGATTTAGGCTTCTCTCAAACTCAAAACGCTCTGTTCCACCTTGTTACGTCTTCATGTGGTAATACAGGAAGTGCTCCATTGTGTTTTTAAACTCCACACACCTTCACTACGCAGTTTTGTGTGTATATGTGATATGAGTTTACGTTATATACTGTGATGAGGAAGTAAGACCACAATAAAACATCTGTGAAAAGAAATCTCATGTCTCTGGTGTTTATTTTATTGTCTTTTAAGATAAAATGTCTGTTCTTGGTCTCTAATTTTGTAAAATAAATTTCCCCCCAAAATGCAACTTATAGTCCAGTGCGACTTATATGTTTTTTTCTTCATTATTATGCATTTTTTTTCTGCATACTCCACATACTCAAGAGCGACATATAGTCCTGAAAATATGGTTCTCAAACATGTGTGAATGAAACAAAACACAGCTCCAGGTCTGTTTTTGAGGAGGTAACAACATTATAACATGACTTGAAGCTCACACGAGTCAGTTTTGTGTAATATACGACCTTTAGATATGGAATAATTTGGTGAACAACATCAGTCATTTTAAGAAGTATATAATACATGTCTGACAGATAATGATCGATACTAAAACTACTATCAGAACTAGATTTTCAAGGGCTCTCTTTTACCTGCTTATTTTTTCTGTTTAAAATACAATATAAACTGAACAAAAAACTACAGGCCTATTGAAATTTGTATTGAGCCTTTGAAATACTAAACTATCATTACTAACAAAACTAATTATTTATTAGTTTTATTATTTTATCATTTTATTTATTTTTATTTGTATTATTTCTTTTCTTTTCTTATTAAACTAAACTAATTACTGTATTACTAACTGAACTAATAATTATTATTTTTATCATTTTATTTATTTTTATTTGTATTATTTATTTTATTTTTAGTTTATCTGTTTATTTTATTGTATTATTTTATGTATTATTTTATTTTATTATTAAAATAACTACACTCATTACTGTATTACTAACTGAACTAATAATTATTTTTATAATTGTATTTATTTTTATTTTTATTATTTATTTTATTTTTAGTTTATCTGTTTATTTTATTTTATTTATATTTTATTTATATTTTATTATTTGATTTTATTATTAAAATAACTAGACTCATTACTGTATTACTAACTGAACTAATTATGTATTATTTTTATCATTTTATTTATTTTTATTTGTATTATTTATTTTATTTTTAGTTTATCTGTTTATTTTATTTTATTTATATTTTATTTATTATTTGATTTTATTATTAAAATAACTACACTTATTACTGTATTACTAACTGAACTAATTATGTATTATTTTTTAGCATTTTATTTGTTTATTTTAATTTTTATTTATTTAATGTATTGTTTTATTATTTAACTAACTAAACAAATTATTACTAACCAAACTATTAAACTCTATATAACTTCTGAATGGCTAAATGTCTTTTATCTGCACAGATACAGGGCAGACAAAGGAAACTTCCCGTGTTCTTCGACTCACATTTTACTGGGAGCACATCCATCTATGATCCTATTATAACAACACAGAACAATGACCTTATTTTTCTACTCCCAGTGGCTAAATACGGTCTCTTCATGTGAGTTTGGGCTAACAAGTAGAGAATGGATGGGTGGCCTAAATCTTTCCCTGTGGTCAATGTGTCTCCATGCGTGACAAAACAGCTCGGGGACTGTATCCATACAACGTGTAGCCTTAAACTGTGCTACTTCCTCTTCTTCTTCGTCTGCTACTTACTTTCTGCATGATGTGATTGACCCAGGGTGACGTGCAGTTGCTGAGGTCCGGGCCTTGGGGATCCCAGTAGCCCAAATGGGACATGCACATGTACGTAGCCACGCCTGCAAAACCAGCAAAACAGCAAAGACAATCAGACAGCAGTGTCGTTTAGCATCAGTCTGCACATTAAGAATATTACAACAACACGTCGCAGCGCTAATGGATTTATAAAGTGGAAGAACAAAGGAATGTGTGACTCTATATTGAAAAAAACTGACCGAGGATAGACGCTTTTTTAAGATTTAAGCTGTAAACGGCTCTTAAAGTATTGCTGCGTTTCAGATTGTGATTGCAATGACGTTATGATGCCAGATGGGGGCGCAACAGCCAGATTTCCCTATTGATTACGCTGTACTTTAACATGAAATATCCGAAATAGCTCCAAGAACTTGCTACGTTACGGCAAAAATCTGAAAAAAATATTAATTATATCTGTGTTAAATATTATTGGCTGATAGAATGTTGTGATGTCATCTGTTACCGGGCAAAACGTGGCTCATGTCAGACCTACAGACCACAACCTTGAAGTCCACGAATCCGACGCTACAGACGCCGTTCAATCAAATCCGCACAGTCCGTATACTGTAGTACGTATAGTGTATCCCTTGATGAAGCTAATTATTCCGCATACTTTGTTCGCTAATGCTATATATGCACAAATAATGTGTTTGCCACTTGAGATTATTAACAACCCAAGGTGCGATTTCTCACACGCCGTAGTGGTAAAGTCAAACATACTTTAAGACGTGACAAAAACACAAAATACAATGCAGATTTAGCACCACTCTAAATGCAAAATCGTTTCATTCATTTGTGTATTATTAACTGCAAAACGTAGTATTTTTTCGCTTTTTTATGACGTAAATAACTCGTAAAAGTGTGCGTCCATCTACTTATTGTTTGCTGTGTGAGTGTGATGCATCATTTGGAGAAAAGAGATGCAGGTTTATTAAGAAGGTGTCTCTCTATGAAGCTTTAAATTAGTTTCTTTGTTCCCTTCAGAGTCACACCGATAATGGAGAGTTACCCCGGTCGTTACTGTGATAGTGGAGTACGCAAAGACGGAGGAGGGAACATGGACGAAGAACAGAAAGAAACAGAATGAATCTAACAGTGGGAGGCGCAAAGTAATTATGACATTTTAATCATAAGGGAAACTAAAGAAATGATAGAAGATCGGACTTTTGACCAGTGCACAACATGAACATGGTCTGTTTTAGGGATGGCAAAAGACGAAGTTTAAATCTGTCAACTGGACAATGTCTCAGGCCTCCATTCCTGTTTATGGAAGGATTGTCTTTCCTGACAAAAGTTGCTTCTTTAACTCGACTCTCAAACCGTTTCTTTTCTCTGGCTCAGATCTGAACTTCACTGTCTTCAAAGTAGTGTTTAGTGTCTTTGAGATGTAGATGAACAGCAGACTGTGGTCCTGAGCTGCTCTCACGTCGGTGTCGGTTCATTCTCTTATGAAGTGTCTGTTTAGTTTCTCACTTCACTCTTCACTAATGGAGTAGACACTTTACTTTGTTTATGGCTCGGGGTTTTGTCCTTTGGGATGTACCAGTATGATACTAGCACTGGATATAATTTTGGTAAATCTGTCAACTGGACAAAAGGAGTTAGTTTTATGACTTTTAACTGTTATTACTGCTGCTATTATTTATTTAATGTTTGCAAATGTCAATTGTAATGTCTTTTTATATGCTTATTAACTTTTCTGATTTATAATGTTTTTATATGTTTCTTCTGTGTTTGTAGCACTCTGAGATTTATTTGAAATGTAAAGTGCAATACAAATAAAATGTATTATTATTATTATTATTATTATTATTATTATTATTATTATTAGTTATAGATGGTTCTAGATGTCCAGTTGACAGATTTGAACTTGGTCTTTTGCTATGGATCAGACCTGGACGAATGAGGTTCTGCACAGACATATCATTTTGATCTAAAAATTGGTTTAATAAGAAGATTTACTGACCAAAACGTTGCATAATATTAAACTTTTATTTTTACAAAGCTGTTCTGATGTTACAAATCGCAAATTGCCTTATCCAGTTTGTAATTACAGGAAATGAATTATATTTTCAGTCTCTGCTTTGGTTGATACTTAAAGCCAATCAAGTATCAACGTTGTAGTATCGAGATTGTAGTATCGACATTGTAGTATCGACATTGTAGTATCGACATTGGTATCGGAACAGAAAACCCGGGATTGGTGCATCTCTCGTCTGTATAAAAAAAGTTTGGTAAACGACCCTTAAAACGTTGCCTGGAAAAGCTTTTTTTCTGCACTTTTCTCATTTAATTTGAATCTCATGATGATTATTTGTGATTATTTATGTTTTTCGATTTGCTTTATTGTGATTTTAATGTCTTTCTTTTTAAATTGTGCTGTACAAATAAACTTGTCTTGCCTAAAACCCCTGGACATACGTTTAAATACAACATAAAAAACGCGCACGCTAAAAACTAAAACGCCAACATAAAAAACGCCTTCGATCACTAGTAAGTTCTTCACAGTTTTATTTTGCAGCCGTGTCCTTACCCAGAGTCCCCACTGGACAGGGCTGTTTGGCGAGCTGTCCCTGCTGGGTGCGCGGCCAGGATATATCCGCAGTGATCCGGGGAGTGCAGAAGTCCTGAGGGGGCATCACGGGGGGCTGGGGGGCAGCTGGAGGCGGGACCACGACCGCAGGCGAGCGTCCGGGCACTTTCTGGTTTATATCTGGGATCTGGTTGGTGTCCGAGGACGACCCGCCCCCGGGGATGAGCATGGGCGGCCGGACGGTGGTGGTGGTCCGGTAGCGCTGACCGGGAGAGGTGGTGAGGAGCGGTCTGGGCGTGGTGTAGTACGGAGGGGCGCGGGTGGTGGTTGTGCGGCTGGTGGAAGATGATGATCCTCCTCCTCCTCCTCCTCCGCCTCCTCCTCCTCTGTTTGGGGGCATCACAGGGGGCCGAAAGTCTGTGAAGAAAAAGACGCAGGTATTAGCTTCTAGGAAAAAGGATGTTGTCGGACTCGGAGCACACACAGCCGTTGTTTTGGTTTACTGTGGATTTTTGATGAGCCGGGGATCAGTGGACTAAAGTTCAGGATCGATTCTCAAAAAGTAAAAGAAACAACAAGTGTTAAAGCCACTCTCTGTGTGGAAACTGCACCCAAGTCACTTAGTATGTGCGTAGAGATGTGTTTTTAATAATTACATCATCGAAATACTTATATATCAACAACTATTCTATGAAATGTTAAGTTCTCATCCTCGTTTTTGACTTTATTAAACATAAATAGGATTAGAATGGTGTTAATGTAGGTTACACTAGCAGTAAAAGTTTGGACACACCCTCTCATTCAGGGTTTTTTTTCTTTATTTTTGACTATTTTCTACATTTTATACATATGGAAGACATCAAATATCAAATAAATAAAGTTATATGGAATAAGATAGCAAAATAAAAAGGTTAATAACTAATAACTATTAAATATATATATTTTTTGTATGTTATTTTCAAATCCTTTGCTTTGTTGAAAAATATTTTGTAGAATTAAACTTTTTTATTTAATTTTCATGACATAATACTAAAATTAAAGGAAAAAAAACATGAATGGGAGGACGTGTTCATACTTTGATCTGGTGTTTTTATTTATTTATTTATTTATTTATTTTTTAATACTTTCTATATTTTAGATATACGAAATACATCAAAAATGAAGCGAGATATATGGAATTATGCAGCAAAATAAAAAAGGTAAATAACCCAAAACAAAGGGTGGCTACTTTGAGGATTTAAATATAAAAAATATATATATGTAGCAGTTTTTCTTTGTTGCATGATTCCTTATCTTCCAATATCTCACTTCATATATTTATTGCGTTCTGTATGTAAATAAAATGCAGAAAGCTGTAAAAAATAAAGAGAAAAACACATTAAATGAGCGTGTGTGTGTTCAAACTACTGCTACAAAACTCATATATTCTAACATTCTTTTTAATACGTTTACATGAAAAACTATTGCGGTAAATACATTTGTAATAAAACAATCTTAAGAACCTCTTTTAAGACGCCAATTACAGCTAAACAAAAGCCTGCGTGCTGCGTCTTACACGTTATTATCATAAGCTTCACTATTTAATTTAAAAGTGAATTTGTCTGATAACTTTTTGCACCTGTCTCAAGTGAACGAGTCACATAATCAACGGTGATATTAGCACAATAAGTCGTCTTTGTTTGCGCGGCGATAATTGGTGTCAAATGGTGTCTGCGTTTCCTGTTGTGAACGTCATAAAATCCTCAAATCAAACACGTCTCCCTCCGTAAACCCTCCACACTCCACACATAACGCTCTTTTGTTCTGTTACGTGTCTGACCTTTTTGGGAAGAAAACCAAAAATTATGAAACGAACCCGAAATTGTGCTATAAATTCTGAAGTTACCAGCAAGTTTCGGAATGAGTAATGCGGTCCCTTAAGCTAGGACAGATATAATAATCCAATGTTATCGTCGAAGGCCAGTTGTTTTGCCTTGTGGTCCAGACGCTACAACGGTAAATGCAACGAGAAAACGCGACGTAATTAAAGAGAACGCTGTACACTCCATCTGAAATACTAATTAAGTGTCTTTATTATGTTAAACGGGGCACGGGGCACTCGACTAAACACGTTCCGACCAAATCTTTAATATGTTTATACTCTTTTTTAACCCTTTAATGACTGAGCGTGTTAAAGACCAGTATATCTCGCATAGACTTTTATTCTTTTTAGCCATAAAAATCACGTTAAAGGAAATATCAGTGTGTACTTTTGACTTTTTTCATACAACTACCTACTACTTTAATGTTTCCTCATCAAAAACAGACCTGGAGTTGTGTTTTGTTTCATTCACACAAGTTTAACACAAAAACGCTGCAGATTTAGGCTTCTCTCAAACAGAAAACACTCTGTTCCACCTTGTGATGTCATCATGTGGTGATACAGGAAGTGCTCCGCTGTGTTTTTAACCTCAGAGAACCCACACTGCTGCTACCCAAGATGAATGTCAAAAATATGTCAAATTTAACGTCAAAAGCCCAGAGTGCCACTTTCGGCCCCTGCATAGTGACCCCTAGTGGATGAAAACTGAACTAAAATGAGGTAGAGTGGTACCCAAACAAAATCGTCTTCTCAGCAAAGCAGCAGTTTGCAAAATTGTGGAGTTTTTTTTGTTAATCTTTTTAGTAATAGCGTGCAGAATGTCTAGAAGTACGTTTTATACTCTTTTTGGTTAAATTAGCAGCTCTGATGGGTCAAATTTGGCCCTGATCATTCATTCATTAATAAATAAATAAATAAATAAAGGGTTAAAATCGAAAAAGTGAATATTTCAGTGTTTAGTGAACTTATAGCAGTAATTTTATACATTGTTCATCATTTTCCAGGGTTAAACTCCACAGACCTTCACTAGAATCATTTGGATAATTCCAACCCTGGACTTGCTAATCTCTACTGAACTAAAGCTAAAAGCGAGTTGTTAGCTTTAAAACCACCACTTCATGACATCACAAGGTGGAACGGAGCATTTTGAGCTTTGGAAATGAAACAAAACACGACTCCAGGTCTGTTTTTGAGGAGGTAACGACATTATAACATGACCTAAAGCTCACGAGAGTCAATTTTGTGTAATATCGGGCGTTGTTAGGGTAAGTTTATCAGGTTTTTTTAAGTATCCAGCAAGAAACCTGGATGTGGGTCACGAAAAACCCACTCCAAACTGCAAATAGAGCAACGACAACCAACCCGTTTAGTATTTTTAGCTAACACGGCTCGAGCTTTTGGTCCGCCGTCACCATTTCAGACCCTTCTCGCTCCGTGCGGGTAAACCTGAGCAGATAGACTCTCTCTTCTCCACATAAGTTTAATTAGAGACTCTTCTTCTTTCCTCCCGGTGTATTCCCTTTCTCTGTACGTCTATCCCGATGACTGACAGCCCCGTAACATTCTCCGCTCCTCCTGTACACTCTCCCCAACGCACAACGCCCGCACCTAAACTGTGCCACTTCCCGAATCACCGCTCTCTCTGCCTCACGCGTTCTCCACGGAACATTGCCATCAATCAAGCGTGTCAGCGGCGGCCTGGGGACTAGCTGTCAATCTGCATGCGCCCCGCTGTATGTGTGTGCGCGGCGGTACTTACGAAAAACGGGGATGCGTATATCTCCTGGAAGCTCTATTAGGGGTAGTGCCACAACAATGGAAGAGTAATAGTGTGTGCGCGAGTTTGACGGCTGCTGTCATTTGAACTACAGTGCGGTGACGCTGGAGGTGAGCGAAGAAGAGCGGCGTGCGGGGGTAAGGTGCGCGGGAAAAGGGGCTGCTGCACGTGTCCCGCCGGCTTTTTTATGGCATGTTTTAAGATTTAACTGTTAGATTTGATATGATTTAAAGCATCGGCGTCCACGTATAAAACACAGACGGAGCTGAGGGTCGACTGAGCGCCATAGACTCGTCGCCAAAAAAAAAAACAGCGAATACTCCAAATCTGCGCGTTTATTACAAGTTAAACTGAACCACCAGACCTTTATTCACGCTTACATCCTCAGCGGGACGCGTTAAATACTTGAGATGGGCAGTAACTAGATTTTCAGAAAAGTGCTGTTTAAGGTAACGTGGGTCAATTCACCCGGAAGATTGAGGGCCAAGAAATATTGGTCTGAGGGCCGCGTTTAGCCCCCGGGCCACAGTTTGAGCATGACTGATTTAAAGGGATCGGATTACGCTTTTCTCTGATCTGTGTTATAATGTTGTTTCCTCATCAAAAACAGACCTTCAGACGTTCAGACGCACAAACTCCAAGTATTTAGGCGGAGTTTTTTTCATCCAAATGCTTTTTTTTCCAACTTGTGATGTCATCATGTGGTAATACAGGAAGTGCTCCATTGTGTTTTAGCATTTTGAGCTTTGGAGATGTAGACAGATTAATAATAAAGTGTTACTCAAACAAAGCACAACTCCAGGTCTGTTTTTGAGGAGGTAACATCATTATAACTTAAAGCTACAAGAGTCAGTTTTGTGTAATTCAGGATCTTTAAAGTGCAGATGTTTCTACTTGATGAAGTATTTATAATTTCAGTTAAGTAGTTTGTGGATATCTGGGCATTGGTATCACTGTCACGTCATGAGGCAGTCGTGGCTCAGTCGGTGGTTTGTCCAGAGGTTGGAGGTTCAAATCTCATGACATAAACATCAATGAGCAGCAGATAAATGTGGTACAAGGCATCTTTGATTTTGTAACATTAAAATATTTGTACAAGGACCAGGACGAAGGAGGAGGAAGAGGAGGAGGAGGAAGAGGAAGGAGGAGGAGGAAGAGGAGGAGGAAGAAGAGGAAGGAGGAGGAAGAAGAAGAGGAGGAAGAAGAGGAAAAAGAAGAGGAAGGAGAAGAAGAAGAGGAGGAGGAAGACGAGGAAGAAGAAGAAGAGGAAGAAGAGGAGGAGGAGGAGAAGGAGGAGGAAGAGGAGGAAGAAGAGGAAGGAGAAGAAGAAGAGGAGGAGGAAGGAGAAGAAGAGGAGGAAGAGGAGGAAGAAGAGGAAGGAGAAGAAGAAGATGAAGAAGAGCAGAGTCCATATAACTCCCTTGTAAAGTAGTACATGTAGAATCCTATAGTGAGCAGCCCCAGTAGTTTCAGTAGCGCTGATAGTAGCGTTAGCGTTAGCATTAGCGGTGCTTCAGGAGTGAGTGTGAGTGTCTATTTACATTAGCATTATTGAATCATTCAGTATACAGTCTTGACATTTACACCTGATTTGATTGCCTCTTCCTGCCACGCTCTGTACCTGTCTGCATTTCTATCAGATCCTTCCACGCTCCCTTTATGTGCGTCTGCTGTGAATAAAAATCACGCCGTAAATGAAGTGTTCATCAAAGAGGAGATGCGAGGAGAAGATGGGCTGACATAACACACTCATGAAACATTGATGGAGCACGAGGCTGGAGGTTGCGCTCACGGGAACTGACACATCTTCCTGCATTTAGGTTTGGGCGAGACTTGAATAAATACGCCACGACAACTTTGTGATGTCAGCGAACCTAAACGGATGGCGGTAACGTAAGACCAACGACGTGGGGGAGAGGAGCAGCTGGGATGGCTGATTTTCAAACCATGAAAGGTGGAAGTAGTGCTCTCGCGAACTCTTCGGCAAGGACGCGAAAATACTGTTTCAGATGGGGAAGTGATGCAAGGAGGACCGCAGCCAATCAGATCTCAGTCCAGTGACGCACATGGCTCGTTACTCTGGGTTTTCTGATTAGTTTTCCAGTTGGACAACAGTTGGACAGTCATTTTAAAGAAACATTTTAAAGAAAGCATGAAATAATGATGATAAAAGATGAAATTAAACCGTTAAACTGGACAAATCGTTGTATGAGTGAAGACATTTTCGATTCCTGGTGGACACTGCCTTATATCGGTCTGAAGGGAGGGGCTAACTAGAATTTTCCGGTCTATTTTAAACTTACAAACACTTTAAGACAAAAAACCCCCGAGCCATAAACAAAGTAATGTGTCTACTCCATTAGTGAAGAGAGCAGTGAGCGTTACACTGGAGAAACTAAACACACACTTCATAAGAGAATGAACCGACACCGACGTGAGAGCAGCTCAGGACCACAGTCTGCTGTTCATCTACATCTCAAAGACACTAAACACTACTTTGAAGACAGTGAAGTTCAGATCTGAGCCACAGAAAAGAAACGGTTTGAGAGGAGAGTTAAAGAAGATATTTTTTTTGTTAGGAAAGACAATCCTTCCTTAAACAGAAATGGAGGCCTGAGACATAATCTCTCACCGATCTATAACTCTGTCCTCCCAAAACAAAGAGAAGAAATGCAGGGTCATTAAAGAGTCGTTTAAGACAGGAGGGTCCAAACTTTTCCCATTAAGGGCCACGTATAAAAACGCAGACGAAGCTGAGGGCCGATTGAGGGCCATAGACTGGTCACAAATACAGTGGATACTTCAAATCTGTGTTATTATTATTATTATTAGACTGCTTACATCCTCAGTGGGACACATTAAATATTTGAGGCTTGTTGAAGTAGATTTTCAGAAATATACAGCAAAAAACAGTTTAAGATAATATGGGCCAATTCACCTGGACGCTTGAGGGCCAAGAAAAAACAGTCTGAGGGCCGCATTTGGTCCCCGGGCCACAGTTTGGGACAATAGCTGTTTACAGTTTCAGTGCAGTCAGCCCCTCCCTTCAGACAAATATAAGGCAGTGTCCAGCAGTAATCTGACCAGAACTGAAGAAGAGCAGCGGAACGTCTTCGCTCCTACAACGATTTGTCCAGTTGACAGATTTAATTTCGTCTTTTGCAATAGATCAGACCTGGACGACTGAGGGATTACACAGACATGAAACAATGACATCGAGCCTTATCTTTTAGGGATAAGGCTTTGATAAAATTTGGATACGTCAATGATAAAAACAGTTTCACACAGCAGTATCTAGTTCGAATATTTGTCACTATGTTTTCTGGACGACTACGGAGCTAATGGTAAATATCGGTCACATTTTTATACGGCACGTTTCCTCCTTCAGGGCGGTCGAAGCGCTTTACGTCAACGAACCGCACACACATTGATACGCAGGTGTACGCAGACGCTGTGGGTGAGGCGCGTCACGTGTCGTTCACCTGTGGGAGCTGGAATCGCACCTCCAACCTTCAGCTCTGTAGACAAACGCTCCGCTAACCGAGCCACCGTCGTCCCAACGCGCGTCTGATATTTAAATTTACAACACGCATCACAGAAGGCGAACCAGAATTAGCAAACATACGCTAACGACGGCCTTCCCGGCACAGGACTTAACAGCACAAATGATTTTTCTTCTCATGCTGCAGTGTATTGGCTCGCTGCCCCAAGGACCACGTCCGGCTTTATCATGAATTATTTTGTTCAAGGTTGTACATTCAGGCTTGATAAAATGCTGCACATATTTTATTATTTGTATGCTTTCATAACATAAACCACTCCAGACCGGAAAACGCTAATCTAGTGCTATTTAGGGTAAAGTTTAAGGTCTTTTAAGGTAAAAAAACCCGCCAAAATATGCAGAGATAATAACAGTATAGGCTGACAATAACTATGAGAAGTTACTACAGCGATTACAACTACTTATTTTCTCGTTTCAATCGCTTTATTCCACGGAGGATACTTGAGAATATGAAGGTACCACGGTGTCAAGTTATGAGAAAAATTATTCAGACAATTGGCAGACGTCCAAAAATCAAGTCTAACAAGTGCAACAAATCTATATCCGACTCGCCGACTCTTCGTCTCCACGGCAACACTTCAAACTCCATCTTTACGTAATTTATTTCTTGCTTCTAATTGTCCGTGCAGTTTCCAGAAATAATCCCGTTATCGTTTTTTGTTATGTATATGTTGCGTTAGCGTTCGGTTTTGGTTTTGTTTGTGGATTCGTCTGCGCGGCGGCGAGCTCGGGGGAAGGTGAGGCAGCGGCCGTGCGCCTCTGGACGTGTCGGCGTATCGTCAGTCGGCCCACGCCCCCGTCTGACACACAGCCGCACGTCAGATCCACAAACGCTATCCTTCGTTCTGGATATAGAGCTAAAAAAAAAAAAAATTCACATACCCGCAAAAGACAAAAGCCAGAGGGAGTGGGGTTTCATATGCAGTTTTGAAAAAAAAAAAAAAAAGTCATTAGGATTTTACGGGTTCGGTCACGTTAAATCGGCGTTTTTTTGATGCTAGCGCGCGATGACGTGAAGGTAAATTGAACCGGATCGTTTTTATTAGAGACTAGACCCAAGAATTCACCGTATTCTGACAAAAACCTGCACTTTAAAATAAGATCTGGGACTTACTTAGTAGATACTTCACTGGTATTTACCGTGGTAGTTACTGTGGTAATTATACAGATAGTTTACCAGTATTTCATATGTCTAATGAGAGCAAAGTTTTTAATATTGTGTACTAAATATTTTTTCTCACATCACTACACCCCTCAATATATACCACTGTAACTAACACTATAATTAACCATTCACTTAATACGACATATTACTATAAGCACCAGTAACTATTAGTATAAGTACCACTTCTTGTACCACTATAAGTACCTCTTTAACCCCGTAGCGTCGGATGCTGTCGCCGCCCGCAGACTCGCGGTTGCCGACTTTCCATGACCGTAACTCCGCGGCTAATTGTGCGATCGTGTAAATTCAAACGGCGTCTCAAAGCAGAGGCACGAGACTCTTTAAATATGTCGCTGTCGTTACGGAAATGCGCTCACGCCGCCCTCGAAGACGACCAATCAGAGCACGTCAAAGGACAAATAAGGATGGACAGAGGTGTAAAATAGAGGTAGTTGTGTGGAAAAAGGCGAAAGTACATGCTGATACTTACTTTAACGTGATTTTTATGGCTAAGAAAAGAATAAAAGTCTAGGCGAGCGATAATGGTCTATAATGTGCTCAGTCCTTAAAGGGTTAAGTACCACAAAGTACTGTTATTAGTTATATTGTATAAGTCCCAGCCTGAGTACCGGTAAGTATCAGTGTAATCACCACCAAAAGTTCCACCACAAGTTCCACAATAACTACCATCGTAATTACCAGTCAAGTATGTGCTAACTGTAGTAGTACCTAGTAAGTCCTGGACCCTATTTTAAAATGGCGCCAAAATCTGCGTTAGAACAATCTTCATTTGAGCTGCCCCCATCTGTATTAAATATCTCTGGATTATAGTCTGGAGCCCCGTGTGCATTTATGTGTGATGGAAATTTAAGTATATTCATGTTGTGAGGAAAATATTGTCATTGTACGTCTTTAAATGCACTTGATCTGCGTCAGTGTGTCAGACCCAGACCAGATATGAACATGTGTGAAGCTCCGTGTCTGTTGTTCTACCTGTTTAAATGTAAAAGTGAATTATCTCATGAAACAAAAGTCACTCTCGCTTTGTCGTTGTGGTATAAATACTGCGTACAGAGTAGAGGAGACTGTGGGTCTGTGGTCAGTCTGTATCTGCTGTAATAAAGAATAAACCTTTTTGTGTATTTCAAAACTCACCGGGCTTCGGAAATGTATTACTTTTCATCTAGAACTGTAATTTTTCCACAACATATGAGTAAAAAAATACATGATCAGTCCGTTTCATATATTTTGATTAATGTGTGAACAAATATTATACTGTTATTTAGACAAACACATCCATACACGTCTTTTCATTTTTATGTAACAATAAAAAAAAAACATAAATAATAATAATAATAATAATAATAATGGTAATGATGATAATAATAATAAAATAACAAAATAAAAAATATAATAAAAATAAATAACTAATAATAATAATAATGATAATAATAATGATCATAAAAATAAATAAAATAATAATAATAATAATAATAATAATAATAATACAAAAATAAATAAATAAACCAGACAAATCTTGAGTGAATAGATGAACAGGAAGAGCATCGCACAATAAATAATAAAAATATTATAAATCATAAATAAATTATGAATAATAATAATGATGAAAAAAAAAGACAGCTTAGACAGTTTCAAAAAAGCCAATAAATGGTTGCCACTTTTTATAAAATTTGTTTAAAAAAAAATCATTGACCAAAATATTGACCAAAAAATCAAAACCCAATCGATCTTATTCCTGCATAACTGTTGTCGCTTCCTTGTTTTCTAAATATTGCACACTGCTATGCAAACCACGGGGAGGTGTGGATCCACAGGGGTAAGAGCCAAAGACTGTCAGGCCGGAGGGCGCGGGGCTTTCTAGGCTGAATACGGCCGCAGACGTCCAATAGAGCTGCATTCTGCGATAAGACAGTGGCCCTATGGCTCGACAACACGCATTTGAACGCACACACACATACACACACGTACACACACACACACACAAACCTCATGGCGAGTTGCTCGAGCCTCGCTGATAAAACAGAGCGACGCACTTCAAAGCCAGATAGTCGGAGATAGAAAAACAAGCTCAGCTAATAGAGCCTCCCTCAAAATGGCTGCCAGGCACAGTCACGTTCCAAAGTCTCGCACGGACGCTTCTCCAGTTGGTTGCATAATAACGTCGCATATCTCCAAAGGTTTAAACCACCTTCAGCAAACTCTAAAGCCAAATATACACAAATTAGAACAGAACAAAACAGACGCTAGATGGGTTTAATTCAGAAAAAACGAGATACTGACTGAAAACTCACCTCTTCTCCCTGGTATTTAATAGAAATTAGACGTGCATATTGGTGTTTTATTGTTCTTTCTCTATGGTTTTTATTATCTGTTTATCAGTTTTTCATTACCTTATTATGTGAACCACTTTGGGCAGCTGAAGTTGTTTTATAATGTGCTACATAAATAAAATAAAATTGAACTGAATACATAAAAAGTCATTATATTTTCATTTTTAATACCAATATCTTCAATACCATTTTCACTATTCACTCAAAAACTAAAAATACGCCCTATGTGCCTTGTATTTTTCTCGATTTTCCATTATAGCTTTATTCTTTTATCTACAATGCTCCACGGTATCGCGATAAACTTCTTCTCTATCACCATGGAGACAAGCAGGTGACGCCACAAAAGCCAAGTTACAGGTCAGATCTGCGTCGAAGTGTCTCTCTGCGTATTTTTTTGCGCACCTGTAATGAATAAATGCGAGATAAACAACGCCATTCTGTGGAATATTCTACGCGAAAGCAAAACATTAACATAACATTACGCAACCTATGCAGCCTCCTCTAGAAAAGTTACATAATTCACCTTTAAATTCACTTACATAGACAATAAAAGTAGTTAGGCATTCGTGAAATCTTAGCTCGAATCGTTCTGCGCTAAACAACAGACGTGGCATTTTAAGTGCTCCGCGTGTCAACACACTGTAAGTAATAGTGTCGATGGCGTAGCCTTTTGCCTCCGCTCGCTATGAGGCGGTGGGTTTCCTCTCCTCCCCGTTGTTCTGCCCGGGTCTGCTTAATTTGCCAATCTGCTGCTTGGCACAGAGGACGCAGCCGACGGGCCAGGAGCACACGGAGCCCACCCGCCGGCCCGCCCGCCAGCCCGCCCGCCTGGCAAGGGGCAGTGCAATCGATAAGGACACGGCGCAGGCAGGGAACAGGTGCACCCCGCTCTCTAAAGCCGAGGGGGGGGACTCTCCTGGGGCCGCGGTGTCGTAATCTATTTGGGAGAGCAGGAGATAGGCGGCGTGGCGGACGGACCTGGAATAATATGGTGGCAGTGAAACAAAGGAGACTGAGGCCGGTATGTAGGCCAGGCCAGTGTGTGTGTGTGTGTGTGTGTGTGTGTGTGTGTGTGTGGAGGGGATCTGGAAGTCTATCAAGGACTTTACCCATAAACTAATCCTACTGTGACCGCCCAGAAGAGTGCTGGGGCCTAATGCAATTACTACCACAAACCGCTAGAAAAGCTGTCATATTTTTAGCCGGAAGTTCAAATAATTAACGTTACAAGTGCACGGTCTCTGTAAATGCAAACATTATAGAGCCCGAGGCAGCAGTGGCTTAGTGGTGAGACCGCGCGCCCACCAACCTGAAGGTCGTATAGATGATGTGGTGTGTGTGTGTGTGTGAATGGGTCGCTTTGGTCAGTTTACCCCATGGCAGCTGTGGCTACATTAGAAGCTGACCACTACTGAGTACTACAGTGCAGCGATTTGGCAGTAAAACACAGAAAAACACAGATTTTTTTGTGCAATATTGTGTTCTGCGTCCTGATTGGCTGTTGGACCGTAGACCATTGTCCATCAGTCTCCTCCGTGCCGTGTCTCCTGTACAGTACAGAATGTGTTCGGACAAATTTACATAAACGTTGGATCGCAGTGTGACTCTGAAGTGCTGTACGTTTGCAATTTGTTTTCTCCCCGACAAAACCCACAACGTCGATGAAATGTTCTGCACCGACAAAGACGCCGACGAAGGTTTGAACTTTGTGTTTAAACGAGAGAGAAATGTGAGAAAATGTTAACGCCTGTGTGAGAAAAGTGTGTAAAGTGTGTGGTGAGGGGTTTTACAGACAAAAAACATAGAGAATAATGTAAAAAATAAAGCTTTTCGTCTATCGCAGGTTATTTTTAGAACGTGAATCCCACGATAAACGATGGATCACTGTACAAACCATCATTATTACTATTATTATTTAGTAAATCAAGGTCAAATTCAAGTTTATTCCATCCTTTTTAGGGTAACTGCGCTTTCGGCTCCATTGACTCCGGCTCCAATTCACTTTACATTGAAAAACTCTCACCCCTCTCCATAACTGTTGCTGTCGGACTCGTCGTTTTGGTCTTAAAATGTCCGTATCAACCCGCTAACTTTAGCAACAGGTTTGATTGACAACATTACTAAGCACCTGCTCCCTCCTGAACCAGCCGCGCAACCTCGAACGAGCTTCATTTGACTGGAGCCGAACGCTACGGGAGACGCCGCACCCCCTCAGTCCACTTCTTTATCCGGTCTACGGGATCAATACCGTCCTATAGCGATGATTAAAACGACTGCCAGAAATATAGAAACAACAATGGCGTGCCCTCTATGCGCCTGGACTCCCCCGTAGAAGAGTCAGTGAATCTCAGCGGGTCGGCGAGATGTTCCATCACCCCTACCGCTACAGCCCGCTTTTTCTAAACAGTGTTACAACGTGAACTGATACCCGAATCTACGGTCGGTTTTGGGTGGCAAGCTGGACGCCATCGACGACTTTCCCATAAACAAACCGTGCTGTGGTAATGTGGAAGTGTGCAGAAGCCTAGTGCAATCAGTGCTCTGGTGGAAGAGGGTCTCCGCTCCAACCATTAACCACTTTGGCTCATTTTCAGCATTTCCTGTCACGCTGCTTGATTGCAATCTGGTGCCAAGACGAAGAAAGGGAGGGGGGAGAGGACGGAGTAAATAAGTAGAGAGACCGAGGGTTAAAACAAAGCGTGCTCTATGCTTGACTTCCTTCAGGAAATGGAACTCTGTGATTCGGGCCATTAAGGGTTCAAGGGTGAAGCTCTAAATTTCCTTAAACTGACAGTGTGGCGACGGAGGCGAGCGGAGGTCACCCTGATATAAGTGCGTTTGAATAGATTACAATGCCAATCACTGATTACACTGCTATTAAGACGGGGGGGGATACGACTTTTGGCACTGTACGCGTTTGGCTGACAGTGAACAGTCGAACAGTTGAGCGAGTATTTACGAGTGCAAGAGGTTTTATGGAGTTTGCCGTCGCAGTGTCTTCCAGAATTATACAATAAACAGCTTGAACAAACACTCCGCAACAATAAGAGCCGCGGTAATAATGGGAGTGCGCTGAACATTGACACGGGCTTTGTAAGCAAAAACGCGAAGAAGTAACGGGTCAATGGGAATTTGTTAAATAGAGAACATTTGCGAGGCTTGTCCGAGATATTGCGGGTTTTATTAATGCTGCGGAAAACAACAACGCCGACGCCACAACACCGGTAACTGCTAATACCAACTCCTGCCGTTCTCCTTGTTGCGATGTTCACGTGAGGTAACATTACAAACTCAATATACGAAACAGGTACACATGCTCTGAAGTTATTTACAAACCGTCAAACACTTTCACCTTGTTTTTTTTGCGTTTCTAGAAGATGCTGGAACATGAATCACTTCTGAAGACTTTGTTCATCAAAAAAAAGAAGAAAAAAACTTGTGCAACTGCAAACCTTGGTGATGCAGAGCGAGCGGGCGGAGGTGTTAAATTATTCAGCCTTGCATCTTGCCTTTATAATACGCATGTTAGAAGACAATGTGCAGAGCGTGAGGAGCAGGCGGCGCCCGGCGAGTTACTGAGAGCGTCTTTACATAAGCGACGATGCAGCGGTGCCATTGTGTTATGTGGGAAAAGAGGAAAATAGGGGGCAGAGCTTTTAAACAGGCCTGTGAGATTGGGCACTGGATAAAGCTGCTGACTTAAAGAGAACAGCGCCGGAGAAGGGAAGGGGAAACTTTGGGATTCCTGCCATTGTCGGTGCCATGTGTTTGTGTAAGGAGAGAGAAGAATGGGGGAGTTTAATAGACAACACAGCAGATGCAGAAGACAATAAGTGTGGAAAGGTGCAACGCATGAGACGAGGAGGAATTTTTAGACACATTATGTTGTAGCTGGCTGCGTTTTTACAATCTGACACTGATACTTGACCTTAGTTTACTTGCAGATACCAGTCTGATACCGCTTAATGTGAAAAAGTGACTAAAGCGACGCGATTTTGCAACGGTACAAGAGCAAAAAATAACTCTTCCAAAGGGCTATCTCTAAAGAACATCCACAAATTAAATGAGATTTTAAGGACTAAAGTGTCAGAGTCAAATCTGTAATGGTTTCGAAGATGAGTCGCGCTGATTTAAGCACTTTTACTTTTCTATCAGGTCACTTTATAGCACAGAGCGTGGATAAAAACAGCAGTGAAGCCTGTGAAAAGACGCTCATCCTCGGAGCGCATGGCTAATTATGCAGCGTAAACAAAGTCGAGTTAGCGTAGTTGTCGGGCTGCACTTTCGTTATTATTTTAGCGTCCTCTCCAAAGGCTAAATGAAGGTATTAAAAAGGTAACACAAATGTCTTTTCTGTCAGTATTAGTGTGTTTTAAAAGTCTGCAGAGCCTCCATAATCTGCATTTAACCTTGGCGTTAGCGTTAGCATTAGCCGCAGACGTCAACAGCGGCAGTGCTCGCGTCTACGGGTCCGGTATCGGTGATTTGGTTTGGTTTGAATACTCGCTGACTAATACCAATCCCTGAAAAACAATCCTATTATTTAAAAAAAAAAAAAATAATCTCAATTCAATCCTCTAAGGAAATTAATATTATTTGGTTAATTGTGAATATTTGGGTCGCTAAAAAAATGACTGAAGAACTAAATGACAGCCATGACCATTTTATAAGCGTAATTAAAGGACTTGCACCAGATTTTTTCCATCTATTTGTTATGGAATAATCTTAAAAACTGCACCTACTCTGATCGGGCCAGGTAGACCTCTCACTGTACCAAACTCTTTAGCCTCGCACGTCACGTTTTCATTCAGTTTTTATCTGACTCAATGTATTTATGAACTGTTAGCGACTTTATTAAACTGATTTCAGCGCGTGAACTGAACTGTGGGTTATATGAATTGAACTAGCCGGATTGTGCAATATCACTGTGAACCACTTGATGAACTTTTTTGTACTTTTTTCATGACTGGCCAATCACTAGCGTTGTCCATGTTGTTCGTCCAATTAATATTCAACAGAAGGTACCACTTTAAAGCAACATACAATCTAAATCCACTCTCTATACAAGGCATCCTTAGTGTTCAGGTCCTAGCCCAATAATCTGTGCTGTTGTCATAGTATGTTGTTGCTAATGCTACTACTACTACTACTACTACTACTACTACTACTATGGTCTAGAGCTATTTTACCTGTTACATGAGAAAAATGTGTCTATCCCCTCTATAGATATACTGTATTTGCAGCTCTTGAGGTTAAAATAAGTCTGCTGTGCACTGTCTGCATGTAAACGCTACATTGTCTGATAATTAGCAAGTTCGTGGTTAGCATTCTACTTGTTTTTAGCTTCACCGTGACGTCAAAGCTCTGATATGGTGTCTGAAACTTGTCAAAAGTGTATATAAATAAATAAATAAATGAGCTTTAATAACTGCTCTGAACATTTTGAAAGGAGAATCTGAGAGTTTATAAAAATACTTAACTTTTGTCGCTTCGGGTCTTACGCTAAAAGAACCGTTTGTGCGCTGTGCTCCCCCTGCTGGTCAGAAACACAAGCTCTGAATCTACAAACAGCCCCTTTAAACACAATTTTATTTAAAAAAAACAACAAAAAAAACATCCATCCTCCAATGAGCGATGCATTTGGACGACTGCAAACTATTTAAATAAACTAGTTCTGTTTTACATGTTTTAAAGACGAAGGCAGGAACAACGTCGAATTGATTTAAAGAGCATTTCTAATTCAGTAATATTATTTTGGGATACATCTGCTACCTTTAGTAACAGCGCGTTTCGTACAGTACAGGGCATTGTTACACAGAGCCCTGCCTGTGTACTAAAACCGTTTAATTGGTTCTCTAACTTCTCTTCCAATTATGTTTGGTCCAGAGCAGCCGGCGTTTCCCCCACACGGCCAACTTCCTGTCTCGTTTTATATCTTTATGAAGTCCATACGAGCCGAGCATAAGCAGTGTTCACATTTCAGTATCAGTAATCAGTGAAACCTTTTTCTTGGCCACTCTCCGCAACTGGGAAATCAGGGCAATTTACTCAATATATAATAATGTATGAGTAAAATCAGTATTTCAGAGTGACGCTCCGGGCTTTGCATTGATATAATGATACACAAAAAGTACATATATGATAATGCAAATAGTACACAGTGGCTGAATCTGCATGTTCTCCTTATGTAACTTTGGAGTCTGGGTAAAAAAAAAGTCTATTAACTAAATGAGTAAAAAGTTATTTCTGTGTTAAATATCATATTAATCACACGTATTTTATTTACGATCTCATATTAAACACCAAAACTGTCTGGATTCTTCAGCTTTTTGCCTCAGATCGTAAAGTATAAACGTTTTTACAGCTCAAGCTAACGTAAACCGCTAACACTAGAAACTTAACACCGCAACAGTTTATTTAAGAGCGATTTATTCACACACAAGGGTAAAAAACATGTCTTAGTGTTGTGTAAAGGCCTGTCACTGTCCAGTCTAATGTACACTACTTTTCAAGGTGCATTTTGGGTAATTTTGAGCGCACTTTTATCCCTTTTCGCGGGGCTGCTCGGTTAAGTTCTGGTTCTCTCAAAAAGTGCGGAGCCGCTCTTCCCGCGCCATTCATTCTTTATGAGGATTTTGGAGCCCTGCTAAAATAAATCAATATTTAAATATCAGACGGCGAGTTACAGATGGATGAATCGCAGACGACATGTTAAAACCTTTACGATGATGTAAGCGCTAAACCGGAGGAAACTTGTGTGTTTATAAAAGTGGGTACCGTATTTTCTGGACGATAAATAAAAAAAATGCATAATAATGAAGAAAAAAACGTGGTTGTCAGTGTGACCGTAATGAAGATGTAAATTATATACTCAGATGTGACTTATATAACTCATATAAGTCGCATCTGAGTATAAGTCGCACCCCCGGACAAACAAAGTGCGACTTATTGTCCAGAAAATACAGTATTTGTACCTCAAAGCTAATGCTAACCTAATCTAAATCTCAAAATAGAACAAAACGACTTTATGAACATGCACCTAATGAAAATTCAATTGTTTTTCTGTGCAAAATCATCCAGATTATCGCACATTTTAACATCACTAATTCATTTTCATTTCATTTAGCATTAGCATTAGCTTCAAGACACAAATACCTACTTTTATAAACATGGAAGCTTCCTCCGCTGAAGTATTTACATCGTTGTAACAGTCTTGACATGCTAGTTTTGACTCTCGCTGTGTATTTAAATATTGATTTATTTTAGCAGGACTTGGCTTATTTCCAATACACAATGAATGAAGCAGGAAGTGTGGCTCCGAACTGTAGAAGAGAACAGAAACTAGCGAGATGACTCAGTGAAAAGAGCCTATTCACCCACGGGACAGGACAACACTACGAAATAGGACCACTATACCGCGCCCTACTGGAAGAGAACTGTAATGCACCGTACTCACAGGTAGGAAGCACACGCCTTGCTCTGTTCAAACGCGTTTATTATCAAATGATGGATCTCAAAACGAGCTGCAGTTTAGCCACAGCTCACGCTAACTCTTAGAAAAGTCACTGACACTTTTAAAACTTCAGTCGCTCCTATAATTCTTAAGTTACACTCACCAAATTTTAGCAGTAGATAAACTGAACCTTCCGAGATTTTTGGCAATATGTGCGGTTATAATTGTTCACTTACACTTGAACTTATCACCACTTCGGTTTGTCCCTGAATAGTCCGATCCAACACACTTTCTGGGCTTATGGCTCCTCGATATTACGTTTTAAGTCGTTTATCGTCTGAGGTTTATTCACAAACACCTTTTCTTTAAAATCGCCCCACAGGAAGAAATCAGGACTAGTCAGGTCTGTGGAGATGACACGGGCAGTATGTGATCTCCACAGACCTGACTAGTCCTGATTTCCTGTCTTTGAAAACCACTTATTATTCCTTTAATGGCATTTACGCTTGGGGAATCTCTGAATTTGACCCATGTGACTCAAAGTTCCACTGTACATTGAGGGTTCGTTCCTCGGTACTGTATTTGCTCAGATGAACGTGGGAGGGGTCGTTCTAAACGCTCTGAAAAAATAACAGAAAAATATTTAAAAACAAAAGAGTTATGATTTTTTTTCAACTGTCAGTGACTTTTGGGCCTCAGGATTCAGTCGCACTTCTCTCCAAACCCATAACAAGGCAACTAATTCTGACTTTCTGAACATCCCCAGCGCCTCCTCCTGACACAACAAGGATAAAACAAGAGCACGTACCAACACAATTAAAGAGCGATTACACTACGGACATTCGGACCCAGCCAATAAAGTCGAGCAGCCTTAAAACGTAATAGTCTTGAAAGATTGTAAGAAGACTATGAACAGATACAAACAACTGTAAAAGCTCCTCTGCCGAGACTATAAACCGAGGGAAGTCACTTTTATGGATCAACAATTTATTTTTACCGATTTTTTTTTTCTTCCACAAGACAAAATATGTGTTTTAGTCTCTGATATTATACTCATATTATCAAGTTCTTGTCAAAACACTCATTACCGTGTGTTAATTAATTCCACTCATCGGGGAATCTTGGAGGAGGAAATCAGGTCAGAAAAACGCCAAAGAACTAAACCTAAAGTACCGTGTCGCTTCACTTTCTAAATAATGAGAAAATCATGCAGTTGAGGTAGTTAATTTATTCCTTGTCTTTATTGAGTGAGGGAGCGCGGCGAGGTGGGAGAGTAAAGAAGCCAGGCCTGCATCGATTGTATGTATTTATCTTCCCCTGGTCAGCAGTCTGGCTTGTTGCTGTGCACGGGAGGTCATTCTCCACATTGAATCCCCATTGATCTGGTCTTTAAAGCCTCCCGAGACAGCCGGCCAGTGCTCTATTATGAGACTGATCACACTTTGGGAGCAATAAACACATAAGCATACTCATGAATAGACAAACACCAACCTCTTGTAGCGCCTAAGTACATAAGCACACTCAGGAAACACATCTTCTGATCGGTGGAAATAAAGTTTAGCACCGCGCTCCGGCCTGTAATGCCTTGTAAGCGCGCCTCCTAACTGCGTGTAAGAGCGCGTGTTAATTCGGACATCATTTAATAAGACCCAGCCAGACAGCGCTGACCACTCCGTTGGAAAGGTGCTGAGAGGCAATTACCAAAGAAGATAGGGCTGCCGGCTCCTGGGGCATCAGGCATTTCCAACCAAGAGAGGATGGAAGCTAACCGCTCCCCGGACCTGCGCTGCTCCCCGCACGCAGGAGGACGCCACATAACTCACGCTAACAGAACTTTTGAACGGCGCAACAGTAATTAAAGCCGGTCGTTTTCGTTACTTATGAACAGAAGAACGGCTCCGCGCTGCGATTGAATCAATGCTTTAAAGACGACCTATTGTGCTCGTGTCTGCTCTGTAGGGATAATCTACGACACCCGTGGATCATTATGTTAGAATTTGCACGTTTTAAGTCGCAATTATTCATCTAAAACGACTGACTTTTGCGTTAGAAAACTGCGGTGACCGATAACAGCTGACATCGGCGTAAGCGTCATGGCAACAAAGAGCCGTGTAGCTGTCGGCTCCTTGTCACACATGGGGTTTTTCATGGACAATACTGACATCGATTGTTTAGACTCTAGGAGAGCGGTGTCCAAACTATGGCCCGGGGACCAAATGCGGCCCTCAGACCAGTTTTTATTGGCCGTCAGACCTCCTGTTGAACCAGTCGAATTGATCATAAACCGCACTTTTAACAGCAAATTAAACAATTTCCCGAACTGTAACTTCAAACATCACATTGCACAGTGATACAGACCTAAAATGAATGTGTTTCAATCCTTATTAATAAGCAAACACGGCCTAAATGTTTTGCGATGTGGCCCTCGATATAAAACTTTGTACACCTCTGATCTAGAAGAACCGATGGCTGGTAAGATCTGCTGATAGTTTTGGGCCGATTTGTAAGTCAAATTTCAATTCTTTTCCCCAAATTCTGTCGTTTAACTTTATTACAAACTCACCCACAGCCCTTTTTTTTACCGTAAATGTTTCAAAGTGCTGTGTAATCACGTTTTGTACAGTCGTCTCTTTGCACTAAAGTGTTCAAATAAAGCTTTATGTGGACTCTTTAAGCAGCAGATGGGCAAAAATAAAACCAAAATATCGGCCTGGAAAGTACAAATATTGGTCTATCTCTACCAAAATGAGTGTGACGCTGCGTATCGACGATTAGGAAAATAAAACTGAAGAACGAAATAAGTACGTCACAGAGGGCGGTGTTTATGGCGTCTTGAAAATAAGCCATTAAACGTTGCTCAAACATGGACGAATCACTTCAAAAGCAACTTCAAGAGCGTAAATGAGAAGAGGAAACAGCCATAACGTGATTAAACGCTCTGAAAAGTCCGTTTTGCATAAGTTATATAACATAAATTGTCCGACTCTTGTTAAACGCTATAAACACTTTCATAATCATAGCAGGCTGTAATACTTGTCAGTGGGTACATTTACACGGCCAATACAAATCAAGATAATAGATCATTTGAATAATCAGACAACCCAATAATTAGATCTGATTATCGTTGTGTTTACATGCACAAAACGCATCCGATCATCAAAAACACCTGGAGATGTGTCTGTTAATTACTTTTTGAAGCAACTGCAGTACAATTAGTTTACGCTTTTTTATATTTTTTTGTGCATAATCTTCGACAAAACCTGCACATGTGTGACCCATCAGGAAGAATAACTCGCATAATCTGATTACGACGGAAATCCGATAAAGATATGAGTTTGCGTAGCTACTGTTAGTTGATGTAATGATGGTGTATTGATAGTTATGCGTAAGGAGCCGTCAATACTGAATTTGTAAGAGAAAACGAGAACGAAAAGAACAAATCCACGAAAGAACGAATGATCCAGAACGGCATTAATACGGATTAGAATTTTAAAAGCTCTAAACTCTTGTGGTTGGTATTGACAGAAACTTGAATAAGATGAGACGAACAAACAAAACGATTTTAAGTACAGTGCAAAACGTCTATAGGCCAAAAGCTCTACCCGGGGAATAGCGCTGCAACCTTCACTTACACTTTGAATTGGATAATATATTTCGATGCTCTCCGGCCTGTCTCGCCGTAATGAACGTGTATTGTGTTTGCAGCCCCCCGAGAAACCTCTAAACATTAGCCTGACATATTACAACCACAGAAAGGAAGTTAGCATTAGCAAACACGGCCTAATTACTGGCTGTGTTGCGCAGACGCCAAGCAACTTAAGCATAAGTTTTGCTGCGTTCTTGCACCACAAAACAAATAGAAAATCATTTTAAACCCATTAAGTAGCAAATATTTGGATAGTTTGTTGCCTCGCTGTGCGTCTCTACAACGAAAGCCAACGCAAACAGTGCTCAGAACAAAACGAAATCCAGATGCGAGTGAAAGATCATCCAAACATGATCGTCAATCTTCTCCCGGTTCTCTCTATCAGCGCTGGACTTGTTTGTCATTTTGAGTAAAGAAAGACTCAACCGTGTACGCTAACCAGCTCCAAACTTCTCAAGCGAAAGAGTCCAGCTCGAGTTGAACATGTGTTTCATGTTTCACGCCGTGTCCAGTGTAAAACATACGACGTGTCCTTCCTGTCTCCGCGCAGACTGGACTTATAAGAGCGCGTTGTGATTGGTTTGGCTGAAGAGGAAATGAAGGTAGAGCAGGAAAGGCTGGGGGGCAGTCGCTCTCGCACTCACGGTAACATCATTAAAGACATCCACGGGCCGACGTGTCAACGCTGATACAGAGATATAACGAGACAGAAGACAATAGGGCATTTCACAAACTTTGAAAAGTTGTTATTGGAACTGTGTGAGATGTTAAAAATTTCCCTAAACCTGCACAAAAGCTCTGTTTAGCCCTGTATCGCTAACAGTCAGAAATACAGGCCAAATGATGTACTGTGAGAACTACATTTGCCACGATAATGACTTTTAGAGGTGTGCAAAAATATCAAAATGTCAATATATCGTATCGTTTAGTGTAATGATACAGTATAGATATCGTGGGCTGCTGTATCAATATATTTTTTGTATATTAGCACTATAATTCTGTGGCTACAAATGTGTTTCTGCAGAACATTTGACATTTGATTCACTGTTTTGATGATTAAAACAGGTGTATTTGATATTAGCTTTGCACAAATAGAGGTTTAACAAAAACTTTCAGTGTCACAGTTGTTTTAGTCGATATTTTGTGAGCTCGTATAAACTGTGGATGAATAATACTAATACTGACCAATGAAACAGTTTGATGCACTTGGTTATGTTCATTTATTTTCAGTAAACGGAAGATAAATGCACTATTAACGTTTAACGTATTTTTTGTGAAAATGGAGCTGATCATTAAGGGTCACGAAAGCCTATATTTTTCACTGAATCGTATTGAATTGATTTGAAATATATATCGTATTGTATTGAATTGAAAAAGTACTGTATGATGTTGTGGCCTATG
The DNA here is from genome assembly GCF_009829125.3 of Periophthalmus magnuspinnatus. Lineage (NCBI taxonomy): Eukaryota > Metazoa > Chordata > Actinopteri > Gobiiformes > Gobiidae > Periophthalmus > Periophthalmus magnuspinnatus. The sequence goes on along the minus strand of NC_047126.1, from coordinate 4,454,560 downwards.
TATCAAGGTACGTATTGTATTGACAAAATCTGAATGATATCAAGCTTTAACGACTATATCGACTTATTCAATACATGGACAATGGAACAATATTTTTTGTGTTACATTTTCTTTGCAAATAATAACTTGTACGACTCATTACAGATGCAAAATGACGACTAAACTGTGTCATTCTGCTGTTTATTTATTACAGCTCATGATTTTTTTTTTTTACAATATCGTAGATTTAGAATAGTTTTTGTGGTTTAAATCAGTTTATTGTGTCAGTGGCATAAATTAGCTTCAATATTATCGTCTATATTTACTTACTTTACTCAAATTGTGTTATTGTGACAGGCCTAGCGAGTACCTCAGGACATCCAGCTTTAAACGGTGAGTGTTTATAAATGATAATGCAGTACATCTGGCATTTCCTTGAAAGTCTACATAATATTAGTGTTAACTCACAGCTTGAAGCCTCGCATGACACACATATGTTTATAAAATACAGTCCTCTTTGTATTCAGCGTCAAATAAATGTGGTTGATGACAGCAAAAGCATCACACCTTGTTGTAGTAAATATATGAGGTATTAGAAGTCTTCATTCAGGATAAATAATGGATGTAAACGGCAAATAAACAAACACTGAACACTTGGCTGAAATGTGTGGCGCAGTTTAAAGGTGGTATATTACGCAAAATTGAGCTTTAAATCATGTTCTAATGCTGTTACCTCCTCAAAAACATGGACGCAACACCTGGAATTGTGTTTAAACTTATGGGGAGAAGAGAAAATCTGCTCAAGTTTACCCACACATAGCAAGAAAAGCCAAAAGCGTGAACCATGGTATCTATAAATACTACATAGGTAGATTATCATGCTTCTGTTGAGATCCATCTGCAGTTTGGAGTGGCTTTTTGGTGACCCACATTCATGTTTCTTGCAGGATACTTTAAAAAAACGCACAAACTTACCCTAAAAAGGTCCTATATTACACAAAATTGACTCTCGCGAGCTTTAAGTCATGTTATAATGTTGTTACCTCCTCAAAAACAGACCTGGAAATGCGTTTTGTTTGCGTAACCCTTTATTATTCCTCTGTCAGCATCTCCAAAGCTCAAAATAGTCTGTTCTACCTTGTGATGTCATGAAGTGGTAGTTTTCAGCTACTTTTTACCTTTAGTTCAGCAAAAATCTGCAATTCCAGGACTGAAATCATTCAACTTCCTGTATTACAACATGACATCACAAGGTGGAACAGAGAGTTTTCTGTTTGAGAGAAGAAGAACTCAGCCTAAATCTGCAGTTTTTTGTGTGTTAAACACGTGTGAATGAAACAAAACACAACTCCAGGTGTGTTTGTGACGAGGAAACAACATTATAACAGATCAGAGAATAACCGACATGTCCAAAAAGACATTAACACAGATAAAGTCGAGCTCCACTCTCTGGTGAAATAGGAAACTGCGTCCTCTCTTACCATTGTTGCCGAAGTCCAGGGAGTATTTGACCACGTGGTAGTTATTCCACACATAGAGCAGGTTGTCTCGGGGGTTGTAATCCACTGCGGCGATGTACTGGTACGAGTTTGGGAACGGGATATTCACGGCCATTTCTTTGCCCTTGTCCGTGCTGTACATGTAATCGATCTTGTTCCCCGTCCCTTCGTTATCGTCATCTTCGTAAACCGTTTTGACCACATAGAGCACGCCGCAGATCATGAACGCATTCGAAGCGCTGCGTTTGTCGTAGTTCGTGTCCCAGGACCCCTCTATTCTCAGCGTGTACGGATTGAGCTGGCTCACGACAATACGTCCGTTGTTTTGCTCGGTCGCGTAAATCACCCATAAGCCGTTCTCATCCACCGCCAGGTCAATGTCCGACTTGCCTCCCCAACGATACGGCGAAGTGTCGTGGTAGTTAGCGTTGGCGATTATAGCCTCCCCGCTTTTGATACGCGTGCGCAAGTCGAACTTTACAATATTTCTCGTGCGTTCCTTGTTGAAAAAAAGCGCCCCGTCGTAGACCACGAAACCAGTCCCGTCGACGCGATGGGGCAGTTTGTAAGTCGTGGTGGGGCGGCCGGCGATGAAATCCTCTTTAGAAGAATATTCGGTGAGCGTGTCGGTGCGGTACGGCGTCCAGGGCATGTAGTAGATCTTGTCGGAGGCTTGGAGAGGGTCTTTGCACCACGCTCCAGACTGGTGGTCCGACTCAAACAGGTGCTCGCTCTGGTAGACGCCGCGCAGGATCCCAGGGCAGAGAAAGACTACGGCAAGAGGGACAGTGTCAAATAAGTCAAACACAATATAATTCTGTTACTACTGCTGCTAATACTAGTCTGTGAAAGATATTGAACTGTAGGATTACTTGTTAGGGATTGGTTCTACAAACTTAGCGTATTTGTAATAATTCTAGTATTTAATTGCCATTGGTGGAAAAGTAATAAAGCACTATACTTAAGTGCAATTTCTAGGTATTTGTACTATACTTAAGTACATTTTACAGTGGAAACTTTGTATCCACAATCTGTTTGAAATACTTTAATCTACTTTATTTTAAATGGGTGCCTAAATACTTTTACTTGAGTAGATTTATTTCTTTGAATTAATTTTAATTTTAATAGGCTATTTATTTGATATTTTACACTGTTAATGAAAGCTGTACATGTTGTGCACAGAGCCTCTTTTCAGTCACATCCACTGCCATTCCTGATTTTGACTTTATTTTTATTTGTTTTTTGTTGTTGTTGTTGTTTTTTTACTCTAAACATACCTAAGTACTTTTACTTAAGTAATGTATTTATTTGAATTAATTAGAATTTTAATAGGTTGCTTATTTTATATTGTATCCCTTTAATGATGCATTTATTTGTATTTATTTGTAAAAAAAAAAAAGTGTGTCATCTGTTTTTTATATACAAATGATCATGACACTTACTTTAAATGTACCAAAATACTTTTACTTAAGTAGATTTGTTTATTTGAATTAATTCAAATTTTAATAGGTTGTTTATTCTATTTTTATGCTTTTAATGATTGAATTTATTTGTATTTATTTGTAAAAAAAAAAAAAAATGAACACAAAACTCTAAACGTACCTAAATACTTTTACTTATGCAGATTTTTTTCATCTGATACTTTTACTAGAGTAACTTTTTGCCTCTGTATGTGTCCTTTTTTATCGTATTTTCTGGATTATAAGTCGCACTTTTTTATATAGTTTGGCTGAGGATGTGACTTATATATGAAATATGTTTTTTTTTCTTCATTATTATGCATTTTGGGACTGGTGCGACTTATACTCCAGAAAAAAATACGATACTTCATCCACCACTGTTAATTACACACTTCAGACAAAATTACAGGAATCGCTCATTTTATTCCCAAATAAAACTGCGATTAAGCGCCGCACTTCTCTGTATCCAGACCTTAAGCACCCGTGAGTGACAATGGCGGGATAGGTTTACTTTATTATGATCCCTGTAAAGTCCCTGTCATTCTCAGGCGCAGCAACAGCCTGCCGTCTATTCAACAGATTACAGCCTGCTCTTACAGTGAAAAGCAGCGGAGAGGAATAGCACATTTTGTTCTCTGTACCCCCTTCTCTCCGTCTCCAAAGCTCCTCATTAGTCGACAAACTCTTTCTTCCTTTTCTCTATTCCTGTCAGATACGAGCGTCTGAACCACACATCTTTTATCGCCTGCTGTTTTTGCAATTGTTGCGATAAGTCATCCCCCACTCCTCGCTCCCTGCTCCCGTCGCGGAATACACGGTCGGGTTTTATGTGCGACGTGGGAGCCGCAGAAAAGGGTAGGGACCTTTGTAACACGACTGGAATGTTGTCGCGTTCAAAGACCAGATGTGCGCTCTGATTTTCCCATTCTGCTCGATAACTTCCAAAGCAGAGGGCTGTGAATATTGATTTGGGTTTTCACAGCAGCGGAATAATTTTCTCATCACGTGGAATGGCTGGAATATTAAATGTCAGCGTAATCCCACGTTCATTGGCGCGGTGAGGTTGTAAACTGACATTCAGCGCAACGGCGTAGAAAAATGTGTAGCCAAAGTCATTTTTACAGTAATGCGGACATTGATTTGTACATTATCTAGACTTGGGGTTCACTATTGACCGTATAAAGCGTTTGGCTACAGTCAAATGAAACTAGCTAGCAGTTATAGCGGACAATTTAGCTGAATTCTGACCGTGCGTATCATAGCAACCAAAGAGCCAATCAGGAGCGACGCTATTGAAGCTAACGCCCCTTTTATTTGCCTAATTGGGTCATAAAATCTACAGATAATTGTGATTTTGCGTCGCACAATTAGCTCCGTGTTCACTGTTAGCGTCACTACTTCCTGTCCAGTTTTACCTCTACGACATTTTTGCTAAAATAAATAAATATTAAAAGATCAGACGGTGGACAGAGAGCTGCGGGCGGATGTCACGGATGTTAAAAACGACATAAATTAAATAAAAATGACATAAATTGAATAAAAACACTTCACCGGAGAGACGTTCGAGGCATAATCAATATTAAAACGCCACTACAAACTGAAGTGCTCTACATTTAAAAACAATCGTGGTAGGAGTAGTTTTTATTCGAAGTCATTTGAATTTTAACAGGTTGTTTATTTTATTTTATATTTTACGCTGTTAATGAAAGCTAGCGTAAGCTTTGAGATATATCTATTCCCACACACTGTCATTCCTGATTTTGAGTTTATTTGTATTTATTTATTTATTAAAAAAAAAAAACAACAACTTTAATTTATTTTATTTTATATGGGTGCCTAAACACGTTTACATAATTATATTTATTTATTTGAATTAATTAGAATTTTAATAGGCTGTTTATTTTATATTTTATGCTTTTAATAATTTTTTTATTTTATTTTATTTTTATTTTTTTAATTAAATTTTTTTGTATTATTATTATTTTTTTTTTTTACAAATAAATACAAAGTGTGTCATCTGTTTTTGCATATGAATGAACGATCACAACACTCACAGCCGCTTAGTGACGTTCTCTGCTACGTATAAAAAATTTAAAATATCCAGCTCAATTGCGCGTAATGAGTGTTTCAGAGATGAAGCGGCTCTTAATATAGCCTCAGCTTCTTTGAGAGAGACGTCGAGGTATAAAAAGCTTGAGGCAGTGGCATCAAAAAGTGACACCAAACCCTGCCCCGAAGCACTACGCCTCTGTGTGTGTGTGTGTATGTGTGTGTGTGTGCGTAAACAGACTCACCTTTTTGTTCTACTTCTGCTCGAGCCATAGACGGAACATTGGATATGCAAAAGGAGAGAAAAAAGAGAGGGAGAGACAAGACAAAAATAGATTAATGATGCAATAATAAGGAAATCATGATAATACAATCTCAGATCTCCATAATCATACTCATATTTCATCCTAACCTTGTGAGAGAGCCAGGATGCTTTCTGCGTGCGATTGGTAATAGGGTTACGTAAGCGTTGGAGAGAAGTGCACAGCCAGTGGAGGAGGGGGGTGGAGGGTAGAGGAGGAGGGTGGAGGGGCGGCGTGAGGCTGCTGACACTAAAGCACCGCGCATATGTGGCACGCGCGCACAAACGCACACAAACGCACACAAACATGGACCCACTGACACGGGTGAGAGCGGAAAAGCAACACGGACCAGAGCAACATGCGAGACAAATGTAACCGCACTCCAGTCTGAGGACAATACATCAGCAATAAAAGGGGAGCTATTTATTTTATAGCAGTCAGTTTGAAAGATTACTTTTAAGTGGGCGAGTCGTTATTTCTTGCGCGGACAGTAAAATATAGTATAAAGGAGTTTGGAGCATGACCGAATAACACACATCGATCAGTTATCGTTTAAGAAAGTTTCGCGGTAATGACTATATGGACTTATTTTATACGTGAACATGGAGCGATATCAGTGTTTATCGTTGGAACTTTTACTTTGGACGACTGTAATGGGAAAATTTGAGTATTTTTCCGTACTATGATCAGATTTGAGCTGTAAAAGTGCAAATTATGAACTTCTATGGCTCATTATAGACACAAACTAGTTACTTAAGTGTTTATTTATGCTGTTTATTTATTGCAGTTCATATTTTTAACAATTTTGTATGGAATAATTCTGCCCTACGGTTTGGTTTCAATATTATCGTTTATCGTTAGGTCTGTCTTGATAATCACTATATCCATATGAAAGTTTGAAACATTTTTTCACTACTGTAGTGGAAAAATTTGGGTTATTTTTTGGTTATTTTTCCGTACTATGATCAGATTTGAGCTGTAAAAGTGCAAATTATGAACTTTTATGGCTCATTATAGACACAAAATAGTTACTTAAATGTTTATTTTTACTGTTTATTTATTGCAGTTAAAATTTTTAACAATTTTGTACATTTAGAACATTTTTAGGGAATAATTCTGCTTTACGGTTTGGTTTCAATGCTCCGGTTTATTGTTGGGCATGATTTTTGGGGGGTCAGTATTTATCATGTGCACATTTTCTTTGCACTACTGGAGCTTTTTTGATCATTTTTTAGCCATATTATAAGATTTAAGCTGTAAAATGTTGAATTAATCACTTGTATGACTCATTACAGATGCAAACTAATGACTAAAGTGTTTAATTCTGCCGTTTACTTATTGCAACTCATGATTTTTTAACAATATTCAAGATTTGGAATAGTTTTTGTGGTTTAAATCTGCTCTTGTGGCATAAATTAGCTTCAATGTTGTCATTTATGATCGATACTTACTTCAAACTACAAAACATATTATTGTGACAGGCCTAGCGAGCAGTTTGGTGTAGCCTGTCCATTTAATTTTACTTTTATAAAAACAAATACAAAATAAACGCTAATAAAAAAACAATATGACCATAACCTAACTGTATATTGAGGTGTATATTTTTGTAGACATTTGCTTGAAAATAAATGAAAAACGGTCCCCAGTGACTAACTATGACCTATGTGGAACCATAAAATGTAATTGGATTCATTCTAGTTGCACCCTGGACAATTATATTTTCTTCCAACAAACAGACAAAATGTTACCAGCTCAAACCACAAAAGGAAAAGCTCAAATAGATTCGGCAAACAGTCCAACGAGGTTCATCTGATCTTCTTATCATGTGTTTCGATAGATTCTTTGGTCAGATTAAAGTTTAGTTTGTTTTCATAGCTGACACTTTGGACTGCTCACTAGCGCCGCTCCTCACAGTGGTCACGTGATGCTATGACACGTCAAGGTCAGGAATGAAAACAAACTAAACCTTGGTCTGGAAAAATAACCTGTTAAAATAAATAGATTCTGCAGCGTTTTACAGAAATATTCTTGATTTAGTGTCTAGATTTGTACAAGGTGTCAATTCATACACAGACTCATTCAAAGTGCTTTACAGAATAAGAAAGACATTAAAATCACAATACAACAAATCAAAACATAAATAATCACAAATCATCATAAAAAACATTTAAATTAAAGGAGAAAAGTGCAGAATAAACCCCTTTCAGTCAAATGCACAGATAAACAGAACTGTTTTAAGTCTGGATTTAAACATTGTCAAAGTAGAGGTCTGTCTCACATCTTCAGGAAGAATGTTCCAGGTTTTAGTTGCATAAAACTGAAACACTGATTCCCCATGTTTAGTCCTGGTTTAGTCCTGGTTTAGTCCTGGTTTAGTCCTGGTTTAGTCCTGGTTTAGTCCTGGTTTAGTCCTGGTTTAGTCCTGGTTTAGTCCTGGTTTAGTCCTGGTTTAGTCCTGGTTTAGTCTTGAAGTACTTCCTGGTTCTAGTCCTGAGCCACAGGACACATGTGTGAAGTACTTCCTGGTTCTAGACCTGAGCCACAGGACACATGTGTGAAGTACTTCCTGGTTCTAGACCTGACCCGAGCAGCAGTGTTCTGGATGTTCTGGATGTTCTGTTCTGTCTTAAGGCTCGTTTGGAGAGGCCAGTGAACAGGACAGGACAGTCGTCTAATCTACTGGACACAAACTCATGGATGACTCTGTATTATAAAGGCATTTGATAAGATATCATAATCAGACTTGTTCTATTGTACTCAGTGGTTTGACCTAATTTAATACACCTCTATACGGGCACCTTAGATGTTCTTGGTGGCTCACTTCTCGTTCTATACTTTGCTTTGTAGTTTTGTTGAGTCTGTCTATATTTTGCCTCAATAAACCATGACACACATTTTACTTTCTCTTGAGGAGGAGCCATTTCTTTGGGGTCCATTCAAAAAGACACCTCTTTAATCAACAGGATGTGTGAAATACAAGAATGCAATGTGATTAAAAACTTCTATAACCACTGAGTACAATAGAACAAAATGTATGAATATATCTTATCGTTGTTTTTGTAATTACATTTGCAGAGACTTGATGGACACCCTGTAAATCCAACACATTTGCATAACCAATTTGTAGATCCAATTAGCATGCTAGCATACAGTGAATTGACCAGTGTTTCTTTTCCTTTGACCTGTTAAAAAAGCACCACCTTTAAATCATTTTGCAAAGGTCGGATGCTCTTTGCGTTTGTCAATTTTCACGTGAAATCCTCCTAGCGTCGACGCACAGTGGAGCCAACTGCCCACCGCTCTTTTCTCTCTTCACTATTACATCTAAAGCGTTATCCTTTGAGCCCTGACGTCGCGTGCTGGTATCAAAATGGCACACTTTCGGGTGCCGTATAAATTCCATTCCACCTCTCTCCCTGGGGATCTGGGGAGAATGTGAACACGGCAGAAACCTAATCCTACAGGCACTGCCCTTGTGTCTTTCAAGACCGTTAGAGAACTGCTGAATGGAACCGGTCCCTAGAGGAGAGGAGAGAGGAGCCGAGGAGAGGAGAGGAGAGGAGGCAGGGAGGATCTGAGGGATGTAAGCCGAGTCCTCAAAGGGAAAAACATTTGGAAAAACTTCCGGGGTGTTTATATATAGCACCGTTGCACTAGTTTTGAGTGGTATGTGCATAAATTCTTAAACATCTTAAAGCGAAAACTCCCAGCAAACCGCAAGCATGTAAAACACACGGAGAAGGGACATGCACACAACAGAGACTCAACCATTAAATGTGGAGCTCATGAAAAATGCATGCTAACTGGTGTGGCTGTGCACAAGTCCCAATAAATAAGCAATCACTGGAGAAGATCGTGTTAAAGTAAAACAAGTGCGTAGACTCTTGTATGTGTGGGTGTGTGGACAATGGCTCGACACACAGAGCGGCCCCCTAGTGGACAAAACTCAATCATATGAAGCAGAAAATGGAGGTAATCAAGGTAGAGATGGGAATGTAACAATAATATCGTTTATTGTGGAGACCATAATTGTTCTTACGGCGTTTTATAGAATTGTGAGAGTCGTCAACAAAGATAATCGCCTTTATTTGACCAGAATGTGCAGCAAAAAGCCACTTATCTGTAATATTCTCTGCTAGATCAATGTTGTTTTCACTTATAACAAAGTACAGTGTTATACTCCGCCTGGTGGGACATGCCCGGAACACCTCCCGCCCGGAAAACCCTCCCTAGGAAGATCCAGGACACACTGGAGGGACTATATTTCTGGGCTGGCCTGGGAACGCTTTGGAGGAGCTGGAGGAGCTGGAGGACATGTCTGGGGTGAGGGAAGTCTGGGAGTCTCTGCTTAGACTGCTGCCCCCACGACCCGGCCCCGGATAAGCGGAAGAAAATAGATGGATGGATGTTTAAATACGGAGCTACTCATAATATTAAAATTATAATTATTCATATCCAGAACATTTTTAAACTGTCAACAACTTAAATCATTATTGTGATATAATAATTAATCGGAATTACTTTGGTCATGATCGTAACAACAAATTTCTCTATCGTCCCATGGCTAAATCAAGACGTTTTATGGTGAGAAAAATACAACTTTCCAAATATATCCGGTAAATGGTCAGATTTTTATATAAAGCTTTACATCAAGGAAACACTCATCCAACAGTGAAGTGTCTTGCCCACGGACACAGCAACAGTATTAATCTGTGGGAGCTGGAATCGCACCACCAACCTGTGTGTTAGCAGACCTGACCGCTTAACCAGTGATATTTTAACTCATCAAGGACAAAGAAAATAAAACGTTTGGAATGTCCTCACATACACGATCGTCTCTGTAAGTATCAAAATGATGTAGTCACGTTCAGAATCCACGTATCTAACCTTTGCCTTTCAAATCTCTTCTAAAGACGTTGGCATTATGGATCAAATTAACTTTTTTTTTTTAGTTTGGCCTTGTAAGCCTGACCTGTGTCGCTTTTGTTGCCACTGTTTGCATAGCGACAGTGAATGTGTGTCGCTCGAATCAGATATTTTTTTTGTCAGGAACTGAAAAATGTGTTCTTTTTGAACGATCTACTTTCTGAAAAGAGGTTGGTCAAATACACGAGCCAAGAAAATGAATGAATCTCACTGCATGGCAAACTCTACTATCTCTCAGAGTCATCTTTGAAAAGCTGCGGCAAGGACAGCCCGAGTTCTCCCTCAGTGAATAGATTTAAAGGAAACATCACGCTATTCTCTGATCCGTGTTATAATGTTGTTTCCTTGTCGAAAATACACCTGAGGTTGTGTTTTGCTTCATTCACACATGTTCAACTGTCAAGATCCCAGTCTGTCCCTGTGTTTCTGTCCTTCTGTGTCCTCGTCTGGAGCTGGGCGGAGACTCTGGCCCCGCCCACTACACACCTGCAGCCCATGAGCAATCAAGCCTCCACCTCGGGAGTGAAAACGAGCTGAGGATCGCTACACACGTCGCCGGATCGTAGGTGTATTCTCTGTTATCCCGTTTCTTGGACCCATCCTGCACCTCAGCCTACGACCCAGCTCTCCACGACCGGTACGGACACCTCAGCCTCCGACCCAGCTTCCTCCGACTGGATTGAAGATGTCAGCCTTCGATCCAGCTCTTGAAAACAGGTACGAACACCTCAGCGTCCGACCCAGCTTTCCCGCTCCGTCAACCAACATTCACATTTCCTTGTTTGCAATAAACTCTGCCAAACTTTTACCCTGAGTTTGTGTCTTTGATCGCCAGACGTTACAACATTAACACACAAACCCTGCACATCTAGACTGAGGTCTTCTCTCAAACAGAAAACACCCCGTTCCACCTTATGATGTCATGTGGTAATACAGGAAGTGCTCCATTGATTACAGCCCTGGAACTGCCAACGTCCACTGAAGTGAAGCTAAAAAGTAGCTGTTAGCTCGATGGAACAGAGCATTTTGAGCTTTGGAGATGCAGAAATACTAATAATAAAGGATTTTTCAAACATGTGTGAATGAAACAAACACAACCGTCAGTATATTTTGTTTGAGGTAACATTCTAACATGGATTAAAGCTCTCAAGAATCAATTTTGTGTAATACAGGACCTTTAAAACGAACAGTGTGGCAGCAACAAGTGTTACCACATGGCACTGTAAATGTCAAACAAATGTCACTCAATCTGTATTTTTACTTGCCGTTTCGCCGGACTCCTTGATACCTCCAGAGTTCACTTTAATCCCCCTCATAAATCTCCCATACAACCTTTTTAGACCAATCCAGGGGTAAAAAAAAAAAATGCTGTTGTTTTGGTATCGCAAGGTGTTTTCAAGGTTACCGACCTGGGGATGCTTTGTTGTTTTTGCGTCCTGCTTTGTTTCTTGTTTAAATGAGCTATAAAACAACTACGGACGAGGTAAACGCTACGAAAACATTGTTCTAAAGCTTTTCTCTGCCGTTTTGTCATTTTTATTATCATATCGATCCCTCCGAAGAAGTAGGATGTATTTCATTGCGTAAACCCACACGTTTTTCAATCGCTAGAGCTTCACCCTATAGAAATCCTCGCATTTAATCTCAGCAAAAAAAAACAACACACACTTTTCTTGCGGTGAGAAAACCTGATTTCACACCTAGAAAATCCCTATCCTCTTTTACAGAAGCAGAATTAACCTGACTGTGCCATGGTATAAAGATAATTAGCATTTTTATTGAAAACGTATGCTTTATTAGAGAGGTACTGGGCCGGGAGAGCGGACAGTGTGTGTGTGTGTGTGTGTGTGTGCTCATGTATGTGCAGACTGTAAGTGGTGACAGCTATTATCTCGGATCTCACATTTTCCAATCAGCGCCGCCGCCTAAAGCCCAAGGTCATTTATTGAACACATTTCCATGTCCCCCCTCGTTCAGAGCTTCCACGTTAACACACACGACGCATATACTTACTCCGAACGCGCCTCGTGTAGCGTAATACCGCAAGATTTGTTTCTCAGTACAAGTATGAACGCACAAAATGATATGAATGTTATTAAATCAGACGTACCGCGCTTGTTTCTGCTGCGTAGTTATAATCTACGACACCCGTGGATCATCGTGTTATAATTTGCACGTTTTAAATCACAATATTCATCTGAAACGACTTAATAACAGAAAAAAAATCCGCTGACTTCCGTGTTAGAAAAGCGCGGTGTCCAATGGGAGCGGTAAACGTCATCGCAAACAAAGCGGCGTGTAGTCGTAGCTGCAGATTAAGCTAGCGGAAAGCAGATGTTTTTTTCCATTTGTACCGAAATGGCTACGCGATGCTGCGAAATCCTACATCGTTTAATAAAATAAAACTGGAGAATGAAGTGAATACGTCGCATTGGATGAATATGAGGATGGATCGGCAATACGGCGTCTTGAAAATAGGCGATTAAACATTGCGTAAACATCCACGAATCACTCCAAAAAAGAGGGTAAATGAGAAGAGGAAACGACTATGACATGGCTAAAAGCTCTGAAAAGTCCATTTTGCAGAATAGGTCCGCGTTAAAACAGCAAAAAGCCTTTCTTAATATTTAAATAATCTTAAAAGTAAACGCGCAAAGCTAAATGGTTTGAGAAATACTGTACTGTACTTTTAATTTTACAAAATGGAAGCAAAATAACAGTAGTCAAAACGTGGATTTCCACTTCTCCCTGGCATTTAATTCAAGCTTCTTATGATATCTTGGTGTTTTATTGTTGTATTGTTCTTTCCTTATGTGTTGTATTTTCCGTGTATCTGTGATTTTTGTTTAAAGCACTTTGGGCAGCTTAAGTTGTATTTTAAACGCGTTATATAAATCAAACTGAACTGAGTCTGTTGCTGTGTTTCAGATGCCAATAATATCAGACACAGCTCAAATGAATATTGTTCAAATGCAGATTTTTGTCGTTATACGGTGAGTTCTTGGGCCTAGTCACTAACAAAAATGATCAGATTCAACATTTGTGCATTTAATTTTTGGATGTTTCATGGCAAAATGCAACGCCATGTCAATCACTGCAAATCTGTTTGAAAACCACCGATACTATTCTATAAATACAGGTGGAGGAAGGCAAATGAATATTGTTAAAATAAATGTTTTTGTCGTTATACAGTGAGTTCTTGGCGCTGTGGTCCCTCGTTTATCGCGGGAGTTACGTTCTAAAAATAATCCGCTTTATTTTTCACAGTTATTCTCCATGTTTTTTGCTGTAAAACCCCTCACCACGCACTTTATACACTTTTCTCACACAGGGATTAATGTTTTCACACATTTTTCTCTTGTTTAAACACCAAGATTCGAGATTGTGTTTGTGGAGGAAACGATGGTACTTCAAAAACTGTAGTCTTTGCGATAAGCTAATTTTCGATGAATCTTTCAGGCATAGAAACAATTATCCATATTAGGAATTCCAACCACGAGTATCATAGCAACAAAAGCTACGATACTGGAAAAGAGCCAATCCAGAGCGAGGCTGTTGAAGGTAACGCCCCTTCCCGCCTGCACCGCTGGTTTAGCCTGGACCTGTCAATCAATCCTGTTGCTAACGCCAACAGGAGCGACCTTAGGGAAAGAAGGCGCCGGATTTGTCTGTTATTAAAGTTCATATCTTGATTTAGGGGCAAAATTGCTAAATAAAAATACAGTGGTCCCTCGTTTATCGCGGAGGTTACGCTCTAAAAATAACCAGCGAAAAGTATCAGTTTAATATTTGCAATTATTCTATATGTTTTTGTCTGTAAAACCCCTCACCACACACTTTATACACTTTTCTCACACAGGCATTAACATTTTCTCACATTTCTCTCTCGTTTAAACGCAAAGTTCATTGTGGGTTTTGTCGGGGAGAAAACAAACTGCAAACGTACAGCACTTCAGAGTCACACTGCGATCCAACGTTTATGTAAATTTGTCTGAACACATTCTGTACTGGACAGGAGACACGGCACGGAGGAGACTGATGGACAATGCACGCTCAGACGCTGTAAAAAATCATGTAAAATTGCGTTAAAAAATCCGTGATATAGCGAGGAACAACTGTAATAGAAAGAAAAATGATAAGGTTCAACATTTGTGCATTTACCTTTTGGATATTTCAGGCAAAGTGCAATGTAACTGGAAAAAAAAATACTCTATGACGTCACGTACTGTCTGTTGTACTGTGCCCCTCATTGTATTCACTTAAATCCTCCACGCAGTAATTCCCAAAAGCTTTCCGTTTGGCCTTCTCCCTTTTTCCGATAGTCACAAAACAAAGTAGAGGATCAGTAATCAATGTAGTAATTTGCATTTTGAAATAGCTTTGGCAAAAACACAAATACATTTATCCCGCTTTTTCCTCCGCATCACCCTACGTCCATTCAGTATCTCTCCATCCACACCCAACCCCGTAGACCCCGTCCACCTCTCCGTGTGCCTTTTATCAGTTAATTCCCGCGTTCTGTTCCTCGCCTGTTGGCCTCGTCTAACCCATTTTCCCTCCTATCTTTGGTTTCGGTGTTCGTCCTGACTGCCTTCGCTCCCTCGCCTTGTCTCTCTCCTTCTGTCTAGTTGGTTCCTGTCCATCTTTCCTCTGGCTGCTTGCATATGGGAGCAAACGGGCGCAGCGTTTTACGAGCCGCCCCGCACCTTCCTCGGCGCCTCCTCGGGCACGTGCGTGTAAACAGCGTCTTTTCGTATCGCCGTGATGAAGTTATTCCAAGGTGATATCTGGCAGACGTCTTTAATTGGACAGACAAGGAGGCGATTTTTATCTTTTAATTAGCTTTCCTGTCAAGCGAAGTCTCATTGTCTGAAATGGCTTGCGTGGGTATTGCATAACGTATCAGTGGCGAGCTGATTATTACGCTAAATGTGGTAGTGGGCTAATTACTTCCTGACAGTTGTCCAGAGTGCGCTCGGTGACAATGACGAAACTGATACCTCTCCAAGCGTGTTTTTTTTTTATGAATTAAAACGGCAATATGATGACGGAGTTTAACAGGTTTGGGGGACCTGGAATTTCTAGTTTTTTTGTCGTAAATGTCAAATCTAACGCACCTAAGATTGTTTTAAATCAGCCTTAAGGAAACAGCTGACACTTACATAAACAATAAGTGAACGCGTTAAAGCCGTATGTAAGTTTTTATTTGTGTTGTTTTTATTGCACTGAAATATATGCTTCAGCGCTTGCATCTCCACAAACCTGACTCGTATTTGGCCTGGGGGAGAGCCTCTTTCTGCTTGTTTTCACGAAAATGTTGTTCTTTCGGCTATGAAGGTACGATTGTTCCAAAAAAGAAAAGTTACTGGTCTAAAGTACTGTATTTTTCTCAGATGCTATGACGTTAGCTTAATCGTATGTTTTGTCTTCACGTTGTTAATTAAACTAGCTGCTCCTTTACCGTACATCGACCAGTTTAGCCGTTAGCCACAGTAACCCCGCCCCCTCTAGCCCCGCCCCCTGCTGTCACGAATCTTTTTTGAGACAAACTTGCCGCAACGAATGTCTCAAAACTCCTGAGCGCGTCAGTTTTAAATTTGTACGTGTAAAATGACAAAGTTGTAAGCGTAAAACAATATTTCTAAGCATAAAAAACAAAATTTGTAAACGTAATTTTTATTTGCCAGTGTAAAAATCAACATTTACGTGTTCAAGCTACTGTACCTTCATATAAAACCCATCTATTTCCTTGGAGAGTGTTCTGAAGTGTGTTTTTAACGTTCTCTTTCCAAAAAACTAACACACTGTACCTGTAAAAAAGGACGGTTTTGTGATATTTAATGGATTTTTATTTATAGACCTTCATTTTGCACATACACCCACTACAGCGCGACTTGATTTAATATGCACTGATGATTAGCGTATAGACAGCTGCCGAAAAAAACGCGCTCTTCATGCTAGTGTGATAATGTATGGATATTTATAGGCTTCACGCGGCGCTATGAGCACGTATACACAGGTGGCTAATTACCGCCAAAGCTAGTCGGCTAGTTTGGCACACGACCGCCGCACACTCATACCACCGAGAGCCAGAAGTGAAAGAGAGAGAGAGAGCGCTTGATTTTTAGGCTTTGGAAATCAGCCAAAAGCCTACAGTGTGGGGAGGGGAGATGAAGAGTCGGGAAGCCAAAAAATCTGAGAGGAAAAAAAGATGGGGCGGAGATGGAGGGGAGAAATTCTGAGAAAACTGAAGCGTGCATAATTTAATTACCTGTATTACAACCCACTCTGAGATTTGTTTACAGGGTGTATACAGAAGTGAACAGAGCGCACTTGGATTTTAGTGCAGCTGGAGAAGGGACATGTCCACAGCAGAGACAGCAGAGACATGATATAACTCAGATTTGGATAATATAGGATTATTTTGTATTTATTTATTTATTTTTTGGTCATGTCATTTCATTTTTTGGGCATCAATTTAAAGAGAAAAAAATTAGACAATTAGCATAAATACATGTTCTAACCGTTATCAGTGTGAACAAAAGGAGCAGGAAGTAAAATGAATCTTATAAACCCTACGTCCTTCAACAGTCTCGCTCCGGATTGGCTCTCTGGTTGCTATGATACTGCCAGCCGGAATTCCAAATATGGAGCTCCAAATTGGCCGCTATAACCGCTCGCCCCGATGAGCTTCATTTGACTGGAGCCAAACACTATGGGTGGTACTCACTTAGTCCCAGGGCCGGTCCAGACTATAAGCAGATTAAGCAGCTGCGTAAGGCCCCAAGACCAGCAGAGGGCCTCAGAGAGCCCACACATTTATACTGAACATAATATAAGTCAAGTTTTATTGGACGCAGGGCTTGTGTGTTTACAGCAGACTAAATATCCCTCTAAAACATTACATTTGTTTTATATCTATAGAAGTAAAATATCTGCTGCTACATTTGTTTTTGAGTCGGGCAGAGGTGAGGGCAGCTCTGTGTTTACACCGGAGCAAGAACCCGACAATGTAAATGTAAGAACACTGTGGCCAACTGGAACACATTAAAATCCACCAGAAATGAGGAAAAAAAAGTCTAGAATTGCAAAAATCGTCTGACCCTCCCCCTATATGTTTGTGTTCTGTTCTTTTTACTATTGTAGTTGTGACTTTCTGGACGTTTTCAGTCTGATTTGGGTCAGATAAACACAAATACAGTTGTTTGAGGTGATGAGAGCAGCGTCATGATGTTGTCAAATGTGAATCACCCATAGCTGAACCAGGATATATTTGCTGTCGTGGGGCCCAGAGGTAAACTCAGCTTTGGGCCCTGTAAAAGCTGGGGCCGGCCCTGCTTAGTCCACTTGTCTATTCAGTTTGTTTTATGGAATACATTGTGGAACCATTATACGGATAAAATGCATTCGAGGACACAATTGCAGGAAGCGCTGACCATTTATGTATGTGCTTCAAACTAAACTACTGTAAGAAGTGAACAGTAGATACGCAATTGTCGAAGTAACTGGTCAAATAACTTCCGCTGACACAGAAAACCCGTCTCCATTTGACCAAACCCCACTTCATTTTTTACAGTCTCGTTTCCTGTTTAAACATATCTCCGAAAAAACTAAGCAGTCGGCGGCACTGATTTGCAATGTCAAGCCTCCGCGAGCTTCAACGTAGCCGTCAGAATCTCCTGTTTGAATGTCAACAAGCAGAACTATCTTGTTCTAAGATTCACACATTATTACGCCTTTTGGAGCATATTGATTTCATTAATATTTGAAGGGTCTGATACGGAGCCGGGGTAAAGGCCTTTGCCATGAAGACGTTTTTGAATTCTTGAACGAGCCGTGTAAAAAGGGTGAGGCGAGGTCTAAGGATTTCACCCTTTTTTTTGATTTTTCGCTGCACCATTTCTCACGGCTAAACGCGCACTGGACCCTGGACCGGGCACAAATCAAGCTCGAAGATACCAGCAAATCGAACTCGCTATTCACTTGTATTGTCTGCTTTTCTGCTGCTTATTATACTGATGTTTGCTAATTTATTTTGGTCAGGATCGTCTTTTGACCTGCGATATTTTAATTTAAACTATTTTATATACAGTTTTTATGCTGCTGCTGCTAACCTAGACCTGAGCGTAGTGTTTCATTTTTGTGTTTTTTTTAATACTGAAACGCTAAAAAAAAATCTGATTGTGATTCATCGTTTCATGCGGTCGTAACGAGCAGGTAAATGACCACCGCTTCTGAACAAACGATGACAATCTGGAGTGAAATAAAGCTGCTAAATCCTACCTGAAAAAAAACTGGAACGTAGTAACGACAGAGCAGAAACACAGAGCAGCGGAGGTAAAGTGTGTGTGTGTGGGGGGGGGGGGGGGGGTCGTGCCTTTCAAACATTCTTAAATTACTCAAAATACCCCTTTAAGCGAGTTAATGAGGAAAGGGAAACAATTAAAACACGCTTAGACGCTCTTAAAAGTCGATTTTGCATAACGCGTCGAATGGGTTGAATATTAAAAGTAGCAAAAGCAAAATAAAAACGCTTCAAATAAAAAGAAATAATAAGACCGTGCCCGTGTTTTGAAGGCTTTGTGAGCGCGGTGTGTGTGAATGAGCCGTGTGTGTGTGTGTGTGTGTGTGTGTGTGTGGAGGTGAGGGCATTAAGCAGGTATCAGGTTGTGTTTCCATCTGCTCC
This sequence comes from Periophthalmus magnuspinnatus, assembly GCF_009829125.3. NCBI lineage: Eukaryota > Metazoa > Chordata > Actinopteri > Gobiiformes > Gobiidae > Periophthalmus > Periophthalmus magnuspinnatus. Next base: position 4,435,659 of record NC_047126.1, on the reverse strand, counting down.
AGCGCGGGCTCTGATAGTCCTATTATTTAATCTGCTGGTCATTCTAGACGCCAGGCAAGAGCCGTTTAGGCGCACATAATTGAATGGTTCAGTGTGGGAGATCGCCGGGGCTGTCTGTACGGGCCCTGGTGCCAGCCCTAAACTCTATATACAGACACGGAAAGACAAATGCACACAGGAACTGTCAGGGAGGCAGCGATGATTTATGAGACTTAATGAGCGTGAAGCAAATAGCCTCGCCGGATCGTGTTTTTATCATAAGTCGACACAAAAAAAAACTCCAAACAAGAAGGTACTTTGCAACCGTTTTAACTATTCACAAAGGATTCTGAACACAATCTGAAAAAAACACACACACAAAAAAACAGGAAATTGTGAGCAAACTGTTTAGCGTGTTAACCGCAGCACTGGTGGTCCCGTCTTTTATGGATCACACTGTTATTTTCTGTGGCGTAAAGAATTATATCAGTTTACAGAAATCCTCCCTCCATGAATATAGATTTATTCGACCTTTAGGAGCAGTAGCAGCTGTAGCCGTTCACGATACACGTAGTTTAATGCATAATTGTACACTGTATTTCTGTCGACTATTGTTACTTTATATATTTTGAGTTGGAGGAGTTGAGGCAGCGCTGAGGTCTTCAGTGTGGGCGCTCACTTAACATGTTGATTTAGAGCCTTTTGACGATAGAGCACACCCCCCACCCCCTATCATGCTCGCTTTAAATAAGTTTAAATGTAGTTAACCCCTGTATTTATAAAAGTAAATACTAATATAATAATACAAATAATACAAAATAATAAATGCAAAAAAATTACAATAACATAAAATAGTATATGCTAATAATAATAATAATCATAGTAAATACGTAAAAAAAAAAATAAAAAAAAATAATAAAAAGCTAATTTGGATTTTTTTTTGTTGCTAATATGCTAATACTAATATATTAATACAAATAATATAAACCAATAAATGCAAAAAAATATCAAATTATAAATGCAAATAATAATAATAATAATAATAATAATAATAATAATAATAATAATAATAAATACATAAATAAAATAATAGTAAAATAATAAAAAGCTAATATGGATTTTTTTATTGCTAATATGCTAATGCTAATATAATAATACAAATAATATAAAATAATAAAGGCAAAAAACAAAATAAGATAAAATAATAAATGCAAATAATAATAATAATAATAATAATAATAATAATAATAATAATAATAATAATAATAAATAAATAAAATAATAATAAAATAATAAAAAGCTAATATTGATTTTTTTTTTTTTTTTTGGAGTCTCAACATTTTTAGTCAAGATTGGACTATGAAAGTGGGGGGGGGGGGGGATCTTTGGAGGAGCTATCGGGGTGCACATTCCAGGAGAGGTTAGTGCCCCTTCAAGCCCTTCCACCCCTGCCCTGGTCCCTCCCCCGGTCCCGCCCCTGGTAAGTTAACACTAAAACAGATTTAGAAAGCTCTTCAGACGTTCAGATGTTTGGGTTACATAGCTACCAGTGGTTTGGTCCAAATGGGGAAAATCCCAGGACCATAGCTCATATTTAGGGACATGATTCAAAAATGTGTTTACTTTTCAAGAGCTCCGTTCTTCTCATGTCGACTATATAAAAGATATAGTGTTAGAAAGAACGTTTTCCCTGATTTGTTTGAACTAACACCCACTTGTGGTAAAAACAGGCATAATCACCCTCCACCAATGTAACTAGTCTGACATGATGAAATTTAGCAGTTCCATAAACACACCGCTTCTGTAAACTGTCTTTTGGCACAGCCTCGACTCGAGTTTTACCGCCGAGGCCAAAATGAGCTCTTAAATCAACCTAGTCTCCACCCTTAACCTCCACCCATCTATCATCCACCATATTGGCTCAGATTTGGAAGATTCTCACAGTTGCTGGAGATGTTGCCTCCCTGGTCCCACGAATATTACGCTCGGACGAACACAACCTCACTGACTGTTATCGCGGGGTCAGAGGTCTTTGGGCCATCTGTCATCATTTGAAACCATTCTTCTTCCACATCCTTCCCGAGGACATTCCCGGTGAGTATAGTGTCATCACTCAACCACTCAGATGAACTCAGAGAGACGCGGCCGTGCACAAGCTCGAGTTTTCAAACAGTCCTGATAGTGAAGATAGTGTGTTTGTGCCTAAATGTACCTAAAAGTGACAGGGCTATTTACAAAGTCTGTGCAAAAAGCTCAGCCGAGTACGACCCACGGTGAAAGAAAAAATCTAATCTGTCAACTGGGCAAAAGTTGTATGAGTGTGTTAGCTTCAGTGTAGTTAGCTCCTCCCTTCAGACAGATATAAGGCAGTGTCCAGCAGTAATCTGACCAGAACAGAAGAATAATACTGTCAAAACCAGACTTAGACAGACTTATCCTGTGTTTGTGTCCAGTAGATTAGACGACTGTAACGTCCTGTTCACTGTCCTCTCCAAACGAGCCTTAAGACAGAACAGAACATCCAGAACACTGCTGCTCGGGTCAGGACTAGAACCAGGAAGTACTTCACACATGTGTCCTGTGGCTCAGGACTAGAACCAGGAAGTACTTCACACATGTGTCCTGTGGCTCAGGTCTGTGGCTCCTGTGGCTCAGAGACTTTAAAGCAGCTCAGTGTGAACAAGTCTCTCCATGGACCAGCACCAAAGAACATCTCCCACATGAGCCACAAGAACCATCTCACATGAGGAGGACTAAACCAGGACTAAACCAGGACTAAACCAGGACTGAACCAGGACTAAACCAGGACTAAACCAGGACTAGACCAGGACTGAACCAGGACTAGACCAGGACTAAACCAGGACTAAACCGGGACTAAACAAGGACTAAACCAGGATTAAACCAGGACTAAATCAGGACTAAACCAGGATTAAACCAGGATTAAACCAGGATTAAACCAGGACTAAACCAGGACCAAACCAGGACTAAACCAGGACCAAACCAGGACTAAACCAGGACTAAACCAGGACTAAACCAGGACTGAACAAGGACTAAGCCAGGACTAAAGCAGGACTAGACCAGGACTAGACCAGGACTAAACCAGGACTAGACCAGGACTAGACCAGGACTAAACCAGGACTAGACCAGGACTAGACCAGGACTAAACCAGGACTAAACCAGGACTAAACCAGGACTAAACCAGGACTAAACCAGGACTAAACATGGAGAATCAGCATTTCATTTTTCTGCAGCTAAAACCTGGAACATTCTTCCTGAAGATGTGAGACAGACCTCGACTTTGACAATGTTTAAATCCAGTCTAAACAGTTCTGTTTATCTGTGCATGTGACTGAAAGGGGTTTATTCTGCACTTTTCTGTTTTAATGCTCATTTTATGACAGTTACTAGTGATTATTTATGCATGTCTTTCTTATTCTGTAAAGCACTTTGAATTACTTTGTGCTGTACAAACTTGCGTTGCATTCACTCCTACAACTTTTTGCCCAGTTGACATATTAAATTTTTCCTTTTACTGCAGTACTAAGGCTAAATTTCCTCATAGTTTACACGTCTTAGTACCAAGCTGTGTCCAAACTCACTCCAGGGCCCTCCAGATCTGTTTCCACCGCACAGGCCTGCACTAGCCGACCATGAAATAAAGCTAATTAGTGAATGGTTTTCGACACTTAGCCCAATGTTTTTGTTAAGTAAGTTAATTAAGAGGGGTTGGCCAATGTGAGCGTTCGCAGCCTTCTCTATTAGCATCTGTTGTAATTACGTCTTAAAAGAGAAACCACCATTTTCATCAAGCTAATTTATGATGTGTAAGCAGTTAGTACTTTCACTTTTGATTAATATAAAATAGTTTGTTCGTAATTATAACGCGAAAGTGCGGCGAAAAAAGTCGGTTTGACACTTTGCAAAGTTGTCAAATATCTGTTAACGGCGAGAACATTTCGCTCGAGTCAACAGTCCCTGGTTGTACGGTACACCGCCGCTAACAATGCTGCTACCGCTGTATGGTGCAATGGTGTAGACACAGTGAATCAGACGCTGCCCTAGTTTCATAGTTGTTTTTTTTTGTGTTTTTTTCACGCCAATACTACAAAAAACACAAGTACTCTGTAAAAGATACTTACTATATGGCACGCATTCATATTGGACTTCCAAATACTTGTAGGTCCCGGGACAGGGGTCGGGGAACACGTCTGGACCGGCCACGACCGCACACTGTGTCCGGTTGTTGCATCTGTAAAAAATAGAAAGAAAAACACATTAATTATTATCAAAGTAAGCACAATATAGGTCTGTTATAAAAAATACTACATCGACTTCAGTAAATGATGGATGGAATTATATTTTTTGAGTCCATATTTATCCATCCGTCCATTTTCTTCCGTTTATCCGGTGCTGGGTCACAGGGGCGGCCTTCCCAGACTTCCCTCACCCCAGACACGTCCTCCAGCTCTAGCGGTGGGACCCCAAGGCGTTCCCAGGCCAGCCGAGAGACACAGTCCCTTCAGCGTGTCCTGAGTCTACCCCGAGTCTGCCTCCTCCTGGTGGGACATGCCCGGAACACCTCCCCGGGGAGTCCGTATTTACATTTTTGGTCATTTTTAAAGATTTGAGCGGAAGAAAGTTGAATTATGAGCTAATATTCTAAGCTAATCACCTGACTAGGCCTGTCCTGATCGATTTATTGTTCAACTTGTGTGTAAACTGAGGAGATTTTGGGTGTTTTTGTTGCAATACGATCAAATTTGAGGTGTAGAGGGTTGAAAAAACTAACTTCTGTGGCTAGTTATTGCTTCATTCTGCTATTAATTTGTTGCAGCTCATGACACGTAATGACACTGACCGTTTAAAAACAGTTTAATGCAGCTCAACGAAACTTAACACGCTTTAAATATTATCGTTTATCGTCTATATTTACTTCATCCATACATCCCACTTCAAAATGTGTTATCGTGACAGGCCTCAAAGGATATAAAGCCCATTACCATCGCTCATAACGCCGCCCACCTACACATGACGTGAAGAACGATGCACCACTCTCGCTTTGAAAATGGCCGCTTCGCCGTGACCTTCGTCCGTCATGTGCGATGAAGAACCCTGAGAGTCTAAAGGTGTCGGACTCATTTTCACACAGGGCCACATCAGCAAAATGGTGCTCTCAAATGTAAGACAGTATAAATGTACAATAAATGTAACTATTGTTTAATCTGGTTAATTTACCGTTTCTGTATTTATCACTTATTCAAGTTACAAATATTGCATATACATTTGCATAGATATTAAAAAATGTCTGTGTAACTTTGTCTCTCCTGATGAAGTGATATTTTAGGACAGTCATACCTTTTAATTTACCTTGTCTCAGGCCACATAAAATGACGTGACGGGCTGCATTTGGCCCACGGGCCTTGAGTTTGACACATGTGCGTTAGACTGATGATGAGGAGAAGCATGTAGTATCTTCTCACGGTGCACTTTTCTACTAACGAAGCCACTGTACTGAGTGAAAAACAAGACCTAAACCAGGAGTAAACCAGGAGTAAACCAGGACTAAAACAGGACTAAAACAGGACTAAACCAGGACTAAATCAGGACTAAACCAGGACTAAATCAGGACTAAATCAGGACTAAACCAGGACTAAACCAGGACTAAACCAGGACTAAATCAGGACTAAATCAGGACTAAACCAGGACTAAACCAGGACTAAACCAGGACTAAATCAGGACTAAACCAAGAATAAACCAGGACTAAACCAGGACTGAACCAGGACTAGACCAGGACAAAACCAGGACTAAACCAGGATTAAACATGGACTAAACCAGGACTAAACCAGGACTAAACCAAGACTAAACCAAGACTAAACCAGGACTAAACCAGGACTAAACCAAGACAGACCAGGACAAAACCAGGACTAAACCAGGATTAAACATGGACTAAACCAGGACTAAACCAGGACTAAACCAAAACTAAACCAGGATTAAACAGAACTAAACCAGGACTAGTGCTGAGGAGGAGCATACAGTATCTTCTTCTCACTCTACACTTTTCCACTAACAAAGCCATTGTACTAGTTAAAAAATAACAACAAAAAACAAAAAAAAGCCTCCATACGAAGGAACTAAAGCCCTGTCACACAAAACGACCTGAGCGTTTGCGTGTTTCTTTACTATTTTGCAGCAGCAGTGAACACGCTAACCTATGGCTTTAAAACTAGTGTGGCCCAGACTTGTAATAATTAATTCTAATCACCAAGGGGCCCTCTCCTTTGACAGGCTAAATGTGTTTCAGTATTTCATTAGCACACTTAGGTAGACGTATACATGAGGTGAGCGCGTATTAGCGACATGAGGGAAACGCTCTTAAGTAAAGGTGATTAGATAAATATTAAAAGCTGTATTATACACTTTCAAATACATGTCAGTTGTTATGTTGCTTAAGGAATTTATCCCCGCTGCTCCCTGAAGTACTATATATGCACATTCTAATGGTTTTGGTAAATCAACACGTCCACACACTGCAGGTGGAAATACACAGTTAGCGATAACGTGACCCCATTTTGTTTGGGTCAGTGTTATTTAAGTTAACGGATGCAGTGACCCGATACAGAAAAATCTGGTGAATCGGATCTCGGTTCAGTCGATATCCTGTTTGGACACATAAATCCACGTAATAAGACTATTTATACGTTGGAATTGGCCCGGAAAGTCTCATTATGTTTGAACTTTTATTTATACAAAGCTGTTCTGCTATTATTTAAGGAGTAAATACCAGCGACCTAACACATTTGACTTATTTTACTTCAGTTTAAAGGGAATAAATGTCTCTGGACCGGTTGATATCGGGTATTGGTAGATATTAAAAGCCATAGTATCGGTATCACAACTGGAAAAGCTGGATTGATGCATGCCTATTTGTTATTTTTTCACTTTTTCATTAGTTGATACCACTTTAGAATAACTACACCTTAACCTCCCAGGACGTGGCGTATACAACGACACAGTTTGGACATTCTAGGCCATAATACACACATTATTTCTCTATAAGGTCCTGGTGTCCACATATGAGGTCATTAAACTGTCACTTAAAGGCGACAGACGAGTTTAACACATTATAATTTAGATTTAAGATGGACTTTGTTGACTTTGACAAATGTTTGCTCCTGTCAGCAGCTCTTCAAACGATCCACATTGTTCCAAGACGCACAATTGTCGTTTTAACTCAGGACAAATGTTCCTGTGTTTAGGGTAATTAGTAAATGTTTTTGCAAATTATTATTCACATGTCATTTTATTTTGTTCTGTGTAAATCATTAAAAAGTATATGGACATCATTTTTCTCATAATGTACAAAGATAATGTTTTATTTTTACACTCATCAGGTCCAATCCGCTCAAATAACAAAGAAATTAATAAAGTCGTGTAAGAACTCGGGTCTTAGGAGGTTAATTATCCTTATAAAGCACCGATAGTTAATTCATACGGTTTATAATAATTAATATGTTTGTGCGTGATGTACTTAGTCTATCAAAAGTTAAAGTATTATAAAGAGTTTCCAGTAGTTTCAATGTAATGTAATGTCGTTGGCTGTGACTTGTGATGTGACTTTTGCCTCTTTTATGGGATCCGAATCTTTTGGATCCGTTCCTTTCAAAGAGCCGTTCAAAAGACTGGCTCTTTTACAATTTATTTACAACAGAAGCCAATGTGAGAACTCGTTTTAACAACAAACTAATCACAGAAAGCGAGAGATGACCGGGGCTCGGATCTTGTTTAAAACGGTTCAAACTGAGAGCGGGAGTTCGTTTACCCACTGGAATTCTGTAGAGTCTAAATAAAACGTTTCGCTATATTAATAATAATAATGTAAAATGTTTGTTTGCTCGATTTCTGTGTTGATTCTTGCGTAGGTTCTGCGTTAATCTGTGTAAAAACGCATACAAACTTGACAGAAAAAGGCTCATTCTCGTCCAAAACAGCCAAATGGAGTTCACCGTGACCATCCGAGCCCGAAAAGGAGACGCAATAATTCACAAGTTTGAGTTTTAATCTAATCATCCCAGACAAACCCGCACCGTAACCACAACACACGTTCTGACAGCGTGAATTATCCCCACGTTACATCGCCGCAGGTCAAGGGTGTTGTTTATACGAGGTACGTTATTTACAACCCTGCGGGAGGAAGCCCATTGTCGCTGCGTACAATGTGTAAAAAATGTCATTTATGTCTTTATAATTACACCGTCCGTGACCATTCTTCATAATCAAAGCTAATTGAGAGCAGGACAATGTAGCACATAAATTAACCAGACAGACACATGTAGTAATGTGGTCTGTGGGCTTATACAAGGTGACGCTTTATCTCCATTGCACTCCTCCTCACTGTTAATAATTATTGGAACAAGCCAGGACTAACACATTAGGTGGATGGATTGCATAAATTGAATATATGTGTGTATTCTGAGGGGTATTACGAAACCATTTCTCTTCTCATCTGAATATATTCTTTCAATTATTACTCCTCTCTCCACTCTCTCCTCTCAGTGCACCTGTCAGACACCGGGATTTACATTAAAAACATTCCCATTCTCCCATTGAGATATTTTTAATGAGCCGAACGCCAAACTCGCCTCAAGTTTCTCCTCCTCGCCGTATCATTCGCCAATTTGCATAATGAAATATGCATGGGAGCTAATTTAACTTTTTGTCTTACATTTGCGGTACTAATTTGAACGAGCGCAGTCCGGCGTCAGTTGCTGCCCAGTGGTCCCGCGATCGCTTATGGTCATCCTCACAACTCTTCCCCTCCGCGGCTGCGACGTTCGTATTCTAATAACAATGGCCGCCAGTCTTCTTGCTCCTCGCTCCTCGCACGCTGCTGCTGCTGCTTCTTCTTCTTCTTCTCGCGCCTCTGTGCCTTTTAATTTCTTGCCCCGGCGCCTCCATCATCACTCACCTGTCACAGCGCTGGCGTCGTGGACCGGGGGGGCGACGCAGAATGACACCCCGGCGTAACTTTGTCCAGAACGGCCACGTACCGACATCGCCGTCTGGGTCGTAGTGGTGAATCAGAGCGCACATGCCGGAGATAGAAATAAAACTAAAAGCTGTAATGGTGCGGCGTGCGGAGTAACAAGCGCAAATGGATTTATACACGGAGCATAGACTGGATGTATAAATGGGCGTAGCTAACCTGCTAGCGGACGCGTTACAAATAGGAAGTGATCGTGGGCGCGCGTCCAGCTCCATCGACTTTGGCTCCAGTTCACTTTCTATTGAAAAACTGTCGCTCTTCTCTGTAACTGCTGCTGTCAGACTCCTCATTTTGGTCCTGAAGTTAAAATCAACCCGCTCTACATGATCCTGGTACAGTTGTCCCTCGCTATATCGCGGTTCACCTTTCGCGGTCTCGCTTTTGTGTAATTTTACGTTTTTTTTTACAGCGTCTGAACGTGCATTGTGTTGTGCGTCCTGATTGGCTGTTGGACTGTAGACCATTGTCCATCAGTCTCCTCCGTGCTGTGTCTCCTGTCCAGTACAGAATGTGTCCAGACAAACTTACATAAACGTTGGATCGCAGTGTGACTCTGAAGTGCTGTACGTTTGCAATTTGTTTTCTCCCCGACAAAACCCACGACGTCGATGAAACGTTCTGCACCGACAAAGATGCCGACGAAGGTTTGAACTTTGTGTTTAAACGAGAGAGAAACGTGAGAAAATGTTAACGCCTGTGTGAGAAAAGTGTATAAAGTGTGTGGTGAGGGGTTTTACAGCCTAAAACATAGAGAATAACTGTAAAAAATAAATCTAACTACTATTGCGGGTTATTTTTAGAGCGTAACCTCCGCGATAAACGAGGGACCACTGTATTTTTATTTAGCAATTTTGCCCCTAAATCAAGATATGAACATTAATAACAGACAAATTAGGCGCCTTCTTTCCCTGAGGTCCTGTTAGCGTTAGCCTTAAACAGCCTCGCTCCGGATTGGCTCTTTGGTTGCTATGATACTCATGGTTGGAATTCCTACAATGGAACTTGTCTCCAAAATGGCCGCTATAACCGCACTAGCCTCGATGAGCTTCATTTGACCGGAGCCGAACGCTGTGGGCGACGTCACACTCCCATAATCCACCTCTTTATACAGTCTATGATGCAGAGTTACCAAAAAAGGCGTTAAAAAAAAACAGACACAGATTTCAAATATTGTTTCTAGACCTGCAAGATTAATCACAATCAAATCGAAATTGCAATCTGAAGCGACAAAATTAGCATATCGCATAGACTGCAATTTTTGAAGTACCATCATTTCCTCCACAAACAACAAAATCTCCTGCCTCAAACCTGTAATTTAGATCAGTGCAAACCCGGAAATGTGATTTTTGTATTTCAGTGTTTTTGTCACTTCTTCTTCTTCTTCTTCTTCTGTTTAGAATGTGATCTTTGAACAGAATCTGATTTTTTAAATGTAAATCACAAATCAAAGCGCAACGTTTGTTAGAAAAAATGTAAAAAAATAATGTATTTCCCCAAATCATTTCACCTTTTTTGACCCTGCGTGATGTTTTAGTATCAGACCTAGTTTCAGATCACATAATAAAATAAAAGAAACTACTATTACTATTTTTTTTTTCATTGTGGTATGAAAATTAGGTTTGGAGCATCACAATCTAAAATTGAATCTTTTGGATTACTTTCTGACAGTAGCAAATATTTTTTAGTTTTTGCTCTGGTTGTTTTTGTGCGTCTGACCCAAAGGGAAGTGAATCACTGGCATTTTCTCCATCCTTTACAAACAGAACCTCAGTATTTCAACAATGATGATTAAAATCACTCCTCTGCAACAACACAATACATCATTTTCACTAAACAAGATGCACTGATCTGATGTTACCAGCTACAGCCAGACTCGTCTAACACTATTCAGCAAAGGTCCTGTGTTTGCCTGGGGTCCAGAAAACACACTTCTTCAAAACTTTATGAAGATGTGAGGCTGGTCATTGGTGAATCTCCAATCTGAGCGTGATCGACAGGTGGATTATCCATTTGAAACACCTGAAAAACACGGTGGATTTCTGCAGAATCAATGAGCGAAGCAGTAAAATCTGAGGTGAGATGTATTTGGTTTTATTTGTAAATCGTAGATGACCAATGAGCTGCTTCGTTCCACAAAACAGATCTGACGTTTGACCGGGGTTTGAGACGTGGGAACCAGACTGATCAATCAATACGTACAACTTAAAAAAACGCAGTGAGCTCATTCTGGATTTGCCCATTAAATCCTGTTGATACTAGTTTCGTTATCGATCAGTATCTGCATTTACATTTTTTTGTCAACACCACTGTATGATAATTCCCCATGTCTCCACGTTCGTAACCATCCCGCCGCCCGTGCACTCCGCTTTTCAGCCGGCCGTACGTATTATAATAATATGGCGCACGTACAACAGCCTGATAAATAATTCATGTGAGCGCTCGGCAACGAATCCTTTATTGATTCGTTCCGTAATGTGGTCACGTGGTGCGCCTCCGTGACACCTCTGTGTGAATCTGTGAGTGTGGAAACATTTATGACATCACCACTCGTCATTATCAAATTAGAGAGAGGAAGAGGATCCGTGAATTATAGAGCTAACTTTAATACACCGGTTGTGCTGTGGGAATATGGTGAGGCTAGGCAGCATTTTAAAACGCTTCTCGTGCAGTGAATTAGCCGGTTGGTCAGTGACTTTAATCAGTTTAGAGCAGACCTTTTGTGCTCCGTAGCTATAATCTATGACATCTATGGATCACCGTTATAATTTGCACATTTTAAATCGTAACATTCGTCTAAAATGGCTGGTCACTCGGAGCTGACGTCGCCGTAAATCCGTCTTCATCGCAACAACAAAGACGTCTGATGGAGAGCCGCAGATCACGTTGGCGGGTTGGCGTTTTTTGTTTCATTCGTACCAAAAATGACTACGCGAAGCTGCCGAATCCTACGCATATCGCCAATCGAGAAAATAAAAGTGTAGAACGGAGTAAATGGAGAACAGTGGGCGTGTGCCGCTGGCGGTGAAAACGGGGATTGATCGGGAGTATGTCTTGAAAATAAGCGATTAAAGATCAGTCAAATATGCAGAAATCAGTCGGAACACAACCTCGGGTGAGCGAAAACAACTATGGCGTGGTTAAGTTATGCGAAATCGACTTTTTGAGTTTGCATAACAGCTTTGTTTTTACATCAAGATTCTACGGGCGTCATAGTTTTAACATTTCTAATTTGATTTTGATGCAAGGACAAGAGATTTTACTGTTTTCTTCACCACTAAAACTGTTCATACATGTCATTTCTTCAGTACAAACGCTTGCTCAAATGAGGATATAGTTTCGCTACAAGTTTTTGCTTCGTTTTGGTGTATTTGGTTTTGATTTCTTGAACAACTCGACCAATCCCCTACGAAAATTAAGGACACATGATCCACGCTGTTCCTTTTCTTTTCATGTTTATAGACACTACGCAAACCGAGACTAGATGCAAATAGTTCAGGAAGAAATCTGAACTCGTCTTGGGTCGGCGGTATGACTGTGTTTATCTCCGCTTGACGATTGTGCCGAAAGTGTCTCCGGTGTGGGGGACTTTTCACAGCTGACTCACGCACCACAGAAGGTTATTGAAAGCTATTTTAAACAGAAGCCGTAGTGCAAAGACTTGACATAATCTCCCCCTTGCTCATGTCCCATCCTTTCTGCTATCACCGTCTCTTCCCCTCACCTATTTTTGGTTCTGCCGCTCTGTTTCTCCTTGCTTCACTCTCTAAAGCCCAGATAATAAACCAATTTCTTCCTCTGCGTTTGTCTTCACCGTTTCCACCCAGGAATTATTCAGCCTCCCCCTGCATCCCTTTTCTTTGTCTCACAGGCTGGCTGCTCTGTGTCTGTTTATCTACCCTAAACCCACTTAGCCGCAGTTTCCAAAGTCGCGCCCGGATATAGATGTGGTGGGTCTCTTATTGCTTGCTTGTCTCCTTAGCTCCTCGCTTCCCATTTTAATATCTCGCTCATCCCCCCCCAGCTCCCCGCGGGCGCCGATCTCCGGTGTCCCTCTGATTGCGCCTCTATCCCTCCGTCCTCGGTAAAGCCGGCGCTGACGTCACCGCGCTGTCTGAGTCGTCTGAGTCTAAAGTCTAAAGCACAGCCGAAGAAGCTCTCCCCTGTGCTGCGGCTGCACTTCCGTCTACCGCCTCTCCTCCTGTCTCCTCTCATAGTCTGCCAATGTGTTTACCAAGACGGCAACTTCACACAACACGAGAATGGCAATTGGGAGTTTTAAAGGTTAAGGATGCAGCGCGGTCCATATATAACACGAGGCGGCGTGGATATATGACCGAACGTAGAAGAGTAGGAGGAGACAAAATGCAAAAATGGAGAGTGGGATTGTAAAAACATGGCTCCAGACGTGGGTTAAACGCTGTACATTTTTATCACAGACTGTGTAAAGAAGTGGACTAAGCGAGCGTCACGTCGCCCGTAGCGTTCGGTTCCAGTCAAACGAAGCTCGTCGTGGCTCGCGGTTACAGGAGCTTTGGAGATTTGTCTGTTGTTAAGGTTCATATCTTGATTTACGGACGCGGTGGTGAATTAAACGCGGGTTAATACGAACATTTTAAGACCAAAAATGACGAGTCTGACAGCAGCGGTTACGGAGAGACGGATGACAGTTTTTCAATAGAAAGTGAACTGAAGCCGAAGAGTCGATGGCGCTGGAAACACGCTTAAGTGCACTTCTTATCCTGAACGCGGCGGCTAGCACGTTAGCCATGTCCATTTATACACACAGTCTATGTTTAGTGTAAAAAAAAGTGTGTCAATCAATCGGTTTAATAAGGTCAACTATATTTTTTGTTACGGCTAAACAAAGACTCAATTTCAACTGCGCCGTTCCTCAACACACACTGTTTTTACAGCTTATTCCACGATGCACCTTTTAATGTGTTTGCCTTATCCTTGGTGCTGGCTGAAAAACACTCTCTTTTTTTTAATTAGCATGACCACATCAAAACAAGGCAGTGGCCCGGATCCCGCCTTGCCTGCTGGCTTTCTTCCCTTTGCACCAAAACACTCCCTTGCACACACAAAATGCTCGCTAACAAAGCTCGCTAGCAGTGGCAGGCGGAGAGAAAGCAAGAGAGAGAGAGGGCCGTGATGCCGCTCCTGCCGCCGTTATTGTCTCTTGATGTTTTTCACTTTGTTTGGCAGACCACACTCCTCTCTTCTGTCATATCAACACCAGCGGCTGACTGATGATTCGATGAGGCTTGCCGTGGGTGTGAGTTGCGTGTGCGGGCAGATGCAAAAGGGAATAAATATTTGCGAGCGCGCGGGCGAGAGAGAGTGCAGATGTGTTGCAGAAGGACATAATTACAGCGAGCGAAGGAGAGAGAAAGGGAAAGGGAGAGCGACAGAGGAGAGGATTAATCCCGGCGAGTAGCGAGGGACGTATCTGAGGAGGCATAGGCATGACAGAAGCGTTTCAACGGCACGCTAAAAGAAGCAAAAACAACACGTGCGAGGAAGGAGAGGAATACCGATGTGCAAATTATCTAAAAATGTCAATTGTGTTTAAAAATGAAGCTTGTTTTGTTGTTACTCGGGAACAACTAGAGATAATACAGAAAAGAGGCACAAGGACAGTCAAAATGTTCGCGACTTTTACAGCATTTAGACCTGCGAAAATAATTACTATATCAACTTATCATTCAATGTATTAAACTAAATATTTTGGGGGTCAGTATTGTATGTTCTGGATTATAAATCGCTCTGGAGTATAAGCCGCACCAGCCAAAAAATGCATAATAATGAAGAAAAAAACATATAAGTCGCATTTTTTGGGGACATTTATTTTACAAAATCTGAAACCAAGAACAGACATTTTATCTTTAAAGGCAAATTATAATAATAAGAATAAAATGTGGAACAACAGGCTGAATATGAGTACATCACGCTAACGCTAACGTAACACATTTATATTTATTCAGCGACATGAAGCACAGACAGAACTGAACACGTGTCTGGTTTGTTAACGTACAAGTTTACAACGAGTTTACTCTGGATCTCACTCCAAATCACTAAATCCATTCAATTCTTCATCCTCGGTGTCGCTTCTGAACAAATCCACTTCCTCTTCTGCGTCATCAGACTCAGCAGAATACGATTTTCTTTTACGTTGTTGTTCAGTCTGTCTTTTAAATCACCGTAATGTTGAAATTTTAAATGTTCGGTGGTACAGGAAAAGTAAATACAAGTACACAAGTCTAGAGCGCCCTTGAGGAGTCGTCAGTGTGACAATAACGACGATGTGACATTATATATTTGAATAACTTCACATATAAGTCGCAGCCACAAACAAACTATGAAAAAGTGCGACTTATAATCCGGAAAATACAGTATTTCTTCGTGAAAATGGAGAGACTTGGGGTATTTTTTTGCTGAGCTGTAAAAGGCTGAACACGTGCTATTTATTTAAAGCAACTCAGGCTTTTTAACGATACTGTTTATTTACATTTATACACCCGGGTTAAGTGTTTTGCCCAAGGACGCAACAACAGCATTGATCTGTGGGAGCTGGAATCGTACCGCCAACTTGTGTGTCAGTGGATTTGACCGCTCCACAAATGATTTTTTTCAGGATTCGAACCGCCAACATTCAGATCAGAGGACAAAAACTCTACCAACTGTCGCTCCAACGTAGATTATTTTACTGTTACTGCGTCAGAGGTAAGTAGTTTTAGTATTATCGTTTATCGAAGTACATCTCCATACCTATATATATATCGTGTTTTAAAACGTGTTATCGTGACAGGACTAACGCCGTTATCATTTACGACTATCGCGGGTGACGAGCGGATGTACTAAAGAGCGTAAAGTAATGAAATATAAAAATTACAAATGGCCGTCTCGAAGTCATTTGCATGATTTGGGGGATGTTGCCAGATGCTCATCCAAACACAACTCTCTTTTTCAGACCATGATTAGACCCCATTCATCAACAAACGCAGTAATCAGAGTTACAAAGTTGATACATACTAAAATAAATGGCGAGGAATTGTCATAATTATAAGTTTAAACCATGAAACAATTAAAAAGCTGTCTGGGAAATCTCCAGCATTAGCTCTGTGTGAGGTTGTATTTCCATATACTGCCAAGAGAAACGGAAAAAAATAAATAAAAATATGCAAAAAGCAAACGCCAATGATAAGCTACGAGGGGAAAAAAGAAGCTAAAAATAAAAATGATGCTTTCCAACTGTCAAAGTTTGTCTTGAAAGAAAGAAAGCGCTCTTAAAAATAATTCGCTTTTGGCCGTAATCCAAGGATGCAGAAGATAAGCGTCTAAAGATCCTCAACGTCGTTAAGGCGAGACTGAAAACACACCGCTTCTCCCTGGTATTTAATTCTAGCTAGACAGGATATAATGGTGTTTTATTCTTTTATTGTTGTTTGTGAATGTGTCTGTTTTGTTGACTTTTGTGTGAAGCACTTTGAGCGGCGTAAATATGGATTTTAAATGTGCTATAAACTGCATTTTCCGGAGTATAAGTCGCACTTTTCATAGTTTGACTGAGGGTGCGACTTATACTCGGGTGCGATTTATATGTGAATTATGTTTTTTTCTTCATTATTATGCATTTTTTGGCTGGTGCGACTTATACTCCAGAAAATACGGTAAATAAAATAAAACTGAAATTGAATTGCAGACAGCCAAATAACACAAAATGTACGCTATGAAGACGTAAGGCGTACGTTTTCTTCGGCCAAACTTAGCAACGGGGGGCGTAATCATCGTGTGACGTCACCACAGCGTTCGGCTCAAGTCAAATGAAGCTAATCGAGGCTAGCAGTTATAGCGGCTAATTTGGAGTCGAGATACGTATTTGGAAATCTGATCGTGAGTATCATAGCAACCAGTGAGCCAATCTGGAGCGAGGCTGCTGAAAGTAACGCCTCTTTCCGCCCACACTTCTGGTTTAGCAAGGGAGTACAGTACACACTTAGTAACGCTGTCAATCAAACCTGTTGCTAACGCTAGCGGGAGTGACCTCGGAGAATGAAGGCGCCTGATTTGTCTGTTATTAATGTTCATATCTTGATTTACGGACACAATAGTGAGATAAAAAATACGAGGATCGTGTAACGCCGGTTTATACGAACGTTTTACGGAGAGAGGGGTGACAGTTTTTCAATACAAAGTGAACTGGAGCCAGAGTCGATGGAGGCAGAAGTGTGCCCATGATCACTTCCTGTTTGGATCGCGACGCTAGCAGGTTAGCTACGTCCATTTATATATACAGTCTATGGGTAAAACGCAACAAACTGACCAAAAAAATAACAGACTGCACTAAAATTGGCAATACAACCTTTTTAATAACACATGTAGTTCGAAAAAAAATACAAATTCTGTCAAGTCTTTGTCTTAAAACGTGAGTGTGAGGTGATCATTCTGACACTGTGCCTCATTGCAACACACTTCCTGCACAACATGGAGAAAATGTTACGATAAACATGTTAGCGTCACCACTTCCTGTCCAGTTTTATCTCTATGGAGCTTTAGTCGAGTCTCGCTAATGCTAATGCTAATGCTAATGCTGAGACATAATAAATATTTGACTTTCAATAGGTTGTTTAGTTTATATTTTACACTTTTAGCACCGATTCGTGTCAGATTTTCTCCGTGCTTTTACATTCTATCAAATCGGACACAACTTGAAAACAATTATAGCTCCGTGTTGCCTAAGCAAAGCATTTCAATTCCCTAAATTACCCATTAAGGTACCATAAATCCAATCTATAAAATGTTTTAAATCCGTTTAGCAAACAATGGTACACTTAATAGCACTGCAATGAAATATATTATACATAAATTTGTATATTGGGAAAAATTAAGCCATGGGAGACAGACATAATCGGAGTAAACTGAATCAGGAGGTGCTCTTTGTGTCCAGTGGGAGTTGACAGAAGCCAGAGCAGAGTTAGTGCATCTAGCTTAAGGATAAAAAGCTGTTGGTCTGGCCCTGTACGCCATCTCCCTTTCCAATCTCTCCTTCCTCCCGGATCACGTCTGAAATTGCAGTGCTGCCGGCTCTGGATTGGGGTTTATTAGCTCCCTGACGTGGTTATGCGCAGACATACAGTAGGGCTATTTAGAAATGGACAAATGGAATGAAGCGGAATGGATACTGAAGAGCAGGGATAAAACGTAGTGCTGAGGAACGCTGATGGAGGGAGTAATGGAAGAGTGATTGACGAAGGGGGGAGTGGAGAGAGCTGTGTGCGTGCGTGTGTGTGTGTGTGTGTGTGTGTGTGTGTGTGTGTGTGTGCGTATGAGGAGGGTAAAGTATAGGCAGCACATCCGGAGCTAGAACCAGCACACTGCACTTATAAAGAAATGACAGATCTTCCAGACTTTTTCTACCTGCGCACACACACACACACGCACACCCACACGCACGCACGCACACGCACCCACACGCACGCACATGCACACGCACGCACACATAGACTCTCCCGAACACAGCAGCCGTCCGCAGTCCCTGAATGTGCTTCTGTCATCGGTGGAACAGGCTGTCAAAGCAGCCACAGGTAAAATAATGTTGTTTTCTCTGCTGGGAATCAGCTTTGAAATGTGCTCAATTATTAATATTTGGCTGGAGGATGCCACTCTCGCCGTTCTGCCATTCTTTCACAACATGCAAACTGTCATTTTGACACAACAACAGATTATATACAGTATATATGGATGAATAATACATACATGTCTGTCCAGCACTGCAGACCACCAGCTCTGACCACCTGTCGCCAGCACCAGCGTTTCAAACACAATATTGATCCAAATCTGTTTCACTTCAAACTTAAACACACGTTAAACACATTATTTGAGTTAAGAGGCTCCTCGGTTGGAGGTTTGATCCCACTCTCATATGCTGCTATTGTATCCTTGGGCAAGACACTTAACTGTATGTATAATGTCTGTGTAGAGTACACAGTGTACTCTGTGTACTCTGTGTACTCTGTGTACATAGTGTGAAGAGCTGTGAGTGTCACATGAGACAAACACTGTATCATTCATGAATGAAACACACAAATGTCTTACACACATGATGCCAGTATGTTTCTTATATTCTGAAGGTAAATGTAGGATTATGAATAACATTCTACTATAGTTATGATATTTTCAGCATTTTAAACTCTATGCATTCACCGGAACAACACCAGCGCCTATGACACCGCCAACACAATACAGCACCGGCATCAAATATGCACAAAACTTGTCAAAACAAGTATGCACCCAAAAGTGTCACTTCCGAATGACGGCTGAATATGTTTGGGAACGTTAGACGCCAAACCCAGCGCTCTACCCTCACTGAATACACACAGAGAAGTCAGCAAAAACACACGGAGGCAACACTGACGCAAGATACATCTCCTATACAAACACATCGCACACATTATGCGAGTCAGTCCTTGGCCGACAACTGTTTTTGAGCAGTTGCCCCGTAACCATGGAAACCTCACCGTTGTCCGATTTCAGGACGAGGTCTCAGTGACGCAGATTCAAAGTAAAATACACAAGTTAGCGTTTGGTTGTACGGGGTGTATAGATGCAAACATTTGGAGGCGGCTTTGACTGTATTCCTGGTTTGGGAGAGTGGTTTTGGGTGATATTTGCGTGTCTAATGGTCCTTAAATCAATCGTAAACACTGACACGTTGATACTACTGCCAGATGAAGTGTTATTGATATTTCTCATACTTCTATTCCGAGTTGTTCCATTACTCTGGTCTGGGAAACATAAGAGAGCGCGCCGTTCCTTGTAGCTTGGCCTGTATTATTCTGTATTAAATAAAAATTCAGAGCCCAAATTTACACCGAAGTATAAAAAATGCACGCGTACTCTGCCTGCTGTTGTTTTTTCACAGTGTTCTGCATATTTCATGTTAGAAGAGAAGTAGCTACAAACACAAAAGGACCGAGACCAGGCTGAAATACAGATTCGGAAAAAAAACACAAAAAAACGCAACAGTAATTCTCCGTTAAGACGCTGGATAGACAGCCGAGAAAAACACGTAAAACATTTTTCAAGTCAACTTTTCATAATACGTCCATCTAAATCTGCCCGTCCTTGATACTCGTCTCTGTGTGTGTGTGTACGTCCAGTTGTGTGCATATGCAATGGAAGTGTACGGCTCCTAATTACGCCACTGAGCAAGGGTGACAGTTGGGCCCTCGGGGTGCTCTGGGGCATCTCCCAACCGGAACCGCGCTGACTCCAGGCCGGCGTGCGCATTGAGATGGGACGTTTGCTTGTATGACCTCATTCGGGGAGAGCTGGACGGTTAATAATAACAGTGTACGGACTGAAATAATACTGTATAACGTGTAAATGCATCGTCTATGTCTTTAATTAAAGCGCCAGGACCAGTTGTGCAGATGTTGAAGTCAAAATAAGTGAACTGTGCAGTGTCCGCATCGAATTACAACGTATTTTATCGTCAAAGAGTCAAGAAATAGGCAGTTAGCATGCTAGTAGTTGTTGTAGCACTATTGTGATGGCAAAATTTCGCTTTAGAACGTGTTTATAACTGAATAATCACTGAATAATTAAGATGCTCTGGCTGCAGAACTTTGGAGAAACGCAAAATGTTTAAAATGCGCTACCGTATTTTCAAGAGTATAAGACGCATCAGACAAAAAATACATAATAATGAAGGAAAAAAACATATAATTCACATATAAATTGCATCTGAGTATAAGTCGCACTGGAGTATAAGTCGTACCAGACAAAAAATGCATAATAAATAAGAAAAAAAAATATACTCAGATGCCATGTACATGTGAAATATAAGTCGTACCGGACAAAAAATGCATAATAATGAAGACAAAAATATACAGTTATCACATCTGAGTACAAGTCGCACCACAGCCAAACTATGAAAAAAAGTGCGACTTATTATCCAGAAAATACGTTAGTTCTGTTTTTCCACGTTCTTAAGAGAGTAAAAATCAGGTTCAGCATTTTAGAAAGTAAACTGCGCATATAACAAATTGGGGAAATGAGGAGAATGTTTTAAATTTTGAAATTAAACTAGCAAACAGGGCCGGCGTTTTCAGCTTTCAGGGGGCAGAATGTGTCTCTGGGCCCCTTGACAGTGAATGTACCTGGGTTTGTTTGACGACATTATGACCTGCTCTCGTCACTTTGTCCAATTGTGTTTCGATTTTTATGACCAAAAATCTGAAATGTTTTAATTTAACTTGTAAAACAGCCTTACAAAAGTACTTCAGTGCGCCTCGGGGGGTAAACACGTAGATAAAACAAATGTAGGCAGCAGATTTTTTGCTACGATGTATTAAAAAAAAATATATATAATCTTTATAGAGGGATATTTAGTCTGCTGTAAACACTCAAGCACTGTTTCTAGTATAACTTTACATATTATATTATTTTCAGTACAAATGTATGAGCTCCTGGGGGCCCCCTGGTGGCCTGGGGGCCCTAGGCAGCGGCTCAGTCTGATTATTGACTGAGCCGGCCCTGCTCGCAAAGAAAGAAGTTTAGTCTGGACTCTGCTTACTCGTCTCAACTCAAAAATCTACAAGCAGAATTTCAACAGCCACCACTGAAATAAACTGAAGCACAGAAGAAGAAAAGAGAAGAAAAAGAGAAGAAGAAAAAATCTCTTTGTGTACGATTTGTTAACACACTGATTTACCAGAATAAATTGAAATGGGAGCAGAATCTGAGTTTAAAAACACACGTGCTCCTGAGGAAAAGGTCCTATTCTAATACACTTGGAATTCATTTTTACCTGAAATGAATTATTTATAAAAGTTCACATTGTGGCAACTGTCTTTTAAGGAGCAGTCCATTTTTTTTTGCAGAGGGATTATTGGAATAAGGAGAATAAACTGTGTCTCTATGAATCAGTTTGTGGAGTGTTTATTCAATGATCTGAAGGTTGGCAGTTCAAATCCCCACACTCAAAATAAACGTCACTGGTAGAGCAGTTAGATTCACTGTGTATGTGTGTGTATATGTATGTGTGTGTGTATATGTATGTGTATATGGATGTGTATGTGTGTATATATGTATATGTATGTGTGTCTGTATGTGTATGTGTGTGTATGTGTATGTGTATATGTGTATGTGTATATGTGTATGTGTGTGTATGTGTATATGTATATGTGTATGTATATGTGTATGTTTTGTATATAGCGACCAAAGACGCACAAAGAAAGAACCCTGTATTTAATTGTATTTAAATTTTATGTGCTTTATTTTTTATTGTATTTCATATTATTATTATTATTATTTATTTATTTATTTTTTTTTTTTTTTTCTTTCTCTTTCATTAAATTTTATCAGTATATTTACTTCTTTCTTTCTATTTCTTTTTTCTTTTCTCCTCTTAATCACTAAGACAAGACCAAAACCAGGACTAAAACAGAACAAAAACAAGACTAAAACAAGACTAAAACCAGGACTAAAACCAGGACTAAAACCAGGACTAAGACAGGACTAAGAAAAGACTAAAACCAGGACTAAAACAGAACAAAAACAAGACTAAAACAAGACTAAAACAAGACTAAAACCAGGACTAAAACAGAACAAAAACAAGACTAAAACAAGACTAAAACAAGACTAAAACCAGGACTAAAACCAGGACTAAACCAGGACTAAGACAGGACTAAGAAAAGACTAAAACCAGGACTAAAACAGAACAAAAACAAGACTAAAGCCAACCAAGACTAAAACCCGGACTAAACCAAGACTAAACCAGGACTAAACCAGGACTTACAATTTTCTTCTGCTTTTATAAAACAGCGTGTCAAAGTCAAATGGTAAAAGTAAAACACACCTCCTGTACGTGCCGAGCCTCACACAGTGCACAGTCTTAGTGCGTCCATGTTTTTCAGTGTCATTCATATTCTGACACACAGATGTAAACAGAAGTGTGTGTGTGTTTGTATGAGCTGAATCGACCCACAGGTTTGCAGTGTGACTCCAGCTCCCACAGATGAACGCTGTTGTTATGTCCTTGGGCAAAACACTTAATCCACCCCCCCCAGTGTCTGCGTTGTGTGAACAGGTGAGTGTTTCTTTTCTTTGATGTAAAGTGTCTTAAAGGCGGAAAAGTTATTTAAATACGTGCCCGTATACTAATTAAACGCCACTATTTTGCTGTAAAATGCACTACTGCCTTATCGAACAACTTTGAAGTAAAAAAAAAGCTCATCCTCGAAACAAAAAAAAAGTTATTTATAATTAATTTTTAAGGTCACACCAAGCGCGCGTACACGTAGAGGCCAGTCGTGTTCATTCAAAGTGGAGTGTTATAGAGCGGCGTGCCATCTGTCCTCTGAATGCACCGGTTCATAGGGTTTGAAGCGTTTATTTCAGTCATTACCTACTTCACCTCGCACACGCGCCAAATGGAGTGGGCCGACATAGACAAAGACGCTAATGACGGCTCAAGTGCAGGTAGACACACATATACACACACACCCAGGACGCACACCTGACTTTAGATTGCGGCGTACGATTCAAGTCTCTTCTATAATTCAGGGAGTCAAAGGAACAGAACTTCAGAGGTTGCTTTACAGTCTCATGCGTGAACGGTTCAAACAGCCACGTGCGCGTTCGCTGAGGCGGGTAGCGTTGCACTGGCACACGGGCACGCGGGGCACGCCGGGCTGTGGGCTTTGAAGAGCTGAGGCACTTGTGAAAAGACAGGCTGCCAGAAGAAGTTGGGCCAGGTTTGGGGGGAAGTGATGAGCAACTCTGTGATTTCTACCAAAGTGTGAGCTCTGACAGAGAAAGGGTGGTGCGCTCCAGGCGTGGAAGCCGACATGTTCACGGCGGCGTTGTATGGAATTACAAATGTGGCTCGAATTGGTTCTTCTTGTGGAGCGGAGAGTCAAATATGACCCAGTTAAGAGCTTCAGTGTAATTATAAAAACACAAAGGCTGTAGCTGTTTAGATAATACAACGTTCTCTGCATCTTTTTATTGAAAAATCCAGTTTTACCTGTAGCTACAACAACATGTTCTGAAAAAGAGATTCTAGTACTAGTTTTATCTGCTTGTATTTCAGTCATTTCACTCCTGGAGCTGTTGAAAATGTGCGCTCTGAACAGACTTTTTAAGCATATGTTCAAAATCTAACTGCAATCACAAAACTTTTTCAGAAAAATGGGAATTCAACTTTTTTTTTCTAAAATCGTGCAGTTTTAACCAAGTTTAAATTCTGTCCGTTTAAATTCAAATCGACTTAAATAAAACGAATCTGACTATATTTTGCAACAGTAGCTCGGCGTGCGGAGCGTTTGTCCACTGATCCGAAGGTTGGCAGTTCAAATCTCGATATAAAAACATCACTGATTGAGCGTTCAGACCCACCGACCCACAGGTTGGTGGTGCAATTCCAGCGTCTGAAGATGAATCGTGTCGTCGGGCAAGAATGGGTGAGTGAATCCTTGATGTAAAGCGCCTTGAAGCTGGAAAAGTGACCATTTACAAAGACCGCACACACGATTCAATCTTCTTTTATGTAAATACTGTCATTATTTCCAACTAGAGATAAGTACGCAATCTAAATTTAACCATGGATTTGAAAATACAACACATGTATATGACAGAAATATTTGAGGAATAACAGAAATAAAAGGATCGGTGCTGCCTACGCCAATGCTTTTTCCATAGTACAAACACACACGGATACGCCTCATTTCCAGTTTAAAGTCCCCAAGTCTGAGCTGAAACCACTGATGCAAAGCTCTGGTTACTAGTTTACACGTTGAAAAGTTTGCGTGCGGGCCTACACTATTCCATCTGTAGTTAGTGACTTGTCTTGGACGAGAAGTTTGCTGTGTAGCTGTTTTGCAGAGCGTGATGCATGAGTCAACTCAGTGTTTTTGGAACAAGATCTATCTCTCAATAACCTTGATAACAATGAGAGTAGACAGAGCCAAAGCAAAGTCAATAGATTCTGCCCCCAGCTTGGCATTTAAGCCAACCAAATCTTTTGTTTAAAACGAGGAAAAACCCGACGGAACCGGCAGACAGATGGTGTGAGAGATAGGGGAAGTGACAATTCTTGTGAGATGTCGGGGTGCGATGCAATTCGGGGGAATGAGAGTGATGAAAAAACAAAAAGTTGGTGGCAAAAACTGCGCCATCAAGAAAGAGAGAGTGGCAGATCACAGAATAATAAATGAAGCATGATGTTATTTAAGACTTCTGAAGAAGCAGGGAGCACCAGAGAGGCTGGTACAACTCCGCTCTCTTGTCTTTCTCGTCAAATGGGCTTTCTGTTTTGTCCAGAGGGACCCGGAAACAATGATTAAGGAAACAGAGGAATTGGGGAGAGAGAAAGGTCAAACAAGGTGATGAGGAGGCTACGGCTGTGCAGAGGTGTCAGGAGGGGAGTGTGTGGAGGACTGAAACAGGAGCAAAAAGAGACTAAAACAGGACTGAAACAGGAGCAAAAGAGACTGAAACAGGACTGAAACAGGAGCAAAAGAGACTAAAACAGGACTGAAACAGGAGCAAAAGAGACTGAAACAGGACTAAAACCAGGACTAAAACAGGACTAAAACAGGACTAAAACAGGACTAAAACCAGGACTAAAACAGGACCAAAAGAGACTAAAACCAGGACTAAAACAGGACTAAAACAGGACTAAAACAGGACTAAAACCAGGATTAAAACAGGACTAAAACAGGACTAAAACAGGACTAAAACAGGACTAAAACAGGACTAAAACCAGGACTAAAACAGGACCAAAAGAGACTAAAACCAGGACTAAAACAGGACTAAAACAGGACTAAAACAGGACTGAAACAGGAGCAAAAGAGACTAAAACCAGGACTAAAACCAGGACTGAAACAGGACTAAAACAGGACTAAAACCAGGATCAAAACAGGACTAAAACAGGACTAAAACCAGGATCAAAACAGGACTAAAACAGGACTAAAACCAGGATCAAAACAGGACTAAAACCAGGACTAAAACCGGGACTAAAACCAGGACTAAAACCAGGACTAAAACAGGACTAAAACAGGACTAAAACCAGGACTAAAACCAGGATCAAAACAGGACTAAAACCGGGACTAAAACCGGGACTAAAACCAGGACTAAAACCAGGACTAAAACAGGACTAAAACAGGACTAAAACAGGACAAAAACCAGGACTAAAACAGGACTAAAACAGGACTAAAACAGGACTAAAACAGGACCAAAACAGGACTAAAACCAGGACTAAAACCAGGACTAAAACCAGGACTAAAACCAGGACTAAAACCAGGATCAAAACAGGACTAAAACCAGGACTAAAACCAGGACTAAAACAGGACTAAAACAGAACTAAAACAGAACTAAAACAGGACTAAAACCAGGACTAAAACAGGACTAAAACCAGGACTAAACCAGGATTATAATATTACTAAAACAGGACAAAAACAGGACTAAAACAGGACTAAAACAGGACTAAAACCGGGACTAAAACCAGGACTAAAACAGGACTAAAACAGAACTAAAACAGAACTAAAACAGGACTAAAACCAGGACTAAAACAGGACTAAAACCGGGACTAAACCAGGATTATAATATTACTAAAACAGGACAAAAACAGGACTAAACCGGGACTAAACCGGGACTAAACCGGGACTAAACCAGGACTATAATATTACTAAAACAGGACAAAAACAGGACTAAAACAGGACTAAAACAGGACTAAAACCGGGACTAAAACCAGGACTAAAACAGGACTAAAACAGGACTAAAACAGGACTAAAACAGGACTAAAACAGGACAAAAACCAGGACTAAAACAGGACTAAAACAGGACTAAAACAGGACTAAAACAGGACTAAAACAGGACTAAAACCAGGACTAAAACAGGACCAAAAGAGACTAAAACCAGGACTAAAACAGGACTAAAACAGGACTAAAACAGGACTAAAACAGGAGCAAAAGAGACTAAAACAGGACTGAAACAGGAGCAAAAGAGACTAAAACCAGGACTAAAACCAGGACTGAAACAGGACTAAAACAGGACTAAAACCAGGATCAAAACAGGACTAAAACAGGACTAAAACCAGGATCAAAACAGGACTAAAACAGGACTAAAACCAGGATCAAAACAGGACTAAAACCAGGACTAAAACCGGGACTAAAACCAGGACTAAAACCAGGACTAAAACAGGACTAAAACAGGACTAAAACCAGGACTAAAACCAGGATCAAAACAGGACTAAAACCGGGACTAAAACCGGGACTAAAACCAGGACTAAAACCAGGACTAAAACAGGACTAAAACAGGACTAAAACAGGACAAAAACCAGGACTAAAACAGGACTAAAACAGGACTAAAACAGGACTAAAACAGGACCAAAACAGGACTAAAACCAGGACTAAAACCAGGACTAAAACCAGGACTAAAACCAGGACTAAAACCAGGACTAAAACCAGGATCAAAACAGGACTAAAACCAGGACTAAAACCAGGACTAAAACAGGACTAAAACAGAACTAAAACAGGACTAAAACCAGGACTAAACCAGGATTATAATATTACTAAAACAGGACAAAAACAGGACTAAAACAGGACTAAAACAGGACTAAAACCGGGACTAAAACCAGGACTAAAACAGGACTAAAACAGAACTAAAACAGGACTAAAACCAGGACTAAAACAGGACTAAAACCGGGACTAAACCAGGATTATAATATTACTAAAACAGGACAAAAACAGGACTAAACCGGGACTAAACCGGGACTAAACCGGGACTAAACCAGGACTATAATATTACTAAAACAGGACAAAAACAGGACTAAAACAGGACTAAAACAGGACTAAAACCGGGACTAAAACCAGGACTAAAACAGGACTAAAACAGGACTAAAACAGGACTAAAACAGGACTAAAACAGGACAAAAACCAGGACTAAAACAGGACTAAAACAGGACTAAAACAGGACCAAAACAGGACTAAAACCAGGACCAAAACCAGGACTAAAACCAGGACTAAAACCAGGACTAAAACCGGGACTAAAACCAGGACAAAACCAGGACTAAAACCAGGACTAAAACAGGACTAAAACAGGACCAAAACAGGACTAAAACCAGGACTAAAACCAGGACTAAAACAGGACAAAAACAGGACAAAAACAGGACTAAAACCAGGACTAAAACCAGGACTAAACTGGGACTAAACCGGGACTATAATGGATCCAGCCGTGATTTGTCACTGTCTTGTACAGCTGAATGAACATCGCTCCAAACACCTTCACCACAGACTGACACGGCCCCAAACAGGAGCTGGTCTTCTGCTGTTCCTCTGCAGAATCAAACGTCTCTGAACGTTCAATCATTACATCAAAGATCATAACCTCTGATGCTAAACTCTGCCTAATAGTAATTTCCACGCAGATGTGCTGGAGCGAGCAGAACAGCGGTGGGTCGCATACACTGTGCATACTGTTCTTGTTGATCAGAAAGGTGAGAGAGAGAGTGGAAAGGTGGAGTGCACTGAAAGCCTCTTGGCCCATGAAGCACTCAAGTCTCAGTACGACGCAAGGAAGTGCGAGCTTAAGGATCTCCATAGTGGCCATTAAGTCACTCTGATGTGTGGGGATGGCTATAACTCGCGGGCATTGGATGACATTGGCTAGCAGCTGTCTATCTCGGAGCACAATGGAAAAAAGACAGTCTCTGAAGATCCGGTCTCTCAGCCTCTTACGGCGCTTTACTGGAACACGATTACATTTGTAAGGGATCTATATGTGTTTGAATAGACGGTGCTATAAGCTACGCGTTTAGTGGCGAGTCAACAACGTGGTTTTGGCATTGACTAAACTGACAAACAAGACATCTAAGAAGAGAGCGTTAGATATGATAGAGCGCAGTGTCTTTTGAGCAGCGTTCGGATCAGCATTCAGCGTTCGGATCCCGTCAAATGAAGCTCAACGAGGCTAATCTGGAGCTAAATCCCATATTTGGTAAACTAGGATGTTGAAGTTCCTACGTAACACCTCACTTTCTGCCCTTATTTGATCATACTTTATATTTCTTTTTCTGCCGTATGTTTCATCCTAACAACAATATGTCCCTAAACTTAAATCTTTTGTTTCCCGTATTTCAAAAGTATTTAAATACCCATTCCCGTTCTGTCGTCTAAAAACTGCCACCGCTGCCTTCTTTGATGACAGATATCTCGAACGCACCTGATGTAGCAGCACAATACGCAGGGACTATATTAAAACGCACCGAGATACTAACCCGATAAAAAGAGATTGAGCCATTGAGCTGGGACTGCTGTATATCGCAAAAACAGATTAAGCAGAACTTTCACGGCACGGCTTTGTTTCCTTCTCAACCCGGTGCATCCCAATGGGGAGATAATCTGGGAAATGCAGCGATATCGGCGCCTCTCTAGGTTTGCCTGAGAAGCCTTGTGAGACCCTCTTGAGATATGAGTCTTTGATATCGAGACCAATTATGTGGTATGGGACCAACACACACCCACGTCCACGCACGTACACACACGGCTACCGGTGCGTCCGCCCTCCCCGCCGCACACAAACACGAACGGCCTTGGAGTAGCGCGAGCACGGACCAAAGAGAATGCGATACAGAGGGAAACACTGGCCGGGCTCTACGCGCTCTGATATTATCTAGTGGGCTTGAAAGGCGTGTGGCGACCGTACAGACATAGAAGGAATAGGAGAGTGGGGCACGGGCAACACACGGCGAAACACACATATGAGATGAGAACGCACACGTACACACACACACACACACACACACACCCTGGTAGCGTACAAATGGATCGTGCACAACGTCTAATGCGTCAACGAGAATTATGAAAGTGTCGCCCAAAGCCCCGAGATGAGTTTATCTTCAACAGCGACTGCCAAAATGTGCAAACTCCACACAAACACGGGCAGAACATGCAAATCTCACACAGAAAGGCCACAGCGATCTGGGAATCAACCTGGAAATCCTGTTGATGTGAGAACAATAAGACACGTATTCGCGTTTAAGCAATGGATTTTTACCTTTGACGTCACAATTCTGGGAAAATTGAAATGGATTATTTAATGAAAGAAATAGCCCTGGATTTCTGCAGTTTTTTTGTGTGTGTTTTTTTTTCATGTTTTTTTTTTTTATTAAAGCTGGTAATAACCTTTATATATGTGTTATCAATATAGATATATGTTAAAGTTCTATGCGAAATCTCTAATATAGTGGTCCATCGTTTATCGCAGGGGTTACGGTCTAAAAATAACCTGCGGAAAGTCGTCAGCTTTATTTTTTAGGATTATTCTATATGTTTTGCGGCTGTAAAACCCCTCACCACACACTTTATACACTTTCCTCACACAGGCGTTAACGTTTTCGCACATTTCTCTCTTGTTTAAACACAAAGTTCAAACCTTCGAGATGTTGTTGTTTGCGGAGGAAACGATGGTACTTGCGATATATGGTAATTTTGTCGCTTCAGATTGCAATATCGCTTTGATTGTGATTAATCTTGCAGGTCTAGAAACAATATTTTAAACTTTTTTTTTTTGTGATCAAATTTTTATTCAAGTATCAATCTCAAGTGCAAATACAGAGGCTACAATCCGATGACCTTTTCTGTATTATATCTATGTTTATTACTATTATCATTCATTTTATTAAGGGGTGGGGAAAAAAATACAATATTTTAAACCTGTATATATTTTTTTTATACTTGTTTTAGCATTTTTTGGCCACTCCCCATCATAGACTTATTAAAGAGGTGGATTATGGGAGTGTGACGTCACCCACAGTGTTCGGCTCCAGTCAAATGAAGCAGTTATCCAACCGTGGCGAGGCTGTTGAAGGTAACGCCCCTTCCCGCCTGCACCGCTGGTTTAGCCTGGACCTGTCAATCAATCCTGTTGCCTTCTTTCCCTGAAGCGACCTCAGGGAAAGAAGGCGCCGGATTTGTCTGTTATTAAAGTTCATATCTTGATTTAGGGGCAAAATTGCTAAATAAAAATACAGTGGTCCCTCGTTTATCGCGGAGGTTACGCTCTAAAAATAACCTGCGAAAAGTAGTCAGCTTTATATTTACAATTATTCTCTATGTTTTTGTCTGTAAATCCCCTCACCACACACTTTATACACTTTTCTCACACGGGCGTTAACATTTTCTCACATTTCTCTCTCGTTTAAACACAAAGTTCAAACCTTCGTCAGCGTCTTTGTCGGTGCAGAACGTTTCATCGACATTGTGGGTTTTGTCGGGGAGAAAACAAATTGCAAACGTACAGCACTTCAGAGTCACACTGCGATCCAACGTTTATGTAAATTTGTCCGAAAGGTGAACCGCGACATAACGAGGGACAACTGTCTTATAAAACCATCTCTAAGGTATTGTCCCAGATCACAATCCCAAGTAAAGTCGTTCTCTTCATTGCGCACTTTCAATAGTTAATCGTTTTTGGGGTTTTTTTTTTCACTTTTGCTCCCAGTGCCAGTCCCAGTTGGCATTTAACCGTCCGCCCATTAGCCAGCCTATACGGATTTCGCTTATATTGCAGAATTAGCGAGAGGCTCCGAGCAGTGCCAGGGCCCGACTTTGAGAACTTCTGCCCTAAATAGTTCCAGATCCATCGTGTAAATCAATGTAAATAATCTAATTTGTGTTTCTTAATTACATTACTGACCTTTGCTAACAATCGGTCGATGCAGAACGTACATGTGCATATAAAAGTGAGTGCTAATGTGCAATGCAATGTTAATAGCTGATCTACTTTAACTATAAGAGCAAACTCACTGCACCAGTTCAACGCCGGGAGGACGTTTCACTGATAATGTTTTGAATTTAAAGCTCTGATATGACACAAAAGCAACTCTTTTGGGGGTTTAAATCATGTTATATCATCATTACCGCATCAAAAAACACACCTGGAGTCGTGTTTTGCTTCATTCACGCATATTTGAGTAACTTTTTATTATTATTTTGTACATCTCCAAAGCTCAAAATGCTCCGTTCCACCTTGTGATGTCATAAAGTGGTAGTTTTCAAGTTAATAGCTATGTTTTTTTACCTTTAATTCAGTAGAAATGGGCAATTCCCGAGGTGAAATCGTCCAAATGACTCAACTGTGGAGGTGTGTGGAGTTTAAAAACGCAGCGGAGCACTTCCTGTATTACCACATGATGACATCACAAGGTGGAACAGAGTGTTTTCAGTTTGAGAGAAGAATGCATGAAACAAAACACAACTCCAGGTCTGTTTGTGATGAAGAAACAACATTAAAACAGATTAGAAAGTGTAATACGGGCCCTTTAAAAGCTCGTAAATGGAGTTAGCATGTTCGCTTGGTAACGTTTTCTCACGGTGATCTCTCCTTTATAAAACAATCCGTCTTTTGTAAATAGGTCTACATGACAGTTGTTCCCATCCTGAGCGCTCCCATCAGGGCCTCTCCTCAGATTAAGCCTGGCCTCTGGCTCTGCTAATTGGAGCTTAAAGCCGCTGTAGCCCCTGGGCAGAGTGCGGCGTGTGGGCCTCTGCATCTCACTACTATATGTGTGAATTATGGATGACCACAGCGGAGAGGAAGAGTGGACCTCAGACACTGCAGCGGAACAAGTGAGAGACAGAGAGAGACAGAGACAGACAGAGACAGAGGGAGACAGAGGGAGAGTGGACCTCAGACACTGCAGCGGAACAAGTGAGAGACAGAGAGACAGAGACAGACAGAGACAGAGGGAGACAGAGGGAGACAGAGGCAGAGTGGACATCAGACACTGCAGCGGAACAGGCGAGAGACAGAGAGAGACAGAGACAGACAGAGACAGAGGGAGAGTGGACCTCAGACACTGCAGCGGAACAGGCGAGGGACAGAGACAGAGACAGAGAGAGACAGAGGGAGAGTGGACCTCAGACACTGCAGCGGAACAGGGGAGAGACAGAGAGAGACGGAGACAGAGAGAGACAGAGGGAGACAGAGGGAGACAGAGGCAGAGTGGACATCAGACACTGCAGCGGAACAGACGAGAGACAGAGAGAGACAGAGACAGACAGAGACAGAGGGAGAGTGGACCTCAGACACTGCAGCGGAACAGGGGAGAGACAGAGAGAGAGACAGAGACAGAGGGAGAGTGGACCTCAGACACTGCAGCGGAACAGGGGAGAGACAGAGAGAGAGACAGAGACAGAGGGAGACAGAGGGAGAGTGGACCTCAGACACTGCAGCGGAACAGGCGAGGGACAGAGACAGAGACAGAGAGAGACAGAGGGAGAGTGGACCTCAGACACTGCAGCGGAACAGGCGAGAGACAGAGAGACGGAGACAGGGACAGACAGGGACAGACAGAGACAGACAGAGGGAGAGAGAGACAGAGACAGACAGAGGGAGACAGAGGAAGAGTGGACCTCAGACACTGCAGCTGAACAGGCAAGAGACAGAGACAGAGAGAGACAGACAGAGGGAGACAGAGAGAGACAGTGAGAGAGAGAGAGAGAGAGAGAGAGAGACAGACAGACAGAGGGAGACAGAGGGAGAGTGGACCTCAGACACTGCAGCTGAACAGGCAAGAGACAGAGAGACAGACAGAGAGAGAGAGAGACAGAGGGAGACAGAGGGAGAGTGGACCTCAGACACTGCAGCGGAACAAGTGAGAGACAGAGAGAGACGGAGACAGAGAGAGACAGAGGGAGAGTGGACCTCAGACACCGCAGCTGAACAAGTGAGAGACAGAGAGACAGAGACAGAGACAGACAGAGGGAGACAGAGGGAGACAGAGGGAGACAGAGGGAGACAGAGGGAGACAGAGGGAGACAGAGGGAGAGTGGACCTCACACACTGCAGCTGAACAGGCAAGAGACAGAGAGACAGACAGAGAGAGAGACAGAGAGACAGACCTTTATTGAGTCAAAAAACACTGGCACTAAATTCCATCCTCGCCTTGTGCCATTTACAAAAACACAAACTGAAGTATTTACGGTAAATACAAAATATACATAGTATTTTCAGAGAGAGAGAGACAGAGAGGGAGAAAGAGAGAGAGAGAGAGAGAGAGAGAGGGAACGACAGACTATTATTAAGTCAAAAAACACTAAATTTGTGCTATTAAAAAAAAACACACACAAACGGAAGTATTTACAGGAAATATAAAATATACATACTATTTTCGGACAGACAGAGAGAGAGACAGACAGAGAGAGAGAGAGAGAGAGTGAGGCAGAGAGAGAGAAAAAAGAGACAGAGGGAGAAACAGCGAGAGAAAGAGAGTGAAAGAGAGAGAGAGGGAGAGATAAAAAGAGGACAGAAAGAGAGAGAGAGCGAGAGAGGGGGAAAGAGAAATAGAGTGAGACAGAGAGAGAGAGAAAGAGGGAGAGATAGACAAAGAGAGAGAGCAGGACAGGCCTTTATTGTGTCACTTGCACTAAATTCCATCCTCGCCTTGTGCTATTTACAAAAACACAAACTGAAGGATTTACGGTAAATATAAAATATACATAGTATTTTCAGAGAGACAGACAGAGAAGAGACAGAGAAGGAGAAAGAGAGAGACAGAGAGGGAGAAAGAGAGAGATAGGGCAGGAAAGAGTATTATTGAGTCAAAAAACACTTGCACTAAATTCACACGATTAAAAAAAAACACACACAAACTGAAGTATTTACAGGAAAATATAAAATATACAAACTATTTTCAGACAGAGAGACAGAGAGAGACAGACAGAGAGACAGACCTTTATTGAGTCAAAAAACACTTGAGTCAAAAACACACTAAATTCCATCCACGCCTTGTGCTATTTACAAAAACACAAACTGAAGGATTTACGGTAAATACAAAATATACATAGTATTTTCAGACAGAGAGAGACAGAGAGACAGAGAGGGAGGGGGAGAGAAACAGGGTGTGAGATAGAGAGAGGGGGGGAACAGGGTGTGAGATAGAGAGAGAGAGGGAGAAAGAGACAGCGACAGACAGTGAAAGAGAGGAAAAAAGAGAGAGAGAGAAACAGTGAGAGAAAGAGACAGAGAAAGAGGTAGAGAGAGGGAGAGACAGAGAGAGAGAAAGAGGTAGAGAGGGAGAGAGAGAAAGAGAGTGAAAGAGAGAAAGGGAAAAAAGACAGAGAAACAGCAAAAGAAAGACCGAAATAGAGAGAGAGAGGGAGAGACAGACAGAGAGAAAGAGAGAGAGAGCGAGAGAGTGAGGGAGAGAGCGAGCCAGCAACAGAGATAGAGAGAGACAGAGAGAGAAAGAAGTAGACAGGGACAGAAAGAGGTAGAGAGAGAGAAAGAGAGAGAAAGAAGTAGAGAGAGGGAGAGAAAGAGAGAGAGAGAGAACATGGTAGAGAAAGGGAGAGAGGGAGACAGCAAGAGAAAGATAGTGAAAGAGAGAGAAAGAAAGAAAGAAAGAGAAACAGTGAGAGAAAAAGAGCAAAAGAGAGAGAGGGAGAGACACAGAGAGAAAGAGAGAGACAGAGAGCGAAAGAGTGAGAGAGGGAGACAGTGAGAGAAAGATAGAGAGAGAGCCAGCAACAGAGAGAGAGTGGGAGAGAGAGACAGAGACAGATAGAGAGAAAGAGAGAGCGACCTAAATGAGTGCTGTGAGTGGCTCAGTGGCTCAGTGGCTCAGTGGCTCAGGAGGCTGCAGGTGACAGAGGACAAGCTGAGAGAGCCACACAGAGCCTGACGGGATAAGAGAGAAGAGCACTCAGTCAGACCAACACTTTATCTGAAACATTTCAAAATGAACACTGATGAATAATGAATTATTTATACCAAGTCGGGCTCATTAAGTGAAGCCTTTCACTGCTGCCGATGCACTTATTATTTTTGATTTTTAATAACATACCTGATGGTTCACTCTTTTAAAAACAATCTTTGATCATTTAACTACTATTTGTGCTTGATACTTCAAAAATACCATTGCCCATAAGTTTGAATAATACAGCATCGCTTCTGATTTAGATTGTGTACGGCATCTTCAGCTCGCTAACTAGCTAAAACAACTCACATCTTGGTTTCTAGATGTTCACGAGAAACATAAGGACGAAACAAATATAGTGTCTCATGTCGTGTTTTAAAGAGCAAATCGTACACTAGGAAAAATGCCTGGAATAACAAATAATGCATCGAAATGAACTGTAAACAGAAAATACTTGATTAAAGCAGAACTACAGCGCTTGTGTCGGCTCTATAGTTATAATCTATGACACTCGTGGATCATTACGTGTTAATTTGCACATTTTAAATCGCAATATTCATCTAAAAAGACTTAACTCGCTGCCGATAGACTCGCGGTTGCCGACTTTCCGTTCTCGTAACTCCGCGGTCGTGTCAATTCAAACGGCGTCTCTTTAAATATGTTACTGTCGTTACGGAAATGTGCTGACGTCGTCCCTCGAAGACGACCAATCAGAGCGCGTCAAAGGAAAAATAAGGATGGACAGAGGTGTAAAAAAGTACATGCTGATACTTCATTTAACGTGATTTTTACGGCTAAAAAGAGTAAAAAAGTCTATGCGATAATGGTCTATAATGTGCTCAGTCCTTAAAGGGTTAATAAAAGAAACATGTCCGCTGTGCCGTCCGCGTTTCTACGGTTGACGTCGCTGCCAAATCACTGATTAAGAAAATAACATTGCAGAAGGAAGTAAGTACAGAGCAGTGGGCGTGTCCTGGTGGTGATCTGCAATATGGCGTCGTGAAAATAAGCAACTTAAAATGACTAAAACGTGCAAGAATCACTCCAAAAACAACTCCGAGAGCGTAAATGAGACGGAGAAATGACTATAACACGGCGAAAAGCTCGGAAAAGTCGAGTTATCTCCTGGCGTGACTCCCGTCTTACCTGAGCGACATGATCTTGTAGGCGTCGGGCAGGTAGCACCGCGTGTTCTCCATCTGGGCGGGGTCCGAGTCGCAGATCTTGTCGTCAGTTCGCCCGTAGTTGGCGCTCTCGATCATGATGACGTCGGTGCCCGGGCAGCGCAGCTCGATGGGGTACGACTCGCACGAGAGCTCCCTCCGCACCACCGCCATCGGGATAGGGGCGCGGCTGTGGGCTGCACACACACACACACACACACAAAGGGTTTTAACGTTTGTTTTACAGTTTTGATCGAAAAACATCCGAGCGGTGAAGGTTAAAATTGTTTTGTTGATTTATTTTGTGGTTCTTTACACTTAAAACAAAAGCTCAGTTTGTAGAGCATTCGATTGGCGACTCGGTTGGCGCTCGCTCTTAACATAAACATCACTGGTTGAGCCGTCAGATCCATGGACGCACAAGTTAGCGGTGCGATTCCAGCCCCCGAACATGAATAGTGTTACTGTATCTTTGGGCAAGACACTTACGAGACAATATTAAAATTTAGACTCATGATTACTGTGACCAAAATAATCACATTTAACGATATTTTCCCAATAATTATTAAACCAAGACAGTGTAACGTCCTCATATGTGGACAGAGAAAAAATGTATTGTTGTCCAGGTCCAAGGAGGTTAAAGGTATTCAGATTCATTCATGATTGTTGTAAAACCATGCGCTGCTGCTAGCAAACTGTGCAAAATGCTATTCAGCTAGCGCTAACCTAGCAAAAGCAAAGTCGGCACAAACACAAATTCAATCCAAACTAACACAAGCGACATTCAATAGTTTATTTCTCACGTTGTGTTACTTACGATGGATATTTTCGGCTCAAGTTTGTCAAACGATGTGGGACGTTTGTGTCGTAAATCTGCGTGTAAGTTGCTCGTGTAAGTTGCTCGTGTTTGCCCTGGGAGCCGTATCGTTTTTTCGACAGGCTCTGCAGATTTGTGGCTCATTGTGTTGGTCTTTTTTTGTTTTTAAAATCCATGATAATTCCACACATCAGACTTCACCTTCTCGAGTGGAGGATATAAATGTGTGGCATCACTGTGATCCGGTCTAACTACAAACCATGACGGTGACTGACAGTGAAGAACCATTCCTAACTAAGCTAACTAAGCTAAGTTTCATTGCTATAACAGAGAGCCCCCTTGTGGACAAACACCAGAACTAACATCTAAACATTGTACTGAAAAAGGAAACATGAGGTAGTCTGGTGCCGTAAAGGCGATTATAACTGTGTGCAATGATGACGATTATAAAAAAATGCCACAAACGATTAACTGCAGACCATTTTAATCACGATAAATGATATTATCGTACGTCGTCCCATCCCTAGCGCACAGTGGTGTATAAATGTGTGTGACTGTACGAGTAGTTCCTTGATGTAAAGTGCTTTGAGTGGCTTGAAAGTGGATAAACGCTTTATAAAAATGTGACCGTTTACCATTTACACAGAAGGAATCCAAATATATACATCCAAGAACAGCCACAGAAATATGTATCTCTCACTTCTCGTGGACGCAGTTAGCATGAGTGCGTTGGATGCTATGCTAAATGCTAGCAGATTGACACAGTAACACTATTTTCATTTTATTTTTCAATCAATCTCAATCATATCTTGACATAAATACGTCCTGGTATAGTTTAACTTATACCGCAGTTTTTTTTTGTTTTTTCTTTTGTTTGAGGAAAATTCTTAATGAGGGTTTTTGGATGATGGAAAACATGCCCTTGACTTCGCACCCTGTACACTCCAAATCTGGCACTTCACACAAAGGAAGTCTGCAGCAGATGAGGCGTGCAGAGCCAAGAAATACTGAATACTTCCATCAGATTCCAACAACACCACACTCCAAGACAAGAAAGAATAAATCAAAAGGCTTTCAAGTGTTCACGAGTATCCCTTTCGCCATGACTCATTTCCTGTTTTAGAGAAATGTCAAAAAGTCGTCAAATTAATGTGGTCCATTTTTCATGCCAATGCAATGGAAGGACAGTAATTGTAAGTACAAATCAGTCCTAAACCTCCTTGTCAACGCGCAATCTTGTCTCACCTCAGAAGCTAAGCGGGGTTGACCTGGTTAGCACTTTGATGGGAGATTGCTGGAAATAGCAGGTGCAATAGAAGCGGCGGTGGATCTACTGCGAACTGCTTTTATGTCCTTAGGTACGACACTGAACGCATGTTTCTTTGCAAAAGTGGGGAGATTTTGGGTTCTTTTGGTGGGGATTTTTTATAGAAAGACATTTTGAGTGGTAGATGGTTGCGATTTGTTTGTTTCAGCCATAAACTGTACAAAGAAGCGCGTTCGGCTCCAGTCAAAAGAAGCTAATCGAGGCTAGCAGTTATAGCGCCGAATCTGGAGCGCGCTTCTATATTTGGAGTTCTGACCGCGAGTATCATAGCAACCGGAGAGCCAATCCAGAGCGAGGCTGTTGAAGGTGACGCCTCTTCCGGCTCACAACGCTGGTTTGTTAGCAACACTGTCAATCAATCCTGTTGCTAACGCTAACGGGATCCAGCTGATTCGTCTGTTATTAACGTTCATATCTTCATTCATGCATAAAATAGTGGCAATTACAAAGAGAGAGGTGACAAATTATCAATATTCAGTGAGTTGGAGCTGGAGTCGATGGAAGCGCACCCATGCTAACATCCTGTTTGGAACGCGACGGCGGCTAGCGGATTAGCTATGTCCATTTATATAAACAGTCTATGGTTGCAGCTCATGTCTTTTGAATGACACTGTCTATTTAAAAATGGTTTACTAGGATTATTTTCCATTATTGTTATTGTGTCAGCACCCTAAATTAGTTTCAATATTATCGTTTATCGTGGTATACGTCTGTACGGATACATTTAGCGATGGGTGGTTGTCAAAGAGCGGCAGATCGTTGGACAAATACGGAATAACGCAGAAAATTTTGAGTATTTGTTCGAGTTTGCGTGTCTGGAAAAGCTCTGTAAGACTCTGTAAGACATGTAATGGTTTAAACTACGTTCAAACCGCATCGCCGTTTGCAAATGGTCCATAACTTGTTACTTAATAAACCCGTGATCATATTCCAGACCATGTTTACGGAGCACGCTCAGACTACACTACTGTGAGTGTGAGGTGAGCCTTTGTCCCTGGGATTTGGCTTGTTGTCTCTGTTGTTATCCCGAGGCCCTGAGTGAGCGGCCCCCTGTGTGCTCAAGAGATCTTCCCCTGACGGAGGCGAGATCAGCTGACTGCTTATTTGTGCGGCTCAGGTCTGTCACTCTTAGCGATCGTGAAGATGCAAATGTGTGAATTTAGCTTTATATACACATTAAGGTGCGTGCATATATTACAGATTTGTCCGTTCAACCAATGATAATGTTGTTTTCTCATCACAAAAAGACCTGCCGTTGTGTTTTGTGTCATTCACTCATGTTTACCCTGCATATTTTTGACATATTTAGATCATTTCAGCCCCTGGAATTCCCAATTTCTACTGAAAAAAAGGTTAAAAAGTAGCTGTTAATCTGAAAACTACCACGTCATGACATCACAAGGTGGAACAGCGCACTCAAACAAGCGTGAATTAAACAAAACACAACTCCAGGTCTGTTTCTGAGGCGCTAACAAACAATCACAAGAGTCAATTTCGTGTAACATAGCACCTTTAAGCGTTATTTTGTTAAACAGTCAAACTCGTCCACGCCAAAACTTTTGCATATTTACGCTACGTTTATGCTACGAAACCTAATCACTTCTACCGCGCGTTTATTATTAGCGCTTCCGAGACGTTTCTTCGCGAGTTTAACGGCGCACGGTCCCTCGATACCAGGCGCGCACTTCAGAAACATACCTTACAACACAAACCTGCAAAGGAGAGGAAGGAAAAAAACAAAAAAAACAACCTCTCCTGTTCCCCTCCGTCTGCGTAACCATGGCAACCACATCCCTCCATCCCTCCCTCCCTCCCTCCCTCCCTCCTCCGGGCGAACTCATTGGCTGGAGGAGCGTCATGGTTACACGGATGCAGCGGAGAATCTGAATGAGCTCGGTGACACTCTGGGCTCTAACGCTGTCCTTCACACACACACACACACACACACCCCCGCACGCACGCACACACACACACACACATTCAAATGGCTCTGGGTGCTGGCATGTACCAACCGGGGTGGTGGACAAATCTTTGCACCCTTGGGCGTCACATTGATAATGGCAAGCACTAGCTCAGAGATAAGGCTGGTATATAAGTGACATTTACTGAATACGAACAAACACGCAGACTTTTAAATGTCCACGGGCGATAATTACACCCAGGGTCCTCTTTGAGAATCTGGATTTTTGGGCGTCTCCGTGTGTAAAGGCAGCGCTGGGGGCAGTGGGTCAGAGAAGTGCTTTTATGATTAGTTTTCCACGGGCCGCATCCAGTCCGACTCCGTGAACACGAATGTCAGTTTCGAACAGAGAGTTAATTGAAGCGTGTGCAGATCAATACGTACCATTTATAGTGAGACATCTGTCTAGACGGGCTATAAGATCAGATGTCCGACAGCTACGCCTCACGTGGCCGAGTATAGAAGAAGCGTGGTGATACGGGATCAGTTTAAAAGAAGAGCGCTGTTGTGTAAGGGCTGTTTAAACTTATGATGTCGTTTGTTTTCTTTAACATTTAAGTGTAAAATGTACAAAATGGTCCCTGAAGCTTCAGCTGGAGCAGATCTCATGACTCACACAATCAAGTCTTAACTTTACCGTGGAATAGTTTGGCTTTGTTTGTTGTTTAGTCTCTATTAGCAAACGGTATGCTAACAGCTATCCTGACTGTTATTATCACTGACATATTATAGCCCTGTGGTCTGGACCATGATGCTTTGTGACAGTTTAACCCTGAACCAAAATGGTACAGCAGTGAAACAAGTATAAATATATGAACGACTGTAGTATTATTATTTTAGTTTGTGTTTTTTTTTTGCTAACAGCCTCATGTAAACAAAAACAAACAGAACAGCTGTTTATTTGCATCACCAATATATTATTTTACCATAGTTAAGTGACTAAACATGTAATAACACCTGTCACACATTACGCTGATGTTTACACATGTAATAACACCTGTCACACATAATCCCAGTGTTTACACATGTAATAACTCCTGTCACACATGAGCCCAGTGTTTACACATGTAATAACACCTGTCACACATGAGGCTGGTGTTTACACATGTAATAACACCTGTCACACATTACGCTTATGTTTACACATGTAATAACACCTGTCACACATTACAGTGGTGTTTACACATGTAATAGCACCTGTCACACTGGTCTTTCACACATTACCCTGGTGTTTACACATGTAATAACACCTATCACACATGAGGCTGGTGTTTACACCTGTCACACTGGTCTTTCACACATTAAGCTGGTGTTTACACATGTAATAACACCTGTCACACTGGCCTTTCACACATTACGCTGGTGTTTACACATGTAATAACACCTGTCACACTGGTCTTTCACACATTACGCTGGTGTTTACACATGTAATAACACCTGTCACACTAGACTTTCACACATTAGGCTGGTGTTTACACATGTAATAACACCTGTCACACATTACCCTGGTGTTTACACATGTAATAACACGTGTCACACTGGTCTTTCACACATTACAGTGGTGTTTACACATGTAATAACACCTGTCACACTGGCCTTTCACACATTACGCTGGTGTTTACACATGTAATAACACCTGTCACACTGGTCTTTCACACATTAGGCTGGTGTTTACACATGTAATAACACCTGTCACACATTACCCTGGTGTTTACACATGTAATAACACGTGTCACACTGGTCTTTCACACATACATGTGTAAACAGTGGTGTTTACACATGTAATAACACCTTTCACACATTACGCTGGTGTTTACACATGTAATAACACCTGTCACACATTACAGTGGTGTTTACACACGTAATAGCACCTGTCACACTGGTCTTTCACACATTACCCTGGTGTTTACACATGTAATAACACCCGTCACACTGGCCTTTCACACATTACAGTGGTGTTTACACATGTAATAACACCCGTCACACTGGCCTTTCACACATTACCCTGGTGTTTACACATGTAATAACACCTGTCACACTGGTCTTTCACACATTACGCTGGTGTTTACACATGTAATAACACCCGTCACACTGGTCTTTCACACATTAGGCTGGTGTTTACACATGTAATAACACCTTTCACACTGGTCTTTCACACATTACAGTGGTGTTTACACATGTAATAACACCTGTAACACTGGTCTTTCACACATTACAGTGGTGTTTACACATGTAATAACACCTGTCACACTGGTCTTTCACACATTACAGTGGTGTTTACACATGTAATAACACCTGTAACACTGGTCTTTCACACATTACAGTGGTGTTTACACATGTAATAACACCTGTCACACTGGTCTTTCACACATTACAGTGGTGTTTACACATGTAATAACACCTGTCACACTGGCCTTTCACACATTACGCTGGTGTTTACACATGTAATAACACCTGTCACACTGGTCTT
The DNA here is from genome assembly GCF_009829125.3 of Periophthalmus magnuspinnatus. Lineage (NCBI taxonomy): Eukaryota > Metazoa > Chordata > Actinopteri > Gobiiformes > Gobiidae > Periophthalmus > Periophthalmus magnuspinnatus. The sequence goes on along the minus strand of NC_047126.1, from coordinate 4,392,196 downwards.
TCACACATTAGGCTGGTGTTTACACATGTAATAACACCTGTCACACATTACCCTGGTGTTTACACATGTAATAACACGTGTCACACTGGTCTTTCACACATTACGCTGGTGTTTACACATGTAATAACACCTGTCACACAGGTCTTTCACACATTACGCTGGTGTTTACACATGTAATAACACCTGTCACACTGGTCTTTCACACATACATGTGTAAACAGTGGTGTTTACACATGTAATAACACCTTTCACACATTACGCTGGTGTTTACACATGTAATAACACCTGTCACACATTACAGTGGTGTTTACACACGTAATAGCACCTGTCACACTGGTCTTTCACACATTACCCTGGTGTTTACACATGTAATAACACCCGTCACACTGGCCTTTCACACATTACAGTGGTGTTTACACATGTAATAACACCCGTCACACTGGCCTTTCACACATTACCCTGGTGTTTACACATGTAATAACACCTGTCACACTGGTCTTTCACACATTACGCTGGTGTTTACACATGTAATAACACCCGTCACACTGGTCTTTCACACATTAGGCTGGTGTTTACACATGTAATAACACCTTTCACACTGGTCTTTCACACATTACAGTGGTGTTTACACATGTAATAACACCTGTAACACTGGTCTTTCACACATTACAGTGGTGTTTACACATGTAATAACACCTGTCACACTGGTCTTTCACACATTACAGTGGTGTTTACACATGTAATAACACCTGTAACACTGGTCTTTCACACATTACAGTGGTGTTTACACATGTAATAACACCTGTCACACTGGTCTTTCACACATTACAGTGGTGTTTACACATGTAATAACACCTGTCACACTGGTCTTTCACACATTACAGTGGTGTTTACACATGTAATAACACCTGTCACACTGGTCTTTCACACATTACAGTGGTGTTTACACATGTAATAACACCTGTCACACTGGTCTTTCACACATTACAGTGGTGTTTACACATGTAATAACACCTGTCACACTGGTCTTTCACACATTACGCTGGTGTTTACACATGTATAGCGCTGTGTGTCGTTAGCCGTGTAAGTGGTGACAGAAAGTTGGCCGTCCCAGACAGTACAGTCTTATTCAGACTCTCTCTTTGCCTCGAGGGGCTGAAACAAAAGGATATTGATTTTTACATTTGGGCCAAGAACAAGAGAGTGGCGAAAGAGGTGGATAGATGGAGAGAAGTAGAGAAGACGCTGGAGAGAGGAAGAGGAGAGATTTAAAAGGTGATCTCTCACTTGAACTGCCAAAATGTTTGGGGTGTCACTGATGGGCAACGGCAAACGTGACGGCAGAAGGGATTTAATCATCTTTAAAATAATAATACAAGTTTGAGTTATAATTCATGATGTGAAATTGTATAAACTACTTTGGACTTTTCAACTCAAAAAAATAATAATAATGTAAAACGTTTTTTGGCTTATTTCCATCACACTTTCATACACGTGTGATGAAGATGAAATTATCCTCGTGTAAAAAAAGGTCTTCACTTAAACAGTTCACAAAGAAACGTAAAAACACCATGAAGCTGGTGATATAAACCTTTCAAATGATTTTATTTCTGCGCCTCCAGAAATGCAACAGCTCTGCCTCTTTGTACGTGACGTCGGGAGACCCTTTCTCTAAATAATAGCTAAATCTTATCTCTTATCTTCCATTATCCTTGAAAAGAAAGTTTTTTTTTATCCATAAACCTAAGAAAGTCTTTTTAATACTCTGAACTTTTCACTTTAGACTCCCACAGCACAAGTACCTCATCACAAGTGAAAGGATTCTCAGCAGAGGTGCACCGCAGGGCCCCGTTCTCCGACCACTCGCGCTCTGGACGCTTTTGTTTTGCACTTTGAGAATTTCAGAATCAGAACTAGAACCATTTCCTGCAGGGGGGAACTTTAGCGTACGGCAAAAGAACAAGGTGAAACGTAAATATCAGTCTGTTTATCTTTGACTTACAGTAAATTTTGGACTGTTGAGCGCGCCTGAATATAAGCCGCACCCGCTGAATTTGAAAAGAAAATACATTTAGTATATAAGCCGCATGTTACAAATATGTTGTAACACGAGATATTTACACAGAAAGACGGTACGCAGAGATTTGTGGGTTTTAATTTAAGTTTTTTTTTTTCAAACTGTGCCTGAAAATCGGCGCCAACCGACACGACATGAACACACGACGAACATACGACAAGTTTAGAAAATAAAACAGCACCAACACGAGCCATCTGCTTTTATTTCCTCTTTTTACATCTACTAAATTCTTCCCTCTGCCGCCTACAACGTCGCGCCGTCGATTCTTTGACGCCAAACTTACGTGCGGTGGCTCTATTACCTTCTTTGACGCCAGATCCGTTGCCTTTAACTTAAAAGACGCAGAAAACGACAGTTCAAAATCAAAACTAGTGTATTCTTCAGCGCATAATCTTTCCTCACGTTTGTCTCACTTTTTGCGTTTACTGCTAGAGAGCGCCCCCCGGTGGGCGTTAGCCGGTAAAAATCTATAAATTAGCCGCACCGTTGTATAGGCCGCAGGGTTTAAAGCGTCGGAAAAAAGTAGCGGCTTATAGTCCGAAATTTACGGTATTTATTTTTCACTTTATAGCAAGTTCCAACGTTCAGATAATGTCTAATATTAACCGACGAAATCCTTGTCTAGATTCTTTTTACACTTTTTTATTTTTATTTTATAACAATATTCACAAAAACTGTATATTTAAAAGCGAAAGGAACATTAAATTGATATAAAAAAGCGAAGAAAATCTGCGATGCAACAGATTCAAATTTAGATTCAAGTTAATTTCTTGGGTTAAAACGCCTTAACATCTTTATACCAACGTCAGGCTAATTAAAATTTGCAGCGTTATCACTTCTTTTCAAATCAGCAACCATTTGATTAATCAATTACGCCTCCCGCTAATTGCTACTAGCATCAATACGCACGTTAGCGAGCGCGGACTTTAGCTCATATCTATATCAGAACCGTATTAGATCAAATGCAGTGTTACGTCACTCCTGTTGCCGCCTCTGTCTTGTCCCTTTAAGCTCTACTCCCCGTTTATTGGCTCCTCTTTTTTTTTTTTTACCCAGAATGCTTTGGACTGGATCACCGGGCCGTCCTTGACCTCCCCCGACCGCTAGTCCATTCCCCCAGATGATAGACTTGTTTCTTTCTCCGTGCGGATCTCTTTACTCGCACTGGCTGTTTTGCAAAACCGCTATAGCTGTCACTGTGTTCATTTTAACTTTTTGGATGAGGAGAATCGTGTTTTTTTGCAAGAAGAAATGAAGAAAGGTGAACTAATGAGCCAAGAAAAACATACACAAGACTCCGGACACTGCTGGGATTCAGGAATAACAGTCGGTATTGTTGTCAGAGAGATATATTAGACACAATCTATAGCCACGAGGGGCTTGTAAGGGAACAGATGAACAAAACAAATGTATTTTTAGTTAGAAAATACTATGTTGACTTATGAGGTCTCCGAGACGTGAACACAACATTTAGTCTTGAAGTATTGCACGATCGCGCTGATGGGCCACAAGAGTGATTTCAGGTTTGATTCAATACCAAACAATACTACGGAAAGTATCGTAATCCACCAATACTGACGGCGAAGAGTGTTGTACTAAAATGAAGTGAAAATCGTGGCGTATAAAGGCAGTGGTGGTAGTACAAAAACACGCATAACTCCTTTGTTTTTAAATATTTTTCTTTAATTTTTTCAGGGCGTTTAGAACTACTCTTCCGACATTAATCCGAGCAAAAGACAGGGGGCAGTACGTGACCTCCCGAGTTGAATAAAAATGGTTTAAACGTGGAACTCATTCATAACAAACAACACTGTCGTCATAATCATTTACTCTACATAGATTTAAATGACATAACACGTCAGTCTATGGGCGGAGTTTGAGTTTGTTTAAATGTTTTTGTTTGTAAAAATGCTTTAAACCGCATATGTCAAACTCAGGCCCGGGGGCGAAATCTGGCTCGCGGTGTAGTTATCTTTGGCCCGTGAGATCATATTAAATGTGGATTAGAGCTGGTCTGCTGGTGTATAGCACATGTAGCACTGATACTACATATCCCAGAATGCTTTGCTTGTTCGCTGGTGCAGTTGAGACCAATGCGGAAAGTAAAATCTGAATGTAGCAAATTGAGCTTGAATATAATGTTTCTCTGTGCACTTTTTCTACTCCAAGGCATGAACTGTTAATAGTTTGAAAGTCGAATTTTCAGTGAATGAAGTTATTATTTTTTACTTTAATTTGTAAAAAAATAAAAATAAAATACTTTAAAAAGGATCTCAAAAAGCTGAAAAGGTTAAACACGACATGTCAGGTGCAGATAATTTTTCAATAAATACTGAGTTTGTCCCGTGATTTTGTGTCTTTTTATTTATTTATTTTGGCCCATTGTGAATTTGAGTTTGACCCACCCTGCTTTCTAAATGTTTCTAAATTTCTAAATGTTTTTTTCTTATTTTTCCAGAGCATTTAGAACGATCCTTCCGACATTAATCTGAGGAAATACAGCACAGAGGAACGAACCCTCATTGTACAGTGGAACTTTGAGTCACATGGGTCAAATTCAGAGATGCCCCGAGTGTAAACGCCATTAAAGGAATAATAAATCGTTTTCAAAGACAGGGGGCATCTCCACAGACCTGACTAGTCCTGATTTCTTCCTGTGGGGCGATCGAAAAGGTGTTTGTGAATAAACCTCAGACGATAAACGACTTAAAACGTAATATCGAGGATCAAATAAGAGCCATAAGCCCAGAAATGCTTTTTTACTGCACTTTTACTTCCCGCAGTTGAAGTAGTGATAAGTTCAAGTGTAAGTGACAATTATAACCGTATATATCGCCAAAAATCTCAGAAGGTTCAGTTTATCTACTGCTAAAATTTGGTGAGTGTAACTTAAGAATTATAGGAGCGACTGAAGATTTAAAAGTGTCAGTGACTTTTGTACAAATAGTACTGCACTTTTAGGTATCTGGACTTAATTGCATGTTTTAATTGATACTTTTTCCTTTTACTCCACTACATTTGAGCGCAGTATCTGTACTTTCTACTCCACTACATTTTTAAACAGTCCTGAAAAGTAAAAGTATTTATTATTGTTCGAATTAACGTCCCAACCTTGGGCAAACCAAATGCAAAAATACACAAAACATTTGACGCTTTAATATCTGCAAAATGTTTACTTTTTATTCTTATAGTACATTTTTAAACAGATAGACAGTAGCTTTTTCATACTTTTACTTTTACTTGTACTTTTTTGCTCTGGTATCAACTTTTTTTCCACCACTATCGTTATTTTCACTTCACGACAGCTACGAACTAATCTAAAAAGTAAACATATATATGCAAATAAATCTAATTAAATCAGCGTATTGATAAAATTATAAATTATTTAAAAATGCGTAGAAGTACTAAACAAATACAGATATATTTGTATAATTTTTTTGCATGATAAACAGTATATTTTGGTATTAATGGGCTCATCAGTTCACCACAGGCTACGCGGAGGTCCCTTAGAGCTTCTGCATGATTCGGTCCAGTGTTTTAAACAGAGAAAACGCATTATCCTTTCTTATTTTCATAGTTTTTGGAAGGACTTTCCTCATGATGTGAACCAGGTGTCAAAAACCAGCGAGCGCAATAAATCCTATCCCCCCAAAGCTCTGCGGAATCCTACAGGGCTGTATAAATAAAACCAAGATTTAAAACTTAGCCTTAAAAAAATCCAGCATTTAGCCCGGGCTCATTTAAGAACGGCACCGACTGAATTATAAAGGCTTGTAAAAATGCTAACATGCTAATCCCATCTATTCAGCCAGGTTAAGACAAATAAATCATCCGTCTTTGATGAACTATTTATGCTCTCCCACTTTTCTTTTATTCATATCCACATAGCCCGGGATAAATGGGTTCAATGGTGGATGATTGAGTATTTTGCTTCTTGTGCGTCCTCCAGCTACACCGCCTTTGTTTCAGCTAATCCCTCGCTAAGTATAAACAGCTCCAATTTGCATACGTCGTCTTACTTTGACATTGATGCAAATACCTGCGACTGTAGCTCGTGCGGCCCCCGGTTCTTGTTTACGCGCTCCGTGTCTGTTACAGGTGCGCACGTGTGGAGTAGTCGAACAAACCGAAGTTGAATCACGTGGGCTGGAAGTGTAAGTTCCTTGATTGACGGCAGCCATTAATAGGATTAAGTCCAAGTGGGCCACAGCTCCCTCTAGGAGTCTTCAAAGCCCCAAGTCGCGAGGGGGAGAAGGAGGAACACGCAGACACCCTACTGGGAGCGTATGTGCGTGTTCAGGCCGTGTTTGAAGCCAACAAGATGAGCGTAAAAAATATATAAAGTGTGCATAGCGAAAAGACAAATGCAAATGAGTCGGAGAGAAAGGGAGAAATGGAGAAAGGGAGTCCACGTTACATTTCCTCTGTGTTTTTTTTAGTCTGCAGAGTGTGTTGTTTGTGTACTGACTAAAGGTGTATAGTAGGGATTGTGGTAAAAAAGTGAAGACAATAATCGTTTACTGGAAATTTTATATAATCGTGTTAATCGGCATCAAAGATAATCTGAGTTATATCACCAGGATGTGCACAAAAAGCTACGTATTCATAAAGTTCTCTGTTAGATCAATGTTGTTTTCACTTATAACAACGTTAAGTTATGTAAAAGTGGTTTAAAAATGGAACTTATTCATAACAAAATGATAATAATATCCATAACTGTCAACTTTACTCATTATTGTGATATTGTCCCATGTCTATTTGATATGAGTTTACACGATATAGATTTAAACACGTCAGTCTATGGGCGGAGTTTGAGTTTGTTTAAATGTTTTTGTTTGTAAAAATGCTTTAAACCGCATATGTCAAACTCAGGCCCGGGGGCGAAATCTGGCTCGCGGTGTAGTTATCTTTGGTCCGTGAGATCATATTAAATGTGGATTAGAGCTGGTCTGCTGGTGTATAGCACATGTAGCACTGATACTACATATCCCAGAATGCTTTGCTTGTTCGCTGGTGCAGTCGAGACCAATGCGGAGAGTAAAATCTGAATGTAGCAAATTGAGCTTGAATATAATGTTTCTCTGTGCAACTTTTTCCACTCCAGGGCATGAACTGTTAATAGTTTGAAAGTCGAATTTTCAGTGAATGAAGTTATTATTTTTTAGCTTAATTTGTAAAAAAAAAAAAAAAGATTTACTTTAAAAACGATCTTGAAAGACTACAGAGAGAGACGTCATACAGTTTATTTATTTAACTATGAAATAAACACTACTGATGTGTCTTTTATTTCTCATATGTTTGTAATATCAAGGTTCAGTCGTAAACTTCACATGAAAAGGTTAAACACGACATGTCAGGTGCAGATAATTTTTCAATAAATATTGAGTTTGTCCCGTGAATTAGTCTAAGTTTTGAATTTTGACCCACTAAAAATAACCCGCAATAGGTGAAATCCACGAAGTATCAGCTTTAGTATCAGTGGTCCCTTCGTTTATCGCTTGGGTTACGTTCTAAAAGCTTTTTTTTTTTTTTTTTTTTTTTTTTTACAGTTATTCTATATGTTTTTTTGCTGTAAAACCCCTCACCACACACTTTATACACTTTTCTCACACAGGCGTTAACATTTTCTCACATTTCTCTCTCGTTTAAACACAAAGTTCAAACCTTCGTAGGCGCCTTTGTCGGTGCGGGACGTTTCATCAACATTGCGCACGCTCAAACGCTGTAGAAAAAGCACGTAAAGTCACATTTAAAAACCTGCAATACAGCGAGGGACAACTATCATGTTACGTGTCAATTTGTTTTTGTTGACTTTTACGTCAAGCTCTTTTGACAGCTAAAGTTGCGTTTAAACGTGCCGTATAAATAAATAAACCTGAATCGAATCATTTCAGACGGAGGACGGGGGCCTTTATAACTCACCGTTCTTGAATGAAACGTCCAAACTTATGGCACCACACGGAGGATATTGTGAGAGAACAATTTCACTTTCGTTTATCTGCGCGGAGACAACACTGAACGTCGTGCCAGTTTTTTGTCTCAGGTGGATAGATCCAGTAAACACAGAAATATGAACCAGAAACAAGCCTGACAAATCTGCATCTGCTAAACGCCAAATTACATAACTCTGACCTGCCCTCGAGCTCAGCGTTAAACCAAACCGACTCTAGAATATTGTATTTCCGAACCCAAATGGCATCGCTAGTACTGAGACATAATTAGTTTGAAGCGCGTGATCCGTTTGAAATCTTACCTATGGCGATGGGAGCTATCAAGATGCAGAGGAAGAGCAGACATCTGGCCCACATGACGCCCAAAGTTGACCTGGAAGTTAATATGGCGGCGCTTCCTGCTGAGCCCAGACGCTCCGGTGGCGAGCTGTTTGCCTCACAGCTCAGTGCGTTTGACACCATACAGACCTGTAAAAGACACAGACAAAATTAGACTTCTTGTTAACGCACTATTTTTACACCGGTCTGCTGCTAAAATAGCTTGAGGTAAAATTAAACGGCGAAATTTGGCATTGCATTTCCCAGTCAGCCTGTTACCAACTTTAGAAATCCCCACACACGTCGCTGAAGTTAATGCAACTTACAGTATAAGCCTTAAGCCATAAAAAGAAATGTGAATCAATAATCATCAGGGCACAGAAATACAGGATATATATAAAATGACGAGCGGGAATAGCTACGATCGCATCAACAAAGCCACGCCCACTTTTCCATTTGGCCAATCAAACTTCCCTAATGAATTATGCTGCCCTAATTTTGAAATCTTCAATATTTAAAAGCTAAATAAGCCCCGCCCTGCATTTCAGACGCGTTATTTTCTATTAGTGCAGGTGTCCCGTGACCCATTTAACATATACTTCAGCTGGACCGCGTTGGCCACTGGTGTCTAGACGACATCTGGGCCACGTTTCTATATTTTATGAGCGACTCAAAATATAAGCAGGACCTGAATATGTAAAAAAAAAAAAAAAAAAAAAAGGATTTATTTGAATACAGTACTTATATCGCTCATTCACTGTGTTTTTTTATTGTTTTATGAAGTTAAAATTGGACAAAATGAATTAACAATTGACAAACGTGCACTGCTGTAATGGTTTTAGTCATTTACAACAATTTTAATCATGTTTCTACTTTGATAATGTTTAAATCCAGGCTCAAAATGCTTCTGTTTATCTGTGCGTATGACTGAAAGGGTTTATTCTGCACTCTTCTCTTTTAATATTAATTCTATGATGATTATTTATGTTTTGATTAGTTTGTGCTGTCGTTTAAATGTCTTTTTTATTCCACAATTTTGAGTTACTTTATGTACTATACAAATACACTTGTCTAAAACATGATTTGAAAGTTTCCATGTTGACGTTTCATTGGTGCGAGTCTGAAAAACAAATATACTTTTGCACTTTTTTAGGTATTTTTGTGTAAAACTTCACAATGCTGACATCATTTTGATTATTGACACGTGAACAAACAACAATAAAACGTTTAAATCACTGTTATTCACTTAAAAACATAAAATAACAGATAAAAAAGCACTTAACGTTTAGGTTTACAGATACAGATTCAATGGAAATTACTTCTCACATTATATATTTTTTAATTCTTACAACTTTATTACAACTGATCTGCTAAAAATTTTGATATTTCGACCTTTTTCAACTGAGACGGAGCAAACGTCATAAAGACAGAGGACAACAAACATAACAAAACAAATAAGAAGGCAATTAAAACACCGAAACATGTCCGGGAGACTTTAAACCGGGACGAGGGGGCCTTTTTCACTGTCACACACCTGGGATACTGCCTTAAAGAAGTCAAGACTGCAGGTGGCGCTGTCGTCCTGTTTAAATCAACGCACGAGTGAGCCGTCCAAACAACAAACTAAACCTTGGTCTGGAAAAAGCATCTATTAAAAAAACATATATTGCAGCCTGTGTAACTATTATTGACTGAGTGATAAATCTTAACAACCCTGATTTTTACATCGAGAGTTTTCTGGCTGCTTTTCATTGGACAAAAATTCCAATTTAATGAATACTACGGGGACTCGTCAACGCTACCTTTCTGTCAACATCAAGGTCGTGCAAACACATTCATTATGCAATCAGTTTAGCAGCATTTAAACAAACATTTTTCTATGGGCGTAGTTCAAGAGGTAGCAGCAGAGCCCTATTTGTGCCTAACCACCTCTGGCTCTCGGGGGATGTGGAGCTGTGTCTGATAAACAGGCTTGTCACTTGAGTGTGTGTGTGTTTGTGTGCGTTTGTGTGCGTTTGTGTGTGTGTGTGTTGAATGGACCGGGCAGCACAGACACCGACAGATGGAGTAAAGCAGACAGCCAGAGCCATGGGAAATATATCATGTGTAACAGAGACTATTGATCAGTGTGACCATATCGTTTTGGCCCCGGCAGAGACTCTGACAAAACCCGGCTATTTTCAAAGGCAAATGCATCGGCGCACTCTGGTATTTTTAGAGGTTCTCTCCTAAGAAATGCCGAGTGTTTATGCATGCGCTGGAAGTGACAGTGGGCTTATGTAATCATTACAGTTGCATGTTTAATAAATACATCCGGGTGAGTTGGAAAAAGCCAAGTGCTGCTGACATCCCAGACAGTTATACCCGGCGGCGCATGTACCCAGCCGAATCTGAATCCATCACAGGCAAATAACAACAGAGACATGAAGCAGGGGAAGTTTTATTGGCTCTCATCGTCTCTGGGTTTCTACAAATTAAGTATGAAACTGTATTTTGAATTCAAGTGCGGTATAACAAGAGGAAAGTGCACGGAAATACTAACATTAGGGTTAACATTAAGGTAACCAGTGATATTGGTGACTCCGAGACACGACAGTTACACAGTTGGATTCCCGATAGTATCCGACAAGCGCCATAGCAACCAAGGAGCCAATCAGAAGCGACGCTGTTGACGGTAAAGCCCCTTCCTGCCCACGTCATTGGTTTAACAGGGAGCAGGGCATTTAGCAACGCTGTCAGCTAAACAAACCTGTTGGCAAAATCAGGAAAAGAAGGTGCCCGATTTGTCTGTTGTTAATGTTCATATCTTGATTTACAGACACAATAGTGAAATAAAAAATACCAGGATTGATCTGAGCGGGTTAATATGAACGTTTAAGACCAAAATGATGAGTCTGACAGCAGCGGTTACAGACAGAGGGGTGACGGTTTTTCAATAGAAAGTGAACTGGAGCCAGATGGAGTCGATGGAGCGAGAAACGTGCACATAATCACTTCCTGTTTGGAACACAGCGGCTACCAGTTTAGCCATGTCCATTTATACAAACAGTACATGGTCTGTTCACACTTGTCCTAGTTCAGTTTTGGTTTAGTTCTGGGTTTAGTTCCGGTTTTGTGCCAATTTTGATGTGGTTTGTAAATGTGAAGCTTCCTACACAGCTCCATAGGATTCCCGTCACTCTGGGTACCATGACGACGCCTTAACGATCTTTATGGAATCACTAATCACTGATATTCACGATGTTAAGTAGACCTGTCACAATAAACACTATATCCACGTATCGTTCACTTTATTGGGACTCAATATTTGTCAAGACTTTTTGTGATTTTAGTTGTTAAGATCACAAAATTAAGATTAATTAAGAGTTTGAGTTGTAGAGGGTTAAATACGTCACTTGGTCAAGTCTCTCCATGGACCAGCACCAAAGAAACATCTCACATCATCTCGCTGAGGACTAAACTGGGACTAAACCGGGACTAAACCGGGACTAAACCCGGACTAAACCAAAACTAAACAAGGACCAAACCGGGACTAAATCAGGACTAAACCAGGACCAAACTAGGACTAAACTAGGACTAAATCAGGACTAAACCAGGACCAAACCAGGACTAAACTAGGACTAAATCAGGACTAAACCAGGACCAAGCCAGGACTAAACTAGGACTAAATCAGGACTAAACCAGGACCAAACCAGGACCAAACCAGGACTAAACTAGGACTAAATCAGGACCAACCAGGACTAAACTAGGACTAAATCAGGACTAAACCAGGACCAAACCAGGACTAAACTAGGACTAAATCAGGACCAAACCAGGACCAAACCAGGACTAAATCAGGACTAAACCAGGACCAAGCCAGGACTAAACTAGGACTAATCCAGGACTAAACCAGGACCAAACCAGGACCAAACCAGGACTAAATCAGGACTAAACCAGGACCAAACCAGGACCAAACCAGGACCAAACCAGGACTAAATCAGGACTAAACCAGGACTAAACCAGGACTAATCCAAGATTAAAAATGGAGAATCAGTTTCAGTTTTCTGCAGTTAAAACCTGGAACATTCTTCCTGAAGATGTGAGACAGACCTCGACTTTGACAATGTTTAAATCCAGACTAAACAGTTCTGTTTAGCTGCTGTGACTGAAAGGGGTTTATTCTGCACTTTTCTTTTTTATGTTAACTGTATGATGATCGTTTATGTTTTGATTTGTTGTACTGTGATTTTCTTATTCTGTAAAGCACTTTGAATTACTCTGTGTCCGAATTGCATTAAATAAACTTCATGTTAAAAATTTTAAAAATGTTTACTGGGATTATTTATCTTTATTGTTATTGCGTCAGTGTCATAAATCAGTTTCGATATTACCGTTTACCGTTTAACTGGATCAATACACCGTGCTTCAAACTTTATTATCACGACGGGCCTAATGTTGAGCCTTGTCGCTCTGCAAAAACGTTATAATTCAACCCAGCCTGCTCTGACTCATTCCCTTTCCCCCTCGGACAAACATATTTAAATTTCAAATGCAGGACGCTCCATCAGATGCGCCGTGTCTCCACTGTATCCATGAAGAGCGATCTCCGACTCGCTAAGCGTTCTTGACAAATCCCCATTGGTGTCAGAGTGCTAATCACAAAAGACTTCCAGCTCTTTTTCAAATTCTTTTCTCCGCTTAAACAACTCCACAAGCTGTCCCGTTTTGTGATTGATCGGTCTCTAACTTGGTTGAACATGAGCAATCTGACCAGCTGTCCCCCCAGCCCCACACAGGAGGCATACGCTGACATATGGCCGGACGCTACCACCCGTCACAGTATTCCACTGTTCCATAATTCAAAAGCTCCTCCATCACCCCTTATGGTCCCCCCGCATCAGTTAATTAACTCTCTCAATGCCGCCACCGCCGCGCTCGCCGTGACTTCATAGACAATAGTTAGCGCGATCGCCCCGTAGCCACCCGCTCGACTTCCTAACGCAAGATGGGCCCATATGCTGCTAAAATGGTTTATAAATATGTTCGCTGCCCATAATGGCGGTGGAACGCAGCCCGCGAGCCTCCCCTCTCCGAACCCGTTTCCTTTCATCATCCTAATGTGTTGATTGGCAATACAGAGCGAACAAACAGCACAAGATGGTGTTAATTACCCAAAACACACGCGATGTTTTTATGATGCGGTGCTGGTCATTTATCATGGGCGTAAGGTTGGGTAAGCGTCACTGCGGTTCATCTGATCGCTCCGCTAAAACGTGTCGGGATGATCGAGCGGCGTTTAAATGTCAGAGTGTGATAATGGGAGCAGCATCTCTAAACCTGGTCATGGCTGGAAGGTAACGAAGTACTGTGTTTTCTGGAGTATAAGTCGCACTTGAGCCAAAAAATGCATAATAATGAAGAAAAACACATATTTCACGTATAAATCACGTCTGAGTATAAGTCGAACTATGAAAAAAAGTATGATTTATAGTCCGGAAAAAACGGTACAAGTAGTAAAGTACTGTACTTAAGTAAAAACTGTAGGTCTATGCACTTTGCTTCAGTTGATTTTGAAGTGTATACTATTATACTGTACTTTTACTTCACTACATTTGAGAGCAGTATCTGTACTTTCTACTCCACTATATTTTTGAACTGACAGAAAAGTAAAAAGTACTTTTCATGTGATTTGAGAGGTTATTTTTACTATGTTTATGGTAACATCCTGACATTCTGAAATGGTAATACACTACTCCTGGTTTAGTCCTGGTTTAGTCCTGGTTTAGTCCTGGTTTAGTCCTGGTTTAGTCCTGGTTTAGTCCTGGCTAAGTCCTGGTTAAGTCCTGGTTTAGGCCTTGTTTTAGTCCCAGTTTAGTCCTGGTTTAGGTCTTGTTTTAGTCCTAGTTTTATCCTGGTTTACTTACTCCTGGTTTAGTCCTGGTTCAGCCCTGGTTCAGCCCTGGTTCAGCCCTGGTTCAGTCCTGGTTTCGTCCTGGTTTAGTCCTGGTTCAGCCCTGGTTCAGTCCTGGTTCAGTCCTGGTTCAGCCCTGGTTCAGCCCTGGTTCAGTCCTGGTTCAGCCCTGGTTCAGTCCTGGTTCAGTCCTGGTTCAGTCCTGGTTCAGCCCTGGTTCAGCCCTGGTTCAGTCCTGGTTCAGCCCTGGTTCAGTCCTGGTTCAGTCCTGGTTCAGTCCATGGGAGTGGATCTCTCTTTAACAGTGGTGGTTTCTCTTTTACTTTTTTTTATTTTATCTGCCAAGAGGAAGGGTCTAAGGACAGGGCACATGTTCTGGGACACTTGGATTTCTCTGGAACTATTGGTCCTAATAAAACAGACAAACCAGTGATCCTGACACTTCTCTCTAATCGTATCCACCTGTGACTCCTCCCCCCCAAACCGTGCAGCGTTAGTGTGAAGTTGGATCCCCACTATCACTGTAACGTTGTTGGAGCGTTGTATAGAATCAGCATTTCTTTATCTCTCACAGCGGGGTGATTACAGAGATGGCCGCATACCGTGTTCCGTAGCTTCCTGTATGCCTCCATTTTAAACTATCAACACGAGACGGGCCCAAATAATTACTTTGTGGCTCGACGGGCATCGCACTCACCCCTGAACACACGGGGTGGAGCAAACGCCTCGACAAAGCCCTTGTATCTGGACAAATTCTTCTTTTTTTTTTTTTTAAACCACTGCACTATAATGAGAGCGTTTACCATTCGTCCCAGTAGCAGAAATCACTTCCAGTTTCCCCTTTCTGACCAACACGACGCCCTGTTCATTATTTCAGAGCTGCCGCAGCCCCGTATCCCAAACCGTTCCGCTGAAAACTGTGCCTTTGTCTGCGGGTGTCCTATATTTTTCCCAGCGTGGCCTCGATCTTCCTTTTCCTGCTGGGTCCACATTAGCTGCTGCCACACACCACTACAACTCTCATAGACTCTATAGCATGCATCCCTGAACTAATTGATGTTCTGTGCACGGAGGCGGCCTGACCCTGCATATTTCTGGTGTACGAGTGTGTGCGTGTGTGCGTGCGTCTTGTGCGTTTGTGTGCGCGTGTGTGTAGCCGGTCCCCTAACGAATCTGGCCTGTCACCGCACTCATCCAGGGATTCTCTCCTCCACTAATGAGTGCTGACCGGACCGGACTACCTTGTCAACCCATGTCACACCAGCGCACACACACGGACACGCACACACACACCCCGACACGCACACACACACACGGACACGCACACACTTTGGCTTATCACTAGGCGACCGGCCCTCTAGCCCCCAAACCTCTAGACGGTTGCGGTCTCAAAAGTGCACGCCGTGTGTCTCGTAAGAAGCACGGTGTGGAAATAGTGTCTCGCGTGTGGTACGGAAACTGTCAGGAGAAATATAAAAAAAAGGAGCGGCGGGACAAAAAAGCGACGAGATTGTCACTTGACTGCATTTACATATCTGCTCTTGATTTGCGAGTGAATCAAGTTTTTTGGAGTTCTGACAGCTCTGAAAGAAAACATGCTCATCATTATTAAAAATAATGAGTTCATTTGAGATATCTGAAGTGCTTGTCAGTGAAAGTACAATCCGCCGATGCCACTGTCGTCTGGTGGAGGAAGTGTGTGTGTGTGATGCTAATGACAGTTATGAAGTTTACTTTCTATTAGAGACGAGCCGCACGAGCATCAGTTAGTTTCATTATCTGTGAGCACACTGTCCAAATGCATTGTGCCGGGCTACTAACAATTGTCATGTTTTATTTAAAAAACTCTTTTGATGAATTTATTTGGAAATTAAATATATTTCTAAAAATTATCTAGTCAAGTGCTGTACAAATGGAGCTGTTACATTCAGAGGTTCAAAGCTGTAGATGCTGTACTCAAAAATAATAATTGAATTAAATACAGTTTTTAATTAAGACTGATGTTAAGTTGCTTTTTTTTCTTCAATATAATAGAAATAGTTTGCTGCTTTACAGTCAGGTGGTACTGCAGTAGAAGTAATAGTAGTGGATGAAGTACTGTATTTTCCAGACTATAGTTTACCCGGGGTGTGACTTATACTCAGACGCGACTTACACGTGAAATATATGTTTTTTTTCTTCATTATTATGCTTTTTTTTTTTTTGGCTGGTGCAACTTATACTCTGGAAAATATTGTACTCAATTTTGTTAAGTAAAAGTAGAGGTACAGAGGTAAAAAGTTACTCAAGCAAAAGTAAAAGTATCACATGAAAGTATTTAAGTATCTGTTTAAAGATGTACTTTAAGGGTAAAAAGTATAAAGTGTTGTTAATTTGTTTAAGTTTAAATTCAAACTGATTCAAAACTGATACAGATTTTGGTCACAGTAACAAAACAAATCAATTTCTGAATTTTTCTTAAGAATTTTGTGTATTTATTTTTGTTTCCTCAAAGCCAAAATTTGAACTTGAAAACTTTAGTGAGGGAAAATGGTAAAATAACCCCTTAAATGTCATTTTCACTGAGGCCCACATCATGAAAATGATCGTCAACAATGGCCAGATAAGTCAGTATAAATGTCACTAAATGAAACCAAATCTCATGTAAAATAAATGTAACTACGTTTGAACTTGTTAAATAATGTTTCTGTATTTATTAGTTATTCATGTTGCAGATATTACATGTGTGTAACTGCGTATTGTCTGAAAAAATGAAAAACTGACATTTTTAAAAGTGTGTATCTGGTCAGGACCTTCAGCTCTGCTTCAAAAACAGACGTACACTCACTTTATTGGACGATTTGTTGTTTTTCCTGAAGGCTAACTTTAGCATACTTAGCTCCGTGTTTGGGGTCAAAATGCCGACTCCGCCTCACAACACAAAAAACATACAGGTTTTTCTCCTTGAAGCACAAACTTGTATTCACCTTTAGCGTCTTTCTTCAAACTGCCTTCCACACCAGCAATTTTTCCTCTTTCTGAACATTTTGGAATCATTATTTGCAAATATTTCTCAGTTCCACTTGTTGGGAAAATCTCATTAGTTTATGATTGGCACACACATTAAAACAGCATAGACTTACTTTAAAATAACAGCCATGCCTTTTAATTTACCTTCTCGCGGCCCACATAAAACGACATGGCGAGCCGCATTTGGCCCCTGGGCCTTGAGTTGGACACACGTGCCTTAAACCATCAAAACTACTTTTTACTTTTCAGTCTTGTTAAAAAACGTAGCGGAGTAGAAAGTACAGATACTGCTCTCAAATGTAGTGAAGTAAAAGTAAAAAGTATCACCTCATCTACTTAAGATACCTAAAAATTCTAGTTAAGTGCAGTATTTTACAACTTGTACTTCGTTACCTTCCACGCCTGGTAGTAGTAGCACACTCAGTACTCTGTCTCTATAGTTTTTTATGTGACTTTTACTTCTTACTTTGTGTATTAGTCAGTAGAAAGAGGCAGTACTGCAGGACCTAACTTTAATCTCCGTAGTCACAGTTATAAAACACTGTACGCCCGATAAGACCGTCATCTGCTTCAGCTTCCACCGCACCGCTCCATTTGCCCCTCGCCATCCCCCCCCCCCGCCCTCGTTCCCTAGCGCTCCCTTTGTGTCGAGCGTCAGTCTTTCCTCTTGTTCATTCTTTGCTCTGCTGGAGAGACGGCTGAGGCTAACACAGCTCAGGGGTCCATACAGCGTGTTCGGTTAAAATGGCATGTGTCCGCCGAGCTACGCTAAATTACCTCCAGTTGGCTAGCTACGAGGCCGGGCACACAGATCCTCTCCCCCGTGCGCGTGTGTCAGCGCGTCTGATGGAAAGGTTGTGTGGGTGAAAGAGAGTGGGAGTGGGTCTGTGGGTATCGAGCCGTCGTCGGAGCAGGTAGACGGACCGGGGGAACGTTGATTAGAGCGGCCACGCACACAGAAGAGATGACTAATCAGGAGAAAAACCTGTGGGTGTCTGGACTCTGACCCGTGATGAGGGACAGGAGAAATAAGCACATGCAGATTAGCAGGATTCTACCGTCCGACGTGTGTCCAGCGAAACTGCCACTATAAACATGGATTTGTTTTTAATGACGCTCACCTATTCGCCTGTAAGTGAGTCATAAATAAAAGGAGGGAACGGCTAAATTGCGGAGATGGCGAGGCTGGGTTTGACATTGAAGGTTAACGTGCATCTCTTTGGTGTCAAAATGAAGCGAAAAAAGTTTAACTACAAAGTTCCCAGCTGCG
Organism: Periophthalmus magnuspinnatus; assembly: GCF_009829125.3. Taxonomy (NCBI): domain Eukaryota; kingdom Metazoa; phylum Chordata; class Actinopteri; order Gobiiformes; family Gobiidae; genus Periophthalmus; species Periophthalmus magnuspinnatus. The sequence goes on along the minus strand of NC_047126.1, from coordinate 4,373,681 downwards.
AGAACACATCTTAAAGTGCGATAACCAGTTTTTAACAGCGTATGAACGTGCGTTGTGTTCTGTACATAAACGTTCGATCGCGGTGTGACTCTAAAGTGCTGTGCGTTTGCGATTTGTTTTCTCCCCTACAAAACCCACAATGTCGATGAAACGTTCTGCACCGACAAAGACGCCTACGAAGGTTTGGACTTTGTGTTTAAACGAGAGAGAAATGTGAGAAAATGTTAACGCCTGTGTGAGAAAAGTGTATAAAGTGTGTGGTGAGGCGTTTTACAGCAAAAAACAGAAAATAAATGTAAAAAATCAAGCTTTTTGAACGTAACCCAAGCGATAAACGAGGGGCCACTGTACTACTTTACTTTACAGCTGATATCAGAAGTTTACATATACGATATAAAAAGACACATATGCTTTTTTTTCTCACTATCTGACATGAAATCAGACAAAACTTTCCCTGTTTTAGGTCAATTAGGATTAACAAAATTATTTCTATTTGCTAAATGTCAGAAAAATTATAGAACACCCCCCAAAACTATTCTAAACGTATAACATGACTGCAATAAATCGAAAGCGTCGTTATTTTGCTTCTGTAACGAGTCTTAGAAGTTATTTATTCAACCTTACACATCCCAAATCCAATCGTACTATAGAAAAATAACAAAAATGATCCCACTAGTGCAAAGAAACATCCCCACACTAAATATTACCCTCTAAAAATGTATTATTCCATCTAACATGAACTGAACGATGGATATAGTAATCATCATGAAAGTCCTACCAGCTGCATCACGAAAATGATGAAATACATATTGGTATTTTATTAAATTTATGAAAATCAATTGGGTTTTATCATTCTAGATCATTATTAACAGGTATCAGACTATGCTACTACTAAAAATGAGAGATAGACTGGGCCGATATTTGCTCTTTTTAGCGTCTTAAGTATCAGAATTAAATCTTCAACGCAACCCGATATTTTGTTTTTCTGCCTAAAGAATATGCATTGATCTAGGTCTGTACAGTAAAGTAAATATAGATGATAAACAATAATACTGAAACCAAACCATAACGCAGACTTATCCCATAAAAACGACTCAAAATGGACACTATTGTTAAATATCGTTGCACAAAACATGACTACACAGCTGTTTTATAGGTTTACGATAAAAAAAGAGGCTGTGGGAGAGTTTTTTTGTACATTTAAGTTGCATAATTTGTGGAAAATAATCAAAACTATCCATATATATCGTCCCAAAAAACATCGTCAGAGCTCATCCGCCATCGGTTTCTCTGGATTCCAAACAATCAGCATCGACATCGTCCTCGAAAAACCCCATATCGATCTTTACTAAAAATACGCCGCCCTTCCCTAGTGTTGTATAAGCGTGCATCCTGACACGGCGACTGCTTAAATGTAAGGCCTCCCACGCGTGTTCCACCAGCGTCTGAATCCCAAACTTATTTATTCCACATAAGCCAATCCACATTTCCAACGTATCCGCAGCTTCACGGCCAAGAATAACTGTCCTCCACACTCCTACACTTACCTAAACCTCATAAATATTTGCCGTCTGGGTTCTGCAAAGTGCTTTTGTTTTCCCGCAGAAACGACGCGACGTCTTCGGTCTAAATCAACACGAGACAAGTCGGTGAAAAGCACCTGACTTGATTACTATGAAATCTCCATGTCCAATGTTAGAGCGGCTCCTCCCTCCTAATTACCCTGGCACTGATGCGGCGCGGGATTAGCTGATTAGCCGTGACCAACCCTCTCGGTGCATCCAGAATAATAAAAAACCCACTGTCAGCTCCCATATGCCCCGGCACGTCAGCGAGCACAACATCCATGCCTACTGTTGCTCATCTCTCCTTGTTTTGGGACGAGCATATACTGCCCTCAGAGTTCATTAAAATCACAATTAATAATGGCTAAATGTCACATACGTGCGGAGGGGGAGCCTTCATGCAAACCGACACTAGTCATGTTCCATTGTGTCTCCTCTTTATTCTTCTGTATCTGTCTGGAGCTCGTAGAAGACGCATGTCCCGGCGGCTCTGCCCATCACCGCGCTCTACGTGGGGGGGGGGGGGGTTTACGGGACCAGAAATAGGGGGCGGTTGGTCCCAACTGAAGGAATGTGCACAGTTGTCACCATGCCCCGCAGACACGTGGCCTCGCTGGCGGTTTATTTCATATCGTGCTGGTAGTAAATCCTTTGTGGTAGCTGGAGTGCTGTAGCCTTAGAGGTATAGGTCACCCCCGCGTCGCGCTGACATGTTTCCGACATTGTAAGGTCTCTGCAAAGATGGACGGCCTTGAGCTGATGTAGTAAGATGAGTTTGGTTATTGCCTCAAGAGAAACCGCAAACGCAAAAAATGGGTTTAGAAAAATGGGTCCCTCGTTACGTTGGAAAAATAACCCGTAAAAAAGCCGAAATCCGCGAAGTATCAGCTTGATTTTTGACATTATTCTATATGTTTTTTGTCTGTAAAACCCCTCACCACACACTTTATACACTTTTCTCACACAGGTATTAACATTTTCTCACGTTTCTCTCTTGTTTAAACTCTCTCAAAGTTCAAACCTTCGTAGATTTAAAAAAATAAGTACAGTATTATAGCAAGAAACCAAAGATTTTCTGTTTTCCTCACTATTTCGCGGTTCACCTTTCATGGTCTCGCTGTTTCATGGATTTTTTTTTGTGCAGTTTTGCGTGGTTTTTTACATCGTCTGAACGTGCATTGTGTTCTTCGTCCTGATTGGCTGTTGGACTGTAGACCATTGTCCATCAGTCTCCTCCGTGCCGTGTGTCCTGTCCAGTACAGAATGTGTTCAGACAAATTTACATAAACGTTGGATCTCAGTGTGACTCTGAAGTGCTGTACGTTTGCGATTTGTTTTCTCCCCGACAAAACCCACAATGTCGATGAAACGTTCTGCACCGACAAAGACGCCTACGAAGGTTTGAACTTTGTGTTTAAACGAGAGAGAAATGTGAGAAAATGTTAACGCCTGTGTGAGAAAAGTGTATAAAGTGTGTGGTGAGGGGTTTTACAGACAAAAACATGTAGAATAATTGTAAATATAAAGCTGACTACTTTTCGCTGGTTATTTTTAGAGCGTAACCTCCGCGATAAACGAGGGACCACTGTATTTTTGTAAAAAACAAAGCTGACGACTGACTATTGCGGGTTATTTTTAGAACGTGACCCCCGCGATAAATATTTCTCACCGTCTGAAATGAAATCAGACTAAACTTTCTGTGTTTTAGGTCAAGTAGGATTAACAAAATTATTTCTATTTGCTAAATGCCAGAATAACGATAGAAGGATTTTTTTTAGACCATTTTTCCTATATTTTTTTTTTCAAATTCAGATGTTGACATACAGACACATACATACACCCCCAAAACTATTCTAAATGTATAATATGGCTCCAAAATAAATAAAAATGCAAGCAACCGCACATTCTGTACTGTACAGGAGACACGGCAGAGAGGATGTTCATACGATGTAAAAAAAAAAACATGAAAAATTACACAAAAAACCCCCACAAAGAACGCAAAAGGTGAACTGCGATATAGCGAGGGATTACTGTATTGCATTACTGAAATTTCTAATGTTTTCTGTAGAAAGGAAAAAGCTCCGTCGATACAAAACACCCCTCATTCCTCTGGACACACCTCGTCAAATGAGCCTGGAGTCTAGATACGAGTTTTATTTTTGATTAGTCCGTGCGTGGGGACAAAGTAAAGTTAGGAGCTACAGAGCTGGTTCTGCTACAATCATTATATCCTTGCACCAATGTGGACCTTTTCTTAAAATTATTTATTTATTTAATATCTAGCTAGCAGCACTTTTATACTTCTCTAAAAGTTTTGTACAATATATTATGCAACGGGAGTATAAAATGTAAATTCGTTGCCAAAAAACATTTTTCAAGTCTTCCGAGGAGGTTTTAGAAAAGGGAATTCTGGAGAGAACAGTTTTGATTTAAAATGCTCCATTATACTTTCAAAGCAAAAAGGATCATACAAAGTAGCATTTATCCAGGAGTCTACAGCTGCGGGCGGATGATGTTAACCAACAAATCAAACCTGTAAACTGTGCTGACAAACTCTCCCTGCACAACATAACCTCACCTGATGTGTCACAATATGAAAATCTCAAAGGAAGAGATCATCAATACTCGATACTGATACTGATACAATGATAAAAAACACACTCTTTAGACAATAGCATGTGATTTTCAACATTAAATCATTTGTGTGGTGATAGTGATATTGTCCCGGTGCTTTTCTTAAAATAAGTAAGTATTTTGCACTTTAGGAATGGTATATACTTAGAGAAATCAGCTTTACACTTCTCTCTGCTCACATAAGCTCATTATCACGAGCTCGTCTGTAACACAGTGAACGCTCACACGATATCGTTTTAAATATCGTACTGTGAAGTTCAAAACAAAATAACATTGTACCGTGAGATTCGGACATCGTTACATGAAGGCGTGTGCAAAAATATCGAAATATTAATATACCATATCGTTTAATTTAATGATACAGTATCGATATCGTGCGCTGCTGTATCGTTATATCGCCAAGAGTATTTTTTTGTATATTTTACCTAATTATTCTGTCACAGCTCTACATTTGTGTGGCTTGTTTAGAGGAAAAAACTCATTTATGCAGAACATCTGACATTTGATTCACTTGGTAATTTGATGATTAAAATAGATTTATTTCATATTAACTTTGGTTTAACAAAGACTTTTAGTATCTCACTTGTGGTTTAGTGAATATGTTGTGATGCTTCAGAGTCGTTAAACTGCACATGTCCCTGCGTAAATGTAAATGTGGAGCTCGTATCAGCTGTGGGTGAATAATATTGACCAATGGAACGGTCTGATGTGTTTTTCTAGTTGGTAAAATGCACAAAACAAAATGCGCTTTATGTTCATTCATCAGTAAATGGAAGCTAAATTAAAAAAATACAATTCATCTTCTCATTAATCTGATCATTAACTGTCCCGAAACCCTTTATTTTTCACTGAATCTTATCGAGATACTGCACATATCGAATCGTGGCCTGTGTATCGAGGTGTGTATCGTATCGGCAACTTCTTAATGACACCCAGCCCTAGATAGATCCTGAGATACAGAAATGCACTGGTACAATTCACGCTCTTAGAAATAAATATGAAAGAATAACGTAGAAAAGTGTTTAGGCTTTTCCGTTTTGCCGTTTGTGTCGTAAAGAGACACACAGGAAACATATGAAACTCAGATATGGTTTATTATCTATTAAGTCCATGTGTTTTATAATAAGAGAAGATGCTAGAACTTCTGTCTTAGTTTCCATTGTGTATGTTGTACTATTTTGGGTGTGTGATAAACGGACCTCGTGTCAAAATATGAATTCAACAGCAACAATATGATACATTTCACATCCAAATGGAGATTCAAAGTAAAATATATTACTCTAAGTTCAAATTAGACAGATCAAGTGACTTGGAACAGAAAAAACAAACCCGTCAGAGGAGCTGGAGGAGTCGTGTGAGGACGGGTCACATTTTACTGCCTAATATAAAACCTTATGAATACATCATGAGGGAAAAATGTGCATTACTTAAAAAAGACACATCCCTTTCAATGAGGTTCCTCGCTAATAGTTCAAAACCGTTCGCCCTTTCCTCCCCTCTCTTTCTCCTGTCCACCTTTCCTCTCTTTCCCGCTCTTCCTCCTCGCCGTCTCTCTCTCCCCCCGTTACACATTCAACGCCCGTCAGGAAACTGCGTCTACAGGGAGCGCCAGCTTTGACCGGGGGGGGGGGCGCTGCCGTTTCCGCATGGCCGCCTTTGAGGATGCTCCCCGGAAATGTGATGCGCCAAAAGAAAACCGCCCTGAAAATCCACCGCCGTCGACGACCTCATCCCTCCGTCGCCCTCTCCCGCACACGCCCGCCAGGCTGCAACGGCGACCACGGGACCGGCTGACGCTCCCGCCTAATCAACTCCATGCGCACCGGTCGCCCCGTGAGACGAGATTGGTGAGCGAGGAGAGAAAAAAGTGCAAAGGGAGACATAAAAGTGGAGGATGCGAGGATGAGGTCAGGAAAGGAGAGAGAGAGAGAGAGAGAGAGTGGCAGTGCGGTGTGAGACGAGCAGAATAATAAAAAGACTTAATAACCCAGGGCATTTATCTTTTTCTGCCCTGTCTGTCGGAATTCTCAAATATTTGGACAAAGACATGACCAGGGCAATGAATCATCCATCGATCAAGAAGTTAAAGATATTCAGCTCTAAGAATAAATGAATTAGTAGGTCTTAATGTTACGTGAGAGCCGCGCTGGAGGTCGTCATGTCAGATGTGTGGTTTTTTTTTTAAATTGGAGAGGTTCAAGTCCTTCAAAATAAACCAAAACTACCTGAATACACGAGGTTTATGTGGAGAAAAAGGAAACTATTCAACATTACAGCTCCAGGCTTTGGCGTTCACCTCTCTGGATACAAAACGCCATGTTCTCTTACGTTGGAAATCAGAAAATTCCCCATCCAGCACTAAATGGATTAATGAGGTTATGTCCTTTGGGAAAGATTAGATAGTCCACGAAGAGGATTGTAAATAAATCTTAGAAAAGTGGCAACCATTTACTGACTTTTTTGAAATTGTCTAAGCCAACTATTATTATTATTATTATTATTATTATTAGTAGTAGTAGTAGTAGTAGTAGTAGTATTAGTAGTAGTAGTAGTAGTAGTAGTAGTAGTAGTAGTAGTAGTAGTAGTAGTAGTAGTAGTAGTAGTAGTAGTAGTAGTAGTAGTAGTAGTAGTAGTAGTAGTAGTAGTAGTAGTAGTAGTGGTAGTGGTAGTGGTAGTGGTATGATTTATAATATTTGTATGATTTTATTTATTTATTTATTATTCATCTATTCACTCAAGATTTGTGTGATTTATTTATTTTTGCATTATTATTATTATTTTTTTATTATTTATTTTTACATTATTATTATTATTATTATTATTATTATTATTATTATTATTATTATTATTATTATTATTATTATTATTATTATTATTTATGTATGTATTTATTTTTTTGTATTATTATTTTTTAAGTTTTAGTTCTTGTTATATAAATATGAAAAGGTGTGTATGCATGTGTTGTCTAAATGAAGGTATAATATCTGTTCACACATCAATGAAAATATATGAAACAAGGGAAAATACGAGTAAGATTTTAAATGTTAATTCTTATTCATGTTTAGAGACTTCCATGGTTATAATTAATAGAAAATAAATGAAACTGTCTTGTATCATTTGCATATTATTTACAATGGTGCTATTTATTCTGACACTGAGATAAGCGAGTGCACAAATATGTTTACAGTGCTGTAAATAAAAGGCGATGCAAAGTATTTTTTCCCTTAAAACCTTGAAAAAACAAAAAAAATAGTTCATTTAAAGCGGTTTTCATTGAGAGAATCCCGATAATTCACTGCACTGAGTTGGGCTGCACTGATACGATACTGGTAAATACACACGATACTAGAAAATGCAGCGGATCGGGTATCGTTCTATCACATAGTTTAAGCCGACAGCCTGTTTGAGTCTTTAACTCGCTGTAATAAAACTATTTACAGGCTGATTTTGGCCTAGAACGTCTCATAATGTTTGGACTTTTATTCATACAGCTGTTCAGTGGTTCTTTGAAGGATAAATAACTGTTGCATAACACCATTGGATCGCTTGTGTAATGAGTTAACTGCGTTTTAAGGAAGTACGTGTCATTTCTCGTCCTTATATTGGTATCAGTTAATATCACGTATCAGCAGATGCTTAAAGTTAAAGTACTGATATCGGAATCAACTGACGGAACTAATTATTCCTACCAACGACATTCAAAAACGACAATACATCAAAACAGCACCGCCAAAATCCTAATGAAAGTCAGAAAGTAAAAAATCCTTCTGCTGACCCATAAATGCATCACTGTCCAGGCACCACTGTATCTGCAAGACCAAGATCCGTACGATGTGGGACTGAGCCTACTGTTCAGCTGCACCACGACTCTGGAGCTGCCTCCGTGTCCAGAGCCACACAGAGTCTGGACTGTTTTAAAGATAATAAAGACCTTTTTATTTAGAAAAGCTCATTGTTGATGTTTTTTTTAGCATTTAGAAGTTTAGTATTGGTTTAAAGTTCTTGTTTTATTGTAGCGCTCTGAGATTCTATGGAATGAAGAGTGCATTATAAATAAAATGTATTATTATTATTATTATGTATTATTTTGTATTATCATTTTGTATTATCATTTTTTATTATCATTATTTTATTATTATTAATTATTATTATTATTAATGCATTTTTATTGTATTATTTTTTATTATCATTTATTATTATTATTATTATTATTATTATTGCCTTTTTATTATGTATTATTTTTTATTATCATTTATTATTATTATTATTATTATCATTTATTATTATTATTATCATTATTATTATTATCATTTATTATTATTATTAATGCATTTTATTATGTATTATTTTTTATTATCATTTATTATTATTATTATTATCATTTATTATTATTATTATTATCATTATTATTATTATAATTTATTATTATTATTAATGCATTTTATTATGTATTTTTTTATTATCATTTATTATCATTTATTATCATTATTATTATCAATTATTATTATTATCATCATTATTATTATTATTATTATTATTATTATTATTATTATATGCAGACAGCAGACTCAGACTCAGACTCAGACTCAGACTCAGACTCAGACTCAGACTCAGACTCAGACTCAGACTCAGACTCAGACTCAGACTCATTTTGACCTCAATCTTTGCTCTTAGGCTGGGGCAAAACAAACGCAGAAGTACATGGGAAAATCTAATACAGGACTTAAGTTGTGTGTTTTTTTATTTATTTATTTTTAAGAAGCCGTAAGAAAAGGTCCTACGCCTGAAGAAGTGGGAGAATCTTGCATCAGACCCAGCACATCCAAATCAGCATGCAAATGTTCTAGTAAAGTCCCAGGACAGGAGCTGGGTGGAAGACAAATGAAATGTGCCTTTGTGAGTGCAGTGAAAATGAAACGGACTTTTGACCTGGATGTGCCCGGAACCAGGACGCGGAGAATCAAAGTGACTGTTTTTATTTGAGACGTCAGGAGTGCGTTCTGTCTGTTCTGTTCGGTCTGTTCTTTTTGTGCCCTTTTCATTCTGGCTCAACTATACATTTATCTGCTTTGAAATGTCTAATAGAGCCGCACAATGTCTCGCAATTGAAACGAAATCACAATTTGAGAGTTATCAAAGCCTGCAATTATTTAAATATTAAAAAACATCCAGTCTATAGAGAAAAATCCTGTTGTACCTGCTGTTTATTCACTACAAATTCGTGGCATTTTTTCATTACTTTATCATTTCACTTTCAATCTTTTCTCTCTTTTGTTAACGCTTCTGGAGTCGTTTACAATGTCCACGATGAACTGACCAATCCTTCTTTTTAAAATGGTAAACGGACACATTTTTATACAGCGCTTTGGTCAGTGGTCTCTCGTTTATCGCGGAAGAAGTCAGCTTTATTTTTTACTTTTATATATGTTTTAAGGCTGTTTTAAGGAATTGTTTTAAGGAATTTATAGCTGTGCACAAGACAGAGTAGTTTATAATCAGGCTATGTGTGCAAAGAACGAGGAAAAGTGGTGAAAATGACAAAATATTACCAAAAAACGTTATATAGGCTTCATGTACTTATACAGTAGTGGAACATAATGAAGTACAAGTAGTAAAACTGTACTTAATTACCATATTTTCTGGACTATAAGCTGCACTTTTTTTCATATTTTGGCCGTGGGTGCGACTTATATGTCAAATATATGTTTTTTTTTTCTTGATTATTATGCTTTTTTGGCTGGTGCGACTTATACTCCAGTGCGACTTATACTCCAGAAAATAAGGTATACATTTTAGGTACTTTACTTAAGTAGATTTTAAGAAGGATACTTTTCACTTTTTCTTCACTACGTTTAAGAGCAGGTTAGCCATGGTCATGCTCTGAGTGACAGTTCGAGTTAGCCAATCACAGTGAAGCGTGAACTCTCAGAAAAAGGAGATTAGTTCCCCGTTAGCGACAGATAAAACGCGAGTACAGTGGTCCCTCGTTTATGGCGGGGGTCACGTTCTAAAAATACCCCGCAATAGTCGAAATCCGGGAAGTACCAGCTTTATTTTTTACAATTATTCTATATGTTTTTTGTCTGTAAAACCCCTCACCTCACACTTTATACACTTTTCTCACACAGGCGTTAACATTTTCTCACATTTCTCTCTCGTTTAAACACAAAGTTCAAACCTTCGTAGGCGCCTTTGTCGGTGCAGAACGTTTCATCGACATTGTGGGTTTTGCCGTGGAGAAACTTGGAAACAACGGTCTACAGTCCCTTAGCCAATCAGGACGCAGAACACGATGCATGTTCGTTAAAAAACACGCAAAATTACACTAACAAAACCTGCGAAACAGCGAGACCGCGATATAGCGACACACAACTGTACGACGCTTAAGCTTGAGACGGAAAGTATAAAGTCATATGTTTTACACTTCATTGCTTAACGCGCGCCGTCCCGTCCTCGCACACGCCGTCTGCACCTCGATAGCACCTTAGCTAGCTCGTCCATTCTTGAGGGGGGCTAATGGTTTACAAAACTGCCTCTGATACGATCAATTATGTCAACTGGAGGCGCAGTGATGTTGACGCTGGTGCCAGTGCTGTTGTGTTCCCCTCCCTTTGATTCATCTGTCTTCCTCTTCACGCAACCCTTACTCCTCCTTTACCCCCACCCCGCTCCCTCCCTCCCTCCCTCCCTCCTCCACACACACCCTCTCTGTGCTCCAAACCTAGTACTGTCACATCGGATCCATCAGAGGCGTGCTTTTAAGCCAGCGGCAGGGAGAGGCTAACTTTGAATGCGTGTGCGTACGTGTGTGTAAAGTTGTTCTGCACAGTGTATTCAGCCACCTCAGCAGAATGAAGGATGCAGCAAAGAGGGGGAGTCTCCCAAATAGATTCCTGTGACACCAGTGGGATAGATTAGGCCTGGTTTAGGGCCGCTTTGTGTACAAATTGTCAAGCGCTTCCATATTTTGTTTACTTCTTCTTTGCGGCAATTTCACGTGTCCTGTCAGATAAAGCTAAAAATCGTTTTCACCATTTGCGCGCGCCAAAATACGCCGGCGTCACGCATTTTCAGGCTGACTCTGCAACGAGAACGAGGCAGTTTTAAGTAAGTTGTGCCGTCGGTAAATGCAAAGTCGTTCAGATATAAAAAATGTAGGGTGATTCTGTGATTAGCATTGTTGATTTTTGCAGAATTCATCAATTTATATGGTTAGAATATGTTTTTGTGTTGTCCGTTTTTCACTTTTTAAAGGTTCACTTCATTTATAATCCCGTGTAATCCCTCAGGCGTCCAGGAAAGAGGCGGAGCAAAAGTTTTGGAGTGAACTTTTGTTGAATTTTTCTTTTGCTATTAATTTATAAACCCCAAAACCTCATCCTGTTTTGGAAAATTTGGGCTTATATAACAACCTGAAAGCAAGAAAACACCAGCTGAAGTGTTTTAAAACTGTTCTGCTCATTATTTTTATATTAAATGCTTTATTATGTGTCCAAAACATTTCTGTCAACCGAATAACGCTGTGGATAAAGCCGTATAAAACTGTATTTGGTTCAGTCTAAAGTCACAGAGTCAACAGAGTGAAGCCTCGGCCTCTGGAGTGATATTTGAAAAGAGGCTGCTCTGGTTTAAAGCGGCTCTTTGAAAGAATCATCTTCTTTATTGTGAAGCCGACCTCAAAACTTTTCAGGTGTCAACTGGAGAACGCAGCTGTTTGTGTAGAATTACTCTGAATTTCTAAATTGCCGAAAGGAACGAGTTTAATGACAATAGTTTAAGGTAATGTGGGGATAGACTGAGCTCTATAATAAGCACAACGTACTAAAATGTTACAAAATGTCAACTGGGTAACAGGTCAACTGGGTAACAGGTCAACTGGGTAACAGGTCAACTGGGTAACAGGTCAACTGGGTAATGTGTCAACTGGGTAACGCATCAACTGGGTAACAGGTCAACTGGATAATGTGTCAACTGGGTAATGTGTCAACTGGGTAGCAGGTCAACTGGGTAACAAGTCAACTGGGTAACACGTGAACAGGGTAACAAGTCAACTGGGTAACAGTCAACAGGATGAAGCATCAACTGAATAACAAGTCAACTGGGTAACAGGTCAACTGGGTAACAGGTCAACTGGGTAATGTGTCAACTGGGTAACAGGTCAACTGGGTAACAGGTCAACTGGGTAATGTGTCAACTGGGTAACGCATCAACTGGGTAACAGGTCAACTGGATAATGTGTCAACTGGGTAATGTGTCAACTGGGTAGCAGGTCAACTGGGTAACAAGTCAACTGGGTAACAAGTCAACTGGGTAACACGTGAACAGGGTAACAAGTCAACTGGGTAACAGTCAACAGGATGAAGCATCAACTGAATAACAAGTCAACTGGGTAACATGTCAACAGGATGAAGCATCAACTGGGCAACAAGTCAACTGGGTAACAAATCAACGGGGTAACAAGTCAACAGGGCAACAAGTCAACAGGGTAACAAGTCAACTGGGTAACACGTCAACTGATCAAAGAGTCAACTGGGTCACACGTTAACTGGGTAATGATTCCTATAGACTCTGTTTTAAAATCGCCGTTACCCAGTTGACTCCCCCACGACACAATCAGCTGCATCCCACTAATGACACTACTGCACATCACATCAGGTTTGTCACGTCATAGTGTACAGTTTTGTATCATGTTTTTGTATATTTATAGAGCTTTGTCATGTGGGAGCGTGGGTGATGTAGGCTTGTGGGCGGAGCATTGAGCAGACCGCTAACCATAAGACGGGTTCAAATAGGGCGTGAGAGAAGTTATGCATAAATATAAGTATCAGTCATGGTAGTATTCGGTCTAATGGATCATTAATCTGTCATAAAAACACTAAAGCCACTTCCATAGGGACAAAAATATTTAAAAGAATTGTGGCTTCATAAGTGCGGTACTTTCAGAACGTATTAATTCTTAAACATTTCTTCTTAAAACATGAATAATTGAAAATAACAAAAGCTTAAGCTAGCCAAATAATTCTTTATGTCCCCTAGGGGAGTCTATTTTGAAAATATGTAATTAGCAAAAAGAAAACCTATTTTAAAACTTTTTATTAGAGTGAAATGTGCCCCTAATTATACACTCACCACCAGCATTAGCTTATTGTGTTTACTCAACTTTCATCGTCCAATTTCAGAAAACGGCAAAAAATGAAACAGAATTTACCGCAGCCACTAACTGCCCACTGTTTCTTTAAGTACGAAACGACAGAAATGCTTGTATTTGGTCAAGCACAACAAAAATATTACCCATGTATGTTAAAGGAAACTCCAAATACTGCACCAAAAAACCTCCTGATCAAATGCCTCCGAGACGACATGAAACGCACGTGCAGCTGGTTAGGACTTTTTATGAAACGACGCCAGCGACATCGTAAAAACAGCACTTCTTTTCTCCTGAAGGCGAAAGAAAGAAGCATCGCCTCGAGACCACCTGAAGGCGCAGAGATGAAGGAACAAAATTTCACCTGGGGCCTCATCCTGAACGAGGCAAAAGACCGACAGCGATGGAGCGAATTTGGTGCTGCCCTAAACACAGAGGGCGAGTCGGGCAGTGAGTAAATAAGAGACGAACGCACAAATGAACCAGATTAAGGTGAAGTGATTATAATCGCTATCAACAATTAACCGGTATTAAAATAGTCCATGATAATTTCAGTTGATGAGGCACAATTACACTGCCAAAAACATTTAGCTCATTTGCAGTCGTCCAAATGCTAATGTCACAGAATATGGGAAGGAAGTGTCGCCGCAGCCTGAATACGAGAGCAGATCTGAACTGTGTATATCAAAGTTTTGAAATATTTATTTTTTAAAAAGGGCTTTCTGGGGCGGCGGTTCATAATTTAATAATGCATAAGCTGCAACACAAGTGTATATAAATATAAAAGGGAGAAGTTGGAGCTGGGAAAAAGGCCAGTTGAAACTCTGAGTGATGTAGCGGAGACGAGTACATTCATTTGCACACTTGTCACCTTGACTTGAGCTAAGAAAATGCCCCAAAGACTGAAGAGATATTAACTTCACAGATATTGTGAAACAGCGGTGAAGTGTAGCAGTCTTTTCAAGTGGAGATGACAGCAAAGCAACACGGCGCACTGGTGTGTATGAAACCTCCGCCGACACGTGTCCACACTCATCGGGGAATATTTGTCAGCAAACTCTTTACTTAGATATTACATGATTTCCCAACTCTGGAAAATAAGGTTATTGAAGAAGTTAGCATCCAAGCTACCGGTGTAAGGTGATGTTTTTGTCATTAAAATGTAACTTGGGAGCCGCTTTGAAAATATATTGCCGCAGTCTACTGTTTAAAAATGTGTCAATACTGGTAGAAACGTGTTGATATAAAGGATACAAATGCATAGGCTTAAAATGGTTTTATTTAGCTGTTACTCTTCTTATTTAATGTTAATGTTGTGATGATTACAGTGGTCCCTCATTTATCGCGGGGGTTATGTTCTAAAAATAACCCGCAATAGGCGAAATCCACGTGGTCAGCTTTATTTTTTTACAATTATTCTATATGTTTTTTGTCTGTAAAACCCCTCACCACACACTTTATACACTTTTCTCACACAGACATCAACATTTCCTCACATTTCTCTCTTGTTTAAACACAAAGTTCAAACCTTCGTAGGCGCCTTTGTCGACATTGTGGGTTTTTTCGGGGAGAAAACACACAGCACGTCCACAAAAAGTCAACCGCGATACAGTGACGGACCACTGTATTTTGATTTGTTTGTATTGTGATTTTAACGTCTTTCTTGTTCTGTAAAGCACTTTGAATTACTTCGCGTACCAATTGTGCTGTACAAATAAACTCGCCTTGCTTCAATAAAATAACAGTCCCAAAAACCTTGCGTCCCATTATCAACCAAGTTCAACACTGATCAATTTTAACACTTCATTCTGCCTTTTGGAATCTGAAAAAGCAAAGAAAAACAAGCAAAAATGTCACATCAGATGAAGCAATCACCTGGAAAAATATAGGACACTTTAAATGCATAAAAAACCCAGTTATTGCCGCATCCTGCTGGGCCGCGACGCCGCTTTAGCTCACGGTCCGACTGGTTCACCTTACATGTTTAAACCCAAGCGAGCTTCAAATCACGTATGATGATTGAACATATGTTTTAGCCCTATTGTAAAGCCATTCCGACCCAATACAAACGTACTATCTCAACATATAATGGTATTCAGTTCCTGTAAGAGGCCCGGCGTACCATGATTGCCAAGCAGTTATTTTCTCCACCACAACTGTTGCATTTTTGATAAGCAGCATCCATCACGCGAAAGCTTTTCAACCGACGATACAATGAGCGGCAATGGGGATATACAGGGGCTGATTTCTGAAGCAATCAATGCCGACAGGGAAGGTAAACACAGTGCTAAATGTCAGCCGTGGCCACAATATCGCCTCGGTGGAAGCGCGAGACCCAAATAACCAGAATCGATAATCTAATCATTTCATATTCAAATCACGTCCGCACCGAGCTCCAGATCTTATTGCAGTTTCATATCCCCAGTTTCCCGAGGTGCACGCCAATCAAACGCACGGCGCAGACGGCGGAAAGACTTCGGCACGGCCACGACACTTATGCCATTACGTCTTTTACCATGACACGCATACGCACTGGATAACATTGTTTATTAGAGATAATAGAACGTGATAAGCGTGATTCCTATGAGGACGGATGTCGGACACACGCACGCGATCCGAGCTGATGTGAGGGAGTATGCAGAGTCCTTGCGTTGAATAACAGTTGAGCTGCGTTGACAATATGCTCTTAGGACGTTACTTGACTTAAAGCGGACTATTGTGCTCGTGTGTGCTTTTGCCAAGATCCCAGTCTGTCTTTGTGTTTCTGTGTGTTTCTGTCCTTCTGTGTCCTTGGCCTGGAGCTGGTAGGAGACTCTGGCACCACCCACTACACACCTGCAGCCAATCAGCAATCAAGCCTTCACCTGTGGAGTACTAAGGAACCGAGGATCCTACAAACTCAGATCCTCCGTGGCACAGTTCCGTTTGGCTCAGTCTAGTTTTGTGATTATGGTCACGATACTCAGCTGTTTTTTTCTCGTTTTTCACCAGATTCTTGGAACTACTCCGCACCTCAGCCTCCGACCCAGCTCTCCATGACCGGTACGAACACCTCAGCCTCCGACCCAGCTCTCCACGACCGGTACAAACACCTCAGCCTCCGACCCAGCTCTCCATGACCGGTACAAACACCTCAGCCTCCGACCGGTACAAACACCTCAGCGTCCGACCCAGCTCTCTACAACCGGTACAAACACCTCAGCGTCCGACCCAGCTCTCCACGACCGGTACGAACACCTCAGCCTCCGACCCAGCTCTCTACAACCGGTACAAACACCTCAGCCTCCGATCCAGCTCTCTACAACCGGTACAAACACCTCAGCCTCCGACCCAGCTCTCCACGACCGGTACAAACACCTCAGCGTCCGACCCAGCTCTCTACGACCGGTACAAGCACCTCAGCCTCCGACCCAGCTCTCCAGGACCGGTACAAACACCTCAGCCTCCGACGAAGCTCTCCACGACCGGTACGAACACCTCAGCCTCCGACCCCGCTACCTACGACCGGCTCGAAGACGTCATCCTACGCCCCTGTTCTCCACTATCTGCTCCGTGAATCCGCATTTACATTTCCGTCTCGCAGATATTACGACAGCTATATAGTTATAATCTATGACGCCCGTGGATCATTATGTTATAATTTGCACATTTAACAACAAAATTCATCTTAAACGGCTTAATTAAAGAAACAAATCCTCTGGCTTCTGAGGTGGAAAACCGCGGTGCCCAACAGGAGCTTACATTTGTACCAAAACAACTACGAAACGCTGCCGAATCCCACCCTAATAAAATAATAATAATAAAAACAACAAGATAAACAAATAATACATGATACAAGCGGTGAGGTAAGGATACTGCAGTAGTGGAATACATGCTGTAGTTTTGAATACTGCAAGAGCCAATCACACATATTTTAAGTGGCTTTTGCATGTAGTGAATGTGAAATGCTATAGATTTTTTACAGTGTTGACACAGGCATTAAAGTGTAATATGAAAGAGCCATGACGGGGACAGTCTTTGATGTGGCTCGCCCGAAGGCACGGTTGTCCTCTCTGTGGTATACATAATTAGTAAGAGTAAAAATAGATATACAGTACATGCACATACATGTTGAGAAAAACAATGTAGACGGTTGTAATATGTGATTACACTTTCCACTGGTGTCAGGTCTGATCATATCCAAGGCTGAATTAACTAAGCCGTGCGTGTTTTCTGGTGTCGTTAGGCTCAGATAGATTCAGATATTTGATTAAAAATAATGAAGAACAGGACATACTGCACGTTAATCTGGGTTTTTCAGCTTCGATACCGATTTCGATACAACCTGATAACAACAGATACCAGTGTAGAGTCTGAAAACAGCATTTATTTCCTTAAAACTAAGTTAAAATAAGACAAAACTGGTCCAAATGTGATGTTATGTAGCAGTTATTCATGTCTTAAGTAACTACAGAACAGCTTTGTATGTAGAAAGATTCAAACATTATGAGATTCTCGGGTCTGATACCGATACCAGTATTGGATCGGTTCATCCCTACCACTAACATCATAAAACCATGTGACCAAACTGTTTCATGTTCGAGTATTTGACCAATGATCTCGCTCGGGTCTACAGCGATGCAAAAGTGCATATTGTAACTTCAGTGAACAATGTTTGGTCTCTCATTTTGGACGCCACCATAGCCTGTATATATAAATGCACATAGCTAACCTGCTAGCCGCCACGTTCCAAACAGGAAGTGAACATGGGCGTGATTCTGGCTCCATCGATTCTGGCTCCATATTGAAAAATTGTCACCCCTCTGCTGCAGTGAGCCTCGTCATTTGGGTCATAAAATGTTCGTATTGACCCGTCCTACATGATCCTGGTGTTTTTATGTCGCTATTGTGTCTGTAAATCAAGGTATGAACAAAACAAGCGCATTCTTTCCCTGAGGTCACTCCCACTCCCACATGTTTGATTGACAGCGTTGCTAAGCCAGTGGAGCGGGCGGGAAGGGGCGTTACCGTCAACAGCATTGCTCTGGATTGGCTCTTTGGTTGCTATGATACTCGTGTAAATTCGACGCTATAACTGTTAGCCTCGATGAGCTTCATTTGACTGGAGCTGAACGCTGTGGGTGACGTCACACTCACTCAGTCCACGTCTTTATACAGTCTATGGATGCCACTTAATGGAAGCGCACTATGTTTGTAAAGCCTTTAAAACCCAAACGCAGCCTCAGTCAGTTTGGTCTGCACCCCAGGTCTGTTCTCACCCAACAACAGCGAAACGACTGGTTTATTTAGATTATATAATGAACAAAAACACATGTGCTTTTTTATTTTAACCAGGCATCACCAGATGTGGACAACAGATTTTGGATTGTCTAGGCCACAATGCATTTTTTTAGAAGAAGAAAAACAGCAACAATGCAAAAAAATGCTCAATTTAGAATGTTTTTTTAATTTGTTTTTTTCCTGCTCCTGTCAGCAGCACTTCACATGAGCCACATTGTTCCAAGAGACACAATTGTTGTTCATTTTGTTTTCACTCAGGACAAATGTTGCCGTGTTCAGGGTCTTAATAAATAGTTTTTGCAAATCATTATTCAAATGTTCTATCAAAATGATTAAAACGTAGAACGGTTGTCCTCATACGTGGACATAATTTCTCTCAGAAACTACAACATGTAAAAAGATAACTGTTTTTACACTCACCATGTCCCAATCAGCCCAAATAACAAAGAGAAATTAATAAAGCCATGAAATAGTTTGGGTCTTAGGAGATTAAATATATATATAAGATATTCCTTGACAACCTTTTTGGAGTAACTCCCGATCTAAAGCAAATCAGAGAATCCATTTGTTAATTTGGGCAACTATCAGCAAACAGCACTCAGTCAAAGGCAAGGAGGTGGAATTTAGCACCACCAAAAACTCTCTCGCTTGTCATTTGAGGATTTTTATGTCCCTACAACTGTTTACTGTATAAATTTGAGTTTGAACGTTGCCCCAGGAATAACAAAGACTGACATGGACAATTGAACTGGTAAACACACAGACACACAGAGACCAAACATCTGCGACTGCATCTGCTCATCACAACCACCCGATTCTCACAGAAGTGTATTCACAATGACCTCACACAGAGCAGCCAGAGGAAAGTGCGAGGACGAGTAAAGATCGAGACTTGTTTGTTGTTTCATAGAGCCACTTCACACAAATAAGACTCCGTATCCTTTCAGGAATACAGTGGCTGTAAATAGCCGCTCTCTTTACAAGTTGTTGACAAAGAGCATCTCCCTTTAGTGAGAGAGATCCATGTGAGTGCCAGTCCCCCGGTCCCTCGTCGTGATCCAAGCAGGGAGAGAGCGCACAAGAGGGACACACCATTATCCTCTGTCAACAGGATGCACAAGCACTATACACATTATACTGACAAATCACAATAGAGACGCCCGAAGAGAGGCACTGTATGGAGCAAACACAACGCTATTATCAGTTTAACTTCACACAATCTTACAAAAACAGGCTGTACTTCTATGCAGTAATGACAGAAGTTATAAAGCAACAATAATATTAAAGCCTGGCGCTGGGTAAAATGCTTAAAACGATGTTGTTGTTCTTTAAATGTTACGCAAAATGGACTCTCGTGAGCGTTAAGCCGCGTTATAATGTTGTTACCTTCTCAAAAACATACCTGTGTTTTTGTACACCTTTATTATTAGTTGTTTACATTTCCTAAAGCTCAAAATGCTCTGTTCCACCTTGTGATGTCATGAAGTGGTAGTGTTCAAATAGCTTAATAGCCTTTAGTTCAGTAGAGACTGACAATTCCAGGGCTGAAATTATCCAAATGATTCTAGTGAAGGTGAATGGAGTTTAAAAAAACACAGTGGCGCACTTCCTGTATCGCCACACGATGACATCACAAGGTGGATCAGAATGTGTTCTCGGTCTAAATATGCAGGGTTTGTGTCTTAAACATGTGCGAATGAACAACAAACAAAACACAACTCCAGGTCTGTTTGTGATGACATAGATCAGAAAATAGTTTAATATAGGCCCTTTAAAATGCAATACTCATCAACGCATTAAACCTTTTTACTGATTTACTTTGAGAAATTGCATATTCCATCTAAATGTTTAACTTCCAATACAGACTTTTAAGCATTTTAAGCCACGACACTGTGAGGTTATGATAGTGAGAATCTCATAGTTTGGACTGAACTGTTTATGGAGCTCCGCCCGATCCAAATTCCACTTTGGCTCCAAATATAAACTTTCCGTTCTTTTTCCCCATAGACTTTGCAAAAAAATCAAATGTTTAGAGTTCAAAGGCATCGCCAAGGCTACGTGCTAACTAATTGGTTAGCACGTAGCAGTTGTTTTAAGTCCAAAAAGCACGTTTAAAGCCAAATGTTTTAATAACTTCAAGGTTTATGAAGTTTCAGAAACAGTTTTTAAGTAGAATTATAGGTCTTATAGGTCTTGTGGTTATTTATCACCACGTAGATCACATGTGTCAAACTCAAGGCCCGTGGGCCAAATGCGGCCCGCCATGTCATTTTATGTGGCCCGCTACAAGGTAAATTAAAAGGTATGACTGTCTTAAAATATCAGTTTATCAGGAGATACACAGACATTTTTTTCATATATATGCAAATTCAAATGCAATATTTGTAACTTGAATAAGTGATAAATACAGAAACGGTTAATTAACAAGATTAAAAAATAGTTACATTTATTTTACATTACATCTACTTACATTTATACTGTCTTACATTTACATTTAGCTGATGTGGCCCTTTGTGAAAATGAGTCACCCCTGATGTAGATGATTAGCACGGAGCAAGCTTTCCAATGTTTAATATATATACTTTTTTATTTTTTTAAAAGTCTATGAGAAAAATGAAAGTGAAATCTACGTCCAGGTCACGGCTGAGCTCCACTGGAAAAACAAAAGTAAATGTTAAAGAGTTAGATGTAAGAGAACGTAAGAGAAGCAAGACGTGAGGCAACCGGACCTCATCCCGAAACTAGGCAACGATTGAAAATTTTGATGGAGCGGATATCGGTGCAGTCGATATCGGTTCAGCTGGTATTGGTTTGGTTCAGTCGATGTCGATTTATTTGATAAGATGAACTTGTATCGTTTCAAAGCTGATCTGTAGTTACTTTACATGATCAATAACAGTTACAAAACACAGTCCCCAGACCTCATTTTTGTTTAAAAGAAATAGTTAATATTTTCAGTCTCTGCCCTCGTATCGGTTGATATCGAGTATCGGCAAAACAAGTTTATTTGTACAGCACAACTCAAGGTACACAAGGTAATTCTAAGTGCTTTACGGAATAAGAAAGACATTCAAATCACAATACAACCACTCAAAATATAAATAATCACAAAATAATCATCATAAAATTTACATTAAAGGAGGAAAAAGCAGAATAAAACCTTTGAGTCACATGCACAGTATTGGCACATATTTAAATCCAAAGTATCGGAAACAGAAAAGGCTGTATCGATGCGCCTCCGCCGTAAACATGTTGATTGTATTTAGTAGTAAAGTTTACACCTTACTAATGCACGGGGTCATATTTATTTAAAAGGCTATAGCCACTAGCGTCTGATTAGCATAGCCCATGAGCATTACAAGCCATAACTCTCAGCAGGTCAGATTCATCATAAAGCAGATTACGTCGGTTCAGTGGCTAAGAAAGAACACATCACCGTCTGCATGAGTGACCGTGGAGAAGCGGAGAGAGGGAGCTCGGCCGCGGCACATTCACACATTAGCGCACTCACACCTGGAACCGTCTTGCACCACTGGACACACTAAGCCATCACTCTGCAACGGAACAGCTAAAGGTTAAAAACCCAGAGGTCGCGGCCCTGGGTGGCAGCTGGAGAGGGATTTCAAGTGCGGGGATTTTGTCGCTACTGTACTAGTCAGATTTGGAAAGTGTGACCTTTTGAGTCACAAGCTCATTTCCTCTGAGTCCGATCTGTTACTGCGGGTCAATACGCCACCGCCAAGGCTAAATGTGATGCTACAGTGAAGATAGCAGACACTGGTGCTAACGTCGCTACTCATCACGACCAGTCGCCACGGATGCTTGACTAAGAAGTGGGAATTTATAGCTGCGCACAAGACGGGGACGGTTATGTGTGCAAGGAAAGAGGAAAAATGGGGAAAACGACAAAATATTACCAAATTACGTTATATAGACTTTATATAGATATACAGTGGTGGAATATAATGAAGTACAAGTAGTAAAACTGTACTTAAATACCGTATTTTCTGGACTATAAGCTGCACTTTTTTTTGTAGTTTGGGGTGCGACTTATACTCAGATGCGACTTATATGTCAAATATCTGTTTTTTGGCTAGTGCGACTTATACTCTGGAAAATACAGTATACATATTAGGTACTTTACTTAAGTAGATTGGATACTTTTTACTTTTTCTTTACTACGTTTGAGAGCAGGTTAGCCACTGTCATGCTCTGAGTGAAAGTTCCAGTTAGACAATCACAGTGAACTCTCAGAAAAAGCAGATTAGTTTCCCCTTAACGACAGATAAACTGCAAATAAAGTGATCCCTCGTTTATCGTGGGGGTCACGTTCTAAAAATAAACCACAATAGGCGAAATTAAAAGTAGTCAGCTTTATTTTTTACAGTTATTCTATATGTTCTGCAGCTGTAAAACCCCTCGCCACACACTTTATACACTTTTCTCACATTTCTTTCTCGTTTAAACACAAAGTTCAAACCTTCGTAGGCGTCTTTCTCGGTGCAGAACGTTTCATCGACATTGTGGGTTTTGTCGGGGAGAAAACAAATCGCAAACGTACAGCACTTCAGAGTCACACTGCGATCCAACGTTTATGTAAATTTGTCTGGACACATTCTGTACTGTACAGGAGACACAGCACGGAGGAGACTGATGGACAATGGTCTACGGTCCAACAGCCAATCAGGACGCAGAACACAATGCACGCTCATACGATGTAAAAAAGAATGTAAAAGAGGTCGCAAAAGGTGATCCGTGTTATAGCGAGGGACAACTGTAACCCGATGCATTAGTGCGATGTGATATTTGGGAGAATATTACCTACCTCTATCTCTGCGTCAGTGTAACAGTATTTTTCACACACCCACATATCTGATTTACATCTTCCTTTTGTTTACCCTCACAAAAAATAAATATTGTATTGTATTGCATTCACTTAAGCTGTGTTTTGGAGATATTTAGATAAGCAACAGTTGCCAGATTTTCGCACTCGGCCATAACAATGACTGATGTAAATACAGTATGTAGTTTCAGTGGAAGGTTGGAACATTTTATTCTTAATTCCTGTTTCCTCTTGTGTTACAGTAAGTGTCAGGTCTAGTGTTTCGCAGACATCTGCTTTGTGCTAGGCCCTCCTCTGTGTTAGTCTATGTGAGTGTGTGAGCGTGAACATGGCTGCACACAAGGGAAAACGACTCTGTCTAATTGCAACGGGCCCATCTGCTGATGCTGGAGAACAGGCTTCCACCCCGTGCACACAAACAGAGCGGCGAGAGATGCTGCACGCACACACAAGTGACTCAGAGCCTTCAACTTGGACCCGGCGCAGCATTGACCGGCATGCTTTGCAATATGCGCTCTATTGTGCAAGAACAAAGGGCCTTGGACGGGAAGCAAAGGTCAAATTATAAGACAATCAGCTTTTATGCACGGGCCGGAGAGTGAGGGACGTGGAGGGGGGATCTGGTTTGACATCAGGTGTAAAATACACAAGCAGCTTCGGTAAAATTGAATCACTGTTGCGGTCTTGTAAAACAGATAATCAAGTTTAACTATAGAATGTAAAGAGGCTATTGTTATTATTATTTATATTTAATAAATAAAAAAAATAAAAAATAAAAAACTAATAATACAAATGTATTATTAGTTTTTTATTTATTATTATGATTAGTATTATTATTGTTATTATGATTTTTTAAAAATTTTTAAATTATTTTTGATATTAGTTTTTTATTTATGATTATGATTATTATTTATTATTTATTTTTATTTATTATCATCATCATTATTATTAATATCATTTTTATTTTATGTATTTATTTAATTATTATTATTATTTTATATTATTTATTTTTTTTAAGTTTTAGTTCTTGCTATATAAAAATAAAAAGGTGTGTATGTATTGGTAGTTTTAAATGACAAATATACTGTAATATTTGTTCACACATCAATAAAAATATGAAATGTAAGAATGTAAAGACGCTCCGGGGGTCACGATACGATAATATTAAAACAAACTGTCTGCCAAACATGTGACAAAAGCAAGTAGCTCAAGTGCACAAACTGAAATAAAACATGTATCTAATCCTTTATCCTTTCATATAATTATAAATGATCTCAACTAAACCGATTATGCAAACTGGGAACGCTCAATAGGCTCAGTGCACCACAGCGTCCTGGCAGCCTCGCTATGTCTCAGAGCAACCAGCCACTTTTATTAAAATAGGAAAACATAAAATAAACAACCTTTTAAAATTCTAATTAACTAAAATAAAGACTACACAATTATTTTTATATGTGGAATACAGTTTGTGGCATTGTTTTAGTGTTTTTTACGCCTCAGAATCATCTCAGAAGCGTCCTCCGGTGAAGTATTATTATGATTAACATGCTGTCAGCGACATTCACCCGCGGGTTTATTCATTTTCACGTTACTTGTCCAAAACCTCATACATACAGGTAAAACTGGGCAGGAAGTAGTGACGCTAACAGTGAGGTTGTAGAGATTATGGCTTATTTATTTGCTTTGGTCGTGAATTAAAGCGCAATTTGTTCAGTTGCTGGTTAATATAGGTGGTCATAATGTTTTGGCTCATTCGCTCTATGGCCACTACGCATGAAAACTAGTTCATTTATTAAAAAAAACACAGAGTACGTAGAAGAGTAAACTACATTTCTAGCTGTTTCCCATCGTAATTTTACCCATTTAGTTTAACATATCTCAGCACAATACTCCTGCTCATCTTCCCATGCCTTTGTGACCTATATTCTTTTGTTCCTTGCGTTACATTTAATCTTTGTTTGGCTGATGTAACTGATATAGGCGGCATTGTGATCCAATCTGCGCTCTCATTAACGCGTCCCATAATGAAGGCGGAGCGCGCGGCTGCGATGGGAAACACCTGTTCTACACCGGCGCTGACATCCACCTCATGAAGACTGATACATCCCCCTTCCCTGTTACTTATTGTTCCAGCGCACACAGGACAACGGCAGCCTCCACAGCCGCGAATTGGATTTCAGAGGTCTGCAGAATCACGTGAACGGCAACTGGAGAAAAATGGGGCAGTAATACAGAACGGGTGTGGCGTTTTATATGTGTATGTTACGGTTTCTTTGCTGAACTGTGGGGATTTGTGTTGTTTTAGTTGTAATGTGATCAGATTTCAGCTGCGGAGGCTTGAATAAGTGACTTTTTTTTGGATTTTTTTTCCTTTTGTTGTCAGCAGTTACTGTCAAATTGATTCTACGTTAAAGGTCAAGTGTCACCTGCTGGTCGCCATGGAAACAGGTAGGTATAAAGCCCAGTGGTGGATCGTAACAAAGTAAAAGTAGTAGTAATTAGTAGTAGAAAGTGCTGTACGTAAGTAAAAACTATAGGTATCGATACTTTACTTAAGTAGATTTTCAAGAAGTGGATACTTTTACTTTTACTTCACTACATTTGAGAGCAGTATCTGTACTTTCTTTCTGTTCTTTCCACTACATTTTTGACCTTTTGACCAGGACTGAAAACTAAAAGTATTTTTTTATTATTGTTTGAGCGGCTGAAAAAGGCTTTAAGGTTCATTTTTTATCAAGCTCATAATTTGAGCAAACGAAAATAAATATAGGTAGAATTTAATTGTTTCTGTTGAACAAAATTCAGCAAATCTTTATCAAATCACTGCATTTGGAGCTTTATTAGATCTGAAATACTTTTACTTTTTACTCTTTAAGTACAATTTTAAACAGATACTTCAATACTTTTACTTAAGTACTCTATTTTCCGGCGTATAAGTCGCACTGGAGTATTCTGATGCTGCTGTTGTTTATATTTTCTACCTCTAAGTATTTTTTTTTTACTTTGTGCATGTCCTTATTTGTACTTATTCAGTGTTTTTATGTTGTACTTTATCCCCAAAGTAAGTTCCAAGTCTGTGAGCTGTGTTCACGGACAACGGCAATAAAAAAAAAGTCTTCTGATAAGTCGCACCAGCTAAAAATGCATAATAATGAAGAAAAAAAAACATATTTCACGTATAAGTCGCATCTGAGTATAAGTCGCACCCCCGGACAAACTATGAAAAAAGTTTGATTTATAGTCCAGAAAATACAGTCGAATATTTCATGTGATACTTTTACTTGAGTATTTTTTGCCCTTGTATCTGTACTTTTACTTAAATAACAACATTGAGTACTTCTTCCAACACTGATAAACCCAAACACTGGAACAATAACATCTCCAAGGAAATAAAGAGGTGGCAAACACTCCAAAAGTTATCATTTATTCATTCATTCATTTGGTGTATTCCTCGACAGTTTGCAGATCATTATAAACACGTATGCAGTTCTGAAATATGTTTAGTTGCTTGTCTCGCAGTAGCATTCATCTAAATTAGCTTAACAAAGTATAATGGCGCTCCGTGTACTCAAAGTCTTTACAAGTGTCTGCAGATTCAATCGATGCAGGAGAAGGATCCACCGAAAACACGCCGTCTGGGTTCTCCGGACTAGAATAACACGCCGCATATTTCTCTACAGCGATGTCAGGCACGAGACGCTCACTATAGCTGTCGATAACATGAAAACTGCACCCTCATCTGCCGTCAATAATCTCAATGTGCAATTCATCAGGCTGACTCTAGGAGACAGTATTTCTAATTAAAAAGGCACTCGTAAATCCGACATTTTACAGGCCCGGCTCAGCTTGTAAATACACTGTAAATAAGTTGTGGTGAGCGGCTTCGTGGGCAGGGGAAGGTCTGGCGTTGCAGTTAAACTTACGCTGATGCCTTGAAGGAAACAGGGAGACGGCGAAGGGGAAAGGAGCGGTTTGTGTCCAGTGTATCGCAGAGCTCCGTGATCTAATAAAAGCGTCACGGGGCTGACAACGGACTGGGTCAAGCGTCGGGCTATTAGAGCAGGCTTCAGTTTTCAATCAGTCTTTTTAAAATGCAGTTTTTAAATTAGAAGTATCGCTTACTTTTCCAGCGCAGGTGCGAATGCGATTGAAGAGTCTAGTTCGCATCAAAAATCAGACATTTTAAAGGTTCTATATTACGCAAAATTGACTCTTTTGAGCTTTAAGTCGTGTTAGAATAGCGCTAACTCCTCAAAAACATGACTAAAATCATGTTTTTTTTCATTTTTTATTCCTTTATTACTCGCGTGTCTACATCTTCAAAGCTCAAAATGCTCTGATCCGCCTTGTGATGTCATTAAATGGTAGTTTTCAAGTGAGCCGCTGACGTTTTACCTTTTGTTTAAGCAGTTACGCTTACAGTTGTTTAAGCAGGAGTTTTAAAACGCACTTGTATTACCACCTGATGACGTCACAAGGTGCAACAGAGTGTTTTCAGAGTGTTTTCAGTTCAAAAGAAGCCAAAATATGCAGGATTTGTGTGCGTCCAGGTGTGTTTGTGTTAAAAAAACAACATTATAACATAGATTTTGGGCTCCTTAAGCTACTTTATAATGCGATTTACCAACTATATCTTAAAATTTCATTCAGTTTTTTTAGTCTCTCAACTTTTTTCACACGTTCTGTTATCGATGCCTCTGTATAAAACCTCGGTCGGTCAGCTATGATTGGATTAGCAGTTTGCAGGCGCACGTTTGTCAGGCCAATTACACCTCTCCCTGGCACCAGATGGAACCGCCAAGATCCCCCGAGACGACTACAGGTCACGTACTACCCCGGTATAAAAACTACAAATATACACTGTGGCTATGTCTGCAAAAACAACACACTCCAGGTGCATTGCAGTCCAAAATAATAACAGTTTCTGAGTCAACAGTTTTAGCGTTAGGGGCAATATACTATGTAGCCTTACCTCAAATAGTGTTCTTTCAGCGCCCGAGTCTCGTGAAGCATCACATCTCAAAAAGCAGCACGGTGCCTCGATCCTGCGTGGAAAAAAACAAAACGTACATTAAGTAGATTCATAGGGAACGGGGTATTCGCTGGACTGTCATTCGTTATAATGGAGACAGATGGATGTAATAGGTGGAGAATATAGGGGCAGTGTGAATAATAGCTGTTCTTCTGCTTGTGTGAACAGCCACTTCAATACAAAACCCCGTATGAGCGAGCTTTAAGTCATGATTGCTTGTTTAGCCTCCAGCCCCTGTAACGACCCCTTAAGTGTCAAAGTCGGTAAGGGTCTCCTCTGTTGTTATGGAAACTGGTTCGTATGGATAGCCCCGGTCCCGGTCGCTCACACGTACGACTTTTTTGAGACGTGATGGCACAAATAAAAGCTTAAAAGACTAAAATACATCAGATTTAACGCCTCATAAATTGTCACTTGTCACTTGCCGTCACCATCGGTTTTGTTTACAGTTACAGGCCTCTACTTTGACCATGTTTTATGTTTAAATTCAGGCTCAAACGGTTCGGTTTAGCTGTGCGTATGACTCAAAGGGCTTTATTCTGCACTTTTTTATTCTGTAAAACACTTTGAATTACTTCGTGTGCCAATTGTGCTATACAAATAAACTCGTCTTGCCTCGTCTTGTGCCAATTGCCTTTGACCCGCCCTCACACCACTCTCACTGTTTCTCTCGTGCCTCCTCGTCCCGTCCTGAGCCTAACGCCGTTCCCTCATGGGGCCGGGGTCACTGTCAGAGTCCACATCTGGAGCTACAGGCTTACATCAGTTTAGCCTTGAGTTTGACTGTTATTCTATGAAAGACTGGAGCTGTAAGACAAAAACAAGTGCATTAACCACACTACGGTGGACAGAGCGGTGGGCAGGGGCCGCAGAGCAGCTCTGAGCCTGCACTGTGCCGTAATTGGGACTATTAGACACTACAGGAGGCAATGAGCAATAACTTTACACTCGAGTGGGCCAGTGCTGCAGCAAAATATGGACATCCTACACGGGGCTTGTTACGAATACACGCTTAAATGTGACCATTTGAAAGATTCTTAACCTTCCCCTTGTGTTTTACTGGCCTTTGAGCGTAGTGTATGTTGTGATGTTGTTTTTTACTGTATATAGAGCATTGGAAGCTCTTATTTTATTAATATCTTAATGTCATAATATTCATATTTTAATAGACGCTTAATCTCAGAAATAAGCACTGATGAACATAGTTTAAGGCTGAAAATATTAGATTAAAATACTGATTCAGTGCCAAAATAAAGAATCTTGGTGGTAATATTTCAGAAAATTTTTAGAATGTGTTCTAAACTTTAGACTTTCACTAAGAGCATTAAAAATATTGATTTCTCCTAGGGACGCACCGATTCCGATACCAGTGTGGCTCTGAGCGGCTCTGAGCGGCTCTGAGCGGCGGTGACCATAAAGAAGCACATTCTCTGTTCTGCACATTGAGCTCAGCTTTAACCACATGTGAGTGTCACATGAACTATAAACATATTTAGTACTCTAAAGGTTTTTATAGTTCACAGAGGATTTCAGCACAGTGTTTGTGTTTATGACAGTGTCACACTAATGACTGAACAGAGCGGGTTCAGAGCTTTTAAAAGAGGCGTGTCCACATTGGTCAAAGTGTGGACGTGATAGAAAACACTCAGTTATTCTAACAGTGGGTCATTAGCAGTGAGTGCAGAGCGCAGTCGGCAAACACAAAGTGTAAATATTACAGACAGGTTTTTATCTAAATAAAATATACTGGGATTATACCTCAGCACAGTGATTTCAGTAGAGTTTTAAAGCAGCCTCTTAAGTAAGTATTCTAAGATGAAAAAGTACACTATGCTATAAAAATCTTGAAATGAATTAGAGCCGTCACTATAAGCAAACCTGTGTATGTTATGATCCTGGTTTGTCTGTCAGTTTTTTGTGCTAGTTTTTCCTCCCTGGTCATTTGAGTCTGGAGCTGCTCTGCCCGTGCACACCTGGAGCTGATTCCCAATCAGCCGCACCTGGGGGAGAATAAAAGGAGCCAGGACCTGACACTCGGCGACAGATCGTCCAGGTACCTGAGTGGTATTTCGTTCTTGTTGTTCCCCGTCTTGTTTTTCGGTTTTGTTCATTGGACATTCTACCCTCCACCAGATCCCGCGCCCTGGACCTGCTCTGCTCTCCTGCCTCAGACCCAGCTCAACTCTCGGTACAGTTCGTTCTGCCCCACGCATCTTGCCCCCTGGACCCGCCCTGCTCTCCTGTCCCGGACCCAGCACTCCTCTGACGGTACTGTCCGCCCTGTTCCCGTCTCCGCTCCGCACGCCCTGCTCCCGGACCACGACCCTCGCCCTGTTCCCGACTCACCTCTTGATCATCATTCACTGTTTTCACTTTTGTAAATAAACACTGTAAACCTTCCCCCCGAGTCCTGTATCTTTGGTCCCCCCTTGTGCCGAGCGTTACAACACTGTAAAAATAATGTCTAGTATCGGGATTGGCGAGTACTCAAAATGAAGTAATCATACTCATTTTGGTAAGTGGTATCGTTGCATCTCTAATTCATACTTAAATATGTACAAGTAAATATGTATTAAATATGTGTAGTTTTTTTTTTTACATCCACATTCAATATAATTTACTTGATATTGAGGTCAAATTATTTAATGCGGCAAAATGGACAACGATGTAACAGAGATGGACCGATATGTGGAGCAGATTTTGATTATTTATGCAATTTAAATGAACAAAACTGAACTTTGAGAGCTGTGGAGTCACGTTTTGTGCAGTTGTCTCTTCACTCAAGTGTAAAAAATAAAGCTTTATGTGTACCTTTCAGGCAACAGGTCAAACAAAGCAAAATATCGGCCTGTGCTGGAGATTTAAGGTCGATTTCCAATACTCTAAACAGTGCAAATATCGATCTATCTCTAACATAGCGCCTTTGAACAATAACGGCTTAAATGTTTTTCACTTTATGCATTTTTCATTTCACCAATTTGCCTCCAGTTCATCCGGGATCGTGTAAAAGTGGATTCAATTAGATCACAGCGCAGTAACGCGTCTCCTGCAGAAGATTTGATGGACCATTGATCCAAACGGCGGCTCATAATCCCACAGAATAAATCTTCGGTGGTGTTACATGTGTGAAATAACGTGTGGGGAATGGCCAGAGGCAGCAGAGCATAGCAGAGGAAAAGAAACAAGCAGCACCTATAGGCAGCGCCCTCATTCACATCTCGCCTCTGCTCTCCTGGAAACAGCGTATACATTATTCACACCGCGCTGGTCAACAATAGAGGGATCAATGAGCACCGAATGGAGGGTAAAAAGGTGCAAAAGAAACAAGTTAGAGGCACAGGTGAGGTTGCTGTAGCGAGAATATCAGGGACTTTTAAGAAGCATGACGGCGAGGAGCTTTGTCAGGCAGATAAAAGCCGAGATAACGCGTCTTTTCTCGTGTACAGTTGTCCCTCGCTATATCGCGGTTCATCTTTCGCGGTCTCGCTGTTTTTAGTGTAATTTTGCATGTTTTTTTTGTTTTTTTTGCGTGCATTGTGTTCTGCGTCCTGATTGGCTAAGGGACTGTAGACCATTGTCCATCAGTCTCCTCCATTGAAAAAAATGATAAAAAATGGTCTAAAAAAATCCGTCTATCGTTATTCTGGCATTTTGCAAATAGAAATAATTTTGTTAATCCTAATTGACCTAAAACACGGAAAGTTTAGTCTGATTTCATGTCAGACGGTGAGAAAAAAAAAGTATGTGTCTTTTTATATCGTGTATGTACTTCTGGTTTCAACTGTAAATTAGTCAAAATAACCCGCAATAGTCAGTAGTCAGCTTTATTTTTTACAATTATTCTCTATGTTTTTGTCTGTTAAACCCCTCACCACACACTTTATACACTTTTCTCACACAGGCGTTAACATTTTCTCACATTTCTCTCTCGTTTAAACACAAAGTTCAAACCTTCGTAGGCGTCTTTGTCGGTGCAGAACGTTTCATCGACATTGTGGGTTTTGTCGGGGAGAAAACAAATTGCAAACGTACAGCACTTCAGAGTCACACTGCGATCCAACGTTTATGTAAATTTGTCTGAACACATTCTGTACTGTACAGGTGACACGGCACGGAGGAGACGGATGGACAATGGTCTACAGTCCAACAGCCAATCAGGACGCAGAACACAATGCACGCTCATACGATGTAAAAAAACATGCAAAATTATACCAAAAAATCTGCAAAACAGCGAGACCGTAAAAGGTGAACCACGTTATAGCGAGGGACAACGGTATAGGAAAACAGGTTTGTGTCTAAAAACAGAAAATCTTTGGTTTCATTCTATAATACTGTACTTATTTTTATTATTTTTATTTTTATCTACGAAGGTTTGAACTTTGAGAGTGTTTAAACGAGAGAGAAACATGAGAAAATGTTAACGCCTGTGTGAGAAAAGTGTATAAAGTGTGTGGTGAGGGGTTTTACAGCAAAAAACATATAACAATTGTAAAAAATAAAGCTGACGACTTTGCGGATTTCACCTATTGCGGGTTATTTTTAGAACATAACCCCCACGATAAACGAGGGACCACTGTACTAATTATAAGTGTTAACTTACACGCGTTCATCTCATTTATCTTATTAAAGTAGCACATCCGTTTGTAAATTAGAGCTTTGTCTTTTGTGTCATTTTCGGTTCAGTCTAACAGCGTTTCTCTCCAGCCCTGGATGTTTTCTGTCTCAATCAGTTCCACGCTGAGGTGTTGCTGTATTTTCACACCCTTGTCCCCTGCACTCTGCGATCTACAGTAACTCTGCTCTGCTAATAAAGAAAGTCACGAGTCAATGTGCTTCAAAACACACCTTGATTACACAATTATTGTTAATTACAAACACACATTAAATTCATTTGATTTATTGCTCAGTCTAAGACACAGATTGTTTTTTTGTTTTTTTACAGATTTATTACAAATATATAAACAGTGAACAACGGCAAGAGGCTTAAGCATTACATTAGATATTAGATATACATTAGATTCATACGGCATGGGCAAAAATATTAAAGAAAATGTATAAAAAATAAATACAGTAGTACAAATTCCAAAGTCTGTGCAAAGTTATTTTGTTTTCAGGGCTTTTGGGTTTGAGCAATAGTTTAAAGAAATTATATAAGATGACAAAAAGGATTCAAATACAGCAGGTTTGGGTTTCTGGTTAGAAAATTTACAGCAATGAATATGATATTTTGAGAGGATTAGGATTAGAATCAATACGTATACCGTTTTTTTGTCCACATCTTTTATGAAAACACCAAAAATGACATGTTTTGCTTTAAGTTGTAGGTTTATATTAAGCTGTATAAAGACGTGGACTAAGCGAGTGACGTCACCCACAGCGTTGAAGCTAATCGAGGCTAAGAGGTTGTTGACAGTAACGCCCCTTTCCGCCTGCACCGCTGGTTTAACAGGGAGTGCGCGCTTAGTAATGCTGTCAATCAAACCTGTTGCTAACGCTAACGGGAGCGACCTCAGGGAAAGATTTGTCTGTTATTAATGTTTTGTCAAGATCCCAGTTTTGCCTCGTGTTTTTGTGCCGTTTTCCCCCTCCGTTCTGTGTCACAGCCTGGATCTGGGCAGAGATTCTGGCTCCTCCCGTGCACACCTGCAGCTAATCGCTAATCAAGCTGCACCTGCGGAGGACAAAGGGACCGTGGACCTGACACTCAGCACCAGATCGTCCACGTATCCACAGTGGTACAACTCTTCTTGGCTCAGTTTCATGTTTTTGCATTTTGTGACCCATTCTAAGTTGGATGTTTTTGCTCCTTGTCAGATCCCGCTCCCTGGATCCGCTCAGCTCCTCTGTCTCCGACCCAGCTCTCTATGACCGAGTACGAACCTCACACCTTCCGACCCAGCTCACCTCGTCTCTGACCCCGCTGCCCATGATCTACTCCTGGACTACTGCAAAAAAACAACCCCGCTCTGAACTATCTGATCAACCTACCTTAATTCGCACATTTAAAAACTGCAAAATAAACATTATCAAACTCCTCCTCCAAGTTTTGTCTCTTTGGTCCAACTGTCAGTCATTAAAACATGTTTACATCTTGAGTTACGGACGCAAAAGTGAAAAAAAAACAACAGGGTTATACGAACATTTTAAGACCAAAACGACGAGCCTGACAGCAGCAGTTACGCCGAGAGAAGCGACGGTTTTTCAATAGAAAGCGAATTGGAGCCAGAGTCGATGAAGCTGGAAGCGCGCAAATGCTCACTTCCTGTTTGGAACGCGGGGGCTAGCAGGTTAGCTATGATTCTAGCTCGAGATATTTAAAAAAAAATGGCGCTTAGAGACAGAAAAGTAGAAGTAAAAAGTATAAACGGAGCAACTTAACAAACAAACGCGAGTAAATAAATAAAAATACACGCTACAAATTGTATTCAAACTCTTTCCTGTAATGAGCGTGAGTGAATTCCAAGTGTCACCGAACAATAGTGAGAAATGAACAGGAGTTTACCATCTTTGCCTGGGTGTTTTTATAAGCTACATTTGATAGATGCAAACCATTTTCTCACACTGCCACAATAGTGTTTTCTATTATGAGAAGCAGTGGTTGTATTGATGTCTCATGTCAACCCCATTACTCACAAACCCGCTGCATATAATTAGGATGACTCCGAGTGTGCCTTCTTTGCGGTTTTTCCATACATCACCCTTTGTAATTACGCAACCAGCGCCAATAGGGCCATAAGACAACAGGAAATGCCATCGTTGTCCTTAAAGGGTGGGGCGCCTCCGTGTTCGTATTAAAAAATCTAACCCCCCTAAGGATTGAAAAGATTCGATATAAGCGTGAGGAATATGAGGCAATAGTGTATATGCTCTACCCAGGCGTAAAATTAAAGGCCCTTGTCTGTGTGGCAAACATAAATCTTAAAGGGGAGCGGGTGCGGATAGAGAAATAGGGGCGCGAGTAATAAAACAAAGAAACGGTTGACGGTTGTTCGGTGATAGCGGACGCCGATGCTACGTTCAACTCGCGGCTTCATCTGCAATAATGATGTGTTTATAGATGTATATTTGATCTAGAGTAAACAATCCCTAATGGGCTATTGGTTATGAAGACGAATTAACAATTTTATATTACTGTTTATGGGACTTATTTCATTTTCATTTATCTTAATTTATAAGGGGGAGTCCGATGAGAGCGCCGCACTCTGTTTTTCATGAGCGTCCTGGTTATTAGGGGTGGCTCTGTGAGGAGGATGGGCGCAAAGGAGAGAGAAGACGCTCGCTGCTGGATTAAATAACGCTGGACCGAGAATAAAACATATAATATAATGTGTGGTTTTAGAAATAAACAGGAAACACTAACATTTTTACATTATTTTATTCATTTAGGGGTGTATTTTGAAGAACTTGACAAAGAAGTAAAGTCATTTTTATCATTTTGGTATGCAAACACTGGGGGCGAGGTGGGGTTAAGTGTCTTGCTCAACGATACAAGAACAGTATTCATCTGTGGGAGCTGGAATCACATCGCCAACCTGTGAGTCTGTGGATCCTATTTCTTTACAAATTGTTTTTTTGTTTGTTTTTTTATGTTGAAAGCAGGATTCGAACCGCTAACCTCCAGATCAGAAGCCACTCTACCAACTGAGCCACCTGTTCTGCGTGTTTTGGTCGATAAGGGAGCGCCCTGAAAACCCGACCAGACACATGGAGGACATTTTTTTCTTCTTCCGTCATTGGAAATCCATGTCCTTGGTTGTGAAGTGGCCTGTATTTGTACAAGTTGTAGAAGCGCACAATAGTAACAGTAGAAGCCACAGTGGTGGAAACTGGATTTGCTCTCTCTCCTTTTCTCTCTCTCTCCCTCCTTTTCTCTCTTCCTCTCCTTCTCTTTCTTCTTTTCTCTCTCTCCTCCTCTTTCTCTCCCTCCTTCTCTCTCTCCTTTTTCTTTTTCTCTGTCTCCTCTCTCCTTTTCTCTCTCTCTCCCTCTCTCCTTCCTTCTCTCTTCTTTTCTCTGCTTCCCTCCTCTTTCCTTCTTTTTTCCTTTTCTCTCTCTCCTCCTCTTTCTCTCCTTCTCTTTTTTCCTTTTCTCTCTCTCCTTTACTCCCCTTGTTTCTCTCTCCTTCTCTTTCTCCTTTTCTCTCCTTCCCTCCTCCTCTGTCTCCTCTCTCCTTTATTCTCCTTGTTTCTCTCTCCTTTTCTCTGTCTCCATCTCTCTCTCCTCCTCCGTCTCTCTCTCTCTCCTTCTCTACATCTCCTTTTCTCTCCCTCTTATAACCTTAGTACCTCAATCCTTTTTTTTTTTTAAACTCCTTTATATATTTATTTTTTATTTTATTTATTTCATGAATATTAAACCCCTCCCAGTATTTACAAATCACCTGTCCATGTCCTCGTCCACGTCCACGTCCTCGTCCACGTCCACGTCCACACTCACATCCTTTTAACAAACTGAACACACCTCTAAGTTTAAAACCTTCTCCTCTTGGCTGATTGTTGGACGTCCAAAGATCTGACCTTGGCCAGAGTCGGTGAAGGTCCTGAGTCGCACAGATCATTTGGAGCCACGTGATTGATACTGTCTCTTCTCTAAAGGACAGAGCCGTTCCCGCCGCCGCGTGGTATAAATCCCTTATATGAGTGTTTCTTACATGGTTCCAGAGCCTCCGTGCAGCCCCTGTAAGTTATAGCTGGAGGCGCACAGGCCGGAGAGAGCCTCATCCGTCTTCCCCTGACACTATCAGGCGCCCAGGCAAAACACTGAGCTGCTAAAATGGTTTTATTGTAAAATGTGAAGCAAAGATATGTCAGGGGCAAATTGACGGCTGCTGATGCATGGCATGTACCCACCCAGAGCTTTTATCTCACACACGCCGGCGTTATTCTGGAGTCACGGGCGAAATGTGCACACGCCGCTATGGAACACACGGGTTTTAAAGGGAATGTCAACAAATGGAGATGCGCTTTAATATAGACAATCTGTACATTACTGCTGCAAATCAATATGAGATTAGATACTCAGTCCCTGCGGTGGAATGTAACAAAGTAAACGTAGGAAAATACTGTACTTAAGTGTAATTTTTATGTATCTGTGTATTTGTACTTTACCTAAACGTCCTACATTACACAGAATGGACTTTTGTGAGGTTTAAGTCGTGTTATAATGTTGTTACCGCATCAAAAATAGACCTAGAGTTGTGTTTTGTGTGTTTGTGTAAGCATTTATTATTCGTCCGTCCACATCTTCGAAGCTCAAAATGCTCTGTTCCACCTTGTGATGTCATAAAGTGGTAGTTTTTAAGTTTAACAGCTCCTTTTTTTTAAGATTTTTTTTTTTTTTAGTAGAGATTAACAATTCCAGAGCTGAAATCATCCAAATGATTCTAGTGAAGGTGTATGTGGTTTAAAAACACAGTGGAGCACTTCCTGTATTACCACATGATGACATCACAAGGTGGAACAGAGTGTTTTCTGTTTGAGAGAAGAACTCAGTCAAAATATGCAGTTTTTTTCTGTGTTTTTGTTGTGTGAATGAAACAAAACACAACTCCAGGTCTGTTTTTGATGAAGAAACATTACAACAGATTAGAAAATAGTGTAATACGAATCCTTTAAGTACATTAAACTGTATACTTTTTACTTTTACTTCGCTACATTTGACAGCAGTATCTGTACTTTCTACTCCACTACATTTTTGAACAGGAGCAAACAAAAATATACAAACAAAAACCACAAATCTTTATCAAAATCACAACATTTGAAGCTTTATTATTAAAATCTGCATGAAATACTTTTACTTTTTAATCTTTAAGTACATTTTAAACGGGTACTTTAACGCTTTTACTTAAGTAGGATTTTTTTTTTTCATGTGATACTTTTGAATTTTTGTCCTGGAGTCTATGCAAAACAAAGATTTTAACGAAGGCTAAAAACAAACATCAAGTCAATAACTCAGAACGCTCA
Source organism: Periophthalmus magnuspinnatus (assembly GCF_009829125.3). Lineage (NCBI taxonomy): Eukaryota > Metazoa > Chordata > Actinopteri > Gobiiformes > Gobiidae > Periophthalmus > Periophthalmus magnuspinnatus. The sequence goes on along the minus strand of NC_047126.1, from coordinate 4,335,222 downwards.
AGTATCAGGTGACCGCGCTGTGCAATTAATACAATTTTAATCATTATTACAATAAAACGCTTAATTGAAACATAATAAATAGTGTTACAAATGATGGGTGCTGGTTTTGTCGCTCAAAACACAGTAGAAAACCACTTGCGTACAGTTTTCTAGGGTTGTAAAAACGTATCGGAAATCACGTGCTAATTGGTAATACTAAAACCAGCGTCCAAAATCGAAATTTAAAACATATCGATAATGAAAATACACTGGAGGAAACGCCTTGGGGTCCCAACGGAGGAGCTGGAGGACGTGTCTGGGGTGAGGGAAGTCTGGGAGTCCCTGCTTAGACTGCTGCCCCCGCGACCCAGCACCGGAAAAACGGAAAAAAATGGATGAATAGATGATGAAAATATTCCATAAACAGAGCAACGTTTGACTTTTCATGAACAGTTTCAGGAAAATCTCGAAAGCGCTGTTATTTTTGAACTGAAAATGAAAAATCAATCAATCAAAATCATAAACTGTGTAAAAAAAAGTGGAATAAATGACTTGTGTGACGTCACCTTTAGCGTTCAGCTCCAGTCAAATGAAGCTAACCGAGGCTAGCGCAGTTATAGCGGCGAATTTAGAGCCTAGTTCAATATTTGTAAATCCGACTGCGAGTATCATAGCAACCAAAGAGCCAATCTGAAGCGAGGCTGTTGAAGGTAACGCCCCTTAACGACCCTGTCAATCAAACCTGTTGCTAACGTTAGCGGAAAAGAAAGCGCCACATTGGGCTGTAATCGGTTTATATCTTGATTTATGGACAAAACAGCTGTGATTGTGAAGGAAGAGACTGCAGACCAAACTGTGGCCCTGGGGCTAAACATGGCTCTCAGACCAATTTTTCTTGGCCGTGAAGCTTCCAGATGAATTGGCCCATGTTACTTTAAACAGTACTTTTTACAGTACATTTATATCTCAACTATTTAGCGTGTCACATTGAGGATGCAAAGCAGGAATAACGATCTCGTGGTTCAGTCTAACTCGTAATAAACGCGCAAATTTGAAGTATTCACTGTATCGGCGACCAGTCTATGGCGCTCAATCAACCCTCAGCTTCATCTGTGTTTTATATGTGGCCCTTAATGAGAAAAGTTTGGACACCCCTGCAGTGGAGAGTACATTTCCAAGGGAGTTTTTCCAGTAGTTATAGCCTGAGAAAGGTACTATCCATAGAAGGCTGGTCTTATAAGGACTTAACTCATTGTACACACTGTCCTTACAAGGTCATAAGTGGATATACCGTTCGCCGTTTACATTACGGTAGAATACAACACTAAAAGTTGCTGAAAAGATGTATTACAAGACCTGAAGATGAAGAGCTAGTAGCAGGTTCTAGTGTAGACATCTTAAAAAAAACAAAAGTCTCAACATTTTACGAACATTTTAAGACCAAAATGACGAGTCTAGTCGCAGAAGCGGAGCCAGAATCGATGGACCTGGAAGCGCTCCCATGCTCACTTCCTATTTGCAACGCGGCGGCTAGCAGGTTAGCTACGTCCTCTGATATATAAACGCTCTACGGTTCGTATTCAAATCGTGTCTCCAAGCCTTTTCAGTCATCGATTTGGCGCTTTAAACATACAACTCTGCCCCCGGGGACACAGACCATCAGGTGACTAATCATGGCTGACTTTAAATATCTCAGCTCCACCGGGTATCAGTCACGCTATAAGCCTTCTCCTACCAATAGCCACTTTGCTCAAAATCAATATCGCCTGGCACATTCTCACTCTCCAGGACTCCCGAATGAAAATAAAAACACAATTCAATATAAATCACTCCTGGGCCACTGAACAGACAAGAAACGGGAGCATTATTTTGAACTAATGCAGGCTGGAGCCATCACATCTTTGGAGTTGGTTGGATCTTTCGGGCGGCTTGATGCTGAAAGGAAGCAGATGAAGTAGCAGTGGAAGATGTATGTAATGCAGTTAAAGTAAAAGCCCAGTAAGCAGGAAATTTAAGAGGGGCCTGGGGAAGATGGTATTACAGCAGACGCTTTGTGGACAATCTGCTGAACACAGGAAAGATATGGGGAACATCAGTGGGTGCGGTGTGCCAGGGAGATATGGAACCCAACGGTAAAGGAGGCTACAACTTAGTTAGAGCTGAGAAATAATGACCGTGCGCTATCGTTTGTTAGATGTGTATGCGCGTGTGGGGTTTTACACAGGTAGAAACGGGATACTTTGACTCAAATTTCCAAGGAGTACTAATGTCAGCGGTTGCTATAGGGTCAGAAGAAGAAGAAGAAGAAAGCGTCCCGTGAAGGAAAAGCAGTAGTTATTAGGCCTGTCACAATAATATCAAGGGTTATTTAGTATATAAAGACTGGATCGGTGTATTTTGGGGCTTAATATTCATCGTGTGTACAGTTTCTTCGCAAAACTGTGCAGATTTTTGATGTTTTTTTTATGTAAGAAGGTCAGATTTGAGCTGTAGAGGGTGGAGTAAATAACTTAAATGGCTGGTTCTTGGTTTGTTCTGATGTTTATTTGTTGTAACTCAGGCCGTCTAATGATGCAGGACATTTAAAAATGGGCTTTTCCGGCTTTTTATCAGTGGCATTATGTAGTTTCAATTATATCGTTTATCGCAATATTTTCTGTAGTGATATATCATGCTTCAAAATGTGTTGACAGGCCTAGAAAGAAAAAGGAGAGCGATTCCCGTGAAGGCCAGTAGATAAAGGATTAGTAGCAATTATTTTTACACAAGCTGTAAAAACAGTGGTATATAGAGCTGTCACGCTGTCACACAGTTAATAATAATTAACCTTAGACCTTTTAATACGATGGAATAATGAGATAGATCATAAAACGGGAAAAAATGAACTAAATTAAACTAGTTTCAACATAGCATCTGTTTATTGACAGCCCTGATAGTTGAAATTGTACAGTATTTTCCAGATTATAAGTCACACTTTTTTTCATAGTTTGTCCGAGGGTGTGACTTATACTCAGATGTGAAATTATTCAAATGTATAATGTCACATCTTTGTTACTGTCACTATGTTATGTTTTATGTGATGTTATATGTTATATGTTATGTGTTATGTTATGTTATGTTTTAAGTTATGTTTTATGTTGTTATATGTTATGTTGTTATATGTTATGTTTTATGTTGTTATATGTTATGTTTTATGTTGTTATATGTTATGTTTTATGTTGTTATATGTTATGTTTTATGTTGTTATATGTTATGTTATGTTTAATGTGATATGTTGTTATGTTATGTTTTATGTTATGTTTTAAGTTATATGTTGTTATATGTTATGTTTTATGTTGTTATATGTTATGTTTTATGTTGTTATATGTTATGTTTTATGTTGTTATATGTTATGTTTTATGTTGTTATATGTTATGTTTTATGTTGTTATATGTTATGTTATGTTATGTTATATGTTATGTTATATGTTATGTTATTCGGTCCTTACATTCAAATCAAACATTATTCAACTTGTATGAAGGTTGTACATAACATTTCTATCATGACCGAACGAGTTTGGGCTGAAGTTAAAAAAAAAAATACTTATGATGCCTCACCCATTTTCATAATAACACACAAGAATTCAAGGAAAAGCAGCATCAGTTCTACAACAAATGAGTAAATATGTAAACAAAAGAAAAAAACTACAAAGCACAATCCTGAGTCCTGTAATTTTCTGTAGACTTGTACCAGTATCTACTACTCCTGGACCACTGAAAATGTAAAAGTTCAACATTACGGTGATTTAAAAGACATGTGAGAAAGACTGAACAAAAATACGTTAGCGTGTTGTACTGATATTCAGCCTGTTGTTCTGTATTTTATTGTTTTTATTATAACTTGCCTTTAAAGATAAAATGTCTGTTCTTGGACCCCAAAAAATGTGACTTATATATGTTTTTTTCTTCATTATTATGCGTTTTTAGCTGGTGCGACTTATACTCCAGAGCGACGTGCGGAAAATACAGTAGTAAAGCAATAATAATCATAACCATATAGTGATAAGAGTGTTAATATTAGTTGTGTCAGTGGTTCATTATGGCAAAAAATAGAAGATGATTTGAATACAGAAGCAAAACCTCTAAAAGAATTAAAGCTTTCTTCATTTAAGAGTTCACGTACAATCACATTAGCCATTTTCCTGTCACTCATTCAAACCACAACAGCTACTGAACAACAGAAACAGTGAGAAAAGTACATGTCTTTATATCTGTGTCTCTACAAACTGGGAAAAACGTAAAGATCCTCGACAAACATCTGAAAACACCTTTTATTTATCACCACCCAAACTGTTGATTTTCACCGTCAATAGCAGCTCTCCTTGGGTAATGACAAAGGCATTCAAACAGGGTCTTTGTCAATGAAGAAGGAACACTAACGAGGCTACGAGCTGCACACACTCATTACACAAGAGCTGCACCGATCCAGCTTTTTCAGCTCCGATCCCCAATCAGATACTGTAGATTTAAGTATCTGCCCGTACGCGGTATTAACAGACAGCTGTGCAGGGACTGGAAACGGGATTTATCCACTTGAAACGAACATAAAGTAAGACAAAACTGATCCAAATGAATGAACAGCGCTGTGTAAATAAAAGCTCAAACATTACGACCAACAACAACCAGTAAATCGTCTTATTACATCGACGTATATGAACCGATACCAACACGTCTTTACTCATTACTCCACCTCCTGGTACAAAGCGGTACAGCAGGTCTCGCTCTTTACATTCTGTCCAGCGTCGCCTCGAAACTCAAACACAAAATCTCCGTCTATACGTTCAATTATTTCCAGTCGGTTTGACCCCTGCAAGAAATCCCCACGTATTGTTTCGACCTTAGTCACCGGTGCCAGGCCCGTCATGGCAGTCACGGTCGTAACTTCCTCTGCTGAATGCACGCCCTTAAACAATAGAGCGTTTTCCTCTGCCCGGCTGTCATTTCCTCCATCGATAACAAACTAAGTGCTAAAACACAACAGTTGAGTGATTTATGCCCGCAGCCCTGTGATGACCTCATTGTTCATAGCCCTATAATTCACATCTCCTCGGCCTTATTGCTTCACATTTTATAAAACGGCTCATTTAAAGACACTTTTCTACTATACACTCAGCAAAAAAACACTTTGTCACTTAGGCCAGCGGAATATTTCACATGTTTTTTTAATAGAGCGGAAATCTATAGAGTGCGGAAAATAGCGCGTTTTGTTCTTTAGAAAAATGACTTTAATTTCAAAGTCCCTGAAGTTGATAAGATTGATTAATAAACAGAAGTATGGATGAAATGCGCTAATTAACAAACAAAGAGCACATTAGAATAGATTAAAATACCACTAGATGCAGGATTTACACTCCTCAGACTGTGCAGTTTGATTACACTTTTACGTAATTTGTTATATCGGGTTGGTTCGTTTTTAAAAATAGATTCGGGGAAACACTTTGTGCGGCTATACTATGATTACGAGTGATATTCCAAGAGGTCCAAATGACTGAGTTTGCACAGTTTATGATATTTACATGAGACGTTGCAAAATCCTACAGCGATTTACGGTTTTAAGTTAATTCTGAGGCACTGAAATTAACCAAAAAAACACGATTACCACACACAGTCACAAAGTACTTGACTACAGCAGAGGGGAAAACGAGGAGGAGGGGGGCAAAAGTGCCATTGTAAAAGATTTCCTGCTCAGACCAAAATAATTGTCGGACCTTTGAGCGAACGCCGCACAATCAGTCGGGCTTTGTATCGCGCTCGCTAGTCCTCGGCGCGTATGTGTGTGGCTAAATACAACAGCTGCGGGCCCTGGCTATGCTCTGGGTGTCTATACCAGTAATTGATGTATGTTTGGGCTATCGGGAACAAACACATGGGAGGAAAGGTTGGGTGGGCGGTGGGCGGGGGGGGGGGGAGCGGGGCAGTGGTGACAGGGGGCGCAGCGAGGTGAAGGGCAGCCAGGAGACGCGGCGGACCGGAGCTGCAGTGTTGACGGTTGGGACAAGTGTTTTCTTTGTAGCGGAGAAGGATAATGGGCTCAGAGAGAAGGGAGAGGTTTGAAATGGAACAATGAGCTGCAGATATTTGGGTTTTTACAGACAGATCGAGCTGAACAGTGGTGTTTAGATCAGAAAGGTTAGAATACGGCTTTAATTTGGGGCTTTAAAGAGGCAGAAGGCAGGATAATGGGATAAAAATATGCGTAGTTAATCCAGATTGTCACTGTATTTCTTCATTTCTTCATTTAAGATAAGAATTACAACACACACGTACTTCACAACACAACTTTAACATATATTTCGGAACCATGGATGTCAAAAATGAACTGTTTTTTCAATTATCGCACATACTTTTGGCCAAAATAGGTTCATCCTAGGGACGTTAGAACCTACGGTGAACTGCAGAGATGTCTCTCAAGGTGCAGCACATTTGAGACGTCGAGTGCGCCCCTGTGTGTGTGTGTGTGTGCGTGTGTGTGTCCGTGCGGAACCGAGCCTGTCACTCAGCGCTAAATGAAAGGCAGAAGTCCAAGAGCATCCACGCAATAACAAATCCAATATGCAAATCCTCTCGTTGTGAGGCTACAGCCAAAGTCACTGTGGTCCAACTACATCTTCAAGATAATTATCCATCGAGGTTTGTCCAAGGAAAAGTTAAAAAAAATATGTGTACACTCCTTAGGATAAAACGGTTAGGAAAGTTATACAAGGCAGAACAAAACAAATGTGCTTTAACCTCCTGAGACCCGAGCTCTTGCATGTCTAACTTTATTCATTTCTCTTTGTTATTTGGGTTGATTGGACCTGATGAGTGTAAAAATAAAGAATTCTCTTGTTACGTTATGTAGTTTCTGAGAGAAATGATGTCCACATATGAGGACATTCGTTCTACGTTTTAATCATTTTGATAAAACATTTGAATAATGATTTGCAAAAACTATTTATAAAGTCCCTGAACACAGCAACATTTGTCCTGAGTAAAAAAGAAAGTGCCTCTTTGAACATTTGAAGAGCTGCTGACAGGAACAGGAAGACATGCCTTTACAAAAACAAAAATTAATATTCTGACCATTCTAAACTCTTACAAATATTCTAAACTGAACATTTTTGCATTGTTCCTGTTCTTGTTTGCTGCTCTTCTTCTAAAAAATGTTCATTGTGGCCTAGAAAACCCAGATTCTAGGAGGTTAAGAGCGATAAGTTTGACATAAACTGCGATCTCAAAGTGAAAGTGTTGAGTAAGTAAACGGTAAGATTTTTATACAGCGCTTTTCCACCTTCAAGGCACTCAAAGCACTTTAGATCAAGGAACCACTCACACGTTCACACACACACGTTCACACACACACACGTTCAATCGTAACACAAAACTTGATATCGTGATGTTCCTGCCTTGGAGCGTACGATCAGCTTTACTTTATGCAGAGTGGCAGCGCAATGCAACACAAGAACATAAGAGTCTAGTGAAGTGATCTATAGACAACTTCTTAATGTGACAACTGCTTCACAGAGTCTATAACAACAACAACAATGAATGAACCAGCAGCACTACATGTTAATAACAGGAATGGAACACTGTCATCTCAAGGTTTACCAGCGTGCATAAAACAAAAAAAACCCAGTACACTCACTCACACTTTTGATACAAACGCTGTGAGGGTTTATGTTTCTTGTAGAGCACAATGCATTAGCAACAGAACACTAAACATCCCAATATGGCAGAAGAAACCATCCATACTAGCGCAATTTCCGAGCCAAAAGGAGCCATAGGAGAAACCGCTTTCCCCAGTGAACCTCCGAGCAGCATCTGAGCGACTTTCACACATTAAGGAGGAGGTGAAGTGAGCTGCCAGTTGAAAACAGAGTCCAGTCTGGTTATTCTTTGAGCCGAGCCGAGGACGGAGAGGAGGAAGCGCTAACACATGCCCCAGTGTTTTAGGTGGGAGATGAGAGGAAGGAGCAATGATCCGAGCTCATTATTTCTGCACTGTAGAGAAGAGAGGGAGTGGGGAAGAAAGCATTTAGTGGAGCGGTCTTTTGAATTAGGTTAAACTCTGCGCACAAAGACTACCAAAGTGAATCATCACAACATTAAGAAATAGTGCAACCGTTCTGCTTCGGAAAGGCGCTTAATAATTATCGCAATGTTGACATTTGCAGATTAGTTATTTATTTCTGCAGTTTTATCGTGTCCTTTCAACACATTTAGTTTGATAGTACGCAAGAAAAACGCCATTTATAGAAACTCAAACTCCAAAAATAATCTATTCATTCAGTATTTTAAGAGAAAAACGACCCGTGCACCAAATGGATGAGTAGGGCTGGGTCTTACATTCAGGTGGTCGTAATATTATGGTCGATGTGTCTGTCTGAGGTTGAGTTTTAGTTCACTGCGAGTCAGGGATGTGCGGAGCATAGGTTGACGAGTTCAGCAATGTCTAGTTTGGGCAGTGGATGACTCAGACAAACACAGCGGATTTGAATCTATAGGTACATTGTCTGTAGTCCTACAATATTTTTTTTATTTAAATAGGGACAGATACAACAAACGGCAACAATCTGACGCAGGTATCGCAGTGTTTATAGTATATATAGGCTAAGTTGCAACACCAGTCCACAGAAAAGCCTTTAAAACTGTTCAAATATCTCTAAAAAGCAGTGGGATTCGTTGTAGCAAAAGCAATATATGCAGTGAATTTGTCAAGAGAATCAAACATCAAAAATATAACACACGCACCGGCAGAATGACATATTGATCTCCATGCCGTAAGAGCACGAGCAGTTCGTATATGTCGACATGTCTAACGCAATTTTGGTTAAACTGATCTTTAAAAAAAAAGCTGCACCCAGGTCATTAAACTGCCTAATCACTCTGCCACAGTCCTCCCTGCACTGGCACACAGCACACACACAAAACCCACTAAGATCAACAGTAACCAGCCCTGACAATGCAGATGGAGACTCCAGGATTACCAATGATATGGCTGCTTGTCTTAATATTCAATATGTGCTTGTTATTGTCTGCCTGGATTGGATCGTGTTGCCTGTCACGGTTTATTTTCATTATCTCAGAGATTGGGATGTGATGTTCAACAGGCAGCAATCCTCCTTTATTTAAATGGCGAGCCTGTTCCTATTACAGGGTTATAGCTGCTGTTATTGGAGCCACCCAAATCTAAAGCAAATATTGTGTTTCATTAGCCGGAGACAGATCTCAGCCAATTCCCCGCACACGTATCTTTTCCCTTTTTTTACGAAAGCTTGTTTTTGTGTACCAAGTTAAGTGCGATGAATCAGTGACCCAATTAAAAGAGGACACACTAGACCCACTGTCAGCAGTTTGTGTGGCTGCAGCTGTTGCACATTGCACTGCCTCAGGTGCCATAACACAGTCCCCTATAAGATGATGATGATGATGATGACCCTGTATACACTTTGGCACACCTTACACTGGCGTCAGAACATCCAGTGATCCAGTAAATCCAATAAACATTTTACAAGGACAGAAATGGAACCTGATTAATCCACATTTTTGAATACAAGGCGAGGAGAATCGGCTGTAAATGTGTTTCCCAAGCTCTATTTTTTAGCATCCACTCATGAATCAAGACATTGTAAAGGGGCCATGCGTAACGCACTGGAGATTCGCACACAAAGAGTTTGCTCACACAAAACAGTAATTCATGTGGCAGTGCGCACAGCAGCCACCCCAGCGGAGACGCACACCAAATGACTACACCGAGGGTCAAACAGCAGCTGGATTGTTGGCCGTCAAATCGGGTTTTAATGCACCTAAATGGAACTAAACATTTCCACAGACCCAGCTCCACCTTTCAACCTTTAGTTTTTAACTCCAAGGTCATCACCGTGAGGCAACTCCTGTCACTCACATCACAACAGCAGTGATTGACATGTACAGAAGCACCTGCTGTTTGTGTTGGGTTTTTGTGTTTTTTTACGCACGATCAGGGAGCGCAGGGCAGGGACGTCAGACACGCTGCGTTTCTTCAGAGTTTAAATTCTAAATCATGTAGGTGTCCCTCAAACGCATCATGTTTCAGAACCAAGGAATCGACACTGCAGATACAGCCTCACACTGGATGTTTACGCACTGCCTTCTGTGGTGAAAATAGAGCTAATAATAAATAAAAACAAACATTGTTGGTTGATTATTAGTTGGCGACACATCCATTTTAAGAGCGACGCCCATCCAGCCACAGACCACTGGACTGCTGTGCCATGTATACCTCAGCTCACTGCTCCCTTTAAGTCGAACAGTCGCAGCAGGCCACATTCCCATGAGCATCCGTGAGAAACAGAGTGAGCACAGCACCGCGTCCAAGACAACATGAGGAACCACACGCCGCGCATTTACGCATATTGATATGTTAAAAACAGCACATATGACGCGCTGACAGTGCTTACCGTGAGCGCAACAGAACAAACCAGGGCTGTGCGCGCGAACACACATCCAGCGCAGGCAAGTCAGGGGACACCTTTGCTTTAGAAAAATCGCCCAAATCGGAGGAAAAACGGGGGGTTGTCCACACGGGAGCAAACGTGGCTGTCCTTTTCCTAAACCGTGCAGACCAAACCAAAAACACGTCCTTCAAAAACGAGGTGTTGGTGAGGCAAAGAAAGCACCTATCCAAATCAAGAGGTAACGTCCAGAAAAAAACACGAGCCCGCTGAGAACTGCTGCTGCGGCGGGAGCTCAGGCTTTCTCTCTCCCCCTCTATCCGTCTGTATCCCTTCCCGTTTTTTCCCTCTCTTCGCCGCTTCTGTGTTCTTACAGACTTGGCTGTGCTCGGGGTCCACAGGCGCAGAGCAGCAGCAGCAGAAGCAGAAGCGCCGTGGTCAGCGCACACTCACGCACACTCACGCACAGGGGAGAGAGAGAGAGAGACAGACACGAAGAGAGCAGGGTCACAAATGACAAACCAATTTGGAGGAGGCGAGGTGGATGCTCGGTTGATCAGCCCCAGTGAGGAGGAGAGGAGAGGAGCGTTGCGGTGCGTTGCAGGAGGGCCGATAGAGAGAGCGAGCGCGCGCGGAAGGGAGGGAGAGAGAGATAGAGGAGGAGGACGCTGAGGTGGGCGTAAAGAAGGGAGGATAGGAGAATGAGGAGGGGGCAACGAGTCCTGCGTGTCTGCCTGGAGGATGCGGATAGAAGCGAGAGGGGGAACTGGAGAGGAGTGGAAAACGCGGAACTGGATTTGGCGCCAAATTATCTGGAGTTAGAGCTCCACCTACTGTATGTCAGGACAGAGAGCAGGGGAGGCGCGCACAGACTCAGCTGGGTACTATTACTGACTCCACTGCTCCTGTTTCATACAAGGAAACTGCATTATAACACTTGATAATATGGTTTACAGAAGAATAGATTATAATGTTTTCGCACTTTTTCATAAATAACCCACTGAAAAAACACATCAGTTATTAATCAGACCTGTCCCTTAAAGATTTTTTAGATTATTCTTTATGATCTGTTAACAAACCTGCAGAATAACCTCATTTTAATGGATTTCCACAAAAAAAACAAACGCGCCTTTCCTCACTGTTGGACACATGTCTGATCTTATGGCCCTTTGACACTTTTCCTGGTCAGGTGTTTAAAGTTCATATGTCACTTGACCTTTGGCATTACTGTCACGGACTCATAGCCAATGGAAATGCCTCGCAGGATTAGCACAAGTGTCGCAGCCTCTTCACAGGGATGAGTCTGGAGATCAGAGGGTGACACATGCGCACTGCAGGACGCACAGACGCGGACACAATGATGGGAAATAAAACGCATCGCGCGCTGTTTGCTGGATGATCGTTTCTTCACGTACTGTTATGACTTATTCCACGGGGAGAGTGTCGTTTGTGCTGTTCTCCAGAGGTGAACTCAGACTGAAGGAGGAGGAGCTGCGCGTGGACCTGTTGATTCCCGAGTGTCTGAGATGGAGGTGAGAGCCGGAGTCTGTCCATGTCCTTGTGTCTGTGCGCGTCACTGTGGAGAGGTGCTTTCATATATGGCATATCTAATCATGTTGTAATCATTGATCTGTGATGGTTTAAAGTAGTGTTTAGCATCAGTAGGTAGGTGTGGACACAGCGTGAAGGACATCAAACACTTTTAAAAGTAACGCGCGTATAAAACCTGCGCGTCTAATCAGATTCCAGATGAGACGTTGTCATTTCCCACTCGTCCTTTTGTAAATCAAATCATGTCATTGCTCTGGTGCTTTAAAGCAGCACATGCTTCGCTTCAAGTTAAAATGGTCGTGAGGCCATGTGTCGCTGTTAATTATCATCAGTGGCTCATAAAGCCTTTTGGAGCCGTTTAAATCCTGCTAAAGAGCTTTAGGACAAGCAAGGCGCGTGCTGCAAACAACAGGCCTCCAACCAACGTCCAGGTATAACATGATGAATACTCCCTCTGGTGCAAATAAATAATGGAGGGCTTATTATGAATCCAGCACAAAGACAAGCAGACACTGGTAATAAACGCGTCAGTATCAGGCCCAGAACCAAACCTCTTTGTTTTTATGCCTTTCATGTGGATGATGTTTACCTGTTGCAGGTGCCACAGAAGCAGGAATAAGATTCATCTATAATCGAACTAAGACTGACACTTCAGCGAGCCACACGTCACGATGGACATTATGGGTAAGAACATCCACAGGAATAAAGCTGCAAATGTAACAAGTTCCCCCCAAAACAGAGCAAAGAGAGCCATGCTGCCAGGATGGAGGCTTACCCTCAGGTGTGTGCCAGCAGCACTGCACAAACACTTCATGGGCAGGTGGTTAAACACTAAGAGCAACTCTTCTGTCCCAACTCAGCCAGAAAAGTGTTCTGGGTGCAAGCCTTATACCAGCTTCAAAAATACAGTGTCACATTATGTAGTTCAGTTTCAGTGTCGTACTGGACATGTTGTTTTTAGAGAAACAAAACAGTTGTTAGACCTGCCTCATCCTCATAAGCAGCAGCTGGAAACAGGGACACCCTGTCTGTCATTTGGGTGTCCTGCAAATTTAGACCCCTGTCACTTATTTAGGTCATGTCCCACTTTTTCTTTAGCTCTATGTTATTTTAATGTATTTTATTTTTACATAGATAATGTGCTTATCTCACACAGTGATGTAGGAGTCAGTCTACAGACTTGTGTTGGAAATGACACTATGGTTTTGTGCAGATACTGAGTGTGCTCTAGAGGCCGTAGAGAGACTCCAGGCCAAGCTCAAGGACCAAGGGGAAGCGTCCATGCAGGAAAAGCTCTTCCTGCTCAGAACAGTCCTGCAGAGCCCTCTGTTCCACCATATCCTGAGTCTACAGAAGGCTCAAAGGAAACCTCCACCTAAGGTACACTGTCATACTGTTCACAGGAACATTCTGTGTGGGAGCTGGCTCTATGGTTGTTGAATCAAGGCACTAGTCAGAATCATGCCCAAAATACTCAATGCAGTATTTGGGATGAGTAATCAGCTTACCTAAGATTAAGTTAAAGCCTTGAGAGAGGAAAGAAGTAGTGACTATCATATCGAGGAATGGTTTAAAAATAATATCAAAATAAGAACTTTTGTTTTAGTCAAATGTCATTATTATTATTATTATTATTATTATTATTATCATTATTATTACCATGCACATTATTTTTATTATCATTTTTATTATGATTTCTTTCAATAGGCCTAACAGTTGTGAGCGCAGAATCATATTAAGATCCAAAACATCCATCTCCCAAAAATCCTTTTTTAAACCTTGAAACAGAAAATCTAAAAGACAGCAGGGAAGTGTTTTTTGTAGTTTGTGGTATTGAGCAAAAGCCTTTATCTCTGCTCTTGTGTTCCTGCAGCTTCTCAGCTATCACTATGCTCCATTTGTAATTTGTCGTCTTTTTTTCCCTCAAACCTCTGGCTGGCTCACTGCACCCCTCCTCCCCATTGCTCCAACTTCCACATCTTTTCCTCGTTGGCTCTCCCAACTTCTTTATACGGTCTATTTCCACTCCCTCCATCACTCCCACCATCCCATCTCATTGGTCTTTGTCTCCATATCTTTCCTCTTTTAAATGAATGTCTCAAAGTCTATATCAAAACCCACTTCCACATCTCCTTATCTCCATCATCCATTTCCTTCCCAATCTTTTCTCACCCATCCCTCAGTCTTCTTCTCATTTATCCATCCCAGTTCTTTCCGAGCCCATTGATTTTTTTTTTTTTCTACTCACATCCTCTCCATTTTTACCCATTTTATTTTCTTCTTATCAATGCTTCTTCAATTCTACCAGGGGAAGAAGGGCATTTCCAAGTCAGTGTCAATGAAGTGTGGAACGTGCCCTGGCATGGCTCTGGGTTTAAAGCCTTTGAGCCATAGTGACTCGTACACCTGGGCCATGGAGAATCGCAGTCGCAGTAACCCTCTTCACGGCGACGGCAGCAGCTCCTCACTGGCTTCACAAGAGCTTTCTATCTCTGAAATCTACCCGGATACACGCACATATCCAGAGTCGCAGGTATGGGAGAATTTTCCATCAGGCGAAATCTGATTACATTCTGTAGTGCTAAAGAAGGAAGAAGGCGTAGAAAACCTCCCAGACTGGTGTAAAGTGTATCTCTGTCGTATTTATAAGGCCACGAGTTATAAAGTGTGCGCTTTACTCTGTTTTCTGATCTGTTATAAGGGTTTTTCCTCATCAAAAACAGACCTGGAGGAGTTTAAAGTTTTGTTTCATTCACACAAACGCTGAGGCTGAGCTCTTCTCTCAAACTAACACTCTGTTCCACCTTGTGATGTCATCAAGTGGTGATACAGGAAGTGCTCAACTGCGTGTTTAAACGTTATACACCTTCAGTAGAATCATTTGGATCATTTCAGCTCTGGAAATGCCAATCGCTGCTGAATTAAAGGTAAAAAGTAGCTATGAACTTGAAAATGACCACTTTATGACATCACAAGGTGGAACAGAGCATTTTGAGGTTGGGAAAAACACAACTCCAGGTATGTTTTTGAGGAGGGAACAGCGTTATAACGTAAATAAACGTTCATAAGAGTCAGTTGTCCGTAATATAGGAGCTTTAAACGGCTTTACATTCTCTTTTAAGGTCAGCGGTGGAAGAAGTACTCCATTTTGTTAAGTAAAACATGAAAAAAATCTACTGTAGTAAAAGTATTAAAGTACCTGTTTAAAAATGTACTTAAAAGACTAAAAAGGAAAAGTATTTACGCTGATTTTGAGATCTAATAAAACCTCAAATGTAGTGATTTTGATACAGATTTGTGCTGAATTTTGATCAACAGAAACAATTGAATCCATCTTTTTATTCTAGCCGTTTTTATTATTTGTTTATTTTTGTTTGCTCAAATTACGAAAATGTAAAAAAAAAAATAAACCCCTTAGTCTTTTCAGCAGGTCTCAAACAGTAAAAATACTTACTTTTCAGCCCTGTTTAAAAATGTAGTGGAGTAGAAAGTACAAGATGCTGCTCTCAAAAAGTAGTGAAGTAAAAGAAAAACGTAAAACCAAGTGAAGTACAGATACCAAAAATGTTTAAATACAGTGCTTTTCTACTTTTATTTTGTCACGCCCCACCATTGCTTAAGGTTAAATGGTTTATTTATCAATGGCTTATTTGTAAGGATAAGTTTGCTGTTTTTCCATATTGTATTGGACCAAGGACATTCCCGACAGCGACGATACAGATACAGATTATGTGGCTCACGAACGCATCACAAAAATGTACAACAGTTAGAATCAAGGCTATTTTGAGTGTCATATTAGTAAGCAAATGGTTTTATATCTGGAAAAAGTCAGTGTAGTGAAGAGTGCAGTGAGCGTTACACTGGAGAAACTAAACAGCCACATAAGAGAATGAACCAACACCGTCGTAAGAGCAGCTCAGGACCACAGTCTGCTGTTCATCTACATCTCAAAGACACTAAACACTACTTTGAAGATAATGAAGTTCAGATCTGAGCCAGAGAAAAGAAATGGTTTTAGAGGAGGGTTAAAGAAGCATTCCTTAACTTCTTTACTGAAGAAGCAACAAAACGTCTTGATTTAATTTCGTCTTTTGTCTCGGATCAGACCTGGACGACTGAGAGATTACACAGATATATCTAGAAACGTTTTTTTTAATATTTAGAACTGTATTACTATTAGACAAATAACACATTTGTCGATGTATTTCTATTTTAGTACTGTACTCCACCAAGAATCTCCCGAACATTGTCAATGGGAAGGAATCTGTCTGCTATTGCACACGAGGTAAAACGGGAAAACAGTGAAGGCTGCGGTCTACGATATATAACACTGTACAATATACCACTTATGTTTATTTTGAATGTTCTGTCAGAGGAGACATTTGGCATTGATAGAGCTGATAAATGACGGGAAAGGCCTCGGCTTTGGCATTGTTGGAGGGAGAAGTACCGGAGTCATGGTTAAGACTATTCTTCCTGGTGGAGCTGCTGGCCAGGTACTGTAATTATGTATTTATGTATTTTTATATTTGAATTTGAAGGGCCCATACTGCGCTATTTGTCTTTATTTATCTGTGTTATAATGTTGTTTCCTCATCAAAACATACCCAACGTTGTGTTTTGTTCCATTCACACGTTTAACACACAAATACTGTATATTTAGGCTGAGTTCTTCTCTCAAACTAACACTCTGTTCCACCTTGTGACGTCATGAGGTAATACAGGAAGTGCTCCATTGTGTTTTTAAACTCCACACACCTTCACTAGAATCATTTGGATGATTTTAGCCCTGGAATTACCAGTCTCTACTAAAAAAAAAAGTGGAAAAGGTAGCTGTTAACATGAAAACTACCACTTCATGACATCACAAGGTGAAACAGAGCATTTTGAGCTTTGGAGATGTGGACAGACTAACAATTCAGGATTACTCAAACATGTGTGAATGAAACAAAACAAAACACAACGTCAGGTCTGTTTTTGAGGAGTTATAACATATCTTAAAGCTCACAAGTGTCCATTTTGCGTAATATATGACCCTTAAAACGACTGATTTTCAGGATAACCGCCTTCAAAGTGGAGATCAGATTCTTCGTATTGGTGACACAGACCTGGCAGGGATGAGCAGTGAACAAGTAGCACAGGTGAGACTCAAGAGTTACTTCATATTTATATATTTTTAGCTCATGTTACCCTTTAAACCAGAAGAAGACGCCAAACTAAATAAAAGATGACTATTTTTTGGGGGGATATAGGAAGCAGTCCCAAAATAGATTCAATGTTTTTACCTGTGCATTCAATTTCACCTTGTTTTTTTTTATATATTTTATCCCTTTTGTAGGTGCTCAGAAATGCTGGGACCAAAGTGAAGCTGCTCATTGCCCGAGACGCAGCAACAGACAACCACAAATCTTCTCCTGATTTAAGGCGTGGCAGCATGGACAGCCAGGTAATTAGCACTGATATAATGGGACTTCCTGATAAAATGGAATAAATACACGCAAATACGTTCAAGTTTTGTGTTTTTCTTTACAGCCGGTTAACCCAAACCATGACTATGAGTTCAGTGTTCAGTATACAAAAAACAACCATGGTTTAGGATTCACGATCTCAAGCTACACTGGCGATCTAAACTCAAGTAAGATCAATTCTGCACGAAACAATGTGTGATAAACGTAAGAATAACGAGCTAACCGTGTTGTACTGCTCGTGTTCAGTGTACAGCGCCGGGGTGATGGTGAAGAGCATCGTGAAGGGCAGCAGTGTCGATCAAGATGGCCGCATCCACATCGGTGACATCATCCTCTCTGTGAGTCCCACTAGGAGCGTAACAGATGCTTTCCTGTTTATTGCTGTCCTCAAAAGACTAATATCTCTGTGCATTGTGTGAACGCCTTGCTGACTTCTAACAACTTCAGTGTCTCCGAAATTTGCTTCACCTGCAAGTTCATTTTTCTCCGTAGCTTATGTTTTTAAAAAGTTTTAGCTGATGAAGTAGTATCCTCTCCTTTCCTTTGTCTCGTTTACGTCCCTGTGCTGCTTTTAAGCTCTGTTTTGTTTCTTTCTGCAGGTGGATGGCATGAGTTTGCACGGTTGCAGTGAGCAGAGGGCCATGGAGGTGCTGCGGAGGACAGGGGCAGTGGTTCGTTTGAGGTTGCTCAGAAAAGTGGTGGTCCTGAGCCACGTTCTGCCCCCTGTGCCCCCCCTGCACCCGCTCAGACACTCGCACAGCTTCCAAGAGGGCAACCCCTACAAAGTCAGCCTCAACAAGATAACAGAGACAGGTAAGGCAAATCCAGTTTCTTTTTATCATTTCGTGTGGATCAAATAGAAGCGTGTCTATAGGTTTCTTGGATATGTCAGGGGGATTTGTATTCAGCTAAGTACACAACACACAATACAACACACAAGAGAGTGTAGCACTTCACTTTAATCTATTTATATCAAATCTATAATTCATTTGAACTGGAGACAATTACAGTATTTTATGTGCTTTATGTATATTATATTCTGTTAGTTTCCTGTCAGTTATGTCATTTCTTAATCTCCCCTCGGGCAGGAGTCAGCTCTCTTCGTGAGATCTCATGGCGTGCAGCCTTTGCCAACAGGAAATGCAGATTTGATTCCAGAAGTGGTAAGAAACCATTTCCTGTCCCATCCAGAACGCACTTCTATGTTGATTACATAGTTCGTGCAAACAACTCAAGAGATGTCAGTGTGACAGCAAAGGCAGCTCTTTGATGAGAGACTATTTATAGTCCCATGCAGTCATGTGTTTATCCAACTCATTCAGCTCATTCCAGATGATTTGTCTCCAAACTCCGCCTGCATACATCGCTTTATTTAGACAAGCATTTTGGAGGGCTTGATTAGAGAGAGCACAGCCAAACAGCTTTAATAGAAAGTCAAACATTACTTTGCCAAGAAACACTGATGGTGGGTGGGAACATGTTTCTGTCTGCAACATGCTCGTCTTGAAGGCCTCCCTTGCACATTTTAACTAATACGTTGCAGATTTAATGCGTGTGATCAATATGGTTAATGAGCGTCTGAAATAATCTCCCGTATATCACATATGATCTCACATGTGTATATTTTGTACAGGAGGAAAGCTGACGTCCGCTGAGGAGGAAGAACTGAAGAAAAGATGGCAGCGAGCTCTTGGACTGCGATATGAAGTCACTGTAGGTTTTTTAATAACAGTTATGATGCTCTGGATTTATACAGCGTCTTTCAAAGTGCCGTTTGTAGCATTATTCACCGCCGCTCTGACCAGCACCAATCACTCACACGCCACATTCAACCTCCAAATGTTTTTAGGTGACTGGAGCTGCTGTAATCACACTGCACTGTTAAACTTAGAGTTAAGAAACTTGATAACAAAGGTGGGGCGAAATGAACAAAAAAAAAAAAAAGATAAATTGCTAATTTAATTAATTTTTGTCTAATTAAACCACCTTTAAAAATGCTTTAAGTATTATTATCCTGATATAATCCAGACGAGATAGGGGACGAGACATTATCTTGAGGGAACGAGACATTATCTTGAGAGAATGAGATAATTATCTTGAGGAAACAAGATATTATCGTGAGGGAACGACAATTATCTTGAGGAAATGACAGTTATCTTGAGTAAACGAGATATTATCGTGAGGGAACGAGATATTATCTTGCGGGAAGGACATAATTATCTTGAGGAAATGACATAGTTATCTTGAGGAAACGAGATATTATCTTGCGGGAACGACATAATTATCTTGAGAGAACATAATCATTTCTATACATATAGTTTCACAAGATATTTAACTTAAAAAATAAAAATAATATCTCGTTCCTTCGTGATAATTAAGTCGTTCCCTCAAGATAATATTGTGTGGGAACGTGACATTATCTCATGGCCATGCATTAATATTATATTTTGCAAATGTCCTATGCGGGCCCCCGTAGACCCTGCTTTCAAATCTAGTAGTAAAAATAAAAAGTATCCAGTTTAAAATATACTTAAGTACATTACAGTCCTGACTTACATCACTCTGGACTTGCCAGGCAGATAATTGCCGGTTAGAACTGATCCCATGTTGATCTTGATAAAACAAATGTATTAATTGTCTTGTATTTTCTGCAGGTGTGCCAGCTGGAACGGTTCAGTGAAACCAGCGGACTTGGCATCAGTCTGGAGGCCCGAGCGGGACATCACTACCTGTGCTCCGTTTTACCCGAGGGGCCTGTCGGACAGTGCGGCAAGATTCAAACTGGAGACCAAATATTAGAGGTAGAATCGAACACCACAGTCAAAAATCCAGTCTTATTGTATCATATGAGGTGCTATATATACTTAGGGGCCGGTCCGCTCAAACTTATCCTGATGATTGCTCCTCTTGCTCCAAATGTGAAATGGATGTCAAGGTTTCACAAAGATATAAAGCTCACACTGCACTTATTGCTTTTTAGTAAATGCTGCACAAGTTCAAGTGCCGCGGCAAACTTTTTTTTTCTTAACAGCAGCAAAATTTCTGTCGGTAAGAGCGTGGGAGTGAGCAGCTTCTGTATGTCAGCGAAGCCAGTTCACACACCCACATGTATCACTCATCACGAGGAGCACTGCTATCAACTTCACCAACTCGAACGCTCGGCTCAGTTATAGAAGTTACACGAGGTTTTATTCCTGTCAAAAACGTCATTATCTTATGCTACCTCCGCTCGCTGGAATCATCTTTAGAGGACACAAGTGCTACGTGCGCTTTAGTTTTACCTCGATCGGTACAAGAGCGGCTAATTGCTCAACGACCTTAAAGAGCTGCCACGTTCAAGGGAGACATTTATATCTATAGACACTTGAAATTATATACAGGTACGCTCTAGTTCTGTTTCTATGGAGACATTGAATTTGAAGTACTTTGGAATTGCTGAAGTACTTTTGAATTGTTTTGTTGTTATTTTGGGTAATACAAATTTTATAATACAGATGGGTTATGTAGTTATTTATTTATTTATTTTATTTTTCTATATAAATTATCAGTATTTTATATTATTTTTTATATTCTACAGAGAAAGAGTTTGACTTTTTCACCCATAAATAAAAAATCCCATTTCCTCTGGTGCGCCTCGGAGCTCTGGTCACTCCTCTTTATTATCCGTTTCCCTCCAGTCGCTCAGATTTTGTGCTAAACAAAACATTCAATGTCACTGCGGCGTGGAGGACACCCAGCTCTACCTCTCCATCAAAACCACCTCCAAAAAATACAGTTGTTGTTCACCTATAATTCACTGCAATTAAAAAGTAATCTTATCGCTTTTTAACATTTTTTTAAGTTAGAGTCAGGTGTAAAGTGACCTTGACGTCTCTGAATGACTCCTATAAACTGAATACTCTTTATTTGTGTATTTCCAGGTGAATGGCATCCCCCTGATCGGACAGACTCATAAGGAGGTGGTCAGTATTCTGAAGGAGCTGCCCGTGCGAGTGTGCCTGGTGTGCTCTCGAGTGCTGCCCCCCAC
The DNA here is from genome assembly GCF_009829125.3 of Periophthalmus magnuspinnatus. NCBI lineage: Eukaryota > Metazoa > Chordata > Actinopteri > Gobiiformes > Gobiidae > Periophthalmus > Periophthalmus magnuspinnatus. The sequence goes on along the minus strand of NC_047126.1, from coordinate 4,313,747 downwards.
GGCTCCTGAGAGCAACCAGGAAGATAAAGACCATCTCCACCTCAGCCTCAAAGAGCTGCTGGCTGAGTTCAATGACAAGGTCAACACACACTGTCTCTCTGCGCTGGTTTTAGAGTAAATATCCATGTGTGCTGTGGGAATGTACCACAAATACACAGTGAAATTACCCCCTAAAAAGTGATGCTGATTACTTGAGGTTTCTGCTTGATTTGAACCAGACGATGCTTCAGTTAATGCTCGACTCGCTGTGCTTCTCATCATATTTGAATAAACCGTACATGTATTAACATTTTAACAGTTTTTCTTTTCCTGCTCGGTTTTGCAGTTGGACCAAGGCTGTGTGATCCCCTGCCCTACAGCAGAGGACATAACCAAACGCGGTGTGCCCCCCATGTCGCCCCCTCTGGCCATGTGGGAGAGGGAGGCGGTGGTGGTGGAGCTGGAGAAAGGCGAGTCGGGCCTGGGCTTCAGTATCCTGGACTACCAGGTCAGCCACACTGCCCTGAGCCACTCCACAAATAGAAGTAGCTGCAGCAGTCCATGAATATCAGTGTCATGGGGTGAAACGCAAGGAAATTGATAAATTGGAATGAAACTTTTAATCTGTATTTAATAATTTAGACACAGAGGGCTCTAAGGCAAAGGTTGTCTAGACAGCTGAAATAATTTCTTTAATAGTAGATCTGAAATCTTGCCAAATGACCTGCAATTACTCTGTGTAATTTTAGAAAGTAAGGTTAAGTTTAAACTTTTAAAAAGCTTTTATTTCAGTTTTAAATACATGTTTGTGCAAAATAGTAAAAAAATTATAAAAATAAAAAAAAACAAAAAACGTCTTTCCATACAAATCCCAATGTGTTTTTTTCAATACATCTTTATATTATTATTATTATTATCATTATTATTATTATTATTACTCTTTACAGTTTTATATTTGATTACTGATACATCCTCAGTGGCTCTGGTCTTTCACTGAACTTTTTCATCTATATTTTCCTCTAAATGTCCATTGTAGGACCCCGAGGACGCCTCAAAGACAGTGCTGGTGATCCGGTCCCTGGTGCCTGGAGGTGTAGCAGACAAAGATGGCCGCCTGCTTCCTGGAGACAGACTCATGTTTGTGAATGAGACGGACCTGGAGGGCTCCAGTCTGGATTATGCTGTTCATGTTCTTAAATCCACCGGCTACGGCCCCGTCCGCATAGGAGTCGCCAAACCTCTGCCGGTAAGTAGGCTGCTCATAGTGTGCGTACATTCATTTGCAAAGTTCCGGTTGTAAAAATGTGCTTAACATTCTGAGCTTTATTTGTAGGTCCTGTATTATGCAAAATTGACTCTTGTGAGATTTAAGCCATGTTATGTTTCCTCCTCAAAAACAGACCTGGAGTTGTGTTTTGTTTCATTCACACGTTTGAGTCGCCCTTTATTTGTATTTATTTTTTATTATTTATTTGTTTGTTGTGTATTATTTATTATATATGTATTATTATTTATTTATTGTATTATTTTTATTATTATTTATTTTATTTATGTTTTAGTCTGTCTACATTTCCAAAGCAAAAAATACCCCGTTCCACCTTGTGATGTCATGAAGCACCAGATTTCAAGTTTCAAATACCTTTTTACCTGTAGTTCAATAGAGATTAGCAATTCCAGGTTTGAAATCATCCAAATGATTCCAGTGAAGGTGTGTGGAGTTTAAAAACACAGTGGAGCACTTCCTGTATCACCACATGATGACATCACAAGGTGGAACAGAGTGTTTTCTGTGTGAGAGAAGAACTCCGTCTAAATATGCAGAGTTCGTGTGTTAAACAATGTGAATGAAACAAAACACAACTCCAGATCTGTTTGCGATGGCGTAATATGAGCTGTCAAGACGAACTTTAATAGTGAACGTAGAAATCTGAGGTGCAGGAGGTTTAGTTTTATTTGGCGATATTGATTCTAACCTTCAAACTAAAGGAGAGGACGCTTTGCTTTAATAGGTTCTTTAGTGTTTTGAGAACTAGTTTAGTTTAGTTAGGACGGTCAGTGCTGTAAATACACCGGATTTAGCTCAGAGCTCATTTCCATCCATAGCCTCTTGGGGCGGGGGGCGGAGGGATAACGGGATAGAGCAAAAGGAAAGGTTTTCAGACACATTCTTGCATTGTTGGTTTTCATGAATTACAGCTTTTAGCCCGTGCCTTTGCATCCTACTTAACAATGGTTTACACTTGGATTTGTCCGCTGCAATAATAAAAACGGCTGTGTACACCAAAAATACACAAACTGTGATCAAGTTTTGTAGAAGAAAGTTGAAGTACATGCTTTTAAAAGTGCTTCTTTTGTTGTGGACGGTGGCTTAGTAACAGGGCCCGGCGACTCTTGTTACATGTGAATATTTAATGCGGCCGAGAGGTGAAAACAATGCTACGAGGAACACTGCAGATGGAGCAGGCAGGGCAGAGGGTGTCCAGTTTACAGTCACAGCCTTTAGCCCTGTTAGCCTTCAGCCCCGTTAGCCTTCATGTGGATCTGCTCACCTTTTCTAAGCTTTTAAGTGTCTTTGCGTCTCTTCTCAGCTGGAGTTGTGTGGTGGCCTGACGCCCATCGCGGAGCGGAGTGCGCGAGCCTCCTGCGATGACAGTGACAGCCACACTCAGATCAGCCTGCTAGCCGAGGCTAACACCGACGCCGACACTGTCACCTCGGAGGATAACAGTGGCATACGGACGCGTCACCCTGCAGCGGTACGCCACACTACACTAATGAACTGCTCTTTTAACAGGGCCCTGATGGACTTTGTGTGTTGTGCGTGGACTCAACGAAGCGTGCAGCAAGTCAAAGCAGGAATAAGTTGTGGACTAGGAGTTTTTTTAATAAAATTGGTTATGGAACTGTCAGAAATGCAGGTCTCAGGTCAAGTTTAGAAGCATTGGGCAACTCTGACGGAAGTAAATATTAAATTTCTTTAGCGGAAATGTCCCAATTACGATAATCAACAAGAAGATATACTGGGAATCCAATGGAACTAGTCCTAGTTTCGTTGTATTTGTTGAAGTTTAATTAACATACGATTGTGAGTGGACTGTGAACTTACCATAAAAGTGCAGAAATATTACTTCACAGCCTTTATTTGTCGCATTTCCTTTTAAATCGTCTTTTTTGTAGCTTTATAAGATAGTTTTCTGTGTTATAACGCTGTTTCCTCATCACAAACAGACCTGGAGTTGTGTTTTGTTTCATTCACACATGTTTAACACACAAACCCTGCATATTTAGGCTGAGTTCTTTCGTCTGTTCCACTTTGTGATGTCATCATGATACAGGAAGTGCTCCACTGGGTTTTTAAACTCCACACACCTTCACTAGAATCATTTGGATAATATAAACCCAGGAATTGCCAATCTCTATTGAACTAAAGGTAAAAAAGTAGCTGTTAACTTGAAAACTACCACTTCATGACATCACAAGGTGGAATAGAGCGTTTTGAGCTTTGGAGATGTACGCAGACTAATAAAAAAGGGTTACTTGAACATGTGAATGAAACAAAACGCAACTCCAAGTGCGTTTTTGACGAGGTAACAGCATTAGAACACGACTTAACACTCACAAGAATCAGTTTTGTGTAATATAGGACCTTTAATGATATAATGATGCATATCTTCAAAACAACATTCACGTTATTATCCATTATTTAATATATTGTCCATGTACTTTTAGGATACAGTCGTGGTTTATTGGATGAACAGGATTGTTTTAGTTTTAGTTGTGGTTCAAGTCCAGGAGTAGAGGTTTGCAAAGCTTCAAAACGTCAGATTTATTGCCAATTATCTAAAAAAAAAAAAAAGCGCCTCGGTCAATTTTACAGCAACATGAGATTGTGTGGGTGCCATTTTACCTCCTCCAAAGAGATTCTCATGACAGAGGCTGTTCTTTCAGCTCACTCCGGCGCAGGCAGCTTAGACTCGGTTGTATCACTATCACTGGATGAGCTCTAGAGAAAGTGTTCCATGTCAGGGCCGTGTTCTTTAATTTAAACTCAATTCAATACGTTTTGTTTTGGATTTATGTGTAATTCTCAGCTCTTTTTACTGCAAGATTTTCTACTGCAAGGGCATACAGTCTGAGGGCGCCATATCTAACTCTCAAAAGTGTCTGTTGTGCTTTCAGTCACTGTTCAAAGAAATCCGTCTTGTTGCTTCTCTACTTTGTAAGAACCCAGAGGGACCAGAGAGTCTCCCTTTTATGGCACATTTTATACCTCAGAATTTCTCCAAAGGCATTCACCCCAAAGAGTTTTCAGTGACTCTATATTTGTATCAAAATGAATTCCCTGCTGCTTAACAAATCTAATATTGTCAGGTTGTTTTTTGCGTCCCGTTTTTTCGCTCAGTTTGACACTTGAATCATTATCTGTCTTAATAACAAAGCAGGACGTCATATTGTTTCATTCCAAAAGATATTTCGTTTTAATAACAATCGTTCAGTTCTTAGATAAATACAATTACCAAAATAGTATTATTTTATGTAAGTAGTACGTGCATTGTGTTGTGCGTCCTGATTGGCTGTTGGACTGTAGACCATTGTGTCGTGCGTCCTGATTGGCTGTTGGACTGTAGACCATTGTGTCCTGCGTCCTGATTGGCTAAGAGACTGTAGACCATTGTCCATCAGTCTCCTCCGTCCTCCAAATTTACATAAACGTTGGATCGCAGTGTGACTCTGAAGTGCTGTACGTTTGCAATTTGTTTTCTCCCCGACAAAACCCACAATGTCGATGAAACGTTCTGCACCGACAAAGACGCCTACGAAGGTTTGAACTTTGTGTTTAAACGAGAGAGAAATGTGAGAAAATGTTAACGCCTGTGTGAGAAAAGTGTATAAAGTGTGTGGTGAGGGGTTTTACAGCTGCAGAACATATAGAATAATTGTAAAAAATAAAGCTGATACTTCACGGGTTATTTTTAGAACGTGACCCAAGCGATAAACGAAGGGCGCCGTGTTAAAATAGAACAATACAAGTAAAAACAAACAACACATAACCACATAGGTCCGTTTAACACATTAAAAACAAGCAGATGTGATTTTAAAGGCTTATCACCAGATTATTAAAGTGCTTTAGTTGCACCAATCTATTCAGTTTTGCTTGTCCTTGAATGTATTACATGTTCGAGAAGCAAAATAACTTCCCAAAAGCTTTTTTTTTCCAGTTCTAGTGCAGCCAGTTTTTAGACATAGACCTTGTATTAAAAGTTCCCACATCAAAGTTGAACAAACAAGTGAAATATTGAGTGTTTATCGTCATAGTCCCTTAAAAATACATTCTATACAGTGTTGTTCTTCTGACAGACAGCGATGGACAACCTACTTTCTCAAAGAGTGAACAGTGATGGTTTAAATTCATCACCTGTTATGAAACAAAGGGCTGAGTGAAAGAGCATCTAAAGGTTTCAAAGTGGAAGCTGAAGTCTGCATGTAGATTATATCTCCATAATGTAGTACAGAAATGAAAAAGAATGACGCTGGTGTTACTCTTTATCTCCCGTCAGGTTTTAAAGGAGAAGCAGTTGCGTCAGCGCTTTAACACCATGGACGAGGACCACGGCGACGTGCCCCCGCTGCTCCCTCGCACCAACTTCGAGAGGACCATCACAGTTGTCCGGGGCAACTCGAGCCTTGGTATGTTCTTTGTGTTTGTCATGACGATGGTTTCCTGGTGTGTGTATGCCGGCGCTACGGCCATGTTGTCACGGATAGTTGGTGATGGAGACTGAAGAGGTGTGTGTTTATGCAAGTGCCTGTGGTTAAGAGTCAAGAGAAAAGGTAAAATGCAAAACTATTGGGGTTGTTGGGTTTTGTTACACAGGTATCAATACGTCGCTGTCCATTTTCTAAGAACAAGGTCAACTTTTGGTCTTTAAAGCGCTTAGAACGTACAAGTTAGAGCTTAAGAAACAGAGTCAAAGAAAAGGTAAAATGCAAAACTATTGGGGTTGTTTGGTTTTGTTACACAGGCATCATTACGTCACTGTCCATTTGCTAAGAACAACGCCAGTATTTGGTCTTTAAAGCACTCAAAACGTACAAGTCAGAGCTTAAAACTCTTCCGCACTTCCTCAGGGCTCTATGCAAACCTTAAGGAAACCACCTCATTTGTATTCTAGACACATGACCTCATAAAGTAGAGACAACTTGAGGCTGGCTCAAAGTTTGAAATTATGTAAATGATTATAGACAGAAGAATTCAAGGTCAGAACCTGCAGTTTGTGTGTTAGTGCTTTGTGTTTTCTATAGAGTTAATAAGGTTTGTGTGTTTATTTTTGTAGCATTTGTATGAACAATTTGTGGCTTTTATTAAGAGCATAAGATAAACCATGGGGAAATGACAACGTTACAACACAAAAATATGGTCAAGTGGAGTTAAAAATGGAACAGAACGATGCTCCAAAAAAGGAATATACTCCGAATCACCCACTAATTGTTTATACTGTTTATTTATTTATATACATACACCACATTTTTAGTTTATCACGCACCGATCACATCATTTAATCCATTAAAATAGACTCTACTGTGCTGTAAAAAGTGAATATTCGCTTTAGACTGTGACTCAAACCACACGTGATTCTTCTTCATGTCTTCTCTGTCTTTTATGTTTGTCTTGTCAATGTCGGTTGCTCATGTCACCTGCTCATTGTACTCCTGGCACTATGATTGTATTGTAATTTGAATGTAAATATAATAAAAACATTGATGTTACAAAAATCAGTACGGTCATTTCTTTGACTCGTTTCAAATTCTGTACGACCATAGTGTTGTGGATGCGCCGTGTTCTGCGTTAGATTAAGGCTGTTGGGGGGGAAAGTGCCATTGATGTTCCTGCTTAGTTTGTCCTGGTTACTCTGTGTGTGTGTGTGTGCCTGGACTAGACAAGTGTGTGTGAAAAATCCCCTTTCTTTCCTCGCCTCTGCTTGTTTGCATTAATGAACAGCTTGTGTAATCCTCCTAGTGTCCGGTTTGATAATGCCATAGTGCGGTGTGTGTGGGACTGGCATGTGCGAGCCCCATCACCGCCTGTGCCCTGTGCCCCCCGTTTGGCAGTGTGCGGTGTGTGTGGTGTGTGTTTGTGTGTGTGTGGCGTCGTACTTTGTGCTCACTGTCTCCATAAAGGATGATGCTGTGTAAATGTCAAGTGAGCCTATCCGTGTTTGTGTGCTAATCTGCCTAGTGTCTGTCTTGATTATGTTGATTGTGCCACAGTCAGGTGTTTGTTTGGGTCCGTGTCTGTCTGCTTGGCATGTTTTCAAAGTGTTCTTAGCCAGCCCTCCACTCACCTGTCCATGTCTGTGTGTGCGTCTGTGTGTGCGTATTGGCAGGCATGTCGGTGAGCGCGATCAAGGACGGCTCAGGCATGCTGGTGCGCAGTCTGGTCCAGGGGGGTTCTGTAAGCCATGATGGCAGGCTGGGGGTAGGAGACGCCATCTTGGCCATCAACGAAGAGCTAACCACTAATCTGACCAACGCCCAGGCAAGAGCCATGCTCCGCAGGCACTCTGTCCTGGAGCCAGAGATCAGGTGAGGAGACTGTCACACACCTCCTACGTACCACTGGTTTTAGTCTTTCACCTTAATTATTGTGTGAAACGTTCATCGTGACATATTCTTCACTGACTTTAAGTAAAAAAGCTGCAAGAGTTTGGGAACAACAATGGCTTTAGATTTTAATAGAAAAAATATATTACTTAATTACGTCTAATTCAGAGCTATATGATCATTATCGTTTTGAAAAATAAGTTATGCTTTGGCCTGTCAGTAATCACTATATCGACTTATCGTTCAATATATGGAAGTTGGAACAATATTCTTTTTACGGTTATTATTTATCATATTCTCTTAATTATTTATTTATTTTTATAATTTATGTATGTATTTTTATTATTTATTTATTTTATTATTTATTATTTATATTTATCAATATTTATCAGGAAGTTTTGGTTGATTTTTTTGTTTTATGGTAAGATTTTAAAAAAAAGGTTGAATTAATAACTTGTATGACTCATTACAGATACAAAACTAAATACTAAACTGTTTCATTCTGCTGTTTATTTATTGCAGCTCATTATTTTTAACAATATTTTACATGTAGAATAGTTTTTATGGTTTAAATCTGTTCTTGGGCTATTGCGTCAGTAGCATAAATTAGTTTCAGTATTATCGTTTATCATTTATATTTACTTAAGCGATATATTGAAGTTTAAATATGTTATCGTGAACAGAAAACGTGATTTTAAAGGCATCACTTGTTGTGGAAATAGCTGAAGTAGTTGAAGTAGTTGTGAAAAGAGGCTCTGGATGTACAGCACCTGCAGACATAAACACTCAACACATTGTGGCTTATTGTCCATTCAAGTCAGGCCATTGTAGGGAGTATTATAATCTTTAACAGCGTAGATCAATCAATAACAATCTAGATGGAGGTGTCCTTGGTGTGCAGCGCAACAGAAGCACAAAGATGATATGAAATGCTCGGTATCACTTTATGGCTTCAAAATAAAAAAAGGTAAAAAGTAAAAATCGTTCACATTTTTAAACTTAGACTTTATTAATAATCCGCAGGGAAAGTTATTTGGACACAGTAGCTCACAGTAGGGTCGAGTTTAGACTCTGTAGAAGCATTTTCTCTGTGTGAACAAAGGCAGAAAACGACTATATATCCACTTTATAAATGTACAAACAGTGGACGCGTTGGGTATAAATGATCTCTCGGCATCAACACTCGGGTTTTCATGCGTCGTCACAGTCGAGCGGAGCTGTGCAGTCATGTTAAATTTGATTAGATGATGAAATTTAAAGAATTGCCTTGGGGGGAATATTGGGCAAATTATTTCTGGGTCTAACATCAGCAAATACAGCGGTGGATTGACAACGCTGCGATGCTGAGACGTGCCCTTTGTTCTCCACCTCTGCTGCCCCATGCAAAACATCCAGTCGGCCCGGCTCGCTGCAACATACATACACACAACGACGGCCATAACCTCCAAAAACAGTCTTTTCCTGCGATGGGAAATATCTGAATAATTCATGACTCATTTCACCTTGAACAGTACGCTTGTGAATAGAAGAGTACTTTAAAGAAGCAAACACACAAGACAAGCAGATCGCTGTCTTACTCCCAAACACACACACACACACGCACGAACAATCACTGTACCTCCTCCGTCTGACAGACAAACTAACACAGAGTGGAGGCAGATGCTTTGGCAACAGAAAAGAAAGACAGGGAAAAAGGGTGAGGACTTGTCACTATCAAAATGCCTGCGTTTGAGAAGAGCCAGTCTGTCCGCACGGCTCACTCGCAGCAGAAAACATTTACGTATTCACTCATGCCGCCGTCGTAAAAAGAGTGACACACATGTACGAGCTGGAGAGGTGGGTTTGAAAAGGAGGTCTATACTTATGAGCTGTGGAAGAATGGAGATGTGGAGGAGGAGGAGGAGGAGGGGACTTTAATGATGTCCTTGACACTCAAAGTTAAATGACACGCAGGCTTATGGAAAACATGGCTTTCATTATTTTGAGTTTTATTAACTGTAAGAGCTGACTAGAATTGCAAATGTGTCTTCAAACAATAGTAACGTTTTCTCCAGTATCTAGTTGAGACAAGTACTACCCGCCATGGTACTATAGCAAGAAAATACAGAACAATGACGCAAATAGGTGGGACTAAAACATGTACTTATATTCCATGTGTATTATGAAGTTACAGTATTGGTTTGAGGTTTGAGGAAAAGACCACCTGTAACTGTCTTCATCATCTTGACTTAAAAATTATTTAAAGCTCCTGTATTACACAAAATGGACTCTTGTGAGCTTTGAGCCATGTTATTATGTTGCTACGTATTCAAAAACTGACCTGGAGCTGTGTTTTGTTTCATTCACAAGTTTAAGTAACCATTTGGGGTTTTTTTCCTTTTTTTTTCTGTATTTATATATTTTGTTTCTGTATTTATATATCTTTTCTGTATTTACATATATTTTTTCTGTATTTATATATTTTTTCTGTATTTATATTTTTCTGTATTTATATATATTTTTGTATTTATATTTTTTCTGTATTTATATTTTTTTCTGTATTTCTGTATTTATTTTTAAATTATTATTATTATTTTTATTTTATTTTTTATTTTTTTCATATTTTTTTTGTCATCTCCAAAGCTCAAAACGCTCTGTTCCACCTTGTGATGTCATGAAGTGGTAGTTTTGAAGCCACCTTTTACCTTTAGTTCCATTCTGGGACTGCAAATTTTCTAAAAACTTTAAAAACTGTATTACCACATGACATCACAAGGTGGAACAGAGTGTTTTCTGAAGAACACAGCCTAAATCTGCAGGGTTTGTGCGTTAAACATGTGTGAATGAAACAAAACACAACTCTGGGCATGTTTTTTGATGAGGAAACAACATTATAACAGATCAGAAAACAGCGTAATACAGCCCCTCTGTCCGTACTTATACTGTGCACTTAAACTGCAAGCATTTCTCTAAAATAACCTTTCCATCATCTTCTAATTAACTGATATAGTTTTTGTAAATCCCTATATTAGCACCGAAAGCGTCCAGATTGTTTTTAAACCACAATATTTTATCTATTTCTCATTTGCTGGCAGACGTAATAATCCTCCATCTGATATAGAAAAGCAAGTTATTTCATTTGTGCGTTCTTATTTTGGAAACGCTCATTTTTTTATGTTTTGTTTTGTCTCCATCCCTCCTATACCCGCAGGATAACATACGTCGCCGCTAATCAGGTGGACGAGCATCGCGGTCGGCTCGGTCTGCCTCCTCTGGCCTCCATAACAGTAGACAGTGCGTCCCCTTCGCCCACGCCCCCCACGCCTTCACCAGAGCCCCCAACGGGACACTGCAGATCCCCGGGGCCCATCAGACCTACTCTCGTAACTTCATCCGCCGCTCCAACTGTCCACAAACCATCTACGGCAGTCCACCTTAAACCTCCGGGCACCGCGGAGTCTGTCGAACCTGCGTCGGTCCATCTTAAACCTCAGATCACAACGGAATCGGTCAAATCATCTTCATCGCTCCAACTTAAACCTCAAACCACAACCGAACCAGCGAAATCATCTTCATCAGTCCATCTTAAACCTCAGATCACAACGGAATCAGTCAAATCATCTTCATCAGTCCATCTTAAACCTCAGATCACAACGGAATCAGTCAAATCATCTTCATCAGTCCATCTTAAACCTCAAACCACAACCGAACCAGCGAAACCGCCTTCATCAGTCCACCTTCAACCTCCAACGAACCCATTTTCTTCAGTTAAAACTTCACCCCCGACCGAACCCGCCAAGCCATCTGCTCCATTTAAAGCTCCATTCAAATCCATCGTCCCCACCGTCACCCCAGCTTCAGACACCAGGTAATGTAACACACATAAACTATCACGAAAGGTCACCCAGTCCCGCTTAGACGCTACAAAATACCAACCCGATTCCAGTTAGTCGGCTGTATAACATCGGGGAAAAACCCATCTCGTTTAAAAATGCTGTTTCGCAAATGGTAGCGTAAAATATTCTCCTGATACCTGACACGGCCCAACTTTTTTTGAACCAGAGTTGCTCAACATTATACCCTCGCTAGCTTTACTACGCTTCGGCGACTGCGTTAAATTCACGACGTATTTGTTGGTGACATTTCATATAGCGGGATAGGGCCATACATTCTCTCGTCGCGTGTTAATCCCTTAATGTTCTCGCTATACAGGCTTTTGACTTTTACTGCAGCTCGGGTTTTATGACTGTAACGCATTACACATTCAGTCACCCGGCAGCGTAAAGTCGTGCTAATGATCTGAGCTATTATCTGTCACTTTAATTAAGCGTATCCACCAGGAAACAACATGTGCCAGTGTGTGCAGCTGCCATGCTCTACTCCACATTTTTCGCTCCTCTTTTGGGCTGCTCTGAATGTCGAACCCGCGAGTTATATTTAGCCGTTCGCTTATGTATCGCAGTGCTGACTGTCAGGGAAAATGAATTGTTTCGCTTCTGTCTGTCCCCCGCTCCATCTTGGTCCTTGCTCTTCTCTCCACCCGCGCACATTCCCCCCTCTTTCTCTCGTTTTCCCTCTCTCTCTCTGCAGCCTTCTTTCAGCCTTATCTCTCTCAATACATTGTCTCGTGTGCGCCGCTCAGGCAGGTTTGCCCCTTCACTCCCTGTGTTTACACGTGCCCCTCACCCAAATCACCGTTCCCTCATTTTCCCCGTCAGCCGTCGGGCGCTGGTTGCTTTCCTTCAGCCCCGTGGAGCCATTTGTTCTGCCCTCTTCTTTAACTTTGACTGGCTGTTGCCTCCTGCTGGGGAGAGAGCACTACTATTGCTCACCTCTGTAAGCCTATTACAGCTCTCCCCCGTTAAACATATTCATGAAAAATTCCGCTTCCTCCTCTTGCGTACACACTAATATGTATATACTATAGCGTTCGGTTTATACAGACGTACCATAATGTGAAAATAGCCAGACTCGAAGCGAAACAACTTTAGTGTGACCTTGGTGCTTGAAAAGTGGATTTCGAAGGCTCTTTGACTTCAAGGACTTCAAGGTCTGGCATTATACAGTTTATAGTAGTTTTTTGTTACAGAACATAGTGTGGGAAGACTTGAAAAAAAGAACAGCTCTAACGTTTTCTGATTTTTATAACGGGCTACGAGTCCAGAATAAAGGCGGAGGTGGTCACTTCACCTGTCAGTGCTAATGCTCAGATTGGTCACGTTTTTATATGGCGTTTTTTTACACTTTCAAGGCACTTTCGAAGCGTTTTACGTCGAGGAAACGGTGACGCATTCATACACCAGTGTAGTGGGGTCAAGCGTCTTGCCCAGCGACATCTGGATTCGAACCGCCAACCTTCAGATCAGTGGACAAACACGACTGCGCTACTGTCGCTGACGATGTTATGCGTTATCGCTGTTCACCTCGCAGTAGCCGTGTGCGTATGTCACTTATAAACATATCAGACAAACAGAATAATGTACGCTCCTGTTATTTAGCAAAGTATTCTAGTTTGGACGTTGTTAATGAATCAAAGGGGGGAAAAATAAAAGTGTTTCTTGCTATTGTGGACTTAATTAGTTTCAAATGAACCATTGTAGCCTTAAACAAAGAGCCGTTTGATGTGTAAATCCTAGATATTTTGCTTCTCTATAAATGAATACTGTATGAATACTTTTTGACGTATTTGTGTTTTATCAGTTGGCAGATTCGAAAAACGAGCCTGGATACAACCGAACAGGGAAACACGCATGAACACTATACAGAGAACATCAAGGACAATCACACTGATGGGAAAGCGCCTAAATTGGACGCGGGGCTTAAAGCAGATGAAACAGATCCGACGGCTAAAGAGGAATTCCACCCTCGCTTGTTTGTGTCCTGGGAGCACCCTAGAAGGTCAGTAAATCAGTCATATTTAGCGCTTATTCCATTTGTACATATTTTCCATTCTCTATTTGGTATTCCCTCTTATCCTTCCTGTTTATATAGGACGTGAGCCAACAGCATTGACTCTGGCTCCAATTCACTTTCTATTGAAAAAGTACCACCTCTCTTCTCCGTAACTGCTGCCGTCTTGCGTCATTTTGATCTCGTCTCCATCAGCTGCGTCTTCTATGGCCTGGTGAAGCTCCTCACATTTCTTGGTACTCTTGTCTGCAGATTTGCGTAGGTGGCGGTTTTCATCCTCTAACTTGAGAGACACGGCGCTCCGCTTCATCCAGTCGTATCATGAATTGCTCAACATCATTCCGTATCGCTTTGGTTAGCTTCTTTCACCACCTTTTCCCATTTCCTCCGTGGCTTTTAGTAAAGACTGTTGCATTTCAGCCAACACACTTAGCGCCGTGGTTTGGCTAGCTGATTTAGGATTAGCCCCACTAGCCGTCGCACCTTGCTTTGCAGACGCTTGTTCTGGTCGTCATTACTCCAAAATCACAAATCCAACAGAAAACCACTTATGGCCACTGAATATTAATAGTTCGTTAAGAAGAAGCCGAACTTAAAAGGCGAATTCAGGTAAAAATTAGGGCAGTTCTCACTTAGGCGACCATCTTGCTCGGTGCTCCCACGTGACCTGGTGTCATTTTGATCTTAAAATGTATTTATTAACCTACTCTAAAGGATCGTGGTCTTTTTATTTCGCTATTGTGCCCATAAGCCAAGATATGAACATTAACACCAGACAAATCAGGCGCCTTCTTTCCCCGCGGTCGCTCCCGGTAGCGTTAGCAACAGGTTTGATTGACTCCCTGCTTCAACAGCCTCTCTCTGGTTTCTTTGGTTGCTGTGATACTCGTGGTCGGATTTCCAATTATAAAAATTCAGCTCCAAATTCACCGCTATATAACTGCGAGCCTCGATTAGCTTCATTTGACTGGAGCGACCGCTACGGGTGACGTCACTGCCTTTAGTCCAGTTCTTTGCACGGTCTATGTGAGAGCTTAGCCTTGTCGAGGTGGTGTTCGCAGCGGGGGCCGGAACTGCAAAGAACATAAGCGACACACTCCTGCTTCTCTGTCTGTATTTATGACCGTGCCCTGGCTCGATAAATCACATAAGCCATAGTCCATGTAAAGTCTAACTATTGTGCACGTCTCCCCGGTAGGTATAATAACGCATTGTTTGCACTTAATCTCTGGAACTCCAGCCTGAGCTGCAGATAGAGGAAAGATGAAAGGGTAAAAAAGGCGATTAATTCCCTCTCTTGTGAATTTTTGCCACAATCTTTCAAATTAAGTAGGTCTTCATCAGGCTTTCAGACACACCGCATCTATCACGACTGTACATATGGTCTAAGTGGGATTTTGTGGCCCCTGATGCAGCCTCTGTATGCTCTCTCTTTGCTTTAGTGTGCGTTTGATTCGTGGAGCAGGGCAGTCCCTCGGCATCAGCATTATGGGAGGTAGAGGCATGGGCCGCAGACTGAGCAGTGGAGACATGATGAGGGGGGTGTTCATCAAGCACATCAGCCCCGACAGCCCGGCAGCGCTTAATGGCACCCTCCGGATCGGAGACAGGTTACTGGAGGTACGTCCCTGCGGATGCGTGGATGCGGAGGCCGGACTCAAAGTAGCGCAGTTATTGTTGCTGGAGTGGATGGGTTTTGCAGAGTAAATATAATGAAATGTTGTCCTGTAAATGAAAAAAAAAAAACGAGACCGTGGAAAATAAATGAGAAAAATGCGACCGTGGAAGATTGGTTACATGACTTAAACTTTTGTTGTTGTTGGCAAGGCCCCTCGCTTTTCTTTACCACTGAAAAAACAGAACTGCAGCAGCAACATATCTCGGTAAATAGGCATGATTTTGTGGATTTTGAGTATGTTCTTTTGTGCGTGTGTGGAGGGAGTTAAAGGGGGAAAATGTAAACTGAAACTTGTAAAAACAGCAAATTGAGCTATCTATTACTGGGTTTAAGATGTTATCACAGGATTCTATAGGCAAATAATATTTAATACAGATGGAAGCAGCTAAAATTAATATTGTTTAAATGCTGATTTTTGTTGTACAGTGGTCCCTCGTTTATCCCGGGGGTCACGTTCTAAAAATAACCCGCTACAAGTGAAAACCGTGAAGTATCAGCTTTATTTTTTACAATTATTCTATGTTTTTTGCTGTAAAACCCCTCACCACACACTTTATACACTTTTCTCACACAGGCGTTAACATTTTCTCACATTTCTCTCTCGTTTAAACACTCTCAAGTTCAAACCTTTGTAGATTTTTTTAAAAAGTGCCGTATTATAGAACGAAACCAAAGATCAAGACCTGTGTTCAGGCCCAAACATTTGAGAAATTAAAATATAAACGTTTTCCTGTACTGTAAATAAAAATTACAGCTTTTAGAAATAAGGTAACACATTTAAGTTTAATTTTCATGATCAACCTACGAGGCTGGACACATAAGAAATGATTAATAGTGACTCAGGCTTATTTCACAGTTCCTCTGATCGTGCCTCTTCATTCGCTGTAGTGTCTTTTTCCACTGATCCAACGTTTATGTAAATTTGTCTGAACACATTCTGTACTGTACAGGAGACACGGCACGGAGGAGACTGATGGACAATGGTCTACAGTCCAGTCACTTAGCTAATCAGGACACACAACACAAAAGGCATGTAAAAAATCCACAAAACAGCAAGACCGCGAAAGGTGAACCGCGATATAACGAGGAACAACTGTAATACAAGATTTTAAGGGGTCGAGTCACTACTAGAAATGATCAGGTTCAACATTTGTGAATTTATTTTTAAGATATTTCCTGGCAAAGTACAGCGCAATCAACAGGAAAATCTGGCTCTTGCTTAGAGTATCAGAGACTATGACGTCATCACACCCTAGAATCTGAAAACCACCAATTTGATCACAAAAAAATCATTCAACCGCAATCAATATTATCATTTTTAGCCGTTTGAAAATCCGTGCGTTTGTACAGCCCATTTCTTCAAACAGCTTGCCGTGTATTACACCAAATTAGTTCATTTTAGTTTATTTTGCGAATCGATCAAAAACATAAAATCTAACCAAACTGCAACTCGTAAAACTGCAAATTGAGCCGTCAAAACTTGAATGAACACAAAAAAAGCCATTCAACGGGGATCGATATTAGCATTTTTAGCTGTTTGAAAACTCGTGCGATCGCATTTCCTAAAACATCTCGCTGTGTATTACAACAAATCAGTTAATTTTTTGTTTATTTTAAGCTTTGAATGTGCCTCAGGTCGGTGACGTGGATCTCAGAGAAGCAAGTCATGAACAGGCAGTGGAGGCCATTCGGAAAGCTGGAGAATCGGTGGTGTTCCTGGTGCAATCCGGACAACAACGATCCCAGGTAACGACGATTGGAAAAGGCTAGTTAGCGCGGAGCTGTGAGTGATTTGTTTTAGCTAAAGACGCCGTAGTATAGTAAGTACGACTGAGTTCCTGGCCTTATTTTAACACTGCGAAAAGCTACCACCCCAGTAGTACCTATAGACCTTCTTCCAGGGAGGCACACGGATATAAATTTGCCTACTCTGCATCTTGTGTCTCGCCCACAGTCTCCTATGCACAGTAACAATGAGCAACTAACTCCAAGTCCACTATCCAACTCCCACAGCAACAAGGTAAAAGTCCCTAAATCTATTTTTACCAACAGGGAAACTTTCTGTCACATTATTTTAGTATAGGAAGCTGGAAGTCACATACAATAGGTAACAAATGAATGCTCTAGTATGCCTTTGCACCGCTGTAGCCTAAATTAAATAACCTATAGTATATTTTGTATTTAGGAACTTCACGTTGGTTTGTTCCACAACCTCTCCCCCACCAATCCCTACACTCCTACTCCCTTTAAGGTTGGTATTGTCCTGTACGTGTGTGTAGTGATGTGGTGTTTTTCAGGCATAGCATTATGAACGTGTCAAACGAATAGTAGCGTAGTGTAAGAATGGTCGTTTCTAGCATCTGAAACGTAAAGTCAGAAGGGTTTTAATGAGTTCTACACAGGTAAAGTGAACAATGAAGCAGTGGACTCTCAGGAAAGGATAGAAAAAGAGTCCTGAGACGTGCATGTTGACAGTTTTTATATTGTCTCTCAGTGTGTGTGTGTGTGTTTAAGGTGGGTCTTCTTTTGGTCTGCATGTCGTTACGCATTAAGAAACTTTAAGCAAAGTCGACCAAGGTGAGTGTTTTATAACCCATCTCAAAGTGGGGGGGTCACACATTCCTGAGATCTGGCTTTAACCAAAATGACCAGGACATAGGCGTTATCTTATTGTCCACACGTCCTTGTAAACTCCCGCTGGTCTGCATAACGTCTTAGCGAGTCCCCGCGTATTCCATATCCACTGGTTAGCATTAGTAAATCAAGATACCAGTTTGAAGTAGTGCTGCACTGCTGGAAAATACTAATATATATTTTAATTTCAAAGTCGAAAGGCAAAGCTCTTGGTCAATTTACGTTCCTACCCTCAGCTATGAGCTTTGGGTAATGACCGAAAGGACAAGATCGCGGATGCAAATGGTCGAAATGACTTTGTTCCGCAGCGTGGCTGGGCGCTCCCTTAGAGATAGAATGAGGAGCTCAGTCACATGGAAAGAGCTGGGAGTAGAGCGTTGAGAGGAGCTAACTGAAGTAGGTCAGGCATCTGTCCTGGACGCTTCCCTGGGGAGAAGGCCCAGGAGAAAGGCCCAGAAGGAAGACCCAGGACACACTGGAGGGACAATGTCTCTCAGCTGGCCTGGGAACCCCTTGGGGTCCCACTGGAAGAGCTGAAGGAAGTGTAGGAATTTCCGTTTCGACTGCTACCTCCGCGAGCCAGCCTTGGATAAGCAGAAGAAAATAGACGGATGGATATATTTTTATAATGTGATGAATGCGATTTTTAATGTTTTTTTGTCGGTACATTGGATTGTTAATAAACAAATACTATCCACACATTCATATTACATGATGGAGGACAGAGACACTGGAGGCAAGTGGGCGAGTGAAGTGTCTTCCCAAAGACACAATGTTCTTCCTCTTGCGGCGGTGTTTCCATTTGAAAGTATATGCTAAGTGAAGGAGCAGGAATGTGGCGACAGGTGTTGAAAGAGCAGATGAGCTACTTTAGGTGCTCATAATGCTATGCCTGACTGTGGTTTGTTTTCCATTACCGTTCACACTAAACCAACTTCATGAAACTTCATTATAATTCATATTTACGCAGACATCCCTGTAGTTAAAAATCCCTCACATCCACCTTGTTTGTTTCAACCCCTTGTTTTCCTCTTTGATGGAGATGCAAAGCTCTGAAAATAGATGGTTGTGCGTGCTTTTGAAGTTACGTCTCATGTACTTGTACGTTGGCTGAAAACACCATTCTGGTCATCTTTCATGTTATTTTTAACCTAGATTGAAACTATGTTCATTAATTCATCCTGCTCAGGTTTTTTTTTTTATGCTAACACTTCTTCAAGCGCATCAAGCCGAGCCTCGGGAGTAGTCCAAGTTCTGCCCGAAGGACCCCTGAGGCATCGCATTCTCTGCCTGTTCAATAATGCAGAATCTTCTCCCCAAGGTGCCCTCACCAACACTGCAGAGAGTGGATCGTAGGGGCCCCTTGACTGTCCCATCAAAGACACAAGTGGCAGCGGAAGATGAGGACGACACCGGCAGGAGTAAGTGTGAAACATTACAATGCGACATGAGAGCACTGTGGAACATTTCTGGTGGAGGGTCTGCTTGTGTCTATGGAGATGTGACTATGACATTAAACTCGTACAGCCTCGGACCGAGTTACAGGTTAAATCTGTTGAGAGGTGCGCGCTTTGTAATTGAATAAACACAATATAAAGAGGTTTATCGTCGTACTGTAGAACATTCCCATAGACACATATAGAAAAGTTACACAGTGGACCTTAAAGCAAAGCTACTTCATCATTGTATAATTCAGTTTTCAGTTTTTTGTGCTGGATAATCTCTTTTCTACAGCATTAGATGACCTGGTTTGCATACTCTGTAGTAGAGATAGATAGTGGCCTGCTTTATGTACATATATATGTTGTTTACACAGGCTCTCGGGCTATTTTTATTTATCTTATCTTAATAAACCCAGCCAAAATATATGCAATTTTTGAGTTTAATAAGGGTCTGTGTACGAAGCTACTATTTACAGTTTGTTCAGTAAGTTTTCCTCCGCAGTAAATATCCTACATCCTTATTTTAAAACAGTAGTGCATGGCCTATACGCATAGTTATTTCTGTATTACGGTGCATTATGGAGGGACATGGAACACAGACATCTGTCATCCCTTCAACATGGCTGACATTTCGTTCCAGACAAATTGTACACACACAGGCAGCTCTAGGGTGTATCGCTCCCCTCCGCAGAGAGTGTCGGTCATTACACGCTGCATGTCACCATTTTTGTGTGTGTGTGTGTGTGACTTCCCATCATCCCCTTCTGCTAACAGCCTCCTGTTTGTTAACCATAGAAAAGATGCTTGAGCGGTATGGCAGCTTGTCCGGGAAGCTCCATATGATTGAGCTGGAGAAGGACCCGGCCGCTCAGGGGCTCGGGATCCGGCTCACGGGGAACAAGGATGGCTCCAGGGCCCGGATGAGTGTCTATGTGGAGCGCGTAGAGCCTGAAGGGCCCGCTGCTTTAGACGGGAGGATCAGGGAGGGGGACGAACTGCTGGAGGTAAGAGATACGATATAAAGATACAATAGATTTGACGAGGTTGATTCAATGTTCTGTATACAGCTCTATACATGATTATGTGGAGAAATGAAATTGTCGAGCAGGAAAGGACTATGAATAGCCGCTATTTTCCAAAAGATTATGGTAAAAAATGCAGTATTATAGTATTATTTATCCCATAATGTACGAAATATTATTAATGAATGATACCGAAGAACAGGACGCTCTGTTTTTTCTGTTCTCTCAATATTAAATCACTACTTTCCTTTAAATTTGACATTAATTTCTGAAATTTACAGAAAACTCAAAACTAAACGTGTTATTCTCACTCCTACTTCAGATCAATGGTCAGATCTTGTACGGTCGCAGTCACCAGAACGCCACCACCATCATCGACAACGCTCCTGCCAAAGTCAAGATCATCCTCATTAGGTAATATTTTTCTGTTTTTTTTTTTTTAAGTAGACTTGAAAGATCAACAGAAAATGATGTCATGTTTTGATGCTGCTGTCCAGGAACAAAGCGGCTTTAGGTCAAACTGGACACAGTTCAGGAACAGCGTGTGAGGACGGTGCCAACTGCCAGTCAAAATGCACAGGGTCAAACAAAGACGTGCAGCTCATCAACTCACCTCAGGTACAAACCAACTCTGAACAGTCAAAACTATCCTTTGTGCTATGTATTTATGCATTTTAGAGCTCGTGACTATTTTAATCATTTTAATGTAGGATCACAAGGCTCTTAGTCGATGCTTAGGTGAAGATAATGTCGATTCTGTTCAACACGGAACTGCCAGGGAGGTGAGACAAATCAACATTATTCATTTTACTAGTGTTGTTAAGCACAGTGTGAAAATTTGCAAGATTTACCTTTTAAAATAAAGCTAATCTTGTTTCCATTTCAGCTGCGTTATAGTTAGCACTTATTAAGATTGTCATGTTTATAATGTCATCACTTACTAATAAGATTCAGGCTCCCACTTATGAAGCCATTTGCCCACAGGTTGTATATGTAATAATCATTCTGACTTCTTCTCTTACATCAACATTGCTCTTGTGTGCGTCTACGGTGGACAAATAAAGATCGGAGACAGGATTGTCGGAGCGAGTGATGAACCTGTATCTTCAGTAGACAAGGTGGACAAGACACGCTGTCAAAAACACGCAAAAATAAGGTCACTTTTGATTTAATAATGTAATACACTGGCTGTCTTTTCTGTACTCAGGTGTCTAGTCGGATTTGCAAACACGGGGCCACTGTCAAACTGTCAGGGAGCCATTCCAAGAATCCCTCTCTGCCTCCTCCCGCCTCCATATCATGCCCGACATCTCTCACTCCGCATTCCTCCATCAATCTCTCTACCTCAGCCTCCCCATCGCAAATCCCTAACGCGCCCTCCACAACAAAAATGCTTTCTGATAGGCTAAAGTCTATGCCTGACTCCGCTGACCCGCAAAACTGCCCCATTGTGCCCGGCAAAGAAACCGCAATAGAAATCCACAAAGGGAATCTCGGGCTAGGGCTGAGTATTGTTGGAGGATGTGACACTTTGCTGGTGAGTCAATCTGTCGAGAAGTGTTTTAATAGCACAAGGCTGCAGTGCTCAGATGCTATTTATGAACAGAAAAGAAGTCGTGTTTTTGTCCACCAGGGGGCAGTGATAATCCACGAGGTGAATGACGGAGGTGCAGCACAAAGAGACGGGAGGCTGCAGGCTGGAGATCAGATACTGGAGGTAGATTAAAAAACACAACGATGCGCGCGGATCTAACGGAGGTGCAGCTGTAGATCCTGCATTTATTTAGTGATACTATGATGTTTGATGGCGTCACCTGCAAAGAAGTCTTAAATTTAAAACATGGTGAGCAGATGCAAATTTCAAAACTCAAAACTGGGGCACACTCAAGTTGGGGGTGCTTGGTATGAATGAAATTGTGCAAAAGAACTTGTAATTAGCCATTCTAGACTCTGAGGGACTTTTATTGATGCATTTTTTTGTCTTAACCTCACGTTTTTGTGTATTTTAGCTAAAAAAAACCCCCGATATATTCTCCTTTTTCCGATTGGCGGAGATGAGATTGGTCAAAAATAGGGACACCTTCAACATTTCTTGTATAAAACTGGGACATATTCAGGTTGGAGCACTTGGTATGAATAAAATTGTGCAAAAGAACTCAAAATTATCCATTCTAGACTCACTTGTGGGTCAGTATATAATCTGAGAAACTTCTATCGATGCATTTTTTGCCTTAACCTCACGATTTTGTGTATTTTAGCTAAAAAAAAATGACAATATGTTCTCCTCTTTCCTGTTGGCGGAGATCAGATTGGTCAAAAATAGGGAGACCTTCGACATTTCTTGTATAAAACTGGGACACATTCAGGTTGGGGTGCTTGATATGAATAAAATTGTCCAAAAGAACATGTAATTATCCATTCTAGACTCTGAGGGACATGAATTGATGCATTTTTTTTGTCTTAACCTTGTGATTTTGTGTATTTTAGCTAAACAAATGACGACATATTTTTCTCTTTTCTATCGGCGGAGATCAGATTGGTCAAAAATAGGGACACCGCCGACATTTCTTGTATAAAACTGGGACACATTCAGGTTGGGGTGCTTGGTATGAATAAAATTGTGCAAACAAAACATGTAATTGTCCAATCTAGACTCACTTGTGGGTCAGTATATAATCTGTGGGTCTTCCATTGATGCATTTTTATGTCTTAACCTCACGATTTTGTGTATTTTAGCTTAAAAAAAGGACGATATATTCTCCTTTTTCCTATTGGTGGAGATCAGATTGGTCAAAAATATGGACACCTTCGACATTTCTTGTTTAAAACTGGGTCATATTCAGGTTGGGAGGCTTGGTATGAATAAAACTGAGCAAAAGAACATGTAATTATCCATTCTAGACTCACTTGGGGGTCAGTATATAATCTGAGGAACTTGTATAGATGCATTTTTTGTCCTTTACCTCACGATTTTGTATATTTTAGCTAAACACATGACAATATAATCTCCTTTTTCCTGTTGGCGACATTCGACATTTCGTGTATAAAACTGGGACATAGTCGGGTTGGGGGTGCTTGGTATGAATAAAATTGTGAAAAGAACTTGCAATTAGCCATTCTAGACTCTCAGGGACTCTATTGATGCTTTTTTTTTTGCCGTAACCTCACAATTTTGCGTATTTTAGCTAAACAAACAACAATATATTCTCCTCTTTCCTGTTGGCGGAGATCAGATTGGTCAAAAATAGGGACACATCAGACATTTCTTGTATAAAACTGGGACAAATCAATGTTTTTGTACAGACCTGCGGGGATATGGGACACGGGGCTCAAAACTGGGACTGTCCCGGGTAAATAGGGATGTCTGGACACTCTAATCTAAAATCACCCGGTTCAGGCAGAGCTTTGTCCAGGTCCATCACTAAAGCACTTCCATAACTACTGCTAATACCTTAATTTAATGTTATATCTATGTTTTTATGCTAAGGGCTATTACGAATTTAGACTATTTTCAAGCGTAAGTTTTGCATTTCTAACCTTGTACAGTATGTCGTGTCTGTATTCTCCTTATTGCGTGTTCTGCAGATGTTGAATTTCCCTGTGGGACATTAAAGTATAAAGTATATTGATTTGACTGACATTCCCTGGGGGTGTGATGCTAACTATAGGCATCTCTCTGTCTGAAGCGCTGTTAGACTTTAATTTGAGCTTTATTTTAACACAATCTGACCGTAAAGAACTGATTTAGCAGGCGAGCTGATTTATGCTGTTAAAAAAGTCTCTCTCACACATAAAATTACAATCACACACTTCATTTAGTTTCACTTTTGTTGAAAATCAAACACTTAAACAGGACCACGAACGCTCGTATTGATCAGAGACTCCTGAAAATATATTGTTTGAATCCATTTTTGTATTTTTCCTTGAGTTTTTAGACCTTAAAATCTTAAAACTTCTGTAACTACTGAACATTCCACCACATAGATACAAAACTGTGCTGATATAATGTGTGTTATTTATTATTTTGAACGAGCCCCCCGGTATATTTTATGTTTATTTGACCTTGTCCTGATTTTGAGAGAATAATAAACGGATTTATTGTCATTGTCAGTGAACAGAAATGTACAAAATAGAAATGTCCTTTGGTGATATTGTGCAGCATAGATAAAATATAAAACAAGATCCAATAGAAGACACGTATAAAAAAGATATTACCCATCACAGATTTTTTATCCACCAGCTGAGATAGCGACACTGACATATGCTAAAGTACACAGATACAGTACTTCAAAGTGAATTATACTTAATAATACTTAAAGGTCACAAAAGTTGAACTAAAATGAACTTTACGTTATGTTATAATGATGTTACCTCCTCAAAAATATACCCAGAGTTGTGTTTTGTTTCATTCACACATGTTCGCTCAGTCCTGGTTTATACATCTCCAAAGCTCAAAATGCTCTGTTCCACCTTGTGATGTCATCAAGTGGTAGTTTTCATATTAACAGCTCCTTTTACCTTTAGTTCATTAGAGATTGGCAATTCCAGAGCTGAAATGATCCAAATGAGTCTTAGTGAAGGTGTGTGGAGTTTAAAAACACAGCGGAGCACTTCCTGTATCACCACATGATGACATCACAAGGTGGAACAGAGCGTTTTCAGTTTGACAGAAGAACACATCGTAAAAATGCAGGGTTTTTTTTGTGTTAAACATGTGTGAATGAAGCAAAACACAACTCCAGGTCTGTTTGTGATGAGGAAACAACATTATAACACAGAAAAATAGCGCAACATGGGCCCTTCAATATGTCATTTTTATTCTTGCAGGATCGTTCGCATTTGTCTGACGTGACGGTGTTCACTTTGTGTAATACAGGTGAACGGTATTGACCTACGACAGGCCACTCACGACGAGGCCATCGGAGTGCTGCGCCTGACCACGCAGAGAGTGTCGCTGTGTGTGTTCAGGCACCAGGAGGCCTACAGGGAGGAGGACCTGTGGGACGTCTTTAGTCTGGAGCTGAGGCCGCGGCCCGGAGAGGGAATAGGCTTTACCGTTGTGGGCAAAAGGTCTGCACTTTTAGTTATTTAAACATACACATCCCACAGGGGGACAGTGGCTCAGACGATAGAGCGTTTGTCCAGTTATCTGAAGATTGGAAGCTCAAATCCAGCTCTCAACTTAAAAAAAAACATAATTGGGAGAGCGGTTAGATCCAGTGCCTTGAAGTTGGAAAATCGCTGTATAAAAAAGTGACAATTTACCATTTACCGAGAAGAAATACCTGAAAATACACAACATGGGTTTTGCTTTAGCACTTAAATATTATTATAGCGAAAATACATAGCTGCAGACCATATAGAGTTCATAAAATGTCGTCTATAAGCGAAGGTTTTATTGCCATGTCTGCCCTTTATACAATGAAGTGTGACATTATGCAAAACAGGTGCACGGTTTATTTAATGCGGCATATTTTATAACCATGGAAAAAGACATAGACTTTGACCTCTGTTTTTTTTTTCCTGACAGTAATGACACGGGCATCTTTGTGTCAGATATCATTAGAGGAGGAATAGCGGATTCGGATGGCAGGTTGTTGCTAGGTGACCAGATCCTGTCAATCAATGGGGAGGACGTCCGAGCAGCCTCCCAGGATCACGCTGAGAAACTTCTACAGGTCTTTATATTCAGATTAATTTACGGATTTTGGTTTTGGACAGTTCATGTCACTTTTATTGTGTGTTTTGGTTTTAGAAATGGAACGTCATTGTTCATTTGGAGGTGGCTCGCTTTAAAGCTGGTGTAGAGTACTCAAACCGAAGCCAGGTACGTATGTTTTTGTGTTCCTTTGTGCGTTTTTCCCTGTAGTAATCGTGCCTCTCACCTACGACTGTGAATATAGTTAGTAGCTGGTTTGATTTTGTGATGCATGTTTTAACAGTAGTACTTTGTGAACCTAGGAGTACTTTAAGTTATGTTTTATCCAGAGCGAAGACTCTGATTGTTCAACCTTGACACCAACCAGTGGATGTGACGCATCACTTGGCCACCAGGGGGAGACAGAACACAAAACGGGGAGCTATAGTGAGTACGCTCCTCATTTAAAAGACCTGTGGGTACCCTCTTACTGTTTAAAAATAACGGTAGTACAATCACAACTAAAACTGGCTCATGCGAAAGTTCAGAACATCCAGAATTTACTCACTGAGCTGCAGAGGCGAGCGCTGATTAATGATGTGAAGATGCAGATTAGAGAGAGGCGTTTTAGGTTCAAAACAACTGGATTTCAACTTTGAAACTTGCAACCCGAATGAGAGACTCGTATAACATGTACAGAGGGACAAAAAAGTATTTAGTCAGCCACCAACTGTGCAAGTTCTCCCACTTAAAAAGATGAGAGGCCTGTAGTTTTCATCATAGGTACACTTCAAATATGAGAGACAGAATGGGGGGAAAGAATCCAAGAAATCACATTACAACGTACAAACAAGCAAGATTTGTGTCTCTCACAGACCTGTAACTTCTTCTTTAAGAGGCTCCTCTGTCCTCCACTCATTACCTGTATTAATGGCACCTGTTTGAACTCGTTATCAGTATAAAAGACACCTGTCCACAGCCTCAAACAGTCAGACTCCAAACTCCACTAAGGACGAGACCAAAGAGCTGTCAAAGGAACCACAAACGAAACTGTAGACCTGCACCAGGCCCCGAAGACTGAATCTGCAATAGGTAAACAGCTCGGTGTGAAGAAATCAACTGTGGGAGCAATTATTAGAAAATGGAAGAGAGACAAGGCCATTGATAATCTCCCTCAATGTGGGGCTTGAAAGTTGCAAAATATCACAGCTCTAGTGGAGATCTGCACGAAGGAAAGAGCCAAACTACCAGCAACAGTGTGAAAACCTTGTGCAAACTTACAGAAAACACTTGACCTCTATCATTACCAACAAAGAGTATATAACAGCACTGAGATGAGCTTTTGTTACTGACCAAATACTTATTTTCCACCATAATTTGCAGATAAATTCTTTAAAAATCCTACAGTTATTCTATCTCATAGTTGAAGTGAACCTATGATGAAAATTACCGGTTTATCTCATCTTTTTAACTAGGAAAAATTGCACAATTGGTGGCAACAACTATATAAACAACTTCCCCACCATGTCCATTAAGAATAAATCAGCATGACAATCATTATCAGTAAGCGCTACACCAAAATCTTGCGTATATTTCCTTTAACATACGCAGCAGCCATGCATTTAACTCATATCTGATGCTCTTACACTTCTGTCTTTGCTTTAATAGACACACGGAGAGTTACAATACACAAGGTAAGAAAAACAAATGACTCACTTTTCCCATTCTGTGACTTACTGTTACGGTCCAGAGGTGTTCATTTGTTTTGTGCTTCCATAGGGTCCATATGACTCTCTGGGCATCAGCGTGGCCGGAGGAGTGGGAAGTCCCCATGGAAACGTGCCTCTTTTTATTGCCACAATGGATAGCGATGGTTTGGCTGCTCACACACAGAAACTAAAGGTGAGGCGCGCCCGTAGATTTGTAATGGATCCATAACGGTCTACGCGCTGTGACTATCCATTTAAGCGTTTGAATGATTGCTGTAAACGGATTATGAATTAACCGGTAATTACCTGTTTAGGCTGGAGACAGGATCGTCAGCATTAACGATGTGTCCACAAAGGGAATGACTCACGTCCACGCCGGGGCCCTGCTGAAGACGACCGGTGGAAGTGTCAGTCTGGAGGTAAAAGTGACAGCGCAGTGTTCATTACTGTCTGAACGCAGCGGCAGAGTCATGTGTCACACTGAGCCTGCTCCTCAGTCACGTCTGCGCTCACACAATGACACAGATTTAATAGACGTGAAACAGAAACAATCGGTGCAATGGGGTCTTATTGTTCATAGAGGGCGAAATCAGATCTTTTCAATTCATTCATCTGTTCAGTCTTTTGAAATAAACCAAACACTCTCATTAAATTATAATCAGGCTCATGACACTGATTATACATCGAGTCTAATTTAAGACTGACGGTGCTTTTTTTGCATTCACTGTTGTGTGTGTGTATGGTAAAGATTATTATTTTTTTCCAAATGTTTTTATTAGACACACCGACAGACAGATTACGGTGAAATATACAGTTTAGTTGTCCCTGTGTTTTGGTTTTTTTGGGTGTTTTTTTCACAAGCAAAGTGCGGTAGAATTGTGCAAAGTACGAGCACATAGATATAGAAATACCATCCACCTTGTACAAGTGGAAAAAAATATATAAATTAAATAAATAAATAAATAAATAAATAATTAATAATTAAATAAATAAAATAAACATCCCCAACTCAGCCCAACATTAAGAGCACATACCACCAATTAAATATTCACAAATATTACAAACATCACAACAGGTTGGTACTGGCACACATTCATACCGACAACTGCAAATTTATGAAATAAGAAATAAATTGCCGCATTGCCACACCTGGACGTCGTCTTGATGTGTATTTAATTTTTTCGAGGTTTAGAAAACACTGAGCAATAGAGAAAAAGAAGGGTATCTAGGAGATTTCCAGTTTAATAATACGTGTCTTGCAATTAGAGGTACACGGTAAAGATTATAACAATATTCAAATATTTTTAGGTGACTTCGTGCGGGAGTGAGTGCATCGCAGGAGAGCCCAGAGAAAGCCCTTCAGCATCATTAGAAGCACCCAGCAGCTTGTCATGTCTACACAACAATCTATGGTAATGATGGAGTCGTTAAAGTGTTTGTTCTAATAATGTAACTGGATACTACCATGTGTTTAGTTTGGACAGTACAGGTTGATGTAGACACTGATCTTCAGCCAAATTGCAATTACAGTGGTCGTTTATCGCTCTAAAAATAATCCACAAAGTAGTCAGCTTTATTTTTTACAAATGATTGTCTTAAGGCTGTAAAACCCCTCACCACACACTTTATACACTTTTCTCACACAGGCATTAATATTTTCTCACATTTCTCTCTTGTTTAAACTCTCTCAAAGTTCAAACCTTCGTAGGCGCCTTTGTCGGTGCAGAACGTTTCATCGCCATTGTGGGTTTTATCGGGGAGAAAACTTGCAAACATACAGCGCTTCAGAGTCACTGCGATCCAACATTTATGTAAATTTGGGTCAGTACATCAACACTGAAGTTAAAACAGGTAACACTTGGTCTGAACATGGTTTGAACCAAAAAACTGCTGGTTGATTGAAAAGCTACAGCCTTTATATTATTATTATTATTATTATTATTATGTATTACTGTCAGAGCCAGTCCTGCCTTTAGGGGCCAGAGCTGATAATAAAGCTGCACATTCACTGTTCTGCACATTAAACGCAGCTGTGATCACATGTGACTGTCACATGAAATGTACAAATATTTAGGACTCTAAAGGTGTTTATATTTCACAGAGAATATCAGCCCAGTGCTTGTGTTTACACTAGTATCATGCTAATGTTGCTCAGTGGAGCTGGCTGTTATTTGCTTGTGCTGCAGTGAAACTTATGGTAATTTACAAACACATTTATCGACTGAACAGAGATTTAAAAAGACGTAAAGCGCGTGCAGTGGCACGTTAGCGGTTAGCTCGTTAGCAGTTAGCTCGTAACGGTTAGCTCGTAGCGGTTAGCTCGTTAGCGGTTAGCTCGTTAGCAGTTAGCAGTTAGCTCGTTAGCAGTTAGCTCGTTAGCAGTTAGCAGTTAGCTCGTTAGCTCGGAGCGCAGTCAGCCTAGAGGAAGTGGTAAATACTAAATCCAGGTGCTAACTACAATGACTTCAGTTGATACGATCATAATTCTAAGATGAAATTGTGGCTGTACTATACAAATCCAATTAAACTGATTTGATTTACTTCTATAATCAAACACATGTAAAAATGTCTGGTATCGGTATTTTTACTCAGTATCGGTGAGTTCTCAAAATGAAGGACTCGTTTTGTTAAACGTGGTATCGGTGCGTCCCTGTATGAACATTCACACATTCAGGAGTCGTTCACAGGTCGTTCTTTCGTTCAGCAGATGTAACAGAGGTTTTTGTTTTGATCCACTTTAACCACACACACACATCTGATGTTTAGAGACAAAAGGACAAGACACAACCACAGATAGTGTAATAAACAGACTCACCTGCTCCTCTGTCCCTCTGAGGTGTGTCCTGTCTGTCCTCTGTCCCTCTGAGGTGTGTCCTCTCTGCAGATCCACTGATATAAAGTGGGACATATTTCGAGTCTTCTCTGAAAAGTCCCTCTTTCCCCACACAGATCTTCCTCTGGGCTCTTCATACTTTGTCCTGCACTTTAAATAAACTGAACTTCACTAACTTTGAGTCTTTTAGTTTGTAAAACATCCAAATGTCCCTCAGTGCTCCCAGAGTGCACCTGGAGGGGTGGGGTCCTTCACCTGTGTAAACTGTAGCTGTCCACACCACTGCCCGACTCAAAACAAATGTAGCAGCACATATTTAGTTAATGGAAATAAAACACATCTAATTGTTTAAGACAGATCTGTAGACTAGTATAAACACCAGAGTGCCATTTAGTTTTCAGAAAAAAACCCCACTATCTTCTCAATATAAATGTATGGGCTCTTGGGGGCCCTCTGGTGGCCTCAGGGCCCTAAGCAGCATTACTGTATTACCATTTTCATTATCAGTAGTAGTAGTAGTACTTTTAACTACTACAAGTAGCCACGAATAACTACTTGTTAAACTGTTTGTTGCCATAACGTGAATAACTTCTGCCCATGGACATATTCAGGCTCTTGTTTGATTACGGCATATGTTTTCCTTATATCCAACAGCGCTCGCAAGTACAAGACGATCAGCCTGGAGAGAGGCTCTTATGGTCTCGGCTTCAGCATAGTGGGAGGGTTTGGAAGCCCCCATGGAGATTTGCCCATCTATGTGAAAACTGTCTTCAATAAGGTGAGAGACGGGCCTCCAGGGACAGATATTTCATGCGAATTCCACTTCAGGAATCTGTTAAAATGCACATTTATAATAGACTCTTTCACAGCAGACGCTCCAGCTTGTTACAGTAAAAATGTGTTTCATCACGTTGGACTGTAGTCTCATTATGCTTCAGATGGCTCTTGGAGATTGTATCGGTTACTGTAAATGTGCAGTTTATGTTATGTCCTCAATATTTTGTTCTTCAGGGCGCGGCGATAGAGGACGGCCAGCTGAAACGTGGAGATCAAATCATTGCGGTGAATGGACATTGTCTTGAGGGAGTCACTCATGCTGAGGCTGTAGAAATCCTGAAGAAGACCAAGGGAACTGTGGTCCTCACTGTACTGTCTTAAGGAAACATGAACAAAAGAGATAAGAAGTAAAATGAGACGATAGGCTTAGCAAAATCAGCAATGTAAGCTCTTTCTGAACCAGTATGATTATAAATGAGCATTTTATGTGGACAACTGTATGTAAAATCTGCAAACGCAAGGTATATTCTATCATGCTTTATTAATTATAGGTGGATATGGCAACAGTATGTCAATTTAAAACCACCAATGCGGTATATTTAATCAAATCTTTACTTTATTTATATTTTAATATCAGTATCATGGGCAAGTCTAATACAAAGTAGTAGTACAACATAATAATTTGATGATGGTAATTAGCCGTAAGTTTGTCAAACAACCTGAACCATGCCAAATGCTTCTGCCAATACATTTTTTATGGCTTTTCTGATGTATTTAACTATTTGTGTTCATGAATTGTTCTACACAGGTTCATCAACAAAAGTAGTAGTGATGTGTACTATATATCCATTTCAGAAATAGCATCAATAGCCATCGTATATAAAGAAGTAGCTTTTATCTACAAACGAGAGTGAGTGGCTTATGTGTCACAGCTTGGTTCAGCATTTTATTACTGGTTTATTTCTGTTTTTAGCCATGTTATTGTTTTATGTACAGTCTTAACATGAAACCTCACATCTGTACTGTTTTATAAGTGTGATCTTTTCTCATTCTTTTTCAACCGTCTGACCAACAAAACAAAACCTGATTGTAATAATAGTATGTGGCAATAAATGTTTGTTCTTGAATGCTTACTGTTGACGTCTTGTAAGAGCATTATACAGACAGGTTTTGTCTTAATCTTACAAATAGAGAAATAAAAGAATTGTATAGGCCTACAGTAGACATTTTCAACCTGCTTCCACATGGAACAGCATTACCTTTAATTAAGAGAGTTACCGGAGACAAACAATACATTTGCACACAAATGTCTCATTTAGAAAACAGGAGTTATCTGGGGAGATTGTGCTGGTGGCTCTGCATTAATCAAAGCCATCTGTTCACATTGTGGGCTTTATTGAAGTCCAGGCAACAGCGTCTGCTTTATCCTTCCCCAGATGAACCACGGCCAATTTCAAAAGCTGGAAAGGAGGATTTTAAGATGCATTCTGTAAGTTGTAAGCATTACAAATAAAGTAACTGTTATACATATGTATGTATATTTAAAAAGTATAAAGTGTTTTTAAATAGGTCTTTGAAATAGCCCAGTAGCCAAGTGCCTGTTCTTTCCTCTCATTTTTGTTCAGTTAGTGCACCCTGTCTGAACACAAAGCACAGCCAAATAGCTCTAAATAGACTTTTATTTCTCCCAGTTATCCCCATGAGCCACAAGATGTGTTGCAGAATGTTTTTGGACAGTTGCTGAGTCTGTTTTTTCTTTGAGTTAAATTAAGCATTGCACACAGTGACTCCAAACAGGCAGCACATTACATAAACTAAGAGCAGCTTCATGCTGATGCCAATGTTTCTGAGATAAGGCTGATGAAATCATTATTTTATTAAACTGTAAAAATATTTAGGAAGAGTAGCGCAATAGCAGTGTTTTGGCTAAATTATGACATGATGAAAAATATGTTTTTATGCATTTTATGCAGTAACGCGTTTCCTCCACACGGGGGCAGTCTCTGTCTGGTCGTTGCCATGGCGCCGTCAGGACTTCAGCCCTGAAGTTTAATCAAGTTTAAAAACGTTTATTAGAGAAACTTTTTGGTTTAAAAAAGCGTGTCCAGAATCTCCTGTTATGAGCGTGAGAAATGACAGGTAAGTGATGATAGTCAGGACAAATGTCAAATATTAGAAATGCAAATTAGCTAACAGCAATGCTAAATGTTTGCTAAATGTTTGCTAAATGCTACATTGATCCTATGACAGTTTTGCTTGTTATTTGCAATGTTCTGCTGAAAGTCTACTGTGTGTAAAAGGGGGTAAGTGGGTCCATTTCTGCCTAAAGTCTCATCTTGGGTGACCAGATTTACAAAATTAAAAACTCGGCTAAACAAATGACAATATACTGCGCCTTTACTGTTGGCGTGTATCAAATTAGTCAAAAATACAGACACCTGGAACATTTCTTGTATAAAACTGGGACAAATCAATGGTTTTGGATAAATCTGCTGGGACAGGGGACAGAGAGTGTGTCCTGGTTAAATAGGGACATGTGGTCACCATAAACTTGTCTGAGTTCTGATGTACAACAGTTAAATGCTGCAGTATATGTGCCACAAATGGCAATTGTCAGCTTTATTTTCTGACACAGACTGTCTGACCTCTTGGCTGCAGTTGTATTCTTGTGCAGTTTGTCAGACAAACACTCTTCTGCTACTAACTTCACGATTTACTGTCACCAAAATGTCACCCACACAGTCAGCTCCGGGTTCAAAACCAGTTCAGCTTTATTAGAAGAAGTTTTAGGGGGAGTACAAAAACAAAAGTTATGTTTAAATGTTAAGGCCTTTTAAGGGCAGTTTTTTAGACAACTGATTGTGATTTGTCCAGTCTCCTGTCATCCTCAGAGTAACGACGGAAAGTCTCTCCCAGAAGTGGCTCCAGTCCCTCAGCCGATCGATAGGTCCGAGCACGAACAGCACAAGCAATGACCCCTCCCACCACCGCTATCACCAGCACCGCGGCGACGATGCCAATGGTGATGATCTCAGACACTGTGAACTCACGCTCTGCAGAGAGAGGAACAGTCAGCCATGTTTGTCAAAGGTAAGTCAGTGGATATAAACACATAAAGCATGTTTCTGCACTGACCTGGCCATTGTACTTCATAGGAGTAGCCCAGGTTTTCTGGAGCAGCCACAAACATCTCAGCATTAGTCACCGGAGGCCAGAAGGGAACCATGTTGAACTGGCGATTGTGGCCAATGGGAGCATTTTCTTCTGGGTAAACGACCTCACCTGCACACATATACAATCAGGGGAGTCCACAAGGGGAGACAAAGGCCCAGAATTGGACCCTTTTCCTATTAATTTACATTAGAAGGGGGCCCATGTGAGGTTTCCTGCCCTGGGCCCCCAAATTTCTGTTAACAGGCCTGAACACAATCACTTTTAATTCAAATTTCAAACTTTTATGAAGGACAAAAGCCTTTGTAACTTATTTTTACTCATTAATAGTGACACGACACACAAAAGATCTCAATGTCTAACTCTACAGGTTTGTAAAACATGATTGTAAAGTTGAATATGTACCAGGCTGGTGTCTGCGGAGCCACTCATCAAAGATTGCATCAGTGAAAGTGTGCAACAGGACAAAGATGGGGTCGTTGGGTGAGAGATGAGTCTGGCCCCCGGTCCCGTTCAAAAAGAGATGGGCCAGATTATGAAGGCTCCGAATAACAGGGTCGTATGCCCCTTGGGGAGCACTGTAGCCTAGAAAACACAATAGACAAAAGGCATCACATGAAATAAGTGGATTTCCAAAATTAGCAATAACAAATGTTGTGTTGGAGCAAACCATATGTGAGAGTGGGTGGAGTATGGAGCGTGACTCTAGTTTCTGGCTTTGAGCTTCATCAGTGAGTTATTTCGAAAGTATTTTATCGTCCATTTTACTTTGTGTACTTCATGTACTTTGCATGAACCTACCTTCAATGGTGTTTCTGAAGCTTTCGGACGAGGTGGAGTAGTAAGGAGGCGTGTCAAACGTGTTCAGCTGTAGACAGTCCAAAACGTCTTTAGGCTCCGGGAGTCTCTGGACCATCGGGCGGGCCACGTTCCCGGCTGGGTTCCTCCTGATGGGACTGGTCTCCGTGTCTGTTTTAGTGGTAACAATAATGGATTGTATATTAAAATGTTCTTAGCATTTCACAAAATTGTAAATCGATTTTTTTTTTTTACATTCCTAAAAGACAAAGTTATGTTAAGATAAAGATTCTAGTTTAGTTTGTTGGGGGATTATCCTATTGTCTTGAAACTATTCTAAGTGCACATATAGGTAAAACCGGATACTTGAAATCCTCTAAAAGAGCTGCTCACGTACTCCCATTAAAGTTTTTGTTTTGTCTGAACTTTCTGCTTAGTAGGCCACCAAGTTCATATGTAGGCCAGAAGTCCCCACAGAATATTAGGCTGTTTAGAAACGTTGTATTATTTATCCCCTCTATAATTCCATCGCAGACTAGACTAGCTTGATCAGTTTTAAACATGACAGTGGGACACATTTCTATGTCAATTATTCAGTACCAGTCAACAGTCGTGAGTAGGAGCATTGTGGAGCATTGTGCCTTCCCAGTACATATACACTCGCGAGGGCACAAAAACAAGCGAGCTACATAACCAAGTTGCCTGTTTGAAGATTATTCTCCCAGATCAAAGAAACTGAGATTCCTGTCTTCATCTAGCACAAATGAGGCTCCCGCTCCCTCCCCTTCACCCATTTAAGGCGATGATGCTTGTTGATGCAGGACATACCGAACCTGCTTCGAATCTCTGAGGGGATTAATGAGACCGATCACTCACGAGATACTGCTCACATGAACCAAATTCTTGACTTCTTTCACTCTATGAGAAACTGTTCAAAAGGAGCGCCCACCTCTGTAACAGAACGAGCGGAATGACATGGCTAATTATTGTAAGGGAAGTGGTACGAGTTGGAAAAATGGGGGAAAGGTAGCAAAGCAGGTTTTAATCTGGAGTGGAATGAAATCTGATCCTTCTTACAACAGTTGCTTACAGCTAAACTTATCCTTGTATTTGAACAGGTTGTATTAAATGTGATTATAAACCATCTGGCATCTTGTTCCTTTTGTTTAACAGTCTAAAGACGCGCTGGTCTTTGTTGAATTGATGCGGCAGAGTGGAAGATTTCAGTATTTCTACTCCACAATACTTTGCTGTTGTCTACTATGTGAAAGTCTTAGCACCCTGATTCTCAAGGTCATTGGCAGATACAAGGTCTGGAAACATTGACAGTATATACATTTGTCTATTCAAAGTAGAGGTGCCAATACTGAAAAATGTGCTAATTTGGATATCAGCTTCCAGATAATGGTTCAGTCGATATCCTGGTTGGACATATCGATTCACGTAACAAGATTATTTACTTGTAGTTGGCCCAGAAAGTCTCATAAGGTTTGAACTTTTATTTACACAAAGCCGTTCTGTTGATACTTGAGTGATAAATAACAGCTACATAACACAGTTTTATTTTGTTTAAAAAAAATCTGCAGATATTTAAAGCTATATAAAGTATCAGAATTGGTATCGGAACTAAAAAAGCTGGATCCGTGTGTCCCGAATTCAAAGGGGAGAATCTACTCCAAAGTTTTATTTAGAGCGCTCATCAAGATACATGTTTGTATTATTACTCCAAGGTGAAAAAAAGGAAATTACTACTACTTGAAAGGGGCTTTGATTTATATTAATGAACAAAAATAGTTTCCTTGTGTATCATATTTTGATATTAACATGGATATGGCCGTGAGCAAGTTGATCAAATGAAATTGGGTAATATTTTGTTTTTTGTTTTTTTTCGTGTGTGCGTAGGCCTAAGGTGAAGGAATTTGCTGTCGAGGCAGGTTTTGTGCTTGTTCTGTTGTTCTAGTCAAAATGGGCGTCTGGAGTCATATTGTTCCTTTTTGTGTGGCTAACGCCTTTATTTATTTAACTGTTAACTGCAAACAAACTGTAGAAACTGCAGGCCATTCCGGATGCAGCACGACAGCTGTGGGGTTTTATTTATAGCCGCTTACGTTCTACATGCACTCTTTATGAGCTCTTTGCCCTCTTTTCTGATGCAGCTGAGACAAAGTTGTACATCAGCAGCTCTCCTTCTCGCTCCTATGGTGAATGACATTGCGTTGTGCCCTTACTGTTGCAGATGGTGCCTTGCGTGTCGTAGTCGTCCACGCTCTCGCAGATGACCCTCCACTGGGAGAACACGGAGTTGGGGCTAATGCCGTTTACTTCGAAGCTGCTTCTGTCGCCCATCAAGTCGTCAGTGCAGATGTCACAGTCGCTGCCCCCGATGGCGAAGTTCCAGTACGGCAGGGCAAAGGTGGAGTCCCCCAGCATATCCTGAAACGGAAATTTTAAGTTTAAACTCCATTTTTCTTCCAGTTACACCTGTGCAAATATGTTTCAGAGGAAGGTGTGTAAGTGTAGCCTCATACTGGCTTGAGTCAGGTAGCATTTTCTTCCAAGCCAATTTTTCCTCCAGGCTGAGATAGCTAATAATCCAGGTGACACATAGCTGCTGTGTTGAGCAGTTAAAAATGGCTGTAGTATTCCAAACAAAGTGGCGTTGTCACAATACTCGGCTTCATACTCAGTACTGATTTCAATACCACAATGATAATGGAAAAAAAATATAGTTTTTTGGGAACAGGCTGTAATTTTTAGCACAAAATAATATTAATTTCTTTATGTTACCATGCTGTCTTATACTAGTTCTGATAAACTCAAGATAATTTTAAAACTGTTTGGGAAAAATCTAACTTTGTCTTGTTGATGTGATTTTTTCCCCCTCTTTTTTTATTAATAATTCTTGTTTTAGTATTGATTAGTGCATACACAACACTTTTGACCACCCTAAAAGAAGGAAACTTTACATTTTCACGTTCTTAATACACAGGATTAAGCAACAGTAAAGAAATAAGGATCCTCAGGTTTGTCTCTTTAATATGACATTGATAATCTGGTTTAGGTATTGTCAATGAGCCCCCAAATCTCTAAACGTTCTTTTAAACTAAACCAATCATTTAGGGATTATAGTTTTTGTTTTCCAGTCAGTATCTTACATGGAAATACTGCAGGATTAGAACTTTAATATTTCCGTATAGGGACAATAAAGGCTTACCTTAACCTTCATATAGATCCAGGTGATTTTGACTGGGCTCCTGTGCCATATTCTCATAAATCAGAAGTTTTCATATCAGACTGTAGCGTGTAACAATGTTGTATTTGTTATTCAGTTTGTCACACCTCTCTAACAGACTCTATAGAATTGCACTAATCTATTCTTCCAAATCCACTTACTTCTCCACAATATTGCTTCATTATTCCACCACCCACACTCTTCTTTTCCTCCTCAGTCTTCCTCTTGTGTCTAAATATAAGCACTCGTGTCCTCTCACACACCTGCATGTCTCTCTCCAGTTGCATCAGATGAAAGCGATGCCATGTGACAAATCCAGGGCCCTCGTGGGAGAAGTCGACACCCCCAAAGCTGGATTGACCCGGCCCCAGGTACGTCTTGCTCACGGAGTAGTAGTGGGTCCATACAAAATAATTATAAATGGTGATGTTTTCAAACTGAGGCGTGTTTCCGTCGGGCCCGAACACCTCCTGATACCTGAAGACGCACATAAACACACAGTTGAATTTATGAAAACGAAACAAGCTCATACAATGTGATTTTAAGCTCTGTATTAGTTTATTAGTAATATAATTTCTCATGATGGTCCCAAGTGCAGGAGTAAATTATGCAAATGATTGCCTTTAGGGGGCAGACGATTTGCAATGGCTGTACTTCTTTTTTTTCTTCTTTTTTCTCATTGTTGTAGTGTGTTTCTTATTGTGGCCAGAGTAAAACATATATCACATGTATGTTTTCTGTTCAGTCGTCCTTACTTTTTGTTATGCATATTTTTCCTCCTTGTTTTTGTGCTTAATTATTACACAGCCACAGTGTAATGCAAATTTATGGAAGGTTGTTTTTTACATGATTCTACCAGTATTGTTATATATTTATGTACCGTCTTGTGCAGATAACGAGGTCAGGGTGCACAGTTCTCTTAGCCTGGTCCAAAGCATTCACAAAATCCTGTTTCTCCGTTGCACTCATCTGCATGATGTTTCTTCTCACTGGGGAGTGAAGGACAATGAGATTAAAATTCATCAGCACTTTTTTTTCGTTACCAGTTGATGTGGCTGTTGTTTGTTCACATGAGCCAGGCCCAGCAGGACCCAAGAGCATTAAAGGGATGAGATAAACATTGTTAAAGGGATTTGTTGATGAATGTGGTTCCTTACCCACAGACACTCTCTGATCACAGTTAGGGCCAGTCAGCCCGTGCCGGCAGCGCCCGCAGTTGTATCCGCTGAAGTTGCCATTGCATTGGCAGGTGCGATTAAAGAATCTCAGCGGCCACCTCTCCCTGTCATCTCGTCCAGAGTAGGGGTACTGGGGTCCGTGGCGTCGGCTGTCAGCTGCTATGGAAACACACTGCCCCCTGCCTGTACTGGAGCCACACTCGTCCCCCGCCTGCCCGCTGAGCGAGGGGCAACACTGACCGCTCCTCAGCCCCTCCGGAGTCACACACGCCCGGGGGAACTGTGCCAACGTTAAAGCGGCACACAGAGTTAGCACCAAGGCACCTGCTCTCCACATGCTGTCAGAGAGCAAAGAGGAAAAAAAGGGAACATTTCAGGCGTTTCTGGAGTAATGAGGCAGCAGTGGAATATAGGTTAACACGTAGGTAAAAACCACAGAGAGAATGGCAAGTGTAAAGGAAAGTAAGTCGCTTTGTTTCATGTTTAAGCTGATTGTCTTCGCATCACTCCGGAAGTTTGCTCATTCCCCTCTAGGCAGCAGCAGTCGTTATTCATAATTCACACAGCCATTAGCTTTCAACTCATACAAGTGCAGAGATGCCTTTAAACATTAGAGGGAAAGACGATATGCTTCTGCCAGGATTTGCAGTGGGATTTGCCTGTCCTTTGAACATATAATTGACTGAAAAAGTGACTAATATAACATCTGATGCAATTATTGTTGAAAGATAAGAAAGAAAACCATTGGAGAAAAGTACAATTTGAATTTGTTGTGAATGAAAGTTGCCGAGATAGGCTTACTTCAGGTAAACTAATAATAAAGTTGATTTAATTTTTGGTTTGTGTTGAGTGCCCTACCTCTGGCTGTGCATGCTGCTCCACTCTCTCTTCCAGATCTGTAGCCCCCCAAGAGTTAGCCCATTGTGTGCTTACGGTTTAAATAGCTACTGAGCGCATGACCAGACCTTACTGGAGCTTGTATAACCACACACACCAACATGAACTCTGCACACAGCAACGCACAGATGCTCCAAACTTCTTTCTTAAAGCTTCTATATTACCCAAAATTGACTCTTTGTGAGCTTCAAGCCATGTTATAATGCTGTTACCTCCTCAAAAACATACCTGGAGTTGTGTTTTGTTTAATTTACACATGTTTGAGTAATTATTATTAGTCCGTTTACATCTCCAAAGCTCAAAACGCTCTGTTCCACTTTGTGATGTCATGAAGCGACCTTTTACCTTTAGTTCAGAAGAGATGGGCAATTCCAGGGCTGAAATTATCCAAATTTATTCTAGTGAATGTGCATGGAGTTTCAAAACACAATGGAGCACTTCCTGTATTACCACATGATGACATCACAAGGTGGAACAGAGTGTTTTCAGTTTTAAATAATACGCCCTAAATGTGCAGGGTTTGTGTGTTAAACGTGTGAAAGAAACCACACAACACAACTCCAGGTCTGTTTTTGATGAGGAAACAAACCTCAAAATGCAAATTAGAAAATATTTGTATATTTAAATACAGCGATGATGATTATTATTATTATTCATGTATTTATTAAGTTAATATTTGTGTTTATTGAAGAAATTACACAGAACACAACTTTTTTATTTCATTATTGGCATGTGGTGACAGTTTTCTTTTTCTTTTGTTTTTCTACAAAATACAGTTCCTGCATTAAATTCACTTTTCCTTTCATACAGACACTCCTGTTAATACAAGTTTACTCACTCCTATATACAACAAACATAATAAACAAATAGAATGGACCGTGGTCAAACTTTAACAGTACAAAGGATGTGTATTTTGCGATTGACACATTTGCGTATTTCAGCTGTTGGATGACACTTTGGTGGAGGACTGAACAGTGGCGTTTTGCACTGGTTTTGGGTCAGGCCTTCAGAGCGCTGACGTCCTCCGGTGCGGTGAGGGTTGTGGCTCGCCTGTGCTGTTGGCTGTGTCCTCTGCAGAGTTGGGCAGCAGCTCGGACATGGGTATCACCTGCTGCAGTTCCTGTTCATCTTTGTTCTGTAGCAGCGTCGAAACCATTTTGGACGGGTCTAAAATCCCGGTCCTGTAAAAGAAGGTGTTTGACTTTAGTCTGTGTTTGTGACTTAGAGTGTACAAGTAGAACAGGATCTATTTTCTGGACATATAATAAGAAATATTTTGTACTAGATTTATAATAATAATGAATTTGTCCTTCTTGATGCAAATACACCAATGCAACATTTGACTCCACGTTGTTTGTTTTCGATGCTTAACATTGTGACAAAATCTTTGTTTACTTGTAATGTCCTACAGCAGATGCTGAAAGCAGATTGTCTTTGAGTTTATGCGACTGGGGATATAAATAGATTCTTTGACATTATTGACAAATTGCAGGTAACGATGCAGTGTGTGTGCACTGTTTTATAAAAGTGTTGTTTGTTTTCTGATGAGCCTCAAGGGCTCCCAGCCATCTTAAGTAAACTCCAGATGTTTATTGTCACTTTGGCGCCATGTTGTGTGTGGAAATCTATTGTATCACATAAAGCTAAAAGGTTTCACCAAATCCTTTTCCAAAGGCGGTGCAATAAAAATGTCAAAATGTTGAATGTACAAAAATATATGTCTAGTTGCTTCTAATATATTCTGGTGTCTATGCATTTGCAGACACTGTGGATGCTTATGCCCTTTACATCTTTGGAGCTTGTACTTCACATGCTTCTCAGACACTACATGAACATGGAGGTGCACTTAGTTGCCCGTGTCATTCAAGTGTCTCTCTCAAAGACTGAAGTTTGGTAGCAGGTGCCAGTTTGTTCAGTTTCCTTCTCCACTAACTTGACTGTCAATGCTTCTCAAAGTCTCTTAACAAGAACACATTTCCTCTGCTGTTAAATAATTCAGTGTTGCTTTGTTATCGTCTGCCAGTCGTGCATTTGATTCCATGTGCGTCTCCTTAAGAGCAGACAGTCATGTTGACACATTTTTCTTCTTTTGCTCGTCTGTCAGGCGGGCGCACACAGTCAGATGGCCTTACACCGCCCTCTGTAGTTGACTATTGATCCGTGGTGGTGAGTGTGATTAGGAGATATAGCAGTCTTAGACCCGCTAATGCCTGGGTTCACAGGACTCGCACTCTCATGTGACACACTGAGCACACGGCTTACAGAACAGCCAAGAGGGAAACAGCTGAGAAGCACACAACTGGTGCCTACTGTTAAAATACCAGTTTTCAGGTCAGCGCACCACACTCGCCCGGGAACTATGTCTACTGGCATCTGGCTGTGGTTGCTAACAAGTAGACTGTAATTGAGGAAAGCGCTTGAGTAGAGGCAGAAAATCAGAGTCCTAGAGAGAATGTGGGGGTTCAACAAAGGATATGAGCAGATTGGCGCACCAGCTAGACAGAGGCCATGGGGTTTAGGAATATGAAGACAGAGAAATGGAGTAGAACTGGAAAGAGTGCTCCTGGTATTAAGAATAATTCACTTTAAAACAATGTCTTTCTCAGGATTATTATTTCATATACAAGGTGTTGTTGTCTTTTTGTGGTTACACTGGATATTTTTGACTTTTTTTTATCATCCCATTAACATTAATCTATAATTTCAAAGTCTCTCACAAGTATTATAAAAGTTGGCATATACAATGAAACACAAAAGTGCTTCTTTTTTTTCACTTTATACCCAATTCTTTTGAAAGATTTGATTTTTTTGCAGCTTCTCCGCTTTTTTTTTTTTTGCAGGACAATTTTGACTTTTTCATCATCCTATTAATGTTAATCTGTAATTTTAAAGTCTCTCACAAGTATTATAAAAGTTGACATATACAATGAAACATAAAAGTGCAGTTTTTTCACTTTATACCCATTTTTTTTTTTAAATATTTCATTTTTTTGCAGCTTGTTTTAAAGCTATTGCATGCAAGTTTGGCAGATGTGAAACCTGCTTCCCTCCTCTCCTTTTCTTTCTTCACCTTTCTCCAGACTCACCTGTGCTCTCTGGTCTTCTGTTAGACCACAGCGACTATTAGACTACAGTAAAATAGACAGCATCTAGTGGTGATATGTGAGAATGCAACAGGGAT
The DNA here is from genome assembly GCF_009829125.3 of Periophthalmus magnuspinnatus. Lineage (NCBI taxonomy): Eukaryota > Metazoa > Chordata > Actinopteri > Gobiiformes > Gobiidae > Periophthalmus > Periophthalmus magnuspinnatus. The sequence continues at coordinate 4,270,087 of NC_047126.1, read as the reverse complement.
GGGTCGGCCAGTCAGTTAGAGATGTTAGATTTAAGTTGATTGATATTCTAACTTTGTGTCATAAAAATAACCCGTGTAACTTGTGAGTGTGAGAGAACTGAAAACCTCACATCTCTAAACGCTGTGTCTGTGTAAAAACGTACTGTTGAGTGTCTCCGTTGCCGGCTGGTAGCGTGTCATCATTGTAGTCTCCTCCTGTAGTAGCTTCTGGCTCCACACTGCCCTCTTCACACACCCGCTGTCGACTAGAACTATAGAGAATACAGTACAACAGTTTACTTTATACCGGTCTCTACAAAAGTGCACTCTGCGTCAAATGGCTAGCCGAGCAGCTTGGTCAACATGAGAAACCAAACCATCTGTGGCTATAGTGCTGTTGGTTTTACAGATGGCGATTTGAGCTGTTGGCAAAATGGAGCTACAGAAAGTGATGGTATGTTCCTTAAAGGGCCCATGTTACGCCATTTTCTGATCTGTTTTATAATGTTTCCTTGTGTTTTTTTGCTCCATACACCTTCACTAGAATCTTTTGAGTGATTTTAGCCCCTGGAATTGCCAATCTCTTCTGATCTAAAGGTAAAACGAGCTGTTAACGTGACATCACAAGGTGGAACGGAGCATTTTGAGTATGAGTTGTTTAGACTAAATAATAAAGTGTTACTCAGACATGTGTGAATGAAACAAAACACAACTCCAGGTCTGTTTTTGAGGAGGTAACAACACTATAACATGGCTCAATTTCGTGTAAGATAGGACCTTGAATGTATCTTGCATAGCATTTTGTGTGCATTTTGAGCAAGATACAGCAAGTAATAATAGTGCTGGGCAGGTTTTGAAAAGGCACATTTGGATTGTACTTCAGCCCGAGAAAATATTGGACACAGAGAGAATATTTAGTGAGTGCTCCCGCTGAGTGAGTCAATAGAAATCACCTCTGTGGGGTATAGACTGTTACCGACCTGTTCTTGCTCCGATTTCTCAGGATATAGACGATGATGACAACTGTCTCCAAAACCAGGAGGACAGCGGCACAAATAGCCCCAATCTTCCAGGCTTCTTGGCTCAGCTCAGCGCTTGTTTCTGAAAATAGATTTGGAGAAAAAATAACCAGGACAAATAAGACATAGAGTTTCCCATCGAGAGATAAGATTCATGATGATTGGATCTGATCATATTTTCAGACTAAGTGGTGTATGGACAAACTGCATATAGACGGTAGGTAGGAGGTGGTGGACATGTACATTTTTAAGGCCTCGGAATGAGTCCATGAGAACCAAACGCACAGGGTGTATTGGGAGTTGTTATCATTTTTTTACTCTGATTGCCAAAACTACCAGCACAAGTTGTGATCACCATATGGTCTTAAATTCTACTGTAATACTTATGTGAGCTGAAGGATGCATTATTTCTCTTGACTAAAGCTCCTCATCAAGAGCAAGTGTTTTACATGTGATAACGATAAGCGTGTTTTGAGCTTGTCGAGTATTTGGGGAAAGCCTTTTTTTCACTTTATTGACCCATTTTGTCATGATCTGTCCATGTTAGCTAATATGACAAATACAATATCATTCATAATATTTTTACCTCCATTTCTAGTTTTATCTTCCACAAGCTCGTTGGCTTCACCGAGCTGTTCTTCAAGTTTTGGTGGTAAAACCAGCACGTCCGTCACAGCATTGTCCAGTGCGGGATTGGCCTGTGTCTGGTCATTTGAAGGAGATTGGATCTCATTGCCATAGTTTGCCCTTTCATCTCCAGGGGTACTGGCGCCCGCCTCTACCCCACTCTGTGCGGGGCTCGGCGGGGGGCTCTCGGGGAGTAGCTCTGAGCTCTGCTGGACAAGGCCTTCTTCCTGCACAGCACCAGCAGTGGCCTGGGACTCTCCATCAGAGGTCTCCTGCACTTCTGCAAGAAAGTTTTGGTATGTGACACACATATGAAAATGAAGGCGAGAAACTTTAATGTTTCTTGAGTGGTCCTATGGAATGTAGAACAGGCTGTGCATGTGTCAAACTTAAAACACGATTTCCATCTCAAAGGAGCATTTTCAACATCTTTAGTATAATAATCATAATATTGTTGGATTGGACTGTCAAATGCACAATAGTATTAGAAATAATAAGGCATTGAAATGGCTTTACTTCTTTTACAATGTCTTTATTAGTGTGTAAAACTATTCAAGCTTATCCAAAACTCTTGGTTCATGTGGTTAAATTTTTAAAGACAAATTCCAGGGATTTGTGACCCACCGACTAAGCTAGCTTAGCATTTTTTCACTGATTTTTAAGTGAGGATTGTTTCCTGACAAAAGTCAAGCCACTTTTTTACATTGACCTGATAAATAAACCTTTGAGCATGTATCTCACCTTGATCATGGTCTTTACTGTCATTAGTGGTCTCTGATGCTGGCTCCTCTTCTCCTGCTTCCGATCCTCCAGCTACTTTGGGCACTATTGATCCTGCTTCAATCACTGTCTCCCCATCACCCAGCTCCTCCACCCCGACACCTCCCTTCTCAGTGTCTACCTCCTGCATTACTAAATTGCCTTCTACCTCCCCTGTGTGCATCTCATTGTCTTCGAGTCTATTAGTGTCTAAAGCCTGCTCCAGGGCATCTCCTGCAACAGTTTGGGCTGTGTCAACAACCTCATCTGCAGGTTTTTCTATCACAGATTCCTGCTCCATGTTTGTCAGATCAGGACTAAGATCTGCCACCACCTCTTGTCCTGGATCTCCACCGACCACCATCTCTACAGCGGATTCATTGTTAACTGGTACATCACTAGTTTGTTCCATGTCGTTATTTTTATCTGCCACTTCTTCAGTTTTTTCTCTCCCATTTGAATCTATTATGGTTTCACTTTCACCCTTTACTACAACCGCCCCATCTTCAAGCGCCTCCACTACCTCCTGCTCCACACCTGTCTCTTCTATGACTTGTCCTTCCTCTGTCTGTCCAGTCTGATCATCTTGTCCCACCCCTGCCCCCTCCACAACCACCGCTCCCTGCTCCTCCACCTTTGCCTCCCCCGCGCTCTCCACCACTCCCAGCGCGGCCTCCACCACCCGCTCCAGCAGCCCCTTCAGCACCTCCTCTGCCCCCTGGCCCTCCTTCTCCGAGGCTTCCTGCACGGCCTGCTGCACCTCCTGGAGACTCGGAGGGGCCACGGCGGGGATCACCTCTGCCCCGAGCGGCTCCTGCTGCTGGGATAAGGCCTGGGCTTCATCGTGGAGGCTGACAGCGCTGGACTGGAGGGAGGAAGTTGAATCTAGAACAGCAAAATGTAGAGGTATGTTAGAACGCAAGGCCCGAATTCACCAAAACGGAATTTTTTTTCAAGTTCACATTTTTCTTGAGCAAAACCACGTGCACAGGCAGAAAGAGCAAGTCCCTTCCTGTAACTTTTTCCAAATCTGGAACACTCATATTGTGCTAAAAATGATAAATTATATGCTATATATACACACTATAATATAAACAAAACGCATTGAACAACCTACTTTACATTCCACATAGTTATTTGAGTGTAATAAGAGTAAGCAGAAGGCAAAGTCAGTCTTTCATGTGTAATGTTGTACTGCTGCTGTTGTGTCCTTGGACAAGAAGGCAAAACCATGGCTATTTTATCCCCAGAGAGATGAGAAGCCCGTAGTGATGGATTTATGCACTGCTAATGCATAATTTGGAGCGCGATAAATGTTATCATTAATTAACGATTTCTCAATTATTTAAAATGTATAAATAAAGTCACAGTAATAAAAGATGAGATAAGAAGCCATACCTTCAGATGTGCAATACTGTATCAAGAAGGCTATTATTAAACCTTTCAAAATGCTGTAGTCCATTTCGGCATTCAGAGCAATAGTACCATCCAAAACACTGTCTGTAACCCTATGGTCGAACTCAAAGTGTCTATTGACCAGCGAGTGCGTAACCAATGAACGGCAGGACAGTAAATTGGACAGAGGAGGTGATGCTAACAGGTGACGCTGACATGAGGGAGGGTGGAAAAGGAGCAGCGCCATGTTAATTTTTGCGTGTGTCTTGGTGCTACCTGCAGGATGGGAGATGGGAGATGGGGGTGTAAAGTCGCACTTCACTGTAAAATGCTTTTGTAACCTGTTCTAGTGGTGTGGTGGAGCACTGGCGGCATGTCGCACACTCGGTGAACTCCTGCCTGAGCAATTATAGGAGGCTTGTGAGTTTGGGACCGGAGTGATGCTGCCAATTGACTTTAACATGGAGGAAAAAGCCAAAATGTATGTATCAATTTCAAGTAGGAATTGGGATGATGTAATGTTATGTAATTGGATCTAGAGTTGTTAAATGGAGCAAAAATCAGATACTAAGCGAGACTAAAGCTGGTATCGAAACTAGATCTAGTCATTTGAAGTATTGATACTTAAAAGTCACATTCTCAGGACAGAAATTAAACTTTACTGAAGCTTTAGAATGATCTCGAGCTGTATCAGAACAAATATAAGACACGTAGACTCGTATACACCCATGGACGACTGACGGATTACACAGATATAACACCACATGGGACTAGAAAAGAAAATACTACCATTTAATGTTAAAAATCACATTATATTGTTTTACTAAAGAATTTTTTAATCATTGTGGTATTGGAATCAGTATTGAATATTGAGTATCAAGCCTATTCCTTAGTACTGAAATCAAAATCATGAAGTTTTAGTATCTTATTTTAGTAATTTTAACACTAATTGTATCGCTCAGCATGTATTTTAGTTACTTTTTGTCTAATTATTCAGGAGAATAAGGCACCAGCTGTCTATACATCGTTTTTTCCCCTTAACTCTCAGCATTTATTACATTTTTTACGATTGTTGGATAACAAAGATGCCATACCCCGCTTATTATAAGTATTATGTAATGTCAATGGTCTCTACTCTGCTGGTTTGCGTCATGTCCCTGCCGAGTTTGGTCATGACTTTGTGGAAGAAGGAAGCTCGTGATTACAAATGTGTGGTCATACGTACAAAAAATTGACTTTTGAGATACACTCCAATAATAAGGTAAGAAAGGAAATTCACACAGCCAGACTTTTGCACTCTCAGTTTTATTTTCAATTATTACACCTAGAGACTGACCGGGTTTTTTTCACGGCCCATGCTCATACTGATTGTTAAGTGTTGCTCTTGACTGATCAACAATCTAGCAACAACTGACTGAACAGACGGGGTATATATAGACTACCCAGGGCTGATTGGCAAATAGACAGCAGCAGCAGGGAAAAACAGGGAAAAGAAGGACCAGAACAGGCTGGAAAACGGAGCTGGACTCGGGATAAACATGAAAACAGGCAGAACTGTGACAATAAGGACAAATAATCTCAATAGAAATGATTTTTCCACAACCCTGTTTTTACCACCTACCCATAATGGAGCAGTGTGTTAAAATATGTGTGTTAAAATAAAGTTTTACACAGCGATTGGTGAACCTAAACCAAATATCAGTCTGGGTGGGAGTTTTAAGGGTCCGGTCTCCTGTTGGTCCCAGAGTCAGGACTAAATATGGAGAATCAGCGTTTCAGTTTTATGCAGCTAAATGATGATGATTATTTGTGATTATTTATGATTATATTTGTTGTATTGTGATGTCTTAATGTCTTTCTTATTCTGTAAAGCACTTTGAATTACCTTGTGTACGAATTGCACTGCACAAATAAACTCACTTTGCCGTAAGGCCCAAAAAACTGCAAATACCGGCCTATCTCTAATTCCACCACATGTGACATTTTAAAGTCCTTATTCTACACCAGTTTTTGACTTTTTTTTTTGGACCCAGCTCACAAAACTCATGCGGCACCAGTCTTGGATGTGTGTCTCTGTCTACATACAGCTTTAAAATTAAACAATCAATAACTTAAAGTGGTTTATTGATATTTCAAGTTCATAACAAGAATATAATATATACACAAACTTTTTCACTTTAGGGCCATCTTGATCTCGATGGCAGACGTGTGGGTGCTAGTGCGATATAACTTTCTTCTTTCACTTCAGCTTTGAACAGTGATGCCTTCTGATACCTCCCTCTTGATTTTTAGCTTGAGGATGGAACTCTCTTGTTACTCTTTGTACTTGCTTTTTCAGATTTTTCTTTTTACATCGCCTCTGTATCATGTATATACTAAAATCTCCATACATTTTTATTAGTATAGTTATGTTAGATTTTAGTTTTAAGAACCAAACTAAAATGCACTGCAGTTTGGCTGTTCATTTCATATGTCGCTCTGTTTATTCCCCTTTGAGGAAATAATAACTCTTCCATTGTTACCATGTGACCAGGTCTTCAGGGCAGCCTCACCAGCGCTTGCCTCTCAGTGGAATCAGCTGATTGTGGCCAAAGGCAGCATTGATCGCTGCGCCAAAAGACCAGCGTTGCCCAGACCAATATCCCACCACATTGATTGCACTTTTCCCAGCAGGAGTTGGTGAAAAAGTGGCTGTAATAATAATAAAGACGCTGTCATTGTCAATGTTGGGGAGAACCTGTCAGTGTTATTCTGTTTCCGTGTTGTCTTTGGAGCTGCGGGAGATGCCGCACTGATCTCGTATTTCTATTTAGATTTTGCTTGACAATTCTCTGCTACATCTCCTCTTCTGCATATCATAGGTCTCTGCTGGCAGTCTCAAAACAAAACAGAGTTAGACTGGAGGGCTTCAGAGGAACAGGAAAGATGCCTTTTTTTGTGGTCCCGTGAAGTCCTCCTCAGAGCAAAAGTTTCAGGCGTTGTTCTGTTCTGGAGACTCTTTGGGTGCTCATTCGTGACTGCATGAGATTAGGTTTGAAAGGTTAATGCAGTCACATGAGCTGCACATTGTGCTTTGTGCTAGCAGGCAGTAGCTTTTCAAAACTTGTGACTGACCTGGAGACGGGGATTATTACAACTAAACATACTGTATTTTCCATTCAACTTTAAAATGTTGAAAAATCTTGAGCATTCATTTAAAGTTGAACTTTTTCTGTGTTTTGGTGTCGTTTGTGTGTGTGCTGAGTGTTTAGGCCGGAGCTGTGTGGTGCTGTGATGCCATAAGAGTTACAGTCTGTATTTCACATGTCCCTGGTGGAATTTCAGTCGTGCTTTGCTTGAAAAAGGTGGTGTGAGTGAATAGCCAATACTAACCTCTCTAGGGCAGGGTGATATGGCCAAAACATTGAATTTTTGCACACATTGGACGAATGATTGAATGATTTTAGTTGAAGTCAGGTCCAAACAGGAGAGGCACATTTTCATTCTTATCATATCCTATTACTTCAGTTACATTTGTATGAATATGTAATCTAATTTGAATAGTTTAAATAAGAATGATGCCAGTTGTTTAGCTGCACAATAACCCTGCTTTGCAAATAAGTTAGTCAGGAGTAAACGTGTTTCATAATAATCCTCAATTTTCATTTTTTGGTAATTTTCAAACTCTTGATTATTAAATACACAAACCAATAGAATTAATTTGCTTAATTGCGCAGCCCCACTAACCTCAGTCCCTGTTTTACATGACAGTCGGACTAAAATCACATTCGGCCTGTACATAAAAACATGTTGTGTGTGTGTGTGTGTGTGTGTGTGTATGTTGTGTAGTCCTGATTTGATTGCAAAAACAGTAGAATCTCCTTTTTCCATACTGGATTTGGCTTTATATATCCATCCTTGACATATTTGGGTAGAGATTCGTCCCCAGTGTTTGTCCAGCTTTTTGTTGCTGTCGTGACACAATCCTTTTCATTTTTTTCTGTCTGAAATTTGCTGTTATTGTAGTCCACAGATTTGCTCTTGGTGTCACAGCATGCTGTCTTGTTCACTTGCGTGCCTTGTTTCTTGAAGGATCGCTCCCCACTGAAGCACGCTGGAGTTTTCTGAGTAATGGAAGTGCACTTAGGAGGCTAGGATTCCCCTGAGGAGGGCGGGCTGGTGGAAAGTTGTCAATGGCTCGTTAAAATATCCAGAGTGACCATGCTGTTAAATTGAGAGCGCCTCGGGAGGTCACTGCCAAAGACCAGCAGAGGGGGCTGTCCCCATTCAAAGGGCACAAACAGTTGGTGCACGTCAATGGCTGCACAGCATTTGTACAACAACAGTATCCCTCTTTAAATGCAGCTAATATCACAAGTTAAATTGCACATTATTTTAGACTACAAATGTTTTTTCATCTCTTCTTCTCTGTCTGCTCTCTCCACTCTCTGCTGCTCTGTCTCTGTTTGTAATTTCAGGAATTTTTCAAAAGGATGTTCCCCTCCAAATATCTAGGACATCTTTTTAGGTCACAAAAAAATGATCCGGCAGACTTACAAAACACGCAGAGGAAGTTACCTTTTTTTGCATATATGGAGATCTGAGCCTTTTCCTACCAACACAAACAACAACAACCAAATAATGTATGCTCTCATTATTATTCCCATTTAGAGTTCTAATTTATTCGGCCTTCGTGGGGAACAGCCGTTTCAAAGGGAAAACGATGAAATGTAGCTTGTTGATAAGGCACAAAAGTTAAATCAAATTATTCAGTCACCCTCTCTGTTTCTCTCTTCTTTACACACAAAGTCTCGGACCCATTACGTCGGCACAAACCTTATTTCAAATGATGTACCGAGTGTGCACGCATTCTTTGGCTGTTTAAGGTTTAAAAGCAGCTCAATGATCTGAAGGAACAGAAGTCTAAAATTCTCCATAAGCGCCATATGTTTGGAACGATTGACAGATACAAAAGGGACTGCCAAAAAAACAAACAACTCCTACTCAACAATTGTACATCCAACACAAGGACAGACACATCCAATTCCACATTAAATCAAATATAGATGATAATGAAACGCGTAGATAAGGCAAAACATTATAACCACCCAACGCTTCGGCCATTTTGTAGACGTTGACCCCTTTTCTCTCATGTCAGTAGTCATAACCGTACGCCTGATTGGGTTCACTAATCTAAAAAAAAAAAAACACAAAACAACCCCAAACAATGCCTTCTGCCTTTTGCTTCTAAATAGAACACTTATATAAGGCACCATTGTGGATTACGTAAATGTCTCAAACTTATCAATATTTTATCCTCTGTGCGTTTGATGTGTTTGGTAATTGGATATTTATGTCGCGGGCATCCTCCCTCGAAGCCCCCCATTGCAGTTTGGCATTTGTATATGCATGTGTTTATCTAGAGATGTGCCACGTAAAGTAGGTCCGTGTTCGCAAAGACTCCTCACTTCCCACACTTGTGAAATGGCTCATGTTTATTAAGTTTATTCAGTGATTTCATGTAATCCGGTCAAGACTGTGTGCCAGAGGAATAATGCTCTCATTATTACACACGTATGCGCATCTCTCCTCCTCCTCCTCTCACTGTGGGATGGTCAAATAAAGGGGAGCGCTCCGAGGTTGGTCCTTGTCTTTTGCATGTGGTGGAGTCCCTTGGGTGCTGCCAAGCTGGTAGTTCCTCTTTGATGAAGATGGAGAACAAGGAGAAGTGAGGGAGGAGGAGCGCTAGTATGGGGACTCCTTTGTGGCAACTTGAGTCCAATAAATGTTTCACATTACTGACAGTTACTGTGACAAAAGAAGAGTGTGTCTAGAAAGTGTCTGACAAAACCATTTGAAAGAGCGACCTGGGTATCACGCAGTGGAACTTAGAAGAGTGGAATGTAAAAGAAAATGGTAGAATGTGAATAGTCGGAATGAAGTGAATATGGCTCAAAAAATGTAGTTGCCTTCTTTGGCCAAGTGAGGGTGCTGTTGGGTTTTCTTTCACAGGTCCCAGAGGAACTGTAAGGAGATGCATGCCAAGACAGAAAAAGAAATGAAAACCATAGAGATGTGAACAGAGCAGGGGCTGAGGCAGGAGGGAGGGAGGGAAGGAGAGAAAGAAGTCTGACTAGTACCTTCACACTCCATTACATCACTGTTGTGTTTGAGAATCCTCCTCTACGGCTGACGTCAGCAGGACCCGCTCCAATTACTTGTGTTACAGGAGCGGCACCAGCATCACTTTATAACACAACAACAGATATGAGCCAACGCGTGAAAGCCAACTACAACAAGACATATGACATTTAGCTCGGTGCTTATCCTCTGCTGTTTACTGTCCCAGGGAGCGTGTCAAATTGTGAAGGAATGCAGATGACAATGCATGGCAAAACAGAAGAGAAAAGTGGGGTCTGAATTTAAAAGTTAAAACTTCATTAGCATATTATTCAGTTTTAACTTTTCGCTGCGTGTCACATTCTTTGTTACATTTTTATTTTATTTTTTTGCAGAAGGAAACTTACTTCCTCCATTATTTGTTAAAGTATGCTTCATCATCTCCACATCTTGGTTGGCTCGCTGGAGGATTTGACCTATGGCGCTTGTGTTCGTCTCACACTGTTCCTGGTCTAAACTTTCTTACTTTGTCGTGGCTTGAGTGCGTTGAACTCAGGTTTAAAACATATTTCTGTAATATTAAATACATATTACAGCATCATATCTAGTCATTAATAGGTTTAGTTTCAGTATCAAAGTCTTTTTTTTTTTTTTTTAGTATGCACGGCCAGATTAGTGCCAAATATTTAATTAGCTTAATAAACCGCACATGGCTTTTACTAAGTTATATCGACTAATTAAAACCGCAAGCAAATTTAGTAACAAATTCAAGAAAGCTACGTTTATAAAAGCAGCCAAGTAATGGAGTCTGAGCAAATGAAGGTTAATAAGCGGAAGGGAACGGGTCTCTTCACAGGGTTGTTCTAGACAGCTTTACTGCTCATCACACTAACAGCACCTCTGCCCCTCCGCTGATGTGCCTGCTTACCTGCCTGCCTCCTCAGCACTTCAGCACCAAGTTGTCTCAAAGTGCACTCGGAAAAAAAGAAGTGAAGATACCGCAGCGGGGAAGTGTGAATATAGGAATCTCTTGGCGTCTCCCGGCTGTGGCATTTCTCCATGTGGCGTTCAGATGTGATGCATGCGTGCGAACCCGGGCGTAAGGGGGTATATATTTACAGCTATATGTTTTGTTTGCCGCTAATGATCTCTATGTGAAAGTAGCTCAGCGCCTGGAGGTCCCAGATAACCCGTTTGTGTGATTTTTGCAGAGGCTTGCGGATATTCTGGTCTTATCATCAATCATTAGACTTTCTTGCTAGCTGTTTGAATCAGGTTTGCCCCGCTGCGAACACATTTTAGTGTAACCGGATATGTTTGTGTGTGTGTGCGTACGCGCGTGTTGTGTGCGAGCCCCGCTGTGACTGCAGATACAGCAACACTCAGCACTGGACATCACAGCGGGACACTTCCTGATGGAGACTAACAACCATTGTGTGTGTACGTGTCCATATCTGTAATGTGTGTGCGCTGGGAAATGTCTAGCGTGGCCAAAGGTGGAGAAGAAAAGGAGGAGGAGTTCTGACATAGTTGGCTACAGTAATCCACGGAATACACACCGGCTCTGTGTTTCCAGGTGCAGGGGCTGGTGACTGCTGGTGATGAAGCAGCTACTCGAAGGCAGAAATAGGTCAGAGAGCCTCGGGGCCCAAGAGTAAGGTGCGCTAGCCTCTCTCTCTCTCTCTTTCTATCTATGTTTTCTTATGTGCACCTACTGAAAATGAGTCCATCCTATCCCAAGGCACACATTAGTCTAGCCGTGTCAGTGTTCATTAATAAAGCAGCTTTATAGAGAAAGAATACAGTTGTAGTTTCGATTCCATAGCGTGGTAGCGTAGTGGTATATCTACTTCAACACTAGCTAAGAAAGCGCTGTATTTGTGTATTTGTACATATTTATCAAAGTCTGTACACGAAGGAATAAGGGTATAGTGAAATATCTAGGCCAAGCTTCAAGATATTTCACTGCTCGTTCACATCACTCACACCGACAGGAAAAAAAAAAAAATAGACAATGAAGTGATGTTGATGAACTACACCAGTGATGTTGATGAACTACACCGGTCTGAAAATGTTCAAAATCAGATTCGGATGTAGGGTACTGTAAACAAGCAAATCCAATTTAGACCAATTTGTGCAGCTCAAAAACTTAAGCAGAAGGGGAAGTGAAATATATTCGTACTTAAAAAAAAAAAACCAGAAGCTCCAGACTTACTTTCTTACCCTAAATACGTTGCATTCAGGGGTGAAATTTGTCATAATTTCAGATGGAGGGAGGGGTCTGTAAAACTCTACAGGAGACTTACAGTTTTTGGAGTAAATATCACAACTTATGATGTAGTAATGTTGAGCCATATTATCATTTTTTTGGGGTTCGGCTTCACAGACTTGTCGTATTAATCTTGTGGACAGTGTTGCCAGGTGCACGGTTTTCCTGTAGAATTGGGCGGCGTCTTAAAAGCTTCTTAATATTATCCACGAGTTTGGACAGAGCTATTTCCCGTGTAAAACGCACTGATTTTTAGAGTAATCCTATTGATAGTCCTGCATTTTGGTGATAAATCTTCATATCCAAAGCCATCAGAGGTTTGTGGAACTTCTATTTGTGCGAGAAAGAGGGGAGAGGGCGGGTCTGTGTCATAAATACTTTCTACGGGTTTTGGGTGTTTTTTCATTCGCTCTTGTGCGGGTTCGGTTGCAGAATCCTGGCAACCCTGCTTGCGGTTTAAAGTCCTTTCAACTGACAACAATTAGGTTTTTGTGATTGAATATTGGCACCACTTTCTGAAGCTACTGGGCATTTATATTTTCACATTTTTTGTATTTATGTTGATTGAAGAGAAGATGTGGAACTTTGTGCCAGTTTTTGTTGCATGTTGTTGGTCCAGCAATAGATATATATTAATCATAATCCAAGCCAATAAATCTGGAAACTACCATAGTATTCTGAGCTGTCGTCAGGTTAAATTTTCTCATACATTGATACTTTACAGTGACATCACGCTGGGGGGCTTCTACATGTATCTTTATGGCAAATGTTCAGCAGTTACCGTGGTGACACAACGCACACATCAGCCAACGCAGCCAAAGAAATAGTTTAAGTCTGAAAACCCAAGAAAAAATACAAAATGGATTTAAACAACGCGATCGATACGAGCATTCATCCTCCTGGGACTGGTTTAACAGCTCAAATCACCTGTTGTAGTTCCAGCTAAGTCAGTTCTTTATGGTCACATTTTGTTAAAGCAAAGACTGGATAAAATCGAACTTGAATAACAGCTTCAGACAGAGCAGAACCTACAGTTAGCATCACAGACTCTGCTCTCTTTGGGGCTCTGTTAGACTTAATAATCTGATAATCTGAGCTTCATTTTCATGCAATCTGACCAAAAAAAAGCTGATTTAGTTGGAACTACAACAGGTGAGCTGATTTGACTCGCACACGTACAATTACAGTCACGATAGTTTAGCATTAGCCAACAGTTTTTCAGTCCGTCACTCTCTCGCTCTCACTTTTTTGTTGAAAATCAAACACCTAAACAGAACCATAAACGCTCGTCTTCATCACAGGCTGCTGAAAATGTGTTATTTAAATCCAATCTGACAGACGATCTTAAAATTAATCTCGGCATGTTTGATAATCTCTGCATTGTGTCTCTGTGGTAACTTCTGAACATCCCACCATAGATACAGGAAGAACACCCCCAGCGCGACGTCAACATCAATACCATGTTTCAAATACGCCACAGAAATGACTGATTAGAGCCAAATTGTTGCTGATGGAGGCTGTCTGGTCTGAAGCCACACAATACTCCGAGACCACCCCCCCAACCACTGCATTCAGAAGTGGGATTACGGCCGAGGTATGGGAATGAGGCTTACCTGCTAGTCCCCAGTCCCTTAGCAGAGCAGAGATTAGCTCCCTACATAAACACGTTGCTATAACTGACTAGCAAGGATTAATGGAAGCAACGGATACAGAGGGGGTTTAAAATTCATGTGTTTGTGTTGCTTTGAAGCTGTCTCTATCCAGATATCCCGGGTAGTAAGTAGTTTTCAAACTTTCAAACTTATTAAGGCCAGATTAGTCAGCATATATAAATCAACAAGACAAACGGTCCAGTGTAGCAGTCCTCCATTTTTACACTTGAATCATGCCACACTGTTTACTTCAAAGTTGGCCCGGTGTCTGTCAGGCTGGGGCTATTTATTTGTCAGAATCAATAGCGATATTTGTTATTGTGTTTACTTGTGAGTTCTGCCCTGTCAGGAGTCGCCAGCTATTTGTTCGTCCAGAATCAATATTTTGTTGCATCCGTTACACCTGTGAAGCCAAACAGCTGCTATCACAGAGAATAAGATGTTATGTAACAGATATGAAGTTACAGTATGTGTAGGACGGTGATTCAGTGCTGGCTTGTGTGTGAATAGCTTTCAGAAAAAAATCTGGGAGATCGGGGAGAAGCCAGTTGATTGGCTGTGGCTCATTTGAAGCACAAGTTGGAGATGTAATTGGTCTCCTGACACTTGCACACACTCACAGGCTCATTGTCTGTTTTTTCCATGCCTTTGAACACATCAGAATGCATTATCTCTAGAACAAAGCATGTGTGCTTGGGATTGTGTTGATTAGTCAATTAGACTACAGGGATAAGGAAGCTCGGGTGGAGCTCATTATTCTAATGTCTCATTAAGTCCCAATTCAAATAACGGTGGTGAGACCCCCGCTTTTAATACTTTACCTTGTGGAACGTGGGATTGGACAGAAACAAACACCAGAGCTCATGTGGTTTGTGGACTTGGTATGCCTAATTTTAATACACAGGCTTTTCAAACTGGTATTTTCACAGAATAAAACCATTTCAATACCAAATGTAACCCTCCTTCACACACTTATCAATTCTAGGAACCTGCAGGGAATGACATGTTTGTGAAAAGTATTGGAACTCTTCAGCAGAGCATTGATAAACCCTTTTGGCAAAACTTGCCCATGTCCATCTCTGTCTATTATGTACAAAAGATGGCTGTCCTTCAGTGCTCTCTGTTGCATGTCTTTCCTGGCCAGATGTGAGAGTAAAGTACAACCCACTGGTTTATTGGACAGGATGGATGTAATTGTGAACAAAGGTGAAGAAAAGGGTCAATCTGATTTACTGTGTTGCTGATGTTTGAGGAGCAGTGGACTTGTTGGTTCTGTCATTGGCCAGTTTGAGCTGTATAAACAGGACATGTTGTCCTAAGACCAACATATATTAGCACATTGACCCTGGACAAAAACTGACCAAAACACACATTGCGATGGTTTGTACTTGTGTATATTGCTGCTAAAACACACACACAGGCCTCCACAAGTTGAGCCAGAGGCGTATCTACTCAGGCAATTGCGTCGAGCCCCCTGACCACCACGGTTTCCTGAGGACAGTCCTTAGGCTGCTGCAGGGCCATATCAGTAGATTTAACTTTCAGGTCTGTCTGTTGACTGTAGATTTATTGTTAACCACACATTTATCTCACATACAGTCCCCAGTCATGAGTTCAGCAAACTGCAAAAACTCATTATGGAAACATATTTGTCCATCATGGTTTCACAGTCGAGCCACGGAGCTGAGCCACCAAGTCCTGGTCAGATTGCTGGTGGACATTGCCTTATATCTGTTTGAAGGGAGGAGCTAATTACACACCTATTGTTTACAGTGTGTACAGTACTGCTTGCTAACTCTTGTCCAGTTGGATCATACCTGGACAACAGAGGGATTACACAGACATACGCAGCAAATGTATTTTTTCTTCTGATTAGTGTCTGATAAACCTACAGCACAACTCCAAAATAAGATCATCACTTTAAAATCTGTGTTTGGTCTCTGGATACTGATGATCTGTCAAATATTGGGTCAGGCAGCTCAGTTGTTGTTCGTTATTTGGCTGTGGGAGAGATGAAGAAATCTCTCATCACAAAGAAACGTTACAGCTATACGCACCGGATACAAAGCAAGCGTTTTCATCTCAACTTTCATGAGAACCTACTTGCTATTTATATCTCATCACACAGGCAGGAGATCTGACAGCCCCGCCTCATTCCAACACCGCCCGTTAAAAAAAATTAAGCAATCAACGCCAGTGTCTTCTGCTCAAGTGCCTTGCTAATGTCCCTGACGGCTCACTTACATATAAAACAACTGGCAAAGTGTCATCTCGCTCAGACAGGCTTTGGCAAATCAAAGACCCAAGGAGCTTTTTATAAATATGTAATTGACAAAACATTTGAATAATAGTAATAATGATACAAACAGATTTCGGTAACTTTAACAAAACGCGTTGTGAGAGGTTGGTAAAATGTGTGAAAGGAGGGGTGGGAAAATACGCAGGCACAAAGGAACGAACGAAACGAAGGAAAAAAAGAGGAGCGAATCTCACCGTCTGACAGGTGGCACACTTTCACACACTCTTTGTGTTGATACACTCGGTAACTAATAATAACGTGGTTCGGAAGATGATGTAAGGCTGTGGAAAGATGTTGAAGCTCGCAACAAAATGAATAACAAGCTAAAAAAGCACAAAATGAAATGTCAAACCTGTTTTTTGTCAAACATGCAAAATAAACATAATTAAAAAGTAAAGGAGTTCGTACCTTTGTCTGGCTTTTACAGTAGTTGTTTTAGTAGTTGTACTAGTAGTGCTGTAGTATTGTAGTTGTAAAAGTAAATGATTAATGTACAAACGTAGTCGCTGTGTAAAACTAGTAGGAGTGCTGCCCCTAAAGGTGGGGGTTTGTCACTGCACTGGGGTCCAGAAGAGGATAGATCTTGTGTGCGACACAGTGCGTTTGATCAAGGACGAATGATTTTCCATTTACTAATAAAGTAGCAGGAGTAGGACTGGTTGCTATTGTAGAGATAAAATACTTAGTTTTTAACAGTACTTGAGTCCAAATTCAGAGTAGCAGTTCATTTGTATATATATTTTTTCTTGCCCTAAGAGCGCTGCTCTTTTAATGGGATTGGTCTAATTACTGTGTTTTCGGCTTGTTGTCTTGCCTGTGGGATCCCTTTGCGCTGCCTCCTCTTTCTACTGTGCCTGCAGGAGCCTGGTGAATGTGAAGATCAGAGGACCTATAAGAAACACTTCTAATGGAGTGTCTCTTTAGGCAACAGCTCAACTTCTCTCCCACTCACAAACTTTTCCTGGAGCGGTGCGCTCGACCTGCCACTAGTACACTGCACACTTCCTGTGTGTTTGCTGGTGCTGCAGACCCTAGTGTGTCGAGCCCATAGGAAGTGGAGCAGAGAGGGGACACTCCTCGCTTTTCAAACGCTTTCCAAGGATATCAGCCTAATTGCCTTCAGAGTTGTAAAGGCTTTTGCAACAATGCTGCTCATGGAAATAGTGCTGCCTTTAAGTGAGTGAATTGCATTAGTTCACAAGTATGTTTTCATTCCTTACTTTTCAAAATGTGCCTACTGTACCCACTGCGGAAAACTTGAGTATTTTTAGTTGTTGATATGATTTCTAGGTTTTATGGAGGCTAACTCTAAAACTTGTTGTAGACTTGGTTTTGCAGGGACTGGTCTGTTACGGATAAAGGGGGCAGGGGGAGTATTACACTTCTATGGGGTATTAACTGCTTATACATAAGATATTTAGATTCACCAAAAACAACTTATTAACATAACTTTTGGTTTTGATGCTCTTGTGTCCCTGCTCCTCCCCTTCAGAGCACTACCACAACACAATCAACGTGCATCCTGCTAATGAAACTACTTCACATCGCACCAGGTTTGTGAAGTTGTAGCCTGCTGGCAAATTGTTGGTGACAAAATGAAACGTACCACTAAGCATACGAAGAGTTGAAATAGTGCCCGGGAGAGATCACAAAATTACTCAAACATTCATAGACATATAAAACCCCTTCAGCCATGTTTTAGATGAGGGAACATTATGAAATTATAGAAAGTCAATTTTGCATAATAACCCTTCTGTAAATAGATATTATCCAGTGAACTTGGATACTACTACTGTGTCCTTGTGTGTGATAATGCCTTTGAATTGGCCTGTAGTAAATGTAAGCGCTCTAAACTACAACACTACCATTTTAAACTTGTTATAAAGGTATAAAACTGTGTAAGAATGACCTATGATGACTGAACGGCTGAAAGGTCAGAATGAAACAGTAAACCAACAATGGACCCAACTCATGAGTCTTATTCCAATACAGATCCTCCACTGTAATGACTAAACTCACACCTTTGAAATAATCTCATTGCAGCGGTCACTTCAGCTTCAAAATTATTTGCTTATGTCCTTCTAGTATTGTACTGAATGAATGTATCAAATGATTTAACTCAGATAAGCCTTGTACGGGGAGCAGTGCAGCTGGAGGTGTGAAGTGTCCTGATAGTACGACTTCTCTGATGGAGGTTTTCTCATCCTTCTCACTCGGCATGTGTGAGCTGACTTGTCTCCCACAGTTACACAGGACGTTCTCAGTTCAAGATCATTTACACTTTTTCACCGGCATCGGGTACGGCTGAATAGGCTTTGAGGAAACTCGTCTGTGTGTTGTTCAGTGTTACCGTCACCAATCTATTTGTTATTTCAATTGTTTGTGTCATCTGGTGTATCGCTTTGGTTTAAATTAATTGCTCGGTGGAGTTTCCTGCTTAGATGTTAAGTGGTGATGCTGTGGTGATAGTTCAAATTTGCTATGCGTGGAGTGGCTCTATTTTAAAAAGTCTATATTTAAATAGAGAGTTTCTTTTTATTAAGTAAGCTGTTTTACAATGATGAGCCGTCTGGACAGTGGTATCTCACGGTTTCCAGATTATGTGTAGCCGGTATCTGGTTTAATAACAACTGTGCAAGTGTCCTTATAAACCTTATGGCCTTACCGTTAACTACAGATAGAAAGAATTCTAGGAAGCTTAAACAAAGCATTTAATATATGTTCTAATGGAAGATAGGGCTGGGATTTAATAAGTTTTCTTCTTCCCACTACTTTTCGAGGTCTAGGAACAAATTTGTGAGATGTGCTTTGGGTGGGCCTGATACGTGTGCTCGAAATGAATAAATAAATAAATAGAAATAATTCAAATATATATTTAGGTGAATTGGTTGTCTTTGCCTCAGATGGAGGAGTTCAAGTATCTCGAGGTCCTGTTCATGAGTGAGGGATGGATAGAGTGTGAGATTGACAGGTGGATCGGTGCAGTGTCTGCAGTGATGTGATCGCTGTATCGGACTGTCGTGGTGAAGAAGAGGCTGAGTCAAAAGGCGAAGCTCTCGATTTTTCCAGGCAATCTACATTCCAGCCCCCATCTATGGTCATGAGCTTTTGGTAATGACCAAAAGGATAAGATCACGAGTACAAGCAGCCGAAATGGGCTTCCATCGCAGGGTGGCTGGGCGCTCCCTTACAGATACGGTGATGAGCTCAGACACACGGGAGGAGCTTGGAGTAAAGCCGCTGCTCCTCCACGTTGAGAGGAATCAGCTGAGGTGGCTCGGGCATCTGCTCAGGATGCCTTCTGGACGTCTCCCTGGGGAGGTGTTCTTCCCACCGGGAGGAGGCCCCGGGGAAGACCCAGGACACGCTGGAGGAACTATGTCTCTCGACTGGCCTGAGAACACCTTGGGGTCCCACCAGAGGAGCAGAAGGACGTGTCTGGGGTGAGGGAAGTCTAGGAGGGCCTGCTTTGACTGCTACCCCCACGACTCGGCCCCAGATAGGCGGAAGAAGATGGATGGTCTAAGAAAAATAAAACAAAAGTCTGAGGGGTTGCCGGGGCCTCCCCATCCTCTCCTTGGCATTTTCCCTTCACAGACTCAGAAAAGCACTGACGTATGACAAGGCATTGACTCTATCATGGTAAATAGTAAATTATCACATTTTTATATAACGCTCTTCCACCTTCAAAGCGCTGTACATCAAGGAACCACTCACCCATTAACACACCAGTGCACGCAGACACAATGATATTTATGTCAAGAGGGGGATTCAAACTGCCAACCTTTAGATTAGTGTATGAACACACCAACTGAGCTACTGTCTGTCACCCCTTCATGTGCAAATGACAGAGCTGACTGTGCTTCAAAACTGTTTTTTTGAGTTCATATATACTTTTACCCTCTACGTCTATGTTCCTTAACTGTTAAACCAGGCCCAGAGGAGAGGGATGAGGTTTCCCTGCTGAAAATGGAGGAGCCGTTCCCAAATAGTGAGTGACTCTGTATCAAAGCATCAGCCGTCCTGCAAAGAGTAAAACTGTAAAACTTTAAAGCAAAATCAACTTTTCAGACCTTTTAACCATGCTGTAGTTGTTTCCCCTCCTCATTTACTCTATCGAAGTTGTATTTGAAGTGATTCCTGCACATCTGAGCCATCTTTAATCACTTATTTACAAGACTCCATATTGCCGTTCAATCCCCGTTACGCCCACTGTGACGTATTTAAGATTCAGCAGCATCTAGTAGTAACTTTGGTACAAGTGTGATGCGCAGCTATCTATAGGAGAGGGCGACAGCTACACGGCTTTTTGTTTTGATGAAGTTTACGGCAAAGTCAGTTCCCATTCGGTAGTTTTCTAACACTGAAGTTTCAGGGTTTCAGAGATTATATAAGCCCAATAGGTCTTCTTTAACCTTTACTTTGTAGGTTTTTTTTGCTAATCTTTGACTTAAATTCTTGCATACATTCTGTGTTGTTTTGCTGGAGTAACACTTTCTTATTATAGACAAAATGCTAGTGATAAATGCCTTACCGGTATCGAGATAGATGACTCTGTTAAAGCTGTCTCTTCATTTATCATGGCCTACTGAAATGACTTTTATCTCCAGTAAACTGTTCACTGAGTTTACCCTGAGCTTCAAACGTTTGGGCTTTTTATAGTGGAATAATTAACAACGATTTCATCCATTTCATTACTGCAGTAACCGTTGTAGCTCTGATTAATTACATTTCTTAAATTGTGATCAGTCATTCTGCTACTTAGAGGACATTAATCTCGGCAGACTCGGCCCTAACATTTGTTATTGCTGTGACTGCTGTATTATTTCACATTGTCCTCTAGCTCAAAGAAGAGAAAACCATCTTTTATCTCGGTGAGCAGTGAGGCTGAAAACAGCAAGGGATCTTATTCAAAGTCCAAAAGGTTTTTATCATCAATTAAACACAAAATGCAATGTTAAATGTCATGATGCTTTGGTGAAATATTGCATGATACGAGCGAGATGTGGTCCGCTGAAAAGTACTCAAGGTGTAAAAGTATTCAAATCGGAGACAGTGTGTGGCCAATGATGTACATGGAAAACGTAGAATATTTGTTTAGTATTTGCAAATGATATGTCCCATTATTTCCATGTTCCTTCTGGTACATGGGTAAGTTTGCCTGTGTCTCTCTTAACTATATTTTTAACCAAATGACCAAAGTGCGATGGGCTTTTTATCTAAATACTAATGAGATCTATTTGAAGTAAACAAAGGAAAAAGCATATTATTAATGGCAGATAAAAGATACCGTATGTTTTAATATGCCTATGAGTCATGATAATTGCTCTGTCTGTGACCGTCCCTGAACAAGCCCCAACATATCAGATATGATAATACATGCAATGATTTTACCATTAGTCCTAACGAGTACTTAATGATAATGGTATAATTTAAGATAAAGGCTTTTGTGAAGCATTTTTATCAGGCTAATGAGCAACATGGAAATGGTACAGAAGATGGATGATAGTTACAGCAGTATTTACACAAGGTACTTCACCTGTTTGCACTGAACCATGGCTATAAGTTATGGTTAAAGGTCCTGTATTACACAACATTGACTCTTGTGAGCGTTAAGACATGTTATTATGTTGTTAGCTCCTCAAAAACATACCTGGACTTGTGTTTTGTTGTTTACATCTCATACATGTCATTCAGTGGCAATCAGCAAAATCTTCCTGTATATTTATAATCTACAGACTCGTTCTGATAATTTTTGCACTCAAGTTGCTTCGCTAAGATTTCAAAGCTCAGTATGACTTTTGCGGATAAACAAAAGGTACATTAAATAAACACTTCAAGCTGCTGTTGTTTTTAAGCCAGGAATAAACTGCTAATTGTGATGGTGGAAATCTACTTCTTGTGCTCTATGTTTTGTATCTCCAGAGCTGAATTACTTTAACTTCATCCAGTCAGTAGAGTTTTATTTGGGGCACACAGGCTCACAGCTGTCTGTAGACTCTAGGATCCAAGTTCAAAGTAAGGTTGTTTTATAAGAAACCAGTCGTCATCAAGTCATTAAAGGTCCTGTATTATGCAAAATGAACTCTTATGAGCTTTAAGACAGGTTAAAATACTGTTACCTCCCCAAAAACAGACCTGGAGTTGAGTTTAGTTTCATTTACACATGTTTGAGTAACCCTCTATTATTAGGCTGTCTACATCTTTCTGTTTGAGAGAAGAACTCAGTCTAAATATGCAGGATTTTTGTGTTAAACATGTGTGAAAGAAACAAAACACAACTCCAGGTCTGTTTTTGTTGAGGAAACAACATTAAAACAAAGCAGAAAATAGTGTAATATGGGCCCGTAAAAACATTTGACATTAAAACACTCAGATCATCGATTCACTTGGGATAATCTGATCAAGCAAGGACTCACTCATTCCTGGCCCAGTGAGGAGCAAAGAAGTTCAAATTGACCTAAAATTAAGCTTGAAGAAATAGGTGATAGCTTCATTCGAGATAGGCGTTATTACTGTGCTAAAATGATCAGAACAAGTCTAGTGGAAGTTTTTAGACCATAAAAATAAGGAGAAGCGCTTGTATCACCAGTGGATGTCTGGTAATATTATTTTCTGGTCCATTAATATGAATTTGAATGTCAGTAAACTGTGCAACAATGAATGACATTTAAAAGAGTGTGAGCCTTTGGCCTGGAGGAACCAGAAACACCTCGTGCTCAGAGGACAGAACACGTAAGTGCATTTTACTCTCGTTCAGATTGTACCTTAAAGGGCCATATTACACTTTCTGATCTATGTTATAATGTGGTTTCCTCGTCAAAAACAGACCTGGAGTTGTGTTTAGTTCTTCTCTCTAATAGAAAACGCTCTGTTCCACCTTGTGATGTCATGTGGTAATACAGGAAGTGTTGTTTTTGAGGTTTGGAGATGTAAATAGACATGTGAATGAAACAAAACACAACTCCAGGTCTGTTTTTGAGAAGGAAACAACATAATAACATGACCTAAACCTCACAAGAGTCTATTTTGTGTAATATAGAACCTTTATGCAAGCTGTGTAATGTCTTATATATTTTAAACATTTAATATTTCTGTCCTTAGACTGGCACAATGAACAGTACCTCTAATGAATCCTGTTCCACTCCACCTTTTTGCCGCTCTGAGGTGCCCTGGGTGATCCATGTTGTGAGCCTGAGCATCCACCTCCCTCTGAACATCTTCATCCTGTGGTTGATTTGGTCCAGAAAGCTCTTCACTCTGGAGTTCTTCCCTCTCATCATGGCTCTCTCTGAGGTTGTCATCTGTCTCCGTGAAGTCTTCATAGTTTTAATTCTTTTCTTTCCCCACCCTTTTCTATTTAGCGGTGAGGTCTTTCTTCTCGGTTTTGTCTTCACGTGTCGGCCGTGGCTTCTCATGCTGATCTGTTTAGAGCGCTTCCTCGCTGTAGCCAGGCCTGTGTTCTTCATGAAATACAAACACATAAAGTACAAACTGATTCTGTCCGTCTTCATTTTGTTTGCTACATTCCTGTCTGGTCTTGGAATAGTCTTCTGGAACGAGGTTTTTTTCAAGATTTTTACAGCAGAAGTCATAGCGATTTGTTGTATGAAGTTGTTATGCTGTTTCTCTACTTTGCACATTCTTAAAAAGCCTTGTCCAGGGGAGAAGCTTGAATCCAGAAATGGAATGAACATCGTCAAACTAAAAGCCTTCAGGATTATATTTATTATAACAGTGTCAGTTTTTCTTACATATATTCCTATGATTTGTGTTTTACTACTTGTTGGAAGAATTCCAGACGATTTGTTGAACAAAATAGGGAAGTTTTGTTTTCTATTCACGTCCAATTCTGGGCTGGCTCAGTCTTTGCTTTTCCTCCAAAGACATAAGAAACTGACCACATTTGTCAAGTGCTTGGAATGATTCAAGGTGTCAGCTTCTCTTGACTCAGACCGTTTGTCAGATCAAGATTTTGGGGACTCGTGGTGGTGCACTCACACTCAGGAGCTTTTAAAAGAGCATCAGGTTTATAAAACATACTCCAAATGTCTCAAGTAACTATTTACTTGCACATGCATGAAGGCAAGGTAAGGCAAGTTTATTTGTATAGCAGAATTTATACACATTAAAGTGCTTTACTGAATAAGAAAGACATTAAAATCACAATACAAACAAACACAAACATAAATAATCATCATTAAATTAACATTAGAGACATTAAAATACATTGAAAATTAATGACCTACAAAAACCTGCAATATTTTAACATTTTTAGTGTGAACAAATTTGACTGTTTAATTATGTAACTGCGTTTATTTAACCATCATTTATATGGACGTCTCATGTTTAGGTCTGAGGATTTGTTGAGCTTTCTTACAGTGTGCAGTGTTCCAACTTTATTTTAGACTTTATTTTTAGCGTTGAACTACACTGTGGCGTTTCAATGTGGATCACTGACACTCTATCCATATATTTTTGTTGTTATTATGATGTGTTCAGTCATAATAAAAGTGGTTTGACAGTTGCACGTCTGTGTGATGTATAACTTTACATGTTGCGTAGAGCTTTAACAGAGCGGGGATGCAGTGGACTGGTAGCATTCCTGTTGCTTCCACACTCACAATGGAGCGAGAGTGCTTTAATGTGGTATTTCTCACACTTAGGACTGTGGCAGAATTTGTGAACATTTTGGACTTGGTGAATCATGTTCCTGTTTTGTTAACAGTTTGAGCAGTGACTATACAAGTGGTCATTTGAATATGCAAATCACAACTACAGCATTTACATATTTTGTCTAAATACTGTCATTGTCTAATAATTACAAAGTCGCAGATTAATTTGGTTTAAATGCAGTTAAGGAATATTTTAACCTAACAAAATGAGGCAGCAGCTGGTCTGGTCCTAAAATAATAATACTAATAATAAATAATCATGTTTTTCCAGGTGACACACTGAAAGAATAAAGATTAAATGTGTAAATGTTTTAATTAAAGGGCCCATATTACACCATTTCTATGTTATAATGTTGTTTCCTCGTCACAAACATCACACATTTAACACACAAAACCATCCATATTTAGGCTGAGCTTGTCTCTCAAACTGAGAACACTCCGTTCCACCTTGTGATGTCATCATGTCGTAATACAGGAAGTGCTCCACTGTTTTTTTAAACTCCACACACCTTCACTAAAATAATTTGGATGATTTCAGCCCTGGAATTTCCAATATTGAATGTTTGCAAGTATGGGCAAAATATGAATGGGGTGGGTGTAAAATGTATTGAATGGGGCCAAACTGACTGAAATAATGGGGAGTGTGCAATGAATATAATGTGCAATCATCTGGATGGTGCAATAATGGGAACAATGTGCAATGTGTGGAATGTGCAATATTTATTTTGAGCCTTTTGTGACCACAGCCCTTGGGATTACGGATAGAAATTGACTATAATCCGGTGTGTTTACATTCAAACTGTATCATGTCTGTTCATTAACATGCATTGTGCCAATCAAATCAATTCATTAATTAAAGGTAAAAGGTAGCTGTAACTGAAAAAAAAACTACCACTTCATGACATCACAAGGTGGAACAGAGCATTTTGAGATTTGGAGATGTTACAGACTAATAATAAAGTGTGACTCAAACATGTGTGAATGAAACAAAACAAAACTCCAGGTCTGTTTTTGAGGAGTTAACAACATTATAACACGACTTAAAGCTCACAAGAGTCAGTTTTGTGTAATATTCAATTCAATGTATTTTTGTAAAGCCCAAAATCACAACAGCAGCAGTCGCTTCTTAGGGCTGAACATGGGACGTGATTTAACCAACAGAAATTTAGAAAATCAACAATGAAAGAGGAAAAGACAAGCAAATTAATTGACAGAAAACAAGAAAATAAAATAACTGTCCCAGAACATCCCCCCTCTTTCTCGGCAACGAAAAAAAAAAAAAAAAAACAGTGGGAAAAAGAGAAACCTTGAGGAGAAACACAGTGAAGGAGAGATCCACTTCCATGGACTAAACCAGGGCTAAATCAGGACTAAACCAGGAGTAAACTAGGACTAAAGCAGGACTAAAGCAGGACTAAAGCAGGACTAAAGCAGGACTAAAGCAGGACTAAAGCAGGACTAAACCAAGAGTAAACCAAGAGTAAACCAAGAGTAAACCAGGACTAAACCAGGACTAAACCAGGACTAAACCAGGACTAAACCAGGACTAAAGCAGGGCTAAACCAGGACTAAAGCAGGGCTAAACCAGGACTAAACCAGGACTAAACCAGGACTAAACCAGGACTAAAGCAGGGCTAAACCAGGACTAAACCAGGACTAAACCAGGACTAAACCAGGACTAAAGCAGGGCTAAACCAGGACTAAACTAGGACTAAAGCAGGGCTAAACCAGGACTAAACCAGGACTAAACCAGGAGTAAACCACGACTAAACAAGAACTAAACCAGGACTAAACCAGGACTAAACCAGGACTAAACCAGGACTAAACCAGGACTAAACCAGGACTAAACCAGGACGTACAGGCTGCAGATGTGTCGAGGACTAAAGCACATCCATTTGCAGATAGAGTTCAAGTCTGTTGGGCCATAACCCACTCAACTAAGGGACAGAGGGGACCCCACCCACGGCAGGACGGGACCCACCCCAGCCAGACACCTACCAACATAGCACCTTTTGTTTATTTACTTTTTTTACACTTAACATAAATGCGAAACATCTGTAAGAGAACAAAGAATAGTGCGACAAGAGACAAAACTTTTAAAAAAAATCCACATTTTGTCCCAGTGTTTAGTCATGAATAAATGTTTGTGGAGTTCTAACAGTGCAGTTGTGCGATAAGGCGATGGCGGTCAGTACAAGTGTTCGTTGCTGTGAATAGTCTGCGGAGGAGAAAGCCCATGTTATGCCGTTTGTCCAGGAGAGCAGTCCGACTTCAAAGCTCGGCCGGCGTGGCTGCGTGCCCTGTGCGTCAGCTGACTGGTGTCCCTGTCATGACTAAGACTGAGAGATACACTGTGTGACTGCAGATCCTATAGCCACCACTGCGGCCACCTGCTGGACATGAACGGACTCTTTGTGATTAACACCAACGGCCCCTTAGGTTTCCACTCACGCTTTGTAAACACAGCTTGAAAAAAAAAATGACACAAGAACACAACACAATGCTAATGCTAATTTGTACGAACAGGAAAATCATATCTGTTTAACATGTCTGCAGCCGCCCCCGGATGAACCACACTTATTTTAAAATGTCCTTCAGCATTTTGATATAACTGTATTAATAATGTATGAGAAAAATGCTTGTACCTAAAAAACTAATCTAAAAAAAAAAGCTGTTTTTGTTAAGATTCCAAATGCCTTGTGTGTAACAGTGATTTATATCCCCCGTTTATTAGTTTAAAAGTAGTTCTTCTGCTTATTAGTTCGCTCATTTGCCACGGTCAAGATGAAAAACACAAAAACACATATCAGTTAAGTGCTACTATGATCATGTCGCACATTCTTTTCCACATAAATTCACTCAGGTTACACATACTCATCGGAACACAACAGCAGATAAAATGGAGTGTATTAAAATATCCTTCCATTTGGAGCACTCAAAGCCCAAATCCTGTCTCCACTCACTTGCATGGTAATCGAATGGCAGTGCCCAGTCAATGTGCTTAGTATTCAACAGCAAATGTAAACCAATGCAAAGCAGCCACTGGGTCTGGTGTCGTGCTGTTTCGTGTTGTTTTGTGGCTTTATTTTTGGAAGGAAAGTAAAGGCTTTAAGTGCAGCTGCGGACTAGCCTGTTGGCAGCTGTATGCTAATGGGTCGCCTTGTTTCTGCTTTCAAAATCAAAGCAACTCTTATTCTGGTCACTGCTGGCTGTCCCGTCACTAAAAGCCATATGCGCAAGTAAATAAAGGAACAAATAAAGATTTCAGATGTGAGGGAGCAAGATTTGGCTTCTACCGTGTTCAAAGTCTCTTCATCATCATGTTTTTATTCCTGAGTTTTGCAGAACGAACCTTTAGAAGCTGTTTATTTAAAGCAGACCTATTCTGCAAAATTGACTTTTCGGAGTTTTAACCATGTTATAGCTGTTTCCTCTTCTCATTTACCCTCTCAAAGTTGTATTTAGAGTGATTTGTACATGTTTGAATAATCTTTAATCGCTTATTTTCAAGACGCCATATTGAGGATCAGCTCCTGTTTTATCCACTGCTTTGTACCTTACTTCAAACTACAATTTTATTTTCTTAATTAATGTTATGCGTCAGATTTGGCAGTGTCACATAGTCATTTTTGTGCAAATGAAGAAAAATCTGCTGTGTAATCTGCAGCTATCCATAGGAGGGGCCGACAGCGTGCGGCGCTTTGTTGTGATGATGTTTACGACGACGCCAAGTCTCGTTGGGCACCACGGTTTTCTAACACATGAGTCAGTTGACTTGTTTCTTTTATTAAGTTGTTTTACATCAGGGGTCGGCAACCCACGGCTCTTTCATCCTTATACTGCTGCTCTGCAGTAAATATGTTTTATTTTTGTTAGTTCTTATTTTTTATTGTAGTTTAAATTGGAAGATTCTTGTCATCTTGAAATATAAAAACAAAACAAGCACCGCTCACGCCTCACAGTCCTGTGTAAAGAGGAAAGTGTCTTCATACAGCCCAGATGTGCAGACTGTGCAGAGGGTCAGGACCAGAAGTTTGTAGCACTTGATGGATTTCATGAGCAACATACTGTAGTAGTTTATACAAAGCTTAAAGTTAAAAAACAAAAATATATACAATGTTTTCATTTTAGATGTCAAAAAGTATTTACGGTAACCAGTGGTTTTTTGTTGTCTTTTTTTCTGTGGAAACCGGGTCCAAATGGCTCTTTGGGTGTTAAAGGTTGCCGACCCTTGTTTTAAATGAATACTGCGATTTAGAGTCAGAGTCAGGACTAAACATGGAGAATCAGTGTTTCAGTTTTGTGCAGCTAAAACCTGGAACATTCTTCCTGAAGATGTGAGACAGACCTCGACTTTGACAATGTTTAAATCCAGACTCCAAACGGTTCTGTTTTTCTGTGCATGTGACTGAAAGGGGTTTATTCTGCACTTTTAATGTTAATTTTATGATGATTATTTATGTTTTGATTTGTTGTTTTGTGATTTGAATGTCTTTCTTATTCTGTAAAGCACTTTGCATTACTTTGTGTACACATTGTACTATGCAAATAAACTTGCCTTGCCTTAAAATGTGCAAATTATAACATAATCATCCACGGGTGTCATAGATTATAACTAAAGGGCAGGCACAAGCACATTAGGTCTTCTTTAAGTATGAGTAATGTTGTTATGGGCTGTCAGTTAGGGGTGAGCAATATGGATAAAAATGAACATCTTTATTTTTTTTCCCATTATCTCAACAATATTCAGACAATATAACAGAGCCTCAAGAAAGTGCTAAAATGTGGCTGTAAATGTCTTGGGTGAGTTTCAGGTCTTGCGGAAAATGTGAATGGACCGTGATATTAGCCACAAAAAGCACAGAAAAATCACTTTTGGGGAGACTACACTAGACGTTTCTTTATGAGGCATTTCTTTGTTTTAATTATACACTATGTAGAACTCAAAATAAAAAAAAAATCTATATCTCTGTGAGTCTCTATACTATACCTTTAACACCACAGATCCAGGGGAGATCTATTTAATGATTCCCAGTGAGGTCTTTACCGACCCCCCAGACTCCGAGCGTCTCTCCCACAGTTTGATACACCTCCCGTCTCCTCTCTTCGCAGTTCTGAGGTGAAACCCTTAAATGAGGACAATAAAAATAATCTTTAGGCTATTTATTTAAGTTGAGGTATCTCTGGTCGACCTGACAAGTATCAGTTCTCTATTTGTCAACCAGTTCTGACCATTTCTGACTCGTTCTAGCTGATTTCAACTGTTATTTACCCTTTGACATAGAGGATCTGAGCGTGCATGTAAACTGTAGGTGCAACGGAAATGTATTTAGCAGCACAGGATTTGCTCAAATGTCATGTTTCCGTAGTAGAAAACGTAATATTCTCAACAACTGTATACTCGATATTTTAATTTTAAATATATCCGAAACAGCAATTGCAATATCATACTTTTTTATATCCATTTCCCACCTTTATGGTCACTACACTTTGAGTAGGAGTATAGTGTAGTGGTAGTACTGAAAACACAGAGGGACCGATCCTTCTCCATAAAACTGAAAAAAACTGAAATACACTGTCCCTGTACTTTAGACAGGCTGAGTCACTTTCTGTTTTAACATCTGCCCTTAAAACTCTTTTTTATTTTCGCCCTCTGCACTCTGGTTCCTCTGGTCAACTGTGTTTTAAAGCGCAACAGACAGAAAAGTTGGATTGGACATTGTAAGAAGTACCGAAGTCAAGTGTGGATACGACCAAATTAAAACAAACTGCTCTGACCCCAGGCCTCCAGCTCGTCCTTCAGCCATATGTGTCAAGTCCCTGCTGCGGATCCCTCTGTTTCTGTGCGCGAGCCTTCATCTGACATACTTCTCCTGGCTTTTTAAATGTTTGTACAAAATAAATAACTACTGAGGCCAGTTCTAGAAATATAAAAACAGCCAGGAGAGGAAAGCCTGGAGAGGGTCCCAGGCATCGAGCTCGATCCTCCAGACAGGTCCAGCAGCAGCAGCGCAACATGCCGCAACGCCACACGGAGCGGTATTTACACGCCCGAGTATCTCTCTGACTTCACTGGGTCAATGCCCAGGCTCCCGGGCAGATACCACCATCATCATTACCCCTGGCCTCGCTTCACGACAGCGTTTCCAGCTCCTCTTTGGCGATCCGAACTCCGTAGAAGGCATGAGACGATATTGAAATTTGCTGTCAGGATAATTATTGTGACTGACAGTTTAAAAATGTTCTGGATATGAATAATTACAATTTTAATATCAAGAACAGGTCCATATTTAAACAACTGTTGCCGTATTGTACTTTGTTATAAGTAAAAACAGCAGTGATCTAGAGGAGATCACCAGGAAAATTTAGTTGTTGTTTTTTTTTCCTGCACATTCTGGTGACATAAGGTGATAATATTTGTTTATCAAAATTATATAAAAAGTGCCATGAACGATTATTGTCAAACGTTTTTATCGCGATACAGTGGTCCCTCGTTTATCTTGGGGTTACGTTCTAAAAATTACCCGCAATAGGCGAAATCTGGAAGTATCAGCTTTATTTTTTTACAATTATTCTCTATGTTTTTGTCTGTAAAACTCCTCACCACACACTTTATACACTTTTCTCACACAGGCGTTAACATTTTATCACATTTCTCTCTCGTTTAAACTCTCTCAAAGTTCAAACCTTCGTAGGCGCCTTTGTCGGTGCAGAACGTTTCATCGACATTGTGAGAAAACAAATTGCGGGATATAGTGAGGTACAACTGTAAACGATATTATTGTTTATCGTCCCATCCTGTCTGGTCCTTGCTTCTTCCTGCTGTTTCCTTCTGCCTTGCTCAGTGCAAAATTCCCTCTTTTTTTACAATACTAGTCTCTCTCAGATCAGTTAAAAAGGTTCACTAGTTGTAGGGAATCGGGTAATTAAAACAAGCAGACAAGTAAAATTACAAAGCGCACGCACACACACAGTGAAAAAGCAGTTTCAGAATAGAAACACACAAATAAAACAATGAATATATGAATGAAATCACTGCAAAAAAAAGTGCTTGTGCGTCGTCTCCGCCCTGCTCCTGTGTGTTATGCTTTTTGGGGATCACAGAGGCACTAATTTAAGTATGTTTTAGTGTGTTTAAGTGTGTTTTAGTGTGTTTTAGTGTGTTGTCTACTAACTGTTGAGTTGCAGCATCAGTTCCCCACGTACCTGTTTTCTCCACCCGCACCCAAACCAACAAATGAATGAACAAATGAACCCCGTTAACTATTTCAATGGGACTCGTTTATATTTCAAAATAAGTAAATAAAAATAAGTATTAAAGTACCAAGACTGAAGTATACAAAAAAAAAACAGCTTGACTTTCATAACTGGACCAACTAATGAATAGTGAAGAAACTTTATGAGAGGTTTGGGGAACACAAAACAGAACTCCGGTGCCACAGATCAAATAATTGTCACCGATATGAGCTGTTCTTTCATCTTCGGTGTCACTCTCGCTAGCTCACTACCTTTCTGCGCCTGCCCTCATTCTCCACCTTTGATTCACTCCACACGCCTCTTACTTTAATCCCGTGGAGTGTCTCTTCACTTCTGTCTTCTGTCTTTTTGTTTTGCCTCTAAATTCCCTGTTATGTCTCCCTCCTCCACCTCTCTCTTTCCATCTATCGCTCCGGTGCCTCCCTGCCTTCCGCTGCATGTAGGCGTGTGATATGGAAATGCACAGACAGCTGCTCTGGATCTCCCAAGTTTTGATTCTGTCATTGGTGTAATTAACGGCTCTGTGAACTGTGACTCATCCCCATCGAGGTGAGAGAGTGCTCCGTCAGCCAATAAGCAACCTCTCCATCCTCCTCGCTCTGTAGCCCGCGTCGCCCGTCTACTTTTGACACGCCGACGATATTTAGACGTTTACCTCTTAAGAACAAACCGCGTCTGTATCATTATGTGCATTGTTTTGTTTCTGAAGGCCCATATTTACGCTATTTTATGATCTACGGTGTGTTATAATGTCGTTTCCTCATCACAAACAGACCTGGAGTTGTGTTTTGCTTCATTCACACATGTTTAACACTCTTAAAACACTCTGTTCCACCTTGTGATGTCATCATGTGGTAATACAGGAAGTGCTCCACTGTGTTTTTAAACTCCACACACCTTCATTTATAGAATCATTTGGTTAATTTCAGCCGTGGAATCGTCAAGCTCTACTGAATTAAAGGTAAAACGTAGCTTGAAAACTACCACTTTATGACATCACAAGGTGGAGCAGAGCATTTTGAGCTTTGGAGATTTAAACATAATAATAAAGGATTACCGTGTTTTCCGGACTATAAGTTGCACTTTTTTCATAGTTTGTCCGTGGGTGCGACTTATACTCAGATGAGACTTATATGTGAAATTATTCAAATATATAATGTCACATCTTCAGGAAACAGTGCTTCATCTTCCTCTGGAGTTGGTGGATTTGTTCAGAATCGACATTGAGGATGAAGAATTCAGTGGATTTATTGATTTGGAGTGAGATCCAGAGTAAACTTGTTGCTTGTTTTTTCTGTTTTATTTATCTGATTAACTGTTAATATCTTACGTTAACAAACCAGACACGTGTTCAGTTCTGTCTGTGCTTCATGTCGCTTCATTTTGCATAATACGGGACCCTTAATGACTTGGATGAGGACTGGTTTCTTATAAAACACTTTACTTTGAACTTGGATCCTAGAGTCTACAGACAGCTGTGAGCCTGTGTGTCCCAAATAAACCTCTACTGACTGATATAGATTTGTTGTCACGGTAACAGACTATGGATGACCTAAGATCCAAAATCAAAATCCTCAAAATTGTGAATCCTCTGGCAAGTGCATCTGTATGGATAAAGTAAGAAGTAGATTTCCGTCATTACAATTAGCAGTGTAAATCTGACTTAAAAACAACAGCAGCTTGAAGTGTTTATTTAATGTACCTTTCATTTATCCAGGAAAGTCAAACTGAGCTTTTTGAAATCTTAGTGAAGCAACTTGAGTGCGGAAATTATCAGAACGAGTCTGTAGATTATAAATATACACTTTGCTGATTGGCACTGAATGACATAGACCTGTGAAAATATGTTTTCAACTTGAACATTGAATATTGTGAACTTTAAGCCATGTTAAAATGTCGTTACCTCCTCAAAAACACGCAGACGTTTGAGTAACACTTTATTATTCGTCTGTCTACATCTCTAAAAGCTCAAAATGTTCTGTTACCTTTTACCTTTAGTTCAGGTTTAGATTCACATTTCCAGGACTGAAATCATCCAAATGATTCTAATGAAGATGTGCGGAGTTTAAAAACACTGTTGAGCACTTCCTGTGAATGAAACAATACAACCCCAGGTCTGTTTTTGATGAGGAAATGACATTATAACAGAAAATAGTGTTATAACGGGCTTGAACTAAAATGAATCTACAAATGAAATGGGCACATCTTAAATATATATATTTTTTTGACAAAGAAGCACCGCTATAACACGAGTCAGCTGAGCACAGAGTAAGATCTTAAGCACCTGGGACAGAGCGTTAAAGTACTACTATTTTATCAGTCATTTTGCTCTGAGTACAGATATTGACTGCTCTAACCACTAGCGCCTGAAGTCAAAGTGGAGTTATGTTTCTCCTGCCTCTTTAGTCCTATAGCCTACATCCCTAAATCTTTTCCATCAGCGTCTCTCCACTCTTCTCCCGTTTCTCTTACGGGGCAGACGTGGCGGTGAGTCTCCTGCTCTCCGGCCCTGTCTTCCTGCTGGAGCCTACTTATCTCTTTAATGGGGATATCAATTAACATGGGAAACTGGGACCCCTAGGCCCTGGGAGAATTAATGCAGAACATCTTAGGCCACAGAGACAGGCTCGTATGCGCTCATCCGCTCGCTCCTCTGCGTGCTTTTTCATCCTCCTTTATGGTGGATTGCGTCTACAAAAAAAAAAAAAAGGCCAAGCTACTTACTATTGGAGCTGTTAGAGTAAA
This sequence comes from Periophthalmus magnuspinnatus, assembly GCF_009829125.3. Lineage (NCBI taxonomy): Eukaryota > Metazoa > Chordata > Actinopteri > Gobiiformes > Gobiidae > Periophthalmus > Periophthalmus magnuspinnatus. Next base: position 4,235,312 of record NC_047126.1, on the reverse strand, counting down.
GTTTTATGTTACGTGACGTCAGCAGAACCGCACATGCTTTTACTGTTAACCTTTAACTTAAGCTCGGTTGGTTTCAGGTGTCTGGTTGTGTCCACACATCCTCCCTATGGGGCTTTTTGCCAGTACATGTGTGTCTTTGAACAGTAGGAAGCCGGAAATAGGAAGAAAAAAGAGTTTATCTAACCAAAACAGTAGCTCAGTGGTACCGTGTTCACCTGGCTAGCACTTTGAACCTAGCTTTGACCCGTGCACACTGCCGTTTTGTCTTCGCGCTGGACGTTTCCTTGTCTGTCTTCAGTATGTAGGTGTTTGAGTGTAAATGCGGGACAATGAACAGACGCCTTAAGTCAGACGTGTCCAAACTTTTTTCACCGAGGGCCGTGTACTGAAACATATTTGTAGCAGAGGGCCACAGACTGGTGTCAATACAGGGCTTCAAATAGTGGATTTAACACAGGTTTGACAGAGACGTTGTACCGTTAATAAGACTTGGAAGATGTTTTTTTAGGTCTGTGTCAGGTAGAATCTCTTCAATTTGTTGTAAAAAAATACTTCCTGATCAATTGGGGCGGTTTAGGAGGAAGCGTGAGGGCCAAAAAAAATTGGTCTGAGGGCCGTATTTAGCCCCTGGGCCGTAGTTTGGACAGCCCTGCCTTAAGCCTACAATTGTGGTTTCAATATATATGTAAAAGTATAAACTGTTTAACGCTGAGGCTGAAAATAATTAAAAAAAAAAAAATACTGAGGTACCGTATTTTCTGGACTATAAGTCACACTTGTTTTTCTTTTCATAGTTTGGCCGGGGGTGCGACTTATACTCAGATGTTGAATATAAGTCGCATCTGAGTATGTAATTTCACTTCTTTGTTACGGTCACACTGATATCCGCGTTTTTTTCTTCATTATTATGCATTTTTTGACTTGTAGTCCGGAAAATACGGCAATATACTATTACAAAACGAATAGACTCAACTCAGCTTCAGCTATTGCATTGGTTTTGCTCTAACACAGGGAATGCACCTGTTTGTGAGTCTAACATACACATTTTGTTGTATATTAGAATTTCAAAGAATTTCTTGGTACTTAGAGTGAGACGCTACACTTAATGCCAGTTTTTGATCCATAAAAATACCCATATGTTGACACTTTTCCAGTTTTCAAGGGACTCAAAACACTTTACATCACGAAACCACTCACCCATTCACATATTTAAGTATCTTGCCCAAGTACACAACGACAGCATTCATCTGTGGGGGTTGGAATCACACCGCCAGCCTGTTGAACCAATGATGTTCACGTCGAGAGCGGGATTCAAACCGGCAATCTTCGGATCAGTGGACAAACACTCAGTTACTGTCGGCTGATAATGCAATATTTATTAGACAGATAAGTTTAATGCCATACTGCCCACTCCATGCACATTTGTCATTTTATTTCAAATGTCACAATTTTTTCAGACCAAGGTTGGGTTTGTTTTCATCCCTGACAGTTTGGACGGCTCACGAGTGCTCTTCCTCACTATGGTCATGCGATGTTGTTGTGACGTGTCCGGTCAGCTGATTTAAACAAGTTTGGTGCTGCCGTCCTACCGATGGAGGCAGGACGACAGCTTCAGGTGTGTGACAGTAAAAAGGCTCCCCTCGTCTCGGTTTAAAGTCCCGTCAGCATGTTTTCATCTTTCAATTGCCTACTAAATGTTTGTTTTTCTCTGTCCCAGTGACGTTCGCTCCGTCTCCGTCCAAAATGAGGTTCTCTAATGGGACAGAAGACCAGATGAACCTCACTGGACTAAACCAAACGTACATTTATCAAGGTTCTGTCATGGCCATTTAAAACCAATTCTAATGAAAGTACTCCACAGTAGAAGTCAAAAACCATATTTATTCATTTGATATTCAATACGGACACAAGCGCGGAGAAAAGATGCATAAATATAGCGTCGAATATCTAAAAATGACTCTCCAAACCGTATACATATAACGGTTACATGCAGTGCCAACCTGACTGTCTCGCTGAGCCAATTTAGACTTGAGATGCAATCATGTTTAAAATGTAACAGCTTAAATACCTCCATTAACACTCCCACCATTACTTATCGCCAGAGGAATACAGTGAAAACAGGATGCACGTCGCTGAATCCCAAATGTGTTTACAACCCATCCCCCTTCAACAATTTACCGTAACTTTAGAGAAGAGTTATAAATATGATCTCAACGTGACAATTCTCTGACCTCTTTTAGGTGAGGTTATTGTGGGGTGTGAATTTCCTGCTGTGTCTGGGTTCAGGGGGCAGAGGTCAATAGTAAAATGACATAATCAATGCCTAAATGGAGAGTCGGTTGGGAGGTGACGACCTACAGCGACGGGAGACGATATCGGCTCAAATTAACAACGTTATTGATGTGTTCGGTCAACTTGAAAAAGAAATACATAAATCCACCTGCACTTACGGAACAGAGAGAGCGGGAAATGGAATGATGTTTTTTAAAGCCTCGTCACTGACAAAAAAAGATTTATTTCATTTCTAAAGTGACGCCTTGAAAACAACTCATTTATTTCAAATGCATTTAAATTTCATCTCATTTTGCGGCACAAATAGACATCAGACATATAGGAAATAGACTTTGGAATATGGACCAGAAAAACTGTATGTGCTCGGGGTGTAATTTTCAAAACAACAAATACAGGAGCTATTTTTTGTAGAATGCAATGCAAATAAATGTCACAGTGGGCTTCAGTGTAGGTTTAGCTGTCTGAGTGTTGCTTAGTAATTACTGAAACCGTGTCGTTCTTGCGTCGAAGGCAGAGACTTTTGCCCTTTTGTATTCTGGCATTAATACTTCTGTGTACCTCTTGTTTTTCAGCTGATCACTGTGTATTTCTTACCTGGGGTCCAGAATACGCACTTCTTTCCCCGTCTTCTCCCCGTTTTCAAATGATTGTGATTGACAAGTGGATAAGCCGATCAGAGACACGCATGGAAAAAGTAAAAAATATACATCACATGGGGCTGAAAAACATGGCGGATTTCTGCAGGATCGATGAGTGAAGCGCAACTCTGTTAATCTGAGGTGAGATACTGTACGTTTGATTTTATTTGTCAATCATAGGTGACCAATTAACTCCTTCATTTCACGCGTGTCACTGATAAAAACGAATCGGATTGGACGGACGACAGGAGCGCAGTTGGCCGAGCGTTCACTGATCCGAAGGTTGGTGGTTCGAATCCCGCTCTTGACATAAACGTTACCGACAGATGAATACTGTCACTGAGTTCTTGGGCAAGACGCTTAACCCAGCTCGAGTTTTGTCTCTGCTGCAGTGATGTAAAGCGCTTTGAGTGACTTGAAAAAGTAGAAAAGCGTTATATAAAAATGACGTTTGACCGGGCTTGAGACGCAATGAAGGACGTGAGGACCAGACTGATATAAAAAAAAAAAAAAATACAGATAGTTATTGTGTTATTCTGAATTTGCCATGGAAGTTCTAAGGTGTTTTCTAGCAGTACAGCTCTACATCAAATGCAGAGCAGCGTGGGGGGCGCACAAGGACGTGTGGACAATGAGATAACACCTATGTTCTGGTCTTTTGTTAAAGCCACTTCTTATCTGTAGCTCCTCTCATTAAGGAATGTGTGATCTCCACTTCGAAAGGGTCATAAAACAGTCACCTTGTGCGGCTTTGACTGAGGTTTCTTAATGTGTAACACCGCGCGGACCAGAAGAAGACCTGCCTCACAAACATATACATCGAGAGACACTATAAAAGACGTCAACGTGTGCGTCTCAGGACTCTCTTCTCGTTCTTTCCGTAGAGTCTGTTGCTTCATTGTTCACTTTACGTCTGTGGAACTCATTCAAACCTTCTGACTTTATGTTTCAGTCTCTCGATCCTCTTTGACGCTTAAACCAGAAACAAAGTGTATTCCAGTATCGCATTGTAACATTACTCCCTTCTCTCGAATCGATATCCTCAATGATCCGCGTTCTCTGGTTGTATATATTTACCCCACGCGCTGATAGATTCGTTTTGCATGGTCAGAGTGACTTGATTCATGTCAACTTGTCAAACAGCCTTAGCTCAAGACTTACGGTGTAACGTTTTTTTTTTTTTACTCTAACTTGTTCAACCACCAGCGCGAGGTCAAGAGGTGAGTCACAGCGCCTTCTCTCAAATAAAATTCAAAACCAATTGGCGCCCGTCCCATTTATATCCATTATATTCTGAAAGGGATCAATAGTGACAAGGTCTGCAGCTCATCGCTCTGAACCTGTCAAGCGAGGGAGCCCTAATCTATTGGAAAACAGTGCGCCACCAGCCGATGAGGGAGGGTCGTATAAATTAAATATGGATGTTTATCAACCTGGTGAAGATTTGTATAGCGTGATATGTGATTAAGTGTTTGAGGTAAGAGCTAAGCCGGGGGTTGATCAGCTGGGATGGGATAAGCGCTGATACGTGCCCGACATCTCTCCTTTTTTCTTTTTTTTTAACCATTTTTATACCATCAGAATCTATTTTTCTTTATTTAAACCATGTTGCTCCGGCCCCCTTGAGCTTTCAAAACCCCAGGGTGGTCGATATGGCCTAGTTTTTCCGAATACCCTGCTGCAGCACAGACGCATACAAACAACTGGCACACATACAATGCACAGTCAGCCCCGCTCGCACCCGACGTTGACGCTCACACGCTGCGTCTCACAACCCCTCGTAAGCGAATCTACAAAACACATATGAAAAGTGCTTTGGTCTTTTTTTTTTCCATTGTAGAGAGCAGAGGGGGAAAAACGGGGGAACTCAAAAGCAGAATCATGTCACGGTACAGTGTTGAACGATTTTTCTGTGGTGACTTTTTCGCTTATCCGTGGGTTTCTGAGCGGTTTTGGACTGTCGCCATAGAAATTAACAGTTTGAAGCTAAATGTTATGTCTTCTGAATGGTCAAAAGTCCTCAAAATGGTGGCTATAAACAGGAAAATGACACCCATGAATAGACGGTGGTTGCAGCGTTGATAATATAATGCTAGAATCAGAAAGTGTATACCTCATTTTAATAGGAACAGCCCAAGGGAAGGCCAATTAAGATAACTGGAGAACGTCTTTGAGCTTTAATTAGCAAACGTTGGATTGTTTAGAGTTGTTGTACATGAGGTGGATTCATTAACCAGGCCGGTCATAAAGGTTCCTCGTGGCATTTGGATGGATTTGACTCCAGGATCCCAATGGCAGATCAATGATTAGACTTCGAGTCCAAATGACCCTGATGCTAATTTTAGGTTTGTGTCGCTGATGATACAACGAGGAGCTGCTGGTGATGAGACTTTCAGCTCTTTTATGCGAACCGAATCTTTTGGATCCATTCGTTCCAAAGAGTCGTTCCGTAGACCCGCTTCTGTCATGTACATAAAAATAAAAAGAGCCAAAGTGAGAACTCATTTTATCAACAAACTAATCACAGAGAGAAGTGACCAAAGCGCAGATCTGTTTAAAACGGTTCAACCTGAGAGTGGGAGTGTGTTTACCCTCTCAAATGATGCATAATCGAAATAAAACGTTGCAGCACAATAATAATAATAAGTAAAAGACTAAATGTTATGATGTCAGATATTTTTTCTGTGTACAAAGCTCTCACTCATGTTTCCTCCTCTGCTTCTTGTTGATTCTTGTGTTTATTGAGGATGCTTAAAGAAATGCAAAAGAATTAGAAAGAAAAATATTTGATACTACTTTTCCCAAAATGAGTGCGAGTACTTCATTGTGAATACTCACCGATACCGACTACCGATACGCGACCTTATTTTTAAAGTGGTTTGATTATAGTGGTAAATCTAATTCATTCATTCATAGTATATACATTTTCATCTTAGAATACTTATTTAAGAGGCTGTTTTAAAACTCTACTGTCCTCGATATTTACACTTCATGTTTGCCGACTGCGCTCCATGCTAACAGCTACGGAGCCACGTTTAGCATCACAGTGAGCGTTGTCTTATTTTTACCTTGACCACACTTTCCCCAGTACAGACGTGTTATACTCGTTTAAAAGCTCTGAACCCGCTCTATCCAATCGCTAAATTTGTGTGTCAATTGCAGTAAGTTCCAGTGAGCCGCATCGCTCAGAGCCGCATCACTCAGAGCCGCACTGCTCAGCTCAGAGGCGAGTTGTGAGCGTTACATCGGCTCTTGGTATCGGCAGCCCATTGGCGAGTACAAGTACAAATACCGGCTCCTGGTAACAAACCGATACTCGATACTGGTTCATCCCTAGTCCTTTAAAAAAAATGAAATCAGGTTCCACCCGTTCACATGAAGAAACCAAGGAACCATTCAAAAGATCCGACTTGTTCATGAACGCCACATCACCAGTAGCTGCCTAGTTTGGTTTGAGTTTGGTCTGTTTCTGTCCCTCAATGGTTTACGGAAAAAAACAACAAACATTACTTATGATTAGAGTTGTGTAGATACTAAAATTTCAAACTTGATTTTAATACTGAGGAATAGACTTGATACTCAATACTGATATCAATACCACAGTGATAATAGTCTTTCTTTAAATTGTAGAATGTAATTTTCCACATTAAATGGTAGAACTTTCTCTTCTATTCCCATGGGTCCTTATGTCTGTGTAATCCCCGAGTGTCCAGTAGGTTCATTTTAAAGATATTCAGGAAGGCTTCATTTCTGTCCTGTGAATGGGACTTTTTTTAGTATCAATACCTTCTCAAATGAGTTTCGATACTGTTTTAACATCAATTACTATCTGATTTTCGATACTTTTGACAGTCCTGCTTGTGATGCGAGTTCAAGTCCATGTTGCGCCGTCAAATGAACCTTGAAAAGCGTCCGAGGCCAAACAAAGCCTAGGTTCATAAGTCTTTATTATAGGCTCTTTTTATTTAAGACAATAAGAGGAGCTGGCACTAAATGATAAAAAATGCCTCTCTACGTGGACTTGATTTGCCAAGTCAAACATGGCTAACTCCCATACGTCTGGGGAGCGTACATAAAACTCAAAGCTGCTTTTGAAACTTGAAGATAATGCATTTAAGAACCTTGTATAACTTAATTTTAGTTTTCAGAGTTTTGTCTCTGCTGCAGTAAAGCAGGTGTCGGTCTAAGTGAAGTCTACCAAATGTTTCAACATGATGGAAACTTGATACAAAGCTTTGTTTTGTGACAACAGTCTTCATAACAAACTGACAAAAAGAACCCAAAAACATCACATCAAATTGAAATCCAAACATTTGTGATTCAAAGTGACTGAGTTTTACCACCGTTTCCCCACTGGACCTGTCTCGATAATCACTATATCGACTTATCGGTCAGTATATTTAAGCTGGAACGATATACACACGTGGACAAAACTGTTGGTCCATTCGGTTAATGAAAGAAAAACTCACAATGATCACAGAAATAACTTGAATCTGACAAAAGTAATAATAAATAAAAATTCTATGAAATTTGCCTCAAAAGTTTGTGTAACAAAATTAAGTTAAAGGTACCATAATTTTTGTCCAGGCCTGTTTCATGAGTTTATTTTTTTTAATAATTCTGTTGAAGCATGGTTGAAAAGCAATGTCTGACATCATTGGTTAAATTTCATAGAATTTTTATTTATTATTAGTTTTGGCAGATTCAAGTTATTTCTGTGATCATTGTGAGTTTTTCTTTCATTAAATGAAGGAACCAGCAATTTTGTCCACGTCTGTATTATTGGGATCAATATTTATCGTGTTACATTTTCTTTGCACTACCGGGAAAATTTATGTTTATTTTTTGGCAACACAATAATAACGTTGAATGGACTTGTATGACTCATTACAGATGCAAAATAATAACTAAAGTGTTTCATTCTGCTGTTTATTTATTGCAGCTTATGATATTTAAAAAAAAATATTGTAGATTTAAATGGTTAAGTGGTGGTTTTAAGTGGTTTAAATCTGCTCTTGGGTTATTGCTTCAGTGACATAAATCAGCTTCAATATTACAGTTTATCGTCTATATTTACTTCAGCGATACCTCGACCTTGCCCCCCACTTTGACTTTCTGACACCAAGGAGAAAATAAAAGGACCTTAGTGTGAACCAATTACTTGACCAGCCATTTAACCCATTGACTTACCGTAGGTGAAAATGAAGTGCACTTTAAGGTCGCTCCCTTAGACTGTGTATATAAATGGACACAGCTAACTGGCTAGCTGCTACAATTCACTTCACATTGAGGAACTTTCGCTCCTCTCTCTGTAACTGCTGCTGTCAGACTCGTCATTTTGGTCTTAAATGTTCGTATTAACCCGCGCTACATGATACCGGGGTTTTTACTTCGCCATTTTGTCACGTAAATCAAGATATGAACATTAATAACAGACAAATTAGACGTGTTCTTTCCCTGAGGTCACTCTTGTTAGCGTTAGCGACAGGTTTGATTGACAGCGTTGCTAAGCGGCCTCTCCCTGCTAAACCAGTGGTGCGGTTTAACAGCCTGGATCCGGATTGGCTCTTTGGTTGCTATGATACTCGCAGTTGGAAGTCGATGCCTCGTTTAGCTTCATTTAACTGGAGCTGAACGCTGTGGGTGACGTCGAACTCACTTAATCCACTTCTTTATAAAGTCTATAGTCGCTCTCAATCTTTTTTCAGGAAGGCAGCCACCTGACCTGCTTGTGTTTGTGCGTTTTTGTATATTTTATTAACAGAAATTGAAAATTAAAACCAGAATAAGCCTTTCGAAATCACCGCGCTCTCTAGTACAAACCCTGCGGCGCCACGAGGTTGAGAATCAGAACTGAGGAATTCCTTGTATCTCCATTATTCAGAGCGGCAGTGCAGGTAAATATGCACAACACACGCTCATAGGAATATTACTCAGCCAATTGATAGCGCTATATCGGGCGCAAAAACAAAAATTGTCCGATGAGCCCACGTGGATATAAATACGTCTCCATAGTTCTGCACAAGTACAAAGCTGACGGACACGGAGGGAAAAAAAACAAAAAAAAACAACAAGCCCGCCGCTCATCCCACATGCTCTGTAAATAGAGAGCAGGATGTTGCAGATATTTGGGTGCATGTACAAACAGAACATGCTCATAGAGAGAGAAGGAGGAAGAGAGGATGAGGAGCAGAAGACGGAGAGAGAGAGAGAGGGAGGGAGGGAGCAAGACAGGCTATGGAGCAGTAGTAGGTGGACAGATGAAGTGGTGACTCAGGAGCCGGTGTGAAAAGAAAGGATTCAGCACTTGGAAATGCTTCTTCCCCTGGCTATCGTCCTCTGTTCCTGCGCTCACTCTTCTCTTCTCCTCCTTGTCTGTGAAGCGAAAGATTAAAAAAAAGAAGAAGCTGTTGTTAAGAGACAGATGTGAATTTCACCGTGAACTTTGACCTCTTCATGCTTTGCACATCCATCTTCTCTGTTCCCTGTACGGTTTACTTGCTTTTTTTCATAAAGTCATTTGTAGAAGTGTATGCTATAGAAAAAAACATACTCTCACTACTAGGCCGGCAGATACAATCAAACTGTATTCACACTGTGTTACTCCGAGTGCAAAGGTCAGGGATACTGGCTCATTCAGATCAAATCGTCTATTAAAAGGTCCTGTATTAAGCATAATGGACTCCTGTGAGCTTTTAGCCGTGTTATATTGTTGTTACCTCATCAAAAACACATCTGGAGTTGTGTTTTGTTTCATTCACATGTGTTTGACGTTTATTGCCGTTGTCAGTGAACACAACTTCACAAACTAGGAACTTTCTTTGGTGATAAAGTGCAACATAAAACACTGAATAATAATAATAATAATAATAATAATAATAATAATAATAATAATAATAATAATAATAAATAAAAAATAATACAAAATAAATAGTAATAATAAAATAAAAAATAATAAAAAAATAAATAATAATGACAGTAAAATAGATTAAATAAATAAAAAAAATAAAATAAATAATAATTTAAAAAAAATCATCATTTTAAAAAGTACAAATATAGCTATTATAAATACAAATAAGGGCATGCATAAAGTAAAAAAAATATATGCTTAAAAATAATATAGTCATAGAGGTAGACAGTAACATCAGAACAACAGTGCAAACATGACTAATTAAGTTGACCGGTGTTATAAAGTGTCCAGTTTAGTGCAGATATTATAAAGATATTCAAGATATAGACAATATCTGTTCAAGAGAAGAACTCAAGAAGCCTAAATGTGCAGGGTTTGTGCGTTTAAAACATGTGTGAATGAAACAAAACACAACTCCAGGTCTGTTTGTGCTGAGGAAACAACATTAGAACAAGAGAAAATTCCGTAATATAGATCGTTTTGACTATTCGAATACCTATGTTGCTTTGGCCGTGTGTTATTTCTGCCTGTGTGTGATAGTGTTTTAATAGGCAAGCGAAGTGCAGGCTCTGTTTGTGCTCCGTTAACATCTGGCTCTGTGCCTTTGCCTGTGGATGTTTCCTCTCAGTCCCAGAGGAGCACAGACGGTTAGCAGGACTGCGTTGTACTGTCCATGCTTCTTGCCATCTCTGCGTTGGATTGCTTCATAATTCCAGTATTTGTGTTTTCTGTTTTTGTTTATTTATTTTCCTTAGAGAAAGCGTGGGGACATATTATCTAAGTTGCACTTTTAACCTGCGTTCCCTCATTGTAAACATACTCAGAGTTGTATTTGGACTGATTCATGCAGGTGTAAGTGATGCTTTTGTCTTGTAGTCGTGACTCAAGTGCTCGGGAAATGGCAGTTTTCACCTACCCCCTGTCTCCGCCCACAGCTTTTTACTTAATCGTGATTATTTTCAAGAATCAGACTCATGTCGTACACGTTGTTTTTGAACTACGAGGAGGTGGGGACTTTCAGATCTCCAATTTTGAGCTGGAAATTAAGTAGTTTTAGATCAATATTTCAGTTTACATTGAACAAAAGGTAAAATAAATACACAAAAACATTTCATAGTTTAAAGGCATAACATCATGTTTAAACAGCGTGTTTAGTGGTGTAGTTTAATTTCATTTTTCCATACTGCGTTCAGCTCTAATGTTCCACATCTACTACCTATAATTATCATTGATCATTTGTTCTTGTCTGTATAATGTACATGTATATGTGTACTGCGCTTTTTTCATAGTTTATTTGGGTTTTTTCTTAATTATTATACATTTTTTGGCTGGTACGACTTATACTTTGGTGCAACTTTTACTCCAGTACGTAGTAGAACACAGTACTTGATGCAACACCCATTTTTAGTGCTATCACTTTAAATTACTTTATAAATAACATTTTTCTTCCTCGAAAATTCAACTTAACTGTGCACAAATATATATTCTATAAAAGACACATTGTTTTAGATAGAAGTCGTGTTTCATTTCTTTATATTTTAACCAAAAACACTCAAATGTCCTGCAGTGTGACTCTGACATTTTACTAAATACTCAAGAATGAGTCTTTTAATAAAGGTGTTACCCAAAAGAGAAGTACATTTACATTATTTCATAAACTGGCACCTTTATTTCGACTTTAAAACTATAAAAGATATGAACAGTTTAACGCTGTAATCCAAAGTGCGTCCTGCCGCGTCACATTAAACTCACATATTTAAAAAGACAGTTATACAAAAACTATAAAGAGCTCAGCTGACGTGTTTGCACCGGGAAGAGCTCTGGGGTTAAGGGTTTAAGCTGCGTCAAAAGAAATAATTAGAATTTTTGTCATTTTGGTAAAACCCAACTTTTCTGAAAACCTTTAAACAGGCGTCAGTCTGATGTCCTGCGGCGTGACGGCTGTATTTCTCTTTCTAATAATTACAATGATATTCTTTACCATGGGACAGTTACATAATTATTAAACTACCACTAGAGACAAATTCAATCATTTATTCGCATTTTCTGACATGGAATTTGTTGTGAGCAGGTAAAATTATAAGAAATTATGATGTTATGATTGTGAAAAGGCTCCACACAATAATTGTAGAGCTGATTTTGTTTTTGAAAATCAGTTTGTTTTTTTTTTCACAGGACGGAAAAAGACGTTAAAGACCCAAACGTCAAATACTCATATGTCTTCCTTTACCATCAGGGGTTTCCACACTGAACCTGTGGATGGACATTTGACAGATTTTGAAGTTAAATATCTGGCTGCGTGGTCTAAAAACGCGGGACTGCTGTCTTAAGTACGTCTATCTCGTCTGTGTAATCTTCTTTTTAAGCGTAGAGAACGTTTCCACAGTGATCATGATGTATATTTTCTTCTTCTTTTAATCATTTCACGTCTCGGGTTGTCACAGTTTTGCCCTTTTTGCCCTTTACGGCTCGCGCGGTAGTTTAGTAATTTCATAAAGCAGGTTTTCTAAATTATGAGCAGCTCGACTAAAACAACAGTCCCGTGCAGAATAAACGCAGTGCACAGTATCGGCTGCGCTCCTCTGAAATGACAATGGCTCATTAAATAAAGATTTGTTTTGTTAAGGTATACTCTTAGAGACAGCGCTGAAAAGCTTGTCACTGTGTGGGCCGAGACGGGTGTCTGGGCCCTAATTAGTTCATGTGACAAATCTGTCAGCTGGATTTTTATATTATTTAGTGTCTAATAAGTAAAACTCCCATAGACGTAATGAAAGTTGGTAAAGGCTAATGCTCGTTGGGATGTTGTGTCGTTTGCGCGAGAAGTAATGAAAAGTGGGGCGACAGTAGCTCAGTTGGAGGAGTTTTTGTGCACTGATGTGAAAGTTGGCGGTTCGAATCCCGCTCTCGACGTCATCAAACGTCATTGGTAGAGCGGTCGCAGTCGCTCGTCCACAGGTTGACGGTGTGATTCTGTGTCGATGTGTGAATCTGTGTGTGAATGGGTGAGTGGTTCCTCGCTGTACCTTTGTCCCTCACTATAACACAGTTCATCTTTTGCTGTTTCGTTGACTTTTTTCAGTGCAGTTTTTCATGCTTTTTGGTCGTGCATTGTGTTCTGCGTCCTGATTGGCGAAGGGACTGTAGACCATTGTCCATCAGTCTCCTCCGTCCTCCAAATTTACATAAACGTTGGATCGCAGTGTGACTCTGAAGTGCTGTACGTTTGCAATTTGTTTTCTCCCCGACAAAACCCACAATGTCGATGAAACGTTCTGCACCGACAAAGACGCCTACGAAGGTTTGAACTTTGTGTTTAAACGAGAGAGAAATGTGAGAAAATGTTAATGCCTGTGCGAGAAAAGTGTATAAAGCAAACTCGAGGCCCGTGGGCCAAATGTGGACTGCCACTTCATTGTACATGGCCCACGACAAGCTAAATTAAAAGGTATGACTGCTCTAAAATATCAGTTTATCAGCAAATACACGGTTACATAGCCATTTTTGTTCATATCTATGCAATTCCCTATGCTATATTTGTAACTTGAATAACGGAAACGGTTAATTAACAAGATTAAAAAGTAGTTGCGTTTATTTTACACTACATTTGGTTACATTTAGTTACAATCTGGCCCTTTGAGAGCAATCATTTTGTTGATGTGGCCCTCTGTGAGTGTGTGGTGAGGGGTTTTACAGCTGCAAAACATAAAAACATATAGAATAATTGTAAAAAATAAAGCTGATACTTCGCGGATTTCATCTATTGCGGGTTATTTTTAGAACGTGACCCCCGCGATAAACAAGGGACCACTTAAAAATAGTTTGAGTGGTAATGTATGTGACCGTTTAACAAAGTAAGACTACGAGAAAATGCTGTAGACAGAGCTGGTGATCGCAGACGAACAGTTTATGCCATTGATCTCAAGAAAGGTGAGACTGAGACGATGTGGACGTGTAAAGTGGAGAGAGTGAATATATTAGTGGAAAGATATTGGCATTAAAAATTCACAAAAGGACAGCGAAAGACCAATGAGGACATCTCGAAATTCGGAGTGTAAAAGAAGAAAAAGAACATATATAGACGGGGAGAAAAAACAGACCAAACCTATAGCTCACGATTTGAATATGGATCCCTGGGTACGACACTGCAGCGCCCACTGAAGGATGGGACAAAAGCAGAGGACAAATGTCTCTACCGGGACAATAAAGTGTACCTTAACGTTAAATCTAAGCGTAGATGCACAAGATAAAACAGGACGTATCACACAATGCACGCACAACGGTCTGTTTTTATCCACTGCCTTGCGTTTCAGTAATGTTGTAATGTTCAAAATGTTGCGCTTTTATACTTAAAGGGTCCATATAACGCCATTTTCTGAGTTATAATGTTCTTTCTTTACCCAAAGCGTACCCGGAGTTGTGTTTTCGTTTCACTCACACATGTTTAACGCACACACAAACCCTTAAGTTCACTTCAAGTTCTTCTCTGAAACAGAAAACACACTGTTCCACCTTGTGATACGGTAAAACAAGACGTGCTCCATTGTGTTTTTAAACTCCACACAGCTTTATTAGAATCATTTGGATAATTTCAGCCCTGGAATTGCCAATTTCTACTTAGCAAACGTGTGTGAATGAAACAAAACACAACTCCAGGCGTGTTTTTGAGCATTAAAACACGTCTTAAACCTCACAAGAGTCAATTTTGCGTAATATAGGACCCTTAAAACCGCAAAATAACTGCATTGTGCTTGCCCTGGTTATAAAACAGGCCACAAATAGTTAAATAAAATAAACACATCCATCATGGCTGTTCATTCCTGACCTTGTTTTGTGCATGTTGCTAATGTTCCTTCCTTATTGGGGTCAAGTTGAGGTCACTTTGCAGATACAAAGACCTGGAGTAGCCTCTTTTATGGAGACCTGCTGTGTTATAAACGACTTCAAAGTTATTTCTAATGCGTTTTGAGTTCAGACCCAACTTTTTTTTTTTTGTTAGTCCTAAACGCAATGGCCCTGCTGCCCCTTGCGCCTTTGGATCGCGCGTCAGCTCCATCCTCCATCCTCTCTCTCGCGCGCGCGCGCTGCTCCTTTCTTTCTTCCTCTCTCTTTCTCTCTTTCTCTCTGTGTGCCCATGCTCGCTCTAGCTCTTCCCCGGGAGTCTCTCGGCGTCTCGGCTCCGGAGCTTATCTCGGTGCGCATCGTCAGCATCAGTTTGAAGTGAAATCTGACAGCCGCTGCCTCCGCCTGTCGCTTTTTCCGCCTCTCCTCCACTCTCTCCGGTGGTCAGCCCGTCTCTTCCTTAAGGTAGTGTCCGGGATTATGTCACCTAGCTGGGTCTTATTAGTGCTGGACTTTTATGTGGGTGGAGAGTAGTGTTTGAGGAGTAACGGGATTGACCTGAATTGGCGTCCGGGATGTGTGTGTGTCTGCGTGCGCCACCGTAGCCCCGCGCCCGTGCGTATTCTCTCCAAAACCGCTTTTCTTAGACCTTTTTTCCTCTTTTTTCCTCTTTGTTGCAGTTGAGTCGGGACTGTGGGGAGCGCGTCTGGTGCTTGCTTCAACTTGAGGGAGAAGAAAGACACGGGAAACTCCTCGGAATTCTCCATACACCGCGCTTCTTTACCGCTGTTCTGGTGAGCATCTCCCTCCAACCGTGTTTTTAATTCACAATGAGTTCATTTAGCCCGTTGTTGTTCTAATTATAAACCTGTGCGTGGTTATTAAGGACGCACTTTTACGGCTGTGTTGTTGGAAGACTTTAAATGTGTTAAATGATTTGTTGTGGCGTGTCTAAAGTGATGTAGCACGATGCTTGTCTGGTTTAACGCTGCGCCCCTGGCAGTGAAGTTCTGTCGCTTATTACGCATGGAAATTAAACATGGCCATTTGTGACAATTACCAGTCGGTATTCTTATCACGGAGAGGAGAGGGAGGGATCCAGCTGGGTGTGTGTGTCTGAGGGATAGGGGGAGATTATGATGGGATTGAGTGAGGAGTGTGAGAAGAAACATTTAAGGGATCCCTCAGGGAAGTGCAGCCTTCCACCTTTTTTATGAGCCAGATTTTAATAGTCTTTTATTTCCCACTATGATGACATTGTCTGATATTGTTCTAAAAGTCTCTACTTATTATGCTATCATTGTCATTGCATTACTCCCCTTTATCTGTATATGGTGACATTCCACAGTTCTGCAGGGCTGCGCTGCGAGGCACAAATCTATGTAGCCATTTGCTGGGTTTTATTGTCCTGTTTATCAATTAAGGCTGTCTATAATGGAGATATCACACTTCCTCCAACATAAAACATTACTCTCCCACACACCATCCGTTAGCATCTCACCTCCCACATAGCCACACTTGCTGTCCAGAGTCGATTATTTGGTTATGTGCCACCATTTGCACTAATAGAGAGTCCCTACTTAATGTAATGACAACTCGATCTGTCAGGCTGTGCCCAGCAGAGGGACGCTTAAAGGCCCATCAGCGCTGTCATCAAGGGCAGATTGAAAGGCCGTGAAGGCGCGCCGACATGACAAAGGGCCTACGGAGCTTGTCTAAGTTGTTTGCTGATGTGTTTTATTGTCTTTGTACAGTGCGGGATGGTTTAGAGCCAGGCACCCTGATCCTGCGTGTGCATGTGTGTCTGAATATGCAGTTGAGCTGGCGGCTGTGCTCAGTCATGTGTATGCAAGGGAAGAAAAAGTGAGCAAAAAGAACGAAGGGACAGAGGAAGCAGAGAGATTATGCTAACTCAAAACTATTGGAGGAAGAGGAAAACCCATGTAAGCATTTTTTCTATTGCTTTATATATTTATATATTTAGCTGTCAAGGCCTTCAGTGAGACACAGTAGGTTGTTCTGGCTTTGACATGCTTGTCACCAGCCCGAGCATTTTTATTTTATGAAAGAGGGCCAGTGACTATTTTAGCTTAGCTCCACAACTCTCACACAAACATCGAGGCTGAGCGGACCATCCAAACAAGAGACCCCCACACTAAATTAGTCCACTAATAACTCAGGCGACACCAGAGGGAAGTTGCTGGTCAGCACAACGGTTCACATTCACCTGCAGTTTCTCTATCCTCAGAGGCCCCCACAGAGACACCGAACACATAGTTAATTAAACCTACAATATGCACTACATGACTACTATGGAAAGGCTGTATTTTAATAGTTAGTTAGTGCAATTATTTCATTTGTTTGTGCAGCTGAAGTGGTTTAGAATGTGTATTGACTTGTTCAGGTGACTTCAGTTAAACGGTTGCAACGGAGGCAGTAAATAAATTCAAGCCAGTATATTTTTGGGCCTACGCTAAACCCAGATAAAACTAAAAACACATGTGCAGGTCGGATACGGGTCGTGGTTCATTACTGTGCTGCTGAAGTGAAATTTATTATGCTACTGATGCTGAGTTTGGTGCACTGCTCTCCTAAAAAGTGGCATTTTTTCCACATACTTTCATAATCTATATAGTATTCCAGCATAGGGTGTTATCTTCTCGACTAGTTTTGTGTTTGTTTTGGAAAAAAAAGCGTTATGAGGCGCTGTAAAACTTTCCACTTCCCTGTCACAAGCAACCGACAACGTCTGAATCATATCTTTCACTTTAAAGTATCGTAGTGATGTGCAATATGGCATTACGACCTTTTTTTTTGTACTTCATTTTGATAATCTGCCCACCGCTGATACTAGTAGTAGAGCTCTCATAGCGGAGCATTACATCATAATGTGTGAACACAGTGTCAGCGAGGCAGTCAAGAGAGTAGGTTACTAACATCTTACAGCAGAACAAGATCAAAACCCTCTCCACTCTCCAGAACGCTCTCCAAGTCTGAGAGCGGGTGACACTAGCCCAGACGAGTGGAGTGGAGGCAAACATTGGGTAAAAGTGTCCTCCTAAGAAGTACCTTTTGACAGCACAAAAGAACGGATCTGCTCGCATTTGGAGATGCTGTTAAGATTGCGGTCTGGAGGCATCATTACTGTTGCCTAGTCCGTGCAAAATGGTAGCAAGCACACAAAGCCCGGCTGCGTTTTTCTACGTGACAGATTGAGCGTGTGTGCGTTTGGCTTTTCTTTCTCTGTTGTCGTTGTTTGCTCTTAGATGCACAGAATCACACGCAGCAGACACGGCGACAGTCAAACGCACTTACATTATCGAGTTTTCATATTTCACAAGCCATTCATCTAGAAGACTAAGGAAATGAAATGAACACAGCGACGGTTTTATCCTCATTTGCCCATTCTTGATATATTAGCGCATATTACAACTTAGGGCTATGTGATTAAAAATACAAATAAAACCAAACAAATATGGCTTTTAATAATGCTGTATATACTAGACTTTTTTTTTGTCTGCTCTATAGCTATAATCTGTGACATCCGTGGCTCATTATGTTAGAATTTGCACATTTTAAATCACAATATTCACCTAAAACGACTCCATAAAAGAAGCAAATCCGCTGACTTCCGTGTTAGAAAACCGCGGCGCCCAATAGGAGCTGACGCCGCCGTAAACGTCACCAAAACAAAGAGCTGGCACCTCCTATGGGCAGCTGCGCATCACACAAGCGAGTAGTGCTTTTTTTTGTTTTTGTTTTCATTTGTACCAAAATGACTAAGAGACGCTGCCGAATCCTGCGTGTATCACAGATTAAGAAAACAGAATTGGCGGTGGAAACAGAAATTGATTGGCAGTATGGTTTCTTCAAAATAAGTGATTGAACACGCTCAAACGTGCACGAATCGATCCAGAAACAGCGTCGGGTGAGTAAATGTATAACTGTAACACGTTGAAAAGCTCCATAAAGTCTATTTTTGCATAATAGATCTGCTTTAATGCTAGTTTTCTGGAGGAGCTGCGTCTTATTCAGTGGTCAGGTCGGAGTCAGAGTCGCCACAGTGGTCATATTCACAGTGAAAGTATCTTAAAATAAACAGCACAGTGCAGGGTTCTACTGTCTCATTGTGAGCCACTGCCGTCATATCTCACCTAGCCACTTACTGTGCACCTTATTGTGGCTTGTAAGTACTCACCCGCCCTGTCAAACAGTACATGGCCTTGGGCTTAAAATATCCACAAACACTTCCACAGTTTTTTTGTGCAGGGACAGCCCCACAGTGCTGGCACCGAACCAAAGCACTGGTGATAACGAGGTTGAAGTTAGTTAGGATTTTAGCTGCGCTGCAACCTCCTAACACCCTTTCTAAATCTGATTC
Organism: Periophthalmus magnuspinnatus; assembly: GCF_009829125.3. Taxonomy (NCBI): domain Eukaryota; kingdom Metazoa; phylum Chordata; class Actinopteri; order Gobiiformes; family Gobiidae; genus Periophthalmus; species Periophthalmus magnuspinnatus. Next base: position 4,216,249 of record NC_047126.1, on the reverse strand, counting down.
ATCCCAAAATGAGATGTTTTTCCAAGAGAGGGAGATGAAAACACTCTCCCCCCTCCTCACTTCCTTCTTCTTCTCTTGCCAAATACAGTTGAGCTCAAACCCCCCGTGCGCCTGCCCTCTCCCTCCCTCGCCGTAATACTCCCATACTCTCACACACACTATCTGTTTCGCACCCCATCCCCTCTCTCTGCCGTTCTCTCACATCTCTCTCTTCTCTCCTCCCCTGGCACCTCCATGTGTTTCTCTTTAATTGAGATGCATTTCAATGTGGTGCAAATTAGCTTTCCCCAGCTCCAGTCTAAACTTGAAACCTGTGCGTATGTGTGCGTATATGTCTGCTGATATAATCCATACCGTTTGTGTTTGAAAAGTACTCCCGGAGTTGAAAGCGAAGTCGCAATACCTTTACAGTGGGATTTTATTTTTTTTATTTCACCAACGCAGTCATGTGAAGCCCCCTCTCTCGCTCTCTCCCACAAGCGCACATTTTTAGTTGGACATTAATAACATTCCCGGTTTATACGCTGACTGACTTGGCTAGCGCAGTTTTGCTTGGCCCACCTTGCAGGTTTTTGAATCCGGATCTGTTTGCTGGGAGTGACAGTGCAGAGCGGCTCATTAGAGGAGGGGGCGGAACAGGATGTGATAGTCGGGGTGTGGGGCAATATTTGTCTGTCTTAGCTGATTGGATCCACGCTGGTCTAAAAGGGCCAGCTGGAGAAACGGAGAGACAATGAGCAAAAGATGAATAAGAAGAGGATAAGAATGGTGCGTTAACGTTAAAGCAGACGTGTTGTGCTCGTCTCTGCTGTACAGTAATAATCTGTGACATTGTTGGATCGTTTTGTTTTAATTCGTACATTTTAAATCGCAATATATAAAACAAACACACTGACTTCCTGGTTAGAAAACTGCGACGTCCAATAGGAGCTGACGTCACCGTAAACAAGAGTCATGAAGTCGTCGACGCCTCCTGTGGATCACTGCAGATCACACTAGCAAACCGCAGATTTTTTGTTAAATTTGTACCAAAATGGCCACGCAAAAGCTGCCGAATCCTACGTGTATCACCAGAAACGGGACAAGGATCTCGTGCCACAAATTTGCAGCAACACCGTGCATGAGAAAAATGATCATGTGAGATTATTTCCCACATTTTTTTTTTAACGTTTGCCTTGGACAAAAAAGGTGCTAAGTGCAGGGGAAGGCACTTGGGGAAGAGCTGGGTTGCATCTCTGGAGAAGCTGTATATTTCCAAAAAGCGAAGCGACGATGACAACGAAAATATCAAATCAAATACGTTAATTGTGAGGCTCAAATTGTGAGCTGGATTGACAATTTCAATACTGATTTGCAATACTATAGCTGCAAGTATCAGTGCCAGTGCAACGATCATTTCCTTTAAATTAATTATAAGACAAAAATGACCCAGTTGTGTTACGTAGCTGTTATTTATCCCACAACAAACGTCATCACAACAAAGAGCTGTGAAGTTGTCGACACCTATGGATACTTGCAGATCACACTTTTTTCAGTTGTACCAAAATGACCAAAAGTGCTGCCGAATCCTACGTTTATCACTAGGGACGGGACAAGATCTCGTGCCACAAAATTTCCACCAGACTCTGCATGAGAAAAATGATCTTGTGAGATTATTTCCCACATTTTTTTTTACATTTGCGTTGGACAAAAAAAAGGTGCTAAGTGCTGGGGAGTTACATCTCTGGAGACGCTGTATGTTTCCAAAAAGCAGTGCTACAATGACGACAAAAATATCAAATCAAATGCGTTAAATTGTGAGCTGGATCGCCATTTGCAATACTGGTTTCGATACTAAAGCTTCAAGTGTCTGCTAGTAACCGATATCAACTGATACCAACGACTGAAAATTATGTAAATTTCCTTTAAATTAAATGAAATAAGAGAAAACTGATCCAATTGTGTGATGTAGCTGTTATTTATCCCACAAGTCATTACAGAACAGCTCTGTGTACATAAAAATTCTAACTTTACGAGACTTTTTGGACTGACTACGACCACGAAATCATCTTATTATCAATTTATACGAACAATCAGGATATCGATATAACTCAAATTTGGAAGCTGATGTTCGCAAATTTCTCAGTTTCAGCCCCAATATCCGATACCAGAATCAAATCGTTGCATCCCTGTGTATCGTCAATTAAGAAAATAAAACCGGAGAGCGAAGTAAGTACGTCACAGCGGGCTTATTAAAACCAGGATTGATCGTAAATATGGCGTCTCGAAAACGAAAACGAGCGATTAAAGATTACAGAACATGCACGAATCGCTCCAAATTCAACTTCGAGAAAGAGAAATGAGAAGAGGAAACAACTATAACATGGTTAAAAGCTCTGAAAAGTCGATTTTTGCATAATAGGTCTGCGTTAAAGCGTCTAAGTGTCTCATCAGTATGGGTGGCGTGGCGTCACAGCGGTTTATGCGCATGTCTCCTAACAAGAAGGTCGTGAGTTTGACTCCCAGGCGTCACGAGGCCTTTCTGTGTAGAGTTTTGCTTGTTTTCTCTGGGGGATCTGGGTTTTCTTGTACCACTAAAAAGCGATATTGAAGCTGATGATAATAATTTGCCAAGTAGATTAAACTATACATATGTTTAATCGTTTTAAACATAAAAAAGACGAATAAACTGCGCTTCAAACTTGACACTTTTGCTGACAGAGGATTGAATGCACATAATTAACAATTTAGCTTGATCTCGATTGATGTTTTGATTGATCGCATAGTCGTTTGGCCTCATATCGCGTGCACTAGGTCAGCAGTTTAAAGCGAGAAAAAACATGCAAACATTGTAGGTCAGCGTGTGATATAAGCTACGTTAGTATGTCATTGTGTTGATGAGCGTTTTCCCATATAAAGGCCTGATCACGCTGCGAGATACACCGCGAGTGACCTATATTTCTGAGTTTATCAACAACACATTATTAAAACATCACACATCTTGCCCGGTATGGGGAGGGGAAAAAAAGTGATAGTGATAAGTCATATGTCACTGCCTTTATCTGCGCTTAGAGAAAGTGCCATAAAAATAATATAAAAAGACAAATAGACCTTCTTTGTCATAGAGAATGGCACTTTTCCAAATTCCGCCCCAGATTTCATTTCTCTCCCTGACACGGCGCCGTGGTGGAGCAGGTCGCTGGGAGCTGCGCCGTGCGGGCCTGGGTGTGTACAGTGCGGAGGCTGTTGTCTGGTGTATTCTGGAGCACGCGACGCCGCTCCTGCCGTGCGCACATGCATGAGTCTAGAGCCGGGACGCAGCCAGTCGTTAGAGAGAGTGATGCTGACAGTGGGGTGACCTTGGGGCTCCCAGTCTTCCTCCTGTCGATGAAGGGGATGACTTAGTGCCTCCCTCCCCACCCATGATGGCTCATTTATTATCATTAGGCACACAGTCAAAAGATGCAGCTCAGGCTCTCAAGGCGGAGTGGTGCGTCCAGAAATATGCGCGTGTCCCCGTGTTTGTTTGCATGTGCGCGGAGGAAAGTGAGTGGCACGAGGGGAGGAAAAAAATGTTAAATGCGAACGTGATTGAAGGAAAAGCTGTAATTTGATGGAGTAATTTCATCATTTTGAAGTAATAATAATGTTTTTCAAGCTACTTTAAGACGCTTCAGCACTGGTATGTGTTAGAAATCTAGAAAACTGGTAGAAAACTGGCTCATTTATGTGTGTACGTGTGTGTTTGTGTGTGTTTGTGTGCACCAAACACCAGCAGAGGGTGCAAGAACTGTTAGCACTTCACTACAGCCATTTTAATCAGGCAAAACATTTGGAACTGTTTAACCTCAAGTTGGTTAGCTGCACATTTTAGAAAACAGAGAGCTGAAATGACCAGAGCAGGTTTGGTGAGTGAGAGCGGTCACACAGGAGCACTTGTGGATTTCTACCGAATAAAACTGAACTCTCCTCCAGGTACATTTTAGAAAGAAACAGGATTATTATTACGATGATGAATACATTTAAGTTTTAGAATAGGTTTGTCCACTGAAAACATCAAGGGAGCTCAAGATATGATGTGGAAATTGCGTGTTTGCGTCGTCACGATAACACATTTTGAAGCGCGATGTATTAATTCCGAAAATATTGCGATAAATGATGATATTGAAATGAATTTATCAGAATCAGAAGACTTTTATTGGCATTGTCAGTGAACACAACTCACAAACTGCACACTAGGAACTTTCTTGGGTGATAAAGTGCAACATAAAACACTGAATAATCATAATATATAAGTTAAAAAAGATATGCCTAAAAATAAAATAGTCTTAGAGGTAGATATAGAGCATTTCACAATAAACTTGAAACAGGATAATCACAGTAAACCTTTTTCTAAGTGAATGATTTTAAACATAATGTGGCCAGTGATGTATAAATACTGCAATGAAACACTAAAGTAGTTAGTTCTAGTATCTATAATGCAGTTTTTAAGTTAAATATTGGACTCTAGACAAGTCAAATGTCGTGATAAAAGCCCAATACTACTTAAAAATAGTTTGAAGTAAAAGCACATGCGATAAATATTGAGTCTGGAAAAATATTGTAGATGTAGTAGTTGCTAAAGTTGAACATGAGGTAGTAGCTGTAGGTTCTTGATAAGCACTAGTCAGATTGATGTGTAGTTTAATGTACGTGTGATTTATTGAGACAAGGTTGAAACTTTACGGTGGATGGGAAGTGTAATATCACGTAGTATGCAGTAATCTAAGGCTGATTTAAGGGAGCTATCGAAGCCCGTCGCAATAATTACACTTCTATATTGACTTATCGTTAAATAGGTGAAAGCTGGAAGAGTATATTTTGGGATTTGGGGAAGTTTTTGCCGTGTTTTTTGTAATAAAATCAGATTTTAGCTGCAGAGGGTCGATCGAGTTACTTGGTACTTGATACTTGACCCTACTAGACTAATTAATGGTTTATTCCGCTGTATATTTTTGCACCTCAGAATGCATTTGCTTTCTTTATCTTTATTTATACAAAAGAACCCAATGAGAGAACTTGGGCTCTATTTTCACGGGTGCCCTGTTTAAAATACAATACAAACAGAAAAACAACAACAAAGCAAACACATATACAAGTCTCTGAGCATTAGATGTGTAGAGAAAAGTTTGTTACCACATTATTAAACTGCAATTGTGTCACCAGTGTCTCCAGTTTAGTTTTTCCTTGAAGTTTATTTCATTTTTAAGAAGCAAAACAGCTTAAAACCCTCTTTGCTGTGTCAGTTTTGGTGCGACCCTTATGCAGTCATGTGATCTGGTGTTAAACGTTCCAGTATTATTGATTAACAAACAGGTGAGGTAGTTCTAATGATTCTTTAAAATAGTTTACTGGGATTATCCTGATTTATTCACGCTACTTTCATCATGATATTTCTCTGTATCAATATCTCATGCTTCAAAATTTGCTGTCGCGTCAGGCCTGGAGCTATTGATTTAATTTCCATAACTTCTTTTTCTGTTTTTGGACAGTAGACAGATTGGAAAACCAAACCAGTTGCGTTAAAACAGTCTGATTCTGCGTGCATGTCGAAGCTCGTGTGCCTCACCTTCCATCCGTCATAGAAATCGCAGACCCTGTTTCTACAAACGTTGGTCCATATCTCCGCTCCGGGTCTATACCTCCCCGTCAGGCCGCGTCTGTCCTCGCGCCGGCCCCCTCGCTGTGCTTACCGCGCGGCATAAATAACCCACCACACCCTCCTCACCCTAACCTTACGTCACCTCGGCCGTCCGGCGAGCAACACAAGTGGTATACGGCTACATCAGAGCGGCCCCCGTCCTATCGTTTCTCAGCGTGATGGATGGAGACTTCTGCGGGCCAGTCAATACCCAATCTGAGGCCCACTGTCCTGATTTAAGATACAGCAGCACCCAGGTGACACACTCGGAGGCACGCCACTTTAATCACTCCGAGCATCAACTGCGCGCTGCCAAGATTGGTGTGTGGGTGGCACGGTGTGTAGTGTGCATGTGCGTGCGTGTGTTTGTGTTAGGATCTCGCTCAGTCAAGTGCTGCTGTAATCACACGGCAATCGGCAAGTGCCTGCACCCCTGACAGAGTTAACGTTTCTTTAGAATGTAAAGAGAGTAACATAAACAACACATACAGCGCCGGATTGATGCGGTGGAGAGTTCCAGAGAGTATGCACCGAGAAGTCAAGAGGTCTAACAAGTCTCTGACGCCAGACGCTACTTGTGACTATTTAATATGTCATTTCAAGCAGCGACTTGTGAACTTATGTGAGAGTTAAACACGCAAACGTACATAAACAAGCATATTTGAATTGTGTTAGAGTGAGATACGGCTTCGGAGACCAGGAGTTTCACGGAATATTTTGTAAAACCTCGTGTCATTCGTGTAAAAAAAGGACGGATGTAAGTTTTGGGATTTGTGGGTGTTGGTCTGGCCTATTTTGTTTGAATGTACCGCTGTTTTCTACGGAAACCCACTTGTCTGAAAGCTGCAAAACATGCATGAGATAAATGTAATGTAAATCCAAATGTTCAGAAGAGTTTGCGAGATCAAAACATGCGCTGGGACCACAGCTAAGAGTTTAAATCCAACTCCTCCTCTCCTCTGTTGATGTTTGAGTTCAGAAGAAATTTTGTACAGGGCGTGTGATGGAAACTGTACCCTCGACTGTACCAATATAAGAAGTAGCACTATAACTGTGAATCCGGGGAGCCTCGTCTGTTCTCAATGTTATATCATAAGTTACAAACAACAAGCAAGTTTGAACGCCATTCCAAAGGTTAATACGATGTGCAGACATTGTGCCTCATCTCCCTACAAACCCCTGATGCAACAGATAGAAAAGAAAGTGATTTTTCATCTGTGGGAAACGCAGACAACTTGCATTTGGCTTCCCCCGGTGTATACAATCTGCGTGCTGTTTGGGTTTGATTTGCGCGGCATGCTGAAGAGAACACTTTGGTGCGTGTGGTAATCAACCCGAGATTATGTTTGTATGAGTGAGCGGCTGGATATCGGTGCTTTATCAGACAGTAATCTGTGTGCACTGCTTCAAATTGTTCCCTCTTGACATGTCATCATTCACATACATGCTCAGTGTTCCAGTCAGCTGGCCCCTCCCCTCGCAGCCCCCTCTGCTTCGGCTGTTAGTCTAATTTATGAGGTGCCGTTAATTTGGCCTAAACGCTTGTTGCGAGACCTCCCTCCTCTCGTCCCGTCATCTCTCCATCTCCCCATTCCTCCTTGGCGCTCATCAGTCACCCGGCAGAGTAAATCAGGGGGGAGGTATTGCACAGCAGGCAATACACGGACTGGACACCTTGACTAATATACCACTGTCCTTCTTCACCCCTCTCTTTCCTGTCTGCACAACTCTCTCCATCTCTCTTGGCCAGAATTAAATTTGGCTTCTCTTCCTACAGCGTACATTTCACAGTAATTTACCTGTTTACCTCCTGGAGCTACTTTTTTGACCTTATTTGCCACAGCAAACCTGAAATAAGCAAGCAATGAAGGAATGTTGAACAAACATTGTTTGCCCATCATTCTGCTTTGTATACAGCAGAGGTTATGGAGCCAGGGGTCTAATCCCAAGGATCTCCTGCTTTAACTGGGTAACTCCAGATTCAAGTGCAAAAGCACAAACGCAAAACCAAAGTTATGAACCAGGTTTAGTCCCAGGCTTTAGGTTGGAGATCTGAGTCTTTTCCAGGCTCAGCCCCATGTCTGTCTACTGCTGTATTCTTCTCTATTTTAGACACAAAACAGGGCGTTTTGTGCAGTACAATGAATTTGTTTGTGAATATAAACAGGAAGTGAGCACTTGTCACAGCATGGTCATAGACACTTTTACAGAACAAATCAAGATATTTGTGCCAAACATGTTTTGCAGTCACCTCTTCAAAAGTAAAACCAGATTAATCACCCTTATGCCTCTAAATCCACTCATTCTAATTTTGCAGTCCTACTTTTACCTCTCCACCAAATCTGAATGCTTTATTGCCAAATTGACAGAAAAACATTAGGGTTATTTTAATATGCAAACAATTTTAACAACAAGGAAGAAAAAAAAGCTTGACTAAAGTACAAGAGACAAGTGTATTCTGTAGATATACTTGCATAAGAGTCTCTAGTTACTTTTCACCCCTCCCTCTCTTTGTATCCACAGCTTTCTCCACCTTCCCTGAGTCGTCTTCACTCTCTTAAGTCATGCGCTGTGCTCCTCCTTGCCTCCTCCCCCATTCTCCTGTTCTCAAGTTAGGTGTAAATTTAGAACTGAAGGCATGAGGGGATGCTGTGTGTGTGTGTGTGTGTGTGTTTGTGTGCTGGCGGAGTGAGAGCGTTAGAGAGACAAAGAGAGAAACTCTACATGAAAGCTTGTGCGAGTCCCCACACAGCGCTCAGATGGGGCTGATTAAAAACCTAAAGCCTTGGTATTCAGCCACATTTCCAAATCACTTGAAAACAAACACACACACACTATCTCGAGGAGGAGCGCACACACACGCACACACTACACACTGCAGCCTGCACAGTACCACAATACTGGACCGGTTAACTATGATGTCATCGGTTTAAAACTGAGGGGGCGCCTTTAGTGAAGCGAAACTGTAAAATACAAGCACAAAAAAACACATTTACGTTAGAAAACAGGAAACAGGACGCGTGTGTGAACGTTATCTTGCAATTCTGAAATAAAAATGAGTTCGATCTACTACGACTGGTCACACGTGCTGTCCCTCGTTGCCCTGTGGCTAAAGATAGTATCTACGGTCAGGAAAATGTAAGAAAACAGGCATCGCAGTGGCTCATTACTCCCCCTAGTGGTGCTTCAGCGCAAATCCGTGTTATCAGGAGTTATTGATGATGAAATACTCGATGCGTTGCTTATCTAGTGACCTCGTCTATGTCAATTACGTTATTTTTATTCAGTATACTATAAGAATTCTAGCTCTTGTATGCTCTGGTAATAGGTTTCTACCCCACTATCCCTGTTCCACTGGCTCTAGGTAATTCTCCCTGACCCACTGCGAGCAAACAGAGAGATTGTCAGACATCGGAGAGCCCCTCATCACTTTACTGCACATTGTTCTCTCTAATTCCATACACTGGGTCCACTGGGGACTGACCTGGGAGCTGTACTTAATGTACGGGCCTGCCCATAGCACCTATACATCAATGTCCATCTGTACCGCGGTCCCCTCTGTCTCCCGCTGTCTCCACACGGCCTCTCTCAGTTATTCTTAGTCTCACGTCTATTTATTTTCCACCGATTCCTTCACTTTGCTCATCGTTCAGTGTCACAGTATTGCACTACTACTACTCTGTGTCGTGTGTATGTTCATTCTTAAATCCCAGTTGCACCAAGCTGATTCTTAGTAATGCAACTGAATCTATAGACTTGTGTTTTGTGACATCCGATGGTTTGGAAGTGACAACGTCTTTACCTGCGTTGCCCGTAGACGTAGACTCTATATATAAATAGGCATAGCTAACCTGCTAGCTGCCGCGTTACAAATAGGAAGTGAGCATAGACGCGCTTCTGGCTCTATTGACTCAAAAAACTGCTGTAAGGCTCGTCGTTTTGGTCTTAAATGTTCATATTAACCCTCTCTACATGATCCTGGTATTTTTATTTCACTATTGTGTCCGTAAATCAAGATATGAACATTAATAACAGACAAATCAGACGCCCTCTTTCGCCGAGATCGCTCCAGCTAGCGCTAACAACAGGATTGGCTCTTTGGTTGCTATGATACTCGCTCCAAATTCGCCCCTAGCCTCCATGAGCTTCACTCGACGGTAGCCGAACATCGTGGGTGACGTCACACTCACTTAGTCCACGTCTTTGTACAGTCTGTGGCGCCGCCGTACACTGTCACTTACTAATTCGCTGACTTTGGTTGCTCTGTTAACAGTTACAAAGATGAAGCACGCTACCTCGGCGTTATTCCTCGGTGTATTATGTAAATCCACTGCGGTTATGATGGAGTCAGAATACCTTAAAACAATGCCTTGCTCTATATCTGGCACATTTTGGAGCTCGCGTTCATGAAAATGTGCTCGGGACAACAAGGTGGGAAAGAAAAGCATAATCAATCCAACTTTGCATTACATTACATCATCATTGCTTTTAAAGGTGGATTATGTAACTTTTCGTGGTGAAGGGTCTGCCAACAGCTTGTCTCAGGGAGGTGTGATTGCTTTGCTTGGAATGTTTCATGGTACGGCATTAAATCTGCATGTACAGCACTCAATTACAGGTGTGTTGCTGTTTAAATGATAGAAGAAAAAACATGCATTATTACTGTGATTGGACTCACCTCTCCAGAGATCTGACCTGTAACTCGATGGAAAATGAACGCCAAAGCAATAACGTAACCCCAGAGAAAAGTAGGTAACAGACCCTCAGCTAGAAAAAGTACACAATGTGCCTTTAACTTGCAGCGACACTCCTGGTTTCTCTGCACAAATGTTGCTTAAATGGATGTGCTGGTTTGAACGTTTTACACTAAACTGTGCACAAAAGCGTCGCTACTTCCCGTCTAATTTTATCTCTACGAGTTTTTTCACGCTAAAATGAATAAATATTTAAAGATCCGACAGTGGACAGGGATCTGCGGGTGGACGTCACTGAAAACATGTTAAAAACTACACAAATAAAATGAATACTTTTTAGAAAGAGACGTGTTTGTGTCTCCATGCTAACGCTAATGCTAATTTTGAGGCATAATAAATACTAAAACAAATAGACAAATTGAAGTATTCACATATAAAAATAATTGGGTAGCTGTTTACTTTATGTTTTCCGATTTTAATAAAAGCGGCTGCTAGGTGTGCACAGTGAGCTAGCTAGCGTGCTGAAAAGTTACCTACATATCCAGTCATTATCTGTACTAAAACTGTATTTTTTCCATTTATTTATTCTGATTACTGGTGGAATATAAACCCAAAATGACTAGCTGGCTCTGAAGGCCACATGTTAGTTATTATTAGCTTGTTCGTGCTGTATTTTCCCCATAGCATTAGCCTAGATACATATTCTGTACTGAGCTTATTCATGTGTTTGTGTGAAAAGCTGTGTTATCTTAATTACTGCTTACCAATGGTGGGGTCTTAACGAGCTGCTAGTTAATATGCAGCTTCCTAATGCTAGTCTTTATAATTATTTCTATGTTTATGTGATGAAAAGTAGCAACAATACCCGCTTTTGTGTCACCGTATACGTTCTACACATGCCAAATCCTTTAGTAATTGTGTTTTTTTTTAATGTTTATGGCTTAGTTTTGATGATTATTTTCAACTAAGTGTGGCTGTATTACGTTTGGTCATTATTATTCTGGATTGTCACTTAAATAGTAACTGTTCACACCTCTGCAGGTTTTGACAAGGAGAATTATGCAACCAAGGACAAACTTTGGGGTAAAGGCAAAAGAGAAAGTGTTAAAGACTGAAAGTTGTATCTTAAAACGCGTTGTACTGTCTTCCGAGGACAACAGTTTCTCTTAAAAGTCCATTGTGTCGACTGTTTCAGACCAAATACATGTACCCTACTTCCTGGACTATAAGTCACACCTTTTTCAGTTTGACCAGGGCCAGACTTATATTTAGATGCGATTTATATGTGAAATATATTATGAATAGTTTGTATTTTATAGGTGCGATTGTGCGACTTATACTCCAGTGCGACTTATACTCCAGAATTTAAGCCACGTTATAATGTTTTTACCTCATCAAAAACATACCAGCAGTTGTGTTTTGTTTCATTCACACATGTCTTTCTTCACCTCCAAAGCTCAAAAATGCTCTGTTCCACCTTGTGATGTCATGAAATGGTAGTTTTCAATCTGCCTTTTACCTTTTTTTTTCAGTAGAGATTGGCGAATTCCAGAGCTGAAATCATCCAAACGATTCTAGTGAAGGTGTGTGTAGTTTTAAAACACAGTGAAGCACTTCCTGTATCACCACATGATGACATCACAAGGTGGAATAGAGTGTTTTCCGTTTGAGTGAAGAACAACATTATAACAGAGATCAGAAAACAGCGCAATATAGACCCTCTGATATGTTTTTTTTTTCTATTTGAGAACCCTGAAGGCAAAAGTGTGGGAGCCTTAAGTGAGCTCGCAATTGTACAAATCAAATTAAATTCAACAATAAATATATTCAGGTCAGGTTCGATGGGATCAGCGGCATAAATCAGGGGTTATCAGCTTCTGGCTACGCTGGCAGCTCACTAACACAGTCAGGTAAGTGCACAATGATGAACTGTTATTACACAGAAGATCCTTTTCCCTCCATCATCTTAACTTCACTTTTGGGAAATACTCGGCATATTGGTATTTTTGCATGGTTAAACACTTTTCTCTCGGCTTTTCCTGATTATAAAGGCGATTATCTAATGCCGAAGCCTGTCTTTCTTGCTTTATTTATTCTTTTTTGTCAGGGACCGTGTACAAATTCATTATTCTTCCAAAAGAAAAGATGATTTATATCAGATTTAGCTGCTGCTGCTTTCCATGTGCAGTCCCTGAGCAGATGAGCACACATTAAAATACATACAAACATTTCATAAGACTAACAGTTTATTAACATTAAAATACAATAAATTATCACAGTAACAAATTTTGAAGTGCGATATATATCGTTGAAGTAAATATAGACGATAAACGACAATACTGAAACCAAAACATAAAGCAGAATTATGTAAAAAAAAAAAAAAGTAAAAAAAATACATATAAACTGCAAGAATTAAATGACAGAAGGCAACACTTAAGTACAGTATTTTCTGGAGTATAAGTCGCACTTTTTTTCATAGTTTGGCCGGGGGTGCGACTTATACTCAGATGTGATTTATATGTGAATTATATGTTTTTTTCTTCATTATTTTGCTTTTTTTTTGGCTGGTGCGACTTATACTCAGATGTGATTTACAAGTGAAATATATGTTTGTTTTCTTCATTATTATGTATTTTTTGGCTGGTGCGACTTATACTCCGGAAATTACGGTAGTTCGTTTCTATCTATAATGGGCCATAGAAGTTGATAATTCACACGCTACAGCTCAAATCTCATTGTAATACGGCGAGAGTAGCTCAGCTGGTAGAGTCTTTACCCACTGATCTGAAGATTGGCGATGCAAATCCAACTCTCCCACATGAATGCAGTCGTCGTATCCTTGAGCAAGACACTTAACCCACCTCACACCTAGATTCTGAGAGCTTTGAGTGACCATTTACCAAAAAATATCAAACATTTTCCCTCTAGCGCAAAGAAAAAGTACACACGATAAATATAGACTCCCAAAAATGATTGTTCCAGCTATCGTATATTGAAAGCTCAGTCGATACTGTCATTACGGTGACGAGCGCCAGAGTCTGGACGTTAAATAACAGTCAGATTGGATGATAGACAGCGAGCATCAAGTAGGAGATGGGTGAATTTTCTTGTGTGAAGGCATTATGTGACAGTATCCCAGTGAGATCTCCGGGAGCTCGGCCAAGTGTCTGTGCCTGCCTGAGCCATTGCCATTCGCCGCTTCGTGTCTGTTCACCCAACCACACGCACAAGACGGATAGGAGCACCAGTCTGTACCAGCCCCAGTTTAATCAGACCTCTGCAGCCATAAACCACCAAGTATGGACACTCCGCCCGGCCCGCTGTCATCCCCATCCGTAAGTGCAACGCATACAGACAAACGGCCGGGCGCGGACGCAAGTACAGGCTCGCATGCAAATCTTATTTATTAAATGTGAACATTCTGTTATTGAGTCACGCATAAATCACCAGCTCGATGACGCAGGGGCTGTATGGAGTAGACATCGACCGACACGGGGGTTTTCAGGGCCGATACGGATACCGATTGTTTAAAATTCAGATATGTAAGGCCGATTTTGATCATTTTTCCTCGTAAATATTTGATTTGAAATGGATACCAACATAAATACTGTCTATACTTTTTACAGCTCAGCGTACTTTAACTGTGATGAGGAAAAATAATCTCGAAAGAACTTATTTTTTGACATCCACAACCCTGCTTTTACTGCTGTCAAAGCCATCTTCGTACTTAAGTGTTAAAATAAAGCTTCATGCAGCAATTGTTGAGTCCAAACCAAATATCGACCAAATATCGATGTATCACTGAAGTAAATATAGACGATAAACGATAATATCTGACCTAATTTATGCCACTGACGCAAAAACCAAGAGCAGATTTAAACCACAAAAGCTATTCTAAATCTACAATATTGTTAAAAAATCATGAGCTGCAATAAATAAACAGCAGAATGAAACACTTTAGTACTTATTTTGCATCTGTAATGAGTCATACAAGTAATTTATTCAACTTTTTACAGCTTAAATTTTATAGTATTACAAAAAAATAACGAAAAATTCCCAGTAGCGCAAAGAAACTGTGCAGCACCCAAAAATATTGTTCCAACTTTCACGATGAGACCTGTGTGGAGGGGTCAAGGTCGATATGACAGTGTTTGATAAATGTCGATTAAAATAATAAACTGAACAAAAGAATTTAATTTGGGTTTTTCCAAGGATTATATTTTGAATTGAATAATTGTTTTAAAGCCGTTTATTACACAACATTGACTATTGTGAGCTTTAAGTCATTACCTCCTCAAAAACAGACCTGGAGTTGTGTTTTGTTTCATTCACTCATGTTTCTCTACATCTCCGTATCTCAAAATGCTCTGTCCCACCTTGTGATGTCATGAAGTGGTAGTTTTCAAGCTACTTTTTGCCTTTTATTCAGTAGAGACTGTCAATTTTAGAGCTGAAATCATCCAAATGATTCTAGTGAAGGCGTCTGGAGTTTAAAAACGTAGTGGAGCACTTCCTGTATTACCACTTAATGACATCACAAGGTGGAACAGAGTGTTTTCAGTTTGAGAGAAGAACTAAGCCTAAATATGCAGGATTTGTGTGTTGAACATGTGTGAATGAAACAAAAAAACACAACTGCAGGTCTGTTTGTGACGACAGATCAGAAAACAGCGTAATATCGGCTCTTTAACGATCCGTCTTTTCAGTTTTTTTTTTGTTTTTTTTTTCAGCGCGCCGCTTACGACACGGCACAGCGAGCGGTCTGTGTCAATTCGAAGTCGGTGGCGCAGACGCTCGCCGAGTAAAATATTTGAATTAAACGCAACACAAAAAAGAATTATTCCTGGGTCTCGGAAAGATTATAAACAACATTGAATTTGCATAACCAATTTACATAACCGATAGCGATTGTAGGTGTTCATAAATTAGACGATCGTACGGCAGACGCTCAGGACGACGTCGCCCTCTTCTTCTTCTGCTGCTGCTGGGACGGGACCAGTTCAGACCTCCGGGGGGTCATCGAGAGGCGTAGATGAACTTATGTGGACTATGCGTTTGACTTATGTGAAATCCCCTCCTTCCTCCTCCCATCACTACTTCTTCTTCTCAGCTCTCCATCAGCGTCTGCTCCGACCGCTTCTCGGGCCATTTTACGTCTGTTTGCCTTCTTTGTTATCTTGTATCTTTTTGTTCTCTTCTTTCAACAAACTAACACGTTCCTCTCCCTTTTCCCCCTTATCCCCCCCCGGCCTTAGATCGCTCACTCTTTCTCTCCCTGCGTTTGCGGCGTGAACGATGGTGGATGACTGTGCTTTAGGAGATTTACTGCTAGATCCTGTCTCTGTCAGGTGTCGAGACCAAACGAAAGCTATGAGGGAGGAGAAGGGAGGAGAAGACAGGAGAGAGCGGGAACAGATGGAATATAGAGTCGTACACAGGGAGAAAGGCAAATGGAATCAGGGGATGAGGGCAAAGAATGGGGATTATACGGGCGAACATGGAAAAGTGTGAAGAATAAAAAGTAGGGCTATGTTTTTTAAAAAGGTCTGAGTATATAGTTTGGCATATTTTTCCGCGTAAGCCTCCTCTTCCTCCTCGTCTTACGTTTGACCTAAACACACAGACCTCGCAGACACACTATTCTCTCAGGATGTAATCAATTACTGTTGTCTACCCAGGTGACACTCGTCCCAGCTCTGACCAGACACCAATCTGTGCTTCCTTCCACTAAATCTGCGATTGCTCCACCAGCTCATGAAGTCTGTCTGCACATAGTGAATGAGGAGTGTCGCTCCGAGTGGAATCGGACCAACACGGTTAATGCAACACGCTACTACTTTAGAGGCGTTTTGACGAGTAACGTACCAGCCGAAGATTAGCCTCCTTTTGAAACGTTTATCTTTCCCATGGTCATAAGAAATTTTATTATTTCTTTAAAGATATAAACTACCAGTGAAAGTTTGGACACACCATCTTATTTGATTTTTTTTCTTGATTTTTACTAGTTTTAAAATTTTGTAATCACACAGAAGAATCAAATATAAGAGTTAAGACAGCAAATTTTATTATTATTTTTTTTTATATAAACTACCAGTCAAAGTTTGGACACACCATCTTATTTGATTTTTTTTTTCTTTATTTTTACTACTTTTTACATTTTATAAACACACAGAAGAATCAAATATATGTGGTAAAATATATGGAATTATATAGTAAAGAAAAAAAAAGTGAAATAACTACTCAATATTTTTCAACAAAGCAAAGGATGGCTACTTTGAGAATATAATTATATAATAAAAATATATTTACCTTTTTTGTTTTTGCTACATATCTTACTTTATAAAAAAATGAATAAATTTAAAAAAAAATAAAAAATGAGGGGGTGTGTGCAAACTTTTGACTGGTCGTTTACATGGATATATATATTTTAATTAAAACTTTAAAACCTTGTTACGGCATCTCTTTGCTAAGCTGAAAATGATAATACAACCAGTAAAAGTGATTTAACCATATTACAGACAATAATGTGGTAATTCATTGTTTGAAGCTAAATCCGCATCGACAGTAAATACTCAAATGATTATTACTACCATAACGTGAAACACTTTTCTTTTATAACTATGGGCCCATGAATACATTAGCTGCATAATAATAATTAAAGTGCCTTGAAAGCACAAGAGTCTTACACAGCAAATCCAAAAATAGCCGTGCTTCTAAACCACAACAGAGGGAGCTGTGTTTGTGCGTGGCTACAGGTGCCAATGAGAAGATCAGATTCAAACCGAGAAGTCCCAGATTAGGGGCTTATCACGGGCGGCGACATCGAGCGGTGCGTTCTGCTCCTTCGAGGTCGCGTTTCCAGGAAAACTTCATCATCAGCGATAACTAGTTTCTCCTCAGTATGTTTATGAGGTAAAGCCTGAAGCCGATCTATTCAAACCCACGGCCCCCCATGAACATCCGAGACAACCCAATCTGATCCAGCGCAGATTTGTTCAGACGATGCGGAAATGTATACTCGATCGCGGTCGATAACACCTAGACAAAGTAGAGAAACGAGGCCTCGAAAGTCAACTCCCCGTCGCCCGCGTAGTTTTGTTTTCTCCAGATGGACGCAACATTTGAAATAAGGGCATCGCGAAAAGGTAAACGATTATAAATAAACAAAATCGCATTTACGTAAGCAGCTATTGTCAGTAATTGGAGGGTAACAGTTAATTTTCCAGGATACTTTTTTTAACAACGTTTTATTGTTTATTCCAGCATGACAGCGTTCATAATTTAAACCATTGTAGTGTCGACGCTCGGCCGACGTCAACCTCTGCAGGGAGAAAACAGGACAATACAAACTATAGACCCACGGAGTCCACGCTGTTTTTTGTTTTTTGTTTTTACTGAAAGATGAAATTGTTCCAGGCCAGAGTTTAAACAACGTGAGGTACTAAAACACCCCGTTTTGCTTAGTGTCATGGCTGTTTTGGCTTCGACAGCAATCCTGGTTACAATTTCTGCAATTCACACTGAGAGCTCCACTGGCTGCTGATGTATTTGATGCTCTGCTGAGATGTTGTTCTTGCGCAGATATTGCATTATGAGCTAACTTCATGTTGTTCAAAGGTAAAGCATTTCTGCGTTGGGAATTGAATTACGATCTAACTTGTGGGCTGTGTGTATTTACTTGTGGGAGTTTGTGCTTGTGTTGGTGTTGCCGGGCAAATCTAGAATGATCTCTGTGTGTTTTTTATATCAGTCTGGTCCCCATTCTCTTTGTTACGTCTCAAGTTAAGTCAAACGCAATCGTGCAATCGGATTTGTTTTTTTCAGTGACAAATGTGAAACGAAGGAGCTCATTGGTCAGCTACGATTTACAAATAAAACCCAGTGCATCTCATTTCAGATTAACCGAGTTCTACAGAAATCCGCCACGTTTTTCAGCTCCTCGTGACGGATATTTTTTCATTTTTTACGACAGACCAAGCCCGTTCCCGATTGGCTAATCCACCTGTCAATCATCCCCATCTGAAAACGAAGACATTCCCCAGTTACCAAACTCCACATCTTCATAAACTATTGAAGAATTGTTGCTAAATCTCTTTAAAATTAGGATTATTTTGGTTCTCTAGTTTGTATCTCCACTGAAAGAGTTAATCTGCATTCAGTTTGTATTTTTTATCATTCAAATTGATCTATTTACGTATGTTTTTATGTATATTCTTGCATAATTCCCAGTCATTTTCCCTTCCCATCTTTTTCGTGTTGGCGTCTGAGGTTGTTTCCATAATATTAAGATGATCCAGGCAAATGTCACCAGTCCAGTGCTCACTAAAAACAGGCTCGCTCAGATAAACTACCACCTCCTTATCCTCCCAGCCGTCACCAAACCACCCCGTATGTTTGCTTTTTTTTGACGATCTAACACAACCAACACATTTCCATCGTTCAGTTTTGGATTATTTACGATACGCCGGATTGTACTGTAATCTGTAATCATTTTAACATAAACACATCTGTGATATTTCGTGTTCCGGTTTTACCTTAAATGACTTTTCCCTCAATATTCAGATCTGTTGACGTGCGCCTACACATTGTATATTTATGTAAAATAAAAACCAGTCAGGGGGAGCCAAGCAAAAACACTGACAAACTCAAACACTCTCAGTATGTACGCTTCAATGAGTACATTAGTGAAGAAAAGCACAAGATGTAAGACAGGAGAGATGTACTGAGAGAGGGAGGGAGGGAGCTGAAAATGTGAAATGGTTTCAGGCACCCATCTGTCAACGAAAAAGAGAAGGGGGGAGACAGTGAAGGAGGGATGGCACATGGATTAACAAACAAACGCCATGTGGATGTGTACAAAGAGCGCCATTGTGAGACGGAGCGAGAGGACGGGGGACGGGACACAGGAAGGGACAGAGGGAGTGAAAGACAGTGCCAGTGACACGGAGCAGTCCTGAGAGAGGCCGAGCGTGTGGGTGAACGTGAGAGCGGAGAGAGAGCTAACTCGTCTGTCAATCCTGAGCCGTGATTGGCACCTCGGGGCCCGCTGTCCCGCTCGTAGCCCGCTGGCCCGTCCTGCCAGGAAGTAGGGCACAAGGTCAAAGAATCCCATGTACAAAGACAATTACCTGTCTGAGCCTTTTAAACACACAGAGTCAGCCATATCAAATGTAGTGTGCATGCATATGGACCAGCGTTTCTTTTTTTTCTATTTGCTCGTAGTCAGGATCGGGAGGGCTGGAGGTCTCATGTGGGGTCGGCTTGTGCTGACTGGACCTCAACCTTTGACACGTGACCTACGACCTTATAGTGTCAGCAGTACTGCGGCGCTCCAGACATCGCACATGAGGTCCAAGGAGTGTTAGAGTATGTATGCTCATGCTACAGCTATTGTGGTCCACAGACATGTTTATCTCTTTCTGTCGTCACACGTCCTTCTGTTGGGTGTTATAGATCTCTGTCTGGGCTTGTTGGATTTTATTGAAACTCACAGACAAGCGTCGTTTTCACTGTGCCGTTACCTGTCCACACTTACTCCATCATTAAAAATACTTAAGATGCTGCTTAAAAAGATCCAGTCTAAAAAGTCTAATTGCTTCTGGAGGGAATCCTAATGTATATTTTAATGGCATGTTTCACTGTTCTTAGCACCAGGTGCAGTTTGCTGGCATTGCCTCTCAAGCTGTTTATTGGTGGAGCAGTTGTCATGGAGATAGCTCATATGATTAACATTGGAACATCCGAAATGTAACTTGTCACTGTCTCATAATGAAGGCGATCAGATCTACACAGGATTAGCACTTACAAATATGATTTTCACTTTAATAAGTCTTTGGTGTGTGAGCGTCTATTGCCTTTGTTTGTGTTTGAGTGAAAATAGAAGGTGTTAGGACAGGGTCAGTGTAACCGGAGCACGTGCATATACAATGTAATATGGGTTTGCATAATGCTAGGAAATGAATAATAGCTTTTTTTTCTCCCCTATTCTCCAATCAAACTGTGTCCATTATTTAAATGTACTCCCAAGCTCATCTGGAATGACAGGTTTGAAATCACACCTATTACAGGTTTTTAATCAGAGCATGTAACACCTGCACTGTGCTGGTGTGAACACAGATCTGTCCAAACAGCTCTGCCTCGTTCAACCCGACCACTGCGTTTGTTATATGTGCTGCTTTTCTTTTAAATATCACCTAATGATTAGCATGCACGCTCAAATACACAGTAATGAGAGGAGATGTCCATCTGGCACTTTTCGACGTGTGTGCCGTTAGCTGTGTGTGTGCAGTTAGCTGTGTGTGTGTGCCGTTAGCTGTGTGTGTGCGTATGTGTGTGTATGCGTGCTCAGTTGGGGGTTGTGACTAATGGGGTCATTATTGATGCTGAGTCAGGATTACCGCTGATTGCGATGGCTGGATATCACCTTAACGAGTGTACAAACACACACACAGACTCTTCCTGCCGACACACTGGCTGTGTCTCTGTCACACACACCTCTGTGCCCTCCCCACATAGGTGCACTTATGTGCACTTATGCATACGCACCTCTCACCTTGGCTAATAAACTCACTCACCCAGCTCTCCCCTGTAGACCTCCACAGCTCCTGCATGAGCAGTCCCACTCTCTCTGGCTTTATATAACAGGACAGGTGGCAGCCGCTGCTCTGAGTAATCAGTCACTTCCAGCTTTTTGACAGTCTGCAGTGTTTCACTTACACTACTGTACACTAGACTGTGAGTCTATCCACTCATTCACAACTTTTTATGTTTGAATGTAGTACAAGTAATTACTCTGTAGTATTATTTATAAAGTTGTGAACACTATATCTGCTGGGATGCACTACAGTCATTTGCAAACTTAAATGGCAAAGATCACATATCAGGATTTGTGCAGTAAGTATGTCTGAAGAAGTTACGAAGTCCATCTTCTGCATCTGAGAGTTCATACTTCCACCTGTCACTCTCTCAGAGCGTGAAGGAGGCTGACCAATCGGACGCGTGGGTGGCGGAAATTCACACATTGTCTGTTTGAGCACAGAGCAGCATTAAATATGAATTCAGTCGCATTGAGTCATGATCTGACGATATCTTTAAAACAGTAGATCATCAAGGTTGTAATGGGATTTTCAATTATATATTTAAAGAGCTCATGTTACACTATTTTATGTTATGTTATAATATTGTTTCCTCATCACAAACAGACCTGGACTTGTGTTTTGTTTCATTAACACACAAACCCTGCATATTTAGGCGGAGTTCTTTTCTGAAACTGAAAACACTCCACTGTGTTTTTAGACTACAGTCATATGGAGGATTTCAGCCCATCTCTACTGAACAAAAGGTTAAATGCAGCTGTTAACTTGAAAATGTAGACAGACTAATAATAAAGTGTTACTCAAACATGTGTGAATGAAACAAAACACAGCTCCAGGTGTGTTTTTGAGGAGGTAACAACATTATAACACGGCTTAAATGTTGTGTTATATACGACTTTTCAATTTAACACTGGTCTATACCGAACTCTAGCCAAAAAATGTAGACATAGCGTAATACTTAATGATGCAGAGCTGCACACAGTAGCCTTATGTGTGTAATGGTGAATCAGCATCTAACTTTTACTTGGGAGATAAGTGAGCTGTCTCTGGAGCAGGTGCACTGCTACATGCTTTATTTAGAGAGCCCTGCCATTTCAATGCACAGTGACTAATGACACTGGGGTATTTAAAACAATGGGCTGTATTCAGTGCATTTTGTGTTTCGAGCTGTTCCCATGCAAAGCAACCAGGTCTAACATCTGCCGTTCCTGTATCAAATTCTTCAGAAACTTTGAAAACTCATGCCAAGACTTCAGATTTCAGGCGGATTTGGCGCCGTAACGCTAACTTGTCCGATTTCCTCCTTGCGTTGTTCCTCCAAGCAAGTGTTTTTTGTTTTTTTTTACTGAAACAGGAATGATCAGAGCTTTAAAGTTCAATCTGTAACATATTCCAAACACAAACATGGCAAAATGACAGACTTAAACCATAGACTGTATGTATAAATGAACATAGCTAACCTGCTAGCCGCCGCGCTCCAAACAGGAAGTGAGTATTGTCGCGCTTCCTGCTCCGTTCACTCTGTCAGACTCGTCATTTTACTCTTAAACTGTTCTTATTAATCCAAGCTACATGATCCTGGTGTTTTTATTTGGCTCGTTTGTCCGTAAATCAAGATATGAACATTAATAACAGACCGTTTAGTCACGCCCGCTTGTGTTAGCAACAGTTTTGATTGACGCTTCCTGCTTAAACAGTGGTGCCGTGGGGGAGGTGCATTACCTGCAACAGCCTCGCTCTAAATTGACTCTTTGATTGCTTTGATACTCGCGGTTGGAGTTATAAATATGGCTCCAGATTCATCCGTATAACCGCTAGTCTCGACGAGCTTCATTTGACTGAGGCTGGACGCTATGGGTGACGTCCAATCCAAACAATAAAGAAACAGTTTTGTCGTTTGAGATGTCACATATTGTTACACAAGTCCTTTCGAAATTGTACTTTTAGAAGCAACAGGAACTGACATTTTCAATAACGTCGCGTTGCATTCCACTGTAAAGCCATTAGGAGCTGTCCTTGGTGCTGAAGCGCTAGTTTTAATCAGCCAGGTTGTGAAAAGAGTTTACCTTCTCGTGAGTTTCCACTTCGCAAACTGACTGTCATGAATAAATGAGCCGGTAACGCAGTAAAATGGCACGGTTATGAGTAATATTGTATTGCTACAGTTTAGCCCCAGCCTGATTAATAGAGCAAAAACATCAAGTTGTGTGATAATAGCTACTGAAGCGTGGTGCATACGACTAGTACAAATGATGACTGTGGCTGGAAGTATTTTATATTGCACAAACTTTACAATCAATATTACTCAAGTTTTACCCTTGAGTAGCACTGCACTAGGCTCCTTGGATGTGGTTTTACAGCACAGGGGCGATTGTAGCTCCGTTGGTAGAGTTTTTGTCCAGTTTTGATCCGTAGATTGGTGGTTTGAATCCTGCTCTTGTCATAAACATCACTGGCAGAGACCCACAGGTTGGCGGTGCAAGTCCAGTTCCCACAGATGAATGTTGTCGGTGTGTCCTTGGGCAAAACGCTTAACCCACCTCGTCCCCAGTGACCGTGTGACTCTGGTGTATGAATCTGCGAGTGAATGGTTGAGTGGTTCCTTGATGTAAAGTGTTTTGTGTGACTTGGAGGTGTGGGGAAGCAGGTCTGAGGAGACAGACTCAGAAAAAAATGAACA
Source organism: Periophthalmus magnuspinnatus (assembly GCF_009829125.3). Lineage (NCBI taxonomy): Eukaryota > Metazoa > Chordata > Actinopteri > Gobiiformes > Gobiidae > Periophthalmus > Periophthalmus magnuspinnatus. The sequence continues at coordinate 4,192,621 of NC_047126.1, read as the reverse complement.
GTGCTCAACTAAAGCAAAAACAACCGAAATGAAGAAACTAAGGAAAAACCCATGTGACCAATGTGTACCCGGCTACACTGATTCTCTCAAAAGACTTAAGACTGACTTAAACACCCTCTTAAGCAGGAAACACCTCCCCCAAGTACATACCATCTAATTTACAGGTGCTGTAGGTAGAATTTACCCGAATCCCCTAATCAGCTGCTGACATATGAGGGCTTAAATCCATTTAAGTGTTTAAAATAAAGCTATAAACACTTAAACATTGAAAGAGAATACATAAAAGACATACAAAAAAACAAAATAACAAAACTTAAACCAGTTCTTAAACCTCCCCTCCACATGGTCCGGCCCACGAAAACACTCAAGTCTTTAAAAATGGCCGACATAAGTCCATAGTCTTTGATTCAGGTGAGAACAGATACATATAACTGAATAAATTTAACCAAATAAAATCTCTTTAAACAACTTAAAGGTACATGAATTGAAAGACTAAACAAAACAGTTATGTTTAGTATTTAGTTGCTTATTGAAAAAACATTGTGAATGAACAAATGTGTGAATATAAACAAAATGATGGTGATATTAAAGAGACAAAGGTGCAGTTTGTCACAAGGTGGAAAAGCGCTATATAAAAATGTGACCGTTAACATAATTAAATCTCTTTTTTCCTTCACAAATCCTCGAATACATCTGTTCATTCATTTTTCCTCTTTCACATTACTCTGGACCTTGGGTAGAACAAACATTGTTGCTTTTACCTTCAGACGTTTTGTCCTATTTTACAAGGAGACCAATTTTAATATCTTCCACATTGGGCTGGAGATTGTACAAACATAATCTATATTGCTAACGTTTTTTTTCTAAACCACATTAGCTGGAAGTAGTTAAGTTTGACCTGTCACCTGCAAGTCCCTATTATTTTTCTCTCACAAACAATTCCCCCCATAACAGCTGAACAGATAACTATGGCAGCAATAAATTAGCATCTTTAATCAAGTGTAAATTCTGATTTCTGAAGTGTAAACTCTGCAAAACACATCAAAAAAGTGATTATTGAAACAAGTACGTCCCTCTGATATCGAGTTAAGAGTAGAGATACACTGATATATCACTTTCCAGATACATCAGGCAAATATTTGTATGTTTTAGCGTATCAGGTATCGGCCAGAATCGCCATCAGAGGCCGATATCTTGTTTTGTCTGATCTGCTGCCTAAGAAAATCGTCATGAAGCTTGATTTGAACTCTTTAATGTGAAGAGATATCAGCACAAAACGTGACTACACAGCTCTCGTTTAGGTTTATGGCAAGAAAAAGAGCTGTGGGTGAGTTTTTGGTGAGTTTAAATGACAGAAAAATAATCAAAACTGGCCCAAAAGTATCGGCGGAGCGTATCGGCCATCTGTTTCTATCTGTTATCGGTGTCGGCGATGAAAAAACTCATATCGATCTACATGTTTTACCGGAGGAAACATGTAAAGACACAAGTGAACATACAAACTCCGCCTTTCAATATTTATAAAACAAACAGAAATTATATTTTTTTTAAAAAGTAAAAAACACAAAAAAAAAGTGTATTTTATTGCGGTAACACACTTTGAAGCGCGATATATTGCCACAGAAATATAGTGCGATAATATTAATACTAGTTTATGCCACGGATGCAAATATAGTAAAGCAAGATTATGCCAGGAAACAAATAAATATACAGAATCATTAAAAGCACATAAACACCAGAATGAACCATTAATTAACCAAAGAAGTAACTTTTTAAAACCTCAACAGCTCAATTTTTGACGTACTACAACAAAAATAACAAAAATCTCCACACTTTTGCAAAGAAACTGTACACACAACACCAAAATATATGAATCCAGCCACCGTATATTAAAGGATAAGTCGATAAAGTGATCAACGTGTGTCCTTTTTACTCGTGCATGTGTAGATTCCGTGGATTCTGAATGGCATTGTGGTGAAGCTTGATATGTTTGTGTGCTGCTCTTACAGTGTCTGTGTTTACTCAGCTGTGAGCGCGCTCTGTTGTCACACAGTGTAGTCTCAATAAGGCGTCGCTGTAACCCTGGCTTTAATCACAGCCTCCTCTGGCACACTGCTCCTCCAGCGCGTCTCCAGCTCCCTCTATGTGACATTTTACCCAGTTCATTGTTCCTGAAAGCCACTGTACTTTCTAAATCAACTCTTTTATGAAGTTCTGCTGCTGTGGGCACATCATTAACATTTCATGTCGGCCTGGCCTTGTGTCTTTGGGCCTCTTTGAATAATCTCCACAGCTGCCACAGACGGACACGCTGGCCCTACGCTTTGTTATAGGAGGTGTTTTTTTCTCTTTTCTTTTGCCTTTTATTAGTATAATGTTTTCATAATTTTCCTCGGTGTGCCATTTCTGTATTAAAGCATGCCTTATTTATGTCCAGACTCCCGGCCGGCTCTGAGAGGGTTTAAACTTCGTCTTAGGCTCTTCCTGATGTCCACTTTTGTTCTTCATACGCTACCAGTTAAAAGTTTGGACACACCATCTCATTCAGTGTTTTTTTTTATTTATTATTTTTACTACTCTCTCCATTTTAAATACATACAGAACTCATCAAATATATGAAACAAAATGTGTGACACTGCCATGCATCCAAACCACAATCTGATGAACTCTTTTGTGCTCGTCCCAACCTCAGAGAAATGAAGAGATTCTGTGCCGCATGGACAGGGTCACAGGAGGGCAGGGAGGGCATCCAGCTTAAAACCTATCTATATAATATGTAAATGACCTAGAGACACTTAGAGGCAGGTGATTTGTCTTTGTAAAGGTTATGTCAAAGGCAAAGAAATGTGGATCCATGGCAGACACAATAATTGATCCCAGAGAAGATGCTGTAAGGTTGGGTCTTACATTGAGAGTAAACCTGGTGTGTAACAAGCGTTTAGGTGCAGTCTGTTTGCCCACTGTGTTTTGGAACACCTCTGAGACTGGAGCAGAGCTTTATGGGAACTTTTCTGTTTCAGTTTCATCACTTTGCCAGACTTTGTGCTCTTTCTCTTAACTCTCTTAACATTCAGCGCTCACTTGTCAGTTCTGAGGCGCAGCTTGCCTTAAGTATGAGGATTGGGTGTAAGCTGGTCTTATTATCCTGCGTGTGTGTTGGTGGGGTGTGCGCTCATGTATAAGTGTGTAGCGGTGGGACTGTGAGTGATGGCTGTGTAAGCCCCCTCTCTGCGTTCTGTTTGAAATAAAGCGACAGATAATCGCAGGGCTCTGGCCAAGTGAGCTCATCTGAGAGCCAATCGATACGGGTGCCATAGCTTCAAAGCAGCCCTTCAAAGAGCAGAGAAATAGCCATATGCTCTGTGTGCTGTGTGTGCGCACGTGCACGGGGATGAGCGCATGTGCACGTGAGTGTATTTAAAAACAGAGGCTACACGGCCCCGCGTAAATGAGTGAGAGAACAAAAGAAGACAGACAGTCAGGAAATCTGTGTGCAGATGAAAACACTTTTGATTTGTAGCAAACATTATCATATCACAGTTGACATGTGAATTGCTTGTGATGCCAGTGATGTTGCTATTTAAATTGGACAAAATCATTGTTTTGTTATCTGGTAATCTCCTGATATCATGGCTCTGTTATCTTTTATTCAGTGAACCAGCAGCAGCTGTGGCCTTTGTTGAGAAAATGGGCTGGGAGGAGCGGCACTGATGGAGTTTGAAGACTATACAGTGTAGTAGAGAGAGTCTGAGGAGCAGAGCGGGACAGAGGTGTCGGATGTGTTTGTATGTAAGACAAAAGAGGAGAGATCCCCGTCCACGCTGTGTTTATCTGCGCCATCACACCTTCTGCAAGTGAAAATGGGAGTATATTTTTGACTCTGGTGCAAAAAACTTGATGTGCTCATGTGAAGGTGTAATTTTATCAAATGCTTTTTCACCAGCGTGCTGTGAACGCCGGTGTGTGCGTGTGCCTGTGTGTCAGTGTGCCTAATTAGCTGAGACAAGCAGGTGTAAAGCAGTAATTAATGACACAACTGACTGCCTTCATTATCCCTACGTGAGCTTCTTATGCTGCTCAACAAACATGCAAACACATTTTACAACATTATCCCACCAATATGTGACCAAACACTGAAGTTCACATGGAAACAGCCCATGACAAGGACGTTTATTTTGTTCACACAGCAGCAGGACACAAGTGTTTTGGGTTGTTTTCTGTCAAAGGCAGTTTTAGCCGAGAGTCCCACAAAAATGTGAATTACCAAACAACAAGCCTTTTTCAAATTTCACACATTTTTATCTCTGCTGGCTTCTTCACTTTTGTCTTTGCATTCTCGTCTGGCAGAACAATCCACCTTTGCTTATTCATTTCACAGGTTTTTACATCAGATGCCCTTCCTTTTATAAATTTCACTGTAGCTCAGTTTTTGTAGCTGTTGCATACATTTGATACAGGACTGGTGAATACGTTATCATTTCAATTACCGCACTCTGACCTCTGACCTTTCCCCACATATGGCCATCACTGCTGACTCCTTCCTGTACAGTCTATGGGGCAGATTGTGCGTCCTTTTTATATCACAATAGACTCCCCACACACAGTCACAGCTCGCGCACACCGCCGTTCGTCCACTCAAACACTCGTTTAGCTTGCAAATGGACTCATTACTAATGAATCACAAGCTGCTTTAGAGCAGGCTGAGCACGCAGTAATGGTCTGGCCCCCCTCCAGAATACAAATCCTACACACGCACGCACACACGCACGCACAAACGCACATACACACTGACAGAGATTGAGAATGACTATCCAAAAGTCCCAATTACCTTCCCGTCATCCAGCGTAAGCGAACAAGATCCTGAGCTAATTACTAAATCCCACACATGTAGATGAGACCGGCCCAGCCTTGTAAGTCCTTCTTGTTTTGTTGTCATTTACTCTAAGCTCATTATGGACAATATGGCAGTGTCACTGTATTATTACCATAAGTCATGATTACAACCTCAGAGCCCAAAGATCTTTATTGAATCATCAATAAGTCTGTATAATATAACGATTACAGTTGTAGTCGGATTGATTTACGCTGCGGTACTCTGCCAGACACCAATGAAATCAAATGATAAGAGATTGGACCGTCTTGTCATTTAGTAAGTAGTATAAATATGTTTTTATTTACCACACAGGCTGTATTAATCGTTTGAAATGTTTGCGACTGTGTGTGCATTTGCGTGGCACTGATAGGACGCAGTAATTGAACCTAATGAATATGTCCACGGCTTGTTTCTCTCCCCTCTCCATTAAACACAACTGGATTAGATTTAGTGTGCTTACTCTAACAACTTAAAGACTACATCAGTGAGCTACTTTTCCCCACACACACACACACACACACACACACACACACACACACACACACACACACACACATGCACAGGCAGATTGGCTTAGCTCAGTAGATCAATGGCCTCTTGGTCAATGTCTCCTTTGGGAGGACAATCTATCTGCTCCTCACTAATGAAACAGCCCCGCAGAGTGTGTGCGCATGTGTGCGGACATGTGTGTGTGCGATCGATATAGTGTCGGCGTGTTTGTTTAGTGTTAATTACATAATGCAGTCTTAAGCACCATGTTGTGTGCATTATCTCATACAGGAGATAGTATGTTTAAAGCTTTAGACTGGGGTTTTACAGTGCTAATGTGTTTTTATGAGCGCTAACTTGGGTCATAAAGTCTGTTTTTTTCCTTCTTATTTTTTACCTGCAATGGGCTGTGAAGCATTACAGGTTTGAGTCAGCGCAGTACTGATAGTTACAGTATTTAAAGTCATCAGGTTGAGCAGTTGTATTCTCTGTAAAGAATGTCCAGTTGCCAAGGTAATTGTGTCATAAGTAGTTCACATAACAATTTGTCACAGCATGCCTCTAATACCATGCACTCCATTGAGACTCTAATTGGACAAATTTAAAGTCAAGTGCTCATAATGACTACAGAAATATTATTTTTTTACATCTAAAATGACCGTGTGATAGGTAGACCTGCCTCGATAATCAATATATATCAACTTACCATTTTAGTTTTTGGCCTTATGATAAGATTTAAGTCATAAAAGTTTGGATGAATAACTTGTATGACTCATTACAGATGCAAACTAAACTTTTTATGCAATATTTTACATGTAGAATAGTTTTTGTGGTTTGAATCTGCTCTTGGGGTTTTGTGTCAGTGCCGTAAATTAGTTTAAATATTATCGTTTACTTCAATAAATCGAACTTCAAAAAATATATTATGGTGACAGCCGTAGAAACAGGTCAATGCTCATTACTGTAACTTGTATTGAGTCTGTTTCTTACTATTTGGTTTTCAGGTCAAAAACTGTATTAATAGTTATTCCGTAATTCAGTAATGTTGAGGTTGATAACAATCCTAAGGCCCAAAGTGTCTGAGGGAGGTTTAATTTGGAAAACAGTCATTTCATTTTATTTTTAAGTAGATAACGATACGTGTTTTTTCATGGGCGATGCGATACTGATTGTTTAGAATTACAGAGCAACCGACATCTGATATTCTGGGGCCGATATGTTGGGCCGATTTTGATTACCGTAAATTTCGGATTATAAGCCGCTACTTTTTTTCCACGCTTTGAACCCTGCGGCTTTTACAGCAGTGCGGCTTATATATGGAATTTTACTGGATAACGGACCCTGGGGGGCGCTCTCTAGCTGTAAACGTAAAAGTGAGACAGACGTGGGGAAAGATTCTGCTCTGAAGAATTCACTAGTTTTGATTTTGAACGATCATTTTGCGCATCATGAAATGGATATGATGCAGTTTTTAAGATAAAGAAACAGAAAGGAAACAGAGCAGGGGTCGGCCTTTAACACGCAAAGAGCCATTTGGACCCACTTTCCACATAAAATAAAACACTGGGAGCCGCAAATACTTTTTGACATCTAAAATGAAGATAACACTGTATAATAACAATAATGTAACGGAATAATGTAGGTTTTACTTTCACGGACAAGCCTTCTACACGTGGCAGATAAATATGGCAAAAACAACTTAAGTGCATTAAAAAAATACAACTCACCAAACCGCTGCATCATGCATCGCGCTGATTATGTGATTATGTCTACTCTACTCCGCAGTTTCTTTAAAAAAACAACAACAAAAAAACTCGTAGCGTATCGTTTAATCCCAGGTGCTTATTCTCCATGTGCCAAAGCAGTTTTGAAGGTTTCATTGCCTTATTTGCTTTTCCCGTATGTTACGCAGAGCGGACTGTGCGTGAGAGTCACCTGTAGCGACAAACCCAGATTTTAAGTAGGCATTGTCTGTTAAATTTATCTTTCTTTTTCTTGGAGGTCGTAGTCTCTTCTTCTGGCTCCTCAGTTGTCCTTTTCCCCTTTGTTAAAAAGATCTCCAAAGACTTTTGTTTTGGCTCATTTTCACTCGCTTGTGGCTCTACTTTTGTGCGTCGTGTCTGATGTGTTATACGTGATACGTCACCGCGGAGACAAGAGCAGATAATATACTTGCTACTACATCAAATAGATTTCTGTGGCGATTTCCAGCAGGATTTTCATGATACATCTACGGACGAGCTTATTAGTGTGTCATTAGGGACGGGCCAAAGTTGCTCCTGACCCCTGTGCGCACAACGTCTGAAAATCAGGGCTCTTTACGCAGGACTGTGAGCTGTGTCTGTTAGTTCCCAAGCCACGCAGAGCCGCAGTATGAGGCGGAAAGAGGCGCATACGGCTCCGGAGCCGCGAGTTGCCGACCCCTGAAATAGAGCCACTGCACGTAAGCTCGACATCAATGAATCCAACTTGGTCAATGTAAAAAGACGACAAAAGTTTTCAGAGGAAATAAAAGCAGATTTTCCGTGTTGGTGCAGCTTTATTTTCTAAACCTGCAGATGTGTTCATCCCGTGTTGTTGTCGTGTTGGTGCCAATTTTCAGGCACAGTTTAAAAAAAAGCGTGTCGGTGCACCGTCTTTCTGTGTAAATGTCTCATGTTACAATATGAAAACCTGCGGCTTTTATTCAGGTGCGGCTTATATATGTACAAAATTGATTTTCTCTTCAAATTTAGCTGGTGCGGCTTATATCAAGGTGCGCTCTGTAGTCCGAAATTTACGGTATATTCCCCAGATTTGGTCATTTAAATTTACTACAAGTCCTTTTTTTGACCACAAACCTATAAGAGAGCTGTGTAGTCACCTGTCTCTTCATATTAAAGTGTTAATTTAAAGATTTGTGTGTCATTTTTTGGCAGCAGATTGACCAAAACAAAATATCGGCACATGCTGGAGATTTAAGGTCGATAGCCAATAAGCCAAGAAGTCCAAATATCGGCAAATGATACATCGGTCTAGCTTTGTTTTTATGCTGAACGTGGATTTTCCAGCGCACGCCTAAACACAAGTCATTACTGGAGGACCGTCTTGCATATATGTACGGCCATATATAATAATTCCACACATCACAATGGAAATGTTTAATGTACTGTTCTCTGAGGTACAATTCATTACCCATTCAGGCTCTTCTTACAGTGAAATAACAAGATCGTCCTTGGACTGTTTTGTGACCTTTTCAGGAAGTTGACTGGGAAACTATATCTAATTTGTGCTGCAAAAACACATGATTTTCAAAGGCTGTTCAACCTTTACAATAATCCAGCATTTGAAAGCAATATATTCTATTTTTGAACTTAAACTGATAAGCTTCACCAGTAATTGTCTTTTTTTTTCTTTTTCTTTTTTTTTTGTTGCATGGTGAGGCAGTTAGTCCAGCGTTGGCATGTGTAGACACAACCAAAGCACTCCCAGATCCGCTCGGAGCCCCGCTGAAGTGGCGTGAGGGAAAGGGAGGACAGATAAATATTGTACGGGTTCCAGTCACACTGAGGGCTATTTGGAGATTGAGTTTTCTTTATCCTGTCTGTTGAAACCCTCATAAACCGCCCCCTCAAAAGCACATTTTTAAGGCACTTTCCTTACAACTGTCAAACTGCGTTACAGTTTTTTTCCCTGCCAGATGCTGTCATACGCTGCTGACTTTGAACTTAAGCAACTCTGCAGAAGTAACTGTAACTGATAGTCTACATGCATCAGAGCTCTGCGAGTCACTTCTTTACATGAATGAATCTGATACGTTTGTACTTTTTTTTTTACATTTAAAAGCACAATTCTGTATAATTCCTCATATATGTCATTAGATCTAGAGCTAGGCCTGGGATTGTTTAAGGCGTGTGCATTGTATTCTCCTATTCCTCATGTCATTTGGACAGTTTTTAGAGTAGTTCATGACAGCCATTGTGCAAAAACTTGGTGCTTTTTCTTTGAACTTTTGGTTATGTTTCTACACTATGATAAGATTTGAGCTGTTGGGGGCTGAATACATAAGTTCTACACCTCATTTAGTGTTTTATCTTTTAATTCCAGCTCATGTTTATTAACAATACTGAACTTATACATATAGAATTTTTTTTTTTGGAGGGGAACCCTGCTTTAGGACGATCATGTCAGTGGCATAAATGAGTTTCATTATCATTGTATATTGTCTGTATTTTCTTTAGCAATACATCGCACTTCAAAATGTGTTAGCGTGACAAGTCGAGCAAAAACGAAGATTTGAAGTGCGACATATTGCTATAAATGCGATAAATGATAATACTGAAACTACTTTATACCACCAATACAATAACAATAATGCAAGATAATCATTTTTAAACAGACAGTATCATCAAAAGCTATAAGTGCATAATAGATTAAACAAATATTTACCCATAGAAGTCATTTATTTAACCTTTTACAGCTCAAATCTTTTTCCATTACAACAAAAATACCCTAAATCAAATAAATTATGCACACGATAAACACTGACCCCCAAGAATATTGTTCCATCTGTCATATATAGAACGACAAGTGGATATAGTGATTATCATGACAGGCCTAATTGCTGCAACCAATAATCTTGACACAAAACATCACCGTATTTTCCAGAGTATAAGTCACACCAGCCAAAAAAGCATAATAAAACATATATTTCACATATAAATCATAATATACAGTATAAGTCGCACCAAACTATGAAAAAACTATGAAAAAAACATTGCCAAACTATGAAAAAAGTGCGACTTATAATCCGGAAAATACAGTATTCAGTTGTCCCTCACTATAATGCGGTTCACCTTTCGCTGTTTCACAGATTTGTTTAGTGCATTCAGCCAAATTTACATAAACGTTGGATCGCAGTGTGACTCTTAAGTGCTGTGTGTTTGCAATTTGTTTTCTCCCCGACAAAACCCACAATGTCAATGAAACGTTCTGCACTGACAAAGACGCCTACGAAGGTTTGAACTTTGTGTTTAAACAAGAGAGAAATGTGAGAAAATGTTAACGCCTGTGTGAGAAAAGTGTATAAAGTGTGTGGTGAGGGGTTTTACAGCAAAAAACATAAAAAATAAAGCTGATTCTTCACGGATTTTGCTTATTGTGGGTTATTTTTAGAACGTAACCCCCTGCGATAAACGAGGGACCACTGCATAGTTTTATATACACTTTAATGTCATATGTGCGTACTTGCAGTAAAGTATTTTTGGGGTTTTCACTTAAAAACTTGTGAGTGCTGGTGCCTCTTGGAGCCATTAAGTCATATCCCAAACCCTTGAGGGCTGTTTAAATTTCACCTCAGCTTTTACTTTGGTATTGCATCAGAATTTTCAGAGTTGTACATAAAAAGTCAAGTGCTCACAGTCTGAAGTTGTTGTTCTGTGACTGCACCCTAATCTAATTTCATGTGTTTGTGTGTGTGTTTCTCCCACCCGCCCCCCTCCTCGCACCCGCTCACTGTGCAGTCTGACGTGCTGGAGTGCTTCTTAAGGTAAGAGTCACATTTTCTCTTTTACATCTCTATTACTTTCTTCCTCTGATTTTCCACCCAGAAAACACAGCGTGGAGTCGGCACTTGGCACAGAAAGTGTATCACGAAACAATCTGCGTCCTCGGAGTTTGTTTGGCTGAGGCTTGTGCGCGTGCGAACACAATGCCAGTGTGTTAGGATAACAAAGAGACACTTTTGGTGACACTCCCACTGCACGGAGGTACAGGCAGAGTTAGCTCATATCAAACCTCCATTACTGTTGGAATTTATGAGCACAAATGTAGCTGCGCGGAAGCACGAGCCGTAAAACAGGTTTCGGCCACACTCGACACATAACCTCGTGTTGTTTTAAAAGCAGGGCCTCGGTTATTTTTATTTTCGCACTACAAGTTACTTTGATCAGCAGCGAGACTCTACGAAATATCACACATTGCAAAGGCTACGACTTAATCATAGCAGCAGTGGAAGAAGAACCGTATTTTCTGGACTATAAATTGGCCGGAGGAGTGACTTATACTCAATTTATACGTGAAATATATGTTTTTTTCTTCATCATTATGCATTCTTTGGCTGGTGCGACTTATACTCTGGAAAATAAAGTACTCTCTATTGTTAGTAAAAATATAGATACTAGAGCAGAAAAAAATACGTGAGTAAAAGTAAAAGTATCGGTAGCACTTTAGGTATTTACAGTGGTAGTTAGCAGATACTTCACTGGTAATTACAGTGGTAATTCCTGTGGTACTTTTGATGGTACTTTTGCCGGTAATTATACTGATACTTACCGGTGCTTTGGCTGGTACTTATACAGTATAACTAATAGGTGGTACTTTGTGATACTGTGGTACTCATAGTGGTACAAGAAGTGGTACTTACACTAATAGTTATTTGTACTAGTACTTATAGTAATATGTCGTATTAAGTGAATGGTTAATAACAGTATTAGTTACAGTGGTATATACTGAGGGGTGTAGTGATGTGGTTTAGTGGTGGTGTTACTGCAGTTAGAAAAAAGATTTAGTACACAATATTAAAGAATATGCTATCAGTATACATATGATATGATACGTACTCTCAAGTAAACGGGGCGACAGTGGCTCAGTGGTCAGAGTGTTGGTCCCCCAAGATCGGAGGATCGAGTCCGGCTCAGACCAAGTTCTGTCGTTGTGTCCTTAGGCAAGGTGAATGATAGGTGGTGGTCGGAGGGGCTGATGGCGCAGATTGGCAGCCTCGCTTCTGTCTGCCCCAGGGCAGCTATGGCTACAATAGTAGCTTACCATCACCAAGTGTGGAAATGAATGAATAATGACTATAGTGTAGCGCTTTGAGAGGCTTTGACAAAGCGCATTACAAGTGTAAGACATTATTATTATTATTAAAATATCACGGCAAGTACCACAGTAACTACCACAGTAATTACCAGTCAAGTATCTACTTAAGTAACACTGTAAGTCCCTAGTAAGTACCACCATAAGTCCTAGTAAGTACCATCATAAGTCCCTAGTACGTCCGTAGTAAGTCTCACTGTACGTCCCTAGTAAGTACTACCTTAAGTTCCTAATAAGTCCCTACTAAGTACCATCATAAATCCCTCGTAAATCCCTAGTAAGTACCAAACCCTATTTTAAAGTGCTACATGGGAAATCTACTGAAGTAAAAGTATTAGAGCACCTGCTTAACAATTTATTTAAAGTAAAAGTATTTCACGCAGATTTTCAGTTTTAATATCTATTAAATCTTCACATTTTTATAAATATTGTGCTGTATTTGTTCAACAGTAATAATTTTATGAATCATTTTTTTCCCTAGCTGTTTTTATTTGTATATTTTTGTTTGCTCAAATTATGAAGTTGATAAAAATAAACCCCTCAGACATTTCAGCAGGTCTCAGACAATAATAATAAAAAAAAATTGTTTTACTCAGTCCTGGTTAAAGACGTAGCGTAGCAGAAAGTACAGATACTGCTCGCAAATGTACTAAGTAAAACATCCACTTAAAATGTACTCAGGTAAAGTACAGATACTACAATACTTCACTACTTCTACTTCGTTACGTTCCACCACTGGCATAATCTTTTTCAGGCAATTGAGATCCCAAAAATCTATTCTTTACGAGTGTGTAATGCAAAGACAACGTCACATCTACTATCGCCGTGGTTATAGTGATGATAATAATACAAGAATACTTCATACTGTTTGGTGTGTACTTTGTAAACGTCCATGGAGACTCATTTTCAAGGAAGCTACAGGTAATTTAGCAAAAAAAACTGGGGTCAAAGGCCAGAGTATCTTTTGTTTCTATCCTGTGTAAGTGTTTTGTGTCGGGATAGAAGGGTTTTGTCAAAATCTGTACCATAGTTAAATCCATATGTGTACAGAAGTTGAATTATTTACATAAATCACACTAATCCACAGACGCAAAAATACGCTTCACTTTTCACGTTTTTTTCACCCGCGTGTTTGTCCTCCAGCTTCCACACATTAATACTGTTGTTGTTGTTGTTGTGTCCTTGGGCAAGGCACTTAGCCCGTCTTGCTCCGTGTCTGTGTACTCTGGTGTGTGTGTGTGTGTGTGTGTGTGAATGGGTCGATACACTGAACATACACACACAGCACACGTTCATAAGTTAGTTTCTCTTTTTCAGATACATCTCTCCTTTTATCCTATTGAAGCACTGAGAGTTATTGTAATACAGAGCAAAGAATATATTGACTGACTTTGGTCCACTTTGTATCTGAAGTGTTGCCAAAATTCTGAAGAAGTAAAAAAAAAAAAAAAAAAAAAATCAGTCAGGTTGAAGTGGATGGTTGTGAGGTGGAGAGGTGGAGAGGTGGAGAGGTGGAGAGGTGTGTGTGGAGAACATGATCATTGTGGCTATCTCTGCCTCTCTCTCTCTCTTTTTCTCTAGGTGTGTGTCTGTTTCTCTCTCTCTCTGTCTGTGTGTGCGTTTCACTCTCTCCTTCTCTCTTTCTCTCTCTCTCTACCACTCTCTCTCCTCCTCTCGCTTCCTCTCTTTGTTTCTGTCCCTTTCTCTTTGTATCTTTGTCTCACTCTCTTCTCGTCTGCTTGTGTCCAGTGCAGGCGTCTTTCTCTGTCTCTCTTTCTTTCTCTCTCTCTCTCTGTCTCCCTCCCTCTCTCCCTCTCTCTTCTTGTCTGCTTGTGTCCAGTGCAGGCGTCTGTCTTTCTTTCTCTCTCTCTCTCTCTCTCTCTCTGTCTCCCTCCCTGTCTCTCTCCCTTCCTCCCTCCCTCTCTGCTTGTGTCCATTGCAGGCTTCTCTCTTTCTCTCTCTCCCTCTTTCTCTCTCTCCCTTCCTCCCTCCCTCTCTGCTTGTGTCCATTGCGGGTGTCTCTGTATGTGTGTCTCTCTTTCTCTCGCTCCCTCCCTCTCTCTCTCCCTCCCTCTCTGCTTGTGTCCGTTACGGGCATCTCTCCCTCTTTCTCTCTCTCCCTCCGGCCCTCTCTCTCTCTCCCTCTCTGCTTTGTCCAGTGCAGGCGTCTTTCTCTGTCTCTCTTTCTTTCTCTATCTCTGTCTCCCTCCCTCTTCTTGTCTGCTTGTGTCCAGTGCAGGCGTCTCTCTTTCTTTCTCTCCCTCCCTCCCTCCCTCCCTCTCCGCTCGTGTCCATTGCAGGCTTCTCTCTCTCTTTCTCTCCCTCTCCCTCTCTCCCTCCCTCCCTCCCTCCCTCTCCGTCGTGTCCATTGCAGGCTTCTCTCTCTCCCTCCCTCCCTCCCTCCCTCTCCGTCGTGTCCGTTGCGGGGCGTCCGGTTGCCAGTGTTTTGAGTGGGCTCTGTTGGGACGGCGTGTAGAGCCTCATTAGTGGCGGAGGTTTGGCTGAAGCGCTGCTACTGGAGACGCTCTCAGGGGCGCTAAGTCATATGTTAGTCGACTGCTGCCCCATCTGCCACGTTTGGCCCCGACTCCCATCAGCCACTTTTGTTTAGCGTTTGAGTGTGCAGCCATTGCCCTGTTGTCCAAACGCATCCACTCTAGTCATTTAATTACCCAGAGTGCCAAGCTTTTGCTCTCTATGATGGCGCGCACAGCAAACCAAGACGCGTTACAGAGAAAAGTACTTTTATGTGTGTTTTTGTTGAATAAAACTGCATGTAAAGAGAGTTTATTACCACAGTTTACATCAAAGTAGCTCAGTTGGTAGAGCGTTTGTCCACTGATCTGAAGGTTGTTGGTTCGAATCCCGCTCTCGACGTGAACATCATTGGTTGCGCGGTCAGATCCACAGGTCGACAGTGCGATTCCAGCTC
This sequence comes from Periophthalmus magnuspinnatus, assembly GCF_009829125.3. Taxonomy (NCBI): domain Eukaryota; kingdom Metazoa; phylum Chordata; class Actinopteri; order Gobiiformes; family Gobiidae; genus Periophthalmus; species Periophthalmus magnuspinnatus. The sequence goes on along the minus strand of NC_047126.1, from coordinate 4,177,472 downwards.
CCACAGATGAACGCTGAATCATCAACGAATCATTTTTTTCCCTAGCTGTTTTTATTTGTATATTTTTGTTTGCTCAAATTATGAAGTTGATAAAAATAAACCCCTCAGACATTTCAGCAGGTCTCAGACATAAATAAATAAAAAAAAAAAAAAAGTTTTACTCAGTCCTGGTTAAAGACGTAGCGTAGCAGAAAGTACAGATACTGCTCGCAAATGTACTAAGTAAAACATCCACTTAAAATGTACTCAGGTAAAGTACAGATACTACAATACTTCACTACTTTTACTTCGTTACGTTCCACTGCTGACTCACACCACCTGGCATAATTGAGATCTCAAAAATCTGATCCACAGGTTGACAGTGCGACTCCAGCTCCCACAGATGAATGCTGCCATTGCGTCCTTGGGCAAGACACTTATCCCACCTCGTCGCTAGTGTCTACGTACACTGGTGTATGAATGTGTGTGTGAATGGGTGTGTGTGTCCTTGATTTCACGGTCTCGCTGGATTTTTTTAGTGCAATTTTACATGTTTTTTTTTTTTACAGCATATGATCGCGCATTGCGTTCTGCGTCCTGATTGGCTAAGGGACTGTAGACGCTAACTATCGCGGAAAAAGTTGGACTTCTGGACATGCTCAAGGAAGGTAGAAGTCACGCGATTGTAGGGCGCCGTTACGGAATAAATAAGTCTCCAGTTCATTACCTAAAGAAGGAGGATAACAGAACATAGCAAAAGACGAAGTTTTAATCTATTAACTGGACAAATCGTTGTAAGAGTGAAGACGTTTCGCCGCTTCTTCAGTTCTGAACTTGGATGAGCAGCGACACGTCTTCACTCTTACAACGATTTGTCCAATTGATAGAATAAAACTTCGTCTTTTGCCATGGATCAGACCTGGACGACTGAGGGTTTACGCAGACAGAACATAACATAAATAATGTAAGGACAGCAGCAATACATTTTAACATATATAGTGTATAAAGTGTGTGGTGAGGGGTTTTATAGCTTTAAAACATTTATAAAAATTGTAAAAAAATAAGGCTGACTACTATTGCGGGTTATTTTTAGAACAACTCTATATAAAAATGTCACCGTTTACTATTTAAAGCAGCACCTACTAAGCAAAATCGACTTTTCCGAGCTTTGAACCCTGTCGTTTCCTTCTCATTGACCCCGTTGAAGTTGTATTTAGAGTGATTCACGCATGTTTGAGTCATATTTATCCTCCCGTGTTCAAGACGTCACCGCTCCGCTCTTCCCCCGTTTTCATCTCTACTGGTACACATCCACCGCTCCGTGCTTTGTTCTCCAATTTTGTTTTCTTAATCAATGATACACGTAAGCTTCGCGCAGCCATTTTGCCACAAATAAAAAAAAAACAAAAACAAAAAAGTGCTGCATGCTATTGTGATGCGCAGCTATTCATCGTCAAGGCAAGTTTATTTGTATAGCACAATTGGTACACAAAGTAATTCAAAGTGCGCTACAGGATGAGAAAGAAACAAATCAAAACATAGATAATCAACATAAAAGTAACATTAAAAAGAGAGAGTACAGAATAAAAACCTCGCACAGAGAAGCAGAAACGTTTGGAAACTGGATTTAAACATTGTCAAAGACGAGGATCCAGGAGTTTTTATGAATTAAGTTGCTCTAGATCAATATATGGCACAATATCAATCAGTCAATCAATCAAACTTTATTTCTATAGCACCTTCCAACAGCCAAAGCCGACCAAAGTGCTGTACAACATTAAAAACACGATTAAAAACAATAAACATACAAATCAACAGAGCACATTACACCAGTAAAATAAAGAAAGAGTCACAGGGCTAAGTGTTAAAAGCCGTTCTAAATAAATAAGATTGAAGTTTGGCTTTAAACAGAGGCAGGTCAGAGATGGAACGTAACTCTATGGGCAACGAGTTCCAGAGTTTGGACCTGCCACTGCAAAAGAACGATCGCCCCACTGTTTGCACCGGGACCAGGGGACCTCCAGCAGATCCAGTAGATCGTAGAGCTCTGCTGGGTCGGTGAGAGGTCAAAATGTCACACAGATAAAACAAATATCACAATTTTAAAATGAATTCTGAACTGGACAGGGAGCCAGTGCAAAGACAGGACAGGGGGGATGTGGTCATGTGACTGTTAGTGAGCAGGCGAGCGGTGAAGACCAGCTTGGTTTATCCCCACATAGAGAGCGTTACAATAGTCTACGCAGGAACTAACAAAGGCGTGGATGGCTTTCTCCAGGTCACCACGGCTCAAGAAAGGTTTGACTTTGGCCAGGAGGCGGAGCTGAAAAAAGCTTGCTCTGACCACAGTATCTATTTGTTTGTCAAATTTTAGACCGCTGTCCGATTTCACCCCCACGTTTTTGACAACATGATTAAAACGGGGGCCCAGAGCAGAGCAATATGGTTTCTTTAATCATTTACACTTGTATTGGGAGAACTGATGAAATGAAACACAACTGAACTCTGAACTTAAGTCTAATCTCATCAAATAAAATCTTACTCCATCGTGTATTCATTTGACTTTAAAGAGAAGTATATTGACAGAATTAGCAATCATGTAAATTAATTATATGTGGGCTAACATCCAAAACACATTAGCATAAATACATAAAAATCCAACAGCAAAATGCCTTTGAATAAATAAAACCCATGCATAAAGTACAGTATACGAGCATAAGGACAGCAGGTGGACACACTCGTCCTCTGTGAATCAGACGCTGCCACATTCAGGTCGTCCCGGCTTGTATCCGTCTCCGTCTCACCGTCCGGCTGCACTCCACGCCACATGTGACGAAAACCTGCCACTCTCTACGGGTATTTACACTCCAGATGAACTACAGAGCGTCATCTCAATCTAAAATATCACCAAACAAACCTACAAACCACAGCTTTCTCATGATAAGAGAGGTTTTAATTTACAGCTGTAGAAACGGTAGAAAAGATTCACCGTGTTCAATGGATGGTTTTTGAAATTGAGGTGTTTTGGCTGAGATCCGTTCATTTTCAATTTGGAGGAACTGGACTGAGGAGTTAGAATTTACACTGCCCTGAGCGATACTTTAGTTCTGCCTAAAGGGGAAGTTATGGCCTGAAACTGAGTCGTCTGCGGATGTTGTATTGGAATAAATGTGGATGGTATGAAATTCAGAATATTGTGATCACAGACTGTTTATATAAATGGACGTAGCTAACCTGATCATGACGCTCTTCCAGCTCCATCCACACAGGCTCCACTTCACCTTCTATTGAAAAACTGTGGCCCCTTTCTGTAACTCAGGAGTCTCAAACTCGTGGCCCGGGGTCCAATTTCGGCTGCGCGAGACGATATTTTGTGGCCCGCAGGACAATATCATGTTGCGTGTAGAAGGTTCCGGCAAATGTGTGGATGTGTCACTCCCGCTGTGTTCTCCCGTCACAAAAGATTCAACAAATAACGATGTATATCCATAAAATCTACAAGAATTAGCATATTTCCTCATGTATGTTGAAAACAGCGATGACGTTTGGGAAGATTTTAACAAAGTTTTTTTTGTGGAATACCTGATGCAACCCAGCTTCCTGTGGCCCCCGGATAATTTCAGTTTGAGGCCCCTGCTGTAACTGCTGCTGTCAGACTTGTTCTTTGGTCTTAAATGTTCATGTTAACCCGCTCTACTTGATCCTGGGGGTTTTATTTCACTGTTGTTTCCGTAAATTAAGATATGAACGTTAATAGCAACCTCCTTTCCCCGAGGTTGCTCCCGCTAGCGTTAGCAACACATATGATTGACAGTGTTGCTAAAAGCCCGCTCCCTACTAAACCAGCGGTGTGGGCGGGAAGGGGCGTTACCTTCAACAATCTCGCTTCGGATTGGCTGTTCGGTTGCTATGATACTCGCAGTCTGAATTCAAAATGTCAAGGCTTAAATGCTAGCCTTGATGAGCGTCATTTTATTGTCTGATTGTCCCATCCCTAATATTGTTATCCCTAAATTTGTCTAAGGCGTTGTTACTTATAAAAGCACTGACACAACTCTCAAACTGCCTCGATAGACTGACACGTTATGCCATTAAATCTATATCCACCTTATTCTGGAAGTTGCCGTGGGCGCTGTCATCGTTATTCGAGTTGTATTATTTTGCATGGGGCTGCCGATCTTAACTGCAAAAAAAAAAAAAAAAAGAAAGTTATATAGGGACTACAAAGGTGTTTTAAAGCCTCCCACAGAATCGGTGCATATTTTAGCGACAAAACTTCTCCAAATTCTGCATTTAAATGAACGGGATTCCCCCTTAAACTGAAGCGCTACCGCAGAGAAAGCGCAGTTTGGAGCATTTAGACGGAAAAAAAAAAAAAGCACGCGGGGAAGAATAAGGTCAAAAGCATACTCTCATACCAAGTCGACACATGTGGACAGGTATCAGCGTGGCGATGACCTCTTTGTGAATCGCTGCTTCGGTTAATGCGCGTTCATCTTGCGTAATGTGTTGTGTCGGGGGATAAAACTCGGGCTTTCGTGGCTTTAATAGCAGCGCTCAGTGGGAGAAAGGTTAATTATCACATCCTGTTACAGACAGACAGGACACCTCCCTCTGTCAGATGCTCACAGCGACTCCACACCAGCACGCAGCCACAGCCCCTCAAACAACGTGCGCGTGTGGAAGACGTAATCCAGCTGCTTGCCCCAATTTACCTTATACTTTACATCAGGAGTGTCCAAACTATGAAAATTACAGCCCTCAGACCGAGTTTTGTTGTTGAGCTTCTTGCTGAATTGGCCCAAATGCTGATAGGGAGAACTTTTTTACAGCAAATTTAAGTATCTCCACCCCTTTAACCTCAACAACATCTTAGTGCACTGCGATAAAACTTATTAAAGATGCAGTGGCTCCATCAAAACTGTGTAAAAGACGTCCATCTGAACAAGCGTCTGTGGCCCTCCGCTTGGAATACGTTTCAAAAATGTGGCCCTTGGTGTAAAACATCTGGACACCCCTGCTTTATATATATATATTTTGTTCTGGAATTGAAACCACACAATCATTTATCAAGTTGAACCATAGACTGTATATATAAACGGACATAGCTAACCTGCTAGCCGCCGTGTTCCAAACAGGAAGTGAGTATGAACGCGCGCTTCCGGCTCCATCGACTCCTGTTCACTTCGGAAAACTGTTGCTCAGGCTCATCATTTTGGTCTTAAAATGTTCGTATTAACCCGCTCTACATGATCCTGTTACTTTTATTTCGCTATTGTGTCTGTAAATTAAGATATCGACATTAATAACAGATCAACAACAAATCAGGCGCCTTCTTTCCTCGAGGTCGCTCCCTGTTAAACCAGCGGTGCAGGTGGGAAGTGGCGTTACCTTCAACAGCCTCGCTCTTTGGCTCTTTGGTTGCTACGATACTCACGGTCGGTATTCCTAATATGAAACTCTGCTCTAAATTGGCCGCTACAACTGCTCTAGCCTCGACGAGCTTCATTTGACTGAAGCTGAACGCTGTGGGTGACATCACACTCACTTAGTCCACTCTTTTATACACTCGTAAACGTAAAAAGTGCAGCAGACGTGTCCAAACAACGACTTCAGAGGGTGAATATACAGGGTTTGGGTGTCGGACGTGCGAATAAAACAAAATGCAACTCGGGGTACGTGTTTGATGAGGAAACATTATAACATACATCAGAAAATAGCGTAATATGAGCCTTTTACGGTTAGGATCAGTCGCAGAAATTGAATGTAATGTCCCCAAAGAACATGGAAACCCTCATAAAGGAGCTAAGCATGACACTGACGCATACAACAGATTTGTATATTTATTGATTTGTCTAATTGTTTTGTCCTGACTAACATCGATTTTACAGAGCGTGTGGTATTGTTCTTGACAGTTAAGAAGGTGGTTTTCTCTCTTACTTTGTCCCATAATTTCAGAAAGTACCAGAAAAATACGTTAGCGTGACTTAAATAATCTATAATTGTCTTGTCCGTGTTAATCCCTCCGTCGTCCAGGTCCAGATTTGAACGTGACCTTGAACTTAGAACCGCAGATTCCTCAAAGACAGCACCAGATGTGACAGAAAAGATTGTGAATACGAGTCCGTAGCTCCATTTACCAGAAGACTGTCTTTCACGCAGCGGCAGGGGTGTTCTCACATCTCCTCAAAAGCCGGCTTCAATTGGACTCTAAATGACAGATGAGTGGACAAAGGTGTGAAATGGTGATTGGTATTGCAAAGGCGTCCAACAATTTAGAGCAAAACATCTGACACCTCAAAAGAAACGACGAAATGTTTTTCTCTTTGGAAAAAAAAACCATCACTCCAAACCACAAAGCCTTTTTAATATCTCTGCTAGTGAGTTGGCTTCATTCACCCATCCACCCTCTTCTTCATGTCTCTACTACTCCTCCCACTTTCTCTATCCTCATTGCTTTTGCCGGTCTAGACAGATCCGGCAGCAGGTGCCGTATAGCTGCGAAAATAGGGTGAGAAGAAGAAGAAGAGGCTAGGAGGGAGGGAGCAACGGGAGGAAAGGAGCCGAGGGGATAGGTAAGGCCGGGTGAGAACGCGCAGAGATTAATAGATCAAGCTCTGAGTGGGATATGATGAAAGTTTGGAGGCCCGGAGAGGGGAGGAGGCGAGGGAAAGGAGGGATGGGTCAGGCTGAGCTCGGAAGGAAAGTAGGAGGAAAAAAAGGAGGGAAGGTGATGTAGTGAGGAGAGGTGAGGGAGCTGACAGGTGTAGGTGAGAGAACAAAGCTATTTTAACATAGAAGAGAGCAGGTACCTAATTACGAGCCAGCGTGTAAGCAGAAACGAGGGCAGATTCAGAATAAACCAGTTCTCAACGTATCAGCCTTTATTTTTCTTTATTTAACTCAATGGAAGTGGTGATTTATGACTATGACTACGTCTAATTAATACTTAGGCCTATTAAATACACTGGACGGGATTATTGGAGACATCGTGTGCTGTGCTTCATGCTTGTTGTATCTTTCAGAGTTGGGTCTTGGACAAAAAAAGTTGTTTCCTCATACTGATTGATCACAATTTTCAAATACATTTTACTTTATCTTATTCTAAACAAAGAGAACTCATTTTCAATATGAATTTCATGAACGTACACAAGACTAACGACAAAAGATTTAGCAGGTAATCTGAGAAGAATCAGCGGATAACAAGTATTCACCTTATTCCAGAAGTTGCCGTGAGCGCCGCCATCGTCATTCGGGTTGTATTATTTTGTACGAAGCTTCGATCTTGACAGTAGATGTTCGAAAAAGCCGTTTCAAAGCTTCCCAGAGAATCGGTGCAGTGTTGACTTCTGCTGGACACTGGACATACCAAAAGACAAAGATTAAATCTGTCAACTGGACAAATCGTAGAACTGAAGAAGCGGCGAAATGTCTTCACTCCTGCGACGATTTGTCCAGTTGATAGATTTAAACTTTGTCTTTTGCTTTGGATTAGACCTGCACGACTGAAGGATTACACAGACATAAACGCTGAACATTTGACACAAACTAAAGCGCAAAAACTTTTCCCAAATCCTCCGTTGAAAGGAATGGGGTTTCTACTTACCCGGAAGTGCTGCTACAAAAGGAAGTGCGGTTTAGTTGCATCTTATACCCCATACCCCATACCCTACACCACGATGGCAGTGGTCACGAGTGAGAATTCCCATAGAAACTAACTGCGTCACTGTAATCAACAAACTTTATGGGCGTTTCAGAGATTGTGGATTATTATTGCGGATGTACACATAAATAAACCAGATTTACAAAGCTCCAGATTCACGGTAGAAGTGGATTTCTGCAGCAAAACGAGCTAGCAGCTAATCAACCGTACATTAATTAAGCTGTGAATGTATTTTTACATTGCTATTGTATTTTTATTTGAATTATTTTGAATGATTCTACCACTGTCTCATAACGATTCCATAACTGTACGTTTGTGTATTGTCATTAGCGTTATAGTCTATTAATCAGGCTGAGCGAGAGAGAGAGGGGGGAGTTTGAAGAGAAACGATCCCAAATTCTTTTCGCTAAACACTTTAATTTGCTTAATGTTAATGGACTGCTCAGAAATGTCAATTGTAGAAAATAAAACCCCCAAACTAAAGTTAAATTTAGCTGATTTAGCTGCTAACAGGCGAGACCGCATCGTGTTCATCGTCGCCAGTGTTTTCATCAATTTCACTGGATCAATATCAGTAAATGTTATAGGTTCAGGGATTTATAATAAAGTCTATTTTCACAAACATCTCCAGGGACTTTTTTTTTGATGATATAAGAAGGTGAAAAGTAAACCAGATGTCCAGATATTGCAGAGTTATGGCCAAATCTACACGATCTATACTCTTAAAACTAATCGGATTAGCTTTAAGATAAATCTGTGTCGGCGATTTCATTTAAAGACACAAAAAAAACCTTCCAAAAGCCACTCGTTATCACAAATTCACCACTGCCAATATGGTGTCTCTATGACATTGGTCACGAGGGACAGGAGCTTTAAAAGAAACCAAACGTAGCGGCGCGTCGGACTATAACTCTCGCTCAGGACGGTATAAATCCTCGCTTCTCGGTGCATTTAAATGGCAGTTGAAACGTCCCAATTTCAAAAACCATTGTCCGGTTAAAACCCTTGAAACTTTGTCTACTTTTAATCAGCGTTGCAACAAAAATAGTCAAATTTCTTCCTGAACTCCAAACAGCGTCCCTTCAGTGACAGAGGGTTATGACAGAGACTTATGATTAAAAAGACTCAATCATCAACCAGCTTTGATTAAAATTCTATTAATTGCACGGCGCTAATTGGGTCTAGCAAGTTTTATGTTTTAATTTCTGTCCCTGTCTAATGAGTATGGTCGTCTGTAACATCTCAGCCAGCGTTAGCGTTGCAACGGACTCTGCTGGCGGTGGGTCAAGGTCGGTAAAAGTAGCTGAAAAACGCTCCTACCCTGTTTGACCTCAGTTATAAATGGAAACAACAACAAAAGTACTCGTCTTCTTCTACTTTTTTAGTTTGATGGCTTTAGTTTGGTTCTACAGAGACAAGTTCAGCCAGCTAACTTTTCAAAGTAAGCCCTCAGCCGCGTTAGCATTTGCACGTTAGCATCGTTTACGCCGCAGCACCGAAATTTGACTTTTGTAGCGTAGTGGAAACTTCGGTATTTAGTGTGTGGACATGTTTGATTGTATAGCACTTGGCCTGTTATTTTAAAGAAGAAAGAAGTTCAAGTTTACTGGGGAGACAGTTGGGCTGAGTTTACACAAAGGCCAGAGTAAATTTTGATTTGACTTTTACTGAACAGTGAGCACTAAGGGGTGGAGGAAAGGTCTAGAAACCGCTTTAGCTTTGGAACATCACCAGCTCTTCAGTTTCAGAAAACCAAATATTAGTCCATGGTCTGGGAAACCATCAGAGGAACACAGGGTCCTTCAGCTTTCTGAGTTTAAGGTTGTACATAAAGCTGTATTATGTACCTTTTGGCAGAGGGTTCGCTACCTCCTTGTGTCCATGGAGATGTTATTACACAGTATGGTTTTAAAAGTGGATGACGTTATCAGGCCATGTTACCAGTCAAATCTGTGCCCACTCGGTTAGAATATATATTTTTAGCAATGAAAACAATCGTAGTGAAATAAATCCCATATATAGTATTTTCTGGACTATACGTTGCTCCGGAGTATAAGTCACACCAGCAAAAAATTGGGTAATAATGAAGAAAAAAACATATATAAGTATCATAAATAAGAATGTATGTACTCGTAAAGTTGTGACAATTTAAAAGATGTAATAAAACTAAAAATAAGCAATTTTTCTTAGCAATGGAGCTCTCTAGACTCTCCAGATTCTCGCAGTTTGGGAGAATTTTTTTTCATATTAGAACTTAAGCAAATGAGGGACGCTTTTCTTGTTATTTGTAAGTATTGTTGAGTACCATATTTTCTGGACTATAAGTCGCTCCAGAGTATAAGTCGCACCAGCCAAAAAATGATAATAATGAAGGAAAAAACATATATAAGTCGCATTTTTGGGGAAATTTATTTTACAAAATCTGAGACCAAGAACAGACGTTTTATCTTTAAAGGGAAATTATAATAATAACAATAAAATAAAGAACAACAGGCTGAATAGCAGTACAGCACGCTAACGTAACACATAGACAACAAACTGGTATGTTTACGTAAGATATTAATAGTTAATCAGATACGCTACGCTAACGTAACATATGCAGCTTGTCGACAAACATGAGAGACACGAGAGTTCTTTTCACTGATGTTTACTGTTTAATCGGATACGCTACGCTAACGTAACATATGCCGACTTGTTCACAAACACAAGAAACACAAGAGTTCTTTTCACTGATGTTTACTGTGGTCTTACTTCTTCTTCACAGCTCACACCGTAGAACGAGCAAACGCGTAAAATATAACATAAGCTTTGGCTCATTTCGCATTTACACACAAAACTGCACATGAACGATTGGAAAATATACATACAACTTTGACCTGTGAGTAAACAAACCGGTGAACCCAGAACTTTATATTTTACTTCTTAAATGTTTCTTAAATAGTGCTCTGTCGGGTAAGACTTCACATTAGCGTAAAAGGCGGAACTGGAAAACAGGAAGTCGTTTTCTTGACCTTTAACTAGACTTATGATAAACTAAACATTTACAATATTGTTCCAAATGAAAAATGATCTTTATGGTCTTATAAACAAAGGAGAAATTAAATATGAAATGTATAAGAGAAAACGAGTCAAGTACATTTTCTTACAGGTATTACAAGCACACCAGCGCCCTCTAGTGGTCAAACAAGTGAGCTGTAACATGTATAATCAACTACATAACAACAACAAACTGAACACGTGTCTGGTTTGTTAATGTAAGATATTAACAGTTAATCAGATAAACTAAAGCAGAAAAAACAAGCAACAAGTTTACTCTGGATCTCACTCCAAATCATTAAATCCATTGAATTCTTCATCTTCGGTGTCGCTTCTGAACAAATCCACCTGCTCTGGAAGTAGATGACGCATATAAGTCGCACTCCTGGACAAACTATGAAAAAAATGTGGCTTATAGTCCAGAAAATACAGTAGATATGTTTAATGTAATACTGTAGAAAACTATAAACAGCATCTTCAACAAGACAAGCAGGTGGCGGACACTTCACCACAAACGCTACGCACTGCACCTTTAATTTGGGGATTTTTTTTTGCATGATAATTAAAACAGTAACAGCATTGATGGATAGCAGCGGCTCACATTGTACCTTGTGATATTCCGCTGCTGTCCTGTCTGTGTTTTGTTGCCCAAATGCCTAAATTAGGTCTTAAAAGTGTGTGTATGTCTGCGCCAGTACCACTCACAGATTGCATTACAAACACTAAACAGACCCCAGTGTCTCCACCGCTGATCCATCCTTCATGTCTGTGCATTAATAAGTCTTGCATCACCTTTTTTGACTTATCCGAGGGAGAATATCAGTCTCAAAACTTCAACTTTCCCTTGTCTTAATACTCTGTGGCCCTAACAGACAGACACAGACAGATGTCAACTGGGCATGAGACGATACTGAAATTTGACGTCACGATTATCACAGACAAAATGAATGATTATTTGACGATAATGATTAGAGTTGATGACAAGTTAAAGATGTGCTGGATATGGATAGTTATCATTTTAATACAAAAACAACAAGACATTGGCGTTTGTGTCTGTATATGTTAAATGCGCGATGTATTTTTTATTTGTTTTTACTTTGAGCCAGATTTTACGTGTTCTTTGTAAAGATTGAGCTGTGTAGCAATGTCCGATCTGGCCTGATCTCGGAAGCTAAGCAGAGCGAAGCCTGGGTAGTACTTGAACGAGAGACAACTGTCCTTAGGCAAGACACTTCGCCCACCGTGCCTAGTATGAGTGTGTGTGTTGTGTGTGTATTGGTGGTGATCAGAGGGACCAATGGCGCAGATAGACGGACTTATTTATGTCAGTTTACCCAAGAACAGTGATGATTGTTGTGTGTCTTGACAGATTCTATATAAATCCATTACATTAGCATTATATGTACCATATTTTCTGGACTATAAGTTGCACTTTTTTCATAGTTTGTCCGGGGGTGCTACTTATACGTGAAATTATTCAAATATATAATTTCACATCTTTGTTATTGTCACAGTGAGAATCGCACAAGGGCACTTTAGACTTGTGTACCAGTATCTACTCCTCCTGTACCACTGAAATTTTAACACTTTAACACTACGGTAATTTAAAAGACATCGGAGAAAGACAGAACAAAAACGCCCCTAAAAGAAAACCGTATTCTGCTGAGTCTGATGACAGCCACGTCGAAGAGGAGGTGGTGCTTCATCTACCCCCGGAGCAGGTGGAGTTGTTCAGAAGCAACACAGAGGATGAAGAATTCTGTGGATTTACTGATTTGGAGTGAGATCCAGAGTAAACTCGTTGCTTGTTTTTTTAACACTTTATTTATCTGATTAACTGTTAATATCTTACGTTAACAAACCAGACACGTGTTCAGTTCTGTCTGTGCTTCATGGAGCTGAATAAATATAAATGTGTTGCGTTAGCGTGATGTACTCATATTCAGCCTGTTGTTCCACATTTTATTATTATTATTATAACTTGACTTTAAAGATAAAATGTCTGTTTTTGTTCTCGGATTTTGTAAAATAAATTTCCCCCCAAAAATGCGACTTATCGTCCAGTGTGACTTATATATGTTTTTTCTTCATTATTATGCATTTATTTGGCCAGAGCGACGTATATTCCAGAAAATACAGTAATCAACAATACTTAAAAATAACAAGAAAAGTGTCACTCATTTGCTTAAGTTCTAGTAGAAAAAAAATGCTCCAAAACTACTAGAGTCTAGAGCGTCTGGAGAGCTCCACGGGAAGAGAAAAGTTGCTTATTTTTAGTTTTATTACATCTTTTAAAGTGTCACAGCTTTATGAGTACTGTATAAAACAATTACACAGTTCAGATAAATAAACACACAACCCGGCCATGTGAAGATAGCGTGATGTATGAACGCCAAGACAGATGACTGCAGAGGGTGTAAATAGTGCTGTTGCGTTTACGGGGGGAGAGCGGCCGCCGGAGCATAGGTGTGTAATAAGGCCATAGCTCATTGGCTGCATAGATGGGTGTGTGTGTGTGTATGTGCATGTGTATGAGAGGAACAGTGTGCGTGCGTGTGTGTGTGTGTACTCCTCGTGCATCTGTGGACTGGAATGGGAACAGGCTCCGTCCTATTAGCAACTACTTCTCACTAGATGACTTATGCACCTCGTTTGTTACCACGTGGATGACAGCAGGTGCACGGCAAGAGCATACAAACGCACACACACGCACACACACATACACAAGAGCTGGAGTGACAGGAATCAGCTCCTTCTTCCTGATTTGAAGGCAGAATGGTTTGGTACACTCACTGCAAAGCTGTCGTATAATTTTGTCATTTAATTCTCGCTAATTTGTGAGTAGAGGAATAGTAAAGTAGGGGATTCATTCATCTAATATTGATATTTTCTTTGCATATTTGTGGAAATCAGCTGTTTTTATGTACATTTTTTTGTCTATCCATATATTTTATTAGGCACGAATTATATGTGAGATTAAATTCTGCTTCTGTATTGTTAATCTTACTCCACTTACTCCGGTAAAGCAGGGATTTCTTCAGCCAGGTAATGTCTGCACTGTGCACACTGCCCTCTGCTGGCCTTACGACTTCATGTCAGGGGTCTGCAACCTCCTGTACCTCTAGAGACACTTGTTGCTAAACGAATAAACTGTATTAAATCCTCATTCTACTGATTATTTTTATGTAATAGCCCCATACAGCGAATAAAACGGGACACTTTTAGATTGTTGTTTTGTTTATTTTGGGTACTTCATGCACTTTCTGACCAGTAAAAGCTATAAGTACTAAACATTAAATCCATCGTGTATTATGGGAAATGACAAGAACATCACATTCAAAACGATTATCTCAAAAAACTCCAGTTCTTCCTTTAATGACCTTAAGAACTCAGAAGTCCAACAGGCTAAAGAACCACTTATGGCTCTAAATTCTTGATGATACAGTTGCATAACACTGCAATGATTTAAAATTTACAAAAAAAAAAAACACTCAAAGTTTGAGAGCGGCTGATGAGATGTCCTCATAACTTTTTTGACATAAAGTTATGAGGACATCCCATCAGCCGCTCTCGAACTTTTCCTACCGAGTTTAAGTGATTTGGCTTTTTCAGTACTACGTCTAAATGAGGAATGCAAATCTAGACTGACATCGATGTGTGTTTTTTATCCGTCACGTCTCAAACTCAGTTAAACGTAATTGCGCAATCAGATCCAATGACGACAAGGACTTCACTGGTCACCTATGATTTACAAACTAATTTCTCTCACCTCAGATTAGCAGAGTTGAGTTCTTCGCCCATTGGTTCTACAAAAATCCGCCATGTTTTTCAGCCTCTTGTGATATTTTTCTCCTTCATTTTTATCTAATCTGTCAATCACGCCCATTTAAAAACGAGGAGATTCCCCGGTGACCAAACTCACGTCTTCGTAAACTATTGAAGAAGTGTTTATTCTGGACCCCAGGCAAAAAAAACTCAAGCTAAACCAGGTCTGAAACAGGATTACATCATTGCCGCAGCAGTTCTAACCAAGAACTTTCCCAAAGGAGATCCAAACTGCGAATTAAGCAGCCGCTAAATTAAAGAAACATTACGAACCACCGTGTACCGCACTTTGAGAACCACTGTGTTTTATCCCGCGTTGTAGTTCAGACCTTCGTAAACAAGAACTCATCTTTCTGGAGTCTGGGAGCTGAGCATCTCGCGTTAACAACCTGGTGCGATTCGGGTGCATGTCTGAACACTGCATAATCAATGGCTCCGGGGACTTTTGTAATTGGAAGATATTTAACTAAATCCCTTGCTATCTCGCACGGTTATACAATTTTGGACCACTCCACCATATTTCCCCGCGAAAGCCTTCCCTATCATTTAAAAACGTTCTCAAAATCACTCCATTATGCCATGAATGAAATATTAAAACCGCTTTGATGGCCGTGATGGAAACAATTTCGTTAAAGAGAGATTGCAGGAAAGCAGTCAATTTGGTTTTGTTTTGCAGGGAATGAGGGGAAAATGCTTCGGAACGAGTGCGTGATCTGGAGCATAAACACACACACACACACGCACATAAACACACACACACACACACACACTCACTGTTAAAACATCTTTTCAATTGCACCTTGTCCTTTAAAGAGAAAGTTCATTTGGGCTATTGTAATTTACCGTCTCCACTGTGACATTTTCTCACTATGATGAAGACTGACCTCATCCCACTTGGGTCCAAACAAACTCAAGGACTAACGCGTCGCGGACAAAAAAAAAGAATATACCGCCAATGTATCCTGACCATTTTAATTACATTTATGCATATTTTTCCCTGTGAAGAATTTGGGGCAGCTGTATCAGTGAGAGGTTGGGCGGAAGACTGAGAAAAATGGGTCACTTTGGCACAGAGGCTTCGACGAGGAAAAACCCAGACATTCCGTGGCTGTGGCTGTTCTTTCTCCAACATTCCCAAGCTCGCTCTTACTCGCGCATATTCCGGTATCGCTCCTCCGACCTTGTCACATGGAAGAAACGAGCAGGTGTGACGGCGTGGAAGTCTCTCCCACCTGTCACCTCTGCCTATTTATCCGGTTCAAATTAACGCTCGCCTCGGAGATGAAAATGTCAGGTGTTTTCTCACTTCTTACTTCTCCTATAGCAAGAAAACCGATGCGCGTCAAAGATATAAAGACGTTAGCTTGCGAGACTTTGCGAAGAGACGATTTTCTATTAAAACAGCCAGAAATATCATATTCGCCTCGTTTGGGAGGTTGCCGTGGGCGCCGCCATCGTCGTTGAGGCTGTTGATCTTGACAGGAAAAAAGGTCTATACGGACTACAAAGCTGTTTTAAAGAAAAAGAAGAATCGGTGTTTTGTTGACTTGTTGGTCACGTGAACATAGAATACTTTGCACAAATCAGCCTACTTTTCTCAAATTCTCCACTGAAATGAATGGGATTCTTGTGTCACCTCCAAAGGTTTAGCATGTTTAGGTGTAGAGATAAAAGTGTGCGTTGCAGAATAAGGTCAATACTATATCGGAGTTTACTTAATTATTCCTGAATCTGGGCTTGAGACCTTTACACCACCACTGGCTCAGAACATTTAATTATAACTCAAATAATCGATTATGTTCATAAAAGTCTTTTGCATTGCCTTCCACATTTTGATCTTGGTTTTTACTCATGTTATAATGTTGTTACCTCTTCAAAAACAGACCTGGAGTTGTGTTTTGTTTCATTCACACATGTTTGAGTCACACTTTATTATCAGTCTGTCTGCGTCTCCAAAGCTCAAAATGCTCTGTTCCACCTTGTGATGTGATCAAGTGGTAGTTTTCATCTTAACAGCTACTTTTTACATTTTGTTCAATCAAGGTTAGAAGTTCCAGGGCTGAAATGATCCAAATGATTCTAGAAATGAAGGTGTGTGGAGTTTAAAAACACAGGGGAGCACTTCCTGTATCACCACATGATGACATCACAAGGTGGAACAGAGTGTTTTCAGTTTGAGAGAACTCCTAAATATGCAGGGTTTGTGTGTTAAACATGTGTGAATGAAACAAAACACAACTCCAGGTCTGTTTGTGATGAGGTTTTGTTTTGTACTAGACAAGAAAAAAGTAGACAGGAACAGGGTTGTTTTTTTTTTTT
This sequence comes from Periophthalmus magnuspinnatus, assembly GCF_009829125.3. Taxonomy (NCBI): domain Eukaryota; kingdom Metazoa; phylum Chordata; class Actinopteri; order Gobiiformes; family Gobiidae; genus Periophthalmus; species Periophthalmus magnuspinnatus. The sequence goes on along the minus strand of NC_047126.1, from coordinate 4,160,650 downwards.
GAGTGACTCTATCCAACAGGACCAAACCAGGAGTATGACTACACCAGACCTGAACCAGGACTACACCAGGACTACACCAGGACTACACCAGGACTACACCAGACCTAAACCGGGACTGAACCAGGACTACACCAGGACTACACCGGGACTACACAAGGACTACACCAGTACTACACCAGACCTGAACTGGGACTACACCGGGACTACACCAGGACTACACCAGACCTAAACCGGGACTACACCAGGACTACACCAGACCTAAACTGGGACTGAACTGGGACTGAACTGGGACTACACCAGGACTACACCAGACCTAAACCGGGACTACACCGGCTCTACACCAGGACTACACCAGGAATACACTGGACCTGAACTGGGACTAAACCGGGACTACACCAGGACTACACCAGGACTACACCAGACCTGAACTGGCACCAAACCAGGACTACACCTGGACTACACCAGGACTACACCAGGACTACACAAGGACTACACCAGACCTAAACCGGGACTACACCAGGACTACACCAGGACTACACCAGGTCTGGATTCTAAACAATCAGTATCAAAACCAGGTCAAAACCAGAACTAGTCTAGGACAAAATCGGGACTAAACATGACAAACCCGGGACAAACCTGGGAAGAAATCATGACGAAACTAGAACTACACCAGGACTAAATCAAGACTAAACCATAACTACACCAGACCTAAACCAGGACTAAACTGGGACTACACCAGGACTAAACCAGGGCTATACCAGGACTACACCAGGACTACACCATGACTACACCATGACTACATCAGACCTAAACCAGGATTAAACCGGGACTACACCAGGACTAAACCAGGACTAAACCAGGACTACACCAGGACTACACCAGGACTACACCAGGACTACACCAGGACTAAACCAGGACTACATCAGGACTAAACCAGGACTAAACCAGGACTACACCAGATCCAAACAGTTAGACTCAGTTCAACAAAATGCAGAAATGTTCTTTTTATTTTTCTCTCACAGCAGAAAAACATTGTGCTAAAGCCTTGATCACTTCAGCTTCTGCGCAGGAATGGCCTGTTCTTTGTTAGTGCTTCAGAGCTGATGTGTGAGCAGATGGAGCTGCCCAGTGTTCCTCCACTTTACAAGCTCTTATCTCTTATTTGCCCTTCCTCATTTGATATAATTCCCTCCATCCTCTCGTCTCCTCATTTCTCCTCACTCCCCTCTGCGCTCCACACACTTTTGGTTTTATTGTACTTCCTCGGCTCACTCCGTCTCCTCGTGGCCCGCAGCATTGTAGTGTCTAATATGTCTTTAAAAGTAGGACACCGCGGAGTCATTTGTTGCACCTACTCAAATGATAATTCACAATTGTCGCCGTATATATTGTGACTACAGGGCCGCCCCCAGCGCAAAAGCACATTACTATAGGCATTACAGTGATTTTCTGTTGGAGTTTCATTGTCAAGAGGAACTGAAAAACATAAATGTAGATAACTGATGAAAGAAACATTTAACATTTAACATTTAACTTTTTTTCTTCATGCCACTATTGTAAACCACAGAATAGGTCAAGGTCAAGTTTATTCATGAAGCACATTTGAAAAAGCATCATTAGCAGTAGACATAGACCTATATATCTGTTGGCCGATATTTGCCCTTTTTAGCAAATGAGATATCGGCGTTAAGTCTCCAGCACAGACCGATATTTTGTTTAAGTCGACCAGCTGCCTGAAGAATACACACAAAGGTTTATTATTTTATTTTTTTAATTTTAATTTTAATTTACATCTGACCAGTAAGACATGCCCTTACATCATATATTTAATACAACATAATTTTCAGGAGTAAACGAGAGATTTACAGTCATATCATTATTGTATTATTAAAGCAAGGATGAAATATACACTACTGAAAATAAATGCATAAATGAATTAAATAAATAATAATAATATCAATAACAGCACCAATAAATAAATAAATACAATATATAATAATAATAATAATAATAATAATAATAATAATAATAAAAAAAAAATATTTAAAACCCAGAAATAAATAAATAAATGTACAGGTAAAATCCGTCTGTGTTCCCTTCATTGAGAGGTATTTGTAGTCAAAATGGAGTCCAGGTCTCTAAAAATTGCTGTGTGGTTCTCTTTGTGTATCAAATTTTTTCCAATTTCAAAAAATTCATAACATCTCTTGTCCATCTGGTGAAAGTAGGTGGAGATTGTTGTCTCCAATTAAGTAGAATGACTCTGAAGTGAAATAATAATAATGAATGAGTGAAGTAAAATACATAACAATGATACGGAGCAATCAATGGGCGCAATCCCAAATATAGCACTTAAAGGGTTAGGGCAAACGACCTTGCCAAAAATCTTTGTGTGTGCTTCAAAAATATCAGACCAGAAGGGGGCAAGTTTAGGACAGGACATATGTCTGTGACCTGTTGACTGGCCTCTACAGTGAGGGCAGGAGGGATCTGTGTTAGGAGACATGTCCACCAGTCTTGCATCGGTAAGGTAAGCTCTTAAAAAAAACACTTTCAACTGTACACGACCATGCCCCCTGGAGAATGAGGATCCATGTATACGTTTATGAGAGGCCTCCCACATCTCATCTCTCAAGGTTTTATTATTTTATTTGCAAAGAGATAAACAACACAAACGCACAAAACACGACTCCACACAGCTCTCTTACAGTTTTGTGGTAAAAAACAAAACAAAACAAAGGCTCGTGGGGAGTTTTTAGTACATGTTAATTTGATCATTTGGGGGAAATAATCAAAATCGGCCTTGTATTTCACGCCAAAAATATCAGCGGAGCTCATTGGCCTTCAGGAGCTCTGGATTCTAGACAATCGGTATCGACATCGGCCATGAAAACACTCGTATCGATCGATCTGTAATTAGCACTCAACCAAAAAAAATGCACAAAAAGTGAAGTCTTCGTTGTTCTCGGGTGTTTAACAAGCCAAACTCAGGTGTTAACGCTAACAACGAGTTCCTCCAGCGGCATTGAAGGATGGGTCACACATAGAGGTCACAGGACAAGGGTCGAGGGGCTATCGGTCCAGGGGTCAAAGGTGAAGAGGTGTTTTGTGAAAGGGAATTCCACAGTGGACACTACGGGAACTTATCTCTCAGGGCAGGTGTGGCTGTACACAAGTGCTTATCAGGGCTTTAGCTCCACGTTTTCACTCAGCCCTTCGTTTCAGGCGATGAATTTAAACCCATCACTCTATGAAAAAGTAGGCTGACCGTTGTTATTTGTTAGAAGAAAACAACACTATAAAATGTATTTTTAAGGGACGATGACGACAGACTGACTCAATATCTCACTTGTTTGTTGAACTTTGATACAGGAAGTTTTAATACAACATCTACGTCTAAAAACTGGCCGCACTAGAACCGAAATGGGAACAAAGCTGTTGGTTGGAATATATATTTCAACGACATAGTGTCACTAATGCACTTTAATAATTTGGTGATAAACATTTATAATCACACCTACACCTGTTTTAATGTTTTAAAAGGACCTATGTATTTATTTGTTTTGTCTGTATTGTTCTGTATTTTAAACGTGGCACTGAAATAAATGAGTACTGAGAGTGAAGTACTAACAGCCTGTAGTAGTAGTAGTAGTAGTAGTAGTAGTAGTAGTAGTAGTAGTAGTAGTAGGATTTGTATTGGACCAGACTGTAGTGAAAGCCAAAGTTAAATCGTTTCGCTTCTTCTTCAGGTCAGATTACTGCTGGACACTGCCTTAATGTCTCTAATAGCTCGCTGTATTGTTCTCTTTGTTTCCTTTGTTTGCTTTGGGTCTGACGATGCCATTATAAATCGGAGAAAGCTGACGTCTAAGGCCGCCATTCCCGTTCAAGGAAGGATTGTCTTTCTCAAAAATAGCTTCTTTAACTCTCCTCTCAAACCATTTCTTTTCTCTGGCTCAGATCTGTACCTTATTATCTTCAAAGGAGTGAATAGTGCTTGGACCATATTGTAATTATAAAAGTGCTCCATACTGTGGCACTGCATCTGCGTCGTTGTTTGTGAGAAAACTGCTGCGTCTTCCTCTCGTCCTCTCCATTACACACACAGGTTGTGATGTGGCTGTAGCCGCTTTATTAAGACCTTTGTCTGTGTCCCTGGAGGTTCCCAGCAGAAAGTCAGTTGTTTTAAGGTCACCACTGATGCATCCTTTCATAATTCTTGTTCAGCTGCTGCAGATCCAGATCCTAATGTGCAAGCTCCAAAAATACTGCAGACAAATGCACATTAAATTATGAGAACCAAACAAGTTGAAGTTGTTTACGGCCAACTGTGCAGCTCTGAGAGTCCCTGCAGCCGACTTGACCTACAATAACCCACTCTATATTTTATACATGCTTTGAATAACAGTGTGCACACGCCTCGAGAAACTTTACAAAGATTGGGTGTAGTGCGTTACAATTAAAGTGCACGTAACCAGGAATGCATCGATATGGAGACTGGTACTAAATGTCTGTTCCATGTTATCGGTTCAGGCAGTATCCTGGTTGTCTTAAATTGTAATAAGATTTAATTTACAGGCTGATTTTGCCCTAGAACGTCTCATAATGTTTGAACTTGTATTCATAAAAGACAAAACAACAAGATAAATAACTATTAAATACCACAGTTGGGTCTATTTTGTTAAGTTAACTATATTTTTTAAGGAAAATGCCATTCTCAGTTAATATGGAGTATCAGTGCATCCCATAAACTGTATAAAGAAGCGTTCGGCTCCAGTCAAATGAAACTCATCGAGGCTAACAGTTATAGCGGCGATCATAGCAACCAAAGAGCCAATCAGGAGCGAGGTAGCGCGTCTTCCTGCCCACGCCACTGGTTTAGCAACGCTGTCAATTAAAATCTGTTGCTAAGGCTAACGGGAGCGACCTCGGGGAAAGAAGGCGCCTGATTTGTCTGTTATTAATGGTCATATCTTGAACAGGGACAAAATAGCGAAATAAGAACACCAGGATCATGTCGAGCGGGTTAATACGAACATTTTAAGACCAAAATGACGAGGCTTGCTGCAGAAGTTACAGAGAGAAGTGGGAGTCGATGGAGAAGAAGAATAGATTAATTCTGACTCCTGACTTGGCTTCGTGCGTCTCTTTTTGAGGTTAAATGCAATGTAATCCCCTGTACCACCTTTAAAATAAACCGTTAAACTCTTTTGCTATACTCAAGGTAGATAAACACATTAACTTTCATGTTCGATACCATTCCTGATGATGAGCAGTCCCTTCTTTAGATATTGTAGGATCTTCCAGTAGCTAGTTTCATGATCATTTTACTTGTTGGTGATGGTAACACCGACCACTCTGCCGCTCTGCCACTTCGTTGTAGTAAAAAAACACCTTATTACTCTCCACCTCTGCTCGGATGAAACCGGCTGGAGAGCACTAGTGGGTAATGATGTCAGCGAGTTGTGGGTTCCCAGTGTCACCTCCAAACTAGGGCGCACAAATGTGAACATGTGATGCCCGCTCTGATGCCCACTCCAACGCTCTGCTTTTACCCACTTGCCACGATGTTGAATCCAGTTGACAGAGACTTAAAGAGGAGCGCTTCACACGTGCCAAGTGAAGCCTAACCAGAGCGGGCTGAGAGTTTGACCAAAAAAATAAAAATAGCTAGTTTCTGGTGGAGCTGGCTAATAACCTACTGCCCTCCACGTGACCACTGAATTCCACTGCAAGAGGTCTTAAAGGTAATGTCCAAAGTGCACGTCCCCTTTAAATTACTGTTGACATTTTGGCTCGCATTTAATGACCGCTTGAGTCACTCTCGGCGTGAACTAAAAATGGTTCACACTGAGAGTCTTTGCGCCGTAAGGAATGAATATTTGGGCAGAATTTAAAGTGGGACTGAACACCTAAACTCCACCCACAGCCACATTTCAAATAGAGCTGGTAAAATGGGAAGTGCCTGGAGGATTAAAGGAGGTGAGGAGGTGGAGGGGCGGGGTCTGGAGGACGAAAGAGGAGAGTGAGGAGGTGGAGGGGCGGGGTCTGGAGGATTAAAGGAGGTGAGGAGGTGGAGGGGCGGGGTCTGGAGGACGAAAGAGGAGAGTGAGGAGGTGGAGGGGCGGGGTCTGGAGGACGAAAGAGGAGAGTGAGGAGGTGGAGGGGCGGGGTATGGAGGATTAAAGTAGGTGAGGAGGTGGAGAGGCGGGGTCTGGAGGATTAAAGGAGGTGAGGAGATGGAGAGGCGGGGTCTGGAGGATTAAAGGAGGTGAGGAGATGGAGAGGCGGGGTCTGGAGGATGAAACAAGCGAGTGAGGAGGTGGAGGGGTGGGGTCTGGAGGATTAAAGTAGGTGAGGAGGTGGAGAGGCGGGGTCTGGAGGATTAAAGGAGGTGAGGAGGTGGAGAGGCGGGGTCTGGAGGATTAAAGGAGGTGAGGAGGTGGAGAGGCGGGGTCTGGAGGATTAAAGGAGGTGAGGAGGTGAAGGGGCAGGGTCTGGAGGATTAAAGGAGGTGAGGAGATGGAGAGGCGGGGTCTGGAGGATGAAACAAGCGAGTGAGGAGGTGGAGGGGTGGGGTCTGGAGGATTAAAGTAGGTGAGGAGGTGGAGAGGCGGGGTCTGGAGGATTAAAGGAGGTGAGGAGATGGAGAGGCGGGGTCTGGAGGATGAAACAAGCGAGTGAGGAGGTGGAGGGGCGGGGTCTGGAGGATTAAAGGAGGTGAGGAGGTGAAGGGGCAGGGTCTGGAGGATTAAAGGAGGTGAGGAGATGGAGAGGCGGGGTCTGGAGGATGAAACAAGCGAGTGAGGAGGTGGAGGGGTGGGGTCTGGAGGATTAAAGGAGGTGAGGAGGTGGAGGGGCGGGGTCTGGAGGACGAAAGCAGAGAGTGAGGAGGTGGAGGGGCGGGGTCTGGAGGACTGAAGGAGAGAGTGAGGAGGTGAAGGAGCGGGGTCTGGAGGACTGAAGGAGAGAGTGAGGAGGTGAAGGAGCGGGGTCTGGAGGACTGAAGGAGAGAGTGAGGAGGTGGAGGGGCGGGTTCTGGAAGACGAAACAGGAGAGTTCGGAAGTGGAGGTGAAGGGGCGGGGTCTGGTGGACTAAAGGAGAGAGTGAGGAAGTGGAGGTGAAGGGGCGGGGTCTGGAGGACTGAAGGAGAGAGTGAGGAGGTGGAGGGCGAGGTCTAGAAGTATAAGAAACCCTGTGATTGGTCTAACAAGTATTTCCACTTCAAACTCCACCGCTGCAGCCTGGTGTTCGTAATCACAAACACTTGGCTGTAATCAGGGCAGTTTTTCATGATGTCACCAACTACTTGAAACTGCAGAGGTCACTGGAGGCAGCAGAAAGTTAGATTTAAGCGTTTATTTATTTATTTATTTGACCTGAAAGCTGTAAATTTACCTAGTTTGCGCTAAAGATGCTAAAAAAAAAACAACTGACCAGGAACTGTACAGAATCTAGGACTTGGATGGGAGACTGTTGGGAATTCCAGGTGCCACAGGGAGGCGCTAGTGGCAAAAACTGTCATTGTGTCCTTAAGCAAGACACTTCCCCCACTTTGGCAAGGCGAGGAAAGTTTATTTGTACAGAAAAATTCATACACAAAGTAATTAAAACTGCTTCACAGAATAAGAAAGATGCTAAAATCGCACAGATCAAAACATAAATAATCACAAATAATCATCATAAAATTTACCAAACATGAAAGTGGTGTATGCGTGAGGTGCTGGTGCTGGTGGTCAAAGGGGGTGATGGCGCAGATTAACAGCCTTGTTTCTGTAAGTCTGTCCCAGGGCAGCTGTGGCTAAACTAGCAGGTGACCGCCATCAAGTGTGGAGAGAATGAATAATGCACTACAAAACGTCAAAAAAGCGCTATGGTATTCAAATCCGATGCAATATTATCATTTTTATTATATACAGTGGTCCCTGGTTTATCGCGGGGGTCACGTTCTAAAAATAACCCGCATTAGGTGAAATCCGTGAAGTATCAGCTTTATTTTTTACATTATTCTGTATGTTTTTTGCTGTAAAACCCCTCACCACACACTTTATACACTTTTCTCACACAGGCGTTAACATTTTCTCACATTTCTCTCGTTTAAACACAAAGTTCAAACCTTCGTAGGCGTCTTTGTCGGTGCAGAACGTTTCATCGACATCGTGAGTTTTGTCGGGGAGAAAACAAACTGCAAACGTACAGCACTTCAGAGTCACACTGCGATCCAACGTTTATGTAGATTTGCCTGAACACATTCTGTACTGTAGATAATATTAATAAACTCCAGACAAATACAGGTTTATATTATCAATGAACGCTAATGTCTAAATGTGATTTTAGCGCCAGACAAACAGTTCAACCATGGAATTTGTGATATTATTATTTAGGCTAATATGTGTACATTTAAGAAGTACTTTTTTTTTGTTTTTTGTAGGTCTGTTAATTGCTTCTAACGTAAAGTGAAGAGCTGTTTGGGACCAGCACCACGGGAATGATTTGTGATTCAGTAAAAAATATTGTTTATTTTATTAATGGTCACGAAATAGTTTGGTTTTTGCTTACGGTTTCATTTTAATACAATTTTGTCTCAGTTTAACTTCTCCTCTAACGTTAGCAGCGAGTCCTTTTTGCCATCCTTAGTAAAATAAGAGTCAACGGCCACATTTTGGCGTATTGTGCTTCCCGTGTGCTAAAAGTGCTTGCACCATCACAAGTGTCCCGTACAGTGTGATCTAGCTCCAGCTCCTCTCCTCCTCTCCCGTACACCGCCGAGGCTTTAATTACTTGTGCTGGCCCAGTGCAGGTGAAGCACATTCTCACTAACAAGATGCTCTCGTACCATACCGAGGGTGCAGCGAAAACCCAACTGCAAAACAATACGGTGGAGTGAGGGACTGTACAACACGAGCGCAGTGATGCTCCCAGTGGCATCGCAAAACCAAATATGTGGACAGCCTAAAAAAAAAAACAGGATGCACATTAAGGCTGTGTCTAGGCTATGTGTCCAATCGAAGTTGCAGCTTGAATATCAGACTCAGAATCAGAAGAGTTTTTATCGCCATTGTCAGTGAACAGAGCTGACAGACTAGGAACTTTCATCGGTGATAAAGTGCAACATAAAAACACTGAATAAGCACAAATACGGGCGTGCACACAAAAAAAAGCTTAAAAATACAATAAAATACTTAGAGATAGCTATATACGACGACATCATCAGCTCAATTATCAAAAAAATGGCAAAGGCTAGAATATTTAAAGAGCTTATATTACGCAAACTGGACTCGTGTGAGCTTTAAGTCATGTTCTAATGTTGTTACCTCATCAAAAACAGACCTGGAGTTGTGTTTTGTTTCATTCACACATGTTAAAGTAGCCATTTATTATTAGTGTGTCTTCATTTCCGAAGCTCAAAATGCTCTGTTCCACCTTGTGATGTCATGAAGTGGTAGTTTTCAAGTTAAGTCAGCTCTTTTTTACCTTAAATTCAGTAGAGATTGGCTTTTCCAGATCTGAAATAATCCAAATGATTTCAAAATGAAGACGTGTAGAGTTTAAAAACACTGTTACGGCCAAAGTTCTTGTCATTGTTTGTATTTGTCTATTATGTTTCGTGTGTCCCTGAATCTGTCCCTTTTCCCCAAAGAAATCCTGTCTGTGTGAGCTCTTGTTTTTGATTGGACGACTGTTTTCCCGTCTGGCCAATCCTGGAGCTCACCTGCAGCTGACTCCGCCCATTTAAGACGTTTCAGCTCACCTTCTCAGGGCCGTTTTTGTGTGTCTCTTTTGTCATGTCACTACGGTGGTTGTGACTCTCTGTTTTGAGACACTTGACTGTCAGAACTGAACTGACCCTGTGTTTGTTCGTCAAGATTGTGTTATGTTATTGTAAAATGTGTGTTTTAGTCGAGTTAACCTTTGTTTCTTTTGCTTAAGACCTTGCAAATACCTTCAAGTATTTTAGATTCTTTTTGTTTAGTTTACCTTCTGCAACCCTGCTCATTAAATTACTTCTTACTTCAGCATTTTTCCATTCTGTTTTTTTGTTTTTTATGTTTTTATTACTTCCCTGACCCTAAACAAGCTGGGTCATAACTAGCACTTCCTGTGTTACCTCATGATGACATCACAAGGTGGAACAGAGTGTTTTCAGTTTGAGAGAAGAACCTAAGGGGCCTAAATGTGCAGGGTTTGTGTGTTAAACATGTGTGAATGAAACAAAACACAACTCCAGGTCTGTTTGTGATGACGACATTAGAACATAGATCTGAAAATAGCACAACATGGGCTCTTTAAATATTAGATCGTCCTTAACAAAGATCAAAATATCCAGTGTTTTTATACAGAAATCACGTTTGAGTGTAGTTTAGACCTCTACAAACATGCTCTGAAATGGGATTCTTATATCTAGTTTCCCAAAATGTTAATTATCCTGTGCACTCCCAACAGAATCTTACTTTTTAAACATGTCTCAAATATAATCACACTTTGCAATACTTTTTTTCTCTGTAAAACTGCGCAGCCTTAATTAACATGGAAAATTAATCAAGATTAGAGTAACTACATCCAAATAAATCATAGAACAGAATACTGAATACCTACAGAAACATGTATTTTTTAAAAGTATTTTGTTACATGGTCTAATCAGAGTACTGTGTTCTGAATACTCTGAATACTTTTACACCAACTTGCATTATATTATTACAAACAGCTTGATTTTTTTGTTTTTTTTGCCATGTTTATTATGCATTTATCTATTTTCCTCACTAATACTGTGCAGTTAAAGGTTAAATTACATGATGAAGTACTGCCTAGTATTCCTTTTAATTTAATAAAAACACTACCAAGTGAAAAAGTAACTACACCAGCGCACTTACTCCCAAATTTGTATTCAGAAATAGTATTTTTGGTACATTTATTCAGTTACTTCCCAACGTTAGCTATAAGGTGGAGGTTTTGTGCAGAAAAGCATGTTCTGCTGGTAATTATTTCTTTTTTGTGTGAGAACAGAGAGGCAGTCTTTAATGTATGCTGTCATCATCCTCTCTGGCCTTGTTTAGTAAGTCGGTCAGAAGCTCGCTGCAGGAGTGGTGTAATAGCGCAGACTAGTGGAGAATTGTGGGATAGAAGAGACCTGAGGAGAGCGATTATGATTCATCTGGTGGAAATTAATTAAAACCTTTCAGGGATTTGTCCAATTTTGCATTTTTGTGGAACTGCATTTTATCCACCACTTTTTCCAAATCTCCAAATGAGTAAATAATTAAAGTTCAGAATGTTTTTTAGTCAAGCCAAGTGAGTAAATGTGAAGAGGGCTGAAATGAGTGGGTTTAGATTTGAAACAATACAATGAATGCTTTTTTATTTTATTTTTTATTTTTTATTTATTTATTTATTTATCTATCTATTTATCTATTTATTTTTAATTAATTATTTTTTTTTATTTTATTTATTTATTTATTTGTATTTTATTTATTTTTAATTTATTTATTTATTTATTTATTTATTTTTATTTTTTTTTGAGCAACAGTAAGCTACCCCCATGCACTTTAAATATCCTCAATACCTTCATAGACTTTTTTGCTTTGTTTTTGTAAAGAAAGTAGATTTATGTTGTACTTTATATTAATTTTTTTTGCATTTTTTCAATATAGTGCATGTCTATAATCACTTTTATGAACGAATGCTATGCTATAAAACCATGGAGTAAGAATCGTTTTCGAAAGAGAACCGTGTACTTCACCATAAAGACTATATCGACTTAACTTACAACACATAACAGATGGAACAATCATTTTTGAGGGTCAGTATTTATTGTGGGTATGTTTTATTTGTGTTAGTGGGAAATATTTGGTATATTTTCTGTACTACACTGAGATTTGAGCTGTAGAATTTTGAATAACGAGCTTCTACGACTTTTTATGGTTTAGTTTCAGTATTATCCCTTATCGTCTATATTTACTTCAGCAATATATCGAACTTCAGAATGTGTTATCATGCCAGGCCTACTTCTCCCAGCATTCTTCCACATACTTCCTCCATCTTTTCCCATTCCCTTTTTGCTGAAACGCTCTAATATGTCCTAATGCGACCTTCTGTGGCGGTTTTGTACATGGTGATGTGGCGTGCGCTCCTTCACCTCAGCACCTCATACAGTTTGTCCTGAGCTGTTGTGAAGCCTTAAAAGCCTTAAAAGCTCCCTGTGTACAAGAGCTGAGCCGGAGCCGTTCATTTGACCCGGTCTGCCGCGGCGTTAACTCCAACCACAGCAGAGAACTCAAGCAGGCCTCTGAAGTCAACGTCACAAACACAAAAACGAATGGCATAAAGTGATAAAAGTTGACGCTCGGTTTGGTTTTTGTGAAAGCTTTGTGAGCAGCAAAGACGGCGTTCCTAATCCTTGTCCTCTTCTCTCCTCTCCCCCCCCCCGCCCCCACCCCTCTATCTCTGTTCTCACCTGCAGGAGAATTCTAGAGGGATTTCTTGTTCTTTCGATCCTCAAGAATGAAGCGACACGGCGGGCCTGTGTACTAAAAACAGGTATGTTTTTAAATATCACATCGACCTTTAAAGAGCACACGTACAGCATAAAGTGTCAGGAGGAGCAGATTCTCGTCCGTGCGATTTGATAAATGCAGCTAAAACGGCTGCGCGGAGTCTCCTGAGCAGGTCATCAACGCTCAGGCAAAATAAAGACGAGTCCTGAACTCTTTGGAGGGAGATGTGCTCTGCGGGATGGAGCGGGTGAGCCACGAGATGAAAGTTTAACCAAAGAAGAGGTTTGGTTCTAAAGAGGCTGTAGCAGAGGTGCAGGGGGCTCCACGCAGACAGACACACAGACACGACAAGACACAGCAGCAGTCCCCAGCTGTTTTTAAAAACGCTGCCTCTGATACATTATTGAATATGCAGCGCCAACGCATCACTGAGCTTTCCTCTCATGTTAGTGCTGCCACAGTTTGCATAGCGTCACTGTTCTAAATATAAAGCATTCGCTCACCCCTCTTTGGTTTGTTAAATGATGCAGAGGCTGCACGTAGGCCGCTCTGAGTGGCACTTTTAGTTTTATAAAGCAGGCCAGACTAGACTCTGGAAACATCAAAAAGACTATTAATCAAAGTTAGAAGAAGAGTTTGAGAGCACAGAGGGGTGAGACGCTGCTACTGCAAAGTGAGAAAGAATGTGAAAGGGCGGGGCTTACGGTGCGTTTTTTTAAAATATTTGCGCAGTTTATATCAGTTTTTTAAAAAGTACATGAAAAGCGCAGTGATTTTAAGCAGCGTTGGAGAGTTGAAATTCCACGTTTTGGCCGACAGGTGGCAGCAGAGTGGCATATCCAGCTGGCATCTTCCTGTTCCATTCTTGATTGTGTCATTTTACCTGCAAATCTCTTTCCATTTATCTCTGTTTTCCACCCAGGACAGATTTTACCGTAAGTGATAGCCCCCGGCCACGAAAGTCGTTTTTGTTAATGGATCAATCTGAGCGCTCGAGAAACACTTCCTGCCTTGTCTCTTTTGCAGATCCCTCTTTCACACTTGAGTTTCCGAGCCATGCACAAAGGTAAGTTTATACATCTGCTGAAACGGTACAAGTTTGAGTGAACGTGTGGTTTTCGCAGACAGCTGTGACCAGTGCTGCCAGGCCTGCTTCATCTATATTCAGCTGTGTATGGAGATGTATGACAGATGTTGTAACGACATGATTAGCCCTCTGGCTGCCAATAGCTTAGTGTAATGTTGCTATAGTGATTGTGTGAGCGCCGGGGAGGCCAGAGTGGATCCGAGGGGGAGGAATAGGAAATGAAGTGCTGCGGGCCTGTGTGCTCCTGTATCAGATGTGCAGAGGAGGGGGTGTGCTTTTTTTTAATGTTTATTTATTTGCATGTTCGAAGAGACTCTGCTGAGTATAATTAGGAGTTTGATCAAGATAACGCAGTCAATCACACACACACACAAAAAAAGGAACTCAGATATTATAGATGGGTGTGAGAGAGAGAGCACAGGCAGTTATTGCGTGGGTGCAGAATGCGAGCGGCTCCTTGTTCGTATCACCTATCGCTGAAGTTGTCACGTTGCAGAGCTGTTACAAGCTAAGAAGTGCCCTTTGGCTTTCTGACGCCAGGGACGAGATCCACTGCTCACTTTGACATTCCCGTCTTAACATCCTTCTGCTCTGTTTCGGAACTATTTTTTTTCCCTCACTGCAAATATTCAGAGCGGTAAAGTGGATAATTACACTACAAATGCTTAAGTGTAGTTAAGTTCCACTCCTCAAAAACAGACCTGGAGTTGTGTTTTGTTTCATTCACACATGTTTGAGTAACTTTATTATTAGTCTGTTACATCTCCAAAGCTCAAAATGTGTTCTGTTCCACTTTATGATGTCAAATACACTGCCTGGCCAAAAAAAAAAAGTCTCCACCTGGATTTAACTAAGCAAATAAGTTGAGGTTGCTGCAGTTGGTCCGGTCTAGGTTCAGCAGAATGAGGTCAGCTGACACCTGAATATACTGAATGACCAGGTTGTTCCATCAGTGGATTTGTTCTTCCCTGATGGCACGGGCGTATTCCAAGATGACAACGGCAGGATTCATCAAAGAGTGGATCAGGAGCATGAGTCATTTTCACACATGGATTGTCCACCACAGAGTCCAGACCTTAACCCCATTGAGAATCTTTGGGATGTGCTGGAGAAGCTTTGAGCAGCGTCAGACTCGACCATCATCAATGCAACATCTTGGTGGAAAATGAATGCAACACTGGATGGAAATAAATGTTGTGACGTTGCAGAAGCGAAATCAAAACAATGCCACAGCGAATGTGCGACATAATCAAAGTTAAAGGCAGAACAACCAAATATTAGAGTGTGTGACCTTTTTTTTGGCCAGGCAGTGTGGGTGTAGTGTAGTGTTGGTTGTCAAGTTAACATCTACATTTCACCTTTAGTTCATGAAAGATTGGGAATTCCAGGTGAGTGTTTTCTGTTTGAGAGAAGAACTAAAACTAAATCTGCAGGTTTGTGTGTTAAACATGTGAATGAAACAAAACACAACTCCAGCTAAGGTGGTTCTAGCTCAAGACCACGGAGATAGATCCCTGGACACATGACTGGACGCCCATTACTCCACACGACTTGCCCCGGTTTCATTGAGGGGTGGGTCAAATGCAAAGGACAAATTTCTCTACAGCCACAATAAAAATGTACCAAGAATATTACAATTATTCGGACTGAACTTGAGTTTTCATGTGGTTAGATGCACTGGTCTGATACTTGTTATGGCAGCATTAATACTTCCAAATATCAATTCAGCTGATACCGAGTTTGGACAAACAAACCAATAAATGTAACTATTTACTGTTCGTAGTTGATCCAGAAAGTCTCAATGTTTGTCTTGCTACTTTAGAGATAAGTAACTGCACACAACACGTTTGGATCTGTTTTGTCTTATTTTATTTGTGTTTAAAGTAAATAAAAGCTGTTATTAGTCTCTACTTAAAGCCATATTGACAGTATCAGATCTGAAAAGGCTGGATCGCCGCTTCTCTAACGACGTCTTTGTAAAGTTACCATCATTTAAGACGGAAACTTTATCGCCCTTAACTTTCTTTAAGCGCTTTCTGTTTTTTTCCCCCTCATATTGTTTCACGTTGGCCTCGTTTAGAAGGTACCCGTTTAATAAATGAACACACTAATGTCAGCCGCTCTTTCTCCTGGCAGTTCATTAAGACGTAATGTACAAATGAAACGGCTTGTGTCAAACGTGAACGCAAACACAAAAGAAACACTTGACAGTATGCATTTAAACCGCTATGTTTTAATGATGCCGGTATAAACATTATTCTATCCCACTCCTCATAACAGTCTGAAGGTTTGTGGCGTGCGGCGTCTGCAGAAAGAGCAACCTGATGTGCGTGAATTTATGTGATTTAGCGAGAATATGTGGCTACTTATACATGAAAATTACCAGATCAACTTATCGTTCAATGTATTTTCGTTTTTTGCGTGTACATTTTTGT
Source organism: Periophthalmus magnuspinnatus (assembly GCF_009829125.3). Lineage (NCBI taxonomy): Eukaryota > Metazoa > Chordata > Actinopteri > Gobiiformes > Gobiidae > Periophthalmus > Periophthalmus magnuspinnatus. The sequence continues at coordinate 4,144,636 of NC_047126.1, read as the reverse complement.
TATTTTAGCTGTAATATGATCAGATTTGAGCAGCAGACGGTTGAATAAGTCACTTCTATGGCCAATTATTGCTTCATTTTGCTGTTTATTTGCTGCAGCTCAGGGTTTTTTTTAATGATATTGTCTGTTTAAAAAAGATTTACTGTGATTATCTTGCTGTATTGTTATTGTTATTGTGTCTGTGGCGTAAAGTTGTTTCACTATTATCATTTTTTGTTATGTATTTCTGTTTTTTTTATATATATAGCAGTAAATTAAGCTTCAAGATGTGTTATCGTGACAGGCCTAGCTACGCATTTATGACTCATTTGAAGTATTTAAGTAGGTTTTGTGCATGTAGAGTCGAGATGAGCCACATATGACAAAGAGCAGACGGAGCAAGTTTTATATTCCAGTGTCCAGTGTTATAAAGTGTATTTTAGTACAGATAACAATAACAATTAGCACTTAATAATATAATACAATACAATACAATCCCCTACAGGGACACAACACAACTGTTACATACACAAATACATTTTTATACATTCATATATCCTCACAGACACACACACACACACACACACAAATACCCATACAAGTACAAATCAATAAACAATATGAAAAAAGATGTAAAAAAATTAATAAAAATTGATAAATAGATAAATAAATAATAAAATAAAAATACAAAAATACAAAAAAAAATTATGTTATATAAAAAAATAAAATGTAAATAAATAAAAAAATAAAATAATGTTTTTAGTAGCTCCGTATTGGTCACCATCAGCCCGTCTCCACTGTACATTTGTCACTAAAAATATTTGAAGATAAGCCACGCTCCAGATTAGACATTATTTATATTCTCTACTTTCATTATAAAGTTCTGTTATAGTAGTTTTCGTTGTAATAAGTTACTAATAATTATCTGTGTTGTATAACACATCTCAGTTACATGTTTTATTATAATTTTCACCTTTATGATCTACGTGATTTTTACTTTATTATTACTTTGATTTCTGTTCTGGAGTTTCAATGAAAACGTGATTATGTTCTACTTTATGATGATTTTGATGATTATTTTCAGTTCCTAAAAGCAGGAATTATACAGGAATTATGAGATTGCAGCAAATTTACTTGCTCAGACAGACTTTAGGAGCAGATGCATCTTCCGTACAGACGTTCAGCTCTAACTTAAACATTAAAAAAAAAGCTCTTGTTTTGTCACTGAAAAAAAAAAGGTAAGGCAAGTTTATTTGTACACCACAATTGGTACACAAAGTAATTCAAAGTGCTTTACGGAATAAGAAAGACATTAAAATCACACAAATCATGTCCGCTTCTTCAGTTTTAGTCAGATTACTGCTGGACACTGCCTTATATCGGTCTCGATTGAGGAGCTAACGACACTGAAGCTAACACACTTATTGTTTACATTTTGTTTTCTTGGCCAGGTCTAATGAGCTACATTAAGCGAGAACTGCGCCTGACTCATATTTTGCATATTAAGCGTAATCATTCAGATGCCTAATGGCTGCTCTCACGCCTATTAGCATACGAGCTAACCCTGTCAAATCAGCTTTTTGTCCAGTTGACAGATTTTAATTTTTCTTTTTACTATGGATCATACCTGGACGAGTGAGGGATTACGCAGACAGTGATTAAAACAATTCATCCCTGCAGTTCTAGTGGATACTAATGACTTTCTGTACCTGTTACTTTCCAAATTAATTAATAACAAAACGAAAATTGAAAAAACAACAACAATATTCTATCATTGTCACGCTGACTTTTAGTAATTTTGCTTAACCCTGTGTAAAACCTTTTCCCAGTGCAGGCAATTAAAATGTTCAGCTCTTTATACTTTTATTATTCAACCTAGTTTCCACATTGTGATGTGCAAAGCTTCTTCACGCCTGGAATACGACTGAACTTGACGCCACCTCCTCGTGTCCCCCTCTGTCTTCCGCCGCCTCTCGGCCTGTGCGCGCCGGCTGGGTCTCAGTGTGCGTAAAGTCTATTGCCTCATTAGCCGTTCCATTTCTGGGTCATCCGTTGCCCTGTTCCCACCACGTCTTGGATGGCGCCTTCACGTGAGTCATATCTGCTAATTAGGATGGTCCAAGACGGCCACACACACTCCAGTAGTTAGTGCGGAGCTTAACGTGGCGTACAGCACTAATGGGATTATGACTGCTGAGCGTCCCAGTCACTATTCTTCATGTTCTTCAAGGAAACGACTTCAGCTGTATGAGATTCGTCCGTGGTTTGTTGAAGTTTGGGTCCTTATTCGTGCTATGTATGATGTATTCTGAGTATTGCCATGATATTAAACTTCAAACTTGATGCTACGACAACGTCACGTACTGATTTTGACAACACAACGGGAAAATAATCCATACATTGTCCTGTCACGATAATCACTATATTGATTTATCGACAGAACACAATTTTTGGGGGGTTTTCTTTGCACTTCTAGGAAATTTTTGCTTATTTTTTAGCTGTATGATAAGATTTAAGCTGTGAAATCGTGTATAAATCACTTCTATGACTCATTACAGATGCAAACTAACGACTAAACCGTTTCATTCTGCTGTTTATTTATTGCAGCTCATGATTTTTTAACAATATAGTTTTTGTGGTTTAAATCTGCTCTTGGGTTTTTGTGTCAGTGGTGTAAATTAACTTGAATATTATCGTTTATCGTCTATTTTGACTTCAGCGATATATCAACCTTCAAAATGTGTTATTGTGACAGCATAAAATAATAGTTAGATCTTAAAAAACAGTGAAAAACAGAACTAGTTAAACAATTTGCAGTGATCCAAAGTTATTCCGCACCTACATTATGCATTCAGAACATCCTGGTTACTCACCGCGATGAGTTTATAAGCACTTTTCACAATTTTTTTTCTTTATTTGTCAGGGACCGTGTACAAATTCATTAATGTTACTAAAAGAAAAGATGATTTGTACCAGATTTAGCTACAGCTGCTTTCCAGGTGCAGTCCCTGGGCAGATGAACACACATTAAAATACACATTTCATTACAATTACATTATAAATCTAACATTTTATCATTAACATTAACAGAAAATACAATAAAATGTCCCCAAGTCCAGTAGTATGTGTTTTCTACAGTCCAAACCAATATAAAAAGTCAATTATGTGCAGGTTTTTACAGTGAACCTTACAAATTAATTAGACAAGTTTGATTATCTAAAATGCACTTTTTCCAAATTTCTAGTAAAATTATTCAAATGTACAGATAATTTGAGCCTGTCTGGAGCTGATTCCACTGTTTGATGGTCTGAAATGAAAAGGCGACTCTGAATTGAAATTGCATAGTTCCAAAAAAGATCCTCGGCCTTTGCTCAGAGACCAAGTGGATCGGGGAGTTTGTTCAGAACAGAAGTTTTAAAAAGGTTTTTCAATGTAGGTGGAGCTGCATTATTAATAATTCTGAATACAAAATCAAATTGACGTAGCTGAACATTTTATATTTACTTAGGGTATTACAGCTGTGATAACAAAGAGGTTTCACACAGTTTGGCCATGACAGTAAAGCTAACAACAGCTAGCATGCTAACACTCTGCACTTCCTGATTATCAGACAGTACAGTTTCTAATTCAATGTAGACATCACTCAGCAAACAATTTTTGACCTCAAGAGCTGCTTATACAATAAACTAATAACTATAATCTGTACTGGGCTCAAATATAAAGGGAAAAAAATCTGAAGCCGGGCCTTTAATAGTAACATGTGGATTTATATTAATTCAAACTATCAGATCAAATCCTTTCTAAAACTACGGTCACATTTTTATATTGTACTTTTCCACCTGAGCCAGTCACACACACATAAAAATAATAAGTAAAACTATTCAGGAAAGATCAGAATTTCTCTGTCGTAACTTCTGACAGGAGGGACCAAAAAGACAGAACTCAGGGAAAGGTTTAACACTCTTTATTTACAAAGTGCAAAGTGCAAAACGACGGTAGATCAATCGGTGAGTCGAGGGCGGGGTGTTTGCCGCGGTCCAGTGGTAGAGCGAGAGCAGCAGAGTCTGAGACGGGACGGACAGTACCTGTAGAGAAGAGCAGGGTCGGAGGCGGGAGAGCTGAGCGTGTCCAGGGAGCGGGATCTGGCGAGGAGCAAAAGTATCCAGTTTAGCAAAGTCAAAAAGCGCAAAAACACAGAGATACACGGACGATCTGGCGCTGAGTGTCGTGTCCTGGCTCCTCTTATCCTCTCCAGGTGCAGCTGATTGTAGATTAGCTCCAGGTGTGTGTGGGAGGAGCCAAGATCTCCGCCCCAGCTCCAGGCTCAGACACAGAAGGGAGGGGAAAAAGAAGAAAAAAAAGGACAGGACCGACAGGGATCATGACGTTCTCTTTTTTCAGAATTGATACTTGTCCAAAAAAGTATTTAATTAACTAGTATTTTGGTATGACTTTGTGAGAATCCTAGCAATACTACGTTTCATTTTATGTTCTTGGCAGGACTGAGGCACTGGGGTTACGTGTTTTGCCTGTACGAACTGGGAAAACCATCGACTCGACTTCTGTAACGCGTCGTACCAAAGCTACGAAAACAACGCTTAGTGGTTTTTGGGACAGACAAATAAAACAATTAATCAACCATCCGAGCGTTGAAGCTATGTTTTACTCAAAAACATGGTTGGTACTAAGCAAATAGCAACGAAATGGAACAAAAACATATGCAATTTTCGAAACCTTAACCACCCTGTAATCACTGTCAGCGTCGGACTAAACTTCGTCTGTGTGTTTTGGTTGTTTTTTTTTTTACCTCAAAAGTGTTGCTCTGCGTTGTGTCCTTAGCTGCACGCACACATTCACCTCTCTGTCTCTGTGACCACTGCATTTCATCACCTCATTTCAAAGCCATATTACCCATAACCATTTTATCCACACTCTGTTTACTGCGTAGGTAATGGAGATATCGACGGCAGAGAGCAGGGTCTGTGCAGCAGGGAAGCGGGTGACGGCTGTGGCTCTGTGCGGTATCTGCGGCGTTACATATTGTGTCGTAGTAAGGCGTGGGAAAGAGAGTCCCGTGGAAGGCGAAAAGCTTAAATACCAGGCGACACTAGCGCGCATAGACACACACTGTGGATTAGGACGGGGATTACGGAGGCATAGCTGTAAAACAGGCAGAGACAGATCAGTGTCGTACTCCATAAGCACACATGTTGTATGCTGTGTATTAGAGGACTAAAGTACAAGGCAGACCGTGAGGTGACTTTGGACCTTCACAGAGGAGTGTGACAGTTCAGTAGAGCAGGAAAGAAGATTTTGGACTTAAAGAAAAAAAAGACACGAAGGTGAAAGTGAAGATTTAAAGCCTGAATGCCTGATTTCACTTCTGCAGAGAATTTACAAGGTTTGCTCTGTCAAATAGCAACGGGCAGATCAATACCAAACATGAATTTATATCAATACTAAACAAAGTATTGAAAAGTTTTGATGCTCATGGAAAAATATTGATGCTTAAAATGTCTCCAATTGTTTATATTTGAGTAAATCTGCTCATATATTTTTTGTGATCAAGTTTTTATCCAAGTATTGTTTTCAACTGCAGCTATACAGATTACAGTCCAGTTACATTTTCCCTCTTTTATTAGTAATAATAATAAATACACAGTAAAGACAAAATAAATACAAAAAGAACCCCATAGAAATAATGCAATGTCTGCACTTATATTTCATGTTTTGATCAGTTCACTTTGAGGGAGGACAAAGAAATTGACGCTAAGGTAAAATTAAGGAGTTTCAATGCGTTTTAACGTAAAAGTCATTGGTATAGATTGATATATTATTATAGTATTACGTGCCCAGACCTTTCTGTGTGGAGTTTGCATGTTCTCCGTGTACCTGGGTTTCCTTCGAGCGCTCTGGTTTCCCCCGTCAACCGAAAACATCCATCCATCCATTTTCTTCCACTTATCCGGGGTCGAATCGCGAGGGCAGCAATCTAAGCAGGGACTCCCAGACTTCCCTCACCTCAGTCACGTCCTCCGGCTCCTCCGTCGGGACCCCAAGACGTTCCCACACCAGCCGAGACACGTATTCCCTCCAGCGTGTCCTGGGTCTTTCCTGGGGCCTCCTCCCGATGGAACAACGCACATCCAAAACACACACCATCGATAAAATCCTCCAGCTAAAGTCGTCCTGACCAAACCTAGCAACGCGATCACGGAGATGTGTCCTCAGCCCACTGCTCCGGAAGAGACGTCCCAGTGGCATTGAAGGACACAGAGGAGACATTAAACCTGCACCTTATTACTTAGTAGCTGATCTAAACAAAAATAACACTACTACCACCTAGCACTAAAGAGTATGTTCATTATCAGTTCATGTGCACTATTATAGATGTAGTCGACTTGTTCTTGTGTTTTACAGCTGCATTTTTCCATTTGTATTATTCATGCATTAGTCAAACCCACCTCAAGCCCATAGCTACTGAAAATAAGCAGCAGGTAATGAATATATATAAATATATATTAGCTCTCTTGGGTTAAATCAGTTTTTCACAGCTATGCAAAGCGTCTTCTCTGCCAAAGGCCCAAAGTTGCCAGGACAGACTCCAATCACCCGGAGCGCCGAAAGGAATGGGCAGGATAAAATGAATTCGTATTTGATAGGTTCAGAATGTAGCATATAATCTAAGTCTTTTATTAAATACCTTCCCGTGACAATCCCATCAGACTGAGTTTTACATTAGTACACCAAGTCGCTCTTCCTCGTTCCTATTTTTATTCTTTCAATTGTTCTGCCCGTTCCAGTCCATTACTCCATTTAGTGTGACTCCTAACTTACCTCCTCTCCTTTCTCTGCAGCAAAGTCGGCGGCTCGTATTGTGTTAATCTTATGTAAATTGAACACAGGCGCTGCTCAGGAGGACTGTGATTAACGCCGGTGTCTTGCTCGCACTTGTTCAGAACGGTCTCAACCTCGCACAAATGAATCTAAGTTTCTTTTTTTGTTTTGTTTTTTGCAGAGGACAGATATTACATGAAAGATGAGATGAACCGTATCCACTCCTGGCTTAGACGTGTTGTGTCACTGCCATGAGTTTATCTGTTGACAGGACTAGTCTTAAAACAATCGCGTGATTCAGTGAAAAAGACTTCCCCCCCCCGGAGCAAAGGCACTTGAGGATGTTAGCGGTGAGGAATCTTGAAGGTTGAAACTGGAAACTTTGAGGTTGTGGAGCTGGCTGTCAAAATTAGACACATTTTGAAGTGCGATATAAGTAAATATAGGAGATAAATGATAATATGGAAACAAATTTATGCCACTGACGCAATAATAAGAGCAGATTTGAACCACAAAAGCTATTCTAAATGTACAATATTATATTAAAAAACATGGTAAAAGACTAAATTAAATCTGTCAACTGGACAAATTGTTGTAAGAGTGAAGACGTTTAGCCGCTTCTTCAGTTCTGGTCAGATTACTGCTGGACTCTGCCTTATATCTGTCTGAAGGGAGGGGCTGACTACACTGAAACTGTAAACATCTATTGTCTTCAGTTTCAGCTTAAATGACCCTATTCAACCTTTAACGACTCTTCTCTTTGTTTTGGGCCTGAGATCGGTGAGAGATTATGTCTCAGGCCTCCAAGGATTCTCTTTCCTGACAAAAATACTTCTTTAACTCTCCTCTCAAACCATTTCTTTTCTCTGGCTCAAATCTGAACCTCATTATCTTCAAAGTAGTGTTTAGTGTCTTTGAGATGTAGATGTACAGCAGACTGTGGTCCTGAGCTGCTCTCACGCCGGTGTTGGTTCATTCTCTTATGGATCGGTTGTTTAGTTTCTCCAGTGTAACGCTCACTGCTCTCTTCACTACACTAAACGGAGTAGACCACATTACTTTGTTTGTGGCTCGGGGTTTTGTCCTTTGGGTGAACTAGTTTTTGTCTTAAAGTGTTTGTAGGTTTGAAATATATATACAAATATATAAAAAAACATGAGCTGCAGTAAATAAACAGCAGAATGAAACACTTTAGTTGCTGTTTTGCATCTGTAATGAGTCATACAAGCTATTAGCTATTAGAAGTTATTAGCTTGGTGAAAATTTTAAGTGGTTTTAGATCATCATGAACTAGTAATCCATATAAAGAATCTACAGAACGCAAAAAAACCCATACATGTCACATAGTTATCCCACTGTATCACACGTCTGTACAAGTGAACTGTGCCGTTTTGTTAAGGTCGTCATGTTTTGGTTGTTTATGGTTTATAAATTTCCACGCAGATCTGGAGCCGTGCTTGTAAATGTCTTGTGTCTGCGCTCATGTACTCGTGTGCAGAGCCTCAGTGGTCCTTGGGCAAGATACTTCTCCCTGCTTGCCTTCGGTATTGAAGTACATTGATTTATGTATGAATAACAATGTGTTGTGTGAGAGCAAACACGGCACGATGCTGTTATGAAAAGTTCGTGTCTATCTTTGTATCTATCTGATTTTTCTGTCTAAATAAGATGCATAAAATTCTAACTTTTACTTAATTAACTTCATTCTTGATATGATTAAAATAGATTCAAATATTGGTCATTTTCAGATTCTAAACTGTGACGTCGTCCTAATCCCAGATGGAGGCAAGAGCCAGATTTTTCTATTAATAATGACATTGTACTTTGCCATGAAAATATCCAAAAGGTAAATCCACAAATCCCAAGAACTCACTGTATTATAACATCATGATTAATATATGAATATGAATCCATTTTTAACCCGTGATCTCGATTCAAAATTAATTCTATTTGACCAAAAAACAACAAAAAACAAACAAAAAAACAACCGGGCTTCACTGATCACAACACCTAATCATTATTTATTTATTTTTTCCGCCATTTACATTGTCTGTATCTTCTTTTCTCACTTACCAATTACTAGTACTAATATTTTCCTCTGTCGTTCCCACTTTACCACCTTCCAAAAACACGGAAATATCACAAACGCACACACACACCATTGTAAATAGCTGTTTTATCACCACTTTTCACCGTTGTATATGACTGCTCACTATGTTTGTCTGTCTTGCATTAAATAAATAAAATTAAATATAAAGAATTCAATTAGACCTTCGCCATTAGCCGCTATTCTCTCTGTGCTCGGCGTCGTCTTCCTGCTTGATTTCGATTACCGTTTTCCAACAAACACAAACCCAAATCTTACACAAGTGTCTCCAGCGAATGTGAAAATGACACCGCCAACTCTGACTCCTCCCTCCTCCTTCACTTGGATGTATTAGTCAGCGCTGAGGAGCTGGTCTGAATCTCAAAACGACTCGCTTGTAACGTACGAAAGAGATTGTCATATTCGGTCACATTTTGGTCGCGCACAATCCGACTCCCCGTCCTCACCCGGTCACCGCACATCTGTCACCAGTCGCGTCTCACTGTAGGTCCACCCGCCATCCCATCTTCCCCTGTCACATCCCATCATCAACCCCCTGCCTGCTGTCTTCCTTTCATATATCGACGCATATTCTCCCATCCTCTTCCACTACGCTGAAATATAGAAGTAGCAATTTGCCAATCTCCCTGCGCGTTATGACACACACGCTCCAGCACAAGCGCAGGCATCCAGACCACGAGAGCTGCGGCGGTGGATAATGAGAGATAATTGGCTATTGTACGCTCGCCCTCAGCAGCAGGAACCAATCACAGTGACAGGCACTTCTCCCTGACCCGTGTGGTGTGAGTGTGTGTGTGTGTGTTTACCATAAAGGGCTGTGTGTGTAAAGCTCTCATTTATTTATTTTCGCTGTCTGCCTTTGTTGCCTCTGCAGACATAATTGGCAGTCAATAGAATGTTCTCTTTGTAGTTTAAATCTGCTTTGTGAGTTAATGTAAACCCCAGAATGTATGTCGGTGAACTCAGAGTTTTTGAAGGAACATATTGAGTTAAAGAATCTATATGTGTGTGTGTGTGTGTCGGCCGATATGATGTGTATTGATCTATAACGTGCATTGTGTTGTGCGTCTTGATTGGCTGTTGGACTGTAGACCATTGTGTTGTGCGTCCTGATTGGCTGTTGGACTGCAGACCATTGTGTTTTGTGCGTCCTGATTGGCTGTTGGACTGTAGACCATTGTGTCGTGCGTCCTGATTGGCTGTTGGACTGTAGACCATTGTGTCGTGCGTCCTGATTGGCTGTTGGACTGTAGACCATTGTGTCGTGCGTCCTGATTGGCTGTTGGACTGTAGACCATTGTGTTTTGTGCGTCCTGATTGGCTGTTGGACCGTAGACCGTTGTCCATCAGTCTCCTCCGTGCCGTGTCTCCTGTACAGTCCAGAAAGACAAATTTACATAAATGTTCGATCGCGGTGTGACTCTGAAGTGCTGTACGTTTGCAATTTGTTTTCTCCCCGACAAAACCCACAATGTCGATGAAACGTTCCGCACCGACAAAGACGCCTACGAAGGTTTGAACTTTGCGTTTAAACGAGAGAGAAATGTGAGAAAATGTTAACGCCCGTGTGAGAAAAGTGTATAAAGTGTGTGGTGAGGGGTTTTACAGACAAAAACATACAGAATAGATGGCTACTTCGCGGATTTCGCCTATCACGGGTTATTTTTAGAACGTAATGAGGGACCACTGCAGCTGGGATGTGATCACCATACTCCAGGTTACAGAGGTCCAACCAGGATTAAACTATATTTGCCTTTTTAATAATATGAAAGTATAGACCCAAGAAGAAAATAATGCCCCTGTGTTACATTTCTATTGACTCAGACTTTTACAGCACTCTTACTTTAATATGTGGCACATTAACAGTAAGAGGCAAGGTAAGGCAAGTTTATTTGTAAGGTAAGTGCTTTTCAAGGTGCTTTACAGAATAAGAAAGTCACTGAAATCACAATAAAATAAATCAAAACATAAATAATCATCATAAAATTAACATTAAAGGAGAAAAGTGCAGAATAAAAACTTAAGAGAATGTGCCAGCGCTGTCAGAAGAGCAGCTCGGGACCCCAGTCTGCTGTGCATCTCCATCTTAAAGACACAAACCACTTCTTTGAAAACAGTGAGGTACAGATATTAGCCAGAGAAAAGGAATGGTTTGAGAGGGGAGTTAAAGAAGCATTTTTTGTTAGTAAAGACAATCCTTCCCTGAACAGGAATAGGGGCCTTGAAACATCATCTATCCCCCAGCTAATATCTCCATCCTCAGACCCAAAGAAAACAAGAGAGTATAATCACTTATTAGGGGCTTGAATGATTATGCTAAATATGACTCGGGCACAATCCACACTTAAAACAGCACAATAGACCTAGCCTACAAACAGAAACTGTAAACGTCTTCACTCCTACAACTTTTAGTCCAATTAATAGATTTTATATTTTTCTTTTGCTATTAACTGTAACGTTACATCCAGTTACTCTACAGTTATGTTGACTTGAATAGTACTAGGCCTGTCATAACACATTTTGCCGCAGAGAAATATTACAATAAACAATAATTCAAACTGCTTTATGCCTACGATTAAAATTAAGCAAACTAATCCCGGTAAACTGTTTTTACCCTGAGCTGCAACAAATAAATGACAGAATGAACCAATAATTAGCCATAGAAGTTACTTATTCATTCCTGTACAGCTCAAATCTGATCATAATACAACTAAAATAACAAAAATCTCCACAGTTTTGCAAAGAAATAAATATTGACCCCAAAAAATACATCGTTCCAGCTTTCATCTATTGAACGATAAGTCGATATAGTGATTATCGGGACAAATCTAAGTAGTAATTACCCCAAATCTGTATTTTTTGGACCACTACTTTGACTTCTTCTTGAGTAATATTATTTTAAAGTGCATGAGTTTTTGTTTCCTGACCTATCAGCCGTCTCTACTTCTTTTTTGGACATTCAAGTGAAGTATATAATATGTATATAATATTATGTCACAGATGTTTGTGTCGGTCAGTGTGTGTGGACGTGTTAAGACTCACATTGTCCATCTGCCTTTGTTCTGTTCACATGTGTCACTGGTTCACACAGAGCTGAATCCTTCGGGACTTGATGGACAAAGCAACAATAGGGGCTAAAACTCTGCTTTCCACAATTGTTTTTCCACAGCGGCCAAAAGCTGTGGAGTACCAGGCTTCAACAACAACAACAACAACAGCAACAACAACACCACTAAAGCCTCTACTACTTTAAGTACTTCCATGGCTACTGTGATTTCTTCTGACATAAACTTTTGTCGGGCTGTTTCTATTACACTATACTGTCTATACTTTAATAACCAAGGACATTTAAGTAAAATATCCAAAAGACAAATGCATAAATCTCACTCAACCGTCGCCTCAGTCGCCAAAAACGATATAGAATGTTTTTGATGTCATCTGAAACGCAGCGATGCATTTTTTATTATTTTCAAGGATAAAGAACGAGTCACATACACTGAGTTTGAAAGAAATCTATATCGTACTAAAGCTAAAGTGAATTCAATGCGAAAACAAAAGCGTGTAAACTCGTCTTTTGCAGTGAGTACCTTTCTCATGTTCTCATCCTCAGTGTGCTGTGCAGTCCTGCCATCTTTCCCCTAATGCGATAGCTGCTTAGCTTGTCATTTGTCACTCACTTTTATAACAGAGTCAGCAGTCTCCGTTAATGGTGTGTCCTCTCTCCATTTCGCTGGAACCTGTTGACTACAGCTGCACTAAAAATGATGCTTTAACAGTTTGTCTTGCTGAGAATAGCTCTGATTAGGCCCCTCGCAGTACAAAGCGTTTGCCAAAGCCCTACTGTTTGCGCTGTATCGTGACTTTTTCTACCTCTTCGCTTTCATCTTTTAAGTGAATTTCGTCTCGTAGTTGCTGTAATTCTCATTTCCTCTTCTTCAGCTGGAGCGGGGGGAGCGTTCGCCGAAGCCTAAATTAAATCCGCAGCGAACATCAGCCGTGCGCTTTTTATGCATCTGTGCATCTCTCACGCTGTAAATATGAGTCTTTCTGTTCTGATAATACTTCCCCACGTACAAGACTCTTCAAGTTCATGTTCGGGGAGGGGTTTCAGCTCTACCTCATCACACCAGGCGGGCGCAGCTTCAGTATTCCCAAATGCAATTTCCTCAGTGTGAATAGAGCAGGCGGGATGCGCGTCGTTCTATAGAGCCGTGAGTGAAAGCGTCTTTAGGCTGCCTTTCTTCATTTTTACTCAGCGCACACTCACTCAAGCCTTCCTGTCTTTTGTGATGCCCACTGGATCTTTTTTTACTCCCGCACAATACTTAATATCAAAGCCGAAGCGAAGATTATAAGATTTTTGAATGAATGCTGACTTATTGCTCACCGTTTGTCACATTTCAAGGCTGCTCGGTAACATTTAGAAAAGCTTGGAACAGACAAATACAAAAGAAAAGAGGAAAAAAAAAAGACACGTTCAGTGAAAACACAATTTAACGGTACTGTATAACACGGCCAAAGAAAAAGCTAAGCTAGTTAAATGTGCACCGTGTAGCTTTTTCTGCTCTGCCACCTGCTTGTTATCTTGTATATGCTATTACTCTCTCCAGAATGCCCCACAGTTTGGCATTAAACGTATCCATCTTGCATTTATTCAGTTGTTTGGAGAGCAGTGACTGGTCCACAGGAGAGGTTCCTCAGCTCTTTCCTTCCTGCCGCTGTCAGACTGTACAGTAAACAGAGCTGGCCTCGTATGTGTCATCCTCCGGTAGTAAACATGTGCAGTATTGTGACAAAATGTGAATCTTTACTCGTACAGTTCAACCAAAACACTTTACCTGCTCTTTATGTGTTTAATCTGTCCATGTGCTGCTCTTTAAGTGACCATAGTTTTAGACAATTACTGTGCAAATAATGGAATATACTTTAAAGTGGACTTATTGTACTTGTGCCCCGCTTTATAGTTATAATCTATGACATCCGTGGGTCATTATGTTAGAATTTGCACAGTTTAAATCGCAGTATTCATCTAAAACGACTTAATTAAACACACAACTCCGCTGACTTCCACGTGCCCAATGGGAGCTGGCGTCTGCGTAAATGTCGTCACAACAAAGAAGCAGTGTCTCGATAGGATTATTGCTCGATAGTTTTTTCGTTTGTACCAAAAATGACACTACCGTGCTGCCAAATCCTGCACGTATCATCAATTATGAAAATAAAATTGGAGAAAAACGTAAGTATGTCGTAGTGGGCGTGTGCTGTGGCGGTGAAAACAGGCTGATCAGGAATATGGCAGCTTGAAAATAATGATTAAAGATTGCTCAAATATGCTCGAACATGCCAAAAACAACTCTGGGTGAGTAAATGTTGAGAGGAAACAGAATAGGTGTGATTTATCTGCTCTTTGCTTGTGTCCATGTGCCGCTCTGTTCATAAACACACTTAGAGACAAAGGTTTAGAGCCTTAAAGCTTCACTCTGCTGCTCAGTGTTGTGCTCGTTTCCATGTCTCTATAAATCTTTATCGTATAATCTATTTTCATCTTGATTTTGATTACATGCTCTTGAACTTTGGTTTGCAACACTGTAATTTCCCCAATGTGGGACAAATAAAGGTTTATCACATAATTACATCTTTTATTGATGTGGTTGTTCTTGTTGTTGTCCAGTTGCAGTCCAGGAGACTTTGCTGCCTGCTCTGTCTCGTCCCCTCGCTTCTTTACACTCACATCAGTGGGATGTTTGGGGGCAGTAAAGAGGCATTTGGGCAATGGGGCAATGGGGCATTTGTGTCGCACTGCTGACCATAGAGGAGTTCGGGGTTTAGTGCTGTACTAGTGCTATGCTAGTGCCGTGTTAGGGCTATGCTAGTGCTGTACTAGTGCTGTACTAGTGCTGTACTAGTGCTGTGTTAGTGCTGTACTAGTGCTGTACTAGTGCTGTACTAGTGCTGTACTAGTGCTGTGCTAGTGCTGTGCTAGTGCCGTGTTAGTGCTGTACTAGTGCTGTGTTAGTGCTGTACTAGTGCTGTGCTAGTGCTGTACTAGTGCCGTGTTAGTGCTGTGCTAGGGCTATGCTAGTGCTGTACTAGGGCTGTACTAGTGCTGTACTAGTGCTGTGTTAGTGCTGTGCTAGTGCTGTGCTAGTGCTGTACTAGTGCTGTACTAGTGCTGTACTAGTGCTGTACTAGTGCTGTGCTAGTGCTGTGCTAGTGCCGTGTTAGTGCTGTGCTAGGGCTATGCTAGTGCTGTACTAGGGCTGTACTAGTGCTGTGTTAGTGCTGTGCTAGTGCTGTGCTAGTGCTGTACTAGTGCTGTACTAGTGCTGTGCTAGTGCTGTGCTAGTGCCGTGTTAGTGCTGTGCTAGGGCTATGCTAGTGCTGTACTAGTGCTATGCTAGTGCTATGTTAGTGCTGTGCTAGGGCTGTGCTAGGGCTATGCTAGTGCTGTGCTAGTGCTGTGCTAGTGCTGTGCTAGTGCTGTACTAGTGCTGTGCTAGTGCTGTGTTAGTGCTGTGCTAGGGCTATGCTAGTGCTGTGCTAGTGTTGTGCTAGGACAGTGCTAGTGCTGTGCTAGTATTGTGCAAGTGCTGTGCTCGAGAGTGCTAGTGCTGTGCTAGGGCTATGCTAGTGCTTTGCTAGTATTGTGCTAGTGCTGTGCTAGTGCTGTGCTAGTGCTGTGCCAGTTCTGTGCTAGTGCTGTGCTAGGACTGTGCTAGTGCTGTGCTAGGACAGTGCTATGCTAGTGTTGTGCTAAGACTGTGCTAGTGCTGTGTTCGTGCTGTGCTAGGACTGTTCTAGCGTTGTGTTAGCGTCGTACCGGGGTGCTCTGTGTCGTCCTCGCTCTGTCTCACCGTCGGGTGGTGATCCGCTGTTAACTTCCTCATATTCATAAAGGTTTGTGTTGTAACTTCGCCTGGTGACCTCACTTGCTTGTCTCCATGTAGATGAGTTTAATGCCATACTGTGGAGCATAAGGCAAAGCAATAACATTTGTGTGGAGCAGATGGCGGCCTTCTACCGGAAGAATTACACAGTTCACCTTTAAAGCAAGCTGGTAATGGGAAGATAACATTTCCAGATCCGTTTGCAGACACATAATTCCTCTTAGTATAATTTATTTAAAATTTCCAACAAATGAAATATTAATTTGTGTTTTAGCATAAAAAATAATGTGATATTTTATTTTTTATGCATTATCACAGGGTTGTTTTTGTAGGTTATTTTGGTCTCAAACCCATATAAGATTACACACAGGAAGGATATGGCTTTCATAAAGGTGTAATAAACCAACCTGGAGCTTTTCCCCGTGACATCCTGCAGACTTCTTCTCCCTGTTAGCTGCATTACTGTCTCCCCCAATTAAATTATAGCTGTAATTGTGGAGGTGCAGCTAAGGAACATGCCATCTCTGTTACAGCGGGAGAAGGTGTAATGGCGAAGAGGACACTGCTTCTCCAGCTGAAGAATGTGGAAAACTCTGAGCATGTGCCATATGGAAAGAGAGGAGATAATGATGTGCTGATGTGTAGCAAGTGGCTGGATGGAGACGAGAGTTTTATGGACGTATAGACACATGTGGGACACGTGGGGACTGTGCCGCTGCGTCACAGAGTAAGCACATATCCACACGGCTGCACGCACACAGGCTTTTGTCTTTACGCGAACTAATTAGCAGACACGGGACGATAGTGAAACGTGGTGTCGCGATTAACGATTATATCACGGTAACGATTAGAGTTGCTGACAGTTTTAAAATGTTCTGAATATGAATAATTATAATTTTAATATCACGAATAAGTCCATATTTAAAGGGTCCGTATTATGCTATGCTATGCTAACTTATAATGTTGTTTACTCATCAAAAACAGACCTGGAAACAAACCCTGCATATTTACGCTGACTTCAAACTCAAAACACTCTGCTCCACCTTGTGATGTCATCGTGTGGTAATACAGGAAGTGCTCCGCTGTGTTTTTAAACTCCGTACACCTTCACTTGAATCATTTGGATCATTTCAGCTGTGGAATTTGACAATCTCGACTGAACAAAAGCTAAAAGCGAGTTGTTAACTTTAAAACTACAACTTCATGACATCACAAGGTGGAACAGAGCATTTTGAGGTTTGGAGATATACAGACTGATAAAGCAGAGTTACTCCAACATGTGTGAATGAAATAAAATACAACTTTAGGTATGTTTTTGATGTGGATTAACATGGATTAACGCTCACAAGAGTTAATTTTGTGTAATATCATGTGGTAAAACAGGAAGTGCTTCGCTTTTTAGCCTTGGAATTGCCAATATCTACTGAAATAAAGGTAAAAAGTAGCTGTTAACTTGAAAAAATGACCCACGAGTGAATTTTGTCCACCCTTTTAATCACGATAATCCACGATAGCATTGTGTATTGTCCCATCTCTACTAATTAGTGACTATTTTTGTTTCATATTCCATAAATCTAAAAACCTGCCATTTCCGTTTGACGCTTGTAACTGACGTTTGAAATAAACCCGTCCACGTTCAATCCGGATGCGCCCGACTCGAAGCAGTGACGCTGATTATTTGTATATCCAGTGAACACATCAGTTAACGTGACAGTGTTTGTGTGGCATTAATGATTAATCGTCACTGGTGGAGTTTATGTGTGTGCGTTTGCGAGCAGATTACAGCCAATTATTGAAATGTCAGGGCTATAATGGTCCATTGCTCTGTGCCTCACTGTACGGCAGAGTCGAGCCTTTAACGGGGTCAGATTACGCTGTTTTCTGATGTTGTTATAATGTTTCCTCGTCGCAAACAGACCCGGAGTTGCGTTTTGTTTCATTCACACATGTTTTGCGTAATATTGGACCTTTAAAGTGATGAACCAAGGATTTGATTGTTTTTATATTGCATTTCACACACATATAGGCCATTGGCAACAAAATCTGCGTTTAGAAGAATAACAACAAGGACTAACAGATGGTGATTAATAAACTTACACATGTTGATGTTGCAAAAGAACAGAGGTGTGATTAGGCCTGTCACAGTAATTACTATATCGATTTATCTTTCACTATATGAGAAGATGGAAGAATGTATTTGGGGCTCAGTATTTTTCTTATTTTTTTTTTTTTTTTTAGCAAAAGTGGAGACGTTTTGGGCTTTTTTTTGTACGATATGATAAGATTTGAGCTGTAGAGGGTTGAATAAGTCACTTTTATGGCTAATTATTGGTACATTTTGCTGATTATTTGCTGCAGCTCAGGACATCTAATGATAAAGTGTATTTAAAAATGCTTTCCTGGGATTATTCTGCGCTATTTTAATCATAATCAGCGGCAAAAAGTATGTTAAATATGATCGTTTATCGCAATATTTCTCTGCATGCTTCAAAACGTATTATCCTGACAGGCATAAGTGTGATCTCACAACGCTAATTCCCTTAAAAAAACGCTCCTTTTATGATCCATCTTGTTACTGCTATACGTGATCGACCGTTTTGGGGTGGAACAACATGAAATAAAAGCAACTATCACAACAAAAGCGAATTTCGGTTGCCTGGAAACGTGCAATCTAACACTGCCGTTCACGCGTCGCTAAAAATCCGCTGAAAATGGCTGCCTCCGTCGCACGAATCCCAGCGAATATGTGTTTTCGAGGTCATGTTTCGCCCGTACAAAGTGCAGCCATGCGTTCATCCACAGCCAATGAATACTGAACCCATAGATCCATACATATTTATCATAGTTCTCTTGAATATTTAATCCACAGCGGCTACATACAGTCTTGATGTACTTTGACAACGCGGTGGTGCAGTGGCGTGGGGCTGTATTGTCGCCGTCTTCTGCGCGTATGAAAAGCTCAGATTGGCTTACCTCAACACGCTAAAACAGTGACGCTATGTAACTCAACGCCGCCGAGTTTTCCGTAGCGCGACGCTCTGTCATGAGGACCATCCATCGCAGCGCCGCATTTCTATTTTCGTCCTAAACTTATCTCCCTTAGCCGATCCCTTATCTCTTCGTTAAGTGCCTTATTATCTTTTTAAAAAGTCTCTACGTGCTAACTGCAGACTTAGTGCGTACGCTTTGATTATACTCTCAAGGTTGTGTGTTTCTTGAGTCCACAAAAGCGCGTTTATGCCGTTTCATTTGCATTGCACTGATGGGAATCTGCTGCACTGCTGATTATGTTTGGCGTTCTAGGTCAGCACGCACTATCTGACTCTCTCTGCTTTTTTTTCTGTGGGACTCAAAAAGAAAAAAATCAAAAGTCGTCGTATCACTTAGCAGCAGCTCTTAGTTCACTCCCTCAGCATTAACCGCCTTCCGCCTCCTCTTCCTCATCCTCTTTTACACCGGCTAACTTTGTTACACGTCCATAAATCTCGTATTTGGCATTCTGGATTTCATATCTGGTAGCTTTGGTAAATGCTAATGGTCACGTTTTCCATCTTCAAGGCAGTTAACGCACTTTACAACAAGGAACCACTCGCACGTTCGCACACGTATTCAAACGCCGGCGTACGCAGACACGGGTTAAACGTTTACGCCCAAGGACACAACGACAGCGTTCATCTGTGGGAGCTGGAATCGAACAGCCAAACTTATTTTTAGCAAGGCTTTGGCAGCGATTTAAAGTCAAAATTAAAACTGGCAGCGTCTATTATCTGTCTATTGTCTGTACGTTTAAAGAAGATACGTGGGCACGGTCATTACAGTCCTAGAGCGAACAGAACACACCCCCTTTTTTTTTATTTATTCTTAGCAACGTGACGCGTGTAATGTAAAATAAAATATCCAATTTAAGCAGTTTTTTTCTCTGGGAAGCTTCAGTTTAAGGAGGATGTTTGAATGATTATCAAAACACTCTCTTTCTATGGTTGATTATTGATTTGAGAGGATAAAATGGGGTATACTACAACCTATAATCGTAATATAATAATGATAAAAGGAAATTAAAACATCTCTGTGTGTTCAAGTGTTCAGGATTAAAATATATGTCATATCTTTGGTGTTTTGGTGTCAGCTAGAACATAAAACCCTCAAAATGTCGACTTCTTCCACACTAGGCAGTTAAAACAGTAGTTATTTGGACAAGTTGCACATGTTGTTCATATTCAGATGAGCTAATACATCCATTAGATATAATTTAGCATAAAGTACATGGTTATTGTTAACATAAAAGTTGCTGTCACTTGTTCAGAAGTATCCAGGCCCTGCTCTGTGGACTTCCGTGGATATTTGCGCATATGCTTCTTGGTTTGATCACGTTTTACGCCCTGAGCGATCCAAACACAAACATCTGGACTATTTCTGTGTACACTTTGCACGCCAGCAGCTTCAGTGAGCGTGAACATGTAAACAGAAAACCCCCCGAAACTTTCAAACTCTCACTTTTCTGGACTGCTACTTCCGTTTGAACACAGGCGCTGCGTGCGTAAAATCCACACGTTTGGTCTTTAAAACTTGATTATTTTTTTCTCCAGGGCGCGTCATTGGTGATTTTGTGCGCGTCCTACGTAATAATAATGATAATAATAATGATAATAAAAAAGAATCGTGCTCTTGGTTGTAAAATTAGTCGAATGTGAGTCGAAACAACGAGGCCACGACGGCTTTTACGCGCGGCATCTGCATCTTTAAAATCTGCCAACTTCACTCCACATCACCACACAGGGGATTTAGCCTCTACACTCCTGCACACACACACACACACAGACACACACACACCCACACACACAGATGCACACAGACACACACCCACACGGACACTCTCCTGTACACACACACACTCTCACGCAGCAGCGGCGTAGGTTGGAGGAAATTATTGGAGCGAGAGAGAAGGAGAGAGCAAGAGAGAGGAGGGAGACGCAGACGCGCGGTGTGGGGATTATTTGGGCAGAGCGGCCGCAGACTCGGTGGATGTTATGCACATTGAGGCAAACGGAGACTGTGAAAAGAGCCTGGTTCGATCCAATCTGCGAGTTTTTGTGTGTGTGTGGTTTTTTTTAAGCCCACAACAAAGACCCCGGCTCGTGGGACGCTGATATGGTGAGCCAGCGTGTCTTTTCGCTTTGCTTCGTAGTTGTCACCTCTCCTCACGTGAACGATGCAACTTATTCCAGCGGTGATGTGCAGGATGGCGCGCGTGGGCATGCTTTTTCAGAGTGATGGAAACATATGACAGGCATGTAGCGTGTTCTTAAAGCTTCCCTTGTGCTCGTTTTCTTCAGATGTTGCGCGTAAACTACACAGGTTACGTTACTAAATTGTCATGTTGCTTAAAAAAAAAAATGCGCCGCTTAAATCCTCATCTTGGCCCGAATCAACGCCACTGCTGCGTTGCCAAATAAACTGTAGATTACGATTCTTTTCTGTCTTTAAATCAGGGTTTTAATGCTGATGGGAGATTAAGGAGGCTTTAACGCGCTCGGTTCTCCTGCCGCTGCCTAGAGGTTCGGTATTCTCCCTTTCCAATTATGCTCAGAGGTATTTTCTCACGATAGAGCCACAAACACTGATGGAATTGTTATTTTATAGCTTGGTCATAAACGACAGCATTTTTGTACAATGTCCTGGCTGGGATATTATGCAAAATGGCACGAGTACTTTGCTACAGTGGATTAGAGGGTTGATTTTGTGCCTGTGGATTTGACTCTGCGAACATGCTTTACTCGTGTAGTTTATAGACACATTCTTTTGTGCTTGATGGCCATTAATTGCATTCCAGTCTTATTACGATGTAGTAATTATGGTCTAGGATATACGTCTGGTGCCATTTTGATTCATGACAATTGCATTTCCCCTTAAGCCACTTGTGCAACAGTGGGTTCAGTGTGGCATTATGTGTGTCAGCAGGATTGTCCAGACAATGTATGGCAGCAGTAATGACCAGCAAATCAATCATGCAACTTCTATTACAGCAAAAAAGGTGTCGTTTATTGACACGAGACGAGAGGAAGTGGAGAGCGCCGCTGTCCTCACTGATAAATGACTTTTATTTTCTTTTTTTTAGGGGAAAGTGATATTGTGCACTGTCAGGTGTTGGCTGAAGCCTCTAGAGCAGGACCTGCTTTTACTTGTGCATGTTGTGAATAGTGAAGATGAAAGTTCTAGGCTAACACAGGTGTGTCATGAACAAAAAAGTGTTAAGTGTAACAAAAAGTAACACACATATGCTTTACACCGCTGCATAGTCTGGACGGATAGTTCACTCTCACTTTCAGTCATCTGAGGATGAAGCCGTGGGGGGGCGCGCAGACTCAACTTGAATGAGAGCTTAGTTTTGTGTTTCTTTCAGTTCACATTAGGCAAGTGGTTTGCAACCTGTTTTATGACCAAAGCCTGCTACTCCTGGGTCAGAGGTGCCTTGTCACATGCCATTCTGTGGAAGAATAAATACCTAACCCAGCTGATCTGACTCTGTGTGTGTGTGTGTGTGTGTGCGTGCCACTGCAGCTGTTCTCCTTCTCCAAGAGATTACGTTTCACAAGAAGTGATGGATGCCAGTGTCTGCAGAGCCGGCGGTGGTGTGCGTCTATGTGGATGCACATTTGTCAGCACATTTTAACATCCCTCACATACAAGGGAGGTTGTGCCTATATGTAGATTTGTCTGAAATGACCAGGGCCCTTTCACTGCTGGGGTGAGGCAGGGTTAAGTAAGAGAGGTGACCGGGAGGTCACCGATGTTATGAGTTGGCTTGGTAATTATAGTGGCCGGGACTCGGTTCCCACAGGCCCGGATAACACTGGCTCAATTTGGAAAACATGAACTGGTCATTTTAGTTGCACTCAAGAAAGTAAGAAAATGACAAGAGCACGTTGTGAGAATGAAAAGCATGTGTGAATGGTGATGATTATAGGGGCTGTGAGCACAGAATGGCAGCTACATTTTCCATCACTAAGTGTAAGTGAATAAATTATGCACTTAGGACGTCTGGAAAAACTCAACCCAACTAAAGGAGAAAATAAATGATACAGCCACAAGCATGTTCCATGTTCCTGCTGGTGTTGGGCTGTGGTGTTGACAAGGGCATCTACTGTGTGAAACCCCAATCAAGTCACTGCACACGACTAAACCAGTTATACATGATATACATTTTACATATGTAAAGTTACTAGCATGTGAATAACAATATTGTATAGCTTTAGTAGGTATTAGACAAGTCTACTTAAAACAAGCTTGAGATCGCACAGGGGAGGCTGTCGCTGCTGTTGCTGCTGCTCCAGCTCCAGTCGGACAGAGTCTGGCTGCTCACTCCAGGAAACAGAGATATGGAGGCAGTGTTTGGACGCTGAGAGGAGGCAACCCGGCTATTGATTTACCTGCCGGTCGCAGAGGGCGGCATGTCCCCACTATCATCTTTCTCACCTGTGTCTCCAGGCCTGTGTGTCTGTCCAGCCCCTGACGCTCCCACACCTCTCAATAGCACATTGTCTGTCATCACAAAGCTTGTCTTCAAACCCCCCTCTTATCTTCCATCATGCAATCACACCCACATACAGACTGTGAATAGGTAATTAATAGGCACAAGTCTTCACCTGTGGAGCCGAACATATGGTAAGATATTAAAACTGTAACTTCAGACTTCTCCTGGTTCTCCGTTCTCCGGCGCCTTTCTGCCACGCCACCTCAGATCTCTTAAACCGCACGACTTGAATGTTTTCATATGTTCTTTTTGTAATTCAAGCATCGGTGGAACATGGACTAGTGAATAGTTTTTTGCTCAAGGACATGAAGCCACAGTGTTCAGAAATATGCAGAAGAGATTTATATGATACAAAAAGAGTTCTATGTTAGGTTTTTAATACGGTGAAGCAAACATGGTAGAGGATGGGGAGTGCGTTTGCATCCATAAAAGGCTCTAAATTAACATGTGAAATGAGCCTCCCTCCCCATTGAAGAACTTTGCGCCCACGTAGGTCCTACAAACAAACGTCTGGTGCCGCCTCTGGTTACTGACACTTACTGTATTTATCATCTCTCCAGTCGGCCTACTCTCCTCTGATTTTAGCACATTTTTAGCACACTGGTTTATCTTAATTAGTTAAATTGACTTGAATATGTCACTGTACGCATTGCATTAAACCCATATATCCTGCATGTGTTAATTTACAGATGCTTTAGTTTAGTTTATTGATTTAATGAGACAATATGCATCGACTTTACCCAGAGAGATGCACTGTAGCAGGTTGTAGCTCTATTACTAATTTCCACCTGTTAAAATCAAACAAAAAGAAAATGTCTGTGTCCGAATGTCCACACTATTCCCTACTTACGGCTCTATTTACTCAGTTTTTAGTGGTGTCCAGATGGTGAAAAAGTAATGCACTCAAAACTTTCCACAGTGCACCTTGAAACGTAGTGGCCATCAGTGGTCACTAGACTGTCCAAAATCGACCACAATGCATTGCGAGAGTTGGAAAAACAACAGCGAACTGCAACAGGTCTTTAACTGGACACAACACGACTGAATGAAGCAGATAGAAGCTCTGATTTTGAATAAAACGCTCTTAAATAAACCGTCGCTGTGTAAAGTTGCTAGCATTAGCGGCTTACCTTAGCTTGAGCTGTTAAAAGAGCGAGAATTTCCTCATTTCAGACAAATATTTTATGTTAGATCAGCTTGATAAAAACACGTACGGTTATTTTTAGTCCGTAAATACTTGTGACGGATCAAGTTTTATCAGACTTTTTTCACCCCGTATTGGACATTTGGACACAGCTAATGTCTTTACAATGACCACAACATTATAAAACTTTTGTAAAATCATTCACTCGCGCTCTCATCTTTCTTTATTTCCAAAAAACCCCCCCACGTATATCTTGTTTTGTTTTTTTTTAGAACGGAAACTGGTATGTCTAATTGGAACAAAACAAGCAAAGAATGATTTGGGCACGGGCAGAGAGGCGAGGTTGTGGTTAAGACTTGGACCCCCATCCCAATCACATGGAGATACTCTGGTTCAACCACAACAATTTGGTTTTCCTCCCTCCTCGCTCAGACCAAACACTCGCAGGCCTTCACGACTAAAGCGTTTCCCAACTCTTCCGCCAATTCCGAGGTTGTCATCTTCCTCTCAACTGCCCGTTTTTCTTCTATCCCTGATGGCCTGACAGAGCCCACTGGTGCCAGACCACAAAGCCCTATTTTCCCTATGCAGTTTTTTTCTCTCTCTCTCTCTTTCCCTCCCTCCATCTGTCTAGCCCTGCCCCTCTTCGCCTCTAGAGTTTAATCTGTGGCAGGGACTTAGCAGCACGGTTAGTAGGGACTTTTCACATCATTTTCTTTTACCCCACTAAAAGATTGCCGGCTCGTTCAGCACCTTTTTATGTGCTAACCCGCTGTGCCGTCCTTTTTTTTCCCATTTTCATGTGTTCTTCACCACTTTTCGTCCTGTTCTATCTTTACAATTTGTTCACGGAGGCCTCATTATGAAGCATTTGCGTCACACGGTTTCGTACATATCCTACCGTTCGCACAAAACAACGCGAACAATAGCGTTGAATATGAAAAACATTTTGAATTAACTTGCCTCTTTCAGGTCTAGACTGTGTTTTGGATTCACACCAAAATGAATCATTCGGACCGTGACCCAATTCTGACCTTAAAATTCCCGCAAGAAAACTAAAAATTAGATTGTTTATTTAAGCGCTCTCGTCAAAAACATGTTTTTCACACCTCGCTTAAATGTTTACACTGCATTCCGCGCTGTCAATCACGCAGTTCAACCTATGCGAGACGAGATTCCAGACACGATTTTCTGCGTCTTATCCCGAGCCTTTGTAACTGATCTGTCTGAGGTATTGTCGTTTTAGTACTTTCTTTTATGCTGTAGATCCAAAACGATTCCGGTTTCACCCGCGAACTTCTAAAATGACAAAATCTATTCATGTTCTGTCCCTAATCCATATGTTCCCTCCGCCTGCTCCATTGGCAACCGCTCCAACTCCACCTGTCAATCAAACATCGAGGCACAGCTTTTTTTTTTGTCTCCTCTCCTTACAGTAGCGTTACTAACCTTTTCGGATGTGTGCGTTTTTGCTTGTGTATAGTTCTTTCACGCCAGCCGATCTTTCCCCGGTTAAACGCTGCCAACCGCCAGGTGTTGAGAACAATAAAAGCCCACGTCTTTCATGTCAACCTAATATGAATCACTATTATGTTATATCAATCAGGAGCTGAGCACGCGAGCCAGACATTTTTATGAACGATTCACGGAGGAGGATTGGGGCTATAGCGGGGAATTTTCCAGTCCATTATGCGACTTGAGTGTTTGCTTTACTATCCTCTATGGGAGTCTTTACCTCCGCTGTCTTGGCTAAGGCCCTGCTGCTTGGTCCAAGTGCGTTCCTCAAAATGGCTACCCCAGTCTTCTTGATATAGCCAAACGGATTAGCTGTGTTTGTCTCTCGTAGTGTAATTAATGAGCTTTGATTATTTGATTTTTCAATTCAATCCATGTTTTTTCTACAGCCATTGTCCCTGCGTTCATTATCCCACATCCTGTTGTTGTTTCATCATTTATTCTCTCTAGGGGGGCTCTGCATCCAACACAAATCCATCCCTCCTTGCTTATGTTCAGGAATTAGTCTGCAGCATTCCCATTTCCTGAGGCTCCCCGAGGCACCTGGGATTAAACTGTGTGATGGTGTGTGCCTTTCCTGATTGTAAAACGCTTTTGGAGAATGACAACTCTAGTAACGCAGCTCCAATGAGGTTGAAGGTTGTGCGTGTGTGTGTGTGTGTGTGTCAGCGTAATCTCTTTACAAATAGAGCGTTTGAAATAATTCGCAATGCCCTGTCCTCATAAGACATGATGACTCCCGGGCTGTCATACGCACTGGGAATACTGTACGGCTATTGAAATGAAAAAGAAAATGGATCATACATATTCACTTGTCACGGTTTATTTTGACACAAACGCTGAAGGATTTAAGATGTCCACTGGTTTGAAACTTATGAATTATTTTATTATGACCCACAATTGTTGTTAACGTAACTGCTTTTGTGTGGCGCTCGGTTGCTATGCCGACAAGTTAAAATGAAGGTTTTATTCGTCAGTTCCTGGTCTGATTTGGAGACCGGCTCTGGTGAGTTGAGACTGCTCTTGTTTTGGCGTGGGTTACGGCCGACAGTCGCTCTTCCGCTCAGAAGAAATAAACAACCAGGAGAAATTCGGCGTGTCTCCTTACGCCAGAACGCTATAATATTTTCACACTCACTTAAAAATTATGTTCAAGCAGGCCTCTAGGAGTCCACTTCTGGGCCAATGTGACAATTTTATTATGTTATTTTATTGGCACACTCCTCCCACTACTTAATATAGAAGTTTATAACTCAGAAATCTTTCAGACAAATGACGATGGGTTGAAACAAAAAAAAAAAATACACAGAAATAGATATAAAACACATGCATTCTACCACACACATTCATACAAAGCAAGAACTATTGGAGCGTAGGACCATAGACTGCGTTCAGCTCCAGTCAAATGAAGCTCATCGAGGCTAGCGGTTATAGCGGCGAATTTGGAGACGATTTCCATATTTGCAATTCGAACCACAAGTATCATAGCAACCAAAGAGCCAATCAGGAGCGAGGCTGTTGGAGATAATGCCCTTTTCCGTCTGCACCACTGGTTTAGCAGGGAGCAGACGCTTGGCAACTCTGTCAATCAAACTTGTTGCTAACGCTAGCGGGAGCGCCTTTGGGGAAAGACAGCGCCCGATTTGTCTGTTATTAATATTCATGTCTTGATTCGCAGAGACAACAGCGAAATAAAAATACCAAGATCATGTCGAGTTGGTTAATACGAACATTTTAAGACCAAAATGACGAGCCTGACAGCAGTTTTTCAATAGAAAGTACAGCTAATGTAGCAGCTAGCATGTTAGCTATGTTCATTTATATATATGAAGTCTACGCGTAGGATCTAAGAGACGAATGTTTTCGCTTTAGCTGCTCTTAAAGCCTTTGATTGAACGTGTGACTTCACAGAGTCCGACAACACGTTCCTTCACTTACAGACTGTCCAAAGGTGGAACGACACAAAGCTGCGGTACAGTCATATAAACACGAACATAAATCTAATGTTTCTGTCTCTTATATCGCTTTTTTTTTCCCAACATGTAATCATTTATGCATGTTTCATTATACTTGAGACCTACAGGTTTTCTAAAAATATGCAAATTTGATTCCTTCCTTTGGGGAACGAGACGCCATCAACATAATCTGAACATTAGCACGATGTGACTTAACAGCATGCTAGCTTAAAACAAATCACCACCTTGTCTCTGCCTCATTACCCCGTGTCCATTCTTCACCTCGCACACGCGCACGACGAAACGACTTCCTCCTCTCTCGCTCTAATGTATCCACAGAGCCGTACTCAGTCAGCACAGCCTAACTACTGCGTTCCTGGACAGGCTAAGATGCAGGAAGTGCCTTAGCAGGTCTCTCAGTATCTCCGTATTAAATTAGAGCAGTCATTTAATACATCCCTGCGTGGAGATAGAGCATCACTTTCCCCCACGCATCCTCCCGAACCCACCATAGCAGAGACACCTAACAAACTGCCGCTCGGCTCTGCTCCTTTCATAAGAGCCTTCTGTAATGGCTTTATTGAGAATAACAAGGTTGTCTTCTAGAGTTACAGACAGTTCTTGGCCTCTGTCTCGACTTGGATATCGATAAAACGTGTGGGGATCTTTTCAGCGTCTATATCTTAAACTTTGAGCTAATGCGCGCGCGTTAGCAATTAGATTACGCCCAGCTGATTGTTCCATCGCTCTGTAAATATGCACCTGATACACAAACAACAGTGGTTCAATAATGTTCGTTCCTTGGATTTAGGAAGATAATTTTAATCCAGTTTTAATCAAATTTTAATCTGGGTGTCAGTTGGATGCTGGGGTGTTTAAAAGCGAAAGGTATAGAGCCAAACATTCAGTCAAAGCTCGCGGTTTGGAGCATAGTTCAGACTTTAGAGACAGACACTTAAAAATGTAAAAGTATTGCATGACATTATATTATATTTCTCTGTTTTTTTATTTCTGCTATAATGTTATCTCATCAAAAACATGCTCAGAATTGTGTTTTGTTTCATTCACACATGTTTAACACACAAACCTGCATATTTAGGCTCTTCTCTTAGTCAAAAAACACTCTGTTCCACCTTGTGATGTCATCATGTGGTGATACAGGAAGTGCTCCACTGTGTTTTCAAACTCCACACACCTTCATTTCTAGAATCATTTGGATCGTTTCAGTCCTGGGATTTTCAATCTCTTCTGAACAAAAGGTAAAAGGAGCTGTTAACTTGAAAACTATCGCTTCATGACATCACAAGGTGGAACAGAGCATTTTGAGCTTTGGAGATGTATAAAGAATGAAACAAAACACACACTCCAGGTATGTTTTTGAGGAGGTAACAACATTCTAACATGGCTTAAACCTCACAAGACTCAGTTTACCTTAATATAGGACCTTTTAAGGCAAAATTGACTTACAGTGGTCCCTCGTTTATCGCGGGGGTTACGTTCTAAAAATAACCCTCAATAGGCGAAATCCGCAAAGTATCAGCTTTATTTTTTACATGTTTTTCTGTAAAACCCCTCACCACACACTTTATACACTTTTCTCACACAGGCGTTAACATTTTCTCACATTTCTCTCTCGTTTAAACACAAACTTCAAACCTTCGTAGGCGTCTTTGTCGGTGCAGAACGTTTCATCGACATTGTGGGTTTTGTCGGGGAGAAAACAAATTGCAAACGTACAGCACTTCAGAGTCACACTGCGATCCAACGTTTATGTAAATTTGTCTGAACACATTCTGTACTGGACGTTCACTATATCATCGAAAATTGTGATAAAATACAAAATAATTGTAAATATAAAATCCCTTTTTTACTAATCATAAATGAGAATATAAAGATGATGAGGTTGTACTGCAGAGTTAACCAGAAATCCTTCCTCTTTTTGTTCACATTTAAATAGCCACATGGTGCACATAGAAACTAAGTATTGTTTTGTACCAGGCATTTTCTAAAAACACACAGAGCTTATTAATGAGCCTGTGGTCATCAAAAATACATCATTATTTACTTTTAATTGGTCCTCAGTCGTAGTCGCTGTGGTGTTGTTTTTATACAGGTTTAGAACGCAGTCGCAGCGCAGATTGACGCTTCTTTCGGCACAGCTCTGGCGACCCTTGACCCTCACGCTGCCTGAGTGTGTCTATATAGAGTGGTCTAGTATGGCCATGTGATAGTGCAGCTCAGAACTAGATCATAATAATCACTGGAACATGAAGAAAATCCGTGTAACCGACTCATTCAGATGTGAGTTATGGAAGCATATACACGGCACATAGACATAACACTTTCACGTTCTATTTTCAATGTGTATAATATAGAAATAAGATCGTTGAAACTAGCTGGTTTACCTCAATCCTTGGAACTTGATTTCGATACTAAAATAAAAACTTGACATTCAGTACTGATCCCGAGACCACGAAGAAAATAAAAACACATTTTCTTTAGAGAGTAGAGTGTGATTTTCAACATTAAGTCGTAGTACTGTATTTTTCGGAGTATAAGTCGCACTGGAGTATAAGTCGCACCAGCTGAAAAATGCATAATATTGAAGAAAAAAAACATATTTCACATATAAATCGCATCTGAGTATAAGTCGCACCCGTGGCCAAACTATGAAAAAAGTGCAACTTATAGTCCGGAAAATACGGTGCTTTCTTTTCTATTTCCATGTGTCCTTATATCTGTGTAATCCCTCAGTCGTCCAGTAGGTTCCGTAGTATTTCAAGGGCGTATACAACTCTATGCGTCTTATACTTGTTCTGATGCAGCTCGACATCATCCTAAAACAGGAGTCTAGGACAGTATGAAAGTTTAATGTTAGTGCGGCGTTACCATGTTGCGTGTAGAAGGTTCCGCCAAATCGGTAAACCCCAAACACACATGTCCCTCGCGCTGTTCTCCCATCACAAAAGATTCAACAAATAACAATGTATATTCATAAAATCTACAAAAACTGGCATATTTCCTCATGTTTCTTGAGAAAATTTTGGCAAAGCTTATTTTGTGGAATACCCTGTCTGAAATCTATTCCGAAAAGGTTCATTTCCGTCCTGTGAATGTGCCTTTTTTAGTATCGATACTAACTTCTAGCTTCAATTCTAGTTTCAATATCAAGCAGTGTCTGTTTCTGTTTAATACTGTTGCCAAACCTACTACATCCACATGAAATACACCAATCATCTAAACGAGCATTGCCATAAAACATCTCTTCTTCTCTGATTGGCATTCAACAGCCAACTCCAGGACTGGCACCCTCTCACAAACACATCCACATCGCAAAGGCGCTTATGAAAAGGTTGCTCTCCCAAACGGGGCGGGCCAATTCACACGCGAGACACACAACCGCACACCCAGCATACATTAAGTCGCTTCACCAAATTGCCTGCCAAGCGCACACACACACACACACACAAGCGGCTCTGTTGTTGTGGCCAATTGCGGAGCGGGCCTACCCATGCTGCACTGCTTTCCCCGCGCACTAGCTGCTCCTCTGTGTGCGCTGGGTGGCAGCCAGTAAAATGGTGGCATGTACTGTAGAAAGCAGCTGCTGGCTTCTATTGATTTGGCCCAGCAGGTCTCTGAGGATTCACACAGCGCTGCCGTCCCAGTGCAGGCCACAGATGAGAAGTGACTGTCTAGATAAGGGACTATATAAAGTGCATTTATATGGTACGTATAGGTGCTGTTCCCCCACTCAGCAAAACAAGCCCCGCAGTTGTGAACTCCATAGGGTCCCAACGGGAAAACTGCTGGAAGCTCCCCTGCGAGCAATTAGAGGTAATGTGTTTTGATCTGATACGTGTGTAAACC
Organism: Periophthalmus magnuspinnatus; assembly: GCF_009829125.3. Taxonomy (NCBI): domain Eukaryota; kingdom Metazoa; phylum Chordata; class Actinopteri; order Gobiiformes; family Gobiidae; genus Periophthalmus; species Periophthalmus magnuspinnatus. Next base: position 4,112,814 of record NC_047126.1, on the reverse strand, counting down.
CTCTGTAAAATGTGGTGTGGTCTCATAATAACTGTGCATAGGACTCAGCGCAATATTAGAACAAGATGCGGTTTGTGTTAAATATACCAATAACTAATCCGCGGGGCTTGTTACTGCGGGTTTTTTTCCATTCTCCAAAGACATCCATGTGTGAGATCAGTGCTTCTTTAACTGTTCACAGCAAGTATCACTTCGTAAAATCTGTTGTTCTGCTTCAGATTGAATCCAGATTACGCAAAATGTACCACACACATAAATCGCTAACAATAATAAGCAGGAAAATAGGTTGGATCGAGGTTATCTGAAGACTAAACTAGTGATAAATGTGTTGTATATGTATTTTTGCCTATGCCATAACAATTCCCAGCTGTTTCCATCTACGTCAAACTTCTGGAAGCTCTCAATTAGCAATTAGCAGTAATGCGTTTTGATCCGATGTGTGTAAACCCGCTGTAAAATGCGGTGCGGTCTCATAATAACACAGCGCACTATTAGAAAAAGTAATATACCAATATCAAATCCACAGGCCGTGATACTGCGGCTTCTTTCTCATTGTTCTTGCTCGTTCATGTGTTAGATCAGCGCTTCTCAAAACAGCAAGCACCGTTTCATAAAATATTTGTTGTTCTGTTTCAAATTGAATCCAGATTTCACAAAATGCACCACGTATTTAAATCGATGACACGATAATAAGCAGGAAAATAGGCCGGAATGAAGACTAAACGAGTGATAAATGTGTTGTTTCTGGGTTTAGTTTTCAGTGTAGTTTAAGTCTAGACTAAACGCAGCTCTTCTCCCTGGCATTTAACACGATTTACACAGGATATCTTGCTGTTTTATTGCTCTTTTCCTACGTATTCTCTTATTTGTTCACTTGTTTATGTGAAGCACTTTAGTCCGCCGTAGTTATTTTAAACGCGCTCTATAAACACACTTAAATCGAAACAAATTAATAATAGAAAACACCATTTGAACGTATATACTTTACATTCTTGCCAATGCCATAACAATTAGTTTGAAATAAATTGCGCGGCTGTTTGCGTCTACATCCCGTGTTCGTCTTCGTCGTATTTTCACTCTCCGGGAAAGAAAACAAAGCAAAAGTTACCGTTGGAAGTATAAATAATGCAAAGACTCAGATTGGGGTCAAATGCTTTGGATTCCACAACCGCGCCCGACATAAACACGCACATAAATACGCACAAACGTACACGTGCGTTGTGATCTTTACCCATCAGCCGTATCAATTCCCATACGAGTCGTCGCTAAGTATAAAAACGCGCTCATTATTCGCTGCCACCGCCTTGTGTAAAGCTCTACTGTACGCACTGGGGCTTTCGCAGTGTGTCCCGCCGTGACAAAACATGACAAATGAGCGTATTGGGCGCACATTTAGGTGCCGGTTGTAGTTCCCCCCTTCTTTTCCCCACCCTTCTACCTCCCCTCGCCACCCACCCTCCCCACCACCGCCGCCACCGCTGTTCGCTTCTCCCTTTCACAACTACGACAAGGGCAACTCGGCCATCCCCGGCACCCACAGCCCCTATCCATCAGCCCGCTGCCATAACCTGCCCGGGCGCGGTGATCGATGACCTTTCACACCCAGATGTAGCGGCCTATCGCGGTTTGGGGAGGTGACAAATAGCGTCATTATGTGTCTTTATGATTATTACTAGTCTTGTTTTAACGTATCGGTGTTTGCGCCATTCAAATTTGTTGGTTTTTTGAAGATAGAATGGGTAAAAGCACTTGAATTATAGTTTTTTTTTTTTTTTTTAAGACATTCCAGGTTACGTTTGGTAAATTATTAACCTGGTCGTTTTCAGAAAAAGCACATGTTTTGACCTCCTCCTCAGATTCGCTTAAGTCCGCCTCACTGCGCACCCGGCGGCTCACTGTCAATATCAGAATGACACGTGAGCAAAAGGTGAAGTAAACAGGTGGAACTTGCCAACCGATTGGCCGTAAAAAATCCCCGAATTAAGTAGAATTACATAATGAGAATAAAAATGTTTGTCGAGCAAGAAGTATGTTAATCATTTGATCCAATCGCCTCAGTTTTTACAAATACTTTCCTTTGCTTTTAGCTGACAGTTCTCTTCTTTTTGTCCAAATCTAACTGATAGTTTCAAAGTTAGATCATTAATTAGCGCAGTAGCTGTTCACTGATGCAAAGGTTGGCGGTTCGAATCCTGCTCTCGACATATTCAAGCTCCCACAAGACACCATTCTGCATCCTGATTGGTTAAGAGACTAAAGACCATTGTCCATCAGTCTCCTCCGTGCCGTGTCTCCTGTCCAGTACAGAATGTGTTCAGACAAATTTACATAAACGTTGGATCGCAGTGTGACTCTGAAGTGCTGTACGTTTGCAATTTGTTTTCTCCCCGACAAAACCCACAATGTCGATGAAACGTTCTGCACCGACAAAGACGCCTGCGAAGATTTGAACTTTGTGTTTAAACGAGAGAGAAATGTGAGAAAATGTTAACGCCTGTGTGAGAAAAGTGTATAAAGTGTGTGGCGAGGGGTTTTACAGACAAAAAACATGTATAATAACTGTAAAAAACACTGTCAATACTTGTCAAAATCCAACCACTCGTTTCAAAGCTAAATCACTAACTGCTGCTACTACTAACCAACGAAATTATACCCGCCAAACTTCCATTGAAACACTAGAACACGTAATATAAATTGAATTGTACTTCACTATATGACGTGATATGGCCTTGACGCCGAGGCTTGGACAGACCGTTTGATAAACCCCTAAAGTGATAATGCACACGTTAATCCGAACAGAAACAGTTGTAATGGATGCGATTGGCCTGCACTGCAAACAATAAATCATCCCACTATGGTTTACAGTGCCTCAGACTGAGAAATACTAATCTAATGCTTGGAATAGATTATAATGTGTATGACTTGTATGACGCTAATGCATTTGAGGCTTTGACGTGCACCAGTTATTATCGATCTATGGATTTTCGTGGTGTATTGTTGCACGCCACACTTGATGAGGCAGGATTAAAAGAAAATTCCAGTGGAGTTAGAGGTGGATGATATGCTAAAAAAACCCTCACAATTTTCACAATATTTGATCAATATTTATGCAAACTTTACTTTTATCGCCTTGACGAGATCACTATAGACGTCGCTTCTTCCATCGTTCTTCAGTTATTCTTATTTCTTTTTTTTGTGTGAAAGAACAAATACAGACAAATTTCTTCCAGTTCAAATATAATATCTTTCCCTTTTACTTAAATGGACCTTTTCTTTTCCTGCGCATGCATGAAACAAGCATTATTACCCCATCAAAGTGCTTTAAAAAGTGATTTCCACCATCCAGTCCCATTTTGGTACATAAAAAAATGAAAAAGTAAGAATTAAAGACTGCTTTTTCCCCCCTGTAAGCTCCAATGTTCTTGTAAATACTTCAGGAACAGGAAGTATATATGCAGTGTATAATAAAAGAAAATAATACTTCACAAAAATGGTGTCATAAAAAAATCTGTTGTAATTTTGGCGGCGTTTTCTGAAAATTCACTCTTGTTATTGGTCAAATCCACCTGTCACTCACACGTGATCGACCAATAGGAAGTTTAATTGGTCAGAAGTGTTTGTTTGAGAACAGAGCTGCATTTAAGGGAAAAAAAAAAAGTGGATTGTGATATGTTTATCTTAACAAAATCAACGTATCTGTACCTGAAGTAACAGTTACGCTCAGTGTGCTTTGAAAAACACATTTAAATTTGCAGTTTTATTCAGAGTTTTTGATTCTGATACGTTTGCTATTGAGATCTACATATTTATCAGATTCATTTTGAGCCATCGTATGTTCATTTAGTCCTTTATTCCTTCTTGCCTTGGACAGTTTGCTCTTTGGAAATTCATTTTTAAAAATTTTATCTACTGCTATGATTCAATAATAGAGCACAAATCTGATGGTGTTTCATCCACTCAATCATTCAGTATTCAAGGCTTTATTTGAAAGGCTTTTGCATTAAAAATGGAAAAAGTGAAAAAAAAAAATTGTTTTAACTGCAGTTTTTTACCTTATCGATGCTGAAAAACAAGCGTTGACGGCAAAAGTGCATCCATTTTCGCGGTATCATGTTATATCCATAGATTCTGCACCTCATCGTTATTGGAAGCTGCTTCAGTACATAAGCTATTTTTCTTAACCCAATCCTCAAATCAATTTCCTAAGTAACGCAGACCGTAGCCACGTTATTCCCCATCCTCCTGTATTTTTAGTGTGTAGAGCTGTACTTACCGCCCTCATTTTCTGCCTTTTGTTGCTCTTCCCCTGCCGACCCCTGACCCACAAACCTTGCTCGATGTTGCCGTACACCGTGATCGATGTCATCACAAACGCCATTATCGACACACGGAGATGAGAACACGGTTTTGATTGACAGCTGTAGTGCTACATCCATTAACTTCCATCAATATTTAACAAAATGAGTGCGTTTTCTGTACATCTCTCAATCATCATTGTGGCGTTGTGGAGAGCGCAGAGTCTATACGGTGGTTTTCCGAGCGAACGGGAGCGGTCTGTTGTTCAGTATTCTTACCGTGGCCTCTTGATGCTAGTTCGCTGTAGCACAAGCCCCGCGATGCCTGTCACTAGCCATAATGTATACAGCAGCGTACAGGGCTGCTGTCTTCTGAGGCCTGCACATCAAATACACCACAGGAGACGAGGAGGTCCCATATGGTCCATGCACCAGTTGACACGTATGGATTTGAACCAAGAACTTTTCACCGTGTAAAGTTTTGCGCTTTGAATAGTTAAAGATCAGTTATTTCTATTGTAATTTCGCATGGCTAGAGTTGTTTCTCACCACTGAGTGCAAAATAACCTGGTTTAACCTCATAAGGAAGCGGTTTTGTGGTTCTTCATTTGTTACTTTCTCTCAAAAAAAAAACAAAAAAAGTACGTGTTCTTATGGGTGAATTTGGATAAATCGACCTCACACAACGAACCCGCTCTCATTCCGACATGTAGCTGCGGTTCAGACTCTTTCCTACGTCCTCGCGATTGGTCAAATGTTTTAAAATTAGACGCTTTTACAACGTACTCTGCGTTGACCGTCCACTAATGACAGCTTTTTCTGCTCTGTCAAGAAACAGTCATGTCAATTAAGAAGGAATTTAGCGGAAAAAATATATTCGTTTTGAGGAAAATTGGCAGCGATGTTTTTATAGTTGTAGGTTTCATTCGCGTTCTTTGCTTTGGGACGTGTTTTACAAAGCCAAACGTTGATAAAGTTAAAGTATATAAATCATTGTGCCGAGCGGGATACTTTTTCAAGCTGGAGGATCCCTTTTATGCCTCTGTCCCGTCTCTTGTCTTAAAATATATTTGATCATCCCACGCACTTTCTCTTTATGTCCTAACCTCCTTCCTCTGTGACATCATTAAGCGGTGGTGCCTCCGGTGGCAGGGCTCTGCAAGTGGAGGCGCTGGACCCGGCGTTTCTGATTTGATTCGTCCTGACAACTAAGGACCATTTGGGAACATTGTAACCACGGTAACTCCCATCACAACATTCCGGGTGGTTTGTCGACGGGGCTAGACCGGGCCAGTGTTCCTTTGCATTCATTTTTAATGTGCAGAGTACTTAGTGGCTCTTCCTGGGCCTGTCTCCCCACGGCCCCATCTTCTGAGAGGAGAGGCAGCCGCACTCGGTAGAAAAAGCCCCATTACATATTTATTGTCCCAAGTCTTAATTATTGAGCCTGAAGGGAATGTGGGTTTTACTTTTCTACTTGCTCCGGCCTTGTTTTACCTCAGACTGGATGAGAACTTCTGCGGCCCATGAAAGATGATAGAGTAAAAGTAAATCTTAACATGTACAAAAAGCAAAATGTGGAAAATAAAAACTAAACATTCGTAGACATAGCATTTCCCTGCATGTTATTTTGAGGTGGACTCGTGTGCGCTATTCCCATGCCGGTCAAAATCAATCTGCCTTTTGTAACCCCATCCTTCTCTCTCAGGCGTTGTAATGTGACATAGGAGAGGATTGATCAAGAAATGTATTTTTGGACACAGTTGTCGATGGGTTCCCCTTTGACCTTCACCCCAGCGTAATTTTCTACTGGGATGGGAACATTTGTAAAACACCAAACATTCCACGAGAGATCCATCTTTGTCTTGATTGGTAAAAGTGGAAAAACACACTTAAAGCTGCTTGGTTATTAAGCTATTTCGTCTGTCTCATCTTTTGCATGTTTGTGAAGTTGTTTGTATCCAGCGTGGTTGTTCTGGCTGATATTTGCATATGAAAAGCTCATTCACCAATAATAACGTTGGGACGATACACAATTCCCTCGAGATTAGACATGAGATTGGGTCCACGAGAACGAGACAAGATGAGTTTTGAAACATTTGTGATGAATAAATTGTCCAATCCAGGTCACAGTTTTGGCGTGACATTAGTTTTTATTTACTCTACTTAATCCTTTTGTCATTTTACCGCTGTGTTTTGGAACTACAGCTCTCAAGGAGGTGTAACTCTCTTTTTTTTTTTGTCCAATTCAAATCTGAACACATGGAAAGAAAATCTCACGAGATCATTTTCCACATGTGTGCACCCTCTTGTTGCGATTTTGTCTCGCGAGATCTTGTACCGCGAGATTTTGTCCCCTCCTTAGCCAATAAAGAAGCATTTTGACAGTATAGAGGAGGGCTGTGGTATGCAAGCAAGAGGAAATCCATATTTTATTTGGTGTGAGAGCCGCTCAAGGCCTGTAAATTATTACCGCTGTATTCCACCTGCCAGTAGAGGTCATCCAGCCAGGAAGATGGGTGGACCCCAGAGGATTGGTGTGTCTTTGTCTGCACACATGTTCCTGGTGTGTGCTTCTCTTAGCCTGGGAAACTGTATGGAGCATGTCACAGAGGCCTCTACAGTACTCAGCATGGTCATACAGCAGACTCATCCATCCATAGATCTAGCGTCCCCTCCAACCATCCGTGGACTAAAACACATTACAGAGATGACTGGCTCCAATGTGCTGCGTCCTCCCGGCTCTGCAGCTCGGTGCCGTTAGCCGCTGGAGGCAGGATGTATCATGGCCACAATGGGAAACACATACAACACTCACATATGCATTTACTCATCAGGGAGCGATTTCACCAGGCCCATAGTTGAGTGATTGGTCAGTCTCTTTATTACATCGTGTAGCAATCAGTCACACGGACACACAAAACACGCTGTTATAAGTGAAATAATCTGTTGCTATGGAAGCATTGAAAATCGATCCAGAAGGCTGAGGGTTGGTGTCGCCACATTACTCTTACTTTTTTCCTTTGTTTTGTTTTTATTGCAGTTCTTGGTATTTTTTTTTAGCTTTATTTTTTAAAGGGCACATGTTACCCTGTTTTCTGATCTATGTTATAACGCAGTTTCCTCGTCACAAACACACCTGGAGTTGTGTTTTGTTTCATTTGCACATGTTTAACACACAAATCCTGCATATTTAGGAGTTTTTCTCTCAAACAGGAAACACTCTGTTCCACTTTGTGATATCATGCGGCAATACAGGAAGTGCTCCATTGTGTTTTTAAACTCCACACACGTTTACTAGAATCACATGGATGATTTCAGCCTTGGAATTGCCAATTTCTACTGAACTAAAGGTAAAAAGCAGCTGTTAACTTGAAAACTACTGCTTCATGACATCACAAGCTGGACCAGAGCATATTGAGCTTTGGAGGATTACGCAAACATGTGTGAATTAAACTAAATATAACTCCAAGTATGTTTTTAAAGAGGTAACATTATAACGTGGCTTAAACCTCACAAGAGCCCTTTAATGTAATATTAAGTCACTGATTTGTTTTATCGTTTATCTCTGGTCTTGGCTGTAAACATTGCCTGTGTGTCATTCCCCTTGGCACTGTTCAAAGGTCCTTTTTATCACACTGTTAGTTCTAGTCCTGTCTAGTCTTGCTTCATTCCTGATATTCTACCGCAGCAGCAAGCGCGTAGCCTCTTCCCGTCCTCAAAATGGCAGAAAGAAGAACCATTGAAAAAATATCCGAGCCAGACTTCGTGCAGTTTAATGATCTCGCTTCGGATGCCGTTGGAGGAAAGATCATTTTCGCAACTGATGAGTGGTTTGCTCCAGCAGCCAATCTCCTCAAGAGAGACCCTCCTCAGTTCATTGCCTCAGCCTTTACCGAATTTGGGAAATGGATGGATGGTTGGGAGACGAGACGCAAGAGAATTCCTGGTCATGATTGGTGCATTGTTCAGCTAGGAGTCCCCGGTATAATTTTTGGATTTGATGTCGATACCTCATTCTTCACAGGCAACTACGCTCCTCGTGTTTCAATCCAGGCTGCATGTTTAGACACGCCACTGGATTTCTCTCTAGTGGGTGATCGAACCGGAATGGAGGCTTCTGAGAGCGAACGGGCCGCTGTGGCAAAACTAAATTCCGAGGCTTGGCAAGAACTTGTGCCAATTTCATCACTACAACCTGGATATTCCGACTCCTGCCATAACTACTTCAAAGTCCATACTTCTAGAGTCACTCATCTCCGCATCAATATGTTCCCAGATGGAGGAATTGCACGGTTAAGGGTCTATGGAGTTGGAGAAAGAGAATGGTCAAGCGAATCTGCCCAACAAGAAGTGGACTTGGTGGCACTGACCAACGGCGGGGTCTGCCTTGGTTTCAGCGACGCCCACTTTGGACATCCGCGCAACATGATTGGACTGGGCGTAGCGTCCAGCATGGCAGATGGTTGGGAAACTGCCCGGAGACTGGACCGACCACAAAAACTCCAGCTTGACCAGAAGGGGGTGTTGCAGGTCTCCGGGAGCGAGTGGGCGGTGTTTCGACTCGGACACAAAGGAGTGGTCAGCCATATCGAAATAGACACACGTCACTTTAAAGGCAACGCCCCGGATTCGTGCACCGTGGAGGCGTGCGTGTTGACCCCCGAAGAAGAGGCCCAATGCGTCGCCAGCAAATGGACTTCCGCTAAATGGAGCGTACTCCTCCCGACAAGAAGGCTCCGCCCTCACTACAGTCACATGTTCTCGGAGGCGGAGCTACGGCCTCACGACGCTGTGAGCCACATCCGCTTTGTGATCGCCCCTGACGGAGGAGTGAGTCGACTGAGGGTCTGGGGTCGCGCTGTCCTGGACATTAACAGTGAAGGAGAAGCCAAATCTGCCAATCAAATGACAGGACAGTCTAAACTCTGACGACGTTAGATTAAAAAATATATAAGGGTATGTTTTATATGTTACAGCGGTCAGATACTTGTTACAGTTACAGCTGTTTAGAAGCGACATTTTGAGTATTTTTAACGATTGAAAACAAGATTAAATATTTAGTTTTTAATTGTTAGTTGGAATAGCAATCACTTTGAAACCTACAAAAATAAATAAATGCTTTATAGTACAATAAATGACATTTAAAGGCATCTTCTCTGGCTGTTTCTATTTGTACTAAAATCACAAAACATTTTTATACACTACCAGTCAAAAGTTTGAACACACCCTCTCATTCAGTGTTTATTTTTTCTGTGTATATTATATTTTATTATATTATATGTACATTTCATTCCCATCTCTCCCTATCCCGGTCAGTCCCTGTCCTGTGACCGCCTCTCATACTCCTCCTCCTCCTCCTCCTCCTTCCGCACTGACGCTGCTATCTTTATGACCATCTCACTAATGCACCGCTCAATTAGACCTGAACGAGGTTTCCACTAAAGGCTGGGTAAATAGGTAATTACATGTTGTCATCCTCCACCTTCTGCTAATGCACTCCAACTGCAGTGCGCTGTCTACCTCTCCTTCCTCCTGTTCTCCATCATGTTCTTTCAATATCATGGATGAGTGCCAGAGATGCTCCAATCGGGACGCAGCGTGGGTCTGTTAGTCACAGCTGGCTTAACTCTTCCAGCAACCAGCCGACTGTGCACATATTCCACCTTTTATAACCAAAGCTGTAATGTTTGTAAGGCCGTGCGTATCATAGCAACCAAAGAGCCAATCCGAAGAGAGGCTGTTGACGGTAACGCCCCTTCCCGCCCGCACCAGTTAGCAACGCTGTCAATTAAACCTGTTGCTAACGCTAGCGGGAGCCACGTTTGAGAAAGAACATACTTGATTTGTCTATTATTAATGTTCATATTTTGACACAATAGCGAAATAAAAACAGTAGGATCACGTAGAGCGGGTTAATACGAACATTTTAGGACCAAAATAAAGCGCGAGGGGTGATAGTTTTTCAATACAAAGTGAATTGGAGCCGATAGCGTGCCCATGCTCACTTCCTGTCTTTTAATGAAACAGTAAACAGTATTTAAAAATCCTTTGCAGGGATTATCGTGCATTATTTAAAGCTTAATTAGCGGCATAAAGTCGTTTAAATATTATCGTTTAGCGTAATATTTCTCCGTAGCGATATATCATGCTTCAAAACGTGTTATTGTGACGGGTCTAGCTGTCTCCCATCCAAGTACTAACCAGGCCCAACCCCGCTTAGCTTCCAAGATGAGACGGGCTCCAGCGTTGTCAAGGTGGTCTGATCACAGTTTTTTGTCAGACGCTGTCAGATTGAGAGAAAGGTGAAATGAATAGTGACAGGTGGAGAAAAGTGGAGGGAGCTATTTGTGCATTTGGTGTTGCTGACAGCGTGAGAGAGCGAGCGCAAGACTCAGCGCACCAGCGGCTATTGATGTGATCAAATTGTCTGCCTGGAGCTAAGTGTCTGCAGGCACAAGTCTGGAAAAGTCTGGCATTATTCATTGTGCTTGTGTCTGTCGAGGCCAGGCAAGGAAAACACAAGATCTATCAAGTTTTCAAATGACGCCAACACATTCTCTTCATCTGTTACAATACAATACCAATGTTTACAGCCATGCATAAATGTCTATTCAGCTGTCTGGAAACAATGGCACGCGTCTCATCATTCAAACGCTGTTCTAACAATGCACGTTTCCATCGGTCATGTGAGAGTGCAGGCCACTTTGTGCAAGTACGAGAAAGGAGATGTTTGATTTTAAAGGTCCTGTATTACACAAAATGGCTTCTTGTGACATTTAAAACATGTTACCTCCTCTAAATAGAGAATCTGGAGTTGCGTTTTGTTTCATTCACACGAGTTTGTCTGCATCTCTAAAGCTCCAAATGCTCCACCTTGTGATGTCACGCAGTGGTAGTTGTCAAGTTAACATCCGCCTTTTACCTTTTGTTCAGTAAATATTGACAATTCCAAGGCTAAAAAGTGGAGCACTTCCTGTATTACCTCATAATTTTCCACATAATTGACTCTTATCAGCTTTACGCCATGTTCTAATGCTGTTACCTCCTCAAAAACAGACCTGGAGTTGTGTTTTGTTTCATTCACACATGTTTAAGTAACTCTGGTTTATCAGCGTGTGCATCTCCAAAGTTCAAAATGCTCCGTTCCACCTTGTGATGTCATGTAGTGGTAGTTGTCAAGTTAACAGCTCCCTTTTACGTTTTGTTGGGTAGATATTGTCTGAAAGAAGTGCTGAAATCATCCAAAACTGTATAGTGAAGGTGTGTGGAGTTTAAAAACACAGTGGAGCACTTCCTGTATCACCACATGATGACATCACAAGGTGGAACAGAGCGTTTTCTGTTCAAGAGGAGAACCCAGCAATGAAATATGGAGGATTTAAACATGTACGAATGAAACCAGGTATGTTTTTGAAGAGGAAACAACATTATAAAACAGAAGAGGCGTTTAAATATGAATAAAAACTGTAAAATACCGAAACCTTGGCCTACGCTGCAGCTCACAGTATATCTGAATGGATGTGATATTATATTAGGACTTTTCTTTGACATTTTTGTAGCCTTTAATTTGAAGAAGAAAAAAAATCTACTTGAAAAGGTTTGAGCGGAGGAAGGACGAAAATTAAATCGCTCGTGTGGGCCTTTGGAGATAGAAGAAGCTGGCGAAACACTGCAGACAAACACAAAAGCCGTTCATAAAGCGGGACTCTGTAATATGGTCTTGTTGTTTCTGAGTGAACGCGTTATTTCTTCTCATCCACATGTGGTTTATGAGCCCAATATGTCAATCTCCGGGGATGTTCTGCATGCTGAAAGTTTAATTAAAACTAAATAAGATGTGGGTTTTGGCGACACAAGACAAGCGGAGGGAAAAGAGTGCTGTAAATAATGACACAGGCAGGATGTGGTGGTGGTGGTGGGTGTGGGATGGAGGGATGGAGGGTTGGAGGGTTGGAGAGAGAAAGGGAGGGGTGGGCTGTTTAGTGAACAAGAGAAAGTGATAAGTCGACTTGGACCAGACAGCCCAGATCCTCGTCTCAATCAATCACATTTCCTCTCCTCTCAGTTTGTCTCATTGATTTCTTGTTTCTTACAGCGTCCTAAAAGCCGCCTGAATGAATCCAATAGTGCTCAATGGACTTTGCTCGGGATGACTGATCACCATATGTAGTCACTCATTTACCGCCACTTAAAGAAGACCAATCGTGCTTGTGCCTGCTATAAAGTTATAATCTACGACACCCATGGATCATTACGTTATAATTTCAAATCACAATATTCATCTAGAACGGCTTAATGATGGAAAAAAATGCGCTGAATTCCGACGTTAGCTTCCATTGGGTGCGCCGGAAACGTCACAACATCACCGATTAACTCTATAGCGTCCTAAGCTGTCGCCGCCGATAGACTCGCGGTTGCCGACTTTCCGTTACCGTAACTCCGCAACCAATTGTGCGATCGTGTAAATTCAAACGGCGTCTCAAAGCAGAGGCACGAGGCTCTTTAAATATGTCGCTGTCGTTACGGTAATGCGCTCACGTCGTCCCTCGAAGACGACCAATCAGAGCGCGACAAAGGAAAAATAAGGATGGATATGTAAAATAGAGGTAGTTGTGTGGGAAAAGGCGAAAGTACACGCTGATACTTCCTTTAACATGATTTTTATGGCGAAAAAAAAAAGTCAAGGCGAGCGATAATGGTCTATAATGTGCTCAGTCCTTAAAGAGCCCCGTGGTTCTGCTTTGAGATGCCGTTACATGAGAGCACAATCGGTTGAAGAATTACGGTAATGGCGAGTCTATCTGCGGCGAGAGTTAAGAAAAAAGAACAAAGTTAGCACGTCGCAGTGGGGGTGTGCCGGTGGTGAAAACGAGGATTGATCGGCAATATGGCGTCTTGAAAATAAGAGAATAAAGATAACTCAAATGTGCACGAATCACTCCAGAAACATCTTCAAGAAGGTGAATGAGAAGGAAACAAGTATAATATGGTTAAAAGCTCTGAAAAGTCTAATTTGCAGGATAGATCTGCTTTAATGTGTGTTGTAAAGTCCATATGTTCCACTATCTGTGTTATGGTGATCGTTTCGGTGGAGCGTTTGTCCACTGATCTGAAAGTTGGCAGTTCAAACCCGGCTCTCGACATAAAACATCATCGGTAGAGTGCGGAGATCCACTGACTCACAGGCTGGCGGTCGATTCCAGTGTCCTTGAGCAAGACACTTAACCCACCTCGCCCCCGGTGTCTGATATATGAGTGTGAGAGTTTGTGGTTCGTTGTTGTAAAGCGGTTTGAGTGCCTTGAAGGAGGAAAAGCGCAAAATGTGACGTTTACTATGTAGTGACCAGCCTTAAACTACTCTTTTACTTCATGGGTGACTGAAAAAGAAAAAAAATAGTTTTAAAAAATCCCTCCTTATCACTTTCAGTCAGTATATCGCATTTGGGGGAAATGTTAATATGCTTTTACAGACTTTAATGAATTATTTTAGACATGAACAGAGGATTTCTAGGTTAAATTTGATCCATTTGCATGCTTGCACAGTCACCTCCAACCCCCTGAAGTACGTCCCTTACAATGCGATACCCACAATTCCGGGTGCTTAAATTCAGCGCCACCCTATGTACTGCAGCAATTAAAGTGTGTGACACAGCTGGAGGTCACCCATGGGTGTCCTGGCAGATGATAGATAGTGATGCGGGCCTTTTAAACCCCCGTGCGGCTCTCGAACAGGCTCAGGGGTGACTACTGAAGTCTCTTTGAGTGTGTTTGTGCGCAGCGGCGGGAGATGACAGATCACTGGTAATCAGCTCTACACACATGCTCCGCAGTCAGACACATCAAACGCACTTCCTCCAGACATATACCACGGGATGCTGTTTGTGCGCTGATTGGAAGGTGTGAAATATTTATCGCTTTGTGTTTTTTGGCAAGTGGATTCTCTAGACTGAGGCTGTATACAGTTTGTCAACAGGTCGATGTCTATAGGTTCAAATCCTCATGTAAGATTTGGCGTCAGGAGGGATGTGGAGTTTAACCGTTTTTCAAATCAATATTTTTCGGGTTTGAGAACCGATGGTGCACAGCCGGAACGTCTCTCGAGGTGGATCGCGCAACGCAACTCGAGCACACTGAGCGAATGGTTGTTTTATTATGGAAAATCTAAGCTATATAAAAGAAATACAAAATAAAACCTGAATGTTTTTGTCAATAATCGTGCCATTTTTCCTCTCGATGCTTACTCAAAAATGTGATGTCATGGCGTCTCCGTTGTCTGCTCACGTTGTTACACACCTGGATCGCAGAGTAATGTTTTAATCGAGAATGTCAGTATTGATTAGGGAACGAGATGAGATTTTATGAGGCAATACAAGGCAATGTTGACTCCAGCAGATTAAGAAAAGACGAAATAGTGATGATTTATTTTTTTTAATCTTGTACATTATTTCTTACACAGTCGTCCCTCGTTTATCGCAGTGGTTATGTTTTAAAAAATAACCCACAAAAGGCGAAATCCGCGAAGTATCAGCTTTATTTGTACAATTATTCTATACGTTTGGCAGCTGTAAAACTCCTCACCACACACTTTATACACTTTTGTCACATTTCTCTCTTGTTTAAACACAAAGTTCAAACCTTCGTAGGCGTCTTTGTCGGTGCTGAATTAAATTACAGTTCAATTTACATTATATATTAGTGGCAGTTAGTGATCTAGCTTTGAGACTACTGGTTGGATTTTGGCAAAAAAAAGAAGAGAATTGTCCGTTAAAAGTCCCTCGTTTATCGTAGGGTTACGTCCTAAAACATTTATTCTGTATGTTTTCCTGCTGTAAAACCCCTCACCACACACTTTATACACTTTTCTCACACATTCATTAACATTTTCTCACATTTCTCTTTTGTTTAAACACTCCCAAAGTTCAAACCTTTGTATATTATATCCCTCTTTCTCGATGATCGCTTTAAATGTGTTGTTCAGTCCTTACAGTCCCTTAGCCAATCAGGACACAGAACACAATGCACGCTCATACGATGTAAAAAAAAAAAAAAAAAAAAAAGCATATAGGCTGCAAAAGGTGAACCACAGTATAGCGAGGGACCACCGTACATTATTTTTTATTATAATTTTTTACTTTCCAGCTGTCTAATGTGATCTACACTCCACCCACTGGCAAATTAAAACACAAAAACCTCATAAACTTGTTCTCCAGACACAAGCTCTTCCCCATTACTGCGATTACACACTGACATTACTCACTACTGTTTGGCCCACTGTTTGGAAGTCTGGAAATAATAGGACTGGTTTTGTGCTATTCTATTTAGGAATATCACATTGTGCTGATGTGTAGTTGTAACAGCAGCGAATGAACACTTTCTAAAACAGTTTCCTTTTTGGCAGCATTAAGACGTTAAAGTACTAAGTGAATCTGCAAAAAGGATGTTCCCAGTGAGTGATTCGCTCTCATCGGGAGGAAGGAGGTGGATGTAATCACATTAGAACAGCTTATCTTGTGTTTCGCCACAGTACTATGATGCAACAAAAACAAATGGTCTCGCTTTGACATTTATTTCAGCGTGCCACGGTTCCAACAGGCCAAATAAATAAGTTAATTAGCATGTCTAATTGCATTTGCTGGCTCAGCTTTGGGAATATCCAATTCAATTAGGATACTTAGTGTTCTTTTCCATTGGCACACGGCTGGCCTTAAGCAATAGTCCTCTTAAAATGTGTCCTTTATCTTGTGCGATGTTCTTCTTTCTCTCCAAAAACACACACACACGCACACACACTTTAGTAAGCAGACCTGGATGGGCGATATAAAGAATAGACGATGCAATAGCTAACAAAAATGTAGTCATAAATATTACCCCAAATATGCTGGAGGAAAGCCACCGTAAAAAGGCCGTAACTCAAGCGATGACGCCAGCTGGTTTAATTGTCTGGCGATTACCGGGGAAGTGTTTCATTTTTACACGTACGCCTCCTCATTTCTCTGCTCATCCTAATGAATTGATGTGCCTTTAGCTGCGTAGTGCTAATGTAATAACTGCAGATAACGTAATAAGTCGTGTTAGGAAATGTCTGCTCTAAATTAGACTGAAATAAATAGGAGGCAATAAAACCCATTAAAGGAGCTGTTAATTCAATAAAAACCATGTTACGTTTATTACGCTCTTTAATGAATGTGGCCTCTGCAATACGCCGCTACGAGCTCGGAGACTTTTCTTATAGACAAATGAGTTTTTAAAGGTCCCGTATTACGTAGAATTGACTCTTATGAGCGTTAAACTGTGTTATAATGATGTTACCTGCGCAAAAACACACCTGGAGTTGCGTTTTGTTTCATTTACACGTTAGTTTTTCTACATCTCCAATGCTGAAAATGCTACGTTCCACCTTGTGATGTCATGAAGTGGTAGTTTTCAAGCTAACAGCTACCCTTTACCTTTAGTTTAGTACAGTTTGGTAATTCCAGGGCTGAAAAATCCTTCCAAATGACCCTTAATGAAGGTGTGTGGAGTTTGGAAACATAGCGGAGCACTTCCTGGATTAGCACAAGATGACATCACAAGGTGGAAAAAAGTGTTTCCTGTTTGAGAGAAGAACGTAGAACTAAATATGCAGGGTTTGTGAAGCGAAACACAACTCCAGGTCTGTTTGTGATAAGGAAACAACATTAGAACATAGAAAATAGCACAATATTCGCTCTTTAATACTATTTAGTTTACGTTGTACACACTGTATGTAATAGGGTCATAATAGATGGAAGTAGCGTACATGAGGGAGTGTGTTTTCTGTCGTTGTGTCCTCCCCAGTGTCCGTATACTCTGGTGTGTGAATGTGTGAGTGAACGGGTGAGTGGTTCCTTGATTTGTTTACCATTTAGAAGAGTAATGAGTATGCGATTCAACAGGTGATACTGAACTGGGCCCCTGCACCTGCCCATAATCAATAAACACTATATTTAGTCATTATCCACAACAAACAGTAGGGATGGCATATATCACAAATCTCCAGCCTGGTGAAAACAGCAGGAAATATCATAGAGGCGCCCCCCGTGTTCTAAATGGAAAGTGAGCATGGGCGCGCTTCAGGCTCCAGTTCACTTTATATTGAAAAACTGTGTCCTCTCTCTCTCTAACTGCTTGTTGTAACATCCGGACGGACCAAAGATACAAACAGTTTATTAATAATACAAAATGTGAAAGATAATTGTCGGAGCAAGGGGTGGAGGGCTGGGTTGGTGGTGGGCGTTCAGGCACAAGTCGTTTATCGTGGAGTCAGGTGCTGGGGTGTTCGTACCGGTTGAGGCGAGCCGGATCGGAGGCGGAGGTGTTCGTATCGGTTGAGGCGAGCTGGATCGGAGGCGGAGGTGCACGAATAATTCAAGGAACAAAATCTCGCAAAAACAAGAAAGACCAACCGAGTACAGAGAGCATAGTACAACAAACGAGACTGAGCCAAGCGGACTGTACCACAAGGATACACTGTGGATACGCGGACGAATAAACCGGACCATGACATGAAGGACGACTTGCGACGACACAGAAGACAAAAAAATCCAAATCCTGACACGGCTGCTGTCAGACTCGTCATTTTGGTCATAAATGTTCGTATTAACCCGCTCTACATGATCCTGTTGTTTGTATTTCGCTATTTTGTAATCGTAAATCAAGATATGAACATTATTAACAGACAAATCAGGCGTCTTCTTTCACTGAGTTTGCTCACACTAGCAACATGTCTGGCAGAGGAGCTACTTTCAACAACCCAGCTCCTGATTGGGTCTTTGGTTGCTATGATACTCGCGGTCGAAACTCCAAATATGAAACTTGGATCAAAATTCGCTCGTATAACTGCGAGCCTCATTTGACATTCGTCCACTTAGTCCGTGGTCCACACTTACGCCCTCAGAAATGAAGTACAAAACTTTTCTGTGTAAACATAATAGGGGCAGGAACTTGTTATTTTCTAGGAGACTTATAAATGAAGTACTGAACAAATGGAAGAGGAAATGATTTGTGTGTTTTTGTTTCGCTGTGACTGCAGTATTGTCTGGTGTGAGCGTGTGGGTGATTTGAGCAGCTCCACGTGTTACAAAGGAATTTTCTTCTATGAAAGAATTAACTAACCGCTAAACGATAACTAATAGCAGCGTGGGATTGTTGGTATCGGAGGAGGAGGAAGAGGGGGTCAAATAAATTATACAACAAATTATACTGCACCAGAGAAAACAGAATGCATTTTGTCATAATTTCACAAGAGGGAAAACTTACTACAACTGTAATTAGTGTGCCTTGCCATGGATTTAACCATTAAACATTTATATCTGCACAATTCTGTTAACAGACCCAATAGCAACCCTCAAAATAATGTGTTTTTAAGTGTTTTTAAGTCTAGTCTTGTAGTAATCTGAATTTCTTTACCCGTGTTGATAATCCTCTGGTATATTTCATCTGTTTATCTATCTGCACCATAATTCTCCTCCTGCAGTGCACCGGGCCTCTGCTCTCCCAGCGTTATCTTAGCTTTTTAATTAACGTGACGTGCTGCAAAGTGAGATACTAAATAATGCAGGCTTTTCCAGTGACATTGAATAGGGCGCAGGAGTGAGTGGCCACACGCAGGCCCGTCAAGAGCACACACACGCGCACGTCTCTGGGAAATATATGAACAATAAAAGTATATGTCCATTAACACATCTGCCAAGCTTCAGACTACTTAAAAACTTAGGCATGGATTAGTTATGATAATGTGCTCAAAGCCAAAGTAATTTGAAAAAAACATGAGACAAAGTTTAAAGTTAAGATAAAATTAAGATATATTTGTGGTATTCTTGAATTACAGTATTTTTTGGACTATAAATTGCACTTTTTTCTTAGTTTGGCCGGGGGTGCGATGTGAAATATATGTTTTTTCCTCATTATTATGCATTTTTTGGCTGGTACAACTTATACTCCAGTGCGACTTATACTACAGTGCGACTTATACTCCAAGTGTTGCTGCTTTGCATTAACTTCAAATTCTGAAAATAAACAAAATCACAACTGTTTCTTGGACAATATTACTCTACAATTAAAAATGCCGTAGTTTTAGTAGTGTTAGAAAAAATATAACTTTTGCTGATACACATATTTTCTAATCTGTGTTCTAATGTTGTTTCGTCATCGCAAACAAACAGTTTAACAAACAAACCCTGCGTATTTAGGCTGAGTTTCCCCCCAGAAAACACTCTACACACATGTTCCACCTTGTGATGTCATCATGTGGTGATACAGGAAGTGCTCCGCTGTGTTTTTAAACTCCACACACCTTCGCTAGAATCATTTGGTTAATTACAGCCCTGGAATTGCCCATTTCTACTGAACAAAAGGTGAACGGTGGCCGCTAACTTGAAAACTACAGCTTCGTGACATCACAAGGTGGAACAGAGCATTTTGAGCTTTGGAGATGCAGAAAATGGGAGATGTACAAAACACAACTGCAGATCTGTGATTGAGGAAGTAACAATACAACATAACACGGCTTAAACTTCACAAGAGCCAATTTTATGTAATATAGGACGGTGTAAACCACTGACACGACAGAAACATATATTTTTTTAATTATTTTTGAGTCTTTGTTTTTCTGCTTATTAGTCACAGCGCTGAAAATAAAGCAATCATATCATTTGGTGCACTGCTGGCCTATTATAATTTTCCCATAATTAGATTGGGCACTCATTAAAAACTAATTACTCCCATTACACCCCTGCTGCAACAAAACACAAGTGAACTTGCAGAACCTACATTGGATCTCAGTTCACATTCGATAAGTTTAAGTACATTTGAACTACACAGAGCCTATAGACATTAATCATCCTAAACACGAGCTGCGAGCCAAACTCTGCGGGTACTTACGTTCCATCTATTCCCTCTCATATCTACTGAAGCTTTGGCAAATCAAAAAGCTGAGAACTTAATTTGTGCGAGGAGGACAGAGATCTAGGTTATCCCCAAAGCAATTGTTTTATTCCAGACCAAGTGGAAAATCCCACATGGATTTAGTTTGCTTGCTTTGCCTTGGACCGCGCTGATGCTAAGAGCTGTAGCCGCGTTCTTCTCCCCTGCCCCTCGCCCCCCCCCCCCTCCCTTCCACTTTTTTAATCAGACGGCTTGTTCAGGAGTGGCAGGGATTAAGACTACCGCTGCTGCCGGCGATGGTGACGACTGTACGCTTCCGAATCCGTGTACTGTATGGAGCCAAATGTGTTACACGACGTATATGGATCAATTTGGTTTCTGTGCGTTAAGCTAATTATGTAAGGACAGATAGAAGCCTTCACATGTGCGTATTACGGGATATAATTGAAGCATGGACGCACGTTTCAGCAGTGTAACGTGATTTGAGTTTTCAGACGCAGTTCCATGTTCTCCTTTTTGCAAAATATTTCTTCCGACTGGCCAGCGTGTGCACGTCTTACTGATTTTGAACGTGAAAGTGTTGTATGTATTTGTTCCTTAGACGTGTTTGAAGCGGCGAACCAGGAGCTAAACTATGTCTCGGTGTATTTTAGATGTTAAGAAACGGAGATTTGAAGAGAAAATATATGGAAACACTTGCAAAGGTTTATGTACGAGCTGAAATTGTCCTCTGGGTGTTGCATAAAAGTAAGAATTGAGTTCAATTCAATGCGAGTTTATGTATAGAGCACATTTAAAACAACTTAAACTGACCAAAGTGCTTCATGTACAAGTCAACAAACACGATACGTTGGAAAAGAACGATAAAACGCCAACATATCCTGTCTAGAAAAGAGGTATTAAGTTAACATTTGATGGAATATCCTTCTTAAAGCTGCAAAGCGAAGGCAGGGTATGTAAAACGTAGGGGCCTATAGTGAAAGTGGTAAAAGGGAACTGAAGGCGAAGATGAGGGTCTGAGGAAGAGGCTAAGCTCTGGATGAAAGGATGGAGACATTGAGCTGTGCGTTTATCCAGCGCTGAGTGCAACATAGCTAGCAGATAACACCAGCTAGTCCCCTCCCACTTTAATCTCCCTATCATCCATCACCAATCCCGCCTCTCGCCCGCTCCACCCTGCCTCCTCCACGCCCTCCATCTCAAACGCCACTCTTTTTACATTAATCTGCGTTTGTTTTGTGCGATCGGAAAGATATTTGGGTTAACTTTGTCAAGATGTAAACTGCCAAATGAACAGATGTTTAAAGCTGTGCGATACTTGTACACACACACACCTCGGGCTATGAGTGTATGTTATTAATGAAGCGAGGAGAGGCAGCTGCAGCGACGTAAGGGCCTAGAGCCGACTCACAAACTCAACTTCTTAACGCTTCCACATTTGATCGAATTACAGTATTTTTTTTCCCCATGTGTTTGATCTCCAGGTTGTGAAAGCCTGTTCCTGTCGTCCGCTCGTACAGTGAGGCAGTGAGCTCACGGTGGATACAGCATGCATGTGTCGACATATCCCATGATGCTCTCTGCCAGCCCGGGTCTGCTCCTCCTCAGCCTCCTCTTGCTCGCCGATGCTGACTGTAAGTGTCTTCATAACATGTCTTTTCGCTTGGGTAAAAACGAGTAAATTGACCTGATTTGCTGCTAAAGATCTCACATGATATCAGTTGAAGGTTTGACACAAAGCCAGATGTTTTAGTCTATCCCAGTATGACTTCCATGGATAAACAGCCCACATATGGCAAATCTGGTCATTTCCCCAGTGGCCGTATGGCTGTGTGTCAATGTGGCTTTCACTGGTGAGGTACTTTACAATGGCACGTACACATCTTTCAGTGATATGCACTTATGTTGTTATAGTTTCTACATAACTCGATATATAAGTTAAGAGTTGTTGTTGAAATCTCTGTCACCCCAAACATACAACCACAGACTGTGTATAGAATTGGACTAATGGTGCGTTCACACTGGGGCATCAGGGGCATTGAGTTTACAGGCAAACTCTTTGATAGACGTGCATCTTGGCTGCCCTGCGTTTTTTTTTCCAGCGCATTTTCAAGTGCCAGAGTGGCGCGAGTGTAGCGCTGACACGGTGTGTCTCGAGCGTTCAGGCTGTATTAGCTCGTCCAAAACTTCAAACACTAGAGTTAAAAAAACTGAACTTTTGGCATTTGACGAGCAGCATCAACCAATCAGAGACTATTCTCCAGTGATTTAGGAACGTTATTATCTGGAGCAAAACTTAATTATGGTGGGCGCACCAGCTAGCATAAAGGCTAGTCACGGACGCAGACACGCTGCCGAGTCGATCACCTCCAGTGATGGGTTTTATGTAATAAATACACGAAAGCCACTCTCTCAACCTAATCTGCAGCGTTCACAAAGACACTGGGACAACAAAACATCCAAAGGCACTCGCAGAACGCAACGGACGCCACGGACGCACGTCAAGCAGCGGGACAAACAATGCCCCGGTCTGAACGTAGCATCTGACATCACCATTAGCATTCAGCTCCAGTCAAATGAAGCTCGTCGAGTTTAGCAGTCATATCTTGATTTACGGACAAAATAGCTAAATAAAAAAAACAGCATCATTTAGAGCGGATCCATACCACGATTTTAAGACCAAAATGTTGAACCTAACAGCAGCAATTGGGCAACATTTTTCCAATGTAAAGTGAATTGGAGTCGATGGAGCCGAAAGTGTATCCATGTTCACTTCCTGTTTGGAACGCGGGTAGGAGGTTAGCTATGTCCATTTACATTTACACTCTATACATACAACACTGTTGGCCTTTGGGTTTAAGGACGTTTTATCATTAAACATAAGTAAAATGGTAAGGGCTCGACTCGATCTTCCATTGTGCATCTGTCACGATAACATTTTGAAGTTCGATATATTGTAGAAGTAAATATAGACTATAAATGATTATACTGAAACTAATTTATGCCACTGACACAATAACCCAAGAGCAGATTTAAACCAGTTCTTTAAAAAAAATCACGAGCTGCAATAAACAAACAGCAGAATGAAACACTTGAGTAGTTATTTTGCATCTGGAATGAGTCATAGAAGTGATTTGTTCAACCTTTTAAATCTTATCATATAGTCAAAAATTAGCCAGAAATGTCCCAGTAGAGCAAAGATAAATATTGACCAATCAATACAGTGATTATCGTGACAGACCCAACACTTAGACCTGTTTAAAGTGACTTACCCCTCGTCATTGCTTTGGATTTGAGCTTAATATGTTCACATTAAAACCAGAAACTGTCATTAAAACATAAGACTTTAAACGAGCTAATGTTCTAGCTTAATACTTTCTCCCAATAACAAAAAAGCCAAATAAAAAAAGTTAAATCCACATTTGTCAGTTCTACACTTCCCATTCTTTGTATACAAACAGTATACAGATGAAATAATTTGACCTAATCTTTAAACTCTTGCATTATATGTTGCTGTGGTTTTTGATATACGCTGTAAACCCGGCGTTTCGTTCGTCATCAGGCGGTTCAGACAGCACCAGCGCCTGAAGCTCTGAGGGGCCCACCGGGACCCACGACCCAACCCATGCAGTCAGTGTGCTGTCAGTGCTGTCCATGTCAGACGTGGATGTTTTAGACCTACTTTAAACCGCAGACAGGGTTTACATGTTGTATTGACCTGCGTAGGGTTTTAGAGGGACACAGAGGACGGTATTTTCACTAGACATCGACTGATATGGGCGTTTTTTGTGTCCGAAGCTGATATTTTTTGGGCCGATTTCGATTATCTTCCCCAAATGATGTAATTTAAATTCACTTATAACTCCTCCAAACCATTTTACACACAAACTTTGAGAGAGATGTGTAGTTGTGTTTTGTATTAAAGTGTTAATTTAAAGCTTTGTGTGTTTTTTGGCAGCAGATTAACCACAAGAAAATATCAGCGTATGTCAGATATTTAAGGCTTATACGTTAAACAGTCCAAATATCGGTCTATCTCAAATTTTTTTTACCATCGTGTGTGTTTTATATATAGAGCCCAGTACCAAAACTTGAACTGAGGCCACTAACCAGCACTAAACTACTACTTTTACTACCACATACAGTACGTTTTTATGCTATAGCAGTGATCCCCCAAGGTATAAAGGAAGTATAAAGTATAAAAGAAGTCAACTTTATTTGCTTACATGTACCACTTCATATTAGTATTAACCCCACATCATTATATTGTTTTAACATGGATTTCCAAGGAATAAAACATGACATACTCTATTAACTGTAGTGTAAATGAGTGTTAAGGGGGGTCCAGTGGGATCTTTGCATCGACAGGGGCCCCCGCGACACTGCAGACTTTGAGCGTACCTGTACTATAGTATTTACACTACAAGAGACTAAATAGATTGATATTGTGAAAACCTTGTAACCTTAATGGCTGCCGCTCCTGCTGTGTTTTAGAAAACGTGGCATCACATGCAGAGCTGGAGTCTCTCTTGTTTTGCTTCCAGCCCACTGCCGCACGGTCCCCTGTGTAAGTCCCAGGGTCATGCAGTAAAAACCCATTCATCCATCAAAACGGCGATGCTTCCTCCACGGGCTCAGGGAGGGAAGAGGGAGGGAGGGGCAGAACACAACAACAGGCTGCAGGAGGATTTTTACCTCATCTCCACTGTCTTTTCTGCTTGGTCTTTTCCTCTGTGCTGTTTTCTTCTGACACATGCGTTTAATCTGCAGAGAGAGGAGCGACCGGCCGAGGCCTTGAGGGGAACAACAAGGGATGACGGATTTTTTTTTTCGTCTTTTATCACATTGTGTAGGACATGCGATGCCTCTTTTAATAACAATAGAGGGGGACGGGAAGATATGGGGCCAGCAGACAGGATGAGGCAGCTAGAGGGACGTAGACGCTCATTGGACAATTTGAAATACAGTTAGATGCGTTATGATTGCCCTGTGTAACCTTTTCTGGGGTTTTTTTTTGCCCAGAATGTTCCGTAGTATAGCTTAAAGGTTCTATATTACACAAAACTGACTCTTGTGAGCTTTCAGCAGCATTTTAATACCATTACCTCCTCAAAAACGTGCCTGGAGTTTTTGTTTTGCTTCATTTACACATTCGTTTTTCGACATCTCCAAAGTTCAAAACGCTCTGTTCCACCTTGTGATGTCAGGAAGTGGTAGCTTTCAAGTTAACAGCTAATTTTTACGTTTAGTTCAGTAGAGATTAGCAATTCCAGAGCTGAAATCATCCAAATGTTTTCCGTTTGAGAGGAGAACTCAGCCTAAATATGCAGGTTTGTGAGTTAAAAATGTGCGAATGAAACAAAACACAACTCCAGCTCTGTTTGTGATGAGGAAATATAACAGTATAGATCAGAAAATAGCGTAAAATTGGCCCTTTTTGACTTTTCGGGGGAGAGGAAACCCCACTCGCAGAACAATAAAAACACCTGGAAGTGAATAACTAGAAAAGAGAAGCAAAAAATCAGACTTGAGCTGCAATTAACAATAACACAATCTTTCGGACAGCGCACGTTGGCGTTACTTTTCACCTTCGCCGACACGATCAATGCCCCCGGTGCGTTCAGGGTATTACGGTGCAATCAGGGCGGAGACTGTCCCATGTGTGTAGTTGTGGACCTTGCATGACAGCGCACCATATGTGAGAGTGCAGTAATACAACCAACCGCAATCCACACTTCTTGTTTCTTTTATATTTGTCTATCTGTGTGTGTGTGCGTGTGTGTGTGTGTGTGTGCGCGCGCATATGACATCTATCTGCAGGATTAAGACTAATGCTCTGATCCTGTCTCAAACTAGGCCACAGCTCCGTGCTTGCAGAGAGATGGCCATGCAGTCTGGAAACCTCCATATCTCCGTCTGTCATTTTGAGCAGCTAAAAACAATGTAGCGTCCAGGGTTCACAGCGACGACCTCGTGTTTGCCCCCTTTCCCCAACGGGCTGTCGTCTTGCGTCGCGCCGGTGCTGCTCAGATGTAGCGATAGCAGCTGAAACCCATCTCCTGCTTTTGCGTCGAACACAGCCGACGATTATTTTGCAAAGAAGAACAAAGCAGAGCAATGTGAGCTTTTAGTGCAGTTTGACACAGCGCAGGTTTCTAGTAACGTGAGATGCAACTTTCAGCTCGTGTCTCAATGTTTATGGCCGGTAAATGTTGTTTGTTTGCCTGATAGCGTGCTCGTGTGTCGCATGTTAACACACGGCTCTGGAAAATCGGCAGAGCAGTGTGTCTCGAGCAAAATTAAAGAGCTCATATTACACGAGTTCCTGATTTTTTGTTGTAATGTTGTTTCGTCGCCACAAACAGACCTGGAGTTGTGTTTTGTTTCTTTCACACATGTTTGACACACAAAACCTGCATATTTAGACTTTAAACTCCACACACCTTCACTAAGAATCATTTGGATCATTTCAGCCCTGGAATTTCTTATCTCTACTGAACTTAAAGTAAAAAGGTAGCCACTACATGACATCACAAGGTGGAACAGAGCGTTTTGAGCTTTGGAGATGTAGACGAACTAATAATAAAAATAAATAAATAAATAAAAAATATAAAATAAATAATAATAATAATAATAATAATAATAATAATAATAATGACAATAATAATAATGACAATAATAATAATAATAATAATAATAATAATAATAATAATAATAATAATAATAATAATAATAATAATAATAATGAAAATAATAATAATAATTTGAGCAAAGTCAAATTTACAAATAAAAATAGAACAAAATGATCGATTCAGTTGTTTCTGTTAAACCAAATTCAACACAAATCTGTATCAAACCCAGTACAGTCAAGGTTTTATTATATTTCAAAAAATGAGCACGAAATACTTTTACTTTTTAGTCTTTAAGTACATTTTAAACATGTACTTTAAGACTTAGAAGTGGATTTTGGGATGTGATACTTTTACATGAGTTTTTTTTCTTTTTTGCTCTGAGTAACAAAACTGAGTACTTTTTGCGCCCCTGCACCTGAGATACCTCCTGAGCCGTAAACGCCGTGGCCGGTCCAGACTGACGGGGCTCGTACAGTGAGTGATGGAGCTGTCAGCTGCAGACTGTCCTGCCAGCATCAGTGTAGCCTCGAGGTCAACTGGAATGTAAAAGGTGCTGAGGCCACTTTCCCACAATGTGTGCAATGCTCCTTCTGGTTACTTTAGTAGCCCTTGAGCAAAGCGCTAAACGTCAGCTGCTGTTAACAGTATCCCGCTCAGGTTACGCACAAGTATTTCATGCAGGTTCCCCTCAGGTAAGAGGTTCAAGGGCCTGTCTCAGTCAGTCGGTTCAGCTCAGAGCCTCCTTTGAAGAAGTTAGTAAAGTTGCATAATAATGATAATAATAATCGCTTCTATGCAACTCTTTCCCAACATTTTTCTTGATTCGTTACAACACAATTCTTCAATACTTTAGAAAGATGTGAGTCTCCCCGTGATTGACAGGTAGATTAGCCAATCGGGGACACGCATGGTCCACCCGTATTGTAAAAAAAAAAGGAAAAAATATCACAGAGGGCGGAAAAACATGATGGATTTCTGCAGAATCAATCAGCGAAGCTCTAAACTCTGTTAATCGTGAGATACGTTTGATTTTATTTATAAATCACAGGTGACCAATGAACTCCTTCATTTCACACGTGACGCTGAAAAAAACAAATCTGATTGCACGATTACGTTTAACCAGGCTTGAGGTCATAGACTGTATATATAAATGGACATAGCTAACACGCTAGCCACCGTGTTACAAATGTGTGAACAAAAGTGATCATAGACGCGCTTCTGGCTTCAATTCACTTCACATTGAAAAACTGTCACTCTTCCCTCTGTAATTTTTGCAGTGAACCTCGTCTTTTTAGTCTTAAAATGTTATCTTTGTCTTAAACACGTTCTAGATAATCCTGGTGTCTTTATTTTGCTATTTTGCCCATAATTTAAGATATAAACATTAATAACAGACAAATCTTTCCCTGAGGTCGTTAGTTTGCGGAAAGATTTGTAACAGGTTTGATTGACAGCGTCGCTAATCATCCGCTCCCTGTTAAACCAGCGATGCGGACGGGAAAAGACGATAACTTCAACAGCCTCGCTCCAGATTGGTTCCTTGGTTGCTATGATACTCGTCATCAGAATTCCAAACGTGGAACGCAACTTCATTTCTACCTTTGCTGCAGTTTATCCGAAATCCTTGTTATACGACCAAACCAAAGCGACTGTCATGACGCTGAGGTTAGGCCAGGATAGAGTCGTCAGAGTCACAAGTAGAAGTAAACGCAAGTGATAATTTACTTAAGTCTGCTTTAATATTAAATAAATCAGCCACTCACTGTCTCGCCTTGTATAACGGCTCGCCTCAAGTGCATACTAATCACACATCTCCTCCTCGGCGTTACTTTACTAGTCTAATCCTTATTGAAATCGTTCTTTACTTCTTTATTTAGAAACTTTCTCCAGTTGTGGGCGAGTTTTTATGCTCTGAGGTGTCGTGACGATGACTGGAATGAGATGAAGAGGTCAGGAAGTTCAAAGGTTCAGGCCCCCGTGTGAAATACAGTCAAGCCTCCCCAGTTATTTTCCAGGATGGATGGAGTTTCCTCTGTGATTGATGGGTATCGCATGACACTCGCTGGATGTAAAAGAGGATAAAATGCAAATGTAATGCTATTTCCACAGATTTGCAGGAAGATTTAAACCTGTGATTTTGCTCGGCGGCCGTATAAGAAACCTCTGGAATATAAACTGTAGCGTGAAATCAAACACGTTGCTTTATAGAGATGTCATTTGTATGCAGGACCGAGTTAATTATAAAAGAAGTGCTGTTTATTTGCGTATACAGTGAGAATTACTTCATGAGTCCCATATTACGCTGTTTTCTGATATATGTTATAATGTCGTTTCCTCATGAAAAAC
Organism: Periophthalmus magnuspinnatus; assembly: GCF_009829125.3. Lineage (NCBI taxonomy): Eukaryota > Metazoa > Chordata > Actinopteri > Gobiiformes > Gobiidae > Periophthalmus > Periophthalmus magnuspinnatus. Next base: position 4,083,635 of record NC_047126.1, on the reverse strand, counting down.
AGACCAGGAGTTGTGTTTTGTTTCATTCACATTTTTAACGCACAAACCTGCATATTTAGACTGAGTTCTTCTCTCAAACTGAAAACACTCTGTTCCGCTTTGTGATGTTATGTGGTAGTACAGTGGTCCCTCGTTTATCGTGGGGGTTACGTAGTAGTCAGCTTTATTTTTTACAATTATTCTATATGTTTTGCAGCTGTAAAACCCCTCACCACACACTTTATACACTTTTCTCACACAGGCGTTAACATTTTCTCACATTTCTCTCTCGTTTAAACACAAAGTTCAAACCTTCGTAGGCGTCTGTGTTGGTGCAGAACGTTTCATCGACATTGTGGGTTTTGTACACCTTCACTAGAATTATTTGGATGATTTCAGCCCTGGATTTGCCAAACTCTGCTGAACTAAAGGTAAAAAAGTAGCTGTTAACTTGAAAACGACCAGTATTTTGGACATATAGACAGACTAATAATAAAGATTACTCAAACATGTGTGAATAAAGGAGGTAACGACATTCTAACTTGACTTAAAGCTCACAGGAGTCCATTTTGTGTAATATATGAACTTTAAGTAGCTCACATTATAATATATTGTGTTAAACTGCAAAAGGAAAAGTATGTGCAATCAGTGTCAGCTCTGTTCTGATACTTTGCAGTGACTTCACGCTGTTCGCAGGTGTACTACATGTATGGTTATGGTGGAATGTTTAGCTGTTACCATAGTGACGCAATGCACACATTAGCAAACACAGCCTGATATGATTGTAGATTGTCTGAAAATATCAAAAAATCAAAGAAACAATACAAAATGCATTTAAACATAACATTTTCAGGAGATTGTGTCAATAGAATGAGCTGTTTGAATCTGAACAAAAAAGGCGAGGAAAAACTTTTGGCTAATGCTATCTAGCTTATGATGACACTGTTATGTGAAAGGGACATGTTCAACAGCTCAGATCAGTTCACCTATTGTTTTTTCCTTGCATAACAGAGCTTCAGACGCAGCAGTGCCTACAGTTAGCATCACACCCCAAGGAAATGTTAGTGACATCATCTGCAAAGTACAAAAAGAGGATTGTCAATTGATACTTTGTACTTTGATCTTCAAAAGTACAGTATCCAATGTTTTGCAGACAGACTTTTCACAATAAAATATAAAAATGTTGAAAATAATCTTCCACTTTTTATTTCTTGTAAAATTTATTCACAAATCATCAACTTTAACCTTAGGGAGGTCAAAGAACACTTCACATCACCCACTACATTTTTCCAGAGGTAATGTAATATAATGTGTACTGCATAGCCTGATAGAGCTGTGCCAAAGATCTAAAGATTGATGGATCATGATCTAAACTTTGGTCTTGATCATAAGACACAAACACATTTGAATGGACATGTCTCCAGCCAATCAGCAGTGAGAACGTGTGGTTCTGAGGAGGACTCAGCGCTCTCCTGTTTAAAGCTCTGAGTCAGGGCCATAGTCTCTTTATGTCTCCTCACATGTCCTCGGGTTTCACAAGTTTTGACTTAAATCTGCACAATTTGACCAAAAGTCCAAAGTCTCCCTCCCTCTGTCTCAGTGTGTGCGGTGCGTCTGCCCTCGCTCTCCCTCTTTGATCCAGTAGCAGCTCTTCACCTTTTCTCCTCTTTCTGTTCTTTCGTTCTTACCATTATAAATCAAGTTACATAAAGTAAACAACTGTTTTCTCACCATTTGTAAGTGAAACCTAATTTAGCGCACGAACTTCGCACGTGTTTCTGTAGCGTGTGCGTGCATGTCTCTCTGCTGATCAAATTGAAACTTGAGATCAATCGATATTAAAAAAAGATTTATTTTTTTTTAATTTCACCCTATAGCCTAATCTTTTTTTATAGCTCACACTGCGACAGCGAGGCTTGACTAGCATAGCTGTGCGTTCACTTGTGACTAACAGAAACTGACTAGCATTAGCTTGACCTTAGCTTAGCAGATGCTGCTGTCTACAGTATGAGGAGCATTGCATAGATTTAGCTTAGGCTCAACTTACTCGTGCAGTGATGTGTGAGTAATGTCATGTGACCAGGACAGAGACTGCTCCTGGGTGAGGCTGACCACACCGGGGTGATCAAAAAGGACGACACCTGGTTCAGGGATGACAAAACTGCTGATGTTTGTACTTTGTAACCTTCTGTTGGTATTATGTTTATCTGGGTCTGGAGTCCTCCCAGAGAGATCTGGACAAACTGTATGTAATTTACTGTTTGTCATTTCCTGTACCAGACCCCTGCTCCTGTGCCTCACAGACAGGACTGTGCTTCAGAGCAGAAAAACACTCCAGACTTAAGCCTTTATCAGGACGTCTGAACATATGTTTTATGTATTTATTATAAAGATACTGCTGAGAGGGTGAGACTATTCCTGAGAATCATGTGCGCCGCGGTTGCGTGCGCCTGAGTTCACATCGATACAAACTTTTTCAGCTGGGATTTATTATGAACGTATCTCCGGTAAAATGAGGTCAATTTCCATCAAATAAAAAGTGGTGTAGCGTTTGAGACATGAAGTATTGTGTCTGTCCTCTGTCTCTGTCTTATGTGAGCGCACAGGGGCGAGGAAAGGCGGAGTTTAGATGTGCGCTGCTGAAGAGGTGTTGTTCGTTGTATCTGATCAGACGAGCCAAGATTGTCGCCAAAACTTTAAAAAATGTCTCACACAAAGCTGGTAGTCACAAAGGTCAGATCTCAGACATTTTGGGGTTATTTAGAAATTCCTCCCAAAAAGAGGACATATCCTGGAAGAAGAGCACGTCTGTTCACTCTACTCTCGGTTTTTTATGGGAAACCAGCTCTGACCCAGTAATGTTGTGAAGCCATGTGTATCAAATGACATGTGAATAAAAGAAGACCTCATTTCATTAATTCTTCCCCTTGTGTTTCTAACAAATTAACCCTCATTAGTGCGGTTCAGGGCCCGGGGCAGACATGGGGGCTGGATGGAATGCTAATTTGACATACACTGACATACATTAGCAACTGGACAATCAAACTAATGATAAACCCTAGTGTCCAAAGCTGGGAAATGTGCTGAAAAACAAATACGCTCATTAAAAAGAAATAAAAAAAATAAGCTTCGCAGTTTCCGTCAGATTCTACAGCTGTTAATTCAACCAAATATTTTTTCCATGTTTGAAGCAACCCATTCATACACATGTTTTTCAATTAACGTTTGAATGTGGTGCGGTTGAATGAGAGCTGTTTCTTCACGTCCAATCCCGGTTCTCATTTTCCAGCCGATAATTTGCTTTTAATGTGTCTGTTTGATGCTAATGTGTTTTAAGTTATGGATTTGGCCCTCTGCCCGCCCACTCTCGGCCTTGGCTCCGCACACGCTCATTTATTGGCCTGCTTCCCTGCGCCTGTCCGACCAGCTTGATTCTCTTCTCATTCAGGGAGTCAATGGCTAAAACGCCCACCAACACCAAACACTCACAACAACAGCTGCAGTCGTCTCTGGCAAGGAAGCGAAATTACTTATTACATGCTTAGCTATCATCACACGGGCACACGGCGCAAACCACAACTTCTAAGGACGGGATAGCCTTTTTCAAAAGCTAAATTATTTCAGAATCTTTATATTCTGTAAAGCTCCAAGAGAGAATATAATCAGTTACTTTGAGGAGACATTAATTTCGTCCTTGCCATAGACGGTATAAAGAAGTAGACTAAGGGAGTGTGACATCGCACGTAGCGTTCGGCTCCAGTAAAATGAAGCTCATCAAGGCTAGCAGATGCAGAGGAGAGTTTGGAGCTGATTTTGACCTCGAGTATCATAGCAACCAAAGAGCCAATCTGGGACGAGGCTGTTGAAGGTGCAAAAATGCAGCTGTTGATCCTGCCTCTTGAGTATTTGACCAGTTCAGCGCTTCCAGTGGTTAGTGCGTCGCTCCCTCACTTCACCAACCCTCAGCCTGCGTCTATCAGTGCCGCCGTTATAAAAGTGCCGCACTTCTGCCCGTCGGTGCAGCTGGATGACTTTGAACGGTTCGCCTTAGCTAGACGTGTTTTCCCTTAACCTAACTGTGTGTGAGGTTAAGTTGTGAGACAGCCAGGTCGCTAACAGCCTACGTTTTGTATTTTATTGTAATTGATTCCTTTGATTGGCTTTTGTAATTTAATTTGTACCAGTTTTGAACTTGTTGAGTCTCGTTTTTGTTGTTATTCTGTTTTGTTGTGTAACTCTAATCTTATTCTCACTTGTAACTCTCACATTTACTTAATAATTAAAGAGTCACTTATTATTTATCCTTTTAGCATCTGGGTTGTGTTAACGGTTTGTAACACACCTCTTAACGACGCTGTCAATGTCTGTGTCTGAATGCCCACTCTATTCACCACTTAGAGCTCGATTTAGGGCTCACGCCATTTTTAGTGGTGTCTGAAAGTCCAGTTGGTGAAAAAGTAAGGCACTAAAATTTCCCACAATGCACCTTGAAAAGTAGTGGGTATCGGTGATCACTAGACCGGTCAATATAGACCACAATGCATTGCAAGAGCTGGAAAACAAAAGCAGACAGCGACAGGTCTTTAACTGGACACAACACGACTGAATGAAGCCGATAGAAGTGCTGGTTTATTTCACTGTTGATCCTGACTATGAATAAAAACACTTTAAAATAAAGTTGCTAGCGTTAGCCTCTTACTTTAGCTCGAGCAATGATAATTTCCACTTCTCAGACAAAAATTTAAAAATCTTGTCCTTTTACGTGAGACCCAGCTTGACAAAACCTTATTATTCGTCCATAAATAGTAGACAGAAATCAAGTTTTATCAGAGTTTAGCCTTCAAACCTGTTGCTAACGCGGGAGCAACTTCGGGGAAAGAATGCCCTTGATTTGTCTGTTCTTAATGTTCATATCTTTATTCACAGACACAGCGAAATAACAATACCAGGATCAGGTAGAGTGAGTTAATACGAACATTTTAAGACCAAAATGAGGAGTTGTGACAGCAGCAGCTACAGAGAGAGGGGCCACAGTTTTTCAATAGAAAGCGAACTGGAGCTGGAAGCACTCCCATGATCACTTCCTGTATTTGTACGCGGCGGTTAGCAGGTTAGCTATGTCCATTTATATACATATTCGGGTCTATGGTCCTTGCTCATTCTATTTCCGTTGATTTGAGTGGATCAAAACGGCGACGCATGTGATGAAATGATATTTTTGTGGGAATAAAGTATAGAGATTATATCAATGTAGTGCTCCTGCAAAAAACAAACCTGACATTATCATTATCACTCCCTTTAACAGGCAAAGAATGTTGAGAATCAGAGGAGAATTATTTCAAGAGGAAAGTTTTTACGTGTCTACTAAATCCAGAGCAATAAAACCTATCACCACAAACCTGTCTCAGCCATAAAAAGAATAAACATTGATTGATGTATAGTTTTTCCAGTCTGCTCCATCTCCACTGTCATGTATTCAGATGTATTACGTCTGCTAATCTTAACTCTGCTAAACAGTTTACCCTGAAGCTTTGTGATGGCATCTGCTTTCTGAAATTGGGTCCCTTTAGGTAGAGACGACATCTGCCTGTGACAGTGTGTCCCCCCCCCCTGAAGTCACCTCTCAGCTGCTGGGTTTGGGGACGGCTATTTGTCTTTGTAAAGGGATACTTTCCAAAACAGGTTCATTCAAGAGACGACCACGGCTGTTTGCGCTCTTGAAAGTTATAACCCAGTATAAAAAAGTTCTAGAACAAAATGTGCTTGTGTCTGGACGCATCAAACTGACTTATTCTGCTTTTGTGTGAGTCAGTTGTCCCTCTAATATTTAAACAAAGTGACGATCATGTTTAGTCGGTGTAGATGTTAATGGTCATGCTCTTACATATCAGTTCAGTAGAATAAAAGTAGATTAAATGTAGTGGGTTTGGGTCAAGCATATGCCACTCCAACATGATCGTTTACCTTAGAAACATTGTCATTTTTGAAGCATTTACATAAACCTGTGCATACATACATTCATCGACCCGCAGACTCGACTCCGACCGTTCACATTTTGATCCAACACGGGGGTCTGCGGGTGCCTGCTTTGATTTCCTCCAGGATTTCCCTTTTATGAACGCACAAAACTGCTGATTTAATAAAGTTATCTCAGTTCTTCAGCCCTGACTCGAAAGTGGTCCAACGAGAGGAGCTGACTGTGTAATCCTTGCCATCTGGTGTAGCTACACTGTATGCGACCTTTATGTAGGCCATACTTGTCTACATCGAGACACACACTCCAAGACAGCCACTAATTCCATCTAAATCTCTCTCTAACTTACTACTGTTCCATGTCGTCCATCGTGGGGCGCACTGCCACGATGAGGATGACGCTTTTAAGTGTAGCTCACCCAAATGGACACACTTTTCTCTTGAATTCTTGTTATATGTTGACGTTCTTCCTTTTTTCTTCAAAATGAGCCACAGTGCAGGGCTGCCCTTTAGGTCATAAGTTATCTATCTTTTTGACCTAAATGTCAAGACTTAATCCTTGAAAGGAGGATTTCAGAAGAACGTGATTATCTTGGCAAATGGTCTGGTTAGGACGAGCACTGTAAATACATATACATAGTTGAGTACTTTTTTTCTCTTTACTTCTCTTGCGTCCTTTGTGTAAACTTAATGCTCTGTGCGTTAATGAATGAGTGGGATTGGAGGTGGTTGAAATGACCGTAGTCCACTTCATTATTATAACACAAATGTCTCAAATGTTAATGATTCAGTGGCTCAGTTTGGTCAGATCCACGGACCCACAGGTCGAGCGAGTGGTTTTGTTGATGTAAATCTCTCTGAGTGCCTCGAAGGTACAAAAACGCAATATAAATGTGATCACTGACAAAGACAGGCGCACTGCTACTGCACTAGAGAAACTTTGCTGTAGTACATATTTTGAGTATGTCTCTGCGTGGACCAAAGCTTAAGGCCCGGGGTGAGGTTGAGCTGAAGCTTGTAGGTAGGAATCCTCAAGCAAAGCCCAAGCACAGCAAGAACAAACGCATAAAGGATGTAGTGCCTTGATAAAGACTGAGGTGGAGAGGCTTTTGGGTGAGTGAAGAGCATACAGCTGTATCTCGCCCTTCTTCATTAAGTCAGTCAAAGTGACAGGAAGACTTATGTAACTCCCATGAGATGGAGGGAGGAGATGGAGAAAGAGGAACAAGAGCTGGATGAAAGCAGGAGCAGCTGTGAAGCAGGATACATATGCACTAGTGAAGAATTACGAGGCACGTTCATAGATAAAATATGAAAACGCAAGACCTAAGACAATTAAATTAAAGATATATGGGGCTGGGTAGATAAAGGGTAGGCTCCCAGATAAAAAGCAATTGTAAGATCTATGGTGCCTTTTAGTACTGCTCTGCTGGCTTTACACTTTTCATTTGTTTTGTGGAGAGATTAGCAAAAGGATTAAGAGAATCCCGCTCCTCATTCCTCCAGTCTCCCTCCTCTACACACTGCACAGCGCGGGTACTCCTGGCAATGCACATCTACTGTCCAGACCTTCATTTTACCTCGTTTATTATGTAGTCAAATCAAACAAACGCCTATAACTGTCTGTGTTTGATTTAGTCTTGGAGGCATTCAGTTGGTGTCAAAGGTACGGAAACATAAAACATGCAACGACTGCACAAAACGATATATTTGTGGGAAAAAGGTTCATTTCAGTGCCTCCTCTCTGTTTGCGTACCTAACCCACATCTACTGTAAATAGCAGTTACATCCGCCTCAAGATATTCTTCAAATTAGATCCTCCATCCTGTTTTCAGTGATCTTCGTGTCAGTGTGACGTCGTACTTCTATCTCGAGATCTCGCTGCTGTGAATTCTGAGACTTATTACAGTGCTTTATAATTCTATACTGCAGCACTTACTGTATACGGTCCTTTTGCGTTGGCGTGCAGTGCGACTTAGGGTCAAATTGGAGTGTATCAGATGTTTCCATTGTGTTTCAGGGCACTTTCGACCAATACATATTTTAAATTTATAGCAGAACGTGTTGGATGAACAGACCAACCTCTAAAATACACCTAAAATGCACATGTGCTTGTCTGGTGTGTATAACATGCAGGTATATTTTGCCCACATTTCCACACCTCATGCACAGTCACACAGTTCTGCTTCAGCTGCTGAGGTGCCCTGGCTGCGGGCCAGTGAGGTGTGCGGGCCGGTGGGCAGCTTGAGGCTCTCTGACCGTGTTTGCCAGTGCATCTGCTCACTGTGCCCAACCTCTACTCTGTCACATACCTCTGCAATCTCTCCTCCGCTCTCACTGCATCTTGTCCTCCTGCCATCTGTCCACACCACTCGTTAACTTCATCTCTCCTTTTTCTCCGATGATCTATACCCCATTTTTCACTGGTGCTCCTGTTTCACTCTCCTTTTCAGCTCAGAATCCGTCCCTCTCTCCCTACCTCCTCCTTTTAAACAGCAAAAAGCAATTTCTCTCCTTTGTCAGCGCGCCTGGCGGTAAGCCCTTAAGTAGGGATTTTCTGGTTTGGCTGGAATGCCATTATGCGAGCTGGTTGTGACGTGCCGTGACTGACGTGCAGAATCTTTTTGATGTCATGATGTCACAATCCAGTGGAGGCCGTGGTTATGATATTGTTGGCGTTCTGAGGACGAGGGGCTTTAGTGGTCATGTCAAGAGTAAGTCTTTATAAATCCTTTATAGCACAGTAATATTAAGCTCCTTTGGTTGTACAGGACAGAGAGGGAGTGCGCACAGAGCCTCAAAGAGATTGCATTCAAATACATTCACAGGTGGATTTACTGTAACACTGTCATTGCGAGGATATGTTCTCCAGAGACGTGTGTTCTCCAGTAACAACCCTGAAAATGTTTGTCTTTGCAGCTGCTCTAGGTCTGTTAAGTTCCACAGTTATGATGTCAACACATAAACCTTCACATTAACACTGGAAATATCCTCCATTGACCCTATATATGTTTAATGTGGACACAGGGAGATGTTCTAGCCGCTCTGTCAGCAACTAAACTAACAAACTAAACCATTAACCCTGCAGTCATCGAAGTGGGGACCAACTATTCGTCTGTCGATGTCTTAGCTACTGGTCTGATGGTAAAGAGCAAAAGGTTCTAATACCAACCACAATAGGTCGATTTGTAAAGTTGCATTGCTTCTTTACTATCACAAGATCTTCAAAGACTCTCTCTGTCAGGATCCTGGAATAACCTTCTCTCCATTCTGTGTTTCCTCAGCACCTCCCAAATTCACGCGGACCCCAGAAGACCAGACAGGAGTCCAGGGGGGCGTGGCCTCCTTTGTGTGCCAGGCCACCGGAGAACCACAACCCAAGATTGTCTGGAACAAGAAAGGCAAAAAAGTCAGCAGCCAGAGATTTGAGGTACACTACTCAATGAAAACAACTGTTATTTTGTGCGTGCTGACCTCTCAATACTTATCCCAGGGCTGCAAACTTAAATTGGTTAGAATTCCAAACCAGAGATGCAACAAAAGTTCATTGATTGCGATGTAAAAAGCGGTGATATGAAAAAAGCTGATGCAGAGTTAGGGTTATGTTCACCTGTTGCTGTTGTGTTTCTTTAGAGGTCACTTCCTTTAGAAAACATCCGAGCAGAAGACTAAAAGATGAAATTAAACGGCTCACTGCTCCGCTGCTGTGATATAGAGGAGAGGAGTTCTTGGGCAAACAAGCATTATTACTCACAAAGGACACCTGCTACACATGACTCAGTATTCGGAGGCAATTTTCCAGTCATCTCCACCTTTGCCATCTCAGATAATGTGGTACACGTTTTGTCAGCTTTTTACACAAAGGGAGACGGAAGAATATTGCATTACTGATATGAAAAAGTAGACATATCTTTGGGTTTATGAGAATATGGTTTTGCTTTATGCTGTTTTTAGTAGAAATACATTTACTGCTCAAGGTTTTGGGCTAAATTCTAAGTTAAAAAAGAACTATTGTGCTTGTGTCTGTTGTATAGCTATAATCTCTGACACTTGTGGATCAATTTGTTATAATTTGGACGTTTTTAAATCACAATATTCGTCTAAAACTACTTAATAAATCTGACTTTCACGTTACGAAACAGCGGCGTTCAATGGGAGCTGACGTTGCTGTAAACATCATCGCAACAAGGAGCCGTGCATGTGTCGGCGCCCCCTATGGACAGCTGCACATCACCACTGCCGAATCATACATGTATCACCGATTAATTAAATAAAGTTAAAAGTGAAAACAGGGGTTGATCCGCATTATGGCATCTTGAGAATAAGCCATTAAAGATCGCTCAAACGTGCACGAATCACTCCAAAAACAACTTTGAGAGTGTAAATGAGAAGGAAACGACTGTAACCTGGTTGAAAGCTCTGAAAAGTCTTGAAGAAAAGCTCTTAAGTAGACAGTATATTGTTCCTTTGGCCAGTTGTTTTGAGCATTGCATTGGATAATACATTAACACATTTTATAACCTCTTGTATTACGTTTACCTAACAAGAAAAATCCACATAACCATCATTTTGTAGTCTGTGTATAAATGGTCTATAAATGCTACATCTGCGAATTGTTTGTCCAACCACAGAACAAACAACATCCTAAACAATGACTTTTGTTTTAGTCCCATTACTTCCGTGTCTCCATTTGTACTTTAAAGGTTGTACGTGGGAGTGAAGTGCTCTCTCTCAGACTCTCTCATATGTCAGCCGGAGCCGTGGGCCAGTCTATATGAGGTTCCTCCGTGATCGCCCTTATTAGTTTCCCTACAGCATTGACCTTTGATTTAGCTCTCCACCTTCGCAAGTGCTTCTCACAGCAAGGCGTCGGCCGCTCTCCTCTTCCCGTCCACGCGCACCCGGAGCTAAAGGTGCTATTCCGCTTTAATAAGTCGACTGTAGGTTCACCCAATGTCATCCCGATCAAATCACCAAAGGAGACACTTATTTTCATCTGGCATATACACACTGTATTTTTCCCATCACTGTCCTGGCTGGCACAGCTGGCATGGGATTTGGTTTTATTGGATTTCGCTCTGCCAGAATCACCTACTAAATCAAAATCTGGGAATATTAAATGTCTCATTTCATGCTTGACTTTTTAGCTCTGAACCATGTTATAATGGTAGGTTGTGTTTTCTCATCAGTGCTTTTATTCACGCATGTTTGAGTAATCCTGTAAGGTCAGGACCTCTCCTTCTTAACAGCAGCAAACACTTGTTCCAGCACTAGCTAAAAGTAATATGAAAAACATATTATTATTATTATTATTATTATTATTATTATTAAAGGTTCTATGTTACACAAAATGGACTCTTGTGAGCGCTGAGTCATGTTCTTATGCTGTTACTGCCTCAAAAACAGACCTGGAGTTGTGTTTTGTTTCATTCACAGTCATCCTGGATTATTTGTCTGTCTACATCTGCAAAGCTCAAAATGCTCTGTTCCACCTTGTGATGTCACGATGTGGTAGTTTTCAAGTTAACAGCTCCTTTTACCTTTAGTTCAGTAGAGATTCGCAATTCCAGATCTGAAATCATCCAAATAATTCTAGTGAAGGCGCATTGAGTTTAAAAACACAGTGGAGCACTTCCTGTATTACCACATGATGACATCACAAGGTGGAACTCAGCCTAAATATGCAGGGGTGGAACAAAATTAAACACCAGGTCTGTTTGTGGTGAGAAAACATTATAGATCAGAAAATAGAGTAATATGAGCTCTTTAAATATTCAGTAATGCAATGAACTTTAAACCACATTAAGAAAATATTGAAAACGACATAACTGAATCAGAATTCTTTTAACACATCTTTAAAAAAAATATAGTTTAACCTCTGTTGTTCCCATTGCACTGATTTCTTGTTTTTTCATCCAGGTGATTGAGTTCGACGATGGCTCCGGCTCGGTGCTTAGAATCCAGCCCCTGAGGACGCCCAGAGATGAGGCCGTTTACGAATGCCACGCCTCAAACTCTGCGGGAGAGTTAACCGCTACCACCCGCCTCAGCGTACTCCGAGGTAACTACTTCTTATTTCTACATTTACGCCACGAAATAAGAATCATAAAACACACGTAGCTGCTCAGTTTAGTCATTCAGCTGGATAGAAAACGTCAGATTAAGATGGTAAAAGTCCTCGATTTTGCACAAAAAACAAGCGCTCAAACAAAAGAAAATCTGCAGTATATGTATTTTATATATTGTGGCCCAAGCAGTACAAGGACAAAGTCGCAGTGTATGAGAAAGGCCTGTCAGAGAGAGGCTAGCATCACTGTATCGCTGTGTACGTCTCTGTAATACCAACAGAACCAGGGGCGGCGCCAGCGAGGGGGCTTGAGGGGGGCACTAGACACCCCTGGAATGGCCAATGCAGCTTCCCCAAAGATTTTAGTGCATTCAATCTTTACTAAAAACGTTCAAAATGAGACTAAAACTGAAAATTATTCCGTATTAGCTTTTATAACTCACTACGGAGGCTAACTACGTTTAAACTCGCGACGCAACCGTGGTAAAGCGAGTTTATTTGTATAGAACAATTCATAAGAAAGACATTAAGTCACAATGCAACAAATCCAAACATAAATAATCACAAATAATCATCATAAAATTAATATTAAAGGAGAAAAGTGCAGAATAAAAACCTGGTAGTGGATAAAAGGCGCTAAATTAACATGTTAAGTGTGCCTCTACATTGAAGAACTTAACTAACGCCGCCCCTGAATGGAACTTTTTGCTGTTTTTAACCACCAAGACAAAGGTTATGATGACTCGCCCTCATTAGACAAAGAAAATGTTAAACTATTCCTCATACTTTATTTATTTTCCGTATTATTATTACTTTTAATAGTGACGAACCGTCCCTGAACGCGCCAATGCAATATACAGTATAATATAAGTGATCTTCAAGCAAATCCCAAAAGAAACATTATAATTTTAGTACAAAACCGCAAAGAAAACACAGATTCTTTTTACTGTAATATCTGCAAGTCCTTGAACTTCACTGCAAAACGTTGGATATAAAAGCCGCAACTATCAACGAATCAATTAGCACCTTGTCTTTACGCCTCGAACAATTTATTTCAAACTCGCGTTCCATTGTCAAGAGGAAATTTTAGAGCAAAATCGTGTTTCGGAGAATGTTCCCAGAAGTAATTTCGGCGAGAGAAACGAGGGAAGTTGTGCGAATCGCGTCGACGCCGTGCACATCAGTGTAATCCAGGGTGGAAGGCTGCGTTAGTGTGAGCCAAAGTCCATTAATGCAGATAGTGATGTTAGTGTTAGTGGAGTCCATTAGGAGAACATTATGTACCGGTGGTTGGAGCGAGACTGCTGGAGTGTGTATAATCACTTTGCCTGCCTTTACAGTACATGAGGGAAGAACGAGCAGCTATTGTTCTCCTGTTTCTTCCCTCTGAAGCATAAAACACGTCTGTGCTCTCGCTTAACACCCTCCACTTCCTCCTTCTGCTTAGTCTATCTACATCCATTTTCCACTTTCTCATGTTTTTTGTCCCTCCTCTCTTCCTGCGTTTGCTCTTAGCCCGACGCGCGGTTGCTTCTAAATTATTCATACGCGGCCACTCTTCGCATCTCCCCAGTTTCGCCGGATCCGTCCTGAATTCTGACAGTCCCTCGTCTTCTCAAGAGCACAGGCCCCGTGCGCATCCGTGCATCTTCGCCCGTCTATTTTGGACTTTTCCAGCTCTGACTTCCCGACTTCCCGCCACTTTATTTCCTCTTTCAGTCCGAAGAGAAGAACCTCGTCTCGTGCCCGGTGCTATTCTGACAAATGTATCCTCCATCAAAGTCAGTCAGTCAGGCAGTCTTTTATGTAGTGATTAGCCTCTTTCTACTTCTCTGAGGAGTCATTGTGTAATGGATGAATAAGAGCCCACCTGGGAGCAGTTAATAGTCCCTGATAGACTCTCTGTTCAAATGTCAGCTACAAAAACACACGCGCGCGCACTCGCCAAACCGCACTCGCACAAACATACGCAGATGTAGCGATGTCAATCCTCCCTCCCCTGTAGCTCCACCGACTCTGACAGGGGGGATCCGGTGTTAAGGTCAGCCGGCTTAATTACAGAGGATTAGTACCAGTCTAATTGAAATCTTGGCTTGCACTAAACGGCCGTGATTGGCAGTGGCTGAAATAATAATGAACCTGAAGACCAATTATGTGCCGCGGGGTCTAATGTACAGCCAGATACTGTATAATTCATGTGCAGCTAAAAGTTAAACGTGTTTCCTTTTAAATCGTCGGAAAAGGTGAAGCCCGTAATTACGACGTTGGGTTTGCTTTTGCTACAGATCGTGAGTACAAAGACGGTAATTAATGAGCGTAATGCGGAAGATAGTGAGGATTCCAGAGAAAGGATTAGATGAGGACGCATGCATCATTCATCGGTTCGAGGCGCAGGTGACTGGAGCCCGTTTCCGTAACTCTGGGCACGAGCGGCGCGTTCTGGACGGTGCTCTGGCGCTCGGGGCGGACGCAGAGAGAGAGCAGCGATTCACCGTTCATTTATTCATCGCGGGGCAGGTTACGAATTCATCAAACAAAAGAGAGAGAATTTATGTTTCCAGAATCAAAAGCAGATTGTGGCGGCTTTGGGGTGACAGGAGTTCAGTTGGGTGGAGTGTTTGTTCGCTGATCTGAAGGTTGGCGGTGCGATTCCAGCTTCCACAGATGATTGTTGCTGTTGTGTCCTTGGGCAAGACACTTAACTCACCTCACCCCCAGTGTCTGTGTGCACTGGTGTATGAATGTGCGAGTAGTTTCTTGACGTAAAGCGGTTTGAGTCCTATATAAAAATGTGACTATTTATAATCATGTTTTTTTTGGATTTTTACCAAAGATGAACTACCCACCCACTTGAGATCAGACCAGATGCCCTACCTTAAACAACACTATTCGTGGTCAATTACAGACATATCCTGCCGATCGATTAGTCGACAAAAAAGGGGCGTGGCTAAAGTTCCCAAAACTATTACGTATCTCAATGTATTTAACCCAAACTGAAATAATTGTAACCCTACAACTGTACTGGAGTTCATGCCAAAACAACCATTTATACAGAAAAAAGTACTAACAAACA
The DNA here is from genome assembly GCF_009829125.3 of Periophthalmus magnuspinnatus. Taxonomy (NCBI): domain Eukaryota; kingdom Metazoa; phylum Chordata; class Actinopteri; order Gobiiformes; family Gobiidae; genus Periophthalmus; species Periophthalmus magnuspinnatus. The sequence continues at coordinate 4,068,543 of NC_047126.1, read as the reverse complement.
ATGTATTTATATAAAGATACAGTGGTCCCTCGTTTATTGTACAGGTTATGTTCTAAAAATAACATGCAATAGATGAAATCCACAAAGTATCAGCTTTATTTTTACATTATTCTATATGTTTTTTGCTGTAAAACCCCTCACCACACACTTTATACACTTTTCTCACACAGGCGTTAACATTTTCTCACATTTCTCTCTCGTTTAAACACAAAGTTCAAACCTTCGTAGGCGTCTTTGTCGGTGCAGAACGTTTCATCGACATTGTGGGTTTTGTCGGGGAGAAAACAAATTGCAAACGTACAGCACTTCAGAGTCACACTGCGATCCAACGTTTATGTAAATTTGTCTGAACACATTGTGAGGAGACTGATGGACAATGGTCTACAGTCCAACAGCCAATCAGGACGCAGAACACAATGCATGTTCATACGCCGCAAAAAAAGGCATCCACGAAACAGCGAGACCGCAAAAGGTGAACCGCGATATAGTGAGGGACAACTGTACATTAAACTTGTGAATCATGAGTTTAATCTGCCTTTTTAACTTCCAGAAATACCAGTTCTACCAGGTATCAGTCCAAAAAGCGATGAACCAACTAATTTCGGTTGACGCCATCGATTAACCAAACGATTTAAGGTTCACAGCCGTATTATCCAGTTTCAGGAACAGCACCTGTGTGAATTATGAGTTATTATTGTCTATTTTACTATGAATCTAGAACATATAATCTTTGAAACAATATGATTTACAAAGTAGAGACTTGTGGAACTGACTTTGAAGTTCTCAGTTAACCAAGTCCAGCCCCAAAGGGAGGAGTTTTTAGAGTGAATCTGACCTCACTGTTTGCTTCATTATACTTTTACTCCATTACTAACATCATTATAGGTCGTTATGGCCCTATTGCGTATTGGCCGTCTCATCTGCCGTGTTGTTAAGTACCTGATTAGCATTTAAAACTCCTCGCTTTGGGTCTGGACTTCATTAACTCAGGTTAGGATAAAGCCCAGAACTTCAACTTTTATCGATAAGTCAAGTGTTTTTTTACAATTTGACAAGACGGTATATCCTGAAATGGAGGTAAAGAGCAGGGAATTGTTCTGGCGTTTATTCTGCGTCTTCGCTCACATCTCGATTTTCAAGAAACACATTTATTTAACCGTTAACGTTTCCATCTAGAAACTTACGAGAGAAAAACCCTGCATGTTTTTCATTTCATTTCACCGCCTTATGCAGAGAAGGCCTCACTCGGGATCAGTGGTTCCCATGATTGCGAGATGGGGGTTTGTCTATGAGCTGTGAAATTATCTGGAGGTCTGACAGTGGAAAGAGCGAAGCGGGGAGAAGGTCCAAATGAAACAGAGCGTTGTGTGGAAAGCTCCGTCAACAACAGGAGGCTTGAGTTTCACGTCTGACCTCTGGGCTGCTTAACTGTTCTGCTGCTGCCGCGTGCCGTCTCCCGCACCGTGTCCTAACACATGTCGGTGTCAGTGTCACTTACACCTGCCCTCTGTGACACAAACACCCGAGCTGCTCCTGCGCTCAGACAAGACGCAGCATATAACACAGCAAAGTACAGTAGATACGGTGTAAGGAAGTGTCAGGGAGGATATTACTCAAGTTAGTAAGTACTCAGTGATTGTGTAACTTAGATAAAAGTGAAAAAGTGTAGACTAAGGTTCAGCGCTTTGTTTATTTTGAGGAGTTGTTGGTTTAACGTTTAACTAACTTCAAATGTTCTATAATTGTCTGTACAAAGAGTGTTTTGTGTGCATAGTGCTGCTGTGTTACATTTACGTTTGTGTTATCGCTGCTGTACTTTTCCCCGTCTCGCAAACTGTGTAACATCAACCTGCCGAGCGACCAAAAATGGAAATTAGCCACGTTTAAATGTTCATTAATCTGTGCTGGCCCTTTACAAATAAATTAAGCGAGGGAAAAAACTAAGAAAATGTGTATTTGAAAGAGAAATATTGCAGAACTACTATAATCGCTATTGTTCTTACTGTTAAACTCTCTAACCCGTGCTCCCTGAGGTGCAGCGGTTTAAGGTGTTGCACATATGCGGTTACCACTTCGTCGCCATCGTGAGTCTGTCTCCAAGCCGCAAGCCTCTCCTCTCTTTCCCCATTTCACATTACGACTGTCCTCTCCAATAAAACCTTTGGGCCCCTAAAAGCAGAGATGGAACCGAACAAAGTAAAAGTCGGAAAGGACTTTACTTAAGTAGATTTTGGAGTGGATACTTTTTACTTTTACTGAACTACATTTGAGAGCAGTGTCTGTACTTTCTACTCCATTACATTTCTGAACTGGACTGAAAAGTAAAAGTATTTTTTTTAATTATTGTTTGACACCTGCTGAAAAGTCTGAGGGTTTATTTTTAACACGTTCACAATTTGAGCAGAACTAAACAAATAAATAAATAATACAAATAAAAACAGCGAGAAAAAAATGACAGATTCAATTGTTTGAAAATTCAGCACGAATCTTTAACAAAATCACTACATTTTAAGCTATAAGACCTCAAAATGTGCACGAAATACTTTTACTTTTTACTCATTAAGTACATTTTTAAACTTTACTTTAATACTTTTACTGACAGATTTTTTCCATATGATACTTTTAGTTGAGTATTTTTTTCTCTGTGTACTTTTACTTTAGTAACAAAACTGAGTACTTCTTCCACCACTGCCTAAATACAAAAACAAAAGCCAAAAACGACCTAACGACGCATCAAAAATATGTTTACGTGTAACCCATTGACTATTTTTAAATAAAACTTCAACTCAAACTAATGAAAAGATGAATGAAAACATTTTTTAATAACTTTCCGCCATGAAATATACCACTCAAGCTTCAACTGATACTTCTTTGCTGCAACAAAAAAATAAAAAATAATAATAATATAATAATAACAATAACAACAACACACATCTTCACATGCATTTGCGCTGTCTTAAATAAATGAAGAAACCCCTTAGATAATTGTTCCCAGAGCGTCTCAGACTCGTAATCACGTCCTGAATGTGTCCCTCCCCAGGTAGATGAAAAAGAATGCATCACCGCTGCCTACGAGGGGCTGTGTTTGAAGTGAGCATTTGCATAATGTAAGGCCACAGAATCAGCATTGTGGCGCCGTATGCTCCTCGTCCTCGTCTTATCTTTCCGTCTAGTTGCCTACGTGCCCCTCTCTGTCACTGCTATCTATCCTATTGTATTTTTTCGCACCACTTGTACACACCAAACACCTCTTTGCCGTCTTGTTCTCTTGGTTTATTATGTCCATGTTTCCATTTTGTCGGCAGCGGGATTGATTGAAACCGGAGCTGTTAAAAGGCCGCGTGCACGGGCGGGAGAAGAGGCAGCGGCGCGGTGTGTGTCTCGCGGACAAGGGGCTACGGCGGCTACGGTTCGATGGGCCACTACCAGAATTAGCAACTCCTTGGCGAGCTTCAGCGCTAGGATTTCCCGTTAATGAGGCTCAGTGTGGTCGAGGTGGTCGCGAGGGATTACGAGTGAAAAAAAAAACAACAAAAAACAACAAAAAAAATGGGGAAAATTCAAACTGACGCCATTGTAGATCAAATGCAAGATACAGGATGTCACGATTTGAACATATTCTGTCTATTTATAACTTCTATGCTAAAGATGACTCACGATCCTCTTCATCCTTCCATGTGCGCAGCCGGGAAGACTCGAGAATTCGTTTTGAAAAGGCGATTTGCTCTGTAGACTCGTGATTGTCGTGAATACATGGGTTTTTTTGTTCGGTTTGAGTTCATGTGTCTTTGATCCTACACCTCTCCGGCTCCCTCCCTGTGTGGCTCCCTCCTCTCTCCTTAACTCTGCCACTTTAGCTGAATGGGATAGACTTGCTGCCTTTGATTTCTCTTATCGCGGCGGAATGACTCTTCATGTTTGATTTAACTGCCTCGGATGGGCATGAATTCGCGTTTGATTGGCCGTCTCACAAAGGTGTCCTGCCTGATTGGACTATTTGGCTCATAAAAAGGGAGTATAAAAAAGAAGTTTGCTTGGATTTTGTATTGACTTGCTATCTGAAAAGTTGTTTTTGGAATATGAAAAGAAATCTTATATTTTAACAAGTTTTCAGAGGTTTCAGACATGGTTTTGTCTAAAATATAGTGGACAGACTAAGACGATTTCATATTCAGTAAAGCGGATTTATGAAGAGAAAGGCTTTATCAACGACAAAAATACCATTACATACAGTACATTACAATCTGGAGGGTGTTTTTGTGTTCAATTTTGGGAAAAATACTAAATCATAATGCAAAAAAGTGTCTGCCCAGAAGTGAGGAAGCGACTTGGATGAGCTGCCAAACGTCTTCACTCTAAAACTTTTGTCCAGTTGACAGATTTTAACTTTTTTTTTTGCTTTGGATCATTCCTGGACGACTGAGGGATTACACATACGACTAATGAAAAAAGTGAATGATTCAGATATCGTAACACAGTGTCGCACAGGTTGACGTTTGTAAGACTGTCCAAAAACATGCGTAAAATGTCAGATACACTTTCGTATTTCCTATATATCGTTCATATTTTCGTCCTCAGTGTCTCTTCTCCTTCCGTCCACTTCAGATCCGACTTGCAGAGATAACACGTCTCCAAAACTTTTCACCTGCTGCCTTTGTTCTTCACAGAGGACCAGCTGCCTGCGGGGTTCCCCACAATAGACATGGGTCCCCAGCTCAAAGTGGTGGAGCGCTCTCGGACCGCCACCATGCTCTGTGCTGCCAGCGGTAACCCTGACCCAGAAATTACCTGGTTCAAGGACTTCCTGCCCGTCAACACATCCAACAACAATGGGCGTATTAAGCAGCTCCGCTCAGGTAACAACCGCATTTATCCAGCCATTCATTGCTGTCCTTTTCAGTCCCTTTGCTTTTATCTCTACCTAAAGGTCTACCCCCGCGGCTCCTGCCTTTGACCACTTCCTGAAGCCGCTCGCTATTATCCGCACTCAATTTCTAACTTTTCAGTTCCTATGTATGTCCCCTGGGTTATTTTTGGCCCTGGTTCACCTCTTTCTTAGCCCTCACTGATCTTACTGTGGTTATTGGCTGCCCCTCTCCGTCGCTGCTGTAGTATTAGTTGACTGTGTATGATTGCCAAACCCTTTCTAAACTTTCTCAAAGCCTTTTTAAAGTAAACTTCTTCTTCCCGTTTTTTTTTTTCTTTTCTTTCCAAACTCTCTGAGGTCTTCCTGCACGTATCACCATCACGAAGGGTTTCATTTTGCTCTGAGAGAAAAACATTATAAGATATTTGTTCTGACAGTTCACATCAATACGCCGCTTTGTCTGTTTATAATCCGAACCGGGTTTTTGCGAGGTAAATCCAGGTGATGGTGGCACGTTTTTGTGGGAATGGCCTCGCAAAGATAGCTCACTGCTGTGACTAAACAAATAACCTCTTATTTTCCTCGGATCCGAAGCTCGTCTCTGTGTGGGACAAATAGACAACCAGCATTTGAACTTGAAGAGTACATAAACAGTTACTCAAAGGCGACCCACAGTTGCTGTTCCAGTCACTTTGGTCTGGTTCTATGTGTTTTGTGAAGCCACAGTAGTGTGTAATATCCAAACTTGATTTCCGCAGCCCCTCCCTCTCAAGTTTTGACCCTGTTCTGTGATTGGACACCCAACGCTCTCGCTCAATGAGGAAACCTTTGCTTCTGCCCCTTCTGCCCCTTCTGCAGCTTACCCCTAGTGCACAAAATCCCTTTGCATCTTTATAATACATGCAAACTGATTATTTTATATACATAGTGCTACGTGTAAATCATATCATAATAGTCTACAAAGATAAGTAAGGTTTAACTTATTAACAAAAATGCTTTTCGAAAATGTTTCAACTCGTCTGTGAAACCCAGTTGTGGAAACCAAATGTAATGCCCTGCTGTTTCTTTTCTCTCTGTATCTTTTTAACCACAGAATCCTTTGGTAAGTTTGTCTGTTCCCAGGCCCACAGCCTCACTGTCCACTTCTCTTATTTACTTCTTCACTAATCCTTCAACTGTTGCCGCTGCCGACACTCTCCACCCCTTTTCAGAAATACCATGCACCCTACTAACTGTCATAAAGACAATTATCTATAGCTCAGAGGCACACTGTCATTCTTAGAGACCCCCGGACACGCACAAACACGCAAAAACATCCGCTTGTCACCCTAGAGCTAGCTGGCCTCACCTTCACCTGTGCACCTCCAGCTTTTCCACGCCCAAAGTTAATAACGATAACTCTCCCACCACTTGCCTACTTCCTGTCCCCTCCCACTGACTCAACTCACTCACGCCATTACTCCCCCCACTCCACTGTATAGAGTTACCAGTCAATAGGCCATCAGGTTTAGAGGGCTGTTAGCTAGGCCTGCGCTGGAGCCACTGGAGGGAAATCAATGGCTACCAGGTTTCAGACTAGACCTGGTGTTATGTGTAGGCTGTGCTGTGCAGTTTGGCCAACATGTACAGGAAAAAGAATCAAACTGCAGCCACCAATCTTTAAGTCTGATACATACACGACTATTGTGTAAATGTATATATGTTCTCTGACAGGGGGATCAAATAAATATGTTTGTAGAGTTATTTAGTGCAGTAGTACCTAACTACTAAACTATTAAAATAAAATAAAACTACTACACTAGACCTCGGTTAGACCCCGTTTAGACCTGGTTTAGACCTGGTTCAGACCTGCTTTAGACATGGTTTAATTATGGTTTAGACCTAGTTTAGTCCCATTTCAGATCTGGTTTAGACCTGGTTTAGACCTGGTTTAGTCCTGGTTTAGATCTAGTTTAGACCTGGCGTAGACCTGGCGTAGACCTGGTTTAGACCTGGTTTAGATCTGGTTTAGACCTGGTTTAGACCTGGTTTAATTCTGATTTAGACCTAGTTTAGACCCAGTTTAGTCCTGGTCTAGACCTGGTTTAGATCTGATTTAGATCTGATTTAGCCCTATTTCAGACCTGGTGTAGACCTAGTTTAGACCTGGCTTAGACCTGGTTCAGACCTGTTTCAGACCTGGTTTAGACCTAGTTTAGATCTAGTTTAGACCTGGCTTAGACCTGGTTTAGACCTGGTTTAGTTCTGGTTTAGACCTGTTTCAGACCTGGTTTAGACCTGGTTTAGACCTGTTTCAGACCTGGTTTAGACCTGGTTTAGACCTGGTTTAGACCTGGTTTAGACCTGGTTTAGACCTGTTTCAGACCTGGTTTAGACCTGGTTTAAACCATAGAACTGCTGCTGTCTCTAATCCTAATGGCAGTTGTTGAAGTGACTGTGTATTTATTCAAGTACGTGTATGGAAAAAAAAGAACATCTCTATTTTTGAGAATCTATCTTTAATGAGTTTTGGCCCTGCCAGTTTTCTACTTGAATTTGCCTCCAGTTTTAGTGTTAAGATTTTAGAATCTATAGTATACACAGCCTGGCTCAGTCGTGTATATAGTGGCACACGGCCTCTACAGTTTCCCCAGTTACAGTCCTTTATCTGCACGTCGGCTCTGTAAACACACTCCTCTCTCTTGGGCCACATTCACCTGACATTTACCACTGATGCTTTAGATCATCTCACTTTTTCCAATTGTCTGGCATATTAGAAGAAAGCGCCACAAAGACAAAAATCAATACAAATATGATTCAGTTTGTTAACGTATCGGACTTGGAATTTTCCTTACAAAAACATAAAACAACACAATAAAATCTAATCTATTTGAGGTATTTACTTGGACAATATCAAGGTAAATATACTGCATCAGACGAACGAGATTAGATGGAGACTTTTACTTTAAGAGGCCTTATACACTACAGCCACATATGCCCCAGCAAAGTCAATGGAGATGAATCGATAAGCTATCTCCTTATCTCTCTGTCACTCTATCTGTCCTCCTCTGCTCTATCATTTATTATTCTGTCTGCCTCTTGTTTTTCTCTCCACAACAATACAAGATCTATATTTTAAGTCTCCTATTTTCAAGCACACCCTGCCCCAGCCTTTACTTTCAGAATCCCTCCCTTGCCCCCCTTCCCCTTTTGTGGTACTAACATTTTCTTCTTCTTGTTCTTCTCTAATCTCGTGCATTCATTGCTCACTCAGGTGGCACGCCCATACGAGGTAAGACTGCTGGGAGGACCAACATGACACACTGGCCTGATTCCATTCCAGCCCCTGCACTCTGCTTTTTTGCCGTAGTCTGAAAGCAATTACAGATTTGTTGGAATAATATCTATTTTGTAGAAGTATCTCCGAGGTTTTTTGACGTAGATAGAGACACAGATACATAGACCATCCTCTTAAAGAAGACGTATTATGCTTTTTTCAGGGATTTAGTCTTGCTTTTTCATATTTAAATAAGACGTATTGCGCTCGTGTCTGCTGTATATCATTCATTATGTCATATTTTGGACATTTAAAATCGCAATATTGATCTAAAGTGACTTAATAAAAGAACCAAAATGACCCAGTGCGGCTGATTCTCACAGATTAAGAAAATAAAACTGGAGAATGAAGTAAGTACAGAGCAGTGGGCGCATACGGGTGGCAGTGAAAACGGGGGTTTATCGACAATATGGCGTCTTGAAAATAAGAATAAAGATGCACGAGTCACTCCAAATACAACGTCGAGATGGTAAAAGAGAAGAGGAAACAACTAAAACATTGTTAAAAGCTCTGAGAAGTCGATTTAACATGTGTAGATCATCATAAGTTTACGTTTTATTCACTGCAAACTGCATTATAGATCGATAATAACTTAATAAACAAAACAGTTCAAAACATTTTATGACTTCCTGTCTTAATTTTTCCAATAATCCCAACTAAATACAGGATTGTGGGCGGGGATAGGGGGTAGATGAAAGCTGGAATCTCTCAGCACTTAAGTCTTAGATGCATGAACAATACAGGATTACTCAAACATCCCTGAATCGATCAAAAATAAAACTTTAATTAAGCTAATGATACGAGAACACAGTTAAAACAAGGTTAAAAGCTCATTAAAGTTCATTTTGCATAATACGTCTCCTTTAAGTGATCAAGGCCCATTAAACTTGGCCATGCTAAATGTTAACATGATTTACATACAAGTGTTACTTAGCCTCTTGAATCGTAGCCCGTGCACTGACATAAGACTAATTTCGACTCGTTTTCATTTGCATAAAGAGAGCATAATTAACTGCCCCGTTAGTCGGCCATTTTGGTGACACTCCAGATCTGCAAGTGCAAGAGACGGAATAAGAATTAAGCAGCATTCCCTATTGTGTTCATCTCTTCATGTCAGTGTTTGTGTGTACTTCTTTACATCACCATCAAATAAATGTGTAAAACTTTATAGCATGTTTTTTTTTTTTTGGTTTTGTTTTTTAATTTTGATCTTTTTTTGCATTTTGAGGTGGCAAAGCGATCTCAGACTTTCACCTCAAATGATTTGTTTTTCTCACATTTTTACTGTCACATTTTTTCCTTCACTTTTTTGGCGGGTCCTGGCCTGAGTTTGACCCGCGCCTTTTATTCTACCTTGTCTGTATTTGCCAGATCAAACGTCCTGGTTCTGTTTTCCCTCCCAGCTGTTATTCACTCAGCCTGAAAAGTACAGATGGCAACATGACTCCAAAATACACACACAGACATTTTGCTCATAGTTTTGACCATTTCTCTTTTCTCTCATTACGGATAAAAAGCCCCAAACAACCACTTTTTTGATAAAGTTTTTGTGGGCGCTTTTTTGCCTCACCACGTACCATCTTTAAAGAACGCTCTGGTTGACTTTTTTGACAGTTTTTCTGATTTCAGGGAGTGTGAACACACCGGTCCCTTTCCAAGGCTTTGCGTATGTCGTTCCATTTTTTAAAGTGTTGGCCTCGGCCTGAGGTTACATGATGTTTTTACCTCCTTATGGGCTGTGTTTTAAATGACATCACACTCCTGATCCCAGTGGTGGATCCGTAACGTTACAGCAGAAATGTATAACTCCCTAATTCCGCTTCATCTCAGTTTTCAGCAGATTTCAAACATTCTGACAAGATTTCTTCACATTTTCGATGCTTGTTTGTTTGGCTGTGCCTTGCATGAAGACTGTGATCCTTTTTCTTGAATAACTGTTTTTTGATTTTGGTATTTTCACGATTTTGAATGAAGCAAATTGTTCTTGTTTTAAATTATTTGCTGCTGATATCTCTTTTTGAAAGAGTCTTTGGCTTGATTACTTATTTTGAAACCTTTTACAAATTCCTATCATATATTGTGTTTTATTTATTACATTTTAATGGATGTACTTAGTGTGATCACTCCTCTTCTATGTGACTGTCCCTCCTCTGTCTCTGTCCCTGTCTCCACTTCCTGCTCCTGTCGTGCAGGTGCACTCCAGATCGAGATGAGCGAGGAGTCAGACCAGGGCAAGTATGAGTGTGTGGCCACCAACAGTGACGGCACACGCTACTCCACTCCAGCCAATCTCTACGTCAGAGGTAAGTCGTGGGCTTTCAGGGGCTGTTTCAATGTAAATGAGTAGAAAGCAGAAAAACACTGTGTAGTCATATTATCAGGTAGATAAATCATTTTAAAATACAAACTGGTGCCAAAGCATTGCAGTTGAACCCTGTTAATGAAAGGTTTAGAGGGACATTGATGCATAAATAATCATTTTACTTGGTTTTGTTTTGATTAAAGACAGGGTGTCTACTTAAAAATAATAATTTAGCTTTAAAACACGTATAACAAACTTTAGTTTCTTCTTCACATTCAAGGAAGTATTTTTTCTTTTTGAGAAATGTTGCTGCTGTCTAAATGTTGAGTCTGTTATTTCAGAAGACAAGATAGGAAAGTCATGAATAAATGTTTCCTCACTTCAAGTGAAGGCTGGGCCAGCGCTCACTCAGGCTATTAATCTCTGTGCCCTCCTGTCTTAGCCTTTAGACCTCAGAGAAAAAAACGAATCATTGTCTGGTTGAAACTTGTTTTTCTGCAAATCTGACAAGCATCACCCGTCCTCAGGCTCCGTGTCTCTGCACAGTCCCTCAACACACAGTCTCACAATCCCAACGCTTCAAATGTTGGAGTGTTGGACACAACTTTATACCTCAGGCCTTCTTGTGTCTTGTGTCTGTCTGCGTGGTAAAAGATATACGGCTAAACTGAACAACAAACTTACATCTGCAAACCCTCTTTATATACTTACTTGGTCTGTATAGTAAAAAAAAATTGAAATTATGGAAAATCAGACAAAAAAACTGTTGCTTTTGACATGATACATATATTACTGACTCACTGACACACAACAAAGTTTACAGTGGTAATGTTATAGTCGTAGTAATAGTAAAAGTAGTTGTAGAACACATCAAGTTCTTCTTCCACCTCTGACTTTCTCAACACATCACCCGCTGTATTCTTTTCTTCTCCAAATTCTTCTGCCTTTCAGTAGCCACCTCTAGGATGCCCTTTTGTCTAACTTGTTGTCTCTTCTCTAACATCCTTCCTCCTCCTCCTCCACCTCCTCCTCCTCCTCCCTCCACCTCATCTCTGCAGAGCTACGAGAAGGTTGGTACAGTAATCACGGCTCCTTTGAGAATGCCTTTTTTCCATTAAACTGTGTGTTTGTACCTTTGCCGTGCTGAGTTCTTTTCCTCATCGTTTTATTCAGAGTTTTTGTGAGTGCATGTGTGTTTGTGTGTGTGCCGTGAGTACCTTTTGTGAGTCAGATCATAAAATATTTAATGTAGCACACCTAAAAACATCATGAATAAAACATTTTGATATCACATGCACCCCAGCGCAGATGTACCAGACTGTTTGGATGTTTCTGAATGCTACAAAACTTCATCTCAACCCTTACGCCACATAAAATAAAACTCTCTCAGTGTGTATAAACTAATCTACATTATCTGCTTTTTTTCCCCCCTTCCAGTACGACGAGTTCCACCCCGTTTCTCCATTCCCCCCGCTGATAGTGAAATCATGCCCGGAGGAAACGTCAACATCACCTGCGTGGCTGTAGGCTCCCCCATGCCGTACGTGAAATGGATGCTGGGGGCGGAAGACCTCACGCCGGAAGACGATATGCCGATCGGACGCAACGTGCTGGAGCTCACCGATGTGCGCCAGTCCAATAACTACACGTGTGTGGCCATGTCCACTCTGGGGGTCATCGAGGCGGTGGCGCAGATTATTGTAAAAGGTAGGTTCATTAAAGAGTCATGCGGTGGAAATGGTGGGATGACCTTGCCTCAAGTAAAATTTGCACCAAAACATATTCATCAAACTGAGGCTCATTAGTAAATAGAAAACCTTTAGAATGTTAAATATAAAAAAAAAGGATTCTTCATTTTTCCTTGAGTCAGATTTAGATTTAGCAAGTATCTGACAAAATTGCTATGAACTATCTTGCTTGTGTGTTTGTTTTTACGATTAATTCAAGTGGAACTCTTGTGTATTTCTGTTTGCAGCTCTCCCAAAGCCTCCGGGGATCCCTGTAGTGACCGAGCGAACAGCAACCAGCATCACCCTGACCTGGGACTCCGGCAACCCTGAGCCAGTGTCCTATTACATCATACAGGTACAATTCACAACTGCCAATGCCAAAGAGAAATTTATTTAAGGTCTGGCTTAAATTTTAAATAACAGAAAGGTTTAAAGCAGATCTATTATGCAAAATCGACTTTTAGAGCGTTTAACCTTGCTGTAGTTGTTTTCCCTTCTCATTTGCTCTGTTGAAGTTGTTTTTGGAGTGATTTGTGCATGTTTGAATGAGTTTTAATTGCTTATTTTTAAGACGCCATATTGCCGATCAATCCCTGTTCTCACTGCCACTGTGACGTACTTTCACTGCCTGGCCAAAACAAAAGTTGCCACCTGGATTTAACTAAGCAAATATGTTGGTGTCGCTGCATTTGGTCCGGTCTAGGTTCAGCAGAATGAGGTCAGCTGACACCTGAATAAACTGAATGACCAGGTTATTACATCAATGAATTTGTTCTTCCCTGATGACACGGGCGTATTCCAAGATGACAATGCCAGGATTCATCGGGCTCAGATTGTGAAAGAGTGGATCAGGAGCATGAGACGTCATTTTCACACATGGATTGTCCACCACAGAGTCCAGACCTTAACCCCATTGAGAATCTTTGGGATGAGCTGGAGAAGCTTTGTGCAGCGTCAGACTCTTCCATCATCAATGCAGCATCTTGGTGGAAAATTAATGCAACACTGGACGGAAATAAATGTTGTGACGTTGCAGAAGCGAAACCGAAACAATCAAAGCTAAAGGCAGAACAACAGAATATTAGAGTGTGTGACCTTTTTTTATTGGCGACTTTTTTTTTGGCCAGGCAGTGTACTTCGTTCTTCAGTTTTATTTTCTTAATCAATAGCAGCGTTGTGCAGTTATTTTGGTACAAATGAAAAAAAAATCTGCTACTCATTAACGTGATCCGCTGCTGTCCATAGGAGGAGCCGACAGCTACACGGCTCTTTGTTGTGATGATCTTTCCAACAACTTCAGCTCCCATTGGACACCGCAGTTTTCTAACGCAAAAGTCGGCGAACAAATGTGCAAACTATAACATAATGATCCTCGTGTGTCATAGATTATAACTCTAGAGCAGACACGAGCACCATACGTCTTCTTTAAGATCTTCCAGCATTGAATTATTGTCCATTCGCAGCATCGTGCCAAAGGCTCAGAGGATCCATATAAAGAGATTGATGGAATCGCCACAACTCGCTACAGCGTGGGTGGCCTTAGCCCTTATTCCCACTATGATTTCCGGGTGGCAGCTGTGAACACCATCGGTCAGGGTCCCTCTAGTGACGTGGTGGAGGCGCGCACGGCGGAGCAAGCCCCCTCTTCTCCTCCACGACAGGTGAGATTAATGTTGCGCTGGATGTATGATTTACCTTTAGCTTTGTGGTTTACGTCCCTCTGTTACTGCTGGAATAATAAAATGTTCCAATGACTGAAGAAATATTTTGATGTTCATTCAATTCAGTTTTATTTATACAGAACATTTAAAATACAACTTAAGCTCCCCAAAGTGCTTCACGCAAAAAACCTGAAAATATGACGCACAGCCAAAGAACAATAAGACAATAAAACACCAAAAAGTCTAATCTAGCTAGAACTAAACGCCAAGAAGAGGAGGTGGGATGAGGTGTTGACTAAATGTTTTGTGATGGAAGCGTTTTTTTCTGTTTCTTTCATTTGTGTTTTGTGTCTTGAATTGTGTGAAGCTCTATCTAAGTGTTATGTATTATTATTATCATTATCTTAAAGTGTTTGCCTTTCTCTCGCTCTTATTCCATCCCATTTGCAGGTCAGAGGTCGTATGTTGAGCACTACTACAGCCATTATTCACTGGGATGAGCCCGAGGAGCCGAACGGGCAGGTCGTGGGCTACAGAGTGTACTACACCACGGACAACCTGCTGCCAGTCAATCAGGCAAGGAGCTGTGTTGACCTGTTTCACTTTTAATAACAAAACAAAACTGGCAGAGTGTTTTGTTTTTGATGAGGAAACATTATAACACAGATCAGGAAACTGTGTAATATGGGCCTTTTAATTAAATAACCAGCTGAATAAACATAAATCTCAAACATGAGCGAGCCATGTCGGATTACACCTCGGTTTGTGTGTCTCTGATGTGCAGTGGGAGAAGCAGATGGTGCGCAGTGCCAACTTCATCACTATCCAGAGTTTGACTCCTAACAAGACGTATTACATCAGGGTTCTGGCGTTCACATCTGTGGGAGATGGACCTCTGTCTCAGGACCTGCAGATTATTGCCAAGACTGGAGGTATGAGATTCTATCAAAATATATATATTAAAAGGTGACAATTAGTAAGTTTCAGTTAGTAATTAGTTATTCTGTGATGCTGTAGTTCCCTCTCAGCCCTCGGAGTTTAAAGGTGAAGCCAAATCTGAGACCAGTATCCTCCTGTCGTGGGTGGCGCCCCCTCAGGGAGGTCCTGACCACCAGATCACCGGGTATGAGCTGGTGTACCGACGATCTGATGAGACAGAAGAGGTTGGGAGTAAATCTTATAATCACTAAAAACACTATTTACCCCGATACCAAATGTAGTATTTGTTTGTTGGTGTTGTTTATTCAACAGAAGAAAGTCAGCTTTGAGCCAACCACTTCCTATCTCCTCAAAAACCTGAAGCCGTTCTCCACCTACACTTTCCAACTGGCTGCCAAGAGTAAACATGGAGTTGGAGCTTACACCAATGAAGTGTCCATAGACACGCCTCAGACGCGTAGGTCACAGTGTGTGTGTGTGTGTGTGTGCGTGTGTGTGCAAGAGTGTTTTTTGGTTTTCTCTGCTGACAGTGCAAAAACTTAAAACTTAAACTTAAAAAGCTTTCACTTCAGATGGAAGCAACACAACTTCAGAGACATTTTGACTTTGATCAATAATGAATACAAACTACTGAGCTGATTTAATGTTCAGATTATTTAAAAGAATTTGTAATAGTTTGACAAAAATATGAAGTTATAGTTATTCATTTATTTTTGTATCGTCGCAGAGAGCCAAAAGCTACAAATGACCTCAGATTTGATCATTCATTTCTTAATTTCCTAGTTAAATTTTTTACTAAATTAGACCTGACCAAACCTAGAAGCTTAAATCCACATAAATAATCATTACTCCAGTTTGTTTCAAATCAATCTGAGATCTTTAAAAAAAACAGTAAGGACAAGGTAAGACGCCCAAAGTTTAAGTAGAGAAATCCGTCATGATGGCTTGAATAGACTTTATGGACGAGAGTTATGGTCAGGTATGTTTATGTGTAGTCACTGTTTCGATGTCGCATTTATCAAGTCATCCATCGTTTTCATTGGTCGAACAGAAGTCGACATTCCTCCTTCTCATCTCTGTGACTTTAGCCACAGATTTTCACATAAGAGCTTCTGTTTCCAGTGTTTTGTTTTCACTTTGTTTCTTTGTCTTTTGTTTCCTGTCTGTCATCTGCCATCCCATTACAAACCTTACCTTCACCTCTCCACCCGACAATAATAACTTTACACACATCCTGTTAACACTCACCACTTGCCTTCAAACTGGCAAATTAGTCCCTGCAGCACCTCCGCAGAATATCACATGCACCAGCCCCAGTTCTACCAGCATCCTGGTAAGTTGGGCGCCCCCACCTGTGGAGTTTCAGAACGGCATTCTGTCCGGCTACACAATCCAGTACTCCAACACCGAAGGCAACAAAACATTCAAAACAATCAATGGAATTTCACCGGAAAGTTCGTCCTTTCTTCTGGGAAGCCTGGAGAAATGGACAGAGTATGGGATAACAGTGCGAGCGCAGACGGAAGCTGGTGACGGACCTGAAAGCTTACAACTGCTAATTCGTACCGAGGAGGATGGTATGTTTCCAAACAAACCTCTCAGATAAGAGCCTTTTCCCTGCTAACCAAGGCTAACACCATACTAACAACTCCAAGCAAGTGTCTCTGTCTGTCCGCTGATGCCTTCGGACCTTCCTGGAACAGCTCCTCCCCGTTTTCCCTTGTTTAAGGTTTTTCAAGACAACCGTTTTTCTCCAGATTATGCCCTAACACAGTAGCAATAACCAAGTAACTCCTCAGCCCTACTTAACCCTGGCTGCCCTAACAACTGTTTCCCAAGATGCATTTTTCCCCAATGATTGAATCTATGTTTTTGAATGCCTTGTGTAACGTTTATAGTTCTGTATCTCCGTGTGGCTCTAGTTTTATTTACTGTACCTTTGAGGGAACGTTCAGATAACACACAGTGGTGAAGTGTTTTTGTTTTTTTTTAACTTTTTTGGCAGCAAGAGTTTTTTCTCAATAGTTTCTCTTTGACTGCCTGCCACTGTTTATCAGCCTCTGGCAACAAATCCCTTTTATCAGCCATTCTTATCGTTGTATACATATTCTTATCTTTTCTAGTTTTTTTGTTGTTGTTTTTTTAGTATTTTGGCTTTTTACCAAACATCCAAGCATTTTTTATATTTTTGGTGGCTGTATTTTTTCCACATTTTTCTCACAAAGAAATAATTTTTTGCTAACAAAGTGTGGGCTTTTTAAGTGAATTGTGACCTTTATTCCAAAATGCATTTGTAGTTCCAAGTGGCCCTCCTCGTTGGGTGGAGGCAGAGACAGTGAACGCCTCAGCTCTTAGGGTAAAATGGCGTGCACCGGCCCCTGAGCGGCAGCATGGTCAGATAAGAGGCTACCAAGTTCACTATGTGCAGATGAACTATGGAGAACCGCAGGGACAGCCCCTCATCAAGGACATCCTCACTGAAGATACACAGGTGTGGATTTTATGGTATTACTCGCTCTGCATCAGGCCTGTCACGGTAATCACTATAGCGCCTTATCGTTCAGTGAATGAAATTGTTATTTTTTGTTGTGACATGACAAGATTTGAGCTGAAAAGAGTTGAATATGTAACTTCTAACTGGCTAATTATTGTTTAAATGTCCTATGTTTGACAAAATTGACTCTTGTGAGCTTAAAGTCATGTTATACCCATATGTTCTGCTGTTTCCTCCTCAAAAACAGACCTGGAGTTGTGTTTTGTTTCATCCACACATGTTTTAGTAACTCTTTATTATTGGTCTGTCTACATCTCCAAAGCTAAAATGCTCTGTTCCACCTTGTGATGTCATGAAGTGGTAGTTTTCATGTGTGAATGAAACAAAACACACCTCCAGGTCTGTTTGTGATGAGGAAACATTACAACATAGATCAGAAAATATCATAATACAGGCTTTAACACAGATATTAGTTTGTTGCAGCTTGTGCCTTTTAACGATACAGTTTATTTAAAAAATAGTTTACTGAGATGAACCTGTTTTATTGTTATTGTGTCAGAGGCATAAATTAGTTTCAACATCATTGTTTATATCGTTATATTTCTCTGTAGCGATATATCGAGCTTCAAAAACGTGTTCTCGTGACAGGCCTGATCTCCATGCTCTTTCTTATATGTATATTTTAATCTTTCGAGCTATACCTTTCACTATAAATAAAGTCATACTCCATTGAAGTTGTGTAGTAAAAGGGTGAAAGCTTTTTGATGGCTACTCTTACAAATTGTTTGTCTTCTTTCTTCCCATTTGCCGGTTCCATTATTCAGTGGGGATCTGATGAGTCGACTGAATATGTAAGTATCACTTTCATCTTACCATCTTTTTAACAATTATTTGACCAAAGTGCGTTACATCAGAGTCAGGTCTATGCTAGTGTGAAAATAAAGCAATGATTTTGATAGTATTGTGTTTTGATTGCATCTTTTGCTATAAAGCGCCCTGTGGGTGTGGGTTAAGTGCTTTTCTTTGCCTGGCTGACTGTTGCCTGCTGTGTTCTGCAGGAGGTGGTTCTGGGAGACCTGAAGGCAGACACCTCGTACTCTGTGTCAGTGGGGGCTTACACCGCCAAGGGCGATGGTGCACGGAGCAAACCTGTCAGTGTGTGCACTGCTTTGCCATGTACGTATGCGTCTACACACAGATCATTAAAGCAGATAAAAGGATCTACCTAGACACTGGAATATGCTGAATCTAAAGGTCCTGTGCAAATAATAATAATTTTTAAAAAGGACATTTATCTAATCAAAGTGTGCATCATATTAAAGTGGCATCTGTTCATGAGTTTAAATGACCTGGTCACAAAAGCTGACACTCTTAATAGTGTTTGAAAGTGCTGCTTTGCTAATGATCATTAGTGGAACCATTGAGTGAGTCATCTGTCTAAATCCCTCATATGTTTCTCTGTGAAAAGGAAACCAGTAATTTAGTGCAATATTAATCAGCACTGCCTATTTTCTATTCTTCTTGGTTATAAATTATTGAGTCTGCAATTAACTTGCAATTATTTCGTCCCTTTCATCGCTCGCTGACTTCCTCTTGTGTTCTTCTCTTTAGTGCCGGAGATGCCCAAACTGATGGTTAGTGCCACTGAGGCGGGCACAGCCCTCCTGCAGTGGTACCCGCCTCCAAACCCTCCCACTCCACTGCTCGGGTATAGGCTCACTTTTGGTCGCATTGATGTCCTTCCTTTTACTGTGGTTGAGTTTCCAGCCAAAGAAAATCGCTACACGGCTCAAGACATTCATAAAGGAGCAAGCTATGTTTTCCGACTCTCTGCCCGCAACAAAATGGGATATGGTGAGGAAGCAGTGAAGGAGGTGAGCACTCCAGAAGATGCTCCGAGTGGATATCCAGAGAACATTATCGCCGAAGAAGCAGCTGCCACCTCTATGCGACTCGCTTGGAAAACAGTTCCCCTCATTGAACAAAATGGCAAAATCACAAAATACTCTGTGCTGTATAAGGACATAAACAGTCGAGGCAATGCCTCTGAAGCGGAGGTGCTCTCCCCAAAGTGCAGTGTGGTTTTGGAGGGTCTTACTCCAGACACAGTGTTTGAAGTCAGAGTGAGCGCATTCACAAATGTGGGCCAAGGGCCTTACAGCCCCAGTGTCCAGTTTCGGACGCAGCGGCTAGACCAAGGTAGGCCCCTCCCTCCCTCGTACGTCTTCAGTCCAAAAGGTGCTTCCTAACAGTCTTGCATACAAACAGTCATACCAGCAACACACAACACCCCAACATCTGAGTAACCACATTCTGAGTGTCCTTTTCGTTGTCTTGTCACTGTAGTCATAGACAGAACGTCTTTGTGCAAAGCAAGGTAAGAGCTCGAGGTCCTGGGTGAGTGTTATAGATATAGATTAAACTCTAAATCCCTTAAGTGGAGAACTATGGGACCAAACTCACTCACGCTACAGTGACAGAGCAGGTAATGTAATGTAATGGGCTAAAGTTCTGTATAATAATTGTCTCATTTTGTTCTTTATTGTAGTTTTTGCCACCAATTTCCGAGTGAAAGCTGCCATGAAAAACTCTGTGCTTCTTTCCTGGGAAATCCGAGATAAAAACCCCGTCCAGCCATTTACTGTAAGTTTACATGTGTTTTATCTACACTGATATATGATGTACTGGACATAAAAGCCTTACTTATGTTAGAAAACTCATCAGTCTGGTGTCACAGATGTTATATGAGCTTCTTTTAGGACCAGTGGACTCCACTGATTATGTGGTTAATGCCCTTATTCTGTCCTGCTCACCTTTGCCTCTTCTTCCTGGTGGCACGTCCGGGAATTAAGTGGGAATCCCATTCATTCCAATGGAGAATTTGGTTTTGCCAGTAAAATATGATATAAAATAGGTTGATTTGTATAAAATGTTCAATGTTTATGTGACCAACAAGTCAACGCACTGCACTGATTCTCTGGGAGTCTTTAAAATGCCTTTGTAGTCCGTTTAGAAGTCATTTGCTGTTAAGATCAGCAGCCAAATTAAATTCAACACAACCTGAATGACGATGGCGGGGCCCACGGCAACGTCTGGAATAAGGTGAATGTGTCTGTGCAGATCCTGTATGGGAAGGGCCAGTCTGTGGAAGTGGACGGGAAGCAGACTCAGAAGCTGATCACTGGTCTGGAGCCGGACACACAGTACTCGTTCCTGCTCACAAACCGAGCCAACAGCGCTGGAGGCCTGCAGCACCGCGTCACCGCCACGACGGCCCCAGACCTGCTCAAGACCAAACCAACGGTGGTGGGTAAAACCAATGCAGACGGTATGGTGACCGTGCAGCTGCCGACCGTCCAGACCACTGCTAAAGTCAGGTAATGATGACAGATGTGAGGCTTGTTATTAAAGCAATGAATTATTCAAATGATTGCCTTTAATGAGGTTTAAATGTGGAGATTTCGCTGATGTTGTTGTCAGTGGAATTGTTGCTAAGATCCAGTGAGGTCATTTCACTGTTTTGTTCACACAGCTGCGTTTCATTTAGTGGTCCACTAGGATGGATTTGTCTGAGCTGCCAGCAAAGCAAGTGAATAACTCCCAAATGAAAAACACAAAGCTGAAAATCTGCAGATGACCGAAAACAAATATTGTATAACTTTTTGTTTACCTGTTACATCAGCCGCATTGTTCAACTCCTTCATTGTGAACAGCCACTGAAATAGCCGCACTATTAAATACAGTGAAAAAAACGGCACCATGATGGGTCATTTTCACATATAAAGGGGCGCTATACTGAAGATAAATGACTGTAACACTTTGTACTTTACAGCCTGAAAGTACAGGTACACATGAATCATCTGGGGTCATCGCCCTTACTGTTTGGCTAGTACTTACAGAGCGCGTCCTACAACAAGACCCCGCCGTGGTGATGTTTTTGTTCTCACACAAGGGTTTAACACCAACTTCCTTTCCCAGATGTTTAGATTTATTGTGTATTGTTGCAGCTGTGGTAACACGTTGTAGTTGTAATAACATGTTAAAGGGCTGATGTTTCCACAGGCCTAACTGAAAAAGCAATCAGGTTTATGTGTGTTTCATCTGGACTCATCCCAGCGCGGACTCTGTTTCAGGGGCTACTATGTTGTGGTGGTGCCATTGAAGAGACAGAGAGGAGGCAAGTTTCTCAATCCGTGGGACGAACCAGATCAGATGAACTTAGATGAGGTGAGGCATACAAATGACTGTAAAGCTTAGTAATAAATGATGTTTTTGGCCAAGTAGTGGGTAATTATGTATATGAGACTTTGGTTAACGATACGTACACATTTAGAGTCCCAGAGAAACTGCAGAGTTTACTCACTTTTCATTTTGTGGCCGTTTTCCCCGTTTTAATGTGTGCGAAATCCATCTCCGATTCATTCCCAACAATGCCATTCCACATCTAATTCCACATTCTTCCTTTGCCAAAGACTTCATTGCCTCATTATGCAGTTGTGAAAGCAGATTCGTGTGTGTGAGATTAGACCGAGTGGAGTTTTTATGGTGCCCACTGTCTGAATAGATAAATGTGATAGCCACTCAGAAGATGATGAAGTCATTGGCGGCCAAGGTGTATTACCCAGCGCGAGCTATTGTTCTATCACTGATGAGGCTTTTCATTGGAGAAATATTGTCTCTTTCCCAGCGAATTGGTTTATTCTCGAAGTTGTGCCAGTACACTGTAAAATATAACTCGAAATCATGTGTGATCTACTATTTATAAGTATGAAAATGCGCTAGGTGTGAGACTTTCAAATCTTTAAAATGTTCTGTGTTCCTTTTAAATGGTAAAATGTTAAGCGGACACATTTTTTACTGGTAGTTTTCAGATTTTAGGATGTGATGATGCCAGACTCCCAGATGGGGGAGCAAGAGCCAGTTTTCCCCGATTGATAACGTTGTAATTTGAGATGACATACACTGCCTGGCCAAAAAAAAAAAAAAGGTCACACGCTCTAATATTCTGTTGGACCGCCTTTAGCTTTGATTACGCTACGCACTATTAAACACAGCCCTGAGTTCTACTGTTGTTTTTCTTTGATTTGATTTCACCGAACGTTTAAGTGTCGGCGATTACGATCATGCAGGATTTTTTCCCGGCCACGTTTCTTTCTCGAAGACGATGGGTTCCCACTATC
This sequence comes from Periophthalmus magnuspinnatus, assembly GCF_009829125.3. NCBI lineage: Eukaryota > Metazoa > Chordata > Actinopteri > Gobiiformes > Gobiidae > Periophthalmus > Periophthalmus magnuspinnatus. The sequence continues at coordinate 4,046,054 of NC_047126.1, read as the reverse complement.
CTTCCAGTTTTTAATAATGCTTTGGGCAGTTCTTAGTAGTTTCTGTAATCTCCTTAGATGTTTTCTCTGCTTGACGCCAATGATCTGACCCTACTCAAACAGACTAACATCTTTTCCACGACCACGGGATGTGTCTTTTGATGTGGTTGTTTAAGAAATAAGAAGTAACTCATTGCACCAGTTGGGGTTGCAGCTGAAAGATGCAGTAATTATCCAATAGGAGGCTCGTACCTATTTGCTTCGTTAAATCCAGGTGGCGACTTTTTTATATAAAAGGTAAATTTCGAAGCTGCTAATTTCTGTTTGTGACTCCACCTACGAGCTCACTGCATTATGTTGTACCTGCATTTGGACAATATTAATTTTAGCTGCTCCCATCTGTATTAAATATTATTGAACCATAGATGTGAACGAGGCAAAATAAAGTTTTTATTTTGGTTTATGGTGATGTTACTCCGCTTGTACGGGTAATTTCACACCTGCTTTTAAATATTTCTTCTGCGTTCACATAAGATCGTTTGAATATCAGGATAAAGTGGGTTTTACCAGAGATTAATAACAGCTTAATGCTTTTGCTTGTTGATTCAGCAGAAATCTGGGCTGTTTCTCAATCCTCTGCATTATTTTTTTTAGTTTTTACTGTTTTTACTCTTAAACAGTCCATAATACACTATTTCTGATCTATGCTATAATGTTATTTCTGCATCAAAAACACAACAGGAACTTTATTTTGCTTCATTCACAACTGATGTCATCTGAAACCCCAGCAATGTAGCACTTTTCCACCTTCAAGGCACTCACTTTACGTCAAGGAACCACTCACCCATTCACACAAACATTTATACCACGTGTCAAACTCAAGGCCCGGGGGCCAAATGCGGCCCGCCACGTCATTTTATGTGGCCCGCGAGAAGTTAAATTAAAAGGCATGACTGTCATTTTAAAATAAGCTTATACTGTTTTAATGTGTGCACTGACAATAAACTAATGAGATTTTCCCAGCAAGTGAGAGCAATGAAGTGAGAAATATTTGCAAATAATCATCAAAAAATGTTCATAAAGAGGAAAATTGTCAGCGTGGAAGGAAGTTGGAAGGAAGAAAGGTGAAGGTGAATACAAGTTTGTGCTTCGACATTCGGTTACATTTAGTGATGTTTACGCTGTCGCACAGTTACATCTGGCCCTTCATAGCGGCCATTTTGCTGATGTGGCCCTCGGTGAAAATGAGTTTGACGCCCCTGATTTATACACTAGACGAGGTGGATTAACAAGAGCATTCATCTGTGGGAGCTAGAATCGCGCCGCCAACCTGTAGATCATTTGACTGCTCAAGCAATGATGTTTTTATGTCAAGAGCAGGATTCGAACGGCCAACCTTTGTATCAGTGAACAATCAGCTGAGCTACTGTCACCGTTTTTGAAGGTTGGATGCAACGGTCCATAAATAATAATATGTTTTTTTGTTTAATCTCTGTTTAGTTGCTGAAAGAAATCAACAGAACAAGCGTGAGCCGCGCGCTTCGTATCCGCAGACAAGCGAGCCAGTCAGATCCCAGAGCGTACGTCTCCGCGCACTTCAAAACCCTCCCCCCTGAGTTCACCTTAGGAGATGGGCGAAACTACGGCGACTTCCGCAACCGACCTCTGCAGAACGGGCAGGAGTATGTCTTCTTTGTGCTGGCGCTGCTCGACCTCTCAGAAAACGTAAGCCGTGACGTTCATTAGAGTAAGTTCTTGTAATTACGCTAATAAATCAATCCAATTTTGTTACTTTTCCAGACCATGTTTTCGACAAGCCCATACTCCGACCCCGTTACCTCGTCAGACGTGGATCCTCAGCCAATCATAGACGAGGAGGAGGGGCTTCTGTGGGTGGTCGGGCCAGTACTAGCCGTCATCTTCATTGTTTGCATCGTCATTGCCATTTTACTCTTCAAAAGGTATGTTCACGTCTCAGGATAATTTTGTTCTGATCTTTAAGTCACCACAATCATAATCTGAGCTCATCATCTTAACAGCAGACCATAATTTTATATACTTCTGATCCATTGTGGTTTGGGCTGTTTTACACATAAATCTATTGTGACAGTCTGGTCTTGGTCAGCTCAAGCAGAGGTTTTCATTCAGTTGTCTATTTTCCAAAATGTATGTTTTTTTCCGACTCATATCTATACAACTGTGATTTGGGAGTTTAGTCTAGACTTCCACTCAGCCGTTCTCTCCATTTTTCACAGTCACTCTTAGACTGTGTAAAGCCCAGGTGGTGGGCTTCCATTATTTATAGAGGAATAACATTAAAGTTTATTTATAGTTTTGTGCGCTACGTTAGAGGTAAATATTAACTCCATGCCGTGTTCATTTGTTAGAGTAATTATGCTTCATTTGAACTCAAACAAAGCTACATCTATCTTTTGTAATTGTTTGCAGATTATATTAAAGTTACGTAACTGGTGACTGCAAATAAGGCAGCCATTTCAGAAACATAAAGGTTTCCCATGAATCCTTGGGCTTATTAACCTCACTGGTCATAATATGATGTTCAGAAGTGGAATGGTTATCTCCACCATTAGCATCCCATTATGCAAAGACGTGTTTGTATTGTTATTTTAGAGGTATCACTGTGTGGGTGTGGTTTACGTTTCATAAAAGCCACTTTCTACATTGATTTTCGCTCTCTTTATTCACACTAGGTGCTATTTTGCACATCTATCACATTATTAAGGCATGAGGGAGTTGGCAGGATGAGCTCAGCATTACCTGTCCCTGATGCTTTTTGATTGGACACTAATATTATGCATCTGTGTCTGTCCTTTTATCTGCTGCTCTCCTTGTTTGGATCCAGCAAACCTGACAGGTAAACAACCTCTGCTTATTACCATTTCTCGTGTCCTACAGGGGCATTTCCCTTCGCCAGGAAGATTTCATATAATAGATCTCGAGAGGCGCAGGCTTTATTTGATGTTTCTTTGATGATTGCATTGTAAAGTGCAGTTGCAAAACCAAAATACTGCATGAGGCACCGTGCCAGACATTGATGCACTTATTAACATAAAACAAGCTGTAATACTAGCCCGGCAGTTTAACAACATCTCAAACCAACTATTCTAGGCAATTACAATCATTTTATAAAGACCTAGGAATTTTGTTTTGTCTTAGAAGTACCAAATACCCTCATCACTTTGATTTAGATTAAATCCAGAAATTGCCTTGTGGTAGAGTACGATATTTTCAAAGATTGTGCAGCTTTTTGATTGTTATTGAGCGACTTCACTGTGTGCGTTTGTCGTTCCAGGAAAAGGGCTGAGGCTGAGGGCAGGAAGGCTAGTTTTCCCTGCAGCAAAGCGATGTCATCCCATCATCCCACTGATCCCGTAGAGCTGCGGAGGATCAACTTCCAGACTCCAGGTAGACAGCGCACACATGAGGTTTACAGGGGGAGGCACTCAGACCACGGCCAGTTCAATACACCCGGCATTAGATGTGCCACTATTGATAAGATTGACTCGGGTGTTTTCTTCCCTTTTACAGCCTACCGTGTGTCTGTGTACCGTGGTTATCGGCGACTGTCAAGTTAGTTGGACTTGGCCACAGGCTTTTCTGTTGTTACCATTTTATGAACTATTCTCTTTTTAAAAAAACAAACTAACTTCCATCCCATTCAGGAGGAAGCTGCTTGCTCTAATTTGTTTTGCAAAGCCCATTTTTTGCCCATACTAAATTTTTAACCGCCTGATTCACGCTCTTATCTCCACCCAGCAGTGTGCATACTCTAAGGACGTCTTGTTGTTGCTTCAGTAACTTTCCAACATTCACATTGTTCCTTCTGTCTGGCTTGGGAGAAGAGAAAAAAAAAAAAAAAAAACACGACATCCTCCATTTGCTTCTTTTCTGACCGTGGATAACAACTCCTAACTCTTAACATTTCGGCTGTAAAAAGTGAACAAGTATCAAAATGGGCTTGTTTCTGTGTTTTGGGCAGGCATGGCGAGCCACCCTCCCGTCTCCCTCTCTGAGCTCGCAGATCACATCGAGCGCCTGAAGGCAAACGACAATCTTAAGTTCTCACAAGAGTATGAGGTAGGAATGCTGATTATCTGTCCCTGAAAATCTCACACTTGGAAAATTCAATCATGTCCCTATTTATCTTCCACTGATCAACCCGCCTCTGTGTCATTCTCCACGTCTGATATTGGAGAAGTCGTATTATTATTATTCATTTTAACCGAAAGATACGCGATAATGTACACTGTCCCCTTCTATCATATTCTTGTTATCTATACAAATATTAAATGGAAATTGCAACCTCAAAGCTCGTTTGCTTACAGCCAAATTCTTATCGACTGGGATATCATGCGGGGAAATGCAGAGGCAGACACGACTCCATGAGATACAAGGAGAAGTATTCTGCAGAAAGACACTTCATGATTAGCTTTTTATCCACTTGCAGCAAAGTTAAAAGGAAAAACGCAAGACAGAGACTTAAAGATAACAACTGGTCTGACTTTAGCTTGAACCGTGCCACTAAATATAACATAGCAGCAGTAGAAAGAAAATCCTGACTTACTGGCTCTGTAGCAAATACAGCTCGCATTACAATGAGCTCCACAGAGAGCTATTAAAGGGGTAAAAATGTTTTCGTTTCTGTTTAGACCAACGGCCTCTGGGTGAAGAAGGGAAACACAAGGCTCTAATTGGCTACCACAAGAGAGACAAACTGTGTGTGACAGAGATGCGCACGCAGACGGAGACAAGGATGCATTATGCAAAAAGCAGAAAAGCAAAGGCAGTGCAGCGTTGGGAGAATAAAAAGCAGGGAGACGCAGAGGGAGAGGCCTGTGTAATTGTGGCACAAGTTGGAAACACAGTGTTGAGCCTCGCATTCTCTCTGCATGACTGTGTGCTTTGTTCGGCCCGGAGCCTTAACGAGGAAGCCATAGACGCCCGGTGGAGGAGGGAAAAGAGCCCAGAAATGATTGCAGTGTCATAATCAGACACACATGATGTTGGGCAGCTTGTATAAAGGCACATATACATGCATGCACTTATCCAGTATAACTCCTCTGCCGTATTTTTCCCTGACCCAAACCATAATTATGTGTCGTAAAATATTCTGAATTGCTAAATTGCTCTGGCTTTCTCCTCTTCTTCTCCTCATCCACTGACAGGCCCATAATGACCTCATGTCTGCCTTTTGCAGCTAACAGCGATGGTTACACTGTAATTACGCCCCAGGAACTTAATGTGTTGGTCTAACACAACCATGTCTTTCAGTCCCAGAGGAATTGATCACGCTTTTATCATCTTTCACTGGTTTGGTGTCAAAAATTGAAAGTCTCTACATTAATGAGAGATAAAATATGGTCTTTGCCCATGTTCTAGTTTGAGGTCAATCATTTCACAGTACTTGCAATTTGTTCTTGGGTCGTAATGGGATTGCAATGGTAAAATGACAGCGTAAGTGGACATACTTGGATTTTACATGGCCAGCTCAGTCGTGGCACACGCACTACATACCAATTTATTTTTTTTGTAAACTGTAAAATCTATATTGTGCAGAAATACTTTGAAATTATAGCCACATACAGTGAATATTGAGGTGCAACTAAGTATTAAGACTTTCTGCACATATCGTTCCCCTTTGTGAATCCCTGTAAAAAGATTTCCACTCGCACTTGTACTAAATCTACCTCTCTCTTCTCAGTCTGTGGACCCTGGGCAGCAGTTCACATGGGAGAACTCAAACTTGGAGGTGAACAAACCAAAGAACCGCTACGCTAACGTCATTGCCTACGATCACTCCAGGGTCATACTCTCCAGCATCGAGGGTACGTTATTATAATGCCAGTGTGTGAGGAAGGCTGGTGTATTCTGGGTACTTTTTGGTGAGCTGATCCAATGAAAATGACAACATAGAACTGGTGCGTCACCTCTTTAATATATGAGAGTCATTTGGGTTTATTGCCTTTTTCATGGTATAGGATTATGCCAGCGGGTTAGCCACAGAGAAATAACAGTGTGTTAATCTATTCTCCTTTTGTTACTGACATTCCCACACAGAAATGGATTTCACCCCCAGGCCCATTACCATTATGCACTGTGTCTGATGTCTATGTAAAAAACATTATTATGCCACTAGCCGTATGCTTAAAGATTAGTATGCACCATTCCACCATATGGATTAGAGTCTATGGCCACATTGTGCAGCACATGTTTTATGTCCTATTCTGTGTGTTTGTATGTAGACATGCGTGCCGTGATCTATAAAGGAGGGATTATTAATAGTCTAAAGATGTCTTTAGCTGCCAGTTACCTAACACTGTGTATACAGCGCTATAAAATGATCAGTATATATGTTCAAGTGCTCGGGAATTCCCACGTACAGCAGTGTGGAGTGTATCACTTATGATGAGGATTTATTGAATTACACTGAGCTTCAATAATAGTGCGTTTCAGTGGAATGCCTGGTGGAATCTGCTGGATTTCCTCTGAAAATGGAAAAAGTCTTTGTCCTACTATTAGAGTACATGTTAAAGCGCACTCACCCACCTCAGCAGGGAAAGACCTGAGGCGAAGAAACTGGCAGCTCCGCTGTGGAGAGCTCGGCAGAGCAGCAGTGGGAAGCCAAGCCCGAGCAGATGAGTCTTATCTGGGCAGAGCATGTGTGAGCAGCCCTTCCACCCCCGCCTGTCCTGGAGCCCTGGCTGTCTGTGTCTTTTCACATACAAAATACATAGTATATACTCAAGCATGTCCAAATGCTCCCATGTACACGGCTATAGATTTGAAGCACGTGCAGTAACACAGATATCTTTCTCATACGCTCGTGAGCGCTCGCTCGGCACCAGGCCAGTACCGCCAGAGCAGGACTGGAAGTGTGTTTGTTTTATCAGCACAGAGGGTCTGCTCCAGTCTCCTGCAATAAAGTTATAGCACATCAAAGCTTTTAGCCAAGCTGTCTTTAACGACTGAGGAGGATAAACATATGCTGGAGCTCTTGTATTGTTTGTCTCCATCCCATTAAAAAGACAATGTTTAAACACAGGGTACTTTTCTGTAATTTACTTATAAAGAAAATGTGAGTGTTTGTGGCATGGGGTTTAGATCTGCACAAAAAGAGACTTTCTTTTATAAAAGGAGAGTTCTACTAACCGGATTTTAAACACATCTATACTTAGAAACTAATTAAATGTTACTTAAGGACAATTACAGCAGGGTAGTTACATATCACACAAGAATAAAAAAACAAAGGGTAAAATTGCACAAATAGTGGGACAATTAAGACACGGAAGACACAATTTTATATACTCCTAAATTACAACGCATTTATTCTAGATTTAAAAGTCAGATTTAACAGTTTTTCCAACACCATAATCATAAAATTGTACGGGTTTTGCTGCCTCGTAATTAGGCCTTAAGCTAAGCAGCTACTTCTAAATGAATGATATAAAGTCCTCTTCAGACGATATTGTAGTTGATGTGACTCTGATCCCAAACATTTTGTGTCCGTATCTTTCCTCCTATCGGGATCCCGCTGTTTGTCGACGCCTTCAGAAACCCCAGCGGCAAACATATAGTCACAGATACAGGTCTGCGCGCCGGTTCATGCGTGTACGTCGGAGCCATAGTGTAAGCGTGCATGTTTGAGCTGTGACTCAGTGAATTTGGGGATTATGGTATTAGGATCTAGATGAGCAGGCCTAATCCTAAATCAAACACTCACACAGAGGGCGCCTTGCATCACATCCACACAATCCCCACCAGGACGAGCAGTGTCAGCCCGTCTTACATCCACAGACAGCCCAACAGTCGCATTGCCATTCAGGGCGACACTTCCAAGAGAATACTCAGACTAGACCGTGATCGTCTTAGCGTGTATTCTAACCAAGACAGCCGAACAATGCGTCAGGCCCCCGTGAAAACATTAATCTTCGCTCTGTGACCTCAGATGATCCGTGCTATATTACATCGACATAACCCAAACAAATAATCCATATAGATTGATTCATGTGAAATTGAAATTACACAAACCGTTCATGTTCAATCAGCGCTGACAGGGATTTCAGTGCAGTGCAGCTGTCCCCGTCTCACCGCTCCTCATGGGTCAGCGCATAATTCTCCTGCTCTTTTGTCTTTGGAAGGCACATTCCCATAAGTAATACACAGAACTCCTTATTTTAGGAAGATTAAGGACAAAACTAAACTGTCCGTGCGTGTTTGTAAGGCTCTTTGTTGGGACAGTAGCTCCTCCTCTGGTGTGAAGGTTGAAGTTTGAATCCCACTCTTAACACAAACGTCGTCAGGTCAGATCCAGTGGTCCGCAGGTTGTTTACGGTGCGATTCCAGCTCCAACAGATGAATCGTGCCTTTGTGTTCTCGCAGAAGTAGGGGCTTGTATGTCGTGACTTGAACTCGAGTCAGACTTGAGTCGCTATTTTGAGATTTGACTTGATAAAAGACTTGTACTTGAAGGTCAATGACTTAGACTTGAGCCCTGTGACTGATGCTTCTCCTTGTTTCTATACAGTTGATACATACGGTGCTTAATTTGACAGGAACAAACTGGAACATTTCCCTCCTCACTTCTCTGTTTGTCATTAGGGATGTAACCGTCACTGAAATACTGTGATATTCTAACCTCAGATGTGTTTCAATGATACTGGGGGCTGTCACAATAAGTTAGATTACAGGCTCTCTTCTTTAAATGAATTGTTTTGTTGCAACAATGGCTAAAACACTGAGAGAACTCCACAGACGATGATCCTTTGCTCCATTTCAGTGCAGACTACATGAAATAACTGTTATTAACCACTTTGAAATGTTAATTCTTTCTATTATGACCGTAATCATTCGCACTAAGGTCTTGTCAAGACATTTGAAAAGGAAAAAGCAGCTTTTCTACAACTATTTAATCCTCTCCAAAATATCGCGTATATAAATATCATGTCATATCATTCTAAGTACAATTTAGTTTTAAAATCATATAAATTGCAAGAAGCTTCAGTTTAAAGACTTGAAACGACTAGAAGCTCAAAGATTTGGACTCAGCTTTGACTTGTGGGACTGAGTTGGGACTTAACTTGGCTTTGCCTGTGACTTTGGACTTGACTCAGACTTACCTGTCTGTAACTTGGAACTTGACTCGGACGTACCTGTGACTTTGGACTTGACTTGGACTTACCTGTCTCTAACTTGGGACTTGACTCGGACTTACCTGTGACTTGGGACTTGACTTGGACTTGCCTGTGACTTTGGACTTGACTCAGACTTACCTGTCTGTAACTTGGGACTTGACTTGGACTGGCCCGTGACTTGGGACTTGACTTGGACTGGCCCGTGACTTGGGACTTGACTTTGACTTACCTGTCTGTAACTTGGAACTTGACTCGGACGTACCTGCGACTTGGGACTTGACTTGGACGTACCTGTGACTTGGGACTTGACTTGGACTTACCTGCGACTTGGGACTTGACTTGGACTTACCTGTGACTTGGGACTTGGCTTGGACTTACCTGTGACTTGGGACTTGACTTTGACTTACCTGTGACTTGGGACTTGACTTTGACTTACCTGTCTGTAACTTGGAACTTGATTCGAACTTACCTGTGACTTGAGACTTGACTCGGACTTGAGCCCAAAGACTTGAGGCTTACTTGAGACTTACAAAACAACGACTTGGCCCCACCTCTGGTAAATGTGTGTATTGTGCACTGGTGAGCGTGTGTGCATAGGTGAATATTTCTTTTTTGAGAGCCTTGAAGGTAAAAAGGCGCCGTATAAATGTGACAGTACATTTGTTTCTGTTTATCTCACCGAACGTTTCCACCCAAACTCACTCATCTTTTCGTCTTTGAGCTGCGTCATAACCGTCACTCATGTCTCCACAGGTGTCACGGGCAGCGACTACATCAATGCTAACTATATTGATGGTTATCGCCGTCAAAATGCCTACATCGCCACTCAGGGCCCCCTCCCAGAATCCTTCGGAGACTTCTGGAGGATGGTGTGGGAGCAGCACACAGCCAACATTATCATGATGACTAAGCTGGAAGAAAAATCCAGGGTAAGGAAGTGAGAAGTGGGATAATGAGATGGAGTTTTTTTGACAGGTAAGACGAGGGAAGGAGGCTACTGATAATAAAAACGCTATGAAAGTTAAATTAAAAAGTTTTCACACCAACAACCAATCAACACTTGACCCTTAAAATAGTGTGAACCGTAGAAAGTTGAAGAAAAGTGTCAAAAAAAGTGCACTGTGTAACTTTTCTGGTGGAGAGTCAGCGCCCTGTTTGTCTCCATGGAGATATAATTCCATTGCCTAGAACACATGTGTCAAACGCAAGGCCCACGGGCAAAATGTGGCCCGCCATGTCATTTTATGTGGCCCACAACGAGGTAAATTAAATGTGTGACTGTCTTAAAATGTTAGTTAATCTGGATATAGCAAGTTATACAGCCATATTTTAACATCTATTGAAATACATATGCAGCATTTGTAAATCGAATAAGCAATAAATACAGAAAGTTTATGAACAAGCTAAAAAAGTCATTTATTTTACATCGCATCTGGTCCTTTGAGAGCGACCGTTTTCCTGAAGTGACCCTAGAATGTGTCACAATATGGCTGTAAACTCCATGAAGTTTAAGCAGGAAACTAGGCTAAGTTACTGTTCAGATCTGTAGAGAGGCAAGCCCGCTCACAGTCAGAATGCATCTGTCTTATCGATCTTGCATTTGACTGAACGCAAGATAGATAAGTTTAATGCCATACTGTGGAAATTTTCAGGCAAAGGCAAGTTTATTACAGCACAATCCATACACAAAGTAATTCAAAGTGTTTTACAGAATAAGAAAGACAATAAAATCACAAAAACAATAAATCAAAACATAAATAATCAGAAATACAGTGGTCCCTCATTATATCGCGGTTCACCTTTCGCCGTCTCACTGTTTCGTGGATTTTTTTAGTCCAATTTTCTATGATTTTCCTCTGTGCCGTGTCTCCTGTACAGTACAGAATGTGTTCAGACAAATTTACATAAACGTTGGATCGCAGTGTGACTCTGAAGTGCTGTACGTTTGCAATTTGTTTTCTCCCCGACAAAACCCACAATGTCGATGAAACGTTCTGCACCGACAAAGACGCCGACGAAGGTTTGAACTTTGTGTTTAAACAAAAGAGAAATATGAGAAAACGTTAACGCCTGTGTGAAAAAAGTGTATAAAGTGTGTGGTGAGGGGTTTTACAGACAAAAAACATATAGAATAATGTAAAAAATAAAGCTGATACTTCGCGGATTTCGTTTATCATGGGTTATTTTTAGAACGTAACCCCCGCGATGAACGAGGGACCACTGTAATCATCATAAAATAAAGTAATAATATCTCCATGACACAAGTAGGTGGGGCAAAGTTACACAGTGAATGTTTAATAATTATTTAGCACTTCAGTTTATGACAGAGAAACATTACAACTCTGGTGGGATGGAAGCAAGAAGGGTCAAGTTGAGTTTCGTGACAAAAATCCTTCTCCCCCAGCATTATGACTTTAAATAGCTTTATAATGAAGTGAAAGAGACAGGAGGATTTTAGGACAGAATGGGATAGAGCTACCGGCTGAACGCAGTGAGTGTATGACAGGACCAGATATGTGGGAGGACAGCATCAGTCAAGCTCACTGTTCCAGGACGGGACACAATTCAACCCCCAAACGTGTGGGACAATATTAAAAATATGTCAGTGAGTTAGCAGTAATTGTTGAATACGTGTATCTGACGAGAACAGAGCGCAGTGAGATTGAGTGAGAGCTAAAGGGGGATTAGAGGGAAATGGGGACTATGTCATGAATTAGAAAATCATTTGGCTTTAAGGCACGTCTGTTGTTAACAGAATACACGCTCAAGTAGAGATCCACTGTAATGAGAAAGTCATGTTGGAATGAAATGAACACGAATGGCTGGAGGTGTGAATCGTGATGAAGTTCTAACCAATTATGTCCAAAACCTTCCTGTGAAATTATCCTTTCCTCCCATCTGAGCTCCTTTTTCCGATTAACCTGTCTTGTGTTAAAACTCTGCTTCCTTTTGCAACTTTTTCAACTGTCTCTGTTGTGTCTGTTTGACCCTCAGATGCCCTCTTATTTCTTCTCTAAGGCAAGACCTCTCTCTCTCTAACCCCTTTTCAAACACAACACACATGGGTTTACTTCTCTGTTCAGTGACCCTTTTCACTGTTTTTCTTGTTTTGTTTCTGTAGTAAAGTCAGTGAAATGTGTGAGAATGTTAAAATGTCTTCAGCTCAGCACAAAGCACTAACCTGCTCCTCTTCATCACAAACATACCACATTAGTGTTAAGTAGATGCATGATCACACGCTCACGTTTGTCCCCCGCTGTGTGGTATAATACAGACACTGAACACTTCATTAAGTGAATAAACGAGGATACAATGAAAAGCAGCAGTGTCTTGTTGACCTGATAAGACTAGTGCAGTGAGTCCTTTAAAGACAACAGGCGTTTGTGTAGTGATGTAGTGCACATAATTGGCTTCATGAGGCAATCATTTATTGTGGGTTGGTCCAAAAATCATTTTACCACCTCTTATAATGCAGTTACAACACAGATGATCACAGATGCTCCCACTGTGGGAACATTGCCAACATCTTTCCTTTTAGCACCAATCAAATAACACGAGCGCAGTGCTACCATTTATCAGCCCTGTATCATTCTCACAACAGACATTTACTGCGCTACAATAATGTTTCCCCTCAGGCAGTGGGAAGGCCCCCTACGTGGACAACCATTTTTGTCCCCACAGTGTCTCAAGGTCTGCAAGGAAAACAACAGTTGAAAAGCTGTAATTACAGCCTAAACGTCCCGGGCCAAAACGCATAATCCCCAGTCTGGAGCAGTGGAATGCAGAGCAAGCTGAGCTGAGCTCCCAGCCGTCTTTGATGTTGGGACTGGAGGGATCAGCACATAACATTTGGTTTGGCCTGATTCTGCCCCCTTTTCCATCCTCTGGGAATGTTCCCCTCTCACTTCTGCGGTCTCCAAAGAACTACAAAAATGACGTCTATAACAGGGAAATTTGAGTTGTTTTAAAGCCTGGGAATGCTGGGAATTGGTGTGCCAAAACGCTATAGAGATTTGTGACATTGGAATGTGAGCGGAGGTACAGCTTCAAACACATGACAGTGAACTTTTCCAGGACTATTAGTAGATGTTGATTAGAGCCCACCCACTGATTTAAAGTACTTTTGAAAACAAACAGAGCCGCACATTTCAAAATACAGAATGATCTTGATTCCTTCCCGACACTTTAAATCACTTTTATCACAGGCATGTTTGCAGACTTTTCTTCAGTATAATCTGTGTAGCACTGGTCTCATCTCATGTCCTCTTGTTTCTCCTGAAGGTGAAGTGTGACCAGTACTGGCCGACGCGGGGGACAGAGACCTACGGCCTGATCCAGGTCACTCTGCTGGACACAGTGGAGCTGGCCACATACTCCGTGAGGACCTTCGCTCTGTACAAGGTAAGAGCAGAGCATACATCTGTCACCTGTTTAATTATTTATACTTTTTATGGTCCAACACAAGGCAGCAACGATTCACATGCATCACTGGAAACATGTAGGACGTAAACACAAGCTTAAGTGTATTTTTAAAGATAATTCATTTGGAGATGCAGTAGATACAATTATTAATGCTTTCAATTCTACTTGTTATTTTAGTTTACGTCAATATGTTTCCACGTTAGACACAAAAACGAGTGAATGAAATGGAGCAGCAAATGAGAGCCACGAGAACAGAATCCAGAGAGTCCATCCACTGTAATAAATGTTTTGGGGTTTTTTTTTAACACACAGCGCCATTAATTATTTAGACAGACACCAGAAAACATAATCATATCTTTCATACGCAGCGAGTCAATATAGCGACCATGTTTCATTAGGATCAATAGACTACAGCAGGGAGATGTGCTGCATTTGCTTATGTCAGACTCACTTAAATAGACAAGTGCAAAAACAATAGCCCCGCACTAACATCACTGCTGCACTACAGGGCACAGAGCCACCGGCCGCCTCGCCCTTCACCGCTGTGGAATATCACTAGACCATATGTCAAATTGTCACACTAATGCTCTGACTGGACGCGTTATGAGGTACATCTGGTACAAATGCAGTTATCAAAACACATCAGCTTTGTGCAGACGTGTTAGGGACTGTTAATGTTCAAGGCAAGTGTTTGAAATGTATGTGACTTTAAACATGGCTGGTGCTGTTTCTGGGTTTGGGAAACTAAATTCTGAAAGACTGAAGAAGAAATATGGAGTGAGCAGCTTTAAAAATGTCCCAGTGATGCTCGTGATCCTGGGGGAATATATGAAGAAGTGGTCTGAAAAATAATTAATTCATTTAAAATGTTGTATAATAATAATTATTTAAAATAAATAAATAAATAAATAAATAATAAAAAATAAAATAAGTAATAAATAAATAATAAATAAAAAATAAAGAAAGAAAAAATATAAATAACTAAAATAAACAAATACAAAAATAATAATAAATAATAAATAAATAAAAAATATACAAAATAAATAAAGAAAAAATAAAGAAAAAAATATAAATAATAAATAAATAAATAAATACATAAAAATAAAATAAACAAACAAAAAAATATATAATAAATAAAGTGTTACTTATTACTATAATATAAGGGTACCATTGGAGCTACAGTCCGAATCTCTTGTCATTTTGCCTTTATAAAACAAATATACAGAAAAATTTTGCCAAATAAAAATGAACGACCCTCTTCTCTGTGTCTCCTTCAGAGTGGCTCCAACGAGAAGCGTGAAGTGCGTCATTTCCAGTTTACAGCTTGGCCTGACCACGGGGTGCCCGAACATCCGACTCCCTTTTTGGCCTTTCTGCGCCGGGTCAAAGCCTGCAACCCTCCCGACGCTGGGCCTATGGTTGTTCATTGCAGGTACGTGTGCATCTGCGTGACCGGATTTTCATCACCAAGTGAGAAAATTGAGTTCCTAACAAAAATACTAAAGTATAATGTTCCCTGCAAGTAGGGTCCACTTATGTTCAATTATGGGTTTTACTTGGCAGCGTGATTTCTACAGTACAAGACCTCTTATTTAAAATCATACGTAGAGGCTTGAACTGAAATGAGATTGAGGTGCGATTTTGGAAACCCCAAACTACCTTCTCTGGCCAACGCACACATTCCTCCTCCTTTACCAGTCACCATCACGTCTCAGGTCTAACATCACCGGCCACTAAAGGACCTTTTAATGTTGACTGTTTACTATTTGAGCTGCCGCTGGATCCAAGTTCATAAGTTTATATTCAAATAAGCTGTGAGCCTGAGCAGCAGGAGGCTCGTTCATCGCATGAGAACATTCTGGAAACGTATCATTACGGACTTGGCATATTCTTGAGTTTCAGTGTTGGAATGAATGTGCTATTTGCGCAAACCATTAGGCAGAGGAGAGAGGCAACTGAGAAAAAGAGAGAGACGATTACAGCATTCATGACCTCCTTGGACGAGCGCAGTCAGAGGTAGAATGCTCTGGTTTTTGGATTTATGATATGACCATACTCACGTCACTGTTACTGTGTGTACTGTGTGATCACTGGGTAAGGCTATTTGTACAGCACACTTCATAATTCAAAGTGTTTTACAGAATAAGAAAGACATTAAAATCACAAAACAGCAAATCAAAACATAAATTATCATCAATTAACCTTTAAAGAGGTGAGGCAGAATAAACCCCTTTCAGTCACATTCACAGATAAACAGAACCGTTTGAGTCTGGATTTAAACATTGTCCAAGTCGAGGTCTGTCTCACATCTTCAGGAAGAATGTTCCAGGTTTTAACTGCACAAAACTGAAACACTGATTCAACATGTTTAGTCCTGGTTTAGTCCTGGTTTAGTCCTGGTTTAGTCCCGGTTTAGTCCCGGTTTAGTCCCGGTTTAGTCCCGGTCTAGTCCAGGTTTAGTCCAGGTTTAGTCCCGGTTTAGTCCCGGTTTAGTCCCGGTCTAGTCCAGGTTTAGTCCAGGTTTAGTCCCGGTGTAGTCCTGATCTAGTCCCAGTTCTGTCCCGGTTCTGTCCCGGTTCAGTCCTGCTTTAGTCCTGGTTCAGCCTTGGTTTAGTCCTGGCTTAGTCCCAGTTTAGTCCTGGTTTAGTCCTTGTCTTGTCCTGGTTTAGTCCTGGTCTTGTCCTGGTTTAGTCCTGGTTTTGTCCTGGTTTAGTCCTGGTTTAGTCCTGGTTTAGTCCTGGTTTAGTCCTGGTTTAGTCCTGGTCTAGTCCTGGTCTAGTCCTGGTTTAGTCCTGGTTTAGTCCTGGTTTAGTCCTGGTCTAGTCCTGGTCTAGTCCTGGTTTAGTCCTGGTTTAGTCCTGGTTTAGTCCTGGTTTAGTCCTGATCTTGTCCTGGTCTTGTCCTGGTTTAGTCCTGGTTTAGTCCTGGTTTAGTCCTGGTTTAGTCCTGATCTTGTCCTGGTCTTGTCCTGGTTTAGTCCTGGTTTAGTCCTGGTTTAGTCCTGGTTTAGTCCTGGTTTAGTCCTCAGAGTGTGAGATGGTTCATGTTGTTCTTCGGTGCTGGTCCAGGGAGAGACTTATTCATGAGCGGAGCTGCTTTAAAGCCTCGTTCTGGTTTATTTTTCTGTACTGTCTCTTAAAACATGAGCAGGACAGAGGAGAGGTCAGGCTCCGGACACACACACACACGCACACACACACACACACACACACACAGAAATAATAAATTAATAAGAGTGGAGCGTGTAGCAAAAATGGGAGTCTAAAAATGTACAAAGGTGTGACTGAAGAGGTATGAGCGCGTCGGATTGGTACTTACAGCGATGATAAAGAGGAGGAGAGAGGGAGGGATGAGGAGGGGAGCTGCGAGGGGGCGGAGGTTGGCAGCGGTGGAGCTCTCCCTAATCTCCCTCTACAGCAAGACTCCATCATAATGTGTCTTTACATATCATCTATCCCTTGTATCAAACAATGGAGCCCATCCCATCGTCCCCGCACCCTCTTCACTCTTCACCGCTCACATTAATTTAACCATAGAAAGAGGTTTTAAAATTGCTTGGTCAGAGTCTTATACCATTTAGGAACCAGCGCAGCAAAAGCGTGTTTGGGTGGGAGCTAAGTGTATTATATTCCTGGATTGTATGTCGGTATAAGATGCTAATGCCAGAGAGATGATGAGTCAACACGCATGTCGATTTTACACGCTTAGACAAAAATACTGCTGCCTGGCATCTTGTACTTAATTGATTTAAAACGAAGCACCGTGCAAACACATTTTGGAAATTGGTTTAATGATTCTGCTGTTTTCAAGTGTTCAGTATTTAACTATAACATAACAACGCTGTAACGTACTGTGCCGATGTAGCGTTAATTTTGTAAACTTTGCTTGTTTTTATTGTTGAAAAGTGGCTTTATTTATTTATTAATTTTGACATTGACATGTTTTGAACCCTACATTTTTGTTTGGCTTTTCCATTTAAAAAGGAAAACGTGTTTGTTTGTTCGTTTTCAAGGTTTTCCTTCAAGGTTTCGTATCTTATCACGGATTAAAATTTGACTTAATTCTGGCTTTTCTTAATTAAATATCAGCAACATTTGAACGTGTGCTGTACAGTTTGCCATGTTTAAAGTCAGTGTTAATTACTTAAATCAGACTTTTCAGAGTTTTTCACCATGTTTACTCTCCTGACGTTGAATTTAGAGTGATTTGTGCGTGTCTGAGCAGTCTTTAATCGCTTATTTTCAAGACGCCATTTTGCAGATCAAGCCCCGTTTTCACCGCGACCAACGCCCAATCCTCTCTACTTACTTTGTTCTCCTATTTTACTTTTTAAATTGGTGATACACGCAGGATTCGGCAGCGTAATTCAGTCATTTTGGTACAAATTGGTGCAGTTCTTTTGACATTTACGTCGACATCAGCTCTTTTCTTATCAAAACTGTGCCCGTGTCTTGGCAGCGCCGGAGTGGGCCGCACCGGTTGCTTCATCGTCATCGACGCCATGACGGAGAGGATCAAACACGAGAAGACCATCGACATCTACGGTCACGTGACTCTGATGCGATCCCAGAGGAACTACATGGTGCAGACGGAGGACCAGTACATCTTCATCCACGACGCGCTGCTGGAGGCGGTGACCTGCGGCAACACCGAGGTCCCTGCGCGAAACCTCTACTCCTACATTCAAAGGCTGACGCAGATCGAGCCCGGGGAGAACGTCACCGGCATGGAGGTCGAGTTTAAGGTGAGAGGGAACACACTTCTGGAAAATGTTAGAAAATCTCTACTATAGTTTGTGCGATATATAATTTGTAACTCACACATGTCACAATAGCAAATTTATGACCCTAAAGGTAGAGTTATGCCCAAAAAACTGTTCCAAATGTACGATACGGTTAAAACGCACAAACTACAATAAATAAACAGCAAATTAAACACTTTGGTAGTTCGTCTGCATCGATAATGAGCCATAGATGTTATTTATTCAATCGTCTACAGCTCAAATCTAATCATAGAACAGAAAAATGCAAAAAAGTAGTACAAAGAAAAAGTACTCATGATAAATGCATCTGTTAAGTACTGAATGATAACTCAATATAGTAATTATCATGACAGGCTAAGACGTTGCTGATGTTTAGGGCAATTTTT
The DNA here is from genome assembly GCF_009829125.3 of Periophthalmus magnuspinnatus. NCBI lineage: Eukaryota > Metazoa > Chordata > Actinopteri > Gobiiformes > Gobiidae > Periophthalmus > Periophthalmus magnuspinnatus. Next base: position 4,027,353 of record NC_047126.1, on the reverse strand, counting down.
GATTTTATTTAGTCTTTTTAGCAGGTTTAGTCACAAAAAGAGCCATATCATTCATATTCGATTTAACCCTAAAGCGTCGGATGCGATCGTCGCCAATAGACTCGCGGTTGTGGACTTTCCGTTACCGTAACTCCGCAACCAATCGTACTATCATGTAAATTCAAACGCCGTTTCAAAGCGGACGCATGAGGCTCTTTAAATATGTCACTGTCGTTACGGTAATGCGCTCACGTCGTCCCTCGAAGACGACCAATCAGAGCGCATCGAAGGAAAAATAAGGATGGATATGTAAAATTGAGGTAGTTAGAAAAAAGGCAAAAGTACAAGCTGATACTTCCTTTAACGTGATTTTTATGGCTAAAAAAGAAAAAAATATATGTGTATCTATAACGTGCTCAGTCCTTAAAGCGTTAAAGGCAGTTGACTTGTGATTTTGTAGTTATAGTCTAGTGTAGCGTTCTGGTCGAAGGAAACACGCCAAAGTTCTTCTGGTTGTTTATTTTCTGAGCACAAGGGCTACTGTAGGTCATAACCCACGCCAAAACAAGAGCAAAACAACAGTATAGTATCAACTCAGTAAAGCCCGTCTCCAAAACAGACCAGAAACTGATGAATAAAACCTTCACATCAACTTGTCGGCATAGCAACCAAGCATCACGTACAAAAGTAGTTATATTAACGACATAAAACGTGTCAACTCTGAACTAAAGCACAAAATATCAGATCGTTACAATAGCTATAGTTAGTTTTTGTTAGAAATTCCTTTATAACAGCTCTGATTATGATTTCCGTTTGAGGTTTGCGTGTTTACTTCGTTGCCAGTTGAATTCACAGCAGACGTCGTCCTTGCCACACTTTGAAAAATGACTTCATCCGTAAAGTTATATGTCAAACGCAGGTGGCTTACATATTTCACTGACAGAGCCGGAGTCTGCTCAGTCTCAGCGGGGGCAGGGTAAACACCGCGCCGCTCCATCCTGTTCCCTGGCATTTGTGTCCCGATGACAGCGGCCTCCACAGAATCACAATGAACCCCCGAGACGCACAGACGTAAAGGTGGACGCCGGCCAGCAGGGGGAGTGTTTGAGCACAGAGTTAAAACAGAAGCGGTAAAGTCGGGCGATGACGATATAACTATAGACTTTTGCTGCGTGACAAACAGGAAGTGAGCATCAGCGCGCTTCTGGCTCCCTCGACTCTGGCTCCAGTTCGCTTTCTATTGAAAAGCTGTGGCTCCTCTCTCTGTAACTGCTGCTGTCAGACTCGTCATTTCGGTCTTAAAATGTTCGCGCTACGTGATCCTGGTGTTTTTATTTCACTATTGCGTCCGTAAATCAAGATATGAACATTAATAACAGACGAATGAGGCGCCTTCTTTCCCCGAAGTCGCTCCCAGGTTTGATCGACAGCAAAGGCCCGCCCCCTGCCAAACCAGCGGTGCATGAAAAGAGGCGTTACCTTCAACAGCCTCGCTCCGGATTGGCTCTGTGGTTGCTATGATACTCGTCGTCGGATTTCCAAACTGTAGCTTCCGTCGTTTCTGCTTAAAAAAAAAAAAAAAAAAAAAAGACTGATGTTCATGTCCCGATATTTTAATTTCCTTCCACACCGTAAAAACTAAAAGACAAATAAAGAAAATTAGCCTAACTCTAATACATATAATAACTTTTAAAATAAATACAAAAACAAAACCGTGTTCACCATCACGACCAGCGGTAAAGTCTGACATCTTTCTTTTTTTGCACTTTTTCGCGTTTTCCTCGCTCGTCTTTTTACTTTTTTTTGCAGCTATTATTATTTTTTCTCTCTTTTTTAAACTTTAACCGGGGCAAACATGCGCTCACGTGGCTCACAACGGTAAACTCTTTTTACAAATAAAAGCTATATAAAGTTAATAAAATAAAGACATCGTTTGACAATGTTTTGACACAAATGTAGAACAATCATTTTGAACTGAATTCTGTTATCGTGAAAACAAATATACTGACATTTTTCCTTCAACTTCGCTCCAAATTCGTCCCTGTAACTCCTCGTATCGATGAGCTTCACGCTGTGGTGATGTCACACTCACTTATTCCTCTTCTTTATACAGTCTATGGATAAAACTGAACTCGATGTTATATATAAACGTAGTGCAGCGTGTGCTTGAGCCGACATATTCGCCAAATCGCAAATGCTGCAATTCTTCAGGTACTAAATGTCCTGTAGAAAGAACAGAATCTCTTGTCTTTTAATAGAAAAATCTTGTTTTACCTGCAGCACGTCTACAAACTTTATCAGTTCATAATTCAGTTTTAACGCTCACGGAGTTGTTAACAATGTGCACACTCTACACAATTGTACTTTTTAATAATTTATTCCAAATCTGCCTGAAATATGTCTGAAATGTCAATGATTTTTAAAAATAAATAATGCAGCCATAGATGAATAGATCGCCCTAAGCACTGGCGTGTTTTCAAACTACTGCAAGAAAAACATTTAGAAGAGCTAGATCCCAAAACATAAAAATGGAAAAAATATATATAAAAGTTTGGACACACACTCTCAGTCCATGTTTTTGTTTTTTTTTCTACATTTTTAACACGCAGAAGACATCAAATATATGAATCGAGATATTCAATTCAATTTTATTTGTATCGCACATTTAAATATAACTTAAGCTTCCCAAAAAAGTAAAAAAACAAACAAAACAACAAATAATAAAAGAACAATAAAACAATAAAACACTAAGATATCCTGTGTAGCTAGAATTAAATACCAGGGAGAAGACGTGCGTTTTTAGATAAATGGAATTATGTAGTAAAGAAAAAACGTTACGTAAATTTACTAAATATTTTTCGGCAAAGCAAAGGATGGATACTTTGAGAATTTGAACATAATCTTTTTTTATTTAATGTTTTTTTACTACATAATTCCATATATCTTACTTATTTGATGTCTTCTGTGCGTATATAAAATGCAAAAAGTAGTAAAAATGAAGTAAAAACACTGAAGGAGAGGGAGTGTCCAGACTATATACTTTTAAAACTTAAATAAAACTTTACTTTCTCTTTACACGCATCACCGGCGGGTCACTGTACTCGCCCCTGTATCAGATCTGTGTGTATTCGCGCTTTTATTGATCAAGCGATCCCATCCAAACCCGACGCCAGAAAGAATTACTATTGTTGATCCTGGACGTCTGATTGAACTGGTGAACTGGTGGTTACTGTGGGATTTTCCAGCCACGGTCCATGCGTAAGAAAACAGAGCCGTTCCGATTCTCCCACAGCGCTCCGGTAGCTGCAGAGCGCTCCTTATGGTTCCTGCATTGTTCCCCCCCCCCCCCCTCCTGTCTGTGGTTTTTCCCTCCCGCTCGAGCCCTCACTCTTTTAACTTATGTCATCCCGCGGTCCCGTCTGCTTTTGTGCACGTAGCTCTTTTTGAATGTGTGTGTTCTGGTGTGTTTTTTTTTCCCCCCTTTCTCTTCACTTGGATCGTCTGAGGCTCATATCGGAGTCTAGAGACAGTGTGGGGCCTTGTGGTTTCCTGGTACCCCAACTTTTGATTTTCTCCTTCCTCCGCTCGTTCGTCTTAATACGCGCCCCCCTCCCGTTCGTAACCACTGGCCCGGTCCCCCTCTCGTTGCCCCTCCGTTGTTTAAAGCTAAATATCCCCAGTCCTGTCCGTCACTGTAGCCTGATTTTTCTCATCGTAATCCGAAAAAGAAAACCAACCCATGTGCTTAACGCATCGGAGAGGTGGCCTTGAATCCTCGCCTCCGCTTCCTACGCCGGGTTTTGTTTGAGAGACAGTTTCTGATCTGTGAAATATCTCCCTCTAGGTTTGCGCAATGTTACGACGACAAATGTATATATGTCTGTTCCAGCGTTTAGCCAGTGCCAAGGCCCACACTTCCCGGTTCGTGAGTGCCAACCTGCCATGCAACAAATTTAAGAACCGCCTGGTCAACATCATGCCCTACGAGACCACGCGCGTTTGTCTGCAGCCAATCAGAGGCGTCGAAGGGTCTGACTATATCAATGCCAGCTTTATTGATGGATACAGGTGAGAACGCTTGTGTATTACCTGGTTTATTACTGCTCCGTGTTGCGCAGCGCTGGAAGTAAGACACGTTTCTTCTTCTACAGGCAACAGAAGGCCTACATCGCAACTCAAGGTCCATTGGCGGAGACCACAGAGGACTACTGGAGGATGCTGTGGGAACACAACTCAACCATCGTCGTCATGCTCACTAAACTGAGGGAAATGGGACGGGTAGGTTCTGTTTCCCCACGTACCAAAAAGCCAAACACGGTGCTCTACTTTTTAAAAATCTATAACAATTCAAATTATTTCTGTATTTCCCAAAATCAAAGAATTACAAAGAATTATTTATTTAACCAACTAGAAAGTGGCCAGTCGCAATAATAAACAGTAAAAGTGTTAAAAGCGTTAACGTGGTGCAGTTTTTTTAGGAGGAGTAGTAGTGTGAGTTGTACCAATAGTAAAAACAAAGACACAAGTCAGACTCCACTGCACTGAGAAGGAGAAAAACACCATTCTTAGTGACTGTGTGTGATTATTTCTTGTCTAATCAGTGATAAAGAAACAGAACAACAAACGTAAAGTAGTTTTAATCATCGTTTTTACACTTTACAGTATTATAAACGTTTGTAGAAATTCAGAATAGAGTTCTCTGATTGGGCCCTGACAGAATTTACTGCAGGTGTTCAGTGTTTTCTAACTAAATTCATTAACAAACAATTAAACAAACAATTAATAAACAATAATGCATTAGATATACATAGCACTTTTTATATATCACATTATTCATTCACCCCACACTCCGTCAGAACACCACAGCGCTCACACACACCAGATTCATACTGTTAAGATGGTGAAGTATCACGCAGGTAAACTGGACTCAAATGTAACACAAAGCGAGCAGTCAAAATGTTTTAGAAACTCCAACAGAAAGTGTCCCTTCAACAGGTAATTCAGAATATGGAAAATCAGGCAAATAAACAACTGAGGAAAGATCAACAAACATCTCATCCAACACTGGGAATTCAAAAAGGGGAAACAGGCTGGGGAAATAAACTCAGGAACAGGGATAAATGCACGTTCAGGATTTCAGAGATGCAACAGGATATTTCAGATGTAGGGTGTGATAGTTGCTTTTGACAATCAAGCAAGAACTGACACAACAGAAGCAGTTTATGTAGACGACACTGGGCTGATTAACAAAACGAGAGGCAGCTGCAGGGAAAACAGGGAGGTAACAAAAGAAGGGCCGGAACAGGCTGAAAAAACGGAGCCGGACTGAGGAAAAAATCACACAAACAGGCAGAACTGTGACAGCGAAGTGCCTTTTCGAAGGACATGACAACAGTTTTTTGCCACTAGCGCCTCAGCGTGGCTCCTGAATCCCAGCGGCCTCCCGTCCAAGTACTAACCGGGCCTGACCTCGCTTAGCTTCTGATATTCTGACGAGATCGGGCTTTGGCAAGACAGTAGTTGTAGTAGAATTAAAACGAGCGAAACAGTGTCAATCATATCAAATATTAAAAATTCCTTGTACCGTCTCGTGCAGGAAAAGTGTCATCAGTACTGGCCCGCAGAGCGCTCAGCCCGGTACCAGTACTTCGTGGTGGACCCCATGGCAGAGTACAACATGCCCCAGTACATCCTCCGGGAGTTCAAGGTCACAGACGCCAGGGTAAGTCCGCACTCTGAGAGACGCACTTCCTGTCGCCGCGGTACGACACTAACACGCTCTTTACTGTTTGTAGGACGGCCAATCGCGAACAGTCCGTCAGTTCCAGTTCACTGATTGGCCGGAGCAGGGAGTGCCAAAGTCGGGGGAGGGCTTTATTGATTTCATTGGACAGGTGCATAAAACCAAGGAGCAGTTTGGTCAGGATGGTCCTATAACGGTTCACTGCAGGTGAGGCTGGAAAGTCATGAACCAAAGTCAAAATGAGGCCTGAACACAATTATATTAAAATAATCTGATGACTTTAAATGTGCGTTCTGTTCTTTCTGCAGCGCGGGCGTCGGGAGGACAGGTGTTTTCATCACTCTTAGCATAGTCCTGGAGAGGATGAGGTACGAGGGGGTGGTGGACATCTTTCAGACAGTGAAGATGCTGCGCACTCAAAGACCAGCCACCGTCCAGACAGAGGTCAGACTTCTCAGGGCTGTACTCACCGTTCTTTCAATCATTTCAAATCTTTATGCTTTATTTGCTTTTTTTGAACTTTTATTTCTCCTTTTGAGCTTTCTTACAAATGAACAAACGAACAACATTGACCCATACTATTAATAAATTAGAGCCAGGATCTAAAAAAAAAACAAAAAAACAAAACAAAAAAACAAACAAGATCCCACATAATCAGTCAACTACTCCACTCTTCAGCGTTAAATCTGCAGATCGATCAGAGAAACGGAGGCACGGAGTCACATTTTAAACAGAAGGAGGATCCAAAAATGCAGGACAGCTCTTGAAAAGTGCTTTAATTTAACATCAACAACGATCAGAAGTAAAACCAAACACAAAAATACCCAAAAATACAAGATGTGACGCCGACAAGAGCAGAGGAAAACACATAAGCTCTGTCCAAACTTTCACACTATTCACTACTTATGGCTCTATTTACTCCATTTTTAGTAAATGGTCAAAAAGTAATGTACTCAAAATTTCCCAAAATGCACCTTGAAAAGCAGTGGGCATCAGTGGTCAATAGACTGTCCAAAATCGACCACGATGCATTGCAAGAGTTGGAAAAACAACAGCGAACTGCAACAGGTCTTTAACTGGACACAACACGACTGAAAGAAACAGATAGAAGCGCCGGTTTGAGCTCTGATTTTGACTAAAACACTCTTAAATAAACCGTTGCTGTATAAAGTTGCTAGCGTTAGCCGTTTATCTTAGCTTGAGTTGTTAAAAGAGCGAGAATTTCCGCATCTCAAACAAACATTTTTTTAAATCCAGTCTGTTTACGTGAGATCAGCTTGATAAAAATGTGTGTGGTTATTATTCGTCCATAAATAATAGTGCGCCAGTCCAATCTGATCATTATTTAACCTCCAAAATCAAGTTTTATGAGTTTAGCCTTTAGACTTTTTTTCACCCAGACGCCAGAGTCACATGATCTGAAAGTCTGAGCTCATCTGTGTGTCTGAATTGGTCTGTGAGTAGAGTCTGTTAAAGAGTGTAGAGATGTGTAATGAATTAGGGATTAGAGCACATGTGTCAAACTCAAGGCCCGCGGGCAAAATGTGGCCCTCCGCATCATTTTATGTGGCCCTCAACAGGGCAAATTAAAGGTATGACTGTCTTAAAATGTAATTTTACCAGGAGATACACAGCTACACAGACATATTTTTACATCTAGGCAAATGCATATGTAATATTTGTAACTTGAATAAGCAATAAATACAGAAACAGTTAATTTTGCTGAAGTGGCCCTTGGTGAAAATGTGCTTGACACCCGTGGGTTAGAGAATAGGATGGACATTCGGACACAGCCAGGGCCCGTATGAGGAACGAGACACAAGTGAGACACATTAGGGCGGGGCAAACAACAGGACAACAGTAACAACAGGAAGTAAAACTCAGAAATTACAAAATAAAAGGTTTAGGATGGTAAAATAACTCAAAGAAAATGAACACCATGACGTACGGAGTGAAAAGTTGTTGCTTTAGAGGGCGGTTTATGGCTGATCCACGAAAAGAAAACTGTTTTTACTGATTAATTTCAAATCCCGTCCATGTCTTGTGTGCAGGACCAGTACCAGTTCTGCTACAGGGCCAGTCTGGAGTATCTGGGAAGCTTTGATCACTATGCAACATAAAAACCAGTGGCTGTCTCTTATCACATCCCCACCTAGTGCACTTCTCTAAGGTCACTCCTGCCTCATGTAAATGCACTAGGCCGCGATGTGTCTTTGAAGATACCGCCACCACATGCAGAGTGAAGAAGGGACCATCGGCCTATCCCGTACCCAGAAACAGCACTTCTAACTGAGCCATAGCAACTTAAACGACGACGAGGGTGCACTCCTGCGCGCCCTGTGCCCAAAACACACTCCCTCATTTGTCAGCCTGGAGAAGAAACTCCGAATGCTTAATCAAATCTAATTTTTGTGAGCACTGAAATCGCTTTACATTGTTTTGGGGAGTGGAACTGTCACCTTGTCCAACACCAGTGTAGCATCACTAACCTACAACAGAAGCCAACAGAGCGTTTGGCTGTCACAGGGGACGGAGAACGACCAGGAATCCAGCTTAACGGCGGCGGCGTGGACTGAGAGAACTGGGACTTTTGAGCCTCAGAGTTTTGCCAACCGGAGCCTGAACACAGAGCACACAGTATTAAAGACACCAATAGTGTTTTTTCCTATGTTTGGAAACAGACTTTTGTTTCCCGTGAATGAAAAAGAAGATATATGTATTTCTACCATACAGTAATAAAAGACACCAGTTCAACCTTATGCTTCACTATTAGATAAGGGAAATCTGAAAGAGGTTTAAAACGTATACCACAGAGTAAAGCATTAATTTAGTTTTTTAGACAATAATATAGAGATGTGATTATCTTGTTTTTTTAACTGGGTATTATTCATGGCATGTTCCTCCTTTTTAGCTGATTTGGGGGCTTTTGTACAAGACTTTGTCCTCACCGACTATAACCAGACGAGATCATTTTTGTTTGTTGTTGTTGTTTTCTTTAGTTTTCTTCTAATGAAACGAGCTGTAGCGACCTTTTCGTGCGATGAGGTATTGTTCTAAAAGTGTACAATCAAACGTATCGTGTGGAAAGTATTCACAGATCAATTGAAAACAGCACAGTGAAGTGTCACTCTCTCTGTACCCTCCACCTCTCACAAACGAGTCGGCACATTGTGAGGCTGTGATGTCCGAGCCAGATCTACGACGACGACGATGATGATGATGATTCGGTGTCAGGAGAGGGAATAACGAAACAGACCAGAGCACGGCCATAAAACGCTTATAGTGATAAAACAGACGACTACATGTCCAAATACGTTTGATAAACATTTACGAAGCAACAAACTAGTTAAAATGTTTTGGGGGTTTTGAACAAAATCTCACTGGAATGCTCACTTTTGACCTGTCTCTTTCTGTGTGCAATAAGTAGATGTATTATATATTTTTGTGTCAATTCACTAGCTGCAGTTACACGCCGTTACCAGTAGGACGTCTATATAATGTTGTGTCTTTTTTCCAGACACGAGGATGTTTTCATTCAGTCACAGTTTCAAATGTAACGAGAGTTTTATCAGTAATCGGTAATGATGTCACCCTTTTACGAGTCACAGCAACCAACGAATGATCATTCTTCAGCTGCATCTAAGGATTATTTTGATTTTAGATTTCTAGTGCCTTATATTACACGCCTATTTTGATAACATTACTTTAACGTTTTTTGTTTTTTTGTGTGTGTATTTTGTGTATGCCAGTGTGTATGTTTATGACTGAATGTTTGGTATCTTATGTTATGTTTTAATATGTGAAAGAACATTGTCTATTCTGTTTTTGGGCTGTGAATTTATATATACCGGTATAAGGCTTTGTAGCCAAAATATCTACACATTTGACTATAACGTGAAGGTCATCTCAACGCCATCAGCTACTAGTATCCTACGGTCGAGTTTATGAATCCACAGGTCGTCGTTGCCATTTCAAAATTATCTTGACGCTGCACATGGTTGTTGTATTTATTCTTTTTTTTTTTTGAAAACGTAATTGTCGTCCACACTTGGCATTGACTGTGAGCTGGCTCAGTAAAAGTCTCATTAAAGCAGCTATGTAGATCTGGAGCTAAAAGCAGCGCGTGGCAGTAAATACGAAGAGGAAATACGTTTGTCTGTCGTTCAAAAATATGGTTTAATCTTGTGTACATTGAATTCATTTTTGAGAGAAGTTCAGGTGCTACGTCTCCTCATCCACATCGACACACCCCCGTGAACACTGACTCTTTGTGTTGACATCGTTTGAATGCTGGTTTCACTTTGAGATTTGGTCGCACCTGTTACAGACTTGCACTTTCTCTCTTTATACTATGCACTATATTAGCATCTTATTTTGCCCCAAAGGAGTTTTACTTGAACTCGGTACAGTCGGACCCTGATCTGCTCAAGGTTGTGTATATGTAAATACCACAGAGAGTAAGTGAAAAGCATAAATAAATAAATAAATAAATAATATAAATACCTGAACATATGAATGAAATAATATTAAATATTAAATACTAGAGTGATATAATAAAACGATGCACCTGATGCACAGTTTAAGACACAGTTAAGTGCAATACACAGCGTGGGTTTGTCACACCACAAAATGTCTCACAACAAAAGTGTTTTAAATCAGTATTTACCCCCAATGTATTATGTGGATGGATAAAACTGGAGTTTTAAAATGTATAAAAACATATATAAAAAAAATACTGTGTTATTTGGATCGGTTACCTCCAATTGGTCTGTTATTGTCAACTTTTTGTTGTTTTCTGCTTTGAGTCAACAAGTGCTTTTTTATTTTTTCTTATATTGTTCTCAGAGCGTGTGGGAAACAAACAACGGGTCTGTATGGACTTCTGTTCTTGTCGACACAAGTTTCATTTGTTACAAATAAACTCAAGTGAAATACATGAAATACTTTATGTTTTGTTTTGAAACTCAGATCTGGTCACACAGCGTTCATCTTTGGTCAGTGGTTTTTCTGAGTAAGTCCAATAATATCTGTTACATGAATCTGAATCCATCAAAGTGTTTGGCCCAGTGTGTGTTATTCTAATGATCTAGTGCATATTTATCATGTGTTTATTACTTATTTATAATAGATTTTGTGGTTATGATTCCAAATAACACGTTCAAACATAATCACTGTCTCTAAACTCTGCAGTGAAGAATGAACTTGTGACATTTAAATGGAAATAAGTTTAAGTCAAGTCTAAGAATGAAGTGAAAGTGAGTCGTCTGTAATTCTAAAAAACGAGGGAAAGTCAAAGATATTTCTAAAGTGCAACTGCAAGTCTTAAAGCTGCACTGTGTAATGTTTATAGTGGACGCACCAGGCCAAGTTACAGGTCAGATCCATGGAGAGGCGACCCACCTTTAAGAGACAGAGTTTTGCAGGGTTGCACCTGTTAATTGAATAAAAGAGAAGACGAGTTTCCATAAACATTCTAGTCAGAGAACGATCAGATGTTTTTATGCAGACTACTGAACATTTTAATTATCAAACAAGAATCTCCACGTTATGGTTGTAAAAATGTATCTTAAATTATTATGACAGTGTAAAAACATATCCAGCTTCAGTGTATGTGATTATTATCAGTTGTGTCTCAAATGTACGACACATTAAACTGGTGCCTCAGTGCAGACCTGAAAAGGCCCTGAGTCCTGAGTGTAATGGATGACTGCATTATCTGCCCCCGTCTGCAGCGACAGCACAGACTCTGTGCATGGGAGATATTTGACTTAAGTCTTTTTGTGGCAGCCTCTGACACGCAGCAGCTGAAGCCTCACTGTGTCACTGTTTACTGCCAAGTTAACCTGCTCAGTCTGAACCGCTAAGTCGACCCAACAAAGTTCAGAGCTGATGATCGGAAACTGTAGTAAAACAAAACATGTACAACACTCACCGCTTAATAACAAAACATATGTATTTTTCCAATTTGTTTTCTTACAGCAATTAACAATGGAGAAACTATAGCAAGCCAAAAATAAATACAAGTTTTAAATAATTTCAACATGTGTTTCATCTAAAAGAGCAACAGTAGCATTTCACATTGGGAAATGTCTAATGCAGAGGACATGGCTTCCTGCCTGGAGCTTTTCCTGGATTATCATAGAACCAATCTTCTACAAAATAAATGTTTGTTTCAACTTGAACAGCTGATCATTTGTCCGCCTTCTTTTACAATATACAGGAAGAAAGCCTTGGTACTGCACAGACAAGGTCCAGCAAAAGCGTTTGGGAGACTATGTTAAACATGCAGAGGGCGCAGTTAAGATATGAAGAAAATAATAAAAAGAAAGTGCTTAAATACTCAAAATAAAATCAGACCCCCAAAGCTACCAAAGCTAGAAAATTCTAAACTTTAGTTTATGTACACAGAAAACTTCCCCCGACACATTTCCCTGACTGATCTGACAGAGCAAAGCAGTTCAGACTCCACGTCTGTCGCCTGTGCACCTCAGTCCAGCCGACAAATCAAATTTACAAAAAAAGTCCCACTCGATCTCTGCGATAAAATGTCCAAGCACCATGATCATAATTAAACATACAGCAAAATACAGCACACATTCCCTTTAGTGTTGCCCGGCATTCAGTTTACAGGTAAATTCGGTAATGCTGAAAAATGGAGCAGATTCATGATGGTTGATGGTTGTACACACACTCTCACAAACACACTCACACACACACGCACACAAAACAGCCATGACGCTCTGTTTACATCCATGGCTCATTCAGTGCATTTATCAGTCACAGTCTCCATGTGTTCATTTCCCTTTAGGGCTGCGTGGCTCCCAGGAGCTTTTGGCAGTTGTACGGAGGCCTGGCAAAGCCACATAGTCTTTTTGGAAGCGCAAATTTGGAGTTCTTTGACGTTTCCTTTCTCCTTGTGTGGTAAAGAAGGCGTCCTGGAAACGCATGCTGGATGCTGTGGACTAAATAAAACAACAGAAAAAATATATAGGTTTTCTTTTGTCTGATTTTCCAGTAATAAAAAGGCATTGCAAATACAGTTTATTACTTACAAGTCTACGTTTGACTTTTTTGGGCAAGTCCTCCTCTAAAGTGTAGATATCTTCTCTTTTTGCCAGTACCTGAGACCCATCCTCAAACTCCACCTGGACACACTCATAACATTTAGTTCAAACAGTTCAGAATCACTTGTGTTTGAGTCTGTATTGCATTTGGTTGGCTGCGTTTTATATATTTCAATCCATCTTGACAATGGAAAATTCATGTTCTTCTTTTGAATCTGGACCATCTTGAACTGCGTCACTGGTGCATTTGTGCATACCTAATGGTTGACGCCCAGTTGAACTAAATAAAGCTTTAAGTGGAAGCCGCATGACTCTGTGCTTAGTGAATATTTCAGAAAGTTTGAATAATGCAGATCGTCACCTTCTCTTCCTCTGCTTCTTCATTCACTGCATCCATCTGTCCCAACTGGGAGTCTCAAGGCCTCGCTTCTGTTGCCTCTAAACCGCTCTACCTTCCTCTTCCTACTTTTGTTCTTCCTGACGTTTTACTCAAGCACTCACATTCACTTTTCACCTTCTCAAAAATAAACCCAGTGACACTGACATTCCCACTAGTCCTGATTATTCTGAAGTTAAAGCTTAAGTACATCTGAGTTTGTGTAAGTGGGTCAGATGACTCAACGCAGTGGTACCTGGTACATGTAGGAGATGTTTGATCCCAGATATTTAGCGCCGTAGAAAAGTCCATCAGGCCATTTGACTTGAACAGCTTCCCCTACTTCAGGAGGACCCATCTTTACACAATCTCTGCTCTAAAAGTACAAAAACACACAGTTAGACGGAGCGAGGTGACCCACATTTGGCTAGATTCTCTGTGAACTTATCAAACGTCATAAAAACTGTGAACAAACCATGTTTATCATTAAAGGCCCCGTATTACACTATTTTTTGATCTGTTATAAAGTTGTTTCCTCGTCACAAACAGACCTGGAGTTGTGTTGTGTTTCGTTCACACAAGTTTAACACATAAATCCTGCATATTTAGGCTGAGTTCTTCTCTCAAACTGAAAACACTCTTGATTGTCATGTGATAATGAAGTGGTCTACTGTGTTTTTAAACTCCATACACCTTCAGTAGAGATTTGGGTCACTCCAGCCCTAGAATTGCCAGTGAATCTAGTGAACTAAAGGTAAAAAGGAAGCTGTTAAATACCACTACATGACATCACAAGGTGGAACTTTTTGAGCTTTGGAGATGTAGACAAACTTACTCAAGGGTTACTCAAACATGTGAATGAAACAAGACACTACTCTAAGTGTTTTTGAGGAGGTAACAGCATTAGAACATGACTTAAAACTCAGTACGGTAGTGTAGTGTTTAATACTGAAGTAGTAAAAGTAGCAGAAGGTACAGGTAGTAGGCACAGGTCTAAAAACCTGTCTCTACCTTAGGGATGTACAAGAATAAATCAAATAATATCATGATTTCTGTTCACTGAGTGTTTCATGCTGCTCATTTCTTGTCATATCTGCCCTCCTGGTTATAAAAGTACATTTCTGCTGCTCTGTTCATAATTAGACTAATTACAGACTTTTATACACTATGACACCATGACCTGCACCTGGGACCTGACCTGAGCAGTGTGAGAGTAATGAATCTGACGCTCACCACGATGTCTTCTGGGTAGGTGTCATTAGAGAAAGAGCCGTCGTCGAACATGACCTCGTAGAAGGTTTGGGAAGTGATCTGTGTGACTTTAGAGCTGTAGTATCGCAGGTTCTTGTGTTTGGATATAACCATCTGGCCCATAGAGATGGACCCCTGGATCCCCTGCAGTTTCTGAAAGAGACAGAACAGTGATTACGATAGAGTTAGGGCGGTCATTCTTCTCGCACTTTGGTAACCACATCATTATTTCTATCCAAATCCTACATCCACAAACTCCAAAAATGCACAAGTTCATGCTAAAGCTTTGTAAAGTAAACTCCTAAAGACATAAAGAACTCATTTTTATTGGAGTTACTGGACGTGGGGACAAACAAACATTTAGCTTTGTCCTGTTTTGGCCTTAAAAAACTGTATATTTTTATTCATGACACAAAAGTTTGACATAACGGGAACAAATAAAAACACTAAAAAAAGACTTACAGCTGAGGAGCCTTGCATCTGATGTCTGTGGCAGGTGATCGACACCACATACGGCCAATCGTCTGGCTCGATGGAGACACCTGCCGCGTGAGCACAGGTCACATGAAAAGAGGTGGGACATCTTCCATATGAACACTGTACACAAGCTCCAGTCTGCCGCTTCCCCAGACACCTCTTCTGACAGTAGTTACAGTTCTGTACAAGACAAAAAACATGGATTTATTATTACGATGGAACATAATAACGCACGGATTTCATAGTTTCAGGAAAAGAACGAGACCTCAAAACACAGCAATACAAAATGTCCCCTGTTTTATTAGAGGTTTATGGTTATTCCCGTGTTTTCAACCCCATTGACCACTTCTCCTTTCTTTTACGATCTATGCATTGACTCATACGTATATTTTTTACATTATCCTTGGGTTTTCTGCAACAAACAGCCCATCAAGTTCATTTCCTCTGCTGTGGTATCTCCTCTCTCTGGCCCCTGCCCACCACACGAGCCCACCGCTTTCTACCGAGCGGAAAAAATGACGGCATTCTCCCCATTACAAGCCCTCTTTGCCCCGTGTTCTTCTTTCACCCCTCTCGGATTTGCGGTTGTAGTTCTTGTCTTGGTCCTAAACAACTTAAGGAGTAGTAGTAGGCATTGTGCAATTTATAAACTCTAAAAAGATGTGCGCCTGCTTCTGTTTATGGTATGGGCAAAGGAAATGTGCCCAATGCATCATCCTTTAATGTCACCACGGAAACTTTGTCAAACACAACCTTAAAAGCCCCATGTTTAACTATTTTCTGATCTGTTCTAATGTCGTTTCCTCATCACAAACAGACCTGGAGTTGTGTTTTGTTTCATTCACACATGTTTAACACACAAACCCTGCATATTTAGGTCAGTTCTTTTCTCAAATAAAGACACTCTCTTGCCGATCTCTACTGAACTAACGGTAAAATGTTGCTATAAACCACCACTGCATGACATCACAAGGTGGAACAGAGCATTTTAAGCTTTGGAGATGCAGATTAAAAATAAAGATTTAGTAAAAACACAACTCTAGATCTGTTTTTGAGGAGGAAACAACATTATAACATGGCTAAAAGCTTAAATGAATCAGTTTTGTGTAATATAGGACCTTTAATAACCACATTTCATATTTTTTCTGCATTATTTCAGCAAAATCTAAACTTAAATGTGAAGCAGAAAGTTAGTGTTTCATCTAGTGTGTGGATTTTATGTCAATATCGACCCAATCGCCAATGATAAGCTTTTTAATGGACATGTGGTTGGAGTTTTTACGTGAAAAAGATGCTGAAGAAGTTTTTTTAATAAGAAAACAATCAATACAAGCAACGAATCTGGTTATTTTTTGGGCAGATCCCTAGAGCCCGAGGTGCAACAACGCAGCAGTAAATGGACACTTTAAGTAAATATCCATACACAGATGAAAGCACTAATTACACCTCTACACTTCCTTTGCAGTTACACGTCTTCGCTATAGTCTGTGCTCTGCTATTTTGGGGCATTGACTGAAGTGACTAAGTTGGCCTACTTTTCCCAAGTCTCAAACCTCGTGCATTATGGACAGCGGCACTGGCGAACTGACCCGACTGTCTCCACATATTGAGGGCAGCGTGACAAGACGGTGGCAGGTGAAAACCTCAAATAGACTATTGAGCCGGATGTTTATTAATGCAGGTATACGGGCGCCTGGTGGTTATACTTTCACGTTTTGAGCAGGTAGGTGAGAGCCTCTCCCGCTCTCATGCTCGTACCTTCTCACGGCTGTATTTTGGTGGCTGTGTTGAGCCATGCGTTAAGAACATTCCCACGATGAATTATGAATGTGACTGTGTGTTGTGCAAAAGTCAATAATAAATGCACTGGGCTGCTGCGGGGGCAATGGGTCTGATGCAAGCTTTAAAACGCACGTCCCAAAACTGGAATGATGAACAAAATGAGATTACAGGACTCAGGGACACAGAGATATGAACATTAAAAGAAAAAAACGTGGTGTTTCTGTTAACGTGCTGTAAAATTTCAATTATGTTTAATGTTTTAATAAGATGTACAAATGAGTCTTGATCTTTGGTTTCAAGAGATCTTTGGTGGAGAAGAGAAAGAAAATGTGAGAAAATGTTAATGCCTGTGTGAGAAAAGTGTATAAAGTGTGTGGTGAGTGGTGGGTTTTACAGCTGCAAAATATATAGAATAACTAAAAAATAAAGCGGATTTCGCCTATTGCGGGTTATTTTTAGAATGTAAAAAGGGAAAGGATAATGAGAGACCACTGAAAACACAAAAGAAAAAATTATCCATGATCTATATTTTCCTGGTTTACTGTCTGAAGTCTTTGTTGTTATGGAAGAAACTTTTTTTTAGTTCGAATTTCTGGAATGTCATTACCTAAACCTGCCACATAACTGTACATTGTTCCGTTTTTTGCTGAGTTAAAGTCACTTCTTCAGCACTCTCTGCTTTTTGCTGATCTTTCATGGAGGCTGCAGGATTGAGCTAACTATAGTGGCTCTATGTCAGGTCTGTTGAGACACACGGCTCTCATAAGGCGAACACACAACGAAAAAACAGAACAGACGCACACGCACGGACTCCCACCCAGCAAAGCTTAATTATCCAGCTTTGATTGCGGGTATGTTCATCTCACATTGTTAATTAGAACTGTGAACACTTCATTAATTAGAACGAGCCAGTCCTCAAAGACCTGGGGAATTCCTGCACTGCCTCTGTGTGTGTGTGTGTGTGTGTGTGAGAGAGTGTGTGTGTACGTGTCTCCTCACCAGTTTAAAGCGCTGCATTGGGATCCTGCTGGTGTCAATGGGACTCCTCTTGGCTTCGTCACCGAACCGCACCTCTGGCAGAGCTATAGCGCACATCACGTGGGCCCATCTGCGTATAATGGGAGATGCATTAATACCGTGGCGTATTCACTGGACCTCACCTCAGTTACAAACCAAACACTGGTCTTACTTGTCATTTTGGGTTTTCTTTAGAGCCCCGCCTCTGAGATTACAAAGGCAGCATTCCTGAAAAAGCGGAAAAATAAATAAACTATTTCATGTCATTGTGTCCCAGTCAACTTGGAGGTTAGCAAAAGTTTAAAGCAGGGAAAATATTATTCCTGTCATCGGAAAAGTAAAATATTGCTGCTTACTGCTGTAACACATTCTTCGGTACATCGATCACATGACCAGCGTTCACTGATGACATCTGTGGTAACGCCATAGCAACCTAACAAGAATATAAAAGAGAAAATAATGAAAACCCATTTCAGTTTCCATTACAGAATCACAAAATAACACACAATAAATGGAGCAGTGCTAATCCAATAATAATAAAAAAAAGAAGTCTGCTAATTTGTGAACCTTTGCATGTCTGCATCAAAGAGCTGTGTGTACGTGTGTGTGTGTGTACGTGTGTGTACGTGTGTGTGTGTGTAGGGGTGTGTGTGTGTGTGTGTGTCAGCACCAGGCTCTGCTGTGACGTCTCCGCTGTGACACTTACAGTCTACCCTTTGTAACTATCATGGCACAGCTGCCTCCTCTCGGCATAAAGGCAGCCAACCAGCTTTGTTTTGCTAAGTTGGTTTGTATCAATAATACAGCGGAGCAGCTTGCCTCTTTCCAAAAACCACAAAAGCTGGTGGTCACAACAGGATAAAAAGCATACGATTTAAAAAGAAAGACAAATGGGATTTTTTTGGAAAGTTTATAACTTGTATGAGCATTCAAGTGAAAGAGGCTAAACACTCAGAAAGACCAAACTAGAGAAACTTTCTGGGAGAAAACATTTTTATATGATTAAACCAATGTATTTTTCTTCAAATATCCATGACAAAAAGACCGCACTTCACTTCTTTTTCCTCCGCTCAGATTAAATATACAGAGTAGACACAATACTAAGTCTTTGCTTGGCCTCGAAATCAGACTTGTGGCTTTTTTACCGAAGTAAAATGACACTTCTCACCCCAAGACTTCCACCTCCAGTCTTGCTAAGCAGTAAGCATGTGAAAATAGTTAAGCGCAGGAACACACACATACACACTTCACACACACATACACATACGCACACACATGGACACCCTTCTAAAAAACAGACAAAAGTAAGGTCCATATCAGTACCAGAAGTTTGGGGGAATCCACAAAATCTTACAAATTTAACGTTGGGGATTATGTATAAAATGATATGAATAAAACTTGACTTTTTCTACTGACGTCAATAATTTAACTGTGTAAATGTGCCTATGCATATGTGAACAGAACAGACAAGCTCAAGTTTTTATGAGTGTGTGGGCTTTTGGACAGGAAGTTTATGTGGTGAGGACAGAAGATTTGACCCCATTTGAATGATGATGGAAATAAAACACTCCAAACCACAGTTTAGGGAAAACATAGAAGAGGTAAGGCATGAGTCAGTGTTCAAACCCTCTGACCCTCGCAAAAATGCTCAAACATACCAGGGCTGGAGTGACACTAACACTGTGCATTTTTCTCTGGTAAAGAAGAAAATGTCAGAATAGATGTGCGGATGTGTCTGTGTTTACATACTTGCATGAACTTGTAGACAACAGCCTTGGCAATTTAGTAAGAGGGAGGTGCCATCCTCCTGCAGCAGAGGGTTTGTGGGAGTTGGAGGAGAGTTTTGTTCCCGAAAAGAAAAGCAGATCTCTGGAATTAAAGGTTTGCTCCGTGTAGGACCTTTAGTGAAGTGGGTGGGACTGGAAGGTGAGGACATGTTCTCAAATCCTGGGGACCTGAACTCCTCTGCTTTGTCTTCAGCCTTTCAAAGTTGAAAAATATATATATATTTTTTTTTAACCACAACTGTAAATGCTGACAACAAATGGAATAAGATATGACATGAACATCAGTTGGTTACACTTCTTTACCTGATCATAAGGCATGAAGAGCGCACACACAGCACAGTATGGCTGCATCGTGGCAATAAACGCATTGTACTCCTTTTCTGCAGAAAAGCAGCTCTTCTTATTCTGCCAGAGGTGGAGGAGGGGCTTTGCCCAGGCCTCCATTTCCCGTTCCTCTTCTTCTGCCAGACTTGCTTCAGGTGGTTCTAAATGAGGTGAATTATTATGTCTTCAGCCTGTATTGCGTTTCAATGCATATTTACGACACTAGCTTTTACATAATGATCCATGACCATGTATCAGTGCGACTTTTAACTAAGGTCATTAGAATAACTCATCATTAATGACTGTATTTAATATTTTTGCTGGTAATAGTTTTAACATGTTAAACATGTGACCTCTGGAAGAGCCAAAGCAACTATGCTAGAAGTAAAGCATATAGTTCTGCACTCTGCACCGCTCACCTTCATCACTGACAGTCTGCTGTTTGACAGCCGTCGGTACAGCCCGTGCAGTGGGCTTCCTGAGTGGGTGACGCCAGCTCTTAGCCGTCCTCCTGATGGATAGTGCAGCATACTGAAATGAGACATACAAGCAGATATTACAGAGCCTAAAATAGGCATGTGACTCAGACGTAAGATATGATATTTAATTGTGTTTAAACACTAAACAAACCTTTCCAAGTCCCAGAGCAGAATCACCACCCTCACTGTTCCTAGGATCATTGTCATCCTCTTCATCAAATGAATCACTACTGCTCTTGGCACTGTACTGCTTCTCTTCCTCCTCTCCATCTGACTCCACATCATCCAAATCGGATGTCCCATCTTGTTCTGGTTCTCTCTTTCTTTCTCTCCTCAACTCTGGGAAATGTGGAAGAGCTTCCATTTCATCAGACTCTCCGCTCAGAAGCTCATAATCTTCAGTGGGGTCAAGAGGCTCCACAGCGTTGAGCAGAGAAGTGGGCTGCAGCTGTGCCCAGGTAAAAGCCCCACTCTCCCCCTCCTGGCTGTTTGACCCGCACAGCTGCAGATCGTCAGAGTCTGACACCTGTTTGCACTGAGGTTCAGTCCACATGGTGTAAGAAAGAGACTCGTGGGCAAAGTCTGATGTGAGCTCAGGATTGACCATTGCAGAACTTTGAGAATCAAAGTTTGACCAGAGGTTGGTGCAGGGTTTTGGCACTGTGGAAGGCGAACAGTGTGAAGAAGAGTGCATCACCGAGTGATTTTGTGTGCACAAGGGAGCAAAGTGGTCTGTACTAATATCACTGTGTGCAATCTCATTTGAATCCGAAATGCTCGTTACTGCATCATCTACTTCTGAGAATGCAGAGAGCTTCAGATGGTCATTACATGAGATAGACTGTTGTTCTATTTGGAGATTTGACGTTTGGACAGGGGCTCCAGTGATAGCTCTGCTGTGTCCAGGAAAAACACTGTCATTGGAAGTTAGTTTGTGCATTGTAACTGTGGTTAAATCGGTTCTATTGTCCTTTGACAACACGTCTTTACTACAATGAGAATCCTGATGATTTACAGGCACTGATTCTGAGAGGTGCAGGTTTATTGGAGCTTGCTGCACGCCTTGTGACGATGAGGAGTCAGACGGCGCTTCAGGCTGCAGCACAGGCGCACTTTGGTGAGTGTACAATCTACATTTCTGGTCATGAGTTGGCCCCTCGTCAGCAGGGGTAAGAGATGGCATCTCTTGGGTCAATACAGGCGGCAAAGGGCAGGTTCCAAGCTGATCTGCTGGCTCAGGGTTTAGATGTGGCATATCCACTGCATTCATATGTAGCAGAGGAGGTAGAAGGTTCTTCTCAGTGTTGCTGTCTTTTAAAATGCTGCTGTGATCTGAAGGGGACATCAAGTCACAAAGTGTGCCTCCCTCTGCTGGCTCTCGTTTCTTATAAAGTGCTTCAGTGTTTGTGCTGATATGTTGTGGGTCTATGTCCATTTTGTGTGATTCTACATAGTTTCTACAATTCCCAGGGACTGTCTTTGGTGACTGACTCAGACAACTCCAGGTCTGAGCTGCAGAAACACTCAGACATGTTTCAGTCTGAGACACATTTGAGTGGACAGCTGTGCTGTAGGCGTCGCCTTTTGGGGAGGGAGTCCTGGTGGGACAGTCCTGAGATGTAGAGAGGTCTGGTAGTTGAGAAGAGCAAGACTCAGGACAGTGAGTATTACCTACAAGAGTCCGTTCTACATGTCCTGAGGAGTGTTGTGAATCACTACTAGTGTCTGTCTCATTTGTGTCATTCTTGGTCATGGTCACAGAGGCTTTAGGGAAAAGGTTTGAAAAGCCCAGATCACTCTCCACTCGATTTACTTTGACCACACACATTTGTCTGCAAGCATCTGCAGAAAAAAAACAAAAAAAAAACAATGATGATGATCAACATGATTTATACTAATAAGCATAATCATATAAAACTCAAACAATCAATGATGGACTCACCAGAAAATTCTATGGAGTTTGGGATCAATTTTCGTTTTGTGTCTACTTGTCTATTTTGTTTTTTCTTGGCGTTGGGTAGTCCTGCTTTCGGCCTCCACACTTTGGGCCCTAGTGGACCTGCGGTGCCCTTCTTCTTGCAGTTGGACACTTCTGAGCATTTGTCCAGCCCAACAGGCTCCTCTGTGGTTCTCAGACGCTTAGACCCCATGCGGGACGGAGTACTGCCATGACCAAAGAGGACAGAGTTAAGTACATAACTAATAAAACTCAAATTAAACTAGACTCTTTGAATTTTAATCAGTGTTGTATTGAAATTATATATAGTATGAAGGAAAACCTGTAATAGAATACCATTATTTATAATACTAATTATTATACCCTTTATTGGTTGGCTTATTCTTGCGCCGTCTTTGGAGCCAGCTCTGGAGTTCAGGTGTTGTACGAGGAGTGGCCATGGTGTGATCAAGTGGCACAGAATCTTTACCTAACATCCAGCTGGCGTAACGATCAGGCTGAAAGCGCTTCACAAAAGGCTCCATGGAGATCTTAACCATGTCCTTGCTACATGTACACTATAAATGAGAATCAGAGGAAATATAATGAACAAACAAGCATGTTGTAGTGAGTGAAAACTTATAAAAGACTTGTACCTGTGTCGCCACTTTCCCATAATCTATCCAACGAACTGTAGCAAAATTAGTGGATTCTGCACAGTTGAAGCCATGATTGAAGCCAGCGTGGTAGCCGTAAGGAAACGTGATCATAAACTCTCCAGCTTCTTGAGTTATCTGAACGAATAAAATCCAGACAAATAAAAATATGTCAAGAGATTATATGAATAACTGAAAAGTTAAACCTTACCTTATCAAAGGGAATACCATACTTCTTGAGTATGGAGGGAGAAATTAAAGTCATTTTGTGCCGAAGAAAAGCTTCACAGCCCTTGAAGCTATTGGGGAAAAAGCCTGACAAAGAAAAAAATAGGACTAATAAAGCATCACCTCATAACAATTCAATGCAATTCAATACAGATTAGCAATTATTCTACCTGTGGCCAAGCGCTCAAGTCTCTTTCCATGCTCGGGGGGTATAGCATACCTGTTCAAACAGCAAAAGTCATCTGATTAATGTGAGGCAATTTTCTTACTACTGACAATGGAAATATTTCTTTTGCTCATCCTCTTGTCTCTGTAAATGCCGAGTCATATCAGCAAGAAAGTGTGTTAAAATATTCCATTTTTGTTTAGTGCTCATGGATAAAACCTGTAGTTGATTCAATGCTGCCATCAAGTGGTAAACTGATATAAAATGAATTTGAGAATTAAAGGAGTTTCAGGTAGCATCATGAATAGGATATGCTAAATATCTCTTTTCAAATAATTTCACTAATATTGTTTGTGTGGTTGTGTCACTTGGTTCAATACATTTTTTAAGATTTATAAAAAGAAGGGGGAAAACCCAGAGAGCATAGAATTGCCAGCTGTGAGACAAGGCATCCTATTTGACTAGTGACATCTGCCTAGGGCTCTTTTTGCATTTCTATCATCATTTCAGCTGTCAGCTTAACACAACAGAGGGAGACAGGGCGTGAGGTAAGGCAGAGATGACAGCATACGGCGGTCTGAGGGGGCTGGGTGCTGAAAACACATGAGAATAGTGCATCTTTAAGATGATGCCCTCCTGGGAAAATGTCAAAATAGCATGGAAATCACTACACTGTGTGCACAAGGAGCAAGTGTCTCCCACTGTCTGTGCATGACACTGTTCCCTGTGGAAATGTAGGGCTCCCGGCTCTAATGAGCACAGGTACCTGAGGACAAGATGATTAGGACAGTGTATGCAAGACAAACAGGTGAAGAAATAATAAAAACAGTCAATCCGCATCAACTTGCATTTTCACCCACTTATACTCCGAGGTATCCCCAGTAAACAAACTACAAGATATGTTTGGGTCTTTATAACTGATAGGTCTACATCCTCTATCAGTAAAAGTGGTGTGGAGGTTTGGAGGATTTTGTTCACAGCCCAGCCCCAAAGTACACCTTCTCTTTGCTCATATGAAAATTAAACTGCCTGTAAATTATATGCCTATTTACCAGTGTCTACACAAAGAAAAAGAGAATAAAACCAGAGATATAATGAATGAATTTGGAATGAATTTTCTTTCCATTCAAAACATTTGATCAGTAGTCCTTTAAAAATAGACCTATTCTAATAGCAGCTGTCTTAAATTTGTTGTATGTAGCAGATTTACCAAGACTTGGGTTCTCCAAAGTGTAGGTAGTTGATACTGTACAGGTCCATGTCTTCAGTGTGCCATGAGAATGAAGTTTTCCACATCCCAAAATACAGGTATGGAGTATTAACACCCTGGATGGATACACCACAGTCTTCCTCTATCACATCCAAGATGGAGTTTAAGTGGCCAATGTTCCACTCCTCTACATCCTGGGACATAGCAAAACAATAATTCAAGATTTGGTCTGCCAGATAAATGCATCATTATTATGTACATTATAATGAGCATAAAATGAGTGCATGAATCAAAAGAGTAAACAAAAGTCCCCACCTCATCATAAAGGCTGCCACCGACATCAGCACCATATATAGGTGAGACAAATGTGAGGTTCTTCCAGTACTTTCTCTCAAGATCTTCATAATTTAAGTAGCGTGGGGTGCAGTACCTGTACACATTTTAAGACATCTACTATAAACCATGGTCATATATTTACTTTAATCTTTAGGTAGCATTTTAGTGCTCTGTTATCAATTGCTAATCCTATACTCACATGTCACTATTCGCTAATCTCCGAAACTCTTGTACACTTAGTGGCTTCTTCTGGATATTATACTGAGTAAACAGCCCTGACTGGCCTGCTACCATCTGCTGGATGGGGGCATCAATCATTAAGTCATCTATATCATCATATGTGCGTCGAGGTTTCCATCCTTTTGGTGGTATAACCTAAAAAATTATGAGGTAATAATAAAGTTGTAACATGTTTTATATACAAAGCAAACATCAAATGCCGATATAGTTTTTCTTTGTTGGGCTGACCTTTGCCAAACCTGCTCGATGGGCTCCTTGGGACTCCATGTACACCAAATACTGATTGAAGTCTTTGAATTCCTCCATGGTTGGCCTGAAGGTCATAATTTTGCAGGTGGGGTTTGCAGGGGTGCATACCTCTGCCCCCGCCATCCTGCTGCTTTCCTGTAAAGAGAAAAGAAACCAAATATTATTAAGTGTCATAAATGTACCAAATCAACATGTCAAATAATTTGAGTGCAAAAGGTTTGGACAGTTACTCGTGTGTTACTTCATGGGACTGTATTATACACATTCACCACTAGATGGAAGTAGAAGTTCAAATTATTATTCCTTCGGACGCCAGGCAGCAACCTTCCAGCTTTTTGTCCCATCCGATCCACAGTAACGATCTCAAGTTAGACTTTGCAGAGCAATTGAACAATGGAACAGGTTCCTGAGGCTCTGGTTGTTTTGTGAAACCAGGTTTTCATTTTACCACATCCCTTTATAAATACATGCATTATGAAAGCAGGACATAGTTATAACATTTTAGCAAATGCTATCTATATTCACGTTTTAAAGTTTCTTTTTCATCAAGAGTTGCTTTGTATATACAAAAAAAAACAAAAGAGGTAAAAATGCAAAGTTTCTACTATTTAGGCAAAACGTTCAATGGAAACACAAAACGCGTCTGGTCAACTTATTTTTCAAGACTTATTTATGTTATTTTAGTCGGCTCATTTAGATAAATCCTTGTTGTTCAGCAGATTAGCTAGCACAACTAGCCTACGTTTTGTTATGATGCCAAGCAATGGCTGCACAAATAGCACTGGCCGCTAGCTCCAGCCGTGATCTGCTTTATTTTATGGACTGAGTAATGTTTAGATAAAGCGATTTAATGATAAGGTTTACACTGTAGCTTCAGATGACCAGACTCGACAAGTGCCAATTAAAACAAATATTGAGTGAGTTGAGGTGTAGCTCCTCCACAGAGCTGCTGTTAAATGTCCCTCGCGGTGTCCGCTGCACAGGCCCGAGCTGCTCTGAGCTCTGAGATTCACTCTGTCTATATTCATCATACACAGGATTAACTATTTTTAACCATTCAGGACACGTGTATTCATAGATTATAATCATGTATTTGACTATGTGAAGTGCACTGTGTGGAACATAAACCAATGAGGCTGGCAGGGCCAGTTAGCTTTTTAAGATTTAGACTTCTCCTGACAACAAAGTAAATAATACACCAAATAAAAGCCAAAACTAACAGAACCAGGTTAGTGTAACCTGAAAAACTGTAGTTTTACCTTCTTGTGGAAAATGCCCTATTGTTGTTGATCCCTTCCTTGTTCGTACAGCTGATTCGCATGACAGTTCTGTCTGTTGCTAGTAAAGCTGCAGCTAGTGCAGAGAATTAGCCCCGCGTCTCCTGATCTACAGCTCATCTGGATCCGGCTGTGCGCGTCAGACCAACGCTCACTCCAGCGTTTACTTCATCCAGAAACTGTTAGATCTGCAACTTCTCCAGAGAAACTATGCAATTAATGGGACAAATTTATGCTAAGTAGATTCTTATTGTAACTAAAAGGTATGTGAAATATTTCCACTGTGACCTAAAACAAAGAGTTAATAACATTTCCTTCTAATAATAAAGGTGAACGTCATTTGTGTGAATCATGTGCAGTTCGCGGTCAGATCCTCTAGGGGTCGCTCAGGACCATTTGAGTAAACATGGCTGCCCAGGATGAACTCAGTAAGTTTCTCTATCGCTTTGGATATTCACACTTTCACATTTTGCTTGATAAAAAACTATCAGAACCTGCATTGCTAGCATATACATCCTACGATGTGAGATTTAAAGTTCTTATTCTGAAGCAGTAAATAGAGACGACAGCGCACTAAAGCGTGTTAGCTTGAACAGACGTCACAGGCCTGTGCACCGTCATGCTCACTTATTATACTGTGTCCGCAATGAATGGACTTTATTCACATGTTTGATTTACACCATCATATACTTGATATATTAAAGCATATGCAGTGTATTTTGTGTTTAATATTACTGCTGTCTAAACCTGCTAGGATCATTTGAGTGTCCCTTCTCTCTTCAGCTAACAGGGTAGTTTGCCATGCTAAAGGAGTTGCCCTTAAAGCCTTAAATGCACCAACATGATCAAAATTCCCCTGACACTTTTGTCTTATTTGCCTGTGTATGCTTAAACGTGTTTAAGACTTGCTTGCAGGGAGTACACGTTTTATAGAGGAATCAATGAGCCTTTAAAATCTCAGGTGTCTCATTTATTTTATGGGTTTTTTTTCTGACAGATCAACTGGAGCGCGTGTTTCTTCGCCTGGGACACGCAGAGACAGATGAGCAGCTTCAGGATATTATCTCTAAGTTCCTCCCTCCTGTTCTGCTTAAACTCTCCAGTGTTCAAGAGGGAGTTCGAAAGAAAGTAAGCAGGGTGTTACTGTTCACTTAACCCTGTGTCTGCTTAGATTACAGTGGTTCTTTTTATTGTAATAACACATTCATCATGCTGAACAGTTTTGTGAAAATCTCTACTAGGTAATGGAGCTATTGGTGCACTTAAATAAGAGAATTAAAAGCCGACGTAAAGTACAACTCCCCGTGGAAACTCTGCTGGTCCAGTATCAAGATCCTGCAGCTGCTTCCTTTGTCACTGTAATTACAAACACTTAATAGTTATGGTTTATAATTATATAGTTGCTGTTGTAAATAATCTTTTTTTTTTGCAGAATTTTACCATTATTTATATAAAAATGGGATATCCTCGCTTGGAAGTAGATAAACAGTGTGAAATGGCACCTACTCTGTTCACTGCCATGGAAGGAAAACCACAACCACAGCAGGACAGGTGAAAGCCAAAACACAGAGCTTTAAAGTTGAACATGTGTCTTAATTCTTTTGAAATGTGAACTTAATCTCATTTTACAGCCTTATGCACCTCCTGATCCCTACTCTTTACCACATGAAGTATGCTGCTGACACGACCAAAAGTGGGTCTCCTTTTAACCTGACAGAAAGGCCAAAGACCGTACAGCTGCTGCTGGAGTTCATGTTGGACGTTTTACTAATGCCTTATGGGTAGGTGTCACACATTTTTATTCACATATTTCTTTTGGTATTTGCACCAATGTTTTATTTCTACCAACAACTTTAGGTTTGTGCTGAATGAATCTCCAACTCGTCCATCTCCGTCTGCATCCCAAGGCGGGTCAGAAGATGGAACAGTGGCCAGTACAGGCCAGGGTCTTCCACAACCGCCTCCAGGAATGAGTGTGTATGCAGCCAAGAGAGTCATTGGAGAATCCCAGTGGAGCGCAGAGCAACTAGAACAGGTAATATTACGTAATCTTTGTACAATAATTTGCTTGCAAATAAAGGAAACTGTTTTGAATTCTTTAACTGGAACTTCGGCTATTGAGGACAGAAGCCTCAATGTTCAGTCTTTTACACAGAATATTTGTTGCTTTTTACAGTGTAAACTAGGTATAGTGAAATTTATTGAAGCAAAGCAAGTTCCAGAAGTGGAGACTGTTGTGCATTTGGTGATAGCATCTAGTGATACAAGACACAGTGTTGCGACAGCCGCAGACTTGGAGCTGAAAAGCAAGCAAAGGTAAGACGCACCACAGAGCTATAGTTTCAAAAAGATTAATAGTGTGCTTAATGTTTGGTGATGGTGGTTGACTGTATTACATCTTTACCCTTTTTAGCTTAATTGATTGGAACAATCCTCTAATAATCAATAAGATGTACAAGGTGTATTTGGGTGATGTTCCACTTAAAACAAAGGTGTGTATCTCATATAAACAGCTCGACAGAATGTCTAATATTGAATTAATACTATGCTGAATTTTTGTCTCAGGGTGGGGCTTTAAAGCAAGAACTAAAACATGAACCTGTGAGCACCAGAGTGAAACTGAAGATCCTGCCTCATTTTCTCCGATCACGATTTGCCGCTGAGTGCTTTCCTGCCAATATCCAGGTATGCTTTTCTCTGCTTAGTGACACTGGCAATACTGAAATAGTGAGACTCCTCAAAAGGCAAACTGGTGTTAAATGTCCAAAAGTCATAGCATCGTCATAACTCTCTTTTTATTATTCATTTAAAGGTAGTTTATGATGGTCTCTTTGGAGCTAACACCAACAACAAACTGATGTCTCTCACGCTTCAGTTTGTCCACCACATCTGCATGGTGTAAGAAAAACCTTTCCAGCTATTTTAATTTATGTTATACTTTTAATTATAATGCATAAGTGTTTTCCATTGTTATTGCAGGTGCCCTGACACAAATAAACCATTGGGACTAATGCTGCTTAATGGTCTGACCAAACTCATCAATGAATACAAGGAGGTAACACAGGAGTTTGGTTAATGTTTGTTTGTCACTCACATTTTATATTAATACAAAGCTTTGAAATTCCTATTTACAGGATCCCAAATTATTATGTGTCGCATACTCAGCTGTTGGGAAACTTTCAAGGTATTTATTTAACATATTTCATTATAATTAATACCATTTTTGTTGAACCAAATCAGTGTTTAAATTTTGCACATTTTCAGCCGAATGCCGCAGCTTTTCGCAAAGGACATCGCTCTTGTTCAACAGTTCTTTGAGTCAATGTGTAAGGTGAGAAAAATACATCTTTAATTACTATAATGCTATTTTAAACCTTTTCCTTAATTAAATATTTTTGCTTTCAGGAAGAACCGGATGTGCGTCTAGCCATTCAGGAGGCTTTATCTATGATGGTTGGTGCCTTTGTGAACTTGCAGGGAGCACAGTTAAAACTGATGGAAGCTCTAGTTGCTGCTTACATTGTAAAGGTAGATTCAAAATGTTTTTCAAAGATCCAACTGTAGACAAACATACACCTAATCAAGCTACTATTGTTTACAGCCTGAAGTGCAAGTTCGCCAGGTAGCCATGAAGTTTGCCAGCACTGTGTTTGCAGCGGATCATGTGCCATCAAGATACCTTCTACTGCTTGCTGCTGGTGACCCGTAAGTTTGATTTCACATTTATACTTTTATTTCGCCTACTCGCATTCAAATATAAAACCTTTTAATGTTTATTTTTAAGTACTGCACAAAAAGTAATGACATGTTGTCTTATAGGAGGGAAGAGGTATCCGGAGAGGCCCAAAGGGTTCTAAGGAATATTCCTGGTAAGCTCTCAGAAAAAGAAGGCCCAAAATCGATGCCCTCCTTTCCAGACATGGTCGCATACGTCCAGGAAAAGGTAAGAGTGCATTATACATATCATGCTGTTTCTTATTCTTTTTCTTAAATTATTTGCTGTTCTCGTTATTATAAATGCAGAAGTGTTTTCTATATCTGGTAAAATTCAATAAATGTCTAAATAAAAATTATGACATTAATTATTTACCTCAATAGGCTGCTCAGAGGATTAAAACTCCAGCTAAGTACAGTGTTGGGACATCAACTCTCCCCTTTAATCCATCAGCGTTTGCAGAGGTAATTACGCTGAAATTGAGTCCTTACGGCCGTGATAATTATTGACTTTTAAATGTTCTTCATTTTCTCCAGATCATTTTGTACTTGAGGATGTGTCTGGCTCACAGTGCAGGCGTCACACCGGCTTCTGCTCGTCTGGCAGAAATGCAGGATGATGCCCCGGCCATTGGCTGCTATGTACAAACTCTACTGTCCTCTGAGGCTCAGCCCATCAAGGACACTGAGGTTAATCCAGTGCACATTTATATAGATTTGCTACAACAGTTGCTGAGTGCTGTTGGAGGTATGTCTCATAGTAAACAAAATTCTCTTCATGTGTGATTATCATGATGTTCCATATGTTTTTCAAACTAAAGTGTTTTTTTCACCCCTTCTCGACTGAACAGGTATTCCTGTCATGTATTGTCTACTGGAAGTTGTGTCTGTCTGCCCAGAGAAGTTGGCCCCTAGATTTGTTGATAAAATTGACTGGATAAAAGTAAGTTATTCAATTTTTTTTTATAATTGTCACATTAATGAACATTATCAACATTTTAGGTCCTATATTACACAAAGTTGACTTTTGTGAGGTTTAAGCCATGTTATAGTGTTGTTGCCTCATCAACAACATCCCTGGAGTTGTGTTTTGTTTCGTTCACACATGTTTGAGCATCTACAAACCTCAAAAGGCTCTGTTCCACCTTGTGATGTCATGAAGTGGTAGTTTTCAAGTTAACAGCTACTTTTTACATTTTTTTTTTTCTGTAAAGACTGGCAATTCCAGGATTCAAATGATCCAAATGATTCTACTGAATTTGTATGGAGTTTAAAAACACAGTGGAGCACTTCCTGTATCACCACTCAATGACATCACAAGGTGGAACAGTTTGAGAGAAGAACTTGGTCTAAATGTGCAGTGTTTGTGTGTTAAACATGTGTGAATGAAACAAGACACAACTTCATGTATATTTATGATGAGGAAACAACATTATAGCATAGATTAAAAAATGGTGTAATATGGGCCCATTAACGTTAATTTTCCAGAGCTTGATGAACACTAACAAAGAGGACATGAGGGAGCTTGCGGCACAGCTCTATGCTGTTGTGGTTTCCACCATGACTGGTAATGAACTACAGGCTGCTGTACATAATCTTGTCAAGATTACCAAAGATAACCATGTAAGTCAGTACTCACTAAAACATCCAACATCTGATAATCGCACACGCTAAAATGTTTTTCCTCATGTCCAGAGTCCTGAGACTCAGCATGGGGCAATTCTAGCTCTTGGTTTTATGGTTGGACGCTATATGAGCAAAAAGAAATCTGGGCAGCAGCTAAGCATTACTCTCCAAGACAATGATGACCTTGTGTCATTGGCTACTAAGACAATTGGTATTGTTTTCTGTCTGTTATTTTTAAATTACTTCACAGTATTATGGCTTTTCCCAAACAAGTATCTTTGGCTGACATTCCAGGTTCCTTTCTGGACAACACTAGCCCACTGTTGACAGTAGCTGCCTGCACAGCTCTGGGCGAAGTCGGACGTAATGGAGCCCTTCTAATTCCTGCTGAAGGGGAAGGCTTCACTAAACTCTCTGCAGTGGAAAACCTTTTGTCACGCATTCCTTCTGGCAAAGAGAGCTCCAAAGTAAGCCATTTTAGAGAAGACATTTTTGTGATTATCAGTGATATGATCAGTTCATATAATGTTGGTGTTTAGATGAAAGAGCGTTCAATCCTGACTTTGGGATACCTGCCAGTGGGAGACGGTGACTTTCCTCATCAGAAGAAACTGCTGCAGGGTCTGATGGACTCTGTAGAGGTACGAGATACACCGGCTCACATTATAGTTCACAAAAGTCAGTGTTTTTTATTAAATGTGTCTATTTTTCAGGCCAAACAGGTCGAGCTGCAGTTCATTGTCGGAGAGGCGATTACGAGTGCTGCCATAGGTACGAGCTCAGGAGCAGCCAGAGACCCATGGACCTGCACTGAAGAACAATACAGCCCACCCTGCCGTAAGGAGACAAAATCTGTGACGTACTATTATCTGTATTTTTCAGTTGAACCATAAGATCATCAAACTGCTATGTTCTCCTTTTAGATGTGAAAAACAATGACGTGGTTCCCTGGGTCCTTAATTCCATTCTGGCCAAATACATCCCCAGTCAAAACCCCCATGTCCGACAAGCAGCCTGTATCTGGCTTCTCTCTCTGGTGAAGAAACTGAGCCAACATAAAGAAATAAAGGTATCAAATTGTTGTTCTTCCACTCCACATATTTCATTCACTGGTTTCTTATAACTGTTTTTCTCCTTTTTTGATCCAGTCACATTTGAAAGAGATTCAAAATGCATTCATCTCTGTCCTGTCAGACCCTGATGGTAAAATGGCAACTTCTTCACTAAACGTTCGTTGAAAATGTATATTCAGACTCATTATTCCTTGTCCGTCTGCAGAGTTGAGTCAGGACGTTGCATCTAAAGGTCTGGGTTTAGTCTACGAGATGGGAGAAGAGAAAGACCAACAGGAACTGGTGTCGACTCTTGTGGAAACTCTCATGACCGGAAAGAGGTGAAATGAACATTTAACTACTATGATGCTGAATCTTGTACAGCAGAATACTCACTGCTGTGTTGTTTAGAGTGAAACACGCTGTAAGTGAAGACACGGAGGTTTTCCAAGGAGAGAATCTGGGTAAAACACCTGATGGGTAAGAAAATTTATCAGTTCAGTTGTGTTAACCAGTCTTGCCATTGCCAGAAACTGAAAATATTATAACCGAGTGCCTCCTTTTCCCTTAAAGTCACGGTTTGTCCACATACAAGGAACTCTGCTCTTTAGCCAGCGACCTAAATCAACCGGACCTTGTCTACAAGTTCATGAATCTGGCGAACCATCATGCCATGTGGAACTCTCGCAAGGTACCGCACCCTGCATACACTTTTGTTTGGTTACTACGGTATTTAACAATGACTTATCTGTTCAGGGAGCAGCCTTTGGGTTCCACATGATTGCAGCTAAAGCAGGAGAACAATTGGCCCCTTTCCTTCCACAGCTCGTGCCCCGTCTCTATCGCTACCAATTTGACCCAAACCTCAGCATTCGCCAGGCCATGACCAGCATTTGGGACGCCTTAGTCACTGATAAAACTCTGGTATGACATTTTAAGTACATTTTGTCTTTTAGTTGCGTCTTTTTGGCGACATATTAATGACATTCAAATATTCTATGTGTGATTCAGGTGGATAAATACCTTAAGGAGATTCTGCAGGATGTTCTGTCCAATTTGACCAGTCCCACTTGGAGAATAAGAGAGTCCAGGTACAAAAACTCTGTTGCTTCTATCTACTTTTAGCCTCTTTTGTCTAACTTAATCCGTTTTGATTGCAGCTGTTTAGCCCTCAATGATCTGATTCGGGGTCGACAGGCAGATGACCTCACTGACCACCTGGCAGAAATGTGGGAGACACTGTTCCGAGTCCTTGACGATATTAAGGTTTGTAAAATGTCTGTACTTGCGGTTCATACGACATCACTGAATTGAAACCCACAGTTAAAACTACGATTTGTTTCAGGAATCTGTGCGCAAAGCAGCTGATCTTACTCTGAAGACGCTTAGTAAGGTGATTACAGCACTTTTGGTTTCCTGTATCCCCGTCATAGCGTTTAGTTTTAGTTTTAGTCACATTTTCTACTTTTTAGGTGTGTATTCGTATGTGTGAGTCAACTGGCTCTGGAGCTCAGAAGACTGTATCTGTGCTGTTGCCTACTCTGCTGGAGAAAGGCATTGTTAGCAGCGTGTCAGAAGTGCGCTCTCTCAGGTAATGGATTATAACAATGCAAAGATAACCAACGACTTCATGACTTCATTAAATAGTTTTCCCATGTTGTTTTGATATTATCAGTATTCAGACCCTGGTGAAGATTAGTAAAACGGCTGGTGCCAGGTTAAAGCCTCATGCTTCAAGACTCATCCCCGCTCTTCTCGAGGCTCTGAGCACACTCGAGCCACAGGTCCTCAACTATCTCAGCCTGAGAGCCACTGAACAGGAAAAGGTATGACTTTGTCTGGTTAAAGTGTTTTGTTTCTATAAATCTTTGCACATACTTATGACTTGATTTCTTTAGAGTGCCATGGATGCAGCAAGACTCAGCGCTGCCAAATCGTCCCCAATGATGGAGACTGTTAATATGGTAAATAACACTGGCAAATTAAGGGTTTATAATCTGAGAAATTAGTGTTTTTATTAATAAATATATCGTGTGTGTGTTCAGTGTCTGCAGCACCTAGATGTTTCAGTGCTGGGGGAGCTGGTCCCCAGACTCTGTGAGCTCCTGAAGAGTGGAGTGGGGTTGGGCACCAAGGTAAAAAAAATAAAATAAAAATCAAAGATGCAACAATTTGACTCAAAAAACGTGTAGTTGTTTTTTATTAACATAAGCCTGTAAATTTTGTATATTCCATAGGGCGGCTGTGCAAGTGTCATAGTTTCTTTAACTGTGCAATGTCCCCATGACCTCACCCCTTACTCAGGTGAAGTAATTATTATTATTATTTTATTTTATGTTTGTTTTTTTTGTCCTACACCACGCTCAGGTTGGAGGCTATAACCATTTATTGTATTTTTCCAGGTAAATTGATGAGTGCCCTGTTAAATGGCATTCATGACAGAAGCAGTGTTATACAAAAGACCTTTGCCTTTGCTCTTGGACATCTTGTCAGGGTAAGGACACGTTTATATTTTACAGTTTTGGTTTGTTTTGCTTTTTAATTGCGCTCCCTGTCCAAAAAAAAAGTCGCCACCAGTAAAAAGGTCACACACTCTAATATTTGGTTGTCCTGCCTTTAGCTTTGATCACGTCACACATTCACTGTGGAGCTGTGTTTTGTTTTATTCACACATGTTTAACACACAAACCCTGCAGATTTAGGCCGAGTTCTCCTCTCAATCTGAAAACACTCTGTTCCACCTTGTGATGTCATGTGGTAATACAGGAAGTGCTCCACTGTGTTTTTAAACTCCACACACCTTCAATAGAATCATTTGGATGATTTCAGCCTTGAGAGTTTCAATCTGAACTAAACAAGCGGTAAAAGGAGCTGTTTACATGAAAACTACCTCTTTGACATCACAAGGTTGAGCTTTGGAGATGTAGACAGACTAATAATGCAGGATTACTCAAATGTGTAAATGTAATATAGGACCTTTTAACAATTGTGCACTCGTATACTTTTATCAGACAGCGAAGGACAGCAGCGTAGAGAAACTGTTGCTGAAGCTACACTCCTGGTACTTGGAGAAAGAAGGTGAGAAATACCCAGTACCTTCAACAAATATTTAACGAGGGAGAGGCAGTCTTATTTAAATATGCATTGTTGTTTTTTGTGTTCACCAGAGCCAGTTTATAAGTCGTCCTGTGCGTTGACTTTACACTCAATCAGCCACTACAGTCCAGATGTGCTGAAAGGCCACGCAGGAGTGGCTTTGCCTTTGGCGTTTCTGGGGATGCACCAGGCTCCAGGTCCTGATGAAGAAAAAGGAGAGAGCCATGATGCCACACTATGGGCTGAAGTTTGGCAGGATAATGTACCAGGTTACTATTCCAGTTTTTACTTAAAATAAATGTTTTGTTCCTCTGATTCGACTGACTAATAAATGTGCATTTTGGCCTCACTTAGGGAGTTTTGGTGGCATCAGACTGTATATGACAGAGCTTATTGCTATAACTCAAAAGGCGCTTCAATCCCAGTCGTGGAAGATGAAGGCTCAGGGTGCTGCTGCCATGGCAACTGTTGCTAAGGAACAGACGGGCTCGCTGGTAGCCCCACACCTTGGTCTGGTGCTCACCGCTCTGTTACAGGGCCTGCCGGGACGAACCTGGGCTGGAAAGGTACAGAGTGAAAACAAAAACTAAACTTTCTTGAAATTATTGATTTAAAATGCTTCTTTCTGGTGTAGGAGGAACTGTTGAAAGCGATTGGATCAGTCGTGTCAAAATGCAGGTGACTGACGACTTTATAAGACCGTTTCTTGCACTTGTTTGATTGCATAAATCTTATAATTTTCTATGTTTAGCTCGGAGTTAAAGAAACCCTGCCCAGGCCAGCCCACCATCGCTGAGGTCCTTGACGTTGTGTTGAAAGAATGCCGTAAAGAGAGTCTTGTTTACAAAATGGCTGCTCTGCGTTGTGCTGGCGAGGTGCTCCACAGCAGCGAAGAGGACTGCTTTGATGTGATGGCAGAGATACTTCTGCCTCTCATCAAGAAGGTATATCTTGAAGGTTATTTTTATGTCTATATAAAACTATGTATTGATAATATAAATCTGAACAGAGTTGTCCAGAAAATCGTACCACGTCAAAATCATCACAGGATGACGATGACGACACTGACCGAAAAGAGAGAGAGCTGAAGACTGAAGTCCTGCTGTGTGCTTTTGAAACTCTAGGCAAAGTTTGGCCCAAAAACCCACAGACTCAGGGTAACACTTTTTCCATTTGTCCATTACAATGCTTCGTTCACACTGGTTACAGACAGTAGAACTTTTAAATGTGTGTTTTGTTTGCAGCTTCTTATCAAGTGGAAGTTTGTAATATAATGTGTGAAAACCTCAAGTTGAACACATGGAAGGTCCAGCTGGCCATTTTAAGCTGCATGAAGGCCTTTTTCCAAGAGTAAATCACCATTTTTGTCATGATTACATCAAATGTCAAGATTCAAAATAAACAAATTTTATTTTTTTTATTACAGGTTACTGCTGTTGGAGAAAAGTAATGAAGATGTGAATGCCCTGACTCAAATACTTACAGAAACATGTGCCGCTCTTACATATCCTTTAGGTAACTACAAGTCAGTGTCATAAGGAAATGTTTTTAGCAGAGAGCAAAAATGATTATTTGCATTTTCTTGTAGAAAACAGAAGTTACTCTTCAGTGAGGACAGAAGCGTTGTCAGTAGTGGATCTGATTGTAAAAAGAACTGGAGGTAAACCGTAACAGTATTTGATAAACTTAGTGTATTGCATTATAATTTTTTTGCTCATTGTTTTATTGCTGCCGACAGAAAGTGAAAAATGGGAGTGTATGTCTGTGAAAAGCAGAGAGCAGCTGCAGCGCTCCCTGTCCACGCTGCAGTCTGACAGTCGACCTGATCTGAGAGACAAAGCTCAGGAGCTGCGCCGCCACATCCAGAGCCAGCCATGAGGGGGCGCAATTACAACTGTCATCCAGATCCATCATGTGATACAATTATCGAGATCAGGATACTTCATGTTATCTGCATGTTGTCTTTTAGCAGAGTGCTTATTGACCATGCACAATATGAACTTATAACTTCAACGTTATTAAAAGCAGTGAAAATATATAGATAAAATTGGTTTGAGGAAACATATCCATTTTAACCTAATGTTTTGACTACTGTGGACTATTGTAATCATGTTTTGCAAAAGGAGTAATGGTAAAATGGAACTGAACCAGTCACTTAAGTGAGAACAGGGTCATAATTCATTTGGGAAACTTAGCCTTTGTGACTGCAAACCCAGGATTTAAATAAAGCATCTTTACAATATATTCATGTGTAGTATTTACCTGCAGATAAATGACATGCAAGAACTGTTTTTAAACCATTTATTTTTTACTTAAAATACTTGGAGAAAAAAAAATGTACAGGCTATAAAAGGGTTAAACATACAAAAAGAGACAGTAAATATTGATACGTTTCAGCTCATGTCAATTTTCTGGGGGTGTGAAGCTTAACGGTGAGAACTACTCTGTTAGAAGCTGTTATTTAAAATAAAGCTCAGATTAAGTCTAATTTAGTACAGTCTGACCAGAAAGAGCTGACTTAGTTGAAACTACAACAGGCGAGCTGATTTGTGCTGCTAAAACAATTCTCTCTCATAATTATAGTCACAAGTGAGTTAGCATTAGGAACATTAGCAACAGTGTCACTCTGTTAAAACTCACATATAAACAGGACAAACGCTGGTACTGATCAGACTCCTGAAAATGCATTGTTTAAATCTTTTTGTCTGCATTGTGTCACCATGGCAACAGCTGAACATTCCACCAATAGAGATACATGTAAAACACCCCCAGCATGATGTCACGGCAAAGCAGAAAATAGGCACTGATCAGGTGGCGATTTCAGAATTTGAGAGTAAAAATACAAAGATACACATTTACACCAGACCTAAATGGCCTCTCTGGTCGACTTGGTTCTCTGCTTGTCCTTTTGACGAGCCTTATCGAGCCCTTTCCGAGGGAGGTTTGCATCACTTTGGCTGAGCGCAGATCGGCTCACGGTGGACATACCGTCAACAAACTTGGTTTTGAACAACACATTGGCATTGGTGAACATTCCATCCTTTAGGGAAACTACAATGAACTGTAAAAGTACAAGCGCAACACAATTAGAAACAATAAGAAATATTTATACAGGCGACTAAACATCACTGTCAAACAAACCTGGGAATGCCTGAAATGAGTGCGCAGCATTTGTCCGATATTTTGCGTGTGTGAAAGATCCAGAGCTGCATCAACCTCGTCCAAGATGTAGATGGGAGCAGGTTTGAAGAGCAACATGGCCAGAATAAGAGACAGGGCCACCAGTGATCTAGATTAGAGTACATGTAGAACAGAGTTATAAACACGGTCATTCATCATCAGTGTTACTGCTGGTGCAGCTGTTTGCTATATTTTACTACACCAACTTTGGACAACTAAATGTGAGACGCTGGATGATGAGTAGATGGTTGTAGTGCTGATAGAAGACCCAAATAAGCTATTCTTGGAAAGCTCACAGTTGACTAGAGCGAGAGATATGCTGTGTACAGTACTCCGGTCAGCCAACATTTTTGCACATTTGTTTATTTAGTACAGATTAGCCTGATGAGTAAGCACATTCCAAACACTGGTAATCGGGTTTACACTTCCTCCATTATCAGTGCAGCTGAGTGTGTCATGTTGTGCTTCTTCTGTTTACCTTTGTCCACCACTGAGTTCAGTCAAATTCTCTTTCCATGTGTTGCCCAAAGCAACTTTAAACTCCAGACCCTCAAGGACTCCACATCCCTGCGGAGGGGACAGTTTAGCCATCGCTCCTGGCAGCAGAGTGGAGAAAATAGAGCTGAAGTCTTTGTTAACCTGAAAAAGATCAAAATACATTTGAGGGGACATCAAATGGTTGCTATTTTTTCTGTACTGTATAAACTTCAAACCTTCTGCCAGGCCAAATTAAGGGCTTCATTTTTCTTCTGGTCCAACTCTGCAATTGTCTGTAAAATCTTGGCTTTATCGTTTTCCACAATCCTTTTCTTTTTCATCAGTTCATTGTACTGTAAATAATTATAAATAAAATTAATGAACCACATTTCATCTGTTCTTAGCCACAGCTGCGTTTTAGTTCCTCACCCTTTCCTCTGCCTCATTGAGCATGTTCATGGCTCTCTTGTTGACATTTCTTTCCAGTTTTGTGGTAGTCTCCTCCAGCTTCTTCAGACGTTGACCAGCCTCCTGAGGGTTGTTGGTCTTAAAGTCATAAGACGAGTTTGGCTGACCAAACAAGTGACGCTCTGATTGTATCCAGTCATGTTCCTCCAGCATTCGGGACACCTGACAAAAAATGCCAATGAGAAACAAACACACGTCTAACTTCACCCTCTGTCTACTCCAACAAGCTGATGGCCTTTTCTACCTTATCAGCAGCATCCTGGCTTTCTTTATGGTGTTTACTGATCTTGTGATCCATTTCCTTGATTTTAAGTTGCAGTTCGTTGTTCTGCTCACTGATTTTATTTGCTTCTGAGCTTTTCCCCTGGATAATTTCAGAAAAAAAGGTTAGTCATGTCTGTTGCATTTGGGATGAACACACTGGCCTACTGGACAGAAAAACTTTACCTTGAGCTCTTTGTCCTGAGACATAATCACTTCCTTCTGCTTGTCCAGTTCTTCCTGGGCTTTACGCACTGCATCCTGAAACCCAGCAATGAGACAAATTGAGTTTGTTTTGATAAATACATGAATACTAAAGAAAGCACAAGCATCGCCCACATGTTGTAAATAAGTGAAAAGTATCATACCTTATTCTGGGACACGGTGGAAGACATGGTGTCTATCTGCTCCTGAATGGCTTTCATGGCCTCCTCCACAGCTTGGATCTGTTCCTCATAACCCGTCTGCTCTCTACGCAGTTCCTCCAGCTCTAGAGCTACAGCATCAGACTCCTATGAGCACAAAAATACACTTCATACACTCCTACAGTCATTCATCATTGTAAAATACTCTTAAAATGTAACAGTTGGTGGATGTCTGTATCTTAACCTGTTGTTTCTGCTTGAGTTTTTTCTGAAAAGCATCAGCTTTTGACTTTGCAGCATTAAGTTTCTGCTGAGCAGCCTTTAGCTCCTTCTCCCTCTCGGCTTCGGCATTCTTCATCTTATTCTCCA
The DNA here is from genome assembly GCF_009829125.3 of Periophthalmus magnuspinnatus. NCBI lineage: Eukaryota > Metazoa > Chordata > Actinopteri > Gobiiformes > Gobiidae > Periophthalmus > Periophthalmus magnuspinnatus. The sequence goes on along the minus strand of NC_047126.1, from coordinate 3,986,168 downwards.
ACATTTTGTACTTCTCTCCAGCCCGCTTCTGTACTTCTTTAGTGGACTTTAATTTCTCCTCACTCTCCTCTGGTTTGAAAAAAGATGGAAATTCAGTATTGTTTTCGTGTATAAATAATTTACCGATAACTGGTCATATTTAATTTACAGTGTCTAAAACTTGTGCAAACCTATTGCCTTGCGAAGTCTCTCAAGCTCCTCCTCTTGCTGATGAAATGAGCTCTGCTGAAGTTTGGCTTGAAGAATCTGCTCATCCTGAACCTTCAGCTCAAACTGTTGCTTCAGCTGCCGATATCTGCAAAAAATAAATAAATAAATAATCACTGACTTAGAGCCACATGTAAAATGCAAAAAAACAACAACCCCCGAACCACAAATGACAAAACGTACTTCTCTGCAGTTGTCTTCACACTGGCCAGCTGCACTTCTGTTTCTTTAAGCTGCTTCTCCTTTTCAATCAGCTGGTCCTGAACATCCTTCAGTGACTGTAGGCTGGCCAAAACTGACCCAGTCTGGGACCGAGCACCTGACATCAAAAGTTTAAAAAGTTATTGTAGAGAAAGAAAACACATTGTATTTTGCAAACATTTATACCAAGTAACTTCAGAACACATTCACACACTTACCTCCACTCAGTGTTCCCTGTGGGTCAAAGATATCTCCTCCTAGTGTGACTGTTTTAGTCATCACCTGTTTATCAAAAGCCACCTTTTTGGCATTGTCCAGAGTATCACAAACCAATGTTGAACCAAACACGTACTCCATGGCTTTACGGAGGTCAGATTCATAGCCAACAAGTGACAGAGCAGTGTGAACATTGTTTTCACCAACCTGACAGGAAAAAACATCAGAAAAATGTGAATTACGAATATTACAGAGCTTTACTAACATGGTGGTCATCCTTTACCAAGCTCTTTGCAGTGTTCACCACTCTGTCATTGAGGGTTTTGGCAGAGATTTTGTTCAGGGGGATGATGGTGTATCTTCTCTGCAACTCACCCTTATCCAAAAGTTTCTTACCAGTCACCTAAAACAGAAGCGATTATTCAGACAAAGCAAAACTACTGGAGCTAAAAAGGCAATGGACTTTTCTTGTATATTTGTACCTCAGTGTCCACAACAATGTTATAGAGTCGCCCTCCTGCCACTACCTCCAGGGCTGTGGCATAAGACACATCACTCACTGAGATCAGGTTGGCCAGTAAGCCCTTCACTTTGCTGCGGTCCCAACCTCTCTCTGGGTCCCTAATGACAAAAACATAGCACTTTTAGCATTTTCACTCAGTAACACACACAATATTCTAATCTAATTATGTTCTTACTTGTAGTTAAAGCGTAGATTAGGAAAGCGGGAAACCAGACTTTCATACGTCTCTTTAAGTTTCGCAACCTCTCTAGACAGCCGTTTTTTTTGATCCAGCAGTCTTTCTTCCATACCATCTAATTGACACGACATAGATTAAATAACGTTTATAATGACAACCAGGCCTAATGACAATCACTACATTGACTTATATTGTTCCAACTTTCATATATCAAGATATTTTGGGGCTAAATATTTATCATGTGTACAGTTTCTTTGCAAAAGTCGGGAGATTTTAACCCTTTTTATGTAGTAAGGTAAAATTTGAGCTGTAGATTATTAAATAACTTCTGATTATTAGTTCATTCTGATATTTATTTGTTGCTTTTAATGATACAGAATATTTAAAAATGGGTTTACTGGGATTATCTGTCTTCGTTTCAGTGGCATAAACTAGTTTTGATATTATCATTTATCACAATATTTCTCTGTAGCGATATATCATGCTTCTAAATTTGTTACTGTAGCAGACCTAATGACAACTATTACATATTGTAGTAAAAAAATAAAAACATGTGCATTACCCTCATAGTTGAGTTTTTCCATCTCAGCTTGCAGTTTTTCCCTGTTGCTTTTGAGAGCGTTGTATGTGTCCTGGTCCTTCTTGTAGCCACTGTCCATCTTTTTCACCTCTGCCTGCTTGGTTTTCAGTTCGGCCTGGGCATGATTCAGGGCCATCTGGGCCTACTCAAAATGAAGAAAATAGTTGAGCAATAGTGATTTTTATGATGAACAGTAGCACATTATGTTAAATGTAATACCTGCTTTGCTTCAGTATCTGCTTTGCTCATGTCATTTTTACAGGTCATCATCTGACCAGCCAGAGTCGCTTCTTCTCCATCTTCATTTGTAGAAAGACCAGCGGAAACAGCCCTAAAATGTTGCTCAGCAACTTCCAGAGCAGCATTGTCCTTCTGTCCTTCTTCTTGTAAGGCCTGAAGCTGTTGAGTAAATTTAGCAACTTCCTTTTCTTTCACCACAAGCACTTTTTTGTCCTTTGGGGAAAGTAAAAAAAAAAAAAAAAAGGATTAATGTCATAAAATGTCAACATTACATAAAACAATTATCTGAAAGAATACACTACCTCCTCCATACTTTTGACCAGCTCCATCTTTTTCTTTGTTTCATCTTTCAGATTCTGTTTTTTCACATCAAGGGAACTCTGAGCTTTGGCATCCACACGTTGAACTTCAGCAAGAGATTCCTCCAAAGTTTTCAAAACTCCATTTACCTCCTAAAGAATGATTAATAGAGGAGTTTAGAAAGTGATTTAAACTTACTTTGAAAACACTTTACACTGTACCTGATCTTTTTTCTTCTGCAGTTCTCGAATTTGAGCAGTCAGCTCCTTCACCTTGCCCTCATTTTCAGCTATGGATGCTTGCATCTTGGCAATGTTTTCTTGCATCATCCTGAGATTTTCTGCAGATTTAGTCTTTGTCTCTTCAGCACAGACAAACAGCCAGGCGACGTACAGACGAGACAAGTGCTGGATCTCACGCATTAGCTTCTGGTATTCCAGGTAGGACGACCTTTCCTACAAAGAGAAGATGTTAATATGCATCAAAGAACTACTCAGTTATTACATGAGGTTAAGTAATTGTGTTATTCTTAAACACACCTCCTGCAGTTTCTGCATGGTTGGAGTAATTTCCTCATCTAAAATCTGTAAGTACAGGACATTGTGTTAAACATATTTAATATATTTATTATAGCGGAGAGAGAAGAAAACGTTAAAGGTTTACTCACAGTCTGAATTTCCTTTAATTTGGCTTCTTTCTTTTCTATTGTTTTCTGAGCACTGATCTTTTTGCACTCATACATCCTTGTACCTGCAGCCTCTTCAATCATAGCAAGAATCTAAAACATCAGAATTTTAAAATACAGAAAGAAGGCATTACAGATGTTCAGCAATATTACACCTTTTGGACAACTTAATTTACCTCTGGTGGTTTCATATTCAAAACCTTTGTGATTCTTCCCTAAAACAATAAGCACAGTATACTCAAAACACAATTCACAAAAAAACAGTAAAAGTACATAAAAACAGTAGGCTGCAGTACTTACCTGCATGATGAGGAAATGGGGATTGTTGACATTGAGCCCAACAGAGCAGAACAGGTCCTGGACTCTGGTGTTGTTAGCGTTCACACCATTAATCAGGTATTTATTTCTTCCACCAATTACCACCTTAGATAAATGCGTATCATTAAAACACATTTATCTCATTTTATTTTATTTATCTTTATTATACAGGAGAACCCAGACTCTCTTGTTCATAGTTTCCCTATTTACAATGCAATACAAACAGAAATAAGTATACAAATCCATATAAAACAGATGCAGGTGTGTGTATTAAAGCTAATTACCATATTATTAAATACACTATTTAATAATATGGTTTTATATTTATTATATTGTTACACCAAAGTATCCAATGCTGCTTGATTTTGACATGTATTCCATTTTTGTGAGGCACATAACATAATTACTGCAATAAATGTCTTCTTACCTGCCTAGTGATGGTGATTTCGTCGTGAGTCTCAAAACCAAGTGGACTCTGGCTTTTGTTTGAGTTGTCAAAGGTGATGGAGACAGTGGCTTTAGTGATGCCAGCTTGTCCATTTTTGTACACCAGATCCTGAAGGTTGGAGGCTCGGACCTAAATACAAACACGTTTCAAGCCTGACACGTTTTACTGTTGCTAAACCAACCATGAGTACCGAACTTACATGAGAAAGATTAGAAATGCCCAGCAGAAAACATATGGAGTCAAGAATATTGGACTTGCCGCTGCCGTTCAGTCCAGTAATCGCGTTGAACAGTGGGTCAAAACCATTAATCTCTGTTCTCTGGGCATAGGACTTAAATCCCTCAATAATTATAGACTTGATGTGCATCTTTGTGCTGTCCTTCCTCCACAAAACCCGAGGAATAGATGGTAAGTCCAACACTCCAGAAAACTAGGAGCGTAGTGTTTACAACCGCAGCAGGAAAAGTGTAGGCAACTCAAATTTTTGGCGGCACGCGCGGGGTCCTAAAGTCGGTGCGTCCTCCTCGCGCCGGAAAGAATTATTCGAAGTTTTGTTTTTTTCACATACGTATACACAAATATATACTTACACAACAACACAATTTAGCTACTTATTCAATTGTGTTTCATTGTCGGTTAATAGCACATAAAATTTAAAATGCAAATATTATTCAACAGGCACGTACAAGACGACTATTACTACTACTACTACCACCACAGGAATGGGTTTTGGCCGTTGTCACTCCCCAATTTGAGTCAACCGAATTTGCCTCAAAATTCGATGTGCGCATGCTCAAAAACACTTACTACGGAAACACAGGGACGGACAACCTACATGTGATACGCAATCTGCTTTTATCATTCTTTACATTTGTTTATTTTAAGTTACATCTGAGCCCAGCGTTCGTGTTAACGTCACATTAACTGCGAAAAGGCTCCGGCAAACAAATGAGTGAAGTGACACATCGAGACCAGAGGATATGTATAATATTTCACTTGTTTTGTGATTATAAGCGATGCAGTATTTTGCACGTTTTCCTAAAAATAAATGTAATGAAACATTCTTTATGAACTTTTTTAACTGAAATGAATGGCGAACTAAGATTTCAACTGACAATGACATATTTTACTTTTTCTGACACGTAAAAGAATGAAAATAAAGTCAAACTAACGACTAGCATGATTGACACGTTCAGCGAGTGAGTCAAAACGGATAAACAACAAACTGCAAACAAACAATGGATGGCCTAGATTAAGTTAAAGGTGAAAGTTCATTGACGTTTCAAACAAGGTAATCCCAACTGTTAATAACCCAACTAAGCTTTTTAAACTCAAGATCATCCACCAAAGGTGACAGGTAAACTGTTTAACCAAATACTCAAAGCAAAGCCGCAAATTTAAAGCTGCATTATGTGACTTTTCTGGTGGAGGATTCCCCACCTGCTTGTCTCCATTGAGATGTTATTGTTTATTGCCTGAAATGTTCCACACTATGGCATTAAACTTGCCTATCTCCATGAAGACAAGCAGGTGGCACTACCTGGCCAAGTTACTGGTCAGATCTGTGGAGAGACATGCACCACTCTAAAAAGAAATAAAAACAGCTATAATTAATTAAATGCTAAAGAGTTTATTGCGCACTGTGGGACATTTCATGCAAACCAATAATGTCTCTATGGGGACAAGCTGATGGCGAACCCTTCACCAGAAAAGTGACATACAACACCCCAATTTTAAGAATTAAAAGGAAGTCCCCCTCTGCTGGTGCACGTGCAGTGAGGAGAGACAGTGTAAAAACTAAAAAGCTTTGAGTTTAGCTGTGCAGATGAAGGTGGATTACCACCAGATTACATCATGTAGTTGTGGATCAAAACGTTTTCAGCTGTAGTGGGGCAGGGGCTCAAAAAGGTTAAACTCATATTAGGACAGATTTTAGAACTCCACACATATTGACAAATTCACATTTTAATAAATTATGACACTAGGTTATGTTTCACATTGGTATCCTTCAAAAAATATGCAAATGACAGTTGGCCCAGTTTTACATAGGGTTTCAAATAGGCCTTTCATTAATAAAAGGATCATTACAACAGCAAAAATACATTTTATATGATGGCAGACACCACACGATTTTACTAAAAATGATAGATTGACACCACAATAGACAAAAATGGACTTGCACAGTGATGTAAGATAATCCACAGTATCACTACATTAAACATGGACTTCTGTGTGTGAATTACTGCACCTACGCATCCAGGGGCACGGGACACATAGACAGGCAAACCAAGTTAAATGCATAGAAGCATATCTGTGAAAGCACCACACAGTCTCCTCTGTTGGAGTAAAAGGAAGTGGGTTTGATGTAGACCCAGTCAAAGTTCCGAAGGTTCAGCGTCCTCTGACAGTACTGGTCACTCAGTGCCACCAGCGCCCGGACGATGGAATATTTGGCAGAGCAGCTGATGGCAGTCACTGTCCGCACTTTACTGAAGTGCAGCAGGAAACAAGGGTCATCCTAAAGAAAAGACGTTATTTTTAGATTGCTCCAGTCTTACACAACTTAGTTATTTTGAGATTCTAAAATGGGATAATGTCACACTCTCAATGAGTCAGTGAGTTATATTCTATTGCTGGGTTTCAGATGACATCGTAACATTCTGTCGATCAATAATAATGAATACAGACGAGGGGCAGCTAAAATGTGAAAATGTAGATTCTTGTTGTAATACAGCAAGTCCTTGGGTTTAGTCACAAATAGAAATGATCAGGTTCATTTGTGAATTTACCTTTTGGATATTTCATGACAAAGTACAATGTAATCAATAGGAAAACCTGTGTCATGCCCCCATCAGGGAGTATGACATAATCACATTCTGAAAACCGCCTCTATGTCCATGGTGTTACACGGTGTATTAGAAATATCCTAAAGAATCTCACAAATGGACCTAAATGCAGTTCAATTGTGAGGGGTGAGAATTAAAAGTGCACAAAATAATAAAACAAAATATTTACACAAACTTTAAACTGACTTTCCTAGTAAAAGAATAATCAATTTTATTTATTTATTTTTTAAATTCTTTCTACATTTTATATACACACAGAAGATATCAGATATATGAAGTAAGATATAGAGAATTATATAGCAAAGAAAAAGGCAAATGACTCTACTACATTTAAAAATATATATATTTATTTATTTATTTATAGCGGACAGTGCATGTTGACCAACAGCAACAGTTTAACATGCCAGAATTAGCCAAAAGACTAGTTTTCATCTGTTGTCCGTTGCCATGATGTACAGATGGCTCCTTATATTCACATCCTCAAAGTGGCCTTTTTTTTGCTTTGTCGAAAAGTATTTAGCAGTAGAGTTATTTCACTTTTTTTACTACATAATTCCATATATATTGCTTCATATACTTAATGTCTTCTGTAAGTGTCTAAAATGTAAAAAGTAGTCAAAATAGAAAAAAATAAAAACATTGCATGAAAGGGTGTGTCCAATCTTTGACTGGTAGTGTATATAAAAAATAATAAAAAATGTATAAAAATTTATGAGCCAAAATGTCACTCATGTTGTTGTTTTTTATTATTATTGTCAAAATTCCTAGCCCTCAGTTAGTAAAAATGTCTAGTAACTCCCTGTTCTTAATCAACAATACCACATAATCAGCATATTAATGAAATCGCTGGCTCCATTAAACAGTATTATTGGCTTACATTTATATTGTTCCGTACAAATAACAAAACAACGCTGTGATGAAAGCTGTTCCTGCAGCCACACAGCTGTCCTGGCATATTCTTATGGTAGTGAGACTGCCAATCACCCATTCGCCTACCACAAACCAGCCAGTCCCACAACCATTACAGAAGCATTAGACAGGATGGGTGAAGTGTTTGGACACAAGAACAACATGTACTTGGTCAGAACACCACATTCTACGCAACCCACAAAACCAGCAATTCAAAGTATCAGGCATCGTGTGTGTGTGTGTGTGTGTGTGTGTGGGCTTTTTAAAGTAGCATATTTAGGAATGATGTAATGAATTGATGTTTTGACTAAAATACAAAAGGTTCTTATACTTGCTGGTGTTAAGTGGTATTATCTTACAAACTACTACTATTAAAATACATATTCTATTGTAAAATGTTCTCCTCTCAGAAGTATTTCAGTCTTACCACATCAGGATCCCGGCCATCGACTAGACTCAAGTCCTCCAGAAACCAAATCTCTGTCCTTTTGTAGCAGTCCTGTATGCTGGAGCGTTTGGTTTGGGACCTCTTGGATCCAGTTTTTATAGTGGTCTGTGTTATCTGGCATCGCACAATGGATAACTGTACCTGTCTTTTTGCAACTGTAATAAAAAAACAATAAACAAAAACATTAGTTGAACTTAAAATAATGCATTTATGGTCCAACATCATCATTACAATGAGCAAAAATAATTAGACGTTTTTTACCTGAGACACAGAGAAAATGCCTGCCTTGTGGTGGCTCCTCAATTTCAATAAACTCAACTAGTCTTTGTTTTGCAGGTCTGAACAAAACTCGTTGCATTTCCTCCCGAAGAAGAGACGACATAGCGGTGGTGATGGTTGCAAAAAAGATGGGGAAAAAAATTCAACCACAACTGGAAAGGTAAGACAATACAGAGAGTTGTGGCAGTGGGAGTGAGGGGCGTGTGAGGATCTGAGCTGATGTTCTCACACACACGCACACACACACACACACACACACACTCCGTATCCACAGTGTTGCTAATCTTTCATTTAAGCACTATCCAAGAGGGACTCGGCAAGAAGCAATTATAGAGCGGTATGTTTGGTTCATCCTTTTATCACTTCAATTAGGCTCCATTATGGGCACAAACTTTGTGACTCCAATATTGACCACAGTTTCCTGTAATTATGGATTTTTTTTTGTTTATTTACATCTGTGGATTAGGGTTAGGGTTAAGGTTATGTTTTTATAAGGACACTATGTTTTTTTTTCCTTTTCAGTACTGGTCTTACTGTCTCCACTTGCATACCCAGGTTATATATTATGGAACAGTGCCCAGTGTTCATCTGTGATTAAACGGTTTGTGTGGGAAAAGGATGTCCCACAGCACTTTGAATGGTTTCCATTACCATCTAATAATTCATTCTGTGCAAGCCTATAGCTACGCATTTAACAGCACTAGATAAACACATACATGCACATACATCTATATATATGGCGTATTACAACCTTAAAAATAAACAGACAAATTCAAATGTTTAACCTAACATCTGTTTTTAGCCCTAAAATGCAGGCGTGCACCTTCACACGTTTCCCCAGACAAAAAGGCACATGATTTAATTTGTTGGCAGGAAATGCTGTGGTTTCATTTGATTTGTCACTTTTGTCTTTCTACAGTTAAGTGCTTTATTGTTGTTTTGGTGTGTGCTCGCTTTGAAAGGCTCTTTTACCTCTGAGATGGAAAGATGAGCAGATGGGCAGGAAGTCTATGGAGGAAAGCAAATATACAGTGTTGAATCTCATGAATAACATATGAGCTGCGTACTTATCAGAAACTTTACTTGTAGTCAGTCTGTTGCAGGCATGGAAATATTTGCAATAGATAATCCAGGGTTTTGGCGAAGGTAAGAGCAGATAAAATATGGGTTTTCAAGAACACGTTGGAGGGATTTCTGTGAGAGCGGAGTTTGTTCAGACAACCTGGGCTCTCCGTGGTTTAGTGAGCGCTTGACACAAAATATCTTACATTCTTACATTTGTTGTGAACTCTCTTTTGACTTCCATCAATCAAACGTCCCCGGCTTCTTATCTTAGACTTTTCCCAGAATTCCTATCTCTCCGAATGACTTGGCACAGTGTTCATTTGCACCTTCTGTTCGGAATGTTGTAATTTTCTTGGTATCGCATGAAAGCAGCCGACTGTTTACTCATAGAAAGGAGTATTTTTTAAGTAAAATGAGCAATTAAAAAGGAAGGTGGTCAATGGATCTTTCAAGAAAAACATAGATCAAGGGCACTGCAAGGCCAAATATGTAAAAATATTGGTAAAACTTTAGACTAGCCTAAATACAATGGACTTTACAACAGGTTTAATGCATAACATGTAACCCTGAAACTCCGAATCCTATCCTGCCCTCACCCTTCACCCTCACCCTAATCCATTGTTCTTATTATTGTGCAGTTACATGTTATTAGTGAACAGGTGAGTCACATTACGTGTTGCATTACGTGTCATGCAACTTTATTATTTAATGACTAGATGTAATTGGAATTTGAGGGTTACGTCTAAAGTTCCTCTTGGTCCTGACTAACTTCTCAATGAATTATACTTCTCCCTCTACACATACATATACAGAAACACATATACATATACATATACATATACATATACATACACATACACATACATAAACAGAAACACATACACATACATACACATACATATACACACACACACATACATATACAGAAATACATATACATACACACACATACACATACATATACACACACATACACATACATATACAGAAACACATACACATATACATATACATACACACATACATATACAGAAACACATACACATACACATATACATACACACATACATATACAGAAACACATACACATACATACACACACACACACCCACATACATATACAGAAACACATACACATACACACACACATACACATACATAAACAGAAACACATACACATACATATACATAAACAGAAACACATACACATACATACACATACATAAACAGAAACACATACACATACATACACATACATATACACATACATATACAGAAACACATATACATACACATACATATACACATACACATATACATACACATACAGAAACACATACACATATACATATACACACACACATACATATACAGAAACACATATACATACACATACATATACAGAAACACATACACATATACACACACATACATATACATACACATACACTCACACATACATATACACATACACATATACATACACATACATATACAGAAACACATACACATATACATACACATACATATACAGAAACACATACACATATACATACACATACACTCACACATACATATACACATATACATACACATACACACACACATACATATACAGAAACACATACACATACACAGTCCATGTCTGCATAGTCTTACTGATTTGATTTTGGATGAAAATTATGTTTTTGAAACCCAACAATCATGAGAAACTACAATATATCCTAATCCCATACACATATTTTTATTTACTGGATTTAAAATATGTATAATTTGGATATTTCATCTCTGCATTCATTTACACTTGTGTTTTATATAGTTTTAGATTAGCTTTTTGTTGCACTGCAAAGCTGAACAGGTGGCAGGTAAATGTTATGCAGTTATTTATATCAGACAAATTAGGTCAGTTGTGGGTTTTAAAGCCTCAATGTTATATAGGTTAATTTTCACAGACTGTGCGTCAATAACTGGGAAACACCTTGGAATGAGGCTGGGTAATCCCTCTGCACCGCTCTGTACTCTCATGGCCACGGCTTAATGTCACATTCAGCTTCAGGACGTTTAAGGGCAACCAAACAACACCGCTTTATATTTTTATTTTAATGTCAATCAAATGCTTTTTCGTCACCTAAATTAACAGATGTTTTCTTCTTTTCTTTCTTTATTCTTTATTTGTCAGAGACCATGTACAAATTCATTAATTTTACAAAAGAAAAGATGATTTGTACCAGATTTAGCTACTGCTGCTTTCCATGTGCAGACCCTGTGCAGGTGAACTCACATTAAAATACATATTTCATTACGATTACATTATAAAACAACCATGGACACATTTGATTATTTAAAATGTACTTTTTCCAAATTTCTAGTAAAATTATTCAAATCTACAGACAATTACTCCAAAAAAAATAAAAAATAAAAAAAATAAATAAATATCATGCACATAACCTACTGTAATTCCTGTTATAGAGCCATAATTCCTACACTTTTCCTGATTCGACTGTCTGATTTCAACCTCGGAAACATTTTCTTGTGTAAGTTAGTCAAAAAAAAAAAAAAAAAAAAAAAAAAAAAAAAAAACAATAAATAAATAAATACATTTTAAAAAATCATGCACATAGCGTAGTGTAATTCTTATTATAGTGCCATAATTCCTCATCTTTACCAGATTCCACTGTCTGAAACATTTTCTTCTGTAAATTAGTCCAAAAAAGAAAAAAAATGCACATAACCTGGTGTAATCTAGTGTAATTCCTATTATAAAGCCATAATTCCTACACTTTTCCAGATTCACTGTCTGATTTCAACCTTGGAAACATTTCTTCCGTAAATTAGTCCAAAAATCATGCATATAACCTCGTGTAATTCCTTTTATAGAGCCACTATTCCTGCACGCGCTGTCTTTCCCCGTTTTGCACTGTACTTGCAAAATAGTGCGCCCTACTGTCTCCATTGCGCATGACTGTACGTCGTAATATGAAGTAGGCCTCCTGTTTTTCTCCCATCCCGGAGTCCTCCTGGCCCCCACCGCCTCGATGCAATGGTAAGTAAGCAAAACACGGAGGCAGTTGACGATCATTCATGAAGGTACGGCTTTTTTCGCGTAAATGTCGAAGCTTTGCGCGCGTTTGTTGTGGAGTGGCACGGCCCTTGCGCTGCGTAAAAGGTGTTTAGAGCGTGCGGAAGCGGTCGGACTGCAGAGGAGGCTTTGGGACTGTTTCCGCACGCTTGAGGGAGAGCAAGGCCCAGTGACCCACATTCAGAGCAGCCAGTGTGTGTATGTATGGGTGTGTATGTGTGTGAGTGGGTGTGCGTGTGCGTAAAAGCCGTCTCTGTGTGCGTATGTGCGCGCTGTGCCTCCGTCTCTGTGTGTACATACATCTGCCGCGAAAATGTTTCCACCATGGCCGATTTCAGACGTTTCTTACTGGCTCCAGGTTTACATTCGCCCGGCTTTTGCACGGATCGGCCTCTGCGCGCACGTTTAGGTACAGTTTCTTGTGTTTTTTGCTGTATTTTCGTGGATATTTAGTGTTGAATGTCAGTTGTTGGCGTGACAGCTTGAGGCTCCGCGCCAGATCGCTGTGTTACAGACAACTATTCCTCTTGTTTATTCCATCAACACTAAGGATTTACCTTTCGTGACTGCGCCTTCAAGCATTTAATAGTCAAACGTGATCAAAATGGACACGTTTAAGCTTTTAAATCTGTTTATTTACGTGTAGTTTGGAGTAGCAAGCTGCGTAAACCTGCTAGCTCGCTATATAGGTTGCTCTCTTTTTGGTTGTATAACGAACACCTGTGGCAGAAAGAGGAACATTTGTAATTAAGTGCATTTATTTTATGTTTATTTGCTTGTTTGGCTGAGATAAAGTGGCTTCATTTCATCAACTGTGCATGGCTAGAAGACCAACCCAAGTCTCCAATCTCCTGGACAACAAAATGACCTTACACACAATGGACACACACATTTAAATACTGAATTTCACACCAAACACACTGCTCTTATAGATGCCTAATAGCATTTATACTCAAAATCGCCCGATTTTAGAAGTATTGCATTATTTGTGTTGCATTCAGCTCAGTAAAATCATAGGGAAACATGACCTATTTATTATTCCGGCTCAACAATTGAATGACTGTTTGCTTTTGTGTTTTAAGGTGAGGTGAACGTGTCAAAATCGTGAAAGGTTCAAATCAAGAACTGCCAGCTCTCCAGACACCTGTACATTCCACAACGTAAGTCTAAAAATGCCTGTTTCAGATTATTCTATTCAGGTAAACTCATTTTTTTCATATATAGCGCATTTAAAACAGCAAAGTGCTTCACAACAAAAGAAAAAATACATGCAAACAAACCACAAATCTTTACTTTGTGTGTTCCGGTTTCCAAATATACCCCTTTTTTTTCTTTTTTTTTAAGCATATCTTTTTTTAACTTTATGCAAATGCCTGTTTCAGATGATTCTATTCAGTTAAACTAATTTGTTTTTTATTAATAGCACATTTAAAACAGCAAAGTGCTTCACAACAAATGAAAAAAAAACAACAACACGCAAACAAAGCATAAATCTTTACTTTTTGTGTTCCGGTTTCCAAATATACCCCTTTTTTTTCTTTTTTTTAAGCATATTTTTTTACTTTATGCATGCCCTTATTTGTATTTATAATAACTATATTTCTACTTTTTAAAAATATTATAATTCAGTGTTTTATGTTGCACTTTCATCGAAGAAAGTTCCTAGTTTGTGAAGTAGTGTTCACTGACGATGGCTGAAAATGATATTCTTATATATAGTTAACTCAGTTGTTATTACTCGTAGTATCAAAAATAGAATCGGCACACTGACATTGGCGCTATTGTCCCTTAAAAACATACACAGTGCAAATGTGTCAGCCTCTTAAACTACAGGGGTGACCGTAGTTGACCCTCATTATGTTCCGTGATTCCTCCTGCAGGTTTGATTGACCACCATGACCCATCCACATTCTTGTTCTTTTTCATGACCTCAGTGATCTGCCAGTTTTCACCACAGTGTCACCCTTGACCTCAAAACTCCTTAGAGAAGACGACATCTGAGTGTGTGCATAAGCTGTTGTGGGGTGAGTTGTTTTTTTTTAAGGGCCCATATTACACTATTTCCTGAAATACCGGTGTCTATGTTATAATGTTGTTTCCTCATCACAAACAGACCTGGCGTTGTGTTTTGTTTCATTCATACATTGCATATTTAGACTTAGTTTTTCCTCTCAAACAGACAATACTCCGTTCCACATTGTGATGTCATCATGTGGTGATACAGGAAGTGCTCCACTATGTTTTTAAACTCCACACATCTTCACTAGAATCATTTGGATGCTGTAAAAGGAGCTGTTGACTTGAAAACTACCGCTTCAAGACATGACAAGGCGAAACAGCATTTTGAGATGTTACAGACTGATTATAAAGTGTGACTCAAACATGTGTAAAAAAAAATAAAACACAACTCCAGTTCTGTTTTTGAGGAGGTAACAACATTATAACAAGGTTTAACTGTGTAATATCAGACCTTTTTAAATACATTTTTTTCCTTAAATCTGTGTGCATATTCGCCAAATGTCTTAGATATTTTGCTAGTGAGAATAAATTAATTATTTCTTTTCTTTTTAGGTGGTCTTCCAAATGTCTACCTCACGATTTAAGACCAACTCACTACAGCCACAGCCCTGATCAGCAGCCAACATGACATCAAGCATAGGGTAAAGATAGTAGATCATATGATTATCTTGTTCGTGTGAGTTTTACGTCCCTTAAGAGGAGCAAAAATGTAAACAGTGAGCTGCAAAACTTCACTGATGATCCTCCATATACAAATGTATGTAGTTTAAAGTTCCAATAATGGATCATCTGAAAAGGCTTAGTTATGAAATTTGAGTAGTCATTCATCAAATCAAATTAATCTTGAAGCTCCAAGTACACGCCTTGTTATAAAAATGCGCCTGTAACCTTGTTGGCAAGAACAACACATTCCTACGCTCTGTGTCTCAGTCATGTTTTGTGGGTGCATGTGTGACCCAAAAATAAACCTCCTGCTGGCATGTAGGAATCCCACTCATTAGCCAGCATCTGTCATTAGCTATTATTAACAAAACATATCTGCTAATGTCCTTACAGAGGAAGTACAAGAGACCCTGGGAAAAGCTGTAACGATTTTCTCTCTCCTCACAGGGATGATTGCAGCCTCTTTGATGGGTTGATGGAAGAAGATGAAAAGGACAAAGCAAAGCGGTAATTTGGATAATGTTCTTTTCTGTTGAAGTAGTTAATTTTTGTTTTGTTTTTTTACTACGTTCTTTTTTCCTGATTCAGCGTGTCCCGTAACAAGTCTGAGAAGAAACGGAGGGACCAGTTCAATGTCCTCATCAAAGAACTTGGCACCATGTTGCCTGGCAACACCAGGAAGATGGACAAGTCCACAATCCTTCAAAAAAGCATTGACTTCCTCTGTAAACACAAAGGTCAGGCTCTTGGTTAACTTCCTGTTATTAATGCTGTACACACCCCTCCAAGTTTATCATTCACAGCAATAAGCCCAGAGCGAACTGCTTGTTTATTTAAAACACCTGAGATCTTCACTGTTTTATGACACATGGTAATACTCTGCCACATATTGCAACATTCATTCACACGTCTACAAATGGTGTACATTTTTCCAGAGCCGACCAATCCTATTTGACCTACTTTAGTTGTACTTCTGTGTGTAACTTTGTATGTATTTGGCGGTTAGACTCTTATATTGTTGATTTGCCATAATCATAGTAATACACTTTTATTGATTGTTGCTACTGTTCTATTTAATATGCAGTATATAATAATATCCATGTTTTTTTTTTTACTGTAATTGGTCTGTGTAGTTTGCTGACTGTACAAACGTGTCTGTCCTGTACAGAGATTGCAGCTCAGTCTGAGTCCAGTGAAATCAGACAAGACTGGAAACCTCCGTTTCTTAGCAATGAAGAATTCACCCAGCTCATGTTGGAGGTGACAGCTGTGATTTGATGCTGAATTGGATTTTCACATGTTTTACTTGTTTTACTCATATTCTTTTGACTTATTTTTAGGCCCTGGACGGGTTCTTTATAGCAATAATGACTGATGGAAACATCCTTTATGTTTCTGAAAGCGTCACCTCACTACTTGAACATTTGCCTGTAAGTACCAGCGTTTGTAAATGACTTAGTGTGTTTATGCATTGACTCATGTAATGATGATGAACGATGACGCATACTGAGCACTTTGTTTGTGGCTTTAAAGGCAGACTTGGTGGACCAGAATTTGTTAAATTTCCTTCCAGTTGGGGAACACTCCGAGGTGTACAAGGCTCTGTCCACACACCCTTCTGACATGGAAAGCCTCAATTCAGATTATCTGAAATGTAAGTTATTAGAACCAAAGTAACTAGTTCTATGAATGTGGCTCTCAGAGGAAACGCCACTGGAAAAATGCACGAAGCACCGTCCTCTGACAGTCAGTAGAGATGCACGTTTCACTGTTTGTTTCTTTCATATGCATAACCAACCATCACCAATTAAAACTTCAATAGTAAATCCTGTCTTTTCTCCTTCAGCTAAGACTCACATGGAGTTTTGTTGTCATATGCTGCGAGGAGCCATTGATCCAAAAGAACCCCCTGTGTATGAATATGTGAAGTTTATTGGCAACTTTAAATCGCTCAACAATGGTATGTCACCTGCTTTAAAACTTAACTTTGTAGCGAAACCTGATTTTTATTTCTAATGGTTTGAATGATTTTGTGTCCTGATGCAGTTCCCAATGTCACAAGAAATGGCCTTGCAGGAGTTTTACAGCGGTCTCTACAGCCTGCCTTTGATGATCAGGTTTGCTTTGTGGCCACTGTTCGGCTGGCTAAACCTCAGTTCATTAAGGTACAGAGAAGTTACATTTAATACTTTTTTTTTTATAATTTATTAACCAGATCACATAATAAGTCCTATCTCAATGTAAAACTGTAGGAAATGTGTACAGTAGAGGAGCCCAATGAGGAGTTCACATCCAGGCACAGTTTAGAGTGGAAGTTCCTCTTTTTAGACCACAGGTAAACTCATAACTCCTGATTTGAAGTGCTTACTGTTACTTTGTGTTGCGTCATTGTTTGTTATTATGTTGAATTTGGTATTTCTTGTTATAGAGCTCCGCCAATTATAGGATATCTACCATTTGAGGTTCTGGGAACATCAGGGTACGACTATTATCATGTGGACGACCTGGAGACGCTAGCCAAGTGTCACGAGCACTGTGAGACTCATTTATAAACCTCACGTATGATCAGACGGGGCCCTCTGAATTTGTAGACTCAAATATCTTGCTGTTTTGCCTCTTAGTGATGCAGTATGGTAAAGGGAAGTCCTGCTACTATCGTTTCCTAACAAAAGGGCAACAGTGGATCTGGCTACAGACGCACTACTACATAACCTACCACCAGTGGAACTCCAGGCCAGAGTTTATAGTTTGCACACATACTGTAGTCAGGTAAGTCTTATCCTTTAGTCTTATCCTTTAGTAAGGGCTTTCAAGACACTAAACTTAAACAAAACAAACTAAATAAAATGACTACATTATATAAATACTAATTAATTTTTGCAGCTATGCAGAGGTGAGGGCAGAGCAACGCAGGGAGCTGGGAATTGAGGAGTCTAACCCAGAAGTGGCTGCGGACAAGGTAATATTTAATGTCTGTATTAGGGATGGGTACAATTCTTTGTTTTGCCAATGCCATTTTACAATCACGCCTACTCGCCTAAATTAAATGTTCTTCCAGAGTCAGGACTCTGGGTCGGAGCTAAACACGTCCAGCCTCAAAGAGGCTTTGGAGAGATTTGATCACAGTCGAACTCCCTCCACTTCTTCTCGTAGTTCTCGCAAGTCCTCCTCCCATGTTTCTGACAACACTTGTACTTGTAAGTAACCACAACAAACAACATATTCTAAATACTCTACACCAACTTAATTACATAGACATAACATGTGATACACTAATCTGATGTTATTTGTTTCTATAGCAACGGCTTCCAAGCTACACATGGACACAGCCACACCTCCTCGGCAAACATTGCCATCAACTATGGAGATGACCTCACAGCGGCGCTCTTCTATTAGCAGCCAAGTAAGACACATTTTCTGTAAACAAAACAATCTTTGAGAAATAGTATGTCATTTTTAACATTGTAAACTTTCTTCAGTCAATGAGCTCTCAGACAACAAGCCAAAGTGTCACTCCTGGCATGAAGGCTCAGCAGCAGCAACAACCTCAACCACAGCCGTCACAGCAACTACAGACAAATGTACAAGTGAGTTGTGTTGACTGAACTCAAATTTTCTTTATTTATTCTGTATCTATGTATTAAATTCTGTGTGATATTCATGCGTTCTTTCCTCCTCTGCAGCCTGTAATGGAGTTCTCAGCGCAGGTGAATGCTATGCAGCACTTAAAGGAGCAGCTGGAGCAAAGGACCAGAATGATCCAGGCCAACATCCAGCGGCAGCAGGAGGAGCTGAGGCACATCCAGGAACAGCTCCAGAGAGTACAAGGACAGGGCATACAGGTAAACCACACATTTGGAATTACTACTACTTGTTTTGTGAACTGTGGAAATCTGAGAGGGCACTTTAGGTTTGTTGATAACTGGTTTTACATGTTGAAACCGGCAACCCAAAGCATGGGTGTCATATAGCGTAATGAAGGTTTAAGACAAAAAAAAAAAATATATATATATATATAAACACATTAATATTTGATTTCAACATAAAAAAAACATTCCTGATGTAAATAATAGCTACCTTAATTATGAACTGGCAATTATCCATTTTCAAAGATGTTGCTGCAGCAGCAGAGTGGAGCCATGAACGTTCAGCTGCCTCAGGTGGGCTCGGTCCAGCAGACGGCTGCTCTGACCACTCAGGTCCAACAAACAGCACTTAACCCTGTCCATTCAGGAACACAAGCGCTGACCATCCAACCACAAGCTCCTCCCCCTCAGCAGAACCTCCAACCTCAAACCAACGCTCTGGCACAGGTGACACATGCTTTGGCTTCAGGCTGTTCATCTTAAATATTTAACTTTAAATACTTGTGTTATTTTGTTACAGCCACAGCGCCAGCCACAACAACCTCCTCAAGCGCAGACCCAGGCACAGGGATCTGTCTCAGCTCCACTTTATAACACCATGATGATTTCTCAACCGGGCCAGCCCAACGTTCTTCAGATCAGCACTAGTTTGCCACAGAATAACACCCAGCAGGGCACGACTGTTGCCACTTTCACACAGGATAGACAGATTCGGTGAGGACAATGAAGTGAAAATAGTATAATACTTTGCCACGCAGACAAAAGAGACTTCAAATATTTATTTATTTTTAAAAAACCTACAGTAGATGTAATTCTTTTTTTTAAACTGTTTTACCTCAGGTTTCCAGCAGGGCAGCAGCTTGTGACCAAGCTGGTGACAGCGCCAATGGCTTGTGGCGCAGTTATGGTGCCCACCTCCATGTTCATGGGGCAAGTGGTCACGGCATACAACCCTTTTGGTGGGCAGCAGGTAAAGACATGACCAGTTATTCTACATAAAACACAGGAGTTTATATTACTTATTTTATATTACTTGTTTTTTTTCTGTTTACTGCAGCAGACTGGACAAACTCAGACACTTACCCTGCAACCTGCCCAACCAAACCAAGGTCAAGCTGATGGCCAAAACCAAACCGCAGTAGTGGCTCAGAGCAGCCAGCAAGGCCAGCAGCAACAACAGCAGTTTTTACAGGTATCACTAGAGGGCAGCATTTATCTTGAAAAAAAATAAATCAAAATTCAAAGAAAATTCCTATGCTGCATGAGTTATAGTTAAAATTTCATACTTATACTCTTTAAAAATACATTGACACAAACACGGGTTCAAACAAGGAGTGACTCTTTGTGTTGTATTTTCTCAGGGCACTCGCCTCCTCCATAGTAACCAGTCCACTCAGCTCATTCTACAGGCAGCTTTCCCACTCCAGCAGCAGGGCACCTTCACCCAGACCACACACCCACAGCAGACACAGCAGCAACAGCCCCCACAGCAGGCCCACCACCAGCGGCACCAACAGCAGCTCAAACCACAGCCCCAGAAACAGCAGAAGGCGCAGTCCACACACAGGGCGGACAGTGTGAGCAACCAGCCGCAGTGATCCAGCTTACAACTCCTCTTAACCACAGGGGATTTGGTTTTCCTGCAGCCTCCCCGTTCTCCCCGATCTGCTGCCCTCCCATTCTCCGTCTCAAAGGATGGCATCATAGGAAAGTGGAAAGCCAGAGAGTCTGGAAAGAACTCTTCAAGATTTGTCACCATGGCAACAGGATGGATTAAATTCCTTGTTTTCCTCGGCGGTGGCGGCGTTGTAAAGGAGATGCAATCTCCATGGAGGGTTGACAGTAATCCTGAGAAAATGGTAATGATGGGCCTTTGTGAATGCGTATCAAAATGAACTGACCCTGTACAGACTCCGTGTATGATAAAACCATGTAAATATTCCGTATAGACAAAAAGGAAACGGAAATGTAGTATTTTATATGATTGCATGGAAAGAATAACCGTGTAAGCTTTTATTAGCTTTTGAAAAATTTGAATTTTCACTTTGTTCAAGTGTTTCCTGGTTAAAGATGGAGCAAGGAAGCTCTCCCAGACTTCTTCCCCAATCTTTGTGTCTGAAAGAGTGGAAAAAAAGGCTTTAAGTACTGTCGATTGTTTAAACTGTTTGGGATTTTGGGGGAAGATGTGTTTTTAAACTCTGTCTCTAAGACATAAATAGCTCTTAATTTTTTAAGTATAAATCATGTTTGGCAAAAAACTAGATTACAGTTTAACCGAGTACTTTGCAAAAAGATCACTTTACTTCTGACGGGTTTGGTGATTCCAAGTGCCAATGACATAGTCCCTTTTTATTTTAAGCAGAATATTCAAAATCGTATATTTTCCAACAAGATTATACCCCTTATAAAGTAAGTGTGTGTATATATCTATATATAAAAATAGTAGGGATTATTTTGTAACATTCAGAGAGCCCTATAGGTGACAAACAGTATATCCTCAAACCTTCCGAAACTTTAGCACTTGATGTGGTTATGAACTATAAATCATTGTCCTGACCTAGATGTTTGTATCTGTGGTGTGGTCTTTGGGAATGTGTGTTTAAGAAAACAATCTGTGTGTGCATGAGTGAGTTTGTATGTCGTCCCTCGTGTCTTACAATAATTGACTTAGTAAGAATTTGAAGTTGCTGGATGGTACTTGTACTCAGGAATGTGGAAAGTTTAGCTTCTGCCTCAGTCTGGATCCAGACAATGAAGGATTAGACAGTGATGCTGCAGAGACCAAAGGAAGTGTCTTTAATGATTTGGCTCATTTTCAACTGGCCAAATCATCCAACTATATATACATATATATATATATATATAAAAAGAAAACTTTAACCCATATGTGGTTAAATAGAAAAGATTTGTCAGCAGCTGCGACTAAAACGGTAAATCTACAGAAATACGAAATCTCATGGTCTTCTCTAAATCATTGTTTCATCCTTCTTTCATCTTCCTCTGCCTCTCAAACGCTCATGCAGTTCAGATGACTATCACTCAAGTTCCCAATAGCAGTTGAACCCTGTATTACGGTTACTACAGTTAAAGCCATATCAAACCGAAAACCTTGGACTGAAGGATGTGTAATGGTCGACAAAGGAGCATTTAAGATGTGTTTTTGTCTCCCAGTGTCATAGCGGCTGTGTGTGGGCGTGCGTGTGCCGTGTGGAAATGGTGTCTCCTTATCCTACTTCTTGTATCACTTGGGGGTCAGTTTTATTTTCCCCTGGCGATGGCCAATCAGTTCTTGCGTTGCAGTATACAGGAACAAAATGTAATATTCAAGAAACTTCCTTTATGGCTGGGCTCAGTTTTTCTGCAGGCCCATGTGGGGTGGCTCAACTTGAATATGCTGTGTGAGTGAATGCATTTGTGCGCATGTTTACTGTCACTGTAACCCAGTCTATTTTCATTTAAACGGATTTGTTACTGGCATGGAATGGGTGTTTTGCAAAGCGGAGCATCGGTAACCTGTCATGTTATTGTTTTATAATGACTTGACGGCTTTCATACACAGTAACTACACAACAGACCAGCCTCAAACAGTATCTCTCTTGTTGGGAGAGAGAATGAGGAGATTTCATTGTTATTACATTAAAAGGTTGACTGTTTGAACCAGGTCTTCCACCTAACGCATAGCAAGTGTAGATTTTCTATAGACTAGTTCTATATAAGGCATCACTAATGTTTAGGTGTGTCATTGATTCCCAGTCCAAGAATGTAAAGGTGTAACAGACCAATGGATGTTGTAATTGTGAGTATGGAGAACCTTTGACAGGCTTTTGTTTGACGGAAAGAAATCACTGTTGACGTTCATGGTTTGAAGCCCCAGAACGATATTCAAAAACGTTCGTGTTGGAATAGTACAGCGAGTCTTGAAGGGTCAAACATTCTTTACAAATTAAAATCAGTCTTTAATGCAAAAGTTTAAATGGTGTAGGATATTTGAAACGGTGTGACTCCTCCCTCCTCACAGTTCCACAGATCACCTCTCCATGACACAATCGGTTCTATAGATTTGTAGACTTCTGTACACACACTTAAAGCTAAGAACACCAGTATTCAGTGTAAAACGGTGCTATGCTAACTTGTATGTATATCCCCTCTGCTCTTGAACTGTTCTCCTTATCTATCCAAAGTCAAATGTAATAATACTCAATATTTTGAAGCAAAATGTTTGGCACTATTATAACCCTCCTCCCTAATTGGTCAGTTTCAAAATAAAACACTTGCAAATATTCAGTCTAATAAATGTCTATGCTTTTGTGTGGTTAATATATTTTTACAAAACAATGAAGGCTTGGACCAAATGTATGTTTTACCATCACAAGTACTTTTTTTATTATGACAAGTCAACCCACTGTATCAAAATTGCAGGAACGTTACCTTCAAAATACTGTACAAACAGCTCCCAACAATAACAACAGAAAGTCAAATGCATGAAGAACTTTAACATAAAAAGGCACATTTCTAGTGTATTTACATCTTTATACAAGTCGGACAAATCATCAAAAAAAAAAAACATTATTTGCTTGTCGTCATCACAAATCATTACAAAACAAACAAAACTTTTATTAGAGCTTATAAACTGAAAGTGGGTGAAATTTAGTCCATAAACCAAGCTCAAAATATTAAACACAAAATGTACACTACAGATATTTTAAAACTGAAACTGATTGCAATTCACATCCTCCATTAAGGAGTTTCACTGACCCTGCATCCGGAGTGATAAGCAGAGATTTGATATACGCCATTGCACGTGCGGTTTACTGTAAGTGTCGGACAACGGCCAGCGGTGCTTGAGTTTTGAAGGTTTTGTTAGTAGTCTACTCTACACGCTGTAGTTTGGCTCTTGCTCTTTGGGAGATAGTGGGGTTAGTGTCGCGCTGAATGCTAGTACACTTTAGACAGATTCATAATCCACAAAAACGTCCCCAGAGCTCTGCAGTAAAGGCTGGGTGGGGGCTGTGGTGCTGCACACTGAGCTCAGCCTGCGCGCCGACTCCTTCTGCTGATCGGGGTGACCGGGTACAGTACTCAGAGTCAGGTACACCTACGAGAAACAAACGATACAACCCGTTCAAGTCCTCAGCGATCGCACAAACACTTTAAAATCCATAGTACTTACATTTCTAGTGTTTTCTGACAGCAGCAGTTCAGTGCTCTCCACCAGTTTTCTGAATGACGGCCGTTTCAAAGGGTCGTGATTCCAGCAACTCAGCATCATGTCATAGCTACAGATGCAGAGCAGGATCAGTACAGTGTTGTTTGATATTTCCTAAATCAATTCAAGTGCATACATTTCTACAGGTGCAAACTCGGGCCTGCTCATTCTGTGTCCTTGCTGAATCATTCGATAAAACGCAGAGCCCACTTGCATTCCAGGATACGGACTGTTGCCTAAAACACACATACATTTATTTGCTTGTATTTGTAGAAATCTGTTTGTGTAATTTAGGAAAACTAAATCAGATTCTTCTAATGTTGCCGTGCTCTTGTAAAGCAGATTACAGACAATAACCATTTATTTGTTCATTGCTCTCGGCTAAGTGATTCGCTTTGGGGACGCAGCTATGGCCTCCTTTGACTAAATTATATTACACGGCTAGAGAAAACATTTAACATCTGGGACAGGCTGTTACCAAGAGAGAAGATCTCCCAGAGCAGGATGCCATAAGACCAGACGTCACTCTCGAAGGTATAAACGCAGTCAAACAGACTCTCGGGGGACATCCACTTGACCGGGAGACGAGCCTGGAAAAGCAACAGTGACAGTGGGCTGTAGGGTCGCTCATGATATAAAGAATCACTCTAACCTAAAGTAATATTAAAGCAAACACATCTCTGCATGCTTTTTCAGTTTGATACAAAATTATTTATCAGTGTTTCTCTCCACCCACTTCAAATTCCAGTACAATTTGAGTTCGTTTTACCCATCAATGTTTAGAAAAATGTAAATATTAAGAGCTTAAAGGCATCACACAGTCTAACCAGCTACGTGCGAACTAATACCTATAACACGGTTGTTTTAAAATGCAAGATTAGGCCAAATGTTGTAATAACTTTGCGGTTTATGAAGTTTCCAAAACAAACTTTAAATAAAATGACAGATCTTGTGGTCATTTGTTTCCTCGTAGTTGATCTGAGCTTTCAAACATTGTCATATCAGTTTTTTTTCAGAAAGTCTATGAGAAAAATGAATGTGAAATCTGCTTCCGGACTGGATTTGCAGAGCGTGGGCGGTGACTGTGTGAGCTCCAGAGCCGTGTCACTGATGCAGCTGACTCACGTTTCCTCTGAGGACGTAGCTGGAGTCAGTGGTGATGTCACGCGCCAAACCGAAGTCACAGATCTTAGCGACTCGGCCGTGAGTCAGCAGAACGTTTCGGGCGGCCAGATCCCTGTGAATACACTACAAACAAACAGATACATGTAAGCTAACGGCATATTGACAGCGAGAGAGGTTTTTAATTGATAGCTAATACGCCGTACGGTAAACACTGTGTGGACAAATGTGTCTGTTGGCAAATGGGACGTAGTTGTAGCGTAAGCGGAATCCATCTCAAAATGCTTTCTCAAATGACAGCAGGCTGGCAGTCTACCATCGTGATTTAAAAACATGCTGCTGTGCACTTAAGTCCATAAATCTGCCTCGTGCACGTTCAAAAGAACCACAGAGTGTTCAGAGAAATGCACATATTAGTCTACTCGTAAAGACTGTATTAAAACATATATCATTATAATATGAAGGGGGGAGAAGGAGAGAGGGGGCAGAGTATTGGGGACTGGGTGGAGAGAAGGACAGAGAGTATCGGGAGGCAGGGGGAAAGAAGGAGGGAGAGTATGGACGGACTGGGGTGGAGAGTATGGGGAGGCAGGGGTAGAGGAGGAGAGAGGATATATAAAAAGGCAGGTGGAGAGAGTATGGGGGGAACAGGGGGAGAGAAAGAAAGAGAGAGAGTATGTGGGACAGGGGAGAGAGAGAGTCTGGGGCGGGGAGGGTGGAGAGAGAGAGAGTATGGGAGGGCAGGGGGGAGAGAGGGAGAGAGAGTGTATGTGGGGCAGGGGAGAAAGAGGGAGAAAGAGAGTCTTGGGGGTGCGCAGGAGGAGAGAAGGAGAAAGTATTGTGGGTAAGGGAGAGAAGGAGAGAGAATATGAGGGGTGGGGGGAAGAGGGAGAGAGAGTATGTGGGACGGGGGGGAGAAGGAGAGAGAGTATGGGAGGGTATGGGGGAGAGAGAAGCAGAGAGAGTATGAGGCAGGAGGAGAGAAGGAGAGAGAATATGAGGGGCGGGGGGAAGAGGGAGAGAGAGTATGTGGGACGGGGGAGAGAAGGAGAGAGAGTATGGGAGGGTATGGGGGAGAGAGAAGCAGAGAGAGTATGGGGGCAGGGGGAGAGAAGGAGAGAGCGAGTATGTGAGGACAGGGTAGAGAGTGAGAGAGAAAGAGTATGGGGGCTGGGGGGGAGAAGGAGAGAGTATGTGGGACGGGGGAGAGAAGGAGAGAGAGTATGTGGGATGGGGGAGAGAAGGAGAGAGAGTATGGGGGGCAGGTGGACGGAGAGAGAGAGAGAAAAAGTATGGGGGGCAGGGGGAGAGGTGAGGCTGAGAGAGAGTGAAATTTGAGTGTGTAAGTTTCTAAGTGTGTAATATTTTAACATTTGATTCTTTTGCCAGATTCACTGTATTTACTACTTTTTCTACAAATAATCCCACATCTTTTTTGTGAAGTTTGAACAGTTTTTAAAGCCCTTCTGGGGATCGGTGCTGCACATTCTCCTCGAGTATAAACACTGTGATACCCGCGTTAAATTACTGAATTGTTAATCTGTGTTTGTTGTATCTGTCCCTATTCAAATAAACAATAAAAACTCAAGCTAAATTATTACATTTTTTGAAGTGATGTACTCCATTCCTTTGGCAACCTGATAAGAAAAACTCAGCAGATCTTCAGCATCCAGAGACAGCTCCTCTACGTCATCTACAAACAAAATCAGACAAGTCAGTCGTAAATATAACGCCAAAATAAGAGCGATTAACGACTATATCACGATTAAAAATACTGTGGATATGAGTGATTATAATTTTAAACAACAGTTACAGTATTGTACTTTGTTATAAGTGAAAACAACAATGATCTAGATGAGATTATCAGGGAGAAATAGTTTTTTTCTGCACATTTTGGCGATGATCTTTGTTGCCGATTGTGTCCCATCCCTCTTAAATATGATCTTATCTCAAATATTAGCGTCAGGATTCCTGTTTTTTCCTCGTGTTCTCCTGTGCCATCTCCTCCGTCCCTTCTGTGTGAGTGTGTGCCAGGAGATGGGCGGAGAGTCTGACACCACCCTCACCGATGGCTCCACCCGCTATTCACCTGCAGCTCATCGCCAATCAAGCTACAACTTCTGCATCCACCGTGGTATAACTGCGTGGCCTGGTTTATATCTGTGCATTTTTCCAAGTGCAGTTGTCCCTCACTATATCGCGGTTCAGCTTTCATGGTCTCCCTGTTTCGCAGATTTTTTTTTGTGCAATTTTGTGTTTTTTTTACAGCGTCTGAACGTGCATTGTGTTCTGCGTCCTGATTGGCTGTTGGACTGTAGACCATTGTCCATCAGTCTCCTCCGTGCCGTGTCTCCTGTCCAGTACAGAATGTGTTCAGACAAATTTACATAAACGTTGGATCGCAGTGTGACTCTGAAGTGCTGTACGTTTGCAATTTGTTTTCTCCCCGACAAAACCCACAATGTCGATGAAACGTTCTGCACCGACAAAGACGCCTACGAAGGTTTGAACTTTGTGTTTAAACGAGAGAGAAATGTGAGAAAATGTTAATGCCTGTGTGAGAAAAGTGTATAAAGTGTGTGGTGAGGGGTTTTACAGCTAAAAACATATAGAATAATGTAAAAAATAAAGCTGATACTTAGTGGATTTTGCCTATTGCGGGTTATTTTTAGAACATAACCCCCACGATAAACGAGGGACCACTGTATATAATATTTTGGCGCCGAAACTTTTCCTAAATTCTCCATTGAAAGAAACTGGAAGCACAATTTATTTGTGTTTAAGGGAAAAGTGGGCGGGCCGTAATAAGGTCAATACATAGGGCTTCTGGGTAATTAGAGGTGGGGTTGAGGTGAGGTGTCGATCGATGGAGAGGAGCAGGAGGAGGTGGAGCCGTCATCCTGCTCCTGAGTCTCCGAAATATTAAAAAAGTAAAGTGACAGGACCGTAAAATCCACTACTCAGCTTTTTAACAATATTAATTTGACCTGCCCCATCTGTATTAAGTGTTTAAACAAGAGAGAAATGTGAGAAAATGCTAATACCTGTGTGAGAAAAGTGTATAAAGTGTGTGGTGAGGGGGTTTTACAGCTGCAAAACACATAGAATAATTGTAAGACTTTGCGGATTTCGTCTATTGCGGGTTATTTTTAGAACGTAACCCCCACGATAAACAAGGGACCACTGTAGTTAAGTTTGTTTCTTCATGTTTCCAGAGCAGACCCACACCCACAAACCATCTCAGCCCCCGACCCAGCTCCCAGCGCTCATCCTATATCTCTTGTTAATAAACCCTGTTAATTTTGAGTTCACTTGTCTGCACCTTTTTGATCCACTAGTCGTTACAACAACTCCATTTGCAGTTTGATCCCTGCTCTGACCTGTGCATGTTCCTGGTGTTGCACAAACTCGTTCAATTGCACAACATTATTACTTGACAAAGGATCAGATTGGAAACACTGACAAACCCCCCCCACACTTCTTATTATTGCACCTGACTCCGACGATCTCTCTTTTTCAGACGGACGCATGGGCATGTATCCGGAGCCGGTCACCTCCCTAAAACATTAAAAACAAACACAACCCTTTTACTTAAAGCCTCAATTTCATTAACTACGACTTCAAATCTACAAACCTCATCGGCTCGCTTTGGTTGAAGATGTTGCGATAGTAACCGTCACTAATTTGTGCATTTAGGAAAGATTCTCGTTTCCTTCGAAGAAAGTTGAGAAGGTCGCCATAGCAACAGTACTCGGTAATCACCAAAATCGGCCCTGAGGGGAGAAAAAAACAGGCATGTCTTGTTCATCAGACAAAGAGGATATTTTTGTTATTTTTAATATTTTTGTCACTACAGCCAAGGAACAAAGCAATGTTGTTTTTTTTTACAATCTTTAGCTGGTATCAGTCGGTGGTTTTCAGATCCTTGGATGCGATGATGTCATAATTTCAGATGGGGGAGGGGGACAAGAGCCAGTTTATCCTATTAATGACATTGTACTTTGCTATGAAATATCCAAAAGGTAAATTCACAGATGTTGAACCTGGCATTTTCCATGAGTGACCAGACCGATTAACTTTCACTTTAGCTGCTCCCATCTGTATTAATTACTATCGTCCTACAGAATGTTGCGTCTCATCTGAAACCCTGCGTTTCTCCCAATAATCAATGCTTGTTTTGACCACAGACATCTAAATAAAGTGTTTTCTTGCATAGTAACTTTTCTGAACATCTGCGAAAAGTCAGTCAATATAAAAAAGCAGACAGGTAGATAATATCGACTAAAGTAAATCTGTAACCAGTCCGGCCGCGTCACGCTCGCTGCAGCGGAGTGGTACTTAGAGCTCTGTATCTGATTTCCACGACGGCAACGATAATTGACGGTCATGGTAGTAAATCAGCACGTCCCGACGCTAACTCGCACGGCACAGAGATGTGTGTAAACAGGAGATTATATGGAGGGGAACTTCAAACTTTGATGTTAATGAGACTTGGGGAAGCTTGGGCGTACCTCCGACAGTGCAGGCCCCCAGCAGGTTAACGATGTTCATGTGGTTTCCAAGGTAACCCAGAACTTTCAGCTCCGACATCAGAGCCTCCTTCTCGGTCGCATGGGCATTGGCTGGAGGGACGAGAGCCGACAGATAACAGTGTGACATTTGAGTTGTAGAGGGGATATAATATAATGATGTGAGACGATGCACTGAAAAACAACGCAAAATTCAAGTCGAAAAAGCACACTTACGTTTGAGCATCTTTACCGCGACTGTTGTGACTGTATCAGCAGAGCACAGTCCATACGCAGTGGCTTTCACGACTTTACCAAATGCACCAGAGCCCAGTGTTTTACCTGTGAAACCCACAATTTGATAAGCTTTCATTTATCAAATCACTCGCAATCAGAAACTAATACTGTACAATTCAACCGTGGACACAGCTATCGTACCAAAGCGCAGTTTCTGTCGTGGAAACTCCCATTTGGAGTCGTACGGGAGCTGGGTGGGGTCAATATAAATGTAGTTGTTGCCATGGATACTGTCAATGACCTTCCACTGAATCTGGAATTTAGGTTTCTGTAAAAAAAAAAGACAAAACAGGAACAGTTTGTGATTTTTTCCCTTGTGTAATGTATCATGCATTGTCTTTGTTCACTTTAAAATACTAAGCAAACTATTAACCCTGCACCAAAAATGGAAAAAATGGACACAATAGAACCCAAAAAGGAGAAATTCAGATGTCTATGCACCTCAGTCATATATATCATGCATCAAAGAATCTATTGTTGGTCCTTTTCTGTGTTGAAATGTGCATTATAGTGTTGTTTCTATTCATCATCCTCATTTTTCATCATGATAAATCTGTATTGCGTCTCAAGCCCATTTTGAAACCATTGGATCTCAATCTCATGTAAAATTTAATTAAGATCAATTTTTAAAAGAGTCATAACAAGTTTGAAGAAAAACATTAAAATTATTAACTTGATTAAAAAACTCAGGCAGATTTCAGTGTTTTCGAGAGGTTTTTCTTGGATCTGTCAACACGGTTAAGTCTCATTTTAGTCCCATTAAAAACTATCGTGTAAAAAGTGGAAAGTTCGGACAAATACTTCAAGCTGATTGGACGTAGCATCACAACAGCTGAGTGAGCGGAGGCATTTTCTCCAGCTCGATAACAGCAACCCGAAATAAACCCCCCAAAGCCCAGAATGTAATGTTGTAAATATAATGTTGTAAAGATTGATCCAGAAAACAAGCTCAGTCCTAATACGTTTCCTCACTTGCATATACTTGTAAAGCAGCACCACCAGAAAGCAGGTGAGGACCGCCCCAGTGGCCACCATCCCAATGAGCAGCGGGGTGAAGAGTTTATGTGGAACAACTCGCTCTGGAAACATGAATAAAGTGACAGAGTGACAGTTAGGACACAGAAGACCCCCTCCTCCTACATGATTTTAACAGACCGCTGCAGTTCCTGGTGTTTGTTTGTACTCAGAGGATTAGACAGTCTACCTACATAATCCCACTGTGCACACTCAGCATACGCTAATCTTGTTCCATCTGTGTGCAGCTGCAGCCCACGCACAGGGTCAGAGAGGGTAGATATAGGTTCATAGCTCATAGTTCGCTCATATTAGTCTCATTAGATTAGTTAGTTTTCTCATACCACTGATGGAGAACAGGGTGTAGGCCTCATCTCCCTCAGTGTAGGCCACACATTCCAGGGTATTGTACTGCGCGTGCTCCTTGCTGATGTTCACACGGCTCTCCACCTCGCTGCGACCGAATTCGGACTCAGTCACTATGGAAACGTCGGAGTTCTCCCACTGAGAGGCGTTGGGCAGGTGTGAGCACCTGTGCACGGGCAAAATGAGGTTTTAAATTGCATTAGAAAGAATATGATGAGATCCGTTCATTGCATCAGAATTAGTGATTTCTTTTGGGGGCATAGACACAGGTGGTGATGAAGAGAAAGATATGAAGATAACGCTGAGGTACTGGATGATTTTGGTGATCTGGGGGGACAAAGAGTTAACAGGCAGTGATTGTGAGTAGACGTGTAAATTGGATAGAATCTACGAATCCTTAGCTGAACTCACACTTCAGCTCGACGAATGCTGTTATATTTTTAAAGTGACACCTGTTGAAGCAGATCTATTACGTAAAATTGACTTTTTAGAGCTTTTATCCATGTTATAGTTGTTTTGCCTCAGTATTTACTCACCTGAAGTTGTATTTGGAGTGATTTGTGCACGTTTGCGTCTGTTTTTAAAGGCGTCATATTGCAATCAATCCCCGTTTTCACCGCCAACGAGACACACCCACTGCTCTTTACTTACTTAGTTTTCTCCAATTTTATATTCATATTTTCTTAATTGATGATACACGTCACATTTGGCAGCACTACATAGTCATTTTGGTACAAATTTTTAAAAATCCGCGGTTCTCTATCATGATAAGATGTTTTAGATGAATATTGCGATTTAAAATGTGCAAATTAAATCATAATTATGCACAGTGTCATAAATTATAGTAATATAGCAGACACAAGCACACTAGGTCTTCTGTAAAATTAAGTGTCCCACGCTTCAAGAGCTGTGAGACAAAACACCACGAGTCATCTCTGTGAGTAGTATTAACTCTTTTTTTCCTTTCATAGTTGTATCACCAACTTGTGTCCTTTTCACACTGCTCTGCAACGTGAAACACGTATCAGTGCACACTGTGTTTGCACAAACCTGGTGTTAGGCACTTCACAGAAGAACCAGCTAATTTTCGGGACCGGAAATCCAGCAGCAATGCATCGCACTTGTCCATCTACAGGCCCTTCCTGCGCAATAATCATGGGTTTACCTGAAACAAGAGAAGACAAACATGAGATACACGACCAGAAAAGAGTTTGGACACACCCTCTACTTTCTATATTTTATAGATACAGAAGACGTTACATAAATGAAGTAAGATATATGGAATTATGTAGCGAAGAAAGAAAGTGAAATAACTCTTAGATATTTTCTGACAAAGCAATGGGTGGCTACTTTGAGGATTCGAAATAAAATATAAACTTAATTTTTTCTTTGCTACAGAATTCCATATATCTTCCTTCATATATTTGATGTCGTCTGTATGTGCTAAACTTACTGTTGACGTAGACGTGGAACGAGTGAGTGACATCTACTTCTTCATTGCTGACAGAGAACAGATAAATGCCTCCCTCCGAGCCAACAACCCTCACCAGCCTGAGCTCGCTCTCATATCTGAAACACAGCACATCTGATTAATGTTAACTCACTGCAGACTGTTTGACTTCACAATGACCACACCTGTACTTCTTCTTGTGCACCGTGATGAAGTGCTCTGTTGTATTGAGCAGGTGTTTGCCGTTGAAAGACCAGGACAGGGATCTGGGGGCAGGGTAAGCCTCAAACTGCACTTTGAGACTCAAGCTCTCTCCTTCTTTAACCACAGCCTGCACTGGTCCAGAATGTCCCAACACGCTGATGAATCCTTTATCTAAACGGCAAGAAACAGCTTCATCAGGACTGTAGCTACTAAACACATGTGGTCATTTAAGTCCATTTCCTTTGGTCTTACCGCGAACATCCAAGTGCAGGGTCCTAGAACTGTTGCCTCTCTTATTATGAGCATCACAGCGATACACGCCAGAGTGTGACTGCTTCACAGATGTGATCAAGAGTGAGGTAGATCTCTCATAACCGTGGGAGACTGAAAGGATGCGGGAGCCATGGGATTCAACTGGATCCTGCAGGATATTGTGGGAACAGGTGAGAAACTGAATGATATAACAAAACGAATAATATTCCAAAGTGTAATTACCACAGATGAGGGAAAGTCCCATTTGACGCTAAAGTCTGGGTCGACATTGGATGAGCTGCAGGTAACTTCAAACTGCTCCCCTTTTTTCAATATGACAGTGTCTTTATGGGAGAGTCGGATAACCGGAGGCACTTCTGGCACTGGACCAAAATAAACAAAAATGTTCAACTGAACTGTCCTTTCACTGTAGCATACAAACTGTGGGCTGTCAGTAAAATAACGCTCTTGTTTCTTGTGTTCTGGCACACATGGCCTGGTCTGAAGTGTAATATATTTACTAATTGAATTGAAACAATAACTAAAATGTAATTATTGCAACAATATCTATCCTTTTAGTAGCAACAATTGCCTGAGCTCACTTATGACTGTTGTACTAAATGATTATTTCACTGTAATGCCTACGTCACTTCTGTGTGTCTGTTGGCAATGGCTGCACTAATTCTATTTACTCCAAGCACAGCCGTTCATGCTCCGTTTGAGAGATTTGTTAAGGGCATGACTCTGTAATCTCTGTGTTTTCTTTCTCACACTTTTCATGTTTCTTGCTAATTCTTTCCTTCATTCAAGTGAAAAACAGCAGCACTCACATCTCGTGCCTATTTGCAAAGACAATGGTCACTTAGAGGGGTTTTTTTTCCATTTGAGCCACACCTTAGCGTTCTTCTTCATTATCATGTAAACGGTACATTTTAAAGGACTCTGATGTATGTTGAGTCTATTATGCTTCAGCTTCACTGCTGTAACTAACTTACCAGAGCGCACCTCCACTTTATATGACATGGAAACCACTCTTTGTCCAGCCAGCCTCCCCACACAGACGTAACAGCCCTCAATTCCTTTTTGTGCGTCGCTGATGATAACACCTCGCTGAGGGTTGCTCCGGTAACTCAGTCCTGAGGGCAAAGGTCGCCCATCACAAGTGTCCAAGGCCATGTGGGTGACATTGGGGTCC
Source organism: Periophthalmus magnuspinnatus (assembly GCF_009829125.3). Taxonomy (NCBI): domain Eukaryota; kingdom Metazoa; phylum Chordata; class Actinopteri; order Gobiiformes; family Gobiidae; genus Periophthalmus; species Periophthalmus magnuspinnatus. The sequence goes on along the minus strand of NC_047126.1, from coordinate 3,951,484 downwards.
GTCACAAGACAAGGGATGGTGCAGCTTTCACCAGCTCGCACCAATATGACGTTTACCATGGTGCGCTGGAAGATATTTTGAGGATCTGAGTGGAGGAAAACAGATCAGTTAGCAACACATGTAGGATGTTTATATTTATATCATATAGGCAGGATCCGGCTTATTTTCCTGCGTTAGTGTCAAAATATATAGCTTTCATGTTATTACAAACTAGAAACATGCAACCGACACAGATTTTGTTATCTTCTTTTGCCAGAGAAAAGAAACGGTTTGAGAGGGGAGTTAAAGAAGCAATTTTTGTTTGGAAAGACAATTCTTCCTTAAACAGCAATGGGGGCCTTAGACATCATCTATCTCCCATCTATAACTCCATCCTCAGACCCAAATCAAAACAAAGAGGGTTAGCCAGGATCCAACAGATTTTTTTTACCATAACCTTGCAAAATTCTGTATGTCCAATGATTGTAAAATGTAATGCAATGTCACAAAATTGTTTGGTATTACATCTGATGGTGAACCTGGCTACTACTACTGTTGCTACTACTATACAATAATCCAAAAATAGAACAGAAAACACAACGTATTTTCGCACCTTTCACATAAACATAAACAGAACTGTGTTCCAGGGTGTTGTTGTTGAGACACACGTATCGGCCCATGTGAGACCCCTGAGCGGAGGACACCTTCACGTAGACCACTGCACCTTCTTCCACGTCTCCCTCCAAACGCCGTGGCCTCTCCCTCTGCCAGAGCAGCTTCGGCAGTGGGGTGCCAGACACTGTGGCGTTTTCATGGCAACGAAGCTCCAGTTTACCCCCCTTGGGAACAACCACATGAGGTCCGCCGGGGGAGATGACTGGCTCACACCAAACTAAAAAGACACAAGATATTTATATAGATGACCTGGTTTGGGAGGCGTATGAGTGTGGAGTTCAATCTCTCAAAACAGAAGAGAACAGAGTGATAGAGCACGCTGCTTTAGTGTCTAATATTATAGTTAGGTTAAGTCTGCTATGACCGGTATGAGTCCTTAAGACGCAGCACTATAAAAACCACCATGGCTCAATTGAACAATCAATAATTATGAGCTGTCTACCCGCTGAGTAATCATGCATTAACTTTCTAAATCCATTGCAATGTGTAAAGCAACACCATAGTTTTTATTTTTTGTTTGCTTAACCTCATCCTCCTCTTTCACTTCTACAGCCTCAATGCTGATGTCCACATGATAGGAAGCATTTGGAGAGGAGGGTCTTCATGTGACTGTTTTTGCCTTAAGGCTGTGGCTTTGAGTACAGACACCCCCTTTTTTTAAAAATATCATTATCTTTCTTTCTGCACGCATTTGTAAGCATGTGGCTCCAGAGTAAATAGTGTAAAAAACAAGGCTGATAAGTACAAAGGTGTCCTGGCAGCACTGGGAGCAGCCTGTACTTGGGTGTGTTTTGGAGATAGTGGTGTTGTGTGCCCACTTTTCCCTCTCCTGCTTTGTTCTCGCTGCTTGTGTTCGCGTGTAAAGGAACAGGAGACTCTAATTTCGGTGAAATTAATAATTAATTCTCTTTGACATAGCCTTACGCACACACCTGTTGCTTTCCGGGATGGGGCAGTCCCACTCCCAGGTGCCCCCCTCAAGCAGTTATGCAAATATGCTTCGGATAAAATCTCTCACGTGCAGAAAACGTTGAACGTGCTGTAACTTTTCACTTTTAAGTCACATTTATAAAAAAAAAACGCGCGCACAAATAGCACTGTTTTTGCAGCATTTCTGTTTTTTTAAGTTGGATAACGCGCGCGGAATAGTCTAATTAAAATATTCAGCCACGTTTTATGATATTAACAAGAAACCCATGAATTAAAAGCTCAAAACGCGTGAAAGTCAGTCTCAATATATGTCAAAAGTTGCTAAAAACAAGTTGCAAGAAATGTAACTCACCAATTTGCAGGAGAAAAACAAGGACAACAAGTAGGCCTAGGAAAAAGCACCTCATGATTAGGCGTTTTCGTGTGCTCCATCAAAAAAGCAATAAACCATAGTGCTCCTTATCCACTGTCAGCAGGAGCAGGTTTCTCTGTGAGAGGGTAGAGCGCACAAACAAAACGATCCTGACCGATCCTGGATGCTTCACCCCCCTCCGGCGCACTGCACTGTTACTTAAAGCCACAGCGCCTCTCTCGCTCCTCTTGGCTTATTGCCTTTCCTTTCCTTCGGCTCCTTCTTTCCCGCATTGGCTGGATTCAAGCGAAGGGGAAGATGAGTCGGCTGCTATTACAGTAAAATATAAAAACGTCTATTAACTTTCTTTCCACGCCAAAAAGGAGAAACCTAAAATATACCAAAAAACTGACAGTTGGGCAGGTGCGTAAAAGTGAAAGCATGCGCGCTGCAGAGCTGGTCTAAACCGTGTCCATACAGCGCGCAGAGGAGGATGCTGCCTATGATACAGCAGGATTACCTCACACTGTCAGAGCTGCTGTGATGGAGTCTTCTTGATGTGTCTTCTTACAACGACTCATTCAGTTTGTGCTGCACCTTTTCTTATTCCAGAGCTTTGGAATCGTATCAGTGTCACTTTTCCCTCAGGTTTGATCCATGAACCCTCCTCATTTTTTATTTGTTGTAGATTTTAAACCCTTAACAAAATGGATTGAAGGGCATGTAACAGTTTTCTATTTGTGTTTCTATTTGTGTTTCTATTTGTACAGCCTAGGCTAGGGCTGTCCAACCTACGGCCCAGGGGCCAAATGTGGCCCTCAGACCAATTTTTGTCAACCCTCATGCCTCCTCCTAAACTGGCCCAGTTGATCAGGAAGTATTTTTACTGCAAACTAAAGAAATTCTACCTGTATAACCTGAATAACATGACGTTGCACTGTGACACACACCTAATAATAATCTTCTTTTATTAACGGTACAACGGTTCTGTCAAACCTGTGTTAAATGCACCATTTGACTCTCTGTTTCAGTATGTGGCCCTCGGGGAAAAAAGTCTGAACACCCCTGGCCTAGGCAAATTTGAATAAATGACATATAGGCCCAAAAAGTGCAAGAAATGTTCCTATAAAATAAATAACACACTTAAGAAATACATAGGGCTGCATCTATTTGAAGATATTCAGTGGAAAACAACATTTCTACAAGTTAAATATGTGCATTACTGGTAGTTTAAATGTAGGATATTAACCCTAAAATTGGGGAAAAAACAAAAAAGCATTCCGTAACATGTCAGTTATGGAGTTATCATTCCTGTTGTTCCAAAGAGGCATGTGGGAGCGCAGCACAGTAGCAGTGTTGTGTTGTTTTACACATGATCCGTATCAGCTCTGGCCCTGTGGCTGTTTGTGCCTTCTCTAGCACATGATGATGGAGTGAGGCTGCACAAGCACAACACCAAAGGATAAATTGATTTTCTCCCTCTTTTGCTAATATTTTTCTAACATAATGGACTGGAAAAGTGTTACAAAAGAGCCTGATTTGTTGAGGAAATCAAATGTTCCTTGTGGATTCTTGATGTCTTGTATGTTTTAGGTGGGTCTCTTCGGGTCTTCTTCTATTTGATAATTAAATAAAGTCATTAAAATTGTCGAATCAGATAAAAACAACAGACTTTAGCTGTACTTTTAGGTGACAGGTGGTTCAGTAGTTTTGCAGTTTTACAATTTAGCCTTGAGAAACTTATCTGGGAGGACTTTATTTGCTCCATTATTCTGAACTTCCCTGTAATTATACTCACTGATTCCCTGATTCAATCCATCAGGAGAGTCAATACAAAGAAAAACAAAACTTCTCACTAACCACCTGTAATCCAGCCTTCAAAATAAGTGCCTCCAAACAAAAGTGACCTGTGCCTCAAGGTGTGCTAGAACAATGCACCTGTCTGTCTACCAGCTGCTCCTCTGTTCATGTCTGTGTTTTTTACTGAGCTTCATGCGTCCCGCGTCTTTGCATGACATCCGATCCCTTCATATGCCATCCCTGCTCCATTATTCATGGTGCTGAGGTGAGTCTATGGCAGATATCTGGGCTGAGTCACTGTGACGCTGTGTGTGTATGGCCCCGCCGCAGCGTGACTCACTCCATGCTTTTAGACAAATGAGGACAGCGGAGGTCTGGTGGAGGGCAAGGCACGTTCTACACAAGAAAAATAGCCACTACTCCAGCCCGTAATGAAACACTTTTCTTCCTCTTTCGGCATTATCCGTGCCTCTTTCATTTTCTCCATAACCTTCCCCTTTTCGCTTTCGTCTCTTCTCTACTTCCACGCTGTAAAAACCCAACACGTAATGTGAAAGTAACTGACCCAAATCATGAACTCTATTATTTTCTTTCACTTCTTCTGGGACCGGTTGTGGGGGCAGCAGTGTAAGCATGGACTCCCAGGCTGCCCTCACCCCAGACACTTCCTCCAGCTCATCCGATGGCACCCCTAGACATTCCCAGGTCAGCCAAGAGGCATAATCCCTCCAGTTTGTCCTTGGTCTTGGGACAAAAGCACCTCCCCAGGTACAGATGCCCGAGCCACCTCAGCTGATCCCTCTCCACGTGGAGGAGCAGCAGTTCTACTCTGAGCTCCTCCCGTGTGAATGAGCGCCTCTTGTATCTTAGTGTTTGGTCCACAGTATTTATTTATGTATTTATCAGTCAGGCAATTTGTTAGTTAATTATATCTGTGTAATCCCTCAGTCGTCCAGGTCTGACCCACAGCAAAAATCTGTCAACTGGATAAATCGTTGAAGCAGTGAAGACGTTTTGCTGCCATTCCGCTGTCTGGAAAACTTAAGAGAATTTTCAGACAGTATGAGATTCCTGACTTTTTCAAACTTACAAACACTTTAAGACGAAAATTAGTTCACCCAAAGGACAAAACCCCGAGACATAAACAAAATAATATTGTCTACTCCATTCAGTGTAATGAAGAAGCAGTGAGCGTTACACTGGAGAAACTAAAAAGCTACTTCATAAGAGAATGTATAAACACCGGCGTGAGAGCAGCTCAGGACCCCAGTCTGCTGTGCACCTCCTCTGAAGATAGTGAGGTTCAGATCTTAGCCAGAGAAAAGAAACGGTTTGAGAGGGGAGTTAAAAAAGCTATTTTTGTTTGGAAAGACAATCCTTCCTTAAACAGGAATGCGGGCCTGAGACATAATCTCTCCCCCATCTATAACTCCATCCTCAGACCCAAAACAAACAAAGAGAACAATAGCAGGGTCGTTAAAGGTTGAAAAGGGTAGTTTTAGCTGAAACTGGAGACAGGAGCTGTTTACAGTTTAAGTGTAGTTAGCCACTCCCTTCAGACAGATATAAGGCAGTGTCCAGCAGTAATCTGACCAGAACTGAAGAAGCGGCCAAACATCTTCACTCCTAGAGAAGATGTCTGTGTAAACCCTCAGTTATCCAGGTCTGATCCATAGCAAACGATGAAGTTTAAATCTGTCAACTGGACAAATCGTTGTGGCCACCAGCATTCTGACCAGAACTGAAGAAGCGGCTTGGATGAGCAGCGAAACATCTTCACTCCTACAACGATTTGTCCAGTTGACAGATTTAAACTTCATCTTTTGCTTTACTTAATCATAATTGATTATTTCATTACTTTAGTTGTTTAGGTTAACACTACTTTACATTGAATTCATCTAATATTAAATGTTGCTTTTTAAAATCAGAGCTACATAAGCTTCAATAACCCACCTCTCTTAGTAAGACCCACATGTGATTTTTACAGTGAAGCTCACAGCCTTTAACTGAATCATCTCCAAATGGATCTTCTTCACACCCATCGGGGCATTGGGGCAGCTACACACACCTTCGTACTTGGCATCCGGCCATGAAGATACATGAGACAGAAAAAAACACATACAAAAACATAATAGCTTATCATTTTCGCTCGGAGGGCTTGGCAAAAGCTTCAATATAATATTTTCCTCCAGTGAAATCCTACACTTCAGTTGCTGCTGACAGGGCAAAATGAACCTGGTATCTGCTTCCATTTGTCTCACTGCTTTACAATGTGTTCTATGGCCATTAAGTGTCTCTTTATGGTCCAATTGTGGTGTGTCCCATTAAAATAACTGGCCTGTGCCAATCAGATTATACATATATATGCTAATAATAGAAACAAACACAAAGAAAACTGTATGTCTATTTCCACAACAGATGGATTATTGTCATACTAAACAAAACAGATGAAATAGTCAATCTGTTCTCCGTAGTGAGACACATTGGGAGACGCACATGTTAGATTCAAAGAGATGATGTAGTATTGAGAATGAGCCAGGACGCAGATGTGTGTAAGCTAACATGAGCGTGTGTAATTACTGATAGCCCAATGATCGCCCTGTGTCAAGATAAAGCTGATTAGCATCGACGAGGCCCTAATCCACCGAAAGAAGAAAGGCAGAGGGTGAGAGAAAATAGGATGCTGAAGAAATGCGGCAGATGAGATGAAGGAAACCATGTGGGAATGCAATAAAAAGAGCAACACCGCCAGAGGGAAGGAATCCAGAACAGTGCACAAGCAGATGACCTGCAAAGTCTTCCCATGTTCACCTTCAGCTCAAAAATATTGATTTGCATTTTAATTTGAAGATCGTTGTAATAAGTTCTTTTTGGAAGTGAAGGAATCTAGTTTAATTTAAGATGTATGCAAGTGTATGTGATGTGTTTTGTGGACTTGAATGACACTGACACATTTATAAGAAAGTTAATCCAGCCTTAAATGTGTACTGTGCAACTTTACTTTACCGCTTGTCTTCTTAGTACAAAATGATCCACAGTATAGCATTAGATTAATCTCCATGGAGACTAGCAAGTGAGACCAAGTTATGCAAACATGTTTTTTAAAGTACTTATTGTAAATCCACATGCAAATCTGTGCAAAAAGACAAGGATGTTTGTGTTGACACGGTGAAAGACTTCAACATGAACACACCTGCACAGAACGGGCGAGGTGGGCGAAGTGTCTTGCCCGATGGCACGTTTTTTCGAAATGCGAGGTTGTTTGCTGCAGCCACTCCATCTGGAAAAAGACAAAAGAAAAGATTCAGAAATAAAAACACTTCAAAATGGTATACCAAATTGTTTTCAAACGAAGAAATCATTATCAGCCATTAAATTTTACACTAGAAAAAAAAAAACATCACATGTACTAAATGAACAGCAAACGTGTTAAGGAGGACAGATGAGGTGAAAGATTGAGAGTGAAAGATTGAGAGTGAAAGATGGATGGACTGGGAGAGGCAAAAATGTAATTTCAATTATCAGTTAGAAGAGCGCTGCAGCCTGCTCAGTGTGAGTGCTCTGTGAACACACTGAACAGGCGCATGTGATGTGATAGAAGACATACTTGTGAAATTAGCCCGGCAGTTATTTTGTGTTAGGAAAAAATCAATTCTGTTATCTTTCCTAATACAGTATAGTATAGCTGCAGATGGATGGATGTGGTTACGTGGGCATCTGTATCATATGTGCTCGCAGCCTACATGCTGATTATTTTCAAGCCTTAGTTTGTGATTTCTTTTCATCTTCTGCAAGACAATAACAGCTCAGAAGAAGTGTCAGTGGCTGCAGGAAGAGAGAGCGAGAGAATCCACAGATTTCCATGTTGTTTACTGACAAGCCCAAAGTGGACCACTTAACTGGTCAGCAGCCAAAATGCATTAACTGGTCTCTTCTGAGTTGATGGAGAACTTTACATGCAACAAAAGCCACAGTAGCAATCTTTATTGAGAGTCCGTTGAGTGGTGGTGGTGTGGCTACAGCTGCAATGTTTTATTAGCAATTGATGAAGCTCCTTATCTGTACAAATTTTATTATCATGCCTTTCCATTTTTAGAAACGTCTTTTAAAGGTGCTAATTAGGCTAAGATAAAGATAAACAAAAACATGTCTGTCACTAATACAACTTAAATTATTTCTTCAGTATGTGTTAATATATTATATGTAAGGATTTAACAAGGAGGAGCAGACTTATAATGTTTTAACACACTGGGGCGGAGTCTAGAACCTCATGACATGCAGCAGAATGGGGTTACGCCGCGGAGTGTTTAATCCAGGTTGTTTAATCCATTTATACCATGGTTCCATCAACTGAAAAAAGTTCACTTTTAAATCTGACAACCTTTTGACTGTTCGTGGATGTTGAAAGCATTAGTTATTTCTGTTTAGCTGAAGCTAGTCCCTCCTAACAGTAGTTTATTTGTTACCTGTTGCTATGGTGATGCTGACCTGTGGGGTTATACAAAAATAATGCATTGCAGTTATCATTAGTAGTCTCACTGACCATGGTATAAATTATATTATTATGACATGTACGCCTGTAAGATTTTATTTTATTTTATTTATTTATGTATTTATTTTATTTTATTTTATTTTATTTTATTTTATTTTATTTTATTTTATTTTATTTTATTTTATTTTATTTTATTATTTTTTTTTATTTGATTGTTAAATATAATTATGACATGCGTTGTAACAGATGCATTTGGCTCTACAGCGCTACCTATTATCTGTATAAAGTTGTTGTACCTGGCGTATCCGCTTGATGGCGCTGTCGCTCGCACCAACACCAACACCCGTCACCCAAAGAACTCGATCTCTTCCGGGTTCAACGCTAACTAGCTGCGGTTGGTCATTTGCAAAATATATTGAATAGTAATTTATAAATCCGTACTCTAAACTATAGCAGAACTTTTGTGGATGTTTTGACCAACGAGCTTAGTACAATATTTAAACGTAAAGTCTTAGTGAGCCGAAATGTCTGCGGAGGAAGCGGACAAAACGGGCACCACGGACGCCAGCGCTGGAGATGAGGAGGAGGAATGGCTGTATGGAGGTAACAAGATCAATAATACGCCCCAAAGCTCCTTAATTAATAAACGATACACGTGTTTAAGTGTGCAACATTAGTGAAAACATCTGCAAATTGTACTGTAATGGTGTGGTTGCTTTGGCACAGAGCTGTTTGTTTGTGTAGCTAGCTGCAGAGCTAAGTGTGCTAACTGTGCTAAGTGCCGCCTGTTTCCCTGCGCTGCTCACGGCCTGTAGTAAAAGCCCCTGGTGGCATTTCTGTGTCATGTTTTCTATATCAGTGTGTGTTGTCTTCCAGATGAATCCGAGAGCAAAGATGAGGATGAAGAGGCCAAATTGAATGCTGCAGTCAGGTACATTTTCAGCCTGTTTGTTTGTAATCTGCACACCTTTAAAATGCATGTGTCATTAATATTTAATTTCATGGGAAATATAGGTCATAGTTTTATACCAATCAAGTGGCAGCTCGAGATGAAAAGTTGAGAAATTCAGGAAGCATAGTGCAGAGTTGTAAGACACATGGGTGAGGCATAGGGACATAGGTAGAGGGATTCCCATAGACTTTTTAAAGAATATGGGGATTCCATTCATACAAGCAAGGTGAAATTTACACCCAAAGAACACATTTTTCTGACTGTTAATGACAATGAATTAAACCAAATAAAGGTGGCATATATTTTGAGTTGTCAAATAGTAATTATTGTGCATATTAGGCAAGTCCTTATGTATAGTCTGGTTGCCAGGTATGAGTTGTGGAAATATGTCTTCTTCAGCAGCATCGCACCTGCTGTTCAACCTGCAAGTAAAATATTAAACTTCAAAATTCACATTAGGAACAAGTAGGGAAACAGGCAAGTTTTAAAAGTAAGTAAGTAAAATAGTGAAGTAGTAATGAGTGGTCTAATCTGTTTTACACACATTTTTTTCCATAGTGCTGTTCCTGCTGATGCTTCAACAGATGATGCTGCAGAACATGCAACAGGCAACGGGGTGGTTTCTGAGGTAAAATCTCTACGCCAAAGTGTTAATTGTTCTCTTAGGAAAGATTGCACCATTGATTATGCAACGTTATATTGTCATGTATTTTTAGCCCAGCAGAGAAGCAGCAGGTGAGGATGAGGATAGTGACAGCGACAGTGATGATGATGATGACGACGTCCAGGTCACCATTGGTGACATTAAAACCGGAGCACCACAATACACGTATGTATTTTACATGCGTGTCTTAGTTAAATGTTTACATTGTTAGGCGTGTTCCTATCAAAATGACAACTGGATTATTCGCCTGACAGATACAATCTAATACAGTACCCGGGGTCAAAATGATCGATCCCTCGTATGTGCAGCAGGCGGTCTGTCTGCCTTTCACTGGCCCAAAATGTAACATGTAACATGAATATGCAAATATTGTGATGAGTAGGTTGACGCCTTGGTCCCTCCTTCCGGCAGCACCGGTTTGTTTTTCGGCCTTGGATCTCATCCGGCCGCCTTATCTCTGTAAAAGGAGTTTCTGCTGTCCCCCATAACTCACATCTTGGAATGTTGCCTTTAATATGATAGAATTCTACTGAGTGAATAGTTTCGTTGTTTGTACATATTGTTCAAACTTTAGCATGAACATGGTGCCCGTTAGATGACCTTCAAAAGAGTACAATATTCAAAGGATACATGAATTCAGTATACAAATAGTGGTTACATGACAATATTCAAAACTTCTATGATTTCAGTATCAAAAGATATATATGTATATGTGATGCACCTAAGAAGCTTTATTCAATCAATATGCATTCAATAATTTTGATATATGTATTTGTAATGCAACTCAGAAGCTTTATTATTTGTCATACCCTTCAACATGTTTCCCTAATATATGCTAATTTGCTGTAGATCATATGGAGCTCCACCAGTAAATCTCAACATAAAATCCACCAGCTCCAGGCCGTATGGACAAGGTAACTGAAAGTCTCATTTTCATGTTCATGTTTTTGATGTATCATATATCAAATCTTTTATAATGGATCTATGCAGTTTCAGCGAAGCTGAAAGGAGTTGACTTGGATGCTCCTGGGAATATTAACGGCGTTCCAGTTTTGGAAGTAGATGTGGAATCATTTGAAGAGAAACCCTGGAGAAAGCCAGGTTCACTCCTAGATTATCTACATTGATTTACAATATTAATAATAAATAATAATCTAACCGATATTTGTCTGTAGGAGCGGATCTGTCAGACTACTTTAACTATGGCTTCAATGAAGATTCATGGAAGGCTTATTGTGAGAAACAGAAGAGACTTCGCATGGGGCTGGAGGTATCTGCAGTCAGCTCAGTGACGAGTAAAATTACTGTAAGTGCAAGTAAAATAAATACAAAAATAACGTTGGTGAAAGTGAGAAAGCTTTATTTTTATCAAAAACTACATTTGGATAATTGTATCTACTTCTACTGTCTACTATAGGTACAGCAAGGCCGGACTGGTAACGATAAAGATGTGTCCAGTTTGCCAGTTCACACGTCCAAGGCAGACTTCTCAGTACCCGTTAGTATGTACAAGTCCTCTGGCAGCCAGATCACCAGGTAAATATCATATATTATATTTTTTTCTGATTACAAACACTACAAAGCCACAGCCTCTATTTTCAATAAATGTCAGAATTACTCAAAACCATCTTGGATGAAAATATAAATCTTGTTTGTGATAAACTTCCCCAAACTTCCCAGGCGCCATGTAGTATTGTAGCATCTTACATGTTTTAAGTATCATATAATAAAATGTGTTGCTCTACCTTAAATTCTGCACATATAAAAGGCCTACCCACTGTTAAAATGGTAAATAAATTAAACTGCAGATATTGTTGTGTTGTGAGCAGATTGTGGATTTGCATTAGGCTCAGTGTTATCGTTGTCCCTTTGCTTCAAAATAGTAGGATCTCTCCCACTCAGTGGACTTGCAAGCCGGCTCAAGACATTTCCTATTTTACGTAAGTGAGCATGGCCTTGTACATTTAAAGTGGGATGTGAGAATTTCAGAGGTCTGGCTCTAGATGAATGGTGTCCACAGAAACATGTGTTTTGTTTTTAATGTCACTGAGGCACACCAGTAAAGGAAAGTGGACAAAGCTCAAATAAACCAAACAAAACTGAACTGAAAGTTTGAAATACAACTGCAGAATGCCAAGTGGTTTTTTGTCACTGTTCCATTGTTGTTGTTTGGGGGGAATACTGCGTGTGGGAACTTTTTTTTTTTTTTTATTACTTCAATTAGTTGAATACACTGTAAACAACACACATGTGCCAATAATATTAATGGTTTGTATCTACCTTTACTAGAAAATCAAGTGGGACAATTGATGTGATTGGTGGTCAGACAGCTACGATAAGCAGAGTGGAGGGAAGGCGCAGACACAATCTAGATGGCAACAATATACAGGTTAAAATACAATCATTAATAAGATTCATACAGATACACGGCTCATCTGAAAACCTGGCGTTCCCTCCTTGCATCTGTAGGTACTCTCTGAACACTCGACATCAGAAGCTGAGCCCACACCGGCGAAGCTGCCAACATTTTTCCCTCCAGGACCTCTTCCTCCAAACATTCCCCCACCTCCGTTTCTCCCACCGCCCCCGAACGTCAGCACAGCCCCGCCTCTTATTCCTCCTCCCAGTAAGTCTTTCATCACAACTTTTGGTTGATTTGGTATTATTTTACAGAGTCAGATTATAATTGGGCATTCTGTTTTTTTGTTTTTTTGTTTTAGGAATGCCTATCACAGTTCCTCCACCCGGCTTTCCTCCCCCACCGACTGGACCGCCCCCTTCCATCATACCTACTTTAGACAGGTATGTTGACTAATAACTTAAATGTGATGCTAATCCTTTCAATGTAGTATATAACATAGTAGACTACAGAACAAAACTGCACTGCTGAATTCAAATGTGGAAATCATAGAAGTACCTTGTTGAGCATTTAGCTGGTTTTACAAACAAAATGTTGGACACAAACCCAATCTCTTTGAAATGAGTAGTTCTGTTCTTTCCACAGTGCACATGCTGGAGGTTACGATGGGCGCGCTGTCCCTCCCTATCCTTTCCCACAAGGTTGGTATTTTGTTCCTGCCACTCTCTTGATGAAGCCTTAACTTGAAACAATTACATTGTCTTGTTATGTTTCTAGGTGCTTATCCTCCTCCTATGGCTGGAGGCGTGCCACCTCCATGGCCTCCGATTATGGACAATTCTAAACCTTGGGACTACTATCCTCGTCGCGATGAAAAGAGAGACAAAGAAAGAGACAGGCCAAGGGAGAGGGCACATGAGCGAGAGAGAGAGAGGGAACACAGCCCCTCAGGAATGAGCTACACCAGGTTAGATTCTGTTATGTCAGCAGCAGAAAATGCAATACAAAAAAAATGGAAAATAACGCCAGTGTTGTCTTGGAGATATATAAAATCAGCAGTTTTTTAAAGCCTTCAAAATGAGCAGATAAATGAAACTGTTGATGTAATCTTCCAAACATACAAAGTGATATTTCCGCACTTGAGTGTTTAGACTAGTCACTTTTTGTACGATACATGAACCTCAATCACACGGACACATTTTAACACAGTTCTGGTGCATTGTCATTATTTTGTCTGGACAATATCATTGGGATATTAACCAAAAATACCACAATAATATGTTATTATATGTTATATATATATACAGTGATGAGGAGCGCTATCGTTACCGCGAGTACCAAGAGCGTGGTTATGAGCGGCACCGTGAGCGGGCGAGTCGAGAAAAGGAGGAAAGACACCGAGAGAGACGACACAGAGAGAAAGAAGAGGGGCGCCACAAGTCCTCGCGCAGGTACTTCACAAACTGAGGTCATGACAAAAATATGTAATAAATATAACATTTCTGACATTATACTTTTATTTTGCTTGTCCCATCTATTTCCCTTCTCTCGTTTAATCTGTTCTCTGGCTGTCCTCTAATCATCCTATCCTTTCTGTCCTCCCTTTTTGTGCTCCCTTTCTGCCCGTTTGCGCACACGTCTTTAGCAGCAGTAGTAGACGGAGACATGACAGCGAAGAAGGCGAAGGCCACAGAAGACACAAGCACAAAAAGAGTAAGAGGAACAAAGAGGGCAAGGAGGCCAGCGAGGACATGGGCGCAGACCAGGAAAACCAGGAGGCAATGGAATAATTCACTCACACACTTCACTTTTTTGTTTTATTTTATTCCCAGACCTAAATTGAAGCACTGACAACAAAAACAGGAAATCCAAAATGATTAAATGAGTTTAATGCTAGGATTGAAAATACGCATTAGACTCCATCTTTACCATAGGAGGCAGTAAACACTTTGTGTTTATTGATCAGTCACTTTGCCCCTGCCAAATCTGTAGAGCTCAGAAATTGAATATTCCATGAATGGTGCCCTTTGTGTTTCTTTCTGTTTCTTGTCTTTTTGTTCCTGTCTTGTAAAATACTATCATAGACGGCTGTCAAGTCAATAAAAACACTTTTGATAAGAATGTTTTTTGGTATTTTTTTGCAGCTAGTTATCACATATACTTAACAAATGTTTTATGAAGGAATACTGTTTTTGTCTTGGGTAGTTGCAGTTTCTCGTCAGCTAAAAATGGAGCATCGAGATTTAATAAGTTAAATGGAGTGGTGGAAGGTCACAAAGTGCAAGTAGTAAAGTGCTGTACTTAAGTAGAAATTTTATGTACCTGTACTTAATATTCAAGTGCATTTTAGTGGATACTTTTTATTTTTATTTCGCTATGTTTGAGAGCTGGATATATATTATGGTTAGATAAGCCACATGTGTTTCGTTACTGAACCTGGTACAAAACTAATGCCGGATGAGTGTCAAAGTCTTCTCCATTGTTGACAGTGTATACCACATGACAGAAAATGGTCCACATAAAAGGATCAGGAGGCTGGTTAAAGCCTGTTACAGTGTTGAAAATGTGGAGAATCGCAGTTGTTCTCCTGAGTCTTCTGTCTCTGGGACAGTGTGCCCCATTGGACAACTGCGAGACACTGTTGAAACCAATTCCTATCAGCCATGGTGATGTAAGTACTGAAAATGTTTTATGAATTTGTGGAAAGAGACGTCAACTGAGCCGTTCTGTCACATATTCCTCTGTGTTCCAGATGTTGGGGAGGTGGCTGTACATTGGTGGGACGTCCGATCTCCCCGGGAGCCGGTCCTTAGCCCACTTGTTGACAAGTGCCTGGATTGAGAGCCGACCAACATCTCAGAGTAACATACTCGAGCTGATCCAAGCTCAGAGAATGTAAATGCGCACACAGCACAGAGACACTATCACGTATCACATATTTTAAAAGATGAAACTTCTTTTTCTGCAGATATGGAAAATGCTACACCCTAAAGTATAATGTGACTTTTGAAAACAGCATACTTCTTATTGGTAAGAGCACAACAGACGTTTAAGATCAAGTGTCATATTATCAAACTATTTCAAATTTACTATGGAGATGTGAATGATGGGTATTTTTTGCAGAAAGTCCATTTTATTTAAAAGAAGTGTATTTTTCAACTGAATGCTCTGATTGTTTGGTTATCTACGAAACTGTTACCTCTGGGGATGACTCTTTCAAAAGTCTGCTCTTGTTCAGTACGTGTAAACATCTCAATATTCAGAATTTCAATATGTTTCTATTGTAAGTTATAAATACTGTATTTTGTCAGGCAAAAGTAGAACAGTGTCACCTGCTGCTGTGGAGATGGTAAAGAAACAAGCCGAGTGTCTGCAGATGCCCTCACTTCTAATGGTCGACCCGAATGATGGTAAGTCCAAAGAGAAAAAAAATGTGTTTGTCAAAGTTTGCATTTCTAATTCTTGTATGTTTTCAGAACTGTGCCAAGAGGACCCATCTCCTCTGGAAGGGTTGGCAGCTCTCAACAAATATCTGGAGGCCAAATCCGGACATTATGTTGCAAAATTCCTGGATGCTATTTTTGACTTTTTTATCAACTAACTGTTTACTTGTGCTTAGGTTTCCCCAGTGCATAGTACATTCATTAAATAAATAAAAACAGTTGTATCTATCTAAAATTGAGTGATAAGAACTGTAATGAGGCATCTGTAAGTACATTTTACTTTACTACATTTGAGAGCAGTATCTGTACTTTTAACTACTAATTTTTTAACTGGACTGAAAAGTAAAAGTATTTTTTATTACTGTTATTATGTCTGAGGGATTTATTTTTACCACTTTTGTAGTTTGAGCAAATAAAAATATACAAATAAAAACAGCTAGAAAAAAACCCAAAACATTAATTCAATTGTTTCTGTTGAACAATAGTCAACACAATCTATCAAAATCACTACATTTTAAGCTTTATAAGATCTTTTGTCTCATGGCATGTCAAATCTATGCAAAAAAAAATACTTTTTAATCTTTAAGTACATTTTTAAACATGTACTTTAATACTTAAGTGGCTTTTTCATGTGAACATTGTGAGCAGGGCACATTCTGACCTGTAACTTCACCTTGATTTTTCCACCTTGTCTCCACTGAGATGTTAAATTTAATGCGACCGTAGGCCTCAAGTTCTTTTCATGTGTTTGTATTTGTTGTGTTTAGTGTGTGTCTGCTTCTGTTCCTCTTTCCCCCATGTGATCCTGGCTGTGTGAGCTCTTTCCGGTGAGTGGAGGACGGTTTCTCCGCTTGGCCAGTCCTGTGTTTCACCTGCAGCCGCCTCCCCCCATTTAAGAGGATTCACCTGTTTGGGCCAGTCTGTCGTTCTGTGTGTGTCTCATTTAGTTCGGCACTTGTCCCTTTGTCTAAGTTTGCGTGAGACACTAGTTTAGTTTTGTTCTTGTGTGTCTTTTTATTTTGTCACTCGATTCTGTTTGCAGGTTTATGTGACTCGTGGTTTGTTTTTATGTCATGTGTCCTTTAGTTTTGTCACTCGTTTTTAAAAGGCCACGTGACCAGTTTTCAGACACACAAAAGTTGTAATTTGCTGGACTTGTTATTTTTTGGTTTCTTAGTTTAAGTTCTTTTAATTTTATACATTTACATATTTTTATTTACGTTTTAAAAATTTGAATGACATTAAACTACGATTTAACGATTTTTTTCCACCTTGGTTTTTGCAGCAGTAATAATGTGATAGGTTTGTATTGGGCAAGGTTTTTTTGGGGTTTTTTTTGTTTTTTGTTAACTGTCTTGTTTTTGAAAATGTGTAATGGTGTTTGGAGATTGTGTGGTGGATTATTGCCTGTAGCTGATGTCTGTGTTTTTGATTGTACAGCAGGTGGGGGATGGTGAACGGCCTGATCAACCACACATCCTGCCCCATCGCAAGTTCCTCTTCTCTTGCCTCCCAGGTTCCCCAGCTCCAGGGAAGGGGCTCAGTTCCAAGCCTGGCCAGTCTCAAGGAGCCTGAGGTTAAGGACGTCCACCCCAAACCACCTCTGGCTCTGTTTTAACATGTCTTCTACCTCCTAATCTTTCATTACCAATGTAAGTATAAAATCATCATTTGAATTCGCATCTTAAGGGGGGGGCCTTACGTTCTTTTCATTTGTTAGTGTTTGAGACAGTTGTTAGTGTTTGAGACAGTTGCTACTAATAACTGAACACTAAGACGCAGAACTTTACATAATCTTCAGTTCAGCTCAGATGGGGACACTGGGGTGTAGTTTTTGTTTTGTGAGTGAATGTTACTGTTAATGTTTGTTCATTCTGTCCAGAACAATTCACCTAAGCTTTTTACCTGTGGCTCGAGTAATTCTTTTTTTTTTTTTGCTCTAGCTTTTGCCTTTTTTCCCTGGTCGATCTTATAAAAATCGCTAATTTAGTTGCTAATTTAATCAGTTACACAGCGATTATCTTATTCGATCCTGTACCTGGTTAGTTTTTTGGTTTAGGTTCTTCTTTTTTTATACAGTTATGCAAATATTCTAATGTACTTTTGTTACTTTGCCTTTTACAACTCTGTACATTAAATTACTTGTTGTTTAACCTTTTTTCCATCTTGGTTTTTGTTACCTCCCTGACTCTAGACAAGCTGGGTGGTAACAACTCGGGGGCTCGTCTTTGCCTGGAAAGTCCTGCCATGAGCTTATGTGGCAAAACCCTAGAAAAAGACGTTTTTATGTAACGGACTGAGCTGTTTGTCTGGTTTGAGCTGTTTCTCCCTGTAAGGCCTCATTTTAAAAAAGCTAATAATCAGACCTGAGCTGATCGTGTTTGTACAGCCGCTCGGTCAGTGACCACAGAAACACAATACTTAAGTTTAGTTATTAAATATACTGCACTGAGCATTCTATGAAGAGTTTCTGTTGGAGTTTTAATGTAAAGATGAGATGTGCTCAAACCAAAACATTACAATGATTTGTGTTTTAAATAAAATCTGATACTTTTGGTGCCACAAATGCACTTTAATAAACATTTATAATCACACCTGCTCCTGTTTTTTTTTTTTTTTTCCCCCTAGTTAGTTTTTTGTATTGTATTTGAACAGGGCGCTCATCAAAAGGAGAGTCTGGGAGCTCTCACTGGGTTCTCCCTGTTTAAAGAAAAAAAAAGGCCAAATCATGTGAAAAGTAAAAAGAACTTTTCATATGATTTGAGGGGTTATTTTTACCATGTTTGTGGAAACATCCTGACTAAAGTTTGAGTTCAAGCTTCAGCTTTGAGAAATATTCATAAGAAAACTTTAGAAATTGCTTCATATTGCAACTGTTGTCCAGAATATGTATAATTTTAAAATTTTTGAATCAATATCACGACATTGAAAACTTTAAACAAATTAACAGCACTTGTGTGAAATACTTTTTACTCTTCAAGTAGTTTTAAACGGGTACTTAAATATTTGAGTAGATTTGTTTTTAGTGTGATCATTTTGCTTCTGTACCTGTACTTTTACTTAAGTACTTCATCAACTGCTGGATATATATTATGGTTAGATAAGCCACATGTGTTTCGTTACTGAACCTGGTCCATAACTAATGCTGGATGAGTGTCAAAGTCTTCTCCATTGTTGACAGTGTATATCACATGACAGAAAAAGGTCCACATAAAAGGATCAGGAGGCTGGTTAAAGCCTGTTACAGTGTTGAAAATGTGGAGAATCGCAGTTGTTCTCCTGAGTCTTCTGTCTCTGGGACAGTGTGCCCCATTGGACAACTGTGAGACACTGTTGAAACCAATTCCTATCAGCCATGGTGATGTAAGTACACCTCTAATTCCTGAAAATGTTTTATGAATTTGTGGAAAGAGACGTCAACTGAGCCGTTCTGTCACATATTCCTCTGTGTTCCAGATGTTGGGGAGGTGGCTGTACATTGGTGGGACGTCCGATCTCCCCGGGAGCTACTTGAATACAAGCTCCTGGGTTGACATTCGACCAACATCTCAGAGTAACATACTTGAACTGATCCGAGCTCATAGAATGTAAATGCACACACAGCACAGAGACACTATCACAGCAGAGTTTAAAAGATGAAATTTCTTTTTCTGCAGAAATGGAAACTGCTTCACCTTAAAGTATAATGTGACTTTTGAAAACAGCACACTTCTCATTGGTAAGAGCACAACAGACGTTTAAGATAAAGTGTCATATTATCAAACTATTTCATATTTACTATGGAGATGTGAATGATGGGTATTTTTTGCAGAAAGTTCGTTTTATTTAAAAGAAGTGTATCTTCCAACTGAATCCTCTGATTGTTTGGTTATCTACGAAACACTTTCCTCTGAGAATGAGGCTATTAAAAGTCTGTTCTTGTTCAGTACGTATAAACATCTCAATATTCATCAGAATTTCACTATCTTGTTTCTATTGTAAGTTACAAATACTGTATTTTGTCAGGCAAAAACAGAACAGTGTCACCTGCTGCTGTGGAGATGGTAAAGAAACAAGCCGAGTGTCTGCAGATGCCCTCACTTCTAATGGTCGACCCGAATAGTGGTAAGTCCTCTTCGTCTACAAAGGGAAAAAATGTGTTTGTCCATCCATTTTCTTCCTCTTATCCGGGGCCGGGTCACGGGGGCAGCAGTCTCTGCAGGGACTCCCAGACTTCCCACACCCCAGACATGTCCTCCAGCTCCTCCGGTGGGAACCCAAGGCGTTCCCAGGCCAGAGAGACATAGTCCCTCCAGAGTGTCCTGGGTCTTCCCCAGGGCCTCCTTCTAGTGGGACATACCTGGAACACCTCCCTAGAGAAGTGTCCAGGAGGCGTCCTGAGCAGATACCCGAGCTCCTCCCATTTGAACAAGCTCCTCACCCTCTCTAAGGGAGCACCCGGCCACCCTGCGGAGGAAACTCATTTTGGCCACTTGTATCTGTGATCTTGTTCTTTTGGTCATTGCCCAAAGCTCATGACCACAGGTGAGGCAATGTAGACTGAGGTAAATCGAGAGCTTTGCCTTTTTGACTCAGCTCCATCTTTACAACAGATCGATACAGTGACCACATCACTGCAGCCGCTGCACTGATCCGCCTGTCAATCTCACGCCCTCACTGGTTAACAAGACCCTGAGATACTTGAACTCCTCCACTTGAGGCAGAGACTCTCCACCTGCAGAGGGCCAACCACCTTTTTCCAGTCGAGAACCATGGCCTCGAATTTGGAGGAGCTGATTCTCGTTCCAGCCGCTTCACACTCGGCTGCAAACTGTGTTTTTCAAAGTTTGAATTTCTAATTCTTGTATGTTTCCAGAAATGTGCCAAGAGGACCCATCTCCTCTGGAAGGGTTGGAAGCTCTCGATAAATATCTGGTGGTCAAATTCAAAGAAGTTATCGAGGGTCTTGAGGGTCTTTTCATGGCTGTTGGGAAAATGTTCCAAGATGTTATAGGTTTATTTCACAATTTTAAACCTTTAATTTAATTAAATGTCATAAAATAAAATGTATTTTATGATAGTTTATATAGCAGTATTTATTTATTATGGCATTTACTCATTTGTTTTTTTAATTTAAGAGTCTGAACCAAGGCCAGGGGCGTAAAGAAAAAGTAACAACAAAGTAAAAGTAAAGTTCTGTGCTTAAATGTAAAGAGTAGGCATCTGTACTTGACATAAGCACATTTTACTTCACTACAGTTGAGAGCAGTATCTGTACTTTCTACTTCACTACATTTTTAACTGGACTGAAAGTTATTAATGTTTGAGACCTGCTGTAAAGTCTGAGCGGTTTATTTTTTTATCACTTTTGTAGTTTGAGTAAATAAAAACGGCTAGAAAAAAACATTAATTCAATTGTTTCTTTTGAAAAATCTATCTATGCTCTATTACTGTACATTTATATATCATATCAAAACACAATATAAAATGTATATTTGTATATTTGTATATAAAATATAGTCAAAACGAGTGGTATGGGTCAAAACAAATATATATTTACAAACCACACACTGCAAACAGTGAACAAACACACACTGGACACTAAGCACATACTGTACATGATTGTACAGTGTGACAGTCATTCTGTGTCAGTGGCACAGTGGTTGGAGGTTGGAGGGTCGAGTCCCACTTGGACCAACTTCGGGGGGGGGGGGGGGCAGATTGGTTTTAGCTAATGCTAATGATTACGCATGATATATTAAGACCCAAAATTAAGTCAATAGCAGAATAAACCACACTTACCGATCAGGAACAGCATCCAGTCCATCAAATCATAAGGTCCTCTGCTCTTGAGTCCACCATGAGATCTTCACTCGGTTCCATGAACCGCTCCAGGTCCGAGATGTCTCTAGTTTAACTTGTACAAACATCCACAGTGTCCTCGGTCGCATACTTCCTTTGTTTTGTCCGTTTCGTCATGTTTAAAACGCAAAACTGCTGCAAAACAGTGTGCCCGAGGGTGGGCCGTCTGAACGTTAAGGGGTTAAACACTTAGCATCATTAGCATCATTAGCATCATTAGCGAGTCTTCACTCCACATTGGCCACATCGGCTAAAACTCTGAGAGCGGGACATGAGGACGCCTGTCAATGACGTTGATAAGCTGCGCAAATACGTACGTGAATCACATAATTGGCTGGAGCAGCTCGTCCCCGGTCACACTCACGGACTCACATTGCCCGGTCTTAGTGGAACAACGTTGGTGTCTTCATTTTCCTCATGGCTCATTCAAGTGGAAGTACTTCTTCTTTGAGAACAGAGACAGTATGTCTATATAACAGCTGAGAATGCTTTTTCTGCTCTAAACAAAGCATATAACAGACATCGTGAAGACATTTTGGTGGATGGGTGTCAGTGGATCATAAAGTATCAAGAAACTTTGTGATCCTGATAAAACAAGGTTTTGTGGTGTGGCTGTGGCGTCACTATGTTCTGTCCTGTGTGATGTCACTGTCTAGTCGAGGACACTGAAATCAGACATGTGGCTGTGTTATCACTATGTCAAAGGGTTATCAAAATCCCTTCAGTGCTGAGTGCATTGACTTAATACTGGCTTGCTTCTTTGCTGTTTTGGCCGAGAGGTAAAGGCGACAAACTTGAAATCCGTTTGGGACCTTCCCCTCCCCCCACGTTCGAATCCTGCCAGCGACGGCTTCTCCTGCTAAACTTGGACAACTTGGCAGTCCTCTTATCGTTGAGCTTTTGCTTCTATCAGTTTCCTTTGACGAGTTTGAAGTGCATGACAGTAAGTTGTTGTGGCCGAGTGGTTAAGGCGATGGACTAGAAATCCATTGGGGTTTCCCTGCGCAGGTTCGAATCCTGCCAACAACGAGAGGCTCCCTTTTGTACATAAAATCAATGTCGTATTTCTAAAAGAGCTCAAGATGCTACAGTTAACACAATGATTGAGATGGTCTCTTATCCAGCTTAAATTGTATAAACATCCATCTTCCTTGTTAAACTTGGTATCACAGAGGAAAGTGGCAGTGGTGGGATTTGAACCCACGCCTCCGAGGAGACTGGAGCCTTAATCCAGCGCCTTAGACCACTCGGCCACACTACCACATAACTCTGAAGTCACTGTCAGATCACTGAGTCACGTCTCTGTGTCATCTCACTGTAACATCTGTCAAATCTGTTTTGGTCCCAGATTTGAATCCTGCCAGCGACAGTTTCCCCTGCTAAACTGGGACAACTTGGTAGTCATCCTGTTATCATTGAGCTTTTGCTTCTATCAGTTTCCTGTGACATTGTCCCTTTTTGAGTTGCATGATGGCAAGTTGTTGTGGCCGAGTGGTTAAGGCGATGGACTAGAAATCCGTTGGGGTTTCCCTGCGCAGGTTCAAATCCTGCCAACAATGAGAGGCTTCTTTTTGTACAATCAATGTCGTATTTCTAAAAGAGCTCAAGAGGCTACAGTTATCAAGATGGTCTCTTATCCAGTTTAAATTGTATAAACACTCAGCTTCCTTGTTAAGGTTGGTACCAGAGAGGAAAGTGGCAGTGGTGGGATTTGAACCCACGCCTCCGAGGAGACTGGAGCCTTAATCCAGCGCCTTAGACCACTCGGCCACACTACCACATATCTCTGAAGTCACTGTCAGATCAGATTTGAATTTTGAATCCTTCCAGCAACAGCTTCTCCAGCTCAAGTTGGAGAACTTGGCACTTGGCAGTCATCTTGTTGTCATTGAGCTTTTGCTTCTGTCAGTTTCCTTTGACATTGTCCCTTTTTGAACTGTGTGACTGCAAGTTGTTGTGGCCGAGTGGTTAAGGCGATGGACTAGAAATCCATTGGGGTTTCCCTGCGCAGGTTCGAATCCTGCCAACAACGAGATACTTCCTTTGGTACATAAAACCAATGTCTTCTTTCTACGTAAAAGAGCTCAAGATAACACAATGATTGAGATGGTCTCTTATCAGTTTAAGAACCCAGCTTCCTTGTTAAGGTTGGTACCAGAGAGGAAATTGGCAGTGGTGGGATTTGAACCCACGCCTCTGAGGAGACTGGAGCCTTAGACCACTCGGCCACACTACCTGCCAGTGACAGCTTCTCCTGCTAAACTTTGACAACTTGGTAGTCATCTTGTTATCATTGAGCTTTTGCTTTTTCTATCAGTTTCTTTTAGAGATGCATGACAGCAAATTGTTGTGGCCGAGTGGTTAAGGCGATGGACTAGAAATCCACTGGCGTTTCCCTGCGTAGGTTTGAATCCTGCCAAGAACGAGAGGCTTCTTTTTGTACATAAAATCAATGTCGTATTTCTAAAAGAGCTCAAGAGGCTACAGTTATCGAGATGGTCTCTTATCCAGTTTAAATACCCACCTTCGTTGTTAAGGTTGGTACCAGAGAGGAATGTGGCAGTGGTGGGATTGAAACCCACACCTCTGAGGAGACTGGAGCCTTAATCCAGCGCCTTAGACCACTTGGCCACACTGCCACATAACTCAGATGTCACTGTCAGATCACTGAGTCACGTCTCTGTGTCATCTCACTAACATCTGTCAAATCTGTTTTGGTCCCAGATTTGAATCCTTCCAGCAACAGCTTCTCCAGCTCAAGTTGGAGAACTTGGCACAAGTAATTTTATCAAAGAGCTATTGCTTTCATCAGTTTCCTTTGACAGTGTACCTTTTTGAACTGCATGCATGAGAGTTGTTGTGGTCGGACTTGTGCCCAGACTTAGTGGAACAAAGTTGGTGACTTTATTTTCCTCATGGCTCATTCAAGTGGAAGTACTTCTTCTTTGAGAACACAGTCAGTATGTCTATATATAAGTTAACACTGCTGTTTCTGCTCTAAACGAAGCATACAACAGGTTGGTTAGGATTCCTGGCTATCCTGTGTGCATTAAAGCCTAGCTTGCGATGGTGGTATAGTGGTAAGCATAGCTGCCTTCCAAGCAGTACGTGTGTGGCATTCATTCCTTCCAAACCATAGCCCTTCACAACTAAAATTTGCAGCTCATAAATGTAAGGGGCTGGGTTTAGGCTCCATTCTGTCTGGGGGTATGGGTTCTAATCCAATCACTGCTGTGAAGAGTTTTCTTTTATGACTCTCATTAAAATTGTTATAATGTGAGATTATGCTATCAAAACTATGCCCTTGGAGATGCTGGGGATTGATTAGAGCACCTCATATGCAATCTACCACTGAGCTACATTCACCTATTGTTTCTAGACATGATTACAACAAAATCAACAAATCCATGTTTCTGAAACCCCGATGGATTTCAAATTCATCGCCTTAACCTTTCGGCCACAACACCAGATTAGCACTTTCATAAAAATGTTTATCCTTTAAACAAGGTCAACGACAAGACAATATTTTCTTGTTCCAAACTTGCTTAACTTGTAAGCAGATCTCAGACAGCAATACTTTCTCTTAAGACCTTTGGTAATAAATTTCCCATACCGGGAGTTGAACCCGGGCCACCTGGGTGAAAACCAGGAATCCTAACCGCTAGACCATATGGGAAAGTTAGTTAGCCCCTCCCTTCAGATAGATATAAAGCAGTGGCCACCAGCAATGTTCCCTCTAATTTTTCACAAGTCTGAGTAAACACACAAACTCCCTGAGCGTCCCATGGACCACTGTGAGCGACATCAGACGTGTGCACTGTGGTCATGCTGCATCGCATCCATCCAAGTTAAATGGTTTATTAAAAGAATCAAATTACTGCATTTACATTTCTGTTATAAGACTTTTTAATTAAGTGCTTTAGCCACTTATACAATGAAAATGACAAAAATCTTGCTCATGACCTGTGTAGTATGTTAATGCTATTGGAAGTATAAATATTTAATTTTAACTATGGCAAAACATGATCTTCCAACCAAACCAAGCCAACTGTAAACTCCAATGTTGAAAACAAACTTCAAACATTTTTATGATAAAGCTCTGACTTGTATTATGAGTATAAGTCGTTGTGTGAAGCTTTTGCTGTGACTGAGTGAGATTGTCCTACTGTGTCTGGGAGACAGTCCGGTAACTATTTATCAGTATATGTGGACTTCTGCGTTGTGTTGTAAGGGTGCTATGGAGCCACAAGACACCGCGGGAACTTTTGAATCGCCTTTAATCTGTTTCATTAAAAAGTACAAAGCTTTATCAACATGTGTCGCTACACATCAGTCCAGCCCACACTCTTTCCAATACCGGTTTGCAAAGGGTGTAACAACAACATACCTGTTTCATAAAAAAGTATAAAGCTTTATCAACATGTGCCGCTACACATCGGCCCAGCCCACACTATACAACAAAAGACAATAGAGAATATCAACATCTTCCCGCACTTGCTCACATGAACAAACAAAAACAACGAAACAACACAGGAGATCAATATTAACTTAAATACAAATAAAATATAACCACAGATGTAAACAAAGATAAAGACAATTAAAAGAGGACACTTGGGATTACAATGAATGACTGACCTCTTCCCAATACAAGTTTGCAAAGGGAAGAGGCGGGAAACCCCGAATTTATACCAGGAGCGAGGGACACACGAAGAAGAAGGAAAAACAAAGAAGAAGCGGCTGGAGGACCAAGGCTGCACATAAAATCAAAACACCAGGTATGGACAAAACTGTGACAAACAAAAGCAGCATTTTGTGTAATTATACAATAATTATACATATATATGAACCGGTTACATATGACACGATCATTTGATTTTTACAACTCATAAACTAGTGACAGTTTTCAATGACCAACACACATTGAGAGGAATCTGTATCTGCACAGCTGCTCTATTACTGTACATTTATATATCAGATTGGCATTAGCTAATGCTAATGATTACGCATGATATATTTGGCCCACAATTAAGTCAATAGCAGAATAAACCACACTTACCGATCAGGAACAGCATCCAGTCCATCAAATCATAAGGTCCTCTGCTCTTGAGTCCATCATGAGATCTTCACTCGGTTCCACGAACCGCTCCAGGTCCGAGATGTCTCTAGTTTAACTTGTACAAACATCCACAGTGTCCTCGGTCGCGTACTTCCTTTGTTTTGTCCGTTTCGTCATGTTTAAAACGCAAAACAGTGCGTAACAGTGCGCCCGAGGGTGGGCCGTCGGAACGTTAAGGGGTTAAACACTTAGAATCATTAGCATCATTAGCATCATTAGCATCATTAGCATCATTAGCATCATTAGCATCATTAGCGAGTCTTCACTCCACATCGGCTAAAACTCTGAGAGCGGGACATGAGGAGCCTGTCAATGACGTGGATAAGCTGCGCAAATACGTACGTGAATCACATAATTGTCTGGATCAGCTCGTCCCCGGTCACACTCACGGACTCACATTGAAAAATAGCGCAGAATGAATTGTTGTGTGTTTATTTTATTTTTAATTCCGGTTCGATTTTTTTGTGCGCAGCGCAGATTTTGTGCGCGGAGACCGTGTCAGCAGTGCGCAATTGCGCACGCGCGCAGCTTAGAGGGAACAGTGGCTACAACGGCTGTCAGTAAAATCCACATTTGATTTGAACGTGTTTACTTTATATCTTAAAGCGCTTTGCATGTCATGGAAATTATCTGTAAAATAATACCAAAACATACGAGAAGACTGTCTATGTTGGGTTATTACGTGTGCGCCGGTAAACAAATGGTCCCTCTGCTGCAGTGGGACCAGAGCAGTGGGGTAAACACATTTAAATACTGTCTGAGGATCTGAGTACAAGTAAAAATGATCAAACAACGGACATGTGAAATAAAACAGCAGAGACGTTAATGGAAAACACAAAGTTACCTATAAACTGTGAGACTAAAGGATTTGACAAAGGCTAGTGCGGCTTTTAACGCTTCTTGCAGTGTATCTTGACTAAAGTTTCTACCACAATCATTCGTTCACACACATATTCATACATCAGCGTACACAGATACTGGGAGTGAGGTGGGTTAAGTGTCTTGCCCAGTGACACGACGACAGCGTTCATCTGTGGGAGCTGGAATCTCACCGCCAACCTGTGGGGCAGTGGATCTGACCTTAGAAACGCCAACCTTCAGATCACTGAACAAACACAACTCTCCAACTGAGCTACTGTCGCCCCCAGACAAGTCATGTTTATGAAATATTCACATTTTGCAACAATATAAACTGACTCATTCTTATCCGTTCTATTATAGGTGTTTAATTGGTCAAAAATACCTTGAAAATTGTGAGCGGGGCCCGTTCTGACCTGTAACTTCACCCTTAATTTATTAAATTTAATGCCACACTGTCAAACATTCCAAGCAAAGCAAAAACATCTCCAAAGGCAAAGACGACCCTCTAGTACACATGTCAAACTCAAGGCCCGTGTGCCAAATTCAGCCCGCCATGTCATTTTATGTGGCTGCGACAAAGTAAATTAAAGTTATGACTGTCTTAAAATGTCAGTTTATCAGGAGATACACAGTTAAACAGCCATTTTTTTCATGTCTATGCAAATCCATAAGGAATATTTGTAACTTGAATAAGTAATAAATATAGAAAAGGTTAATTAACAAGATTAAAACGTAGTGACATTTATCTTACAGTTACATCTGGCCCTTTGAGAGCAACCATTTTGTGGACGTGGCCCTCTGTGAAAATGAGTTTGACACCCCTGCTCTAGTATAAATGTTGCATAGTGCATCTTTAAATCATCAGTGTGACAAATCAGAGGAAGAGTTTCAGAACTGCCATGAGCTTATGTGGAAAAAAACTAGAAAAAGTGTCAGTCAGACGTGTTTTTATGGACTGAGCTGTTTGTCCCTGTACGGCCTCGTTTTAAAAAAGCAAACAATCAGACCTGAGCTGATGGTGTTTGTACAGCCGCCCGGCCAGTGACCACAGAAACACAGTATTTCAGTTTTAAGTTAAGAGTTTTAGTTGGAGTTTTAAGGTAAAGATGAGATGTAAAATGATGATGAAGTGTTTTAACCTGATTGTTTGGTTTCAGAAACGGCTTTTGGCTATATGTCTTCACAAAAAAGGAATATATTTCAAGGATAAGTCAAATTTGATGCTTTGGTGCCACAAATGCACTTTAATAATCTGGTAACAAACATTTATAATCACACCTGCTCCTGTTTTAATATTTTAAATGGAGTTATTTGTTGTTTTCTGTATTTTGAACAGGGTGCTAATGAAAAGGAGAGTCTGAGCGCTCTCATCGGGCTCTCCCTGTGTAAATAAAGATCAAATAAAATAAATATTGGCTTTCTAGTTGCAGGGGAAATATCATAGTGTCAAGTACAAGTACCCCCCAACCTTGTAAATATCAACTGAAACTGACCAAGACATAACATGAGGAGCACCACAGAGTAACACAGAGTAACACAGAGAAACACAGAGTAACACAGAATAACACATAGTAACACAGAATAACACAGAGTAACACAGAGAAACACAGAATAACACAGAGTAACACAGAATAACAGAGAAACACAGAGTAACACAGAGAAACAGAATAACACAGAGTAACACAGAATAACACAGAGTAACACAGAGAAACACAGAATAACACAGAGTAACACAGAATAACAGAGTAACACAGAGTAACACAGAGAAACACAGAATAACACAGAGTAACACAGAATAACAGAGTAACACAGAGAAACACAGAATAACACAGAGTAACACAGAATAACAGAGTAACACAGAGAAACACAGAATAACACAGAGTAACACAGAATAACACAGAGAAACACAGAATAAATGAGTAACACAGAGAAACACAGAATAACAGAAAGTAACACAGAGTAAGACAGAGAAACACAGAATAACACAGAATAACACAGAGAAACACAGAATAACAGAGAAACACAGAATAACACAGAGAAACACAGAATAACAGAGTAACACAGAGAAACACAGAATAACACAGAGTAACACAGAATAACACAGAGAAACACAGAATAAATGAGTAACACAGAGAAACACAGAATAACAGAAAGTAACACAGAGTAAGACAGAGAAACACAGAATAACAGAGAAACACAGAATAACAGAGAAACACAGAATAACACAGAGAAACAGAATAACAGAGTAACACAGAGTAACACAGAGAAACACAGAGAAACACAGAATAACACAGAGAAACAGAATAACACAGAGAAACACAGAATAACACAGAGTAACACAGAATAACACAGAGTAACACAGAGTAACACAGAGCAGCTCATGATGATGTCC
Source organism: Periophthalmus magnuspinnatus (assembly GCF_009829125.3). Taxonomy (NCBI): domain Eukaryota; kingdom Metazoa; phylum Chordata; class Actinopteri; order Gobiiformes; family Gobiidae; genus Periophthalmus; species Periophthalmus magnuspinnatus. The sequence goes on along the minus strand of NC_047126.1, from coordinate 3,921,628 downwards.
TGCTCCTCACGAGGGTCAAGAGTCAAATTTCCACATTGATAAAATTATTCTCTCATAAGAAAATGTAAATACACAAATGTTGAACTTTATCATTAGTAACTAGACCCATAAACTTGGTGAATTACAAAAAATAACTACTAAAGTATAAAGTACATTTTAAAGTGGACATTATTTACTTCTACTTTACTACATTTGAGAGCAGTATCTGTACTTTACCTCCACTACATTTTTGAACAGACTGAAAAGTAAAAGTATTTTTCATTATTGTCTGAGATCTGCAGAAAAGTCTGAGGGTCATAATTTGAGCAACAAAAATATACAAATAAAAACAGCTGGAAAAACAAAATTGCACAAATTGTTATCAAAATTACTACATTTGAAGCCTTGTGTTAACCACACATACTCACCTATAACACACAAATACTCACTTATAACACACAAATACTCACCTACAACACACAAATACTCACCTACAACACACAAATACTTACTTATAACACACAAATACACACCTACAACACACAAATACTCACTTATAACACACAAATACTCACTTATAACACACAAATACTTACCTACAACACACAAATACTCACCTACAACACACAAATACTTACTTATAACACACAAATACTCACCTACAACACACAAATATTCACCTACAACACACAAATACTTACTTATAACACACAAATACTCACTTATAACACACAAATACTCACCTACAACACACAAATACTCACCTACAACACACAAATACTCACCTACAACACACAAATACTCACTTATAACACACAAATACTCAGCTACAACACACAAATACTCACTTATAACACACAAATACTCACTTATAACACACAAATACTCACTTATAACACACATTTTTTCAGCCTTTCACTCCAGCTTTGTTAATGAGTCGTCTATAGCTGCATTAATGTCTGATCTGATATTTAACCTTTACACAAAACATTAAAACAGGTGAGGGATGAGTGTAAATATTTAGTACCAGATTATTAAAGTCTTTGAAATGTGTTCCATTTTTGTAAAGCAAAAGCTTTTTTCCCCATTTCAGTTCTAGTGCAGCCATTTTTTAGACAGAGACAATCATGAGATCTTGTGTTAAAAGTTCAACAAACAGGTGAAATATTGAGTCAGTCTGTCATCGTAGTCCCTTATAAATACATCTTATACATTTTATACATCTTATACATCTTATACATCTTATACATCTTATACATCGTTGTTCTCTTCTGACAACCAACCTACAGTGACGGGTACAGTGACCTGTTGAAACAAAGAGTGAAATAGTAAAGCTAAAGGTTTAAAGTCGAGTGTTATGACCGAGATCGTCCAAGGTCAGGGAAGTAACAAAAAAAAAAAATTGAAAAATTGTAAAATAAAGCAGTAATTTAAATAAGGTAAACTAAACAAAAGAGATTTAAAATATGCAAACAAAAGGTAACGTGCAAAGTTTAAACAAAAGGGTAACAAAGGTTAAGTTTAACTAAAACAAATTTTACCATGACATGACAAAATCTTGACAAACAAACACAGAGTCAAAACTGACACAGAGTCACAGCAGTGACACAAAACTAGAGACTAATTTACATAACGGCAAACGAGTGTCTCAGACACAGAGTCACTTCCACATTAGTGACATGACAAACCCTGAGCCGCCCTGAGCAGGTGAGCTCAGTCTCCTCAAATGAGCCGCAGGTTTGGCCACGTGGGAAATGGTCCAATGATCCTCCCACAGTGAGGTCCCACACAGACAGGGGAACACGGAGAAAAGAAGAGATTCAAACTCACAAAACACAGGACTGATACTATAAAATGGAAAGAGCATAAGACTTGGGCCGTAACAAGAGGCTGAGCATGTGGATCATATCAACAAACATGGAGAATCAGTGTTTCAGTTTTGTGCAGCTAAAACCTGGAACAGTCCTGAAGATGTGAGACAGACCTCGACTTGGACAATGTTTAAATCCAGACTCAAACACTTGTGTTTATCTGTGCATGTGACTGAAAGGGTTTATCCTGCACTCTTCTGTTTTAATGTTCATTTTATGATGATTATTTGTGATTATTTATGTTTTTATTTGTGTGATTTCAGTATCTTTCTTATTCTGTAAAACACTTTGAATTACTTTGTGTACAACTTGTGCTGTACACATCAACTTGTCATGTCTTGTCTTCTTGAACTGTTTTCTGTAATTCAAAGGGAGACAAGATGTGTTTAACTTAAACTATGACAGTTGAAAATGGTGTTTTCCTGATGAGTGAGCACAACTGTTCTATTTGTATTTTACTTTTATTTGTGTAACAATCATTTTCTGCTTTATTCAGAACAGCCAGAAAACTCCTTTTACCTGAAAAATGAACATATATCAACCACTGCCCTGAACTGTGTGACTGTGGATGAAACAGCCACGTCCAGGAGAGAAACTGTGATTTTTTTTCCAATAAGAAAAAGTCAACAAAAGCTCTTTTTTCTTTTTTGTGTTTTCATAAAGAGGGGATCAGAACTGTGCTTTCTCCTATAGTTTATAAAGTACAGTGAGCATTTGAGGCTTCTTAAGAACAGAAAAAATGATGAGTGCTACTTGCTACGTGTTCATTTTATTGCCTAACTTTTCTGGAGGTGGTCTGCTTGTCTCCATGGAGATGTGATATAATGTCCCACTGTTTGGCATTAGACTGTTGGACTGTTGGAATAATCCATTTACAGGTGTTTATCGAGCAAAAGCAACATGAGAAACACATCCTTCCATTTGGCTCGACTCCATCAGTTTGACTTGTAACTTTTCTGGACGGCGTCACTTGCATGTGTCCTCGTAAACTGATTAATTTAATGCAACGATATGGAACATTTCAGACAAAGCAATAACATCTCCATGGAGGGAAGGAGGCGGTCTGTTCCAGAAGAGTAGACGACATAGTACACTGTAGATGTTTACCTCAGAGAATACGAAAACTGCTTTGGAGAACAGCATTTGAAGTTAAGGTTAAGCAAACTAACCCCAAAATAAAATATGTAACAGCCTTGAATGACAAAGTGTGTTTGCAAACAGAGGTGCACTTTAGCCCGATCAATGAAGCCCTCACTGCCTCACTCCAGTGCAGTGAAACAGGGACCAGACCTGATCCACCATGAAGCTGCTACTCTCTGCTCTGGTGGTCCTCAGCCTCCTGTACCTGGGACACACAGCTCCTGTCATCACCTGTGAGAGTCTAACCCAGACGATCAGCATAGAGAGCAGAGACGCGGTAAGTCCCACTGTGTCCTGTGTGTCCTGATCTGATGATGGTGGTGTTGACGTTGTGTTTGCAGCTGTTGGGGAAATGGATGTACGTAGGAGAGAGCACCAACATGGCAGGAACAAGAGAGCTGACCAAGAAGTTTGTGGACAGTGTGTTTGTACAAGTTCACCCTCTGCCCGATATCAGTAGTTTTGAGTTTAAACAAGTCCAAAAATCGTATGTACAAAAATCTGAACTTATTTACAGTTTTTCAAAATGATTAAATGATAAATCTGCTCAGGTTTGGGGTCTGTGTGACTCTTTCATCCACGACGGTTATGGTGAACAATACTTTGATCACAAGTATGTGTTAAAGTTAGTGATTCAAAACTGTTTTTAGATATAATGTTAATGATGTCTGTGTCTGATCCAGATAAGCCTTACAAAGCTGTTGATCATTTGCTGAAGACGAGCTGTCCCGACTGCCTGGTTGTCAAGAGCAATTTCACACTCGGGACCAATTACTACAGTATCCTTCAGCTGCTGAGTAAGAGATACTTTTACATGGTGCAAAAATACTAGTTTCAGTACTTTATTTGAAGGATGTGTTTTAAGGCAGAAGACGGACGTTGAGCACGGCTGAACTGGACGAGTTTAAGCAACAGGCAAAATGTCTGAATCTGCCAGAAGCAACGTTCTTGAACCCAGATAAAGGTATCAGCAGTGGGACAAAACATACACACACACATGTACAGCACTATTTTAATGAACTCCAAAATCATCACTGAATAACACTTATGATTATTGTGGGCACAAGCTAAAAATCTTTATACAGTAAATGGTGCATGGATTGAAAGAGTCACAGCTGTAAATATCAAAACTTATCCTTTAAAAAACATATCTCAGAATTATGCAACAGTTTAAAATCAAACATATCATTTTATTATAGAAACAAATCTTGTGTCCCATTGAATTACAGAAAAGAAATACTGTAGGTCAAGCAACTTTTCTGTCTGTATTAGATTATAAAGATATAATAAACATCCAGACTTCAGCCTCGACTTTAAACCTTTAGACTCTTTTTCACTCAGCTTTTCGTTTCATAACAGACGATGAGTTTAAACCATCACTGTCACTTTATGGAAAAGAACAACACTGTGTAAATGTATTTATAAAATGTATTTTTAAGGGACGATGACGACAGACTGACTCAGTATCTCACCTGTTTGTTCAACTTTGATACAGGAACTTTTAATTCAAGATCTCATGATGGTCTGTGTCTAAAACCTGACCACACTAGAACTGAAATGGGGAAAAAAGCTTTTGGTTATTTTGCTTCCCAAGAATGGAATACACGGAAATGTAAAACTGGATACACTGGTGCCACTAATGCACTTTAATAATGTGGAGATAAACATTTATAATCACACCTGCTCCTGTTTTAAATGGACCTGTGCAGTTACTTGTTTTGTTTGTTTTTATTTGTTCTGTATTTTAACCGGGAGCTCAGGAAAAAGAGCGTTGGTACTCTCATCGAGCTCTCTCCGTATAAATAAAGTTAAATGAAAAAATGAAGTATGACACAGAGGAGCACTCTTACCTCCCCGTTAATGCAAAAACCTGTAAATAGATTCTCATGATCAAGACCCACAACAGTTTATACCAGAGACTCCATCTGTGGGCCTGAACAAACACCCACTGACATTATAATTCAATCAGGACGTGTTCTACTATATTATAACATGTTAATGGTCGATATCTATGTTATATGTGGGACCATTAATGTGGTGCAAATATTTTCCCCTTAGAACTGTGCTCAGAGGAGCAGTTGACGGACAGCACTGACCTCTCCTCAGTGATGAACACAGAGATGGGCTCAAAGATCCTGGGGCTCCTCGACACGGCCATGAAGGCCCCGGACGGTCTCGCAAGCTTCATGAACGACTTATTGGGGAACCTGGCAATAACAAAGGAGAACTGAGGGAATGGTTACCAAATTTCAAATAACAAAAATAAACAATTTGACTTAGGTTTCTGTTCATGTTATTTTTTAATGATGAAGTCAATTACAGATTAATGACTGTGACATTCAGACTTAAATATGAGGTTAACAAAGCTCATTCTTATTGTGTTGTTCATTAAAAACCTGTAGTGTTTCATTTGTGCTTGATTGAGTAATCTGGCACGTTGTATTCACCCAATTATGGAAAATACTGAATGATCAATAAATTGATACTTCTGATAAGACACTTTGTCATTTGCCTTCGTTGGTCCAAGTGCCGTCAGTCACAGGTATGACAAGAAAAGTGTTTGTTTCCACAGGATCCTCACTTAATTTTATAGTTATATACCGTAAATTTCGGATTATAAGCCGCTACTTTTTTTCCACGCTTTGAACCCTGCGGCTTTTACAGCAGTGCGGCTTATATATGGAATTTTACTGGATAACGGCCCCTGGGGGGCGCTCTCTAGCTGTAAACGTAAAAGTGAGACAGACGTGGGGAAAGATTCTGCTCTGAAGAATTCACTAGTTTTGATTTTGAACGATCATTTTGCGCATCATGAAATGGATATGATGCAGTTTTTAAGATAAAGAAACAGAAAGGAAACAGAGCAGGGGTCGGCCTTTAACACGCAAAGAGCCATTTGGACCCACTTTCCACATAAAATAAAACACTGGGAGCCGCAAATACTTTTTGACATCTAAAATGAAGATAACACTGTATAATAACAATAATGTAACGGAATAATGTAGGTTTTACTTTCACGGACAAGCCTTCTACACGTGGCAGATAAATATGGCAAAAACAACTTAAGTGCATTAAAAAAATACAACTCACCAAACCGCTGCATCATGCATCGCGCTGATTATGTGATTATGTCTACTCTACTCCGCAGTTTCTTTAAAAAAACAACAACAAAAAAACTCGTAGCGTATCGTTTAATCCCAGGTGCTTATTCTCCATGTGCCAAAGCAGTTTTGAAGGTTTCATTGCCTTATTTGCTTTTCCCGTATGTTACGCAGAGCGGACTGTGCGTGAGAGTCACCTGTAGCGACAAACCCAGATTTTAAGTAGGCATTGTCTGTTAAATTTATCTTTCTTTTTCTTGGAGGTCGTAGTCTCTTCTTCTGGCTCCTCAGTTGTCCTTTTCCCCTTTGTTAAAAAGATCTCCAAAGACTTTTGTTTTGGCTCATTTTCACTCGCTTGTGGCTCTACTTTTGTGCGTCGTGTCTGATGTGTTATACGTGATACTTCACCGCGGAGACAAGAGCAGATAATAAACTTGCTACTACATCAAATAGATTTCTGTGGCGATTTCCAGCAGGATTTTCATGATACATCTACGGACGAGCTTATTAGTGTGTCATTAGGGACGGGCCAAAGTTGCTCCTGACCCCTGTGCGCACAACGTCTGAAAATCAGGGCTCTTTACGCAGGACTGTGAGCTGTGTCTGCGTCAGTTCCCAAGCCACGCAGAGCCGCAGTATAAGGCTGAAAGAGGCGCATACGGCTCCGGAGCCGCGAGTTGCCGACCCCTGAAATAGAGCCACTGCACGTAAGCTCGACATCAATGAATCCAACTTGGTCAATGTAAAAAGACGACAAAAGTTTTCAGAGGAAATAAAAGCAGATTTTCCGTGTTGGTGCAGCTTTATTTTCTAAACCTGCAGATGTGTTCATCCCGTGTTGTTGTCGTGTTGGTGCCAATTTTCAGGCAGTTTAAAAAAAAGCGTGTCGGTGCACCGTCTTTCTGTGTAAATATCTCATGTTACAATATGAAAACCTGCGGCTTTTATTCAGGTGCGGCTTATATATGTACAAAATTGATTTTCTCTTCAAATTTAGCTGGTGCGGCTTATATCAAGGTGCGCTCTGTAGTCCGAAATTTACGGTACACAGTCTATGATCATACAGTAAAGTTTTGGTTCAATAGAGCACAACAGAAATGCATTCTGCTGCCGTTTGCTGGTTGCTATTATTATAGTAATAAAAGTATTTGTTGAAAATGAAATGACTGGAAAAATGTCATTTGGAGTCCAAAGTTATTGTCTGAAACAAAAATGTGCCAAAAGATTTCACTGCATTTGCTCATCTTCCTCAGTCTATAAGTTTTCAGCTGTGGAGTCACAAAGGAAGCGTGTGTTTGGAGCAGGAGGCCCAATGCCTTATTTATTGGTAGTTTACTGTACTGGTAAGATATTTCGAGTATATGGACATACAGTATCTTTCACTCATCTGACACAACAAAACACTTAGGAGAAATATAAAAAAGGTTTCATTTGCGAATTTCAAGAACAGAAATATATGCAAACACTTATATTTGGTCTTAGTCTTGATTAGACCAAAACCATGCTGGTATCAAACCATTCTGCCTTCTGACATGGATAAACATGCATGAGTGACGTGTCAACACCGACTATGTGCATATTTTTTGGCTGACATCTCTCAAATCATAATATGGTATATAATATAATAATCTGTTAATGATAAAGTGATGTTCCACTGGTGTTACCCATGTAGACCTTTGAACAAACCCAACAGTGACACTTAATGCTACATTTTTTTAAGGTTACTATATCCTGAGAATTATTTGAAAGTGATTAATTATATTTAGCCTTTGATAATATCGAGTTTTGTTGTGACTTAGAATCTAGTTTCTAATCGTTCAAGTTTAAGATATTAATTTGTTATTTCAATTACCAAACTCTCCACTTCATTTACAAGTCAAGCTTCATTTATCCTAAGAAATCTAAGAAAACAACCTTCGCTTCATGGACTTTTGCTTAAACAAAGCGATAGTGAAAAACATAAGCAGGTCATATAAAAAAAAAAAAAAAAAAGGGAAAAAAAGCTAAAGTGTGCTTAAGTGTAGAACATAACCACGTAATAGTAATCAATAACAATTAATTGAGGAATGAATGCCCGTTCACACATGTGACATATGAATAAACATGCAGTAGAAATGAAAAGGCTTAAAAGAACCCTGCAGTAGAGTGTGGTAGAATGTGTGATTAATGTCTGATTGGCTTTTTGCTTCTTGTTCTCTTTGTCAGACACTCCACAGTGATCAGCTCCATCACAGAATAACTGCATCCCGGAGTAAACAAAACCTTAAAATGCTTAAAAATCACTTGTATTTGTCACTCTTGGTTTCCATCCAGTTTAAATCTTGCAGCCAGGGCCTGAGCTCACACTCAGGACTGATTGTCATTCAGTTGGGGTGATACAGCTAAGGAAAGGGGACAATAACGTTTCTGGTTTCAAAAAAAGATGTCACTCCACTGGTGTGAAAAAGGAACAATAGAATTGCTGTCCTTCTGCTGCAGAGCTAGTTAGCCTGACATCTCTTTCTCATTTCTTTTTTCTTCAAGTTTCTTTACCAAAACCATTGTGTGGTGTACATTTCAAAGTATTGTAGCTGTTAGGACAAAAGAGCAACATTCTTACAGTAATTGCCATAATCTTATTTTGTCAAATTAAAAATAAATCCAGTTGTAATTTGCAGAAGTCAAAGTTTAGGCATTTGCAGTTCAAATAAGGCTGTAAAAACTCAATAGTGCTGCCCATAGCTGGTTGTTAGATGTTCTTTCACAGGCTGGTGCTGTTCACGTGTCTTGTCATTGTGCAAGTTCACAGAGCTCTTTAAAAAGTTCACTCCAAAATGATGAGGTTATGCAGGGTGTTTGGGGGGGGGGAACGCTGTAAACAAACTGTTGGAGTGTTAAGGTAGAGCCGTTTTCCGAACAGAACAGCCTTCATGGACTGGGCAGCAGTGCAGATGTGCGCTCATCTGGAGTCAGGCTAGTCCGGTCTGAAGATGGGAATTTTCGGCAAGAACTCTATGAGTATTACCTGAAAGAAGAGATAAAATATAATCCTGTGTCCATTATTACCATTTTATTATACAACTACAACTGTAATACCAAGCGCAGCAGGTGAACTATGCGCATTGATGTTTAAAAACTGAACATAAAATGCTACTAAAGAACATATAAATTGACTTAAATGTAGCTTACACTTACACAAATGTATCTGTTCTCTTAGCCACCAATTTCTTATTCCCTAACTCTTATCATCAACACTCCTCTAATAGTTCTAATGGATTTTTAAAAATCCGAAGAGCTGGTGAAATACTAGCAAGAAATCTCCAAATCTACCTAATCACAAAAAAAAACTTCAGATCTTTGTTTCAGACATATACATTGTGAGGGTTGAAGTTCAGTTAATAAGTGAATATACAAAGCTGATAGGATAACAGAGGCTACTTACATATTCCATCATATTGTTTGTTTCACACTTCCTTTTGCTTAATCTCCAATGCAAACACAACTACAAACAAAGGTCAACACTGATTAGAATTGGATCACATTCAAGGACATTATAAACTGTTTACCTTGTGATAAAGTCTGTTGTTCTCCCACTCCAACAGCTTTTCTAAAGATCGTATGGTCTAAAAAACAAAAACAAAAAAAAACACATTGATGAATTAATACAAACATGAAACTACATATACAAAGTTGAAAAAATTGGAAAAAAGACTGATGCACTGTTTGCCTTGTGGAAGGCAGAAGGGCAGAAATGCGTTGGCATGATTTGAACTTTATCTGTCCTGTGGTAATAAAGGCTTTTAATTATTTTTGCCTCATTTTTTTTTTTTCAAATTTGATGTTCTTCAAAATAGGGACCAGTCTCAAATTGAAAGGGACAATTTTGCACAATCTCTACACATCCATTTAGCACTCCTACCCCTAAATGTGTGAAACTACATACACTTTGAAATATGCAATGACCAACCCTTTTGCTGAGGCAGATGACTGGCCACAAGCTGAAGCCTAATGTGCAGCAGCAGCAGAGGCAGCCACACAGGAGCCACCGCACATTTACAGGCAGAGTTTTCTTCAGGCAGCTGTTCACGCGGTTGATACTGGCTTTGAATTCTTCTGGTGCCACCTAAATACACAAAACGAATGTAGTCCTTAGTATCTGACTCTCCTGAGATTAAAGCACATGTGGTAAACAGTCACACTTTTATGTAGCACGATTAAAAAGCTTACCTTTCCCGTGAGAGCTGAGGGAAATTCTGCTTCAAATTTGTTACTAAGCCCAAACCTAAAATGAAAACAAGCAACTGTTAATGTGATTTTAACAGCATTTTAAATCAAAATAACACAGTCTAACTTAAAGCATTTGCCAATACGAAATAAACACACAGCAAAGTGGGAGACGCTTTCCTCTTGGGCTTGTATTGTGTTTAAGTTTTATAACAGTAGCTCAAGATAAACACAGATTTAAAACCATATATGTCTCAAATCAAAGCTACATCGTGCTAAAGCCTCTACTTGTCTTGTTCCAGAGTTGGTTAGCTCGATGCTAACTTTAGCGGGCTATGCTAGCTTATCACATCCGGCTAACTTTGCTAGCAGAGGATGTTATGGGAAACTCTTAGCACTAATGAAGACTTTACACGTGTGACAGCTGTGAGGGTGTGTTTTTGGAGTCGTTTGGGTGGATGCTTACACGGTGACATGTCCGGATCCGCGCACCACCACCGGGTCCGGAGAGTACTTCAGAAGCTGCTCCTCTGCGGCCCTGTCTTCGTCTTCTTCCTCCTCCTCCTCCTCTTCGTAGATCTCGTCAAAGTCCTCCATCATTTCACGATCCGGGGAAACCACCGGAGGGACTCGGGGTCGACACGCCGCAAAGCCTCGCCGCGCAAAGATCAACGAAATCAGGGGAACAAAAAAAACGACTAAACCGTGGGAATGTTACAGCTCACATCGTTCAACGACACCGAGCAAAACAAAACATCAACATCCGCCAAGGCAGCTGTACGACAACGGAAGTGAGCAAACGAGGCGACCAATGACATTTCAAAATAAAGTTTAGTATGTATATTTTTATTTTCCTGTTCAGCCAGTTCGATACTTTCGGTCTCCACTTCACTCTTCACCTTTTTAATATATTTAATCTTAAGTATAATTATCTATGCTCACTTGCCCGCTTCCAGAGATTTACCTGCAAAAAAAAATGTTTACTTTTAACTTGAAAGATCTTACCGGAAATCAATTCATCTCCCGAAGCTCTTCAAGAAGTTCTTCCTGAAACCTGCGTTTTCTTAGGGACAGAAGTCGAATAGTTTCCATTATATTTTTGATATATTTTCAATGAGTAGCAGTGTAGTATATTCACAGTGTAATCATATTATATAAAAATGATTTTAGAAGTGTTGAAGGAAGTGTCCCCTAAACTCACGAGTGGGATTCTTACTGTGATTTTGGCATCCTCTTTATTATTTGGTGTGCAAGAATATTGCAACATAGGCATTAGCCAAGGATTGTTTAGTGTCGGTGCCAGTGTTTTTGAAAATGGACATATTCACAGACTTTTTCTTTACCCTTATCATCATAAGACAGTGGGGCAGCTTCTTCTCAGCATCACAGTGTTTGCGTTTCTCAGTGGGAGTCTGGAAAGAGGCTTTGGCACTGTTCGTTTTCTCATCATGTTCTTTCTGTTATCCACCACCTCGGGATTAGCCTATGCGATTCTGGATCTTCTGCAAGGAAGCACCAACCAGACTGAAGGACTGCTGCCTACAGCTCTGTCTTGCATGGCTTTAACCACAATGCACACAAGGATGACCAAAGGATTTTTGTGTGGGGTCAGTTTCCCCACTATAGTCCTTCCATGGGTGTTTTTAATCATCACCACCATCCTCATTCCAAATGCAGTTCTTCCTTGTAACATTATAGCAGTCTTCACAGGGTGGTTGTATGGCAGGGGATGGTTTTCACTGCTCCAAATGTCTGAGTCCAGAGCTTCTGTATTGGAAAAAAATGTGCCTTTTAGGTTTTTGAGGGCCGCCAGCCCTGCTACATTTGTCCCTGCTTCTACAGAGGAGAGAAGGAAAGTACTTCTTCCACAAGTAAGTTCTCCACCACCAGGGACATACCCAGTGCAAGCCTATGCTCCAGCCTCCAGTCTTGGCCCTCAGAACTCTGCATCTATGCCTTATGACAGCTGGGGAATCTACAACAACACTCTGTCCAGTTTCCCAGTGCCGCTCCATCCTCTTGGACAATCCCACGGACATTCTCATGCTCCATTCCACGGACATCACAGCCACAGTTGCAACCATAGTCATAACTTGAATAATCTGTTGAACACTGATCAAAAATAGGCTACCTTAACATCGTACCAAAATATTGCTACTGAATTGAATCGGACGTTGATTTAGTTTATTATAATGCCAATACGTTCATCTTTGTACAATTTCAAGTTCTGCAACATTCTTGAAATACAGTAATTTGAGCTTTCAATTATGTTAAGTTGTCCCGACATATAAATGGAGTTTTATTTCATTTGTGCATGTTAAAAGTGTATTTTCTAAACCTCAGCTGCTGTCTTTGCATCTTTGTTTTAAAATGTATAATGTTATAATGTTATTAAATGCCATGAATATCCCGAACACAATTACAGGTTGAACAGTCATAGCAGTTTATTTCAATTGTTCGCCAAGTCAAAAAAGAAACAAAACATTGGTTATTCAGTTACATTACAACCTTTGGAACTTCATTAGTGAGTGTCAACGGTGAGTCATGACATTTTCACTGATTGCTGATATAAACTTTATATCACATACTCATCTGAAATGAACCTTTCTCTTATTAAATATGGTGAATTAGTGTATTAAGGAAATCATTACTGTGAAGTGAAAACAATCGCTCTATGAACAAAAATGCGTCAATAAAAAGCAAACACATTTTATCTGTTGTCCTGCCCGTAGTTGAATTAAATGATGTCAGTACATAACCTCTACTGATACACACTGATAAAGGAACACAACCTCAGCTGTCTCAACTGCAACAATGATCCCAATATGCACGTCAGAACACATTCATTCTTCCCATGTATCTCCATAAATGTTCTTCTTGGCTGTAACACATAGAACAGCAAAAGAAGAACTGTCAACATCAGACAACAGGCCAACAGCTTGTTCAACATTTCAATGGTTACCTTCTTTTTTAGGCCTTTCTGAGTCCCTTTGTGGCGCTGGTTTCATAAGGGTCTCTGCCTTCTGAGTAAGTGTGACTTCATAGTTCTCTCGGTTTTTGAGTCTTAAATCCTCATACAAGATGGGCTTCCGTTTGGGCTCTTCTTCATCCAAATAAGTCTGACCTAAATAATAATAATGATAAGAATTAGAAGAAAACAACACTAACATTAATCTTTAATAACAATTTGGATGCATTAAACAACAATTTACAACCTTTGTAATGCAAAACTTTCAGTTTACTTCATTCAGTATATTCAGGCAGTTGATTTTACCTGAAACACTCAGATCTTCTTCCTTCTCGAGCATGGGTGGTTCTGAGCTGTATCCATAACCATAGTCTCTGTTCTGAGCAGGAATCTGGCTTTGGGAGTCTGACTGGAAAATGGCATCAGATGATGTCATTGAAGGGTCTGCATCACCAGTCTCTGACTGAGGGCCTTTAGAACTGTGGATAAAAAGGCCAGAACACTTTTATATCACAACAAATGTCATATACGTTTCTGTAACACTTTTCTCTACTTACTATTGTGATGTCAGTCCTGATCGCTGTCGTAGTGCCTCACCCAATGGTGAATTTTCCAATCTTTTAAATTTTTCTTGACAGGTTTTCATGTAAGACATTTTTCCAGCCAAGTAGCCACAGAAACCAGCAACTAGAGAAACAAATATTTGCTTTTTGTTGGGGGGAAGCTTAAAATAGTTTTGAAGCAATGTTATGCAACGGTGTTAAGATTAATTCAATGGGAAATCAGTATCTAAAATCACTAAGGGAACAACCATATCTTTGTAAATATCTGCACACCCTCAGCCAAAACAGTGAATCCAAGCATTACAACTACATTTATATAATTACTTCATTACACAGAAATGATGTAACTGCAGTATAAACGAAAAACACACTACTCACAGACAACTTTTGGAAGAGAGCCAAATCTTGGTGATGAAGACAAAGAGCCTGAAAATGTGAAAAGTCAGTTTCGACAAATGTAAACTTCCTTAAGTGTTCTATTATTTACACTTACCTCTTGCAACAAGAGCTTGAGTGATGGCCATGCTGACCACAGAGAAAGGCACGGCTGTGAACAAAGCGCATTTGAGTAAATATACAAAAGTCCTGGTCATATCGGCGTTAACTGCATTCAGAAAACTTACACCTGTACCAGAAGCTCTCCTGGTTGCACTCTCTGAACACCTTCCTCTCTTCATCTGTGGGGATGTAGTCCATCCCAACAGCACCCTAAAAGAACACACACAACTCTGCAGCAGTGCGGATTTACAAGCGTACACTGCCTGTCAGATTTAGTCCCATTAAATCTACAAAGATGCTGTACACCACACATGGGGTCAATGACAGCTCTACAGATAGCATCACATTAGCATCACATTAGCTTACCGGGGCTCCTCTGCGCTGCCGCTCATCTGTGTAGCCTGGACCGGGGGTCGTCATGTCTGTGATTTAGATTTACCTCTGCTTTCAAAGTATTTCAAATAATACACATAAGATAGGGCCAGACGGCTCTACTGTTCGGTACAATGTCATAGCCCCGTGTAGCGCCAGCAAAAGATGTGACCCGGAAACAGATGCTGAGGTCAACAGTTCAACACAGGAAACAGCTTTAATTACTCCCTCTACAAACTGCTCTGGATGAACATAAACGCATCTTTTAGACTGTGCTATGTTCCGTTTTGGCTTAAGACTATGACCAATCCATTAATTATGTGCGACAAGTCTGGGTGTAATTTGAAAGTTTTCACGTAATGTGTTGTAAAAGAGCGCCCTCTCGTGGTGGGCGAATGTGCTCTTCACTGACACAAAACAGTCTAAAATAGACAACATCATCAGACCAGATCTTATCCTCAGATGAAAAAGTAGCTTACCATGCAGAATGAAGAAAAAGCAATGTATGGAGTCAATGGATATAATAAACATAGAGGAGAAGACTTAGACATAGACTTTCTACTACCTCTTTAAAAGCCCAGTTTATCAGGGCTGGGGTCAGACAGACGCATCTGTGACACTTTAGTGGATCACACCTCTGCTTTTGTTCCATTGTGGAAATATGTCACATGAAAATCCCTGACCAAAAATCAATGTTAGATTTATTTTTAGAACTCAGACAAAGAGCAGGAGCACTGCCAAAAAAGGTGAACAATTGGGAAATAAAAGTGAAGCACCTTGACAAAATTTGTGAATAATGGTTAAAAAAAAGAAAAGAAAAAAAGAAAAGAAAAAAGATAGAGAGAAAAAAAAGTTGTAATATTGTAATAATAATAATAAATAAACAAATTATTTAATTAATTGATAAATAAATAAATAAATAAATAATAATAATAATAATAATAATAATAATAATAATAATAATAATAATAATAATAATAATAATAGATTACGAAAGGGAATTATAACCCTGATGTAGAAATGTGTCAGAAAAAAGGCCAAATATTTATAAAGTCAAGTCGTGCCACAGGAAGTCCAGTGCAGTTCATTCATTGATATTGAGAGACATCGACCAATGGGAGGCCACAAGAGAATCAATAAATAGCTTCAGAATCACAGATCTCATTGTGCCACTAGTACAAGTGAATAAAAACCCTGGAAAACTACCATTAAGCCTGTGTGAGCGGAATATGACTGGATTCACTGAAGGCATCACTATTCGTCTTTATTTGGAGACACATTTGAGATGACTTCTATAAGGGCTGGCTTCTTCAGTATGGAGCGGATTGCAACACAACTTTCCAAACGTTTACAGCAGTGTGAGACAAGGAAGGCGTGTCCTCCTTATCTGTGATATATACATTTTCTTGGTGATGTGACAGCGGCTCATCAGTGGACCTCATACTCTTTACCTGAGCACTTACACCTTACCTTACCTTATGGAACATGGACTCTTTGGGTCCGCCACAGGTGAGCAATTTTGGATTTGTTTGAATGTCAGCATGTATTTGTTTGTTAATAATGTGTCTAATTAAATGTTTTTACCATTTCACTTTCAGATAAATAACTAAAAAATAAATAAATAATCAAATATCGTAACACGGGGTCTTTGTCACATTTAAGGACTGTGGTGATAAACATATTTTTTATCTTTATAACATATTATCTAAGTGTGCACAAATTTATGCACAAGATAACAGGGAGATAAGAATCTTAAAAGAAGATCCAAAGCTGAAGTTTACAAGACACAGTATTAGTCACTTGTAATTGGCTAATAAAGAGGGAGAATGTTGTGTAAAAACTGTTAACCCCATTGCCTTTTACCAACAGGGAGCCTTGACTTTAGCTGGTAACTTTGAATGGAATTGTACTGGGGCCTTTCTCCAAACCATGTGATTGTTCTGATCAATAGTGCAGCATGTGGATGTAACATATGTGCCATTGTTGAAGTTATCACAGGATACAAATGTCTGCACAACCTCAGATATGGCTGTAAATACATTAGAGGAAGTGCATCTCATAAGTGTTATATCATTATTATATTTTTTCCAGACAATGGAGACTCAGAACAACGGGAAAGTCAGAGAAAGCCAAGGTATTTTATATGAATTAACACAAAAAAAATTCAAATCTGTCAACTGGACAAAAAGTTATAGGAGTGAAGATGTTTCGCTGCTCATTAAGAGTATCAAAAGTGTCCTGTATTTTATTTTTTGTTTGCTTTTAGCCAGCCCAGCACATTCAACTCTAGACCTTATCAATGAGGAGAAGATGGAGGCAGACCCTTGGGATATGCCAGAACTGAATGACACTGGAGTCCCCTGGTCAGGTAAGTCTGCAATAAATCTGTCAAATTTAACATCGATTAGACAAAGTCAGGCACACAGAAGCTGCCAACACCACAGTTTTTTTGCTTCTTGGAGCAATAAAGGGGTGATATTTACAGTTTACTCAGTTACACGTCCGCTGATACTCCAGGTGAGCTCAGCTACTTAAGCACTATCGCTGCTTCTGAAGGAGAGTTTATCACGTCGCTGGAGCTGATACAGAACGCAAAAAAGGTGAACGATAATGCTCAACTGACTACTGATATTAGGGGCAAAATTTATGAATCTGTTGATATCGTGTCCCTCGTCAATAGCAATACATAGGAGCCCATTTCTTTTTCAAACAGTGAAAAGAAGTAGTATTATAAGTGTATTTACATCTACGTAACGTCCTAGATTCACATTCATGACTCTATTGACACTAGCACAAGTTTAGAGCAGATGTTTCAGACACAAAAGTGAAGCGGGGTGGATCGTCTTTGCATCAGCTCATACCCCAAAGCATCATATAGTGACTTATACAGGTCTTTGCAAAAAATAAAATGTTTAAAGGTCTTATATTACACAAAATAATTCTTGTGAGCTCTAAGTTGTGTTATAATGCTGCTACTACCTCAAAAACAGACCTGGAGTTGTGTTTTGTTTCATTCACACATGTTTGAGTCACACTTTATTATCAGTCTGTCCACATTTCCAAAGCGCAAAATGCTCTGTTCCACCTTGTGATGTCATGAAGTGGTAGTTTTCAAGTTAACAGCTCCTTTTAGTTTTACTTTAGTAGAGACAGGCAATTTCAGAGCTGGAACTATTCAAATGATTCCAGCGAAGGTGTGTGGAGTTTAAAAACACAGCGGAGCACTTCCTGTATTCCCACATGATGACATCACAAGGTGGAACAGAGTGTTTTCTGTTTGAGAGAAGAATTCAATATAAATCTGCAGGGTTTGTGTGTTAAACATGTGTGAAGCAAAACACAACTCCAGGTCTGTTTATGATGAGGAAACAACATTATAGCATATATCAGAAAATAGTGTAATAGAAGAAGGAGAAGGAGGAGAAGAAGATGATGAAGAAGAATAAGAAGAACTAGAACAAGAACAAGAAGAACAAGAACAAGAATAAGAAGAAGAAGAAGAAGAACAACAAGAAGAAGAAGAACAAGAACTAGAAGAACAAGAACAAGAAGAACAAGAAGAAGAAGAACAAGAAGAAGACGAACAAGAACAAGAAGAAGAACAAGAATAAGAAGAACAAGAATAAGAAGAACAATAAGAAGAAGAACAAGAACAAGAAGAACAAGAACAAGAAGAACAAGAACAAGAAGAACAAGAAGAAGACGAACAAGAACAAGAAGAACAAGAACAAGAAGAAGAACAAGAAGAAGAACAAGAATAAGAAGAACAAGAATAAGAAGAACAATAAGAAGAAGAACAAGAAGAACAAGAACAACAAGAACAAGAACAACAAGAAGAAGAAGAACAAGAAGAAGAACAAGAACAAGAACAACAAGAACAAGAAGAACAAGAACAAGAACAAGTTTTTTGTTTTTTTACTTTTACTTGACCAGGAAAGTCCCTCTCAGGAAAGTATCTCTTGTTCACTCTACTCTCAAAGAGAACATATTGCACATGTTTTTCGTTTTACGGGAAACCTGCACAGGCACAGGGAGAACATACAAACAGCAAAAGGCCTTTACTTTGTCCAAGAAACAAACCCAAGACCTTTTTTCTGTGCCCATGAAAGCGTAGTCCACACTTTAGGCTCATACTGAAGTCTTTGTCTTTGTCTATAATCTTCCAGCTCTGGACACCAAAGGTAAAGTCCTGAGGGTGGTGCTGTCTGTTGGGAAACTCTGCCTGTTACTTGGATTTCTCTACACGTTCATCTGCTCATTGGACGTCCTCAGCTCCGCCTTCCAGCTGGTTGGAGGTCAGCGCGATTGAAATAAACGTAAACCTGTAACCAACACCTTCAGTTATAATAGTAAATGTGTTTTCTGTGCAGGAAAAGCAGCGGGAGACATTTTACAAGACAACAGTGTGCTGTCCAACCCGCTGGCCGGGCTGGTGATCGGTGTTTTGGTGACCCTTCTTGTCCAGAGTTCATCCACCTCCTCGTCCATAGTCGTCAGTATGGTTTCCTCGGGATGTGAGTCAGAGTTCACAGCGACACACTTTAATATATTCACTTCGCTATAACAGAAAGTCATAGCAGCAGTGGTTGGTGATGGTATTATAATATGAGCAGGCCCGGGTAAAGAATTCATTGCAAACTCATTTAAAAGTGTTTTGGCCTGAATAAAACACACTTCTTCAATATTTTACGAAGATGTGAGTCAGGTCAATCTTCCCGTTTTCAATTGACCGTGATTGACAGGTGGATAAGCCAAAATGGAGACAGACAGGCATGGTTCCTATCGTAAATAATAAAGTGAAAAACATCACAAAAGACTGGAAAACGTGACAATTTCTGCAGAATCGATGGACAAAGCTTTAAAGTTAACAGCTCCTTTTACCTTTACTTCAGTAGAGATGCGTCATTTCAGAGCTGGAACTATCCAAATGATTCTAGAAATGAAGGTGTGTGGAGTTTAAAAACACAGCGGAGCACTTCCTGTATTACCACACGATGAATCTTATTGGACGATCGAGTAAAAGTGATAGCAGGGGCTTAATCTGGTACAAATCATCTTTTCTTTTGTAAGATTAATGAATTTGTACATGGTTCCTGACAAATAAACAATAAAGAAAGAAAGATGCTAAAAGTCTATGTACTTTTGACGATAAAAAACACAGTAGCAGCCAAAACCACAGTGATCTTTTATGTAAAATATCCAAACACAAAGCCTGAGACCGTGATGCTCGTACATTTGCAGTGCTCACAGTCCAGCTGGCGGTTCCTATTATTATGGGGACCAACATTGGCACTTCAGTCACCAACACACTGGTGGCTATGACGCAGGCCGGGGAGCGCAGCACATTCCGGAGGTAAATATATGCACATAAACTTCATTATCATCACTTACGGAAAAAAAATCCAGTAACATGTTCAGTTCTTTCAAACCCACAGAGCTTTTGCCGGAGCCACCGTCCATGACTTCTTCAACTGGCTCTCGGTGCTGGTGCTGCTGCCGCTGGAGGTGGCCACGGGGTATCTGTATGTGGTCACAAAACTCATCATCGACTCCTTCAATATTCAGAGCGGAGAGGCGCCGGACCTGCTGAACGTCATTACAGACGTGCTCACAGAATCCATTATTCAGGTACCACATCTGAAATAGGAACGACTGTGGAATCTACAGGGGTGGAGCGAGGATTCAGCTTTGTTACTCAAGTAAAAGTACAGATATGAGAGCAAAAAACACTCAACTCACATGACAAAATCTACTCAAGTAAAAGTATTAAAGTACCTCTTTAAAAATGTACTTAAAGAGTAAAAAGTGAAAGTATTTTGTGCAGAGTTTGAGATCTAATAAAGAGTCAAATGCAGTGATTTTGATACAGATTTGGGATGAATTTTGTTCAACAGAAACAATTGAATTAATAGATTTTACTTGTATATGTTAGTCTCCTTTCTTTCTTTCTTTCTTTCTTTCTTTCTTTCTTTGTTTCTTATTTATCTATCTATTTATGTATTTATTTATTTATTCATTCATTCATGTATTATTTATTTATTTATTTATTCATTCATGTATTATTTATTTATTTATTTATTCTTTCTTTCTTTATTTATTTGTTTCTTATTTATCTATCTATTTATGTATTTATTTCTTTATTTATTCATGTATTATTTATTTATTCATTCATTCATGTATTATTTATTTTATTTATTATTTATTTATTTATTTATTATTTCTTCTTTCTTTCTTATTTATTTATTTATTCTTTCTTTCTTTCTTTTTTATTATTTATTTATTCATTCATTCATGTATTTTTTTTTATTTATTTATTCTTTTTTTTCTTCTTTATTTGTCAGGGACCATGTACAAATTCATTAATCTCACAAAAGAAAAGATGATTTGTACCAGATTTAGCCGCTGCTACTCCTCAAACTATAAATTACGTGAAAAATAAACCTTCAGCCTTTTCAGCAGGTGTCAAACAATAATAAAAAATACTTTTACTTTCTCAGTCCTGTTCAAAAAGTGCAGTAGAAAGTACAGATACTGCTCTCAAATGTAGTGAAGTAAAAGTAAAAAGTATCTGTCAAAAAATAAATAAATAAAAGTACAGTACAGATACCTACAATTCTGACTTAAATACAGTACTTTACTACTTTTACTTTGTTACGCTCCACCACTGGTAACAATAATACATAAATTTGAATACATTTGTTATATTTTTGACTTAATTTGTCTATATAAACCTTCAGCTCGATGAGACAGTGATCAGTCAAATCGCCACCGGAGACCCAGACGCAAGAAACAAAAGTCTCATCAAGACATGGTGCAAAACTTTTACCAACACAGTAAGATTACCCACAATTCAAGACTAATATTACACTGTGAGCTGGTTTAGATTTGTTTCTGTCGTTTGTTTTAGACGTTGATGAATGTGACAGTTCCTGGTCCTGAAAACTGCACTTCTCCGACTCTCTGTTGGTTTGATGGGAATCAGACAATAACCTTGAAGAACGTGTCTGTCACTACCAACGTGGAAAAATGTGAGTGTGTAAGCAAACATCAGACTTTCCATACCTTATATTATACATAACATCAGATTATGTGATGTAGTACTGGCAATAATGTGGTTCTCATTCACGTGCACTTTTAAAATATTGATATTGAAATTGATTTGCGACTTAATCTACCCCAAACCTGCACAATAAAAGAGAGAAATAATGGAGAATAATGGTCAGTGGTCACATTTTTATACAGCGCTTTTCAACCTTTAAGTCACTCAAATCACAAGGAATCACTCCCCCACTCACACCTTAGACTGTACGTAGCTAACCCACTAGCCGCTGCTTTCCAAATAGGAAGTGATCGTGTTGCATTTCCGGCTCCATTGATTCTGATTCCAATTCATTTTAAACTGAAAAATTGTCCCCACTCTTGTCATTTTGGTCTTAAATGTTCGTATTAACCCGCTCTACATGATCCTGGTGTTTGTATTTCGCTATTTTGTCTGTGAATCAAGATATGAACATTAAAAACAGACAAATCAGGCGCCTTCTTTCACCGAGGTCACTCCCGCTAGCGTTAGCAACAGGTTTGATTGACAGTGTTGCTAAGCGCCTGCTCCCTGCTAAACCAGAGCAGCAGATTGGATATTTAACTGCATAAAACTGAAAAGGCTGATTCTCCATGTTTAGTCCTGGTTTAGTCCTGGTTTAGTCCTGGTTTAGTCCTGGTTTAGTCCTGGTTTAGTTCTGGTTCAGTCCTGGTTTGGTCCTGGTTTAGTCCTGGTTCGGTCCTGGTTTAGTCCTGGTTTAGTCCTGGTTTAGTTCTGGTTCAGTCCTGGTTTAGTCCTGGTTCAGTCCTGGTTTAGTCCTGGTTTAGTCCTGGTTTAGTCCTGGTTCAGTCCTGGTTCAGTCCTGGTTTAGTTCTGGTTCAGTCCTGGTTCAGTCCTGGTCTAGTCCTGGTTTAGTCCTGGTTCAAGTCCTGGTTTAGTCCTGGTTCAGTCTTGGTTCAGTCCTGGTTCAGTCCTGGTTCAGTCCTGGTTTAGTTCTGGTTCAGTCCTGGTTTAGCCCTGGTTCAGTCCTGGGTTCATCCTGGTTCAGTCCTGGTTCAGTCCTGGTTTAGTCTTGGTTTAGTTCTGGTTCAGTCCTGGTCCCTGAAGTCCTCAGGTGTGAGATGGTTCATATGGCTCTAAACACTAAACGTTTGACCCTGTGCTGTTGGGTCTCCAGTCCTGGTTCAGTCCTGGTTCAGTCCTGGTTTAGTCCTGGTTTAGTCCTGGTTTAGTCCTGGTTTAGTCCTGGTTCAGTCCTGATTCAGTCCTGGTTTAGTCCTGCTTTAGACCCTGTGTTGTCTCCAGGTAAACACCTCTTCGTGGACGTCCCTCTGTCCGACCTGGCTGTGGGTCTGATCCTCCTCGCTCTGTCCCTCCTCGTGCTCTGCTCATGCCTCATCCTCATCGTCAAACTGCTCAACTCGATGCTGAAGGGGCAGGTGGCGTCCGTCATAAAGAAGATCCTCAACACTGGTGAGACGTGACGCTCTGGTGTTTGCGTTCCCGTCCTCATGTCTCCGTGTGATAATGTTCCCGGCTGTGTTTTCAGATTTTCCGTTTCCCTTCGGCTGGGTTGTGGGATACATCGCCATTTTGGTCGGAGCCGGAATGACATTTGTGGTGCAGAGCAGTTCAGTGTTCACATCTGCAATTACTCCACTTGTTGGTGAGGTCAAGTATTGTCAAATATTCATAAATCATTATTATCAGCTTGGTTTTCAAAATATAAAGACTTGTTTTTATTAAAGGGCCCATGTTACACTGTTTTCTGGTCTATGTTATAATGTTTCCTCGTCACAAACAGACCTGGAGTCGTGTTTTGTTTCATTCACACAGATTTAAGCTCTCTCTCCGATGGAAAACACACTGTTACACTCCATACAGGGCCGGTCCCAGCTTTCACGGGGCCCTAAGTTTGTCTCTGTGGCCCCCGACAGCGGATGTGCTATTAGTGATTCACATTTGACACATTCTGACTCTGCTCTCATCACTTTGACCAATTATATTTGTGTTTATTTGAGCAACATCAGACTGAAAACATCCAGAATGTCACAACAACCACAGTCACAACAACAGAACACAAATATATTAAGGGTTGGGGGCAAGATTTGGGACATTTTAGACATTTTATCTTCATTTCTGGAGGATTTTAATGTGTTCCAGTTGGCGACAGTGTTCTTACATTTACATTATGTCGGGTCCTTGCTCCGGTGTAAACACAGAGCTGCCCTCACCTCTGCCCGACTCAAAAACAAACGCAGCAGCAGCAGATTTTTTACTACTATAGATATAAAACAAATGTGATTGTTTTAGAGGGATATTTAGTCTGCTGTAAACACACAAGCCCAGTTTCTAATAAATCTTTACATATTATATTATTTTCGATATAAATGTATCGACTCTTGGGGGCCCCCTGCTGGCCTCGGGGCCCTAAGCAGCAGCTCATTCTGCTTATAGTCTGAACCGGCCCTGCACACACCTTCATTAGAATGATTTGGATGATTTCTGCCCTGGAATTGCCACTTATCTCTACTGAACTAAAAGTAAAAGGAGCTGTTAACTTGAAAATTTCACCTTCATGACATCACAAGGTGGAACAGAGCGTTTTAAGCTCTGGAGATGTAGACAGACTAATGATAAAGTGTTACTCCGACATGTGTGAATGAAACAAAACACAACTCCAGGTCTGTTTTTGAGGCGATAACAACATTATAACATGACTTAAAGCTCACAGCGGGACCTTTAAATGCACGAGAAGATAGATTTACTAATGACTCTAAGTTTGTATGAACAGGTATCGGTGTGATCAGCATAGAACGAGCTTATCCACTGTCACTTGGATCGAACATCGGCACCACCACGACAGCGATCCTGGCGGCTATGGCCAGTCCAGGAGACACTCTGGCCAACGCATTACAGGTAGGTCAGCCTGTTTCATGTGTTGCGTAGCTGAAAATATAAACTAAAAGGTATGTGTATCTAGATTGCGCTTGTGCATTTCTTGTTCAACATCACTGGCATCGCCCTGTGGTACCCGATACCCTTCACCAGAGTCCCCATCCGCCTCGCCAAAAGCCTGGGCAGCATCACGGCGAAGTACCGCTGGTTCGCCGCAGTCTACATCATCTGCTGCTTCTTCGTTCTGCCCTTGTTCGTCTTCGGGCTTTCCGTGGCAGGTTGGCAGGTCCTCGTGGGGGTGGGGGCGCCGCTGCTCGCTCTCCTGATCATCATTGTGATAATCAATGTGCTGCAAAAGCGTAAACCCGCATGTCTGCCGCCGGCCCTGAGGAGCTGGGACTTCCTGCCTCTGTGGGCCCACTCCCTCGCGCCCTGGGACAAAGTGGTGGACGTGTTTATCACCAAGTGCTGCTGCTGCTGTAAATGCTGCCGGCTCCCCGCGGATCAGGAGACACAAGAAGAGCAGCAGAAGAGTCACAAAGAGGCTTACGACAACCCCGCCATGGAGCCGGAGCGAGAGCTGGAGAAGGAGAGCGACAGGCAGACTGATAAAATAGAGCTCAAGATTCTCAACATGACCAGGCTTTGACATTTCTCACACAAATCTCATACTTTTAAAGACTGAGCGCTGGAATGTATCTAAGTACAAGTGTGTCTGTACTTTACTTGAGTACATTTTAAAGAGGATCATTTTTACTTCACTACATTTGAGAGCAGTATCTGTACTTTCTACACCACTACATCTTTAACAGGACTGAGAAGTATTTGTATTACAGTTTGAGTCCTGCTGAAAAGGTCGTAGTTTGAGCAAACACAAGATATACAAATAAAACAGCTGGAAAAAATATAGATTCAACTGTTTCAATTGGACAAAATTCAGCAAAATCTGTATCAAAATCTCTACATTTGAAGGTTCATTAGATCAAAATCTGCTGAAAATACTTTTTACTCTTAAAGTACATTTTTAAATGGATACTTTCATACTTTTACTTAAGTAGATTTTTTCATGTGATACTTTTACTTTAATTGAGTATTTTTTTTACTCTGGTATGTGTACTTTTACTGAAGTAACTAAACAGAGTACATCTTCCACTGCTGTGTACTTCGATGTACTTTGTTTGAATCACGTCGCCCTGTGTCTCACACAGGTCAGATCAGATCTGTCGTGTTTTATTCTTATATTTGTGATATTTTCCAGTTGAAAGTGACTTAGGGTCTTAGGGTCATGTGACTTTTTAAGCACAACACAAGTGTTTTGTTTATATGTGTATATGACACATGGACATCTTTAACATCGTTTTAGGGTGTAATAATTATTCTTTAATTAAGATAAATAATTGTATTCAGAGAATATATTGTTTTATAGAAATGTAATCTAATAACTAGAATGACACCAATGGTTTATGTTGACAAACCCATGTATTAATAAACACCTTTTTTATCTCGCGGCTGAAGTCTCATCATCTCCGATCTGATGACTAAAGCGAAAACTAGTTTATTTATTGGCCAGTTATCTGTGTTATCTAAAGTACACACTAATGCTCAGAAATACTAGAAAGATTGGGGTCACAGTTCACTGCCAAAGTAGTAAAGTTCCTCCTGTCGTGACCATCAGTGCGGTTCCTGTTGGAGTCAGAGGGTCAGCAGTGCAGGGGACAGTCAAAGGAGTGAAAGGAGTCCACTGTCCACGGTCACATGGACGTCCGCCTGTCTATGGATTATCTCTGTGTCGATACAAACCGCTCACGACTGTGACAGCCCAGGACACCCACTGAGCTGTGGGTCAGCAGAGAGAGTGGGTGAAGAGCTGCTCTACAGATAGTTCTGTTAATGATGAAGCCACATCTGACACAAGACACCGACAGCGACACGTGACCGGAAACATCTGCACAGAAACACCTCAGTCTTCCTCTGCAGCAGAACTGACAAACACCCGGAGGAGAAGGAGCCCCACATGTGTGTCCACAACAGCAAATAGTGTGAGAGTGAGGGCCACACAAGTGAAATGTTTCAGTAAACAAATAGTGTGATACTTAAGGCCACACAAGTGAAATGATTCAGTAAACAAATAGTGTGATACTTAGGACCATACAAGTGAAATGTTTCAATAAACAAATGAAACAGATCAGGGAGTGAGGACACAGGTCTAACTCTTTTATGACAACATGGCTCTAATGTAACATGATTCATCTGTAATCAATGAATAAAGAGTCAATTAATAAAGAGACAGAGAGAGAGAGGGAGAGACACAGAGAGAGGGGGGAGTGAGAGAGAGGGAGGGAGAGGGAGAGAGAGAGAGAGACAGAGAGAGAGGGTGAGAGAGGGAGGGGGGAGAGACAGAGAGAGGGGGGGGGAGGGGGGACAGAGGGGGGGCAGAAAGAAAGAGAGAGAGAGGAGGAAAGAGAGAGAGGGGGGGTGAGGGGGAGAGAGGAGGGAAGAGAGCAAGAGAGAGCAAGAGAGAGCGAGAGAGAGAAGAGAGAGGGGGGAGATGGGGGGAGGGAAGAGAGGGAGGGGAAGATAGAGAGAGAGAGGGAGGGAGAAAGAGAAAGAGAGAGAAAGCGAGAGAGGGAGTGAGAGAGAGACAGAGAGAGGGCTTAGTCCTGGGTCACGCGCGCACAGACGTGATTTAATAAACAAAATAAGAGACTCACTGCTCTGTCTTCTCTTTCTTCTCTTTCACTGACATCTTATTATTTAACCCTTCAGCCCTATATTCTTTATAATCACAACAATGACAGTGACTTTTTAATGGTTCGTGTCTGTTATAAAGTGTTTGGTGGTTGAATCTGTTAAAGTCTAAACTTGAGTCTTGTACAGTCTCTGTGCACAGCAGCTGTTCAGCACTGCCATCTAGTGACATAATAATGTAACAGCCCCTGGTGCGTGTGAGGACATGTCCACAGGGGAAAACAATAAACACGAGAGAAGAGATTGTTTTAATAAAGAAATAATTTATTATTTTCATAACATATCATTAATCAACATGTGAAAATACACATAACGCTATTTCCTTGGTTAGAAAATCTGCCCCTAACAATATAACTAAATGTTCTATTTGTAAAGACAAAAGCACCGTGTAAATAATAAGCACCATATAAAATACATTCTCTTACATTATAATTGCACTTGTAGCACCATTTGTTTTTGTTAACGCTTAGTAATAACCTAAACTCAAGTGGGCTTTCAAAGTTATTCACAGGCTGTGAGTCCATGTGCCTCCTACACTTTACATACAAGGCCTTTGGATAAATCACTTCTGTTGATCTGAGAAAGAGTTTAAATGTACAATGAGTAAGCTGTCTGCATCCAGGGAGGCCGCGGCACTAGTTTAAAGTCATGTGTTTGAGGAGAGGGTCTGCTCAGAAGGGCACAGGTCCATAGTACGCCGTGTATGCAGCCACGATCCCAGCAGTGTCGGCCATGTCGTCACAGGCCTCGTTCAGCTCACACACCTCTCTCAGGCTGTCCACACAAAACACAGTCACTACAACCACTTCCACATAACGTACAGAGACTTAAATATTTATATGTACCTCTCCAGCTGGAGTGGAGTGAGGGGTCCGGCGGCTCTTCTTCTCCTGAGCAGTACAGCAGCCAGGTCCCT
The DNA here is from genome assembly GCF_009829125.3 of Periophthalmus magnuspinnatus. Taxonomy (NCBI): domain Eukaryota; kingdom Metazoa; phylum Chordata; class Actinopteri; order Gobiiformes; family Gobiidae; genus Periophthalmus; species Periophthalmus magnuspinnatus. The sequence goes on along the minus strand of NC_047126.1, from coordinate 3,893,332 downwards.
CTTCATTACCACATGAGGAGCTACAGAACATATGAAGTAAGACAAAAAGTTATATTCAGAAGCGGGTCATGTCAGAAGAGGGCAGGAGACAGTATTATTATTATTGCACAATTTTCCCTTTCTCTATAAGGGTGTGTTCACTCTTACACACACAACTTAACCCTGGACTAAACCTGTGCTCGACCAGGACTAAACAAGGACAGAACAGGACACAAATGCACTCTTAAACACGACAGGACACCATGGGAAAACCACATCAAATGACACACAACACTTGATTGTACCTTCAGTGCTGATTGATGCAGATGCTGAGGATGAGTCAGAGGCAGATGAAGCTGATTGTGAAGAAGATTCTGTGGATTCAGATGATTCTGAGGATTGGGACTCTGAAGACTCTGAGGACTGTGAGGATTCTGAGGACTCTGAGGACTGTGAGGACTCTGCGGATTCGGAGGAAGACGAGGCTGAAGAGTCGGATGCAGAAGAGTCGGATGCAGAGGAGTCGGATGCAGAGGAGTCGGATGCTGAGGAGTCGGATGCTGAGGAGTCGGATGCAGAGGAGTCGGATGCAGAGGATGATGCAGAGGAGGAGGCAGTGTCGGCAGGAGCTGCATCTGCTGCAGGGTCGGCCGCTGTGTCCACTACAACCTCAGGCTCAATAGCTGCAGAACCCAAGACAAACATTGGCATAAATACAGTCAGGGAAATAGGAAATACTTGAGTAGAAGAGTGGACTCACCTCCCATGGACCAGCAGACGGAGAGCAGAGCACAGGCGAACAGTAGAGTCACAGTCCTCATGATGTCTCTGGTGATGTTCCTCTGTGGAGTCAAGGCTCTTCTTTGGCTTGTTTCAGTCTAGAGCTGCTTCTGTGTCAGTGCAGGACTGAAGGTCAATATATACACGAGCCCATGTCCGAAGCAAGGCCAGACCCACTCAGGGAGAGCTGCCTCTGATTGGACAGAGAATCGGATAACAACATTTCCGCTTCCACTTGTCGTGAAGTTGTCTATAAACACCCACACGAGCCTTGGCATTGAATCCACAAACTCATTCACCCACAAACACGGGGCGGAAGACATTCCTCGAATTCAACTCTGACTGTATGTGTAGACTTTATGTAAACCAGAAAATGGTAAAGACACTCAAGGACATTCAGGGCTGGTCCTGTGTCACTGCAGAGGCAGACACATAAGTATGCACTGATGCGTGAACATAGGGACGTAATAACACACTGGAGCTCACATCATACTCAGTGAGGGAGAAAGGACTGTCTTTTGTTTTTCTATTGTCTGGAATTTTCTGCCTTTCCTCTTTCTCATACAGATTTGTCATTTTCAGAAGGTATGCTTTTTCTCCACTTCACTTGACTTCACTTTCTCCACATTTCAATTCACCGTTTCATCTTAAAACAAAAGTGGAAAACTGAAGCAGACTGTCCAGACGGTGCATTTCTGACCTCTCTAAACTCGGGGAGAGTGATTGTTTTTCAATCAGGGAGATCGGGTTCTTATTTTACATGAAGGAGACCCAACAGCGTCCTGCTGTTGTGTTGCCCCAGATGTGAAGTCCCACCCCCACAAACCCCAAACTACAGTCTGTGCGCCACAAGCTTCTAATCGGGCGACACGGAGAAGCAGTGAGCCTCATTATGCGACAGGGCTTAATTAGAGTCCTGCAGTGTTCCACTAGAACCACAGTCACTATTTACAGAACCATCGTAGTCCAGCTCTTGCCCGATCCGAGCTCAGCCACGACTAACCAGCGGTATGGCCCGGTGCACGGCTCAGTTTTTAGTAAATGTGCTGCTAAAATAAGAGGGCCTCATGTACTGGACGCTCTGCATTCATGCGGCCGAGGATGCTACAGTGTTTGTGCACAGACCCAGACCAGCTGCGGTCTGCTCTGTGCCGTGTGCAGTTGATGACTTGGACTTGAACCATATCTAAATCCTAAACAGTGTTTAGATAAACATTTATGAACATACATTACTTGAAGCATATAAATACTTTGTGCAGAGAGATGGGAGGGAGTCTGCCCTGTGACCTTGTTGTCCCTGTGTCCAGTCTTATTCTGGCCTCACAGATTTGGTTTGGATCAGGGGCATGTAATTTCAATGTCTGGTCTAGTGTCCATTTTTGAGGATTTGTTTTACTGGGGAGAGGGTTCAATCACATTCCTAAACAGGAAATACAGCTGCATAGAGTTTCTTGTTTGTATTGTGGCCTGTTGTATTACCAGGAACTGAGCCACATCATGAGCACTACTGAGAAAAAACACTTTTATTTTCCAACAGTCACCAGCCACTGGATGTCGTAAATATGTTTATTTTTCCTTGAGTGTAAAACATGTATAATTAGGTTCTGAAGTGTTATTAAAGTGACCGATGTGTAAAACTGAAACAAGTGCCTCATTATAGATCATAATGTGAGTCAAACATGGCAGATTTGACCTAAAAACCTGAAGTTACTGAACAAATGCTACACACTGGACGAGTGGGTGTTTTCTAAAATGGACTTTTTACTGGACTCACCTGTTGTGATATTACAGACCGGGTATGGTCCTTTGTTTGGATTCCAGTCGCTTGTAACTCACCACATCATCATAAACGGCTCATTTAAAAAAGTAGAAATGATGGTTTATTAGGCAGTCAAAGCAAATATATCGACCAATGAACTCACATGAGAACCTAAAGATATAATCTGCAAGTTTATTTCATTTTTCTACCAGTAGATGTTGCATGTGAAACCCCCACCCTCCCCTTTACCTGTCCTTTGTTCATTTAACCATCTGCACTGGTAAAATGCATCTAGAATCTTTCCTTTATCACTGACCCAGACGAGCGTCACCATCAGACATGACATGGACCATCCAAAAAGCTCAGTGAAGTTAGTCAGTGAGAAAAGGAGACATTATGATTCTTTTCAAAGCTCCTGAGGCATCCCACAATCCAATGCACCGATCAAAATCAGAGTTTACGAGTGATACTGTCCACTGCAACAACTGCTTTTCGAGCCATGTCAGCCCGTTTAATGTTATTATATTTGTTTACATTTATAGAAACTAAACTTAAAGACACATTTTCATAAAGTCCACAGTGACAGAGGAGCTCATTTTGCTGCTGATGTGGCTGCAGCTGATGGATTGTGTGGAACAGTCCTGTGTGTCCTGTTTCTGTGACACTGTGAGCTGCTGCTGCTGGTCAGTCTGGAGAATATTTATTTATATTTTTAACATGTTGGACGTTGCAGATTTTGCGCTGTTTGCTGAGGCTCTTCAACAACAGCATTTAATTCAAACAGTTAAGAGTTGTTTCTCCTCTCTGCTCCTCACACATCCTTGTTCCTTATAGTTGACCTCATGATGTAGAGTTCAAAGGTCAAGGCAAAGAAGAAGGAAGGAGAAGGAAGGAGAATGGAGGAGAAGGAAGGAGAAGGAAGGAGGATGGAGGAGAAGGAAGGAGAAGGAAGGAGAAGGAGGAGAAGGAAGGAGAAGGAGGAGAAGGAAGGAGAAGGAAGGAGGATGGAGGAGAAGGAAGGAGAAGGAAAGAGAATGAATGAGAAGGAAGGCGAATGAAGGAGAAGGACGGAGAAGGAAGGAGGATGGAGGAGGAGGAAGGAGAAGGAAGGAGGAGGAAGGAGAAGGAAGGAGGATGGAGGAGAAGGAAGGAGGATGGAGGAGAAGGAAGGAGAAGGACGGAGAAGGAAGGAGAATGAAGGAGAAGGAAGGAGAAGGAAAGAGAATGAAGGTCAAGGAAAGAGAAGGAAGGCGAATGAAGGAGAAGGAAGGAGGATGGAGGAGAAGGAGGAGAATGAAAGAGAAGGAAGTAGAATGAAGGAGAAGGAATGAGAAGGTAGGAGAAGGAATGAGAAGGAAGGAGAACAGAGAAGGAAGGAGAAGGACGGAGAAGGAAGGAGAATGAAGGAAAATGAAGAAGAAGGAATGAGAGTGAAGGAGAATGAAGGTCAAGGAAGGAGAATATAGGAGAATTCTTCTTCTTCTTCTTCTTCTTCTTCTTCTTCTTCTGTCAAACTGCAGAGATGTTGATCACATCTAGTGGTCACATGTGAGAATACAACAGGGTCGGTCTAATTACAGACGGGAGCTTTATGGAAACGGCCTAATTAATGTCTCTCACCAATGTTTGTGGAACATCTGGAGCTGTGGGGAAAATGGGATAAAACATTTCTTTCTTTGCCCCACTTTCAGCTGCCCAGTTCCTCTATTGTAATTTACTCCGGGCATAAACCTTTTTACGGACCAAACCAGCGCAGGTTGGCAGTCTAGACGAACTTTATACAGAGAAATGTTTTCAAAGATTTATGAGCAGAAGTCCAAAGCCAGTGCTCAGTTTAATCCCACAGGCTGTGATGGCTCCTGGGGATTTACTGTGTTTGGGGTAAACAGATGTGTCTCATGTTTTTAGTGCAAAAACATGATGGAGTAAGACTTTACAGCAAGTGCCAAAACTTATTTCAGACTATTTCCTGAGAAGCTAGCAATTAACATAGTCTGTACACGAGCAGAATACAAGCAACTAACAAGGAAACTCAGAGCATGTAAAACGGAGCAGCTGGGTTTTTACCGGATGCTTGGACAAATCTGACACAAATACATTCAGACCTATAAAGTCAGTGTGGTGGTGAGGCCCGCACACTGCACAAAACACAAAACACAGCCACGGCCTCTGTCTGTCTGCTGCTGACAGCTCTCATCACTCTGAGCTACAGCCCCAGAATGTGTTTGGTTTGGATTTCAGCACATTTGAGCCCGTGAGGTCATTGCTAATCAGACTTAATTATGATATCATCCAACTGATAGGGCGAGGTGTATCACAACTATCAGAATCAGAATCAGAAGACGTTTTACTGCTACTCACCAACTAGGAACTCTCTTTGGTGATAAAGTGCAACATAAAAACACTGAATAAGCACAAATAAGGGCATGCATAAAGTAAAAAAAGATACGCTTAAAAATAAAATTAAAATAAAATTAAAATAAAAAAATTAAGATTAAATACAAATTAAAATAAAATAAAAATACATAAATAAATAAAAAATAAAAGAATATTTCTTTTATTTAAAAAATTAAATTAAAAATAAATTCATTAAATTAAATAAAAATTAAATACAAAATAATAATAAAATAAAAATAAAAATGAATAAATAAATAAATAAAAAATAAAAAGAGTATCTGTTTGGATTCAAAGTACATGGGTTTACTGTACTAGGTTCAAGTTATTCATTTTACATGTTTTTTTTTTTTCCTTCTTTAAAGACGCTATCTGATGATAGGAAGAATACTTTGAGAATGCATTTAGTTACAGTATTTTTTGGGGGTGTGTGTGTGTGTGTATTTTGTAACACATTCCCTTCCATGTTCCAAACTGAGTCCTGTATTCTGAACACTTGGAAAACTTTCAAACGAGATGCATTATATTATAGTCAGACATGACGTTTAATTACAAACTGCTTTATTTCTGTTGCATTGTTATTGTTATGCAGTAATTTATGTCTAATTAGAGACAAAAAACTCACATGCCTCACCACAAAAGCTGGGTTTTCTATTTTTCACACTAATACTGTGTAGTGACAAACCAAAATTACACGATGAAGTACCAGTGTGAAGGAAATGTATCTGTATTTATGTTGTGAAAGAAGTATTCTTATCATATGCCTTTGTGTAAATGTGTTTCCTCTGTGTCAGTCTGTCAGAGGCTCAGAGCAGACAATAACATCCCACGGGAAACTCTGTGCTGTTCTACCTGTCTAAATGTAAAAGTTTATTATCTCATGAGTGTGAAACAAATGTCACTCTGCTTTAAAATGTGTGTAGCTTTGTAATTCTGGTGTAAATACTTTGGAGAGGGGGACAGAGGGACAGAAGATGCTCTAAGGGAGACACTCAGGGGGAATTTGCAAATGGATTACTTTTCATTTAAGAATATTATAGTATTTTTCCACCACACAGCCATGTATTCTTTTTCATTTAGTGAAGTAGCTGCATTCTGAATACGACAAAGTGAAAAAGTAACTGTTCCAGAATAGTTTCTCAGAATTAGTATCCAGAATATGTATTTTTTGACACTTTATGTATTTAGTTACTTCCCAACACTGTCGGGACTAAACCAGGACTAGACCAGGGCTAAACCGGGGCTAAATCAGGACTAAATCAGGGCTAAACAAGGACTAAATAAGGACTAAATCAGGACTAAATCAGGGCTAAACCAGGACTAAACCAGGACTAAATCAGGACTAAATCAGGGCTAAACCAGGACTAAACCAGGACTAAATCAGGGCTAAATCAGGACTAAATAAGGACTAAATAAGGATTAAATCAGGACTAAATCAGGACTAAATCAGGACTAAATCAGGGCTAAATCAGGGCTAAATCAGGACTAAATCAGGACTAAATCAGGACTAAACCAGGACTAAGCCAGTACTAAACCAGGATGAAACCAAAATGAAACTAGGTCTAAACCAGGACTAAACCAGGACTAAACATGTTGAATCAGTGTTTCAGTTTTCAGTTTCCTTGAACATTCTTCCTGAAGATGTGAGACAGGCCTCTACTTTAACAATGGTTAAATCCAGGCTCCAAACGGTTGTGTTTAGCTGTGCAGAAAACACTCTGTTTCACCTTGTGATGTCATGCGGTGATACAGGAAGTGCTCCACTGTGTTTTTAAACTCCACACACCTTCACTTGAATCATTTGGATAAGCTCAGCCCTGGAATAGGCATCTTTACCAGTCTTTACTGAATTATTGCCTCATGACATCACAAGGTGGAACAGAGCATTTTGAGCTTTGAAGATAAGTGTGACTCAAACATGTGTGAAAAAACAAAACAAAACACAACTCCAGGTATATTTTTGTGGAGGTAACAACATTATAACACGGCTTAAAGCTCACAAGAGTCATTTTTGTGTAATATGTGACGGTTCCGTGCTAAAGTATTTCAGTATGTGTGCTTCAGCCTGAGCCTTATGTAACTCACTGTAATGTGGGCATCGTCTGGGCTCCTGCCACAGACAAAACAGTGATGTATTTCCGTCTGCTCTAAACGCTCCACCTGGCAACCCGGGCTCCGGATGTGCGGGCCGGCTGCATGATACCGCTAATTACTTACGCTCGTCTGGGCCCTCAATTTCTTTTGTTTCATCCAGACAGTTGTTTCAGGATGAGACCAGGTTTTTAGACTCCACTGGCTTTGATTGGCTTTTTTATTTAAAGGTTCTATATCATGCAAAACGGACTCGTGTGAACTTCAAACTCCAGGGCTGTGACCTCATCAAAAACAGACCTGGAGTTGTGTTTGTTGTTTGTTTGTACAACCCTTTATTATTAGTCTGTCTACTTCAGGGATGTCCAAACTATGGCCCGGGGGCCAAACGCAGCCCTCAGACCAATTTTTATTGGTCCTCAAGCCTTCAGTTGAACTGGCCCAATTGTTCGTAATCAGTACTTTTTAGGGCAAATTTGAGTAATCCTACCAATATAACCTAAATAACATCACATTGCATTGTCATACAGACCTAATATTAATATTAAAGTATTAATAATATTATACTAATATTATATTAAAGTATGTTAAATGCACCGTCTGAATTATCCACTGGTGGACCACTGGTCTGTGGACCTCCGTATTGAATATTTTTCAAGATATGGCCCTCAGTGAAAAGAGTTTGGGCACCCCTGGTCTACATCTCCAAAGCTCAAAATGCTCTGTTCCACCTTGTGATGTCATGAAGTGGTAGTTTTCAAGTTACCAGCTCCTTTTACCTGTAGTTCGGTAGAGGCTGGCAATTCCAGAGATGAAATTATCCAAATGATTCTAGTGAAGGTGTGTGGAGTTTAAAAACATCACAAGGTGGAACACAGTATTTTCAGTTTGAGAGAAGTCATCTAGAAGCCTAAATGTGCAGGGTTTGTGTGTTAAACATGTGTGAATGAAACAAAACACAACTCCAGGTCTGTTTGTGACGAGGAAACAACATTATAAAATCAGAAAATAGAGTAATATGGATGGACCAAACTAATATAACTGGATGTTGAAAAGGGACTGTGTATTTCCTGTATTCTTCGGGTGAATCCTGTGAGAAAGTGCGCAGCATCCTGGCCTGGCGTTCATATCATAGCCTGATGTATGCCAGAGTGTGTCAGTTTCTCTGAGGTTGCTGTGTTGTGGTGGGGACGGTAACATTAGCGGACAGTCCAACAAACTCTGCCAGGTCTCTGCAGCTTGTGGGCACTGACCTGTGGTGAGCGCAGCCGACCGCAGACTGGCTTAGGCGCATGTTATGCACAAATGCTGCTGTGAACGTGGATTCGGTTGAGATGGACAAATTGCAGGGACAGGTTTTATTCATTGACTGAATGTTATGGAAAAACACAGTGCATGTCTATACAATTTATTATTCTGATAGTTTTAATGTACATCCTGATGAGTGTTACAGTTCAGTCTTTGGTTTTGTCTCTCCAGCCTGTTTTACATCCTGAAACAAAAGAGAAGCAAAGATCCAGGAACATTAGACAGCTCTGTTCTGTCAAATCTGTTTAAATGTTCTAACTGTGTCACATTCACACCAGGAGCGTGTGTTTAAGGTGAGACGCTGCAGGGGAATAGGAAAAAAAGTATATTTAGAGATATCACTTTGAAGCTTCTGTTGTAGTTTGCTTATATAAATGTAAAAAATGTATTACAAGTTTGTCTTCATGTAATATTTTGTGCACTTTTTGTTGTCATATTAGATACAAAAAATATATATATATACAGAGAGGATTTTGGATCTTATTTAGTATTTCAATAAACTAGATCTGACTGAAAAGTTGCTTAAAAATTCAAATTTGGTCTCACTGTTTGGAGTTAAAACTTTAACAAATCAAAGTTGGAACTGGACGTCAACAAATCCTTCTGTATGTTTCACCAAAATCTTGTTAAGTAAAAGAGTGTAAAGTTTGGTGTGTGTAGGTTTTACTTTAAGGGCTGATTCTTATGTTTCTGTGAAGGAAAAATGTATTTTGAGAAAACAGACTTTGAATCTACAATGTCCCATATAACTCTATGGAGGTAAGTTGACTGAACTAAATATTAAAACATATTTCGGTGCAAATTTTTGGTGCAGTTTTGTTGTTTCCACATGAAAGTTTGGAGTTTAAGACACCAAACTGACCAGGAAACAAAAAAAAAAAGGAAAAAAAAAGGCCTGTAGTGTCTCTTTAACAGAAAAAAAACAACAACAAAAAAACAAACCCAAAAAGGACAACAGAAATAAATGTCTGTTTACATAAATATAATTAGACATAAACAAAGACATGTTAAAACAGTATAGACTCTCATCAGTGAACATTTGAACATCTGAACACTTCGAGATGTCGGGGGCAGTAAACTCCATATTAGTCATGTCCATTTGCTTAACAGGTTTGGATCGTTGACTTTATAACGCCGCCTGTTCCCATTTGATGAAAGTGTTTGGAGTTTTGTTGAGAAGCCGGCGTGCTCCGATGACGACCTGTCTGTCCGTCTCTAACTCTCAACTGGAGCACGATGTGACATGACGGGACAAATTAGTGTGAGGCTTTCTAACTTTTGTGTGGCACAGTGACAACAAGAAGCATTCAGTTATTATTATTGTTATAGTTATTATTATTATTATTATTATGTCCTATATTACACGCTTAAAGCCATGTCATAATCTTGTTACCTCCTCAAAAACAGACCTGGAGTTGTGTTTTGTTTCATTCACATGTTTGAGTCACACTTTATTATTAGTCTGTTGCATCTCCAAAGCTCAAAATGCTCTGTTCCACTTTATGATGTCATGAAGTGGTAGTTTTCAAGTTAACAGCTCCTTTTACCTTTTGTTAAGTAGACACTGGCAAATCTAGGGCTGAAATTAACCAAATGATTCTAGTGAAGGTGTACAAAGTTTAAAAACACAGTGGAGCACTTCCTGTATTACTACTTGGTGACATCACAAGGTGGAACAGAGTGTTTTCTGTTTGAAGAACTCAGCCTAAATATGCAAGTTGTGTGTGTTAAACATGTGTGAATGAAACAAAACACAACTCCAGGCGTGTTTGTGATGAAAAAACAGCATTATAACAGAAAACAGCCTAATCTGTGCCCTGTTTACATCTTTGTTTTTACCTTGAGCTCTCCACGTATGAAGGACTGGCAGAAGTCGCGCACTCTCTCCGCTGTGATCTCGCCCTCTGGAAGAAGCCATTTCATGTCTGAGCTGCCGTCATAGATGCCAACTCGCGGGAGGTCTTTGGACTCGAGACCAAAGTAGCCAAGTGAGCGGGAGTTGGACTTTAGCGCTCCATTGATCAGAACAAACAAGAACTGGAAAAACAGAGTGATGGTTACGATGGCGGGTGGAGCCAGGAGGAGCGCTCGTGTCATGTCTGCTGTTTTCTTGCATAATCGACCTCACCTTGCCTGTGAACTCTGGGGCCAAAGCTCCCAGTTTCTCCTTCAGTTCGTTGTACTCTTTACTGGTCCTTTTGGCGAAGATGACCAGGTGTGTTTGTACCTCAGAGTTGAACAGACCCACTGCTGTCTGAAAACAAACGCGGTACGATAAAGATGCACTGGATGGACATAATAATAACGTTGATGTGGTTTTATATTTATAGGACCTACCACTTGGTTATATTCTGTGATGTAACGGACTTCGTTGATCATAACAAAGTTCACCAGTCCATCTGTGTCCAGCTTTTTGACCTCAGCAACGACGAGGTTTTCTTGGTGGTTATCTGCCTAAAGACAAATAAAAGGGTCACCACAAAAGTGCATTCACGTCACAGCTCGATGATTTAAGAAAATGCAACATCGGGGCCTGTGATTCATAATATGAAACTAGGCACAAAGTAGATAAATAATAAAAATAAATACAAAAATAAATAATAATAATAATATATATAAAAATAAAAAAATTATAACAATAAAATAAAACATAAACAATAATAATAATAATAAGTAAAAATTAAAAAAATAATAACAATAAAATAAAACATAAATAATAATAATAATAATAATAATATTTACTGTAAAAATGCTTTTGTTTAAAGGGCCCATATTATGCTGTTTTCTGATCTGCAATTTTCGTATGCTTAAGACACAAGACCCTGCATATTTAACTAAAAACACTCTGGTCCACCTTGTGATGTCATCATGTGGTGATACAGGAAGTGCACCGTTGTGTTTTTAAACTTCATACACCTTCACTAGGATCATTTGGATCATTTCATCCCTGGAATTGCTGATCTGAACCTGAACTAAAGGTAAAAGGAGATGTTAATTTGAAAAAAAAAAAAAAAACACTTCATGACATCACAAGGTGGAACGGAGCATTTTGAGCTTTGGAGATTTAAACAGAGTAATAATAAAATGTTACTCAAACATGTGTAAATGAAACAAAACACAACTCCAGGTCTGTTTTTGAGGCGGTAACAACATTAGAACGTGACTTAAAGCTACAGGAGTCAATTTTGCGTAACATAGGACCTTTAAAAATATTAGTTTACTTTAAAAAATCTATTCTGTCTCTTGTTTAATTGGACTCTATAATCCTCCTACAAACGCACATCTCAATAATCGGCATAAACATCATCGGTAGAGCACTGACCCACAGGTTGAAGGTGCGATTCCAGCTCCCACAGACAAATACTGTCGTTGTGTCCTTGCGCAAGACACTTAACCCACCTCACGCATTATATTTCATTCGTCAAACTGCACAGACCACCCTCGATCCCTCATTCACACACTCTGCACGGTGGGTGAGGTGTCTTGCCAAAGGACACAACACCAGTATTCCATGGAGGCAGTGTTACACAAACTTTTGAATCGCTTACATCAAATAGGAGACAGTTTCCTTGTGGTGAAAGTGCATGGATTACCTTTCTGAAGAGAGTGATGGTGTTCGTGGAGACGCTGTAGTCAGCCCAAACCTCTTTCACACTGCAAATGGCCACAGGGACTGACTCAACTTTTTTTGCAGTAGCGAGCAGTTCCTTATATCCTTGACTGTCTTCTCCCTGAAAGTTAGATTTTAATATTTATTACAGTTAAATAAATTAGCCTGAAACATCTGAAATCTGTGTATTTGTCAGGATTTGGGTTGTTTGTATTTTTTGGTGTTTCTGTGCTGTCTTTCCCCCGTCTTTCTGTGTCCTTGCCTGGAGCTAGGCGGAGACTCTGGCACCGCCCACTACACACCTGCAACCCATGAGCATCAAGCCTCCACCTGAGTACAAAAGAGCTGGGGATTGCTGCAGAGGTGGCAGATTGTCAAGTCATCTTTTATGTCACTCTCCAGTTTTCTCGTATCCTCCGTGATCCCGTTTCTTGGACCCACTGTGCACCTCAGCCTCCGACCCAGCTTCCTACGAATGGGTCCTACACCTCAGCCTCCGACCCAGCTTCCTACGAATGCGTCCTACACCTCAGCCTCCGACCCAGCTTCCTACTACCAGCTCCTCCACCCAACATTCACATCCTCCTGTTTGCAATAAACTCTATTAAACCTGTAGCCCCAGTCTGTATCTTTGATCCATCACTCGTTACAACAGTACAGTGTCGTCCCTTTGCCATTAGTAGTCTGCTTTCAGAATAATCGGGTGAACTCTGAACTCAACCTGACGTGGAACACAATATTTGAGTAAGCCGGTCAAATCGTTAATAATAATGAAGCAAAATGGCAAAAGGATCTGAAGCGAGCGTGTTTGTGTTTTGATCCTTCTTCACATTATTTCTAAAGATTTGAGCAAACCGTGACTTCACTTTTTCAACAATAGCGTCAGTGCTGCCATAAAGACTCAGAGCACCCTGTATTTCTGATATTAAAACTCTTTCTTGCGTGTTTTATTTACATTTTTTGATTCTTGTAAACTGTACGTGTAGTTTTAAAATGTGCACAAACAAAAGTAGAGTACATTAACAAGACATGTGCTGTGTTTTTATACTAGCAATGCCGTTCTCGGTGAGAGCGCAGTACTTCAAAACAAAGGCGAGTATGCAGGAGGGACGCAGACGGAGAGGAAAGCACATGTAGTGAGAGTGGATGACTCAAAGAAGGTGAATCATGTCTATTTTTGCGACAGGCCTGCATGTGTCCTGACAATCCATTAGATTATTTTGTAACTCTGTGTGGGCCCTCCTGAATGACTCACAAACCCAATATTCGGTCTGGCCCTCCGTCCTGCTGTTTGCTATCCTCAAATGCCTCAAACACTTCCCTCACTACTTTCCTCCTCTGAACCCTGCCCTGCATCGCCCTGTCGATGGGTCAGTGGAGCCAATACCACAGGGCAGATCCGTGTCTGTTTGCCCCCGCACCAAGAGTCTGGCCAAAGGGGCAGCAGCTCCGTGGGACAGCCCTGCTCTGCCCGTCTCACGCTGCCAAAGGTGTGGCTGCTCCAAATACATCTTTCCTTGAAAAACATTACACTGTAAGAACAAGAAACTCAACTTTTCCCGGGGCTTTCCCAGCGGTGCTTAAAAAGGATTTGCATAATTATGATGGGAACTGTCATCCGTGTGAAGCGGCTTTGACACTATCATTTTGGTGTCCTTTTTCTTTCACATGTCAATCAGTATCAGTATGATCGTGTCACTGCAGACTCATTTACCTGCCAAAATGCAACTGGATCATTTTATATTATTGTATCAGGTGATAGAGTACGATACTAAACTCCAGGTGTCACCTCATAGTCCCAGAGCAGACGGGTCTATCACTATAAATGGCTTTAAATATTGTGTGCTGCATGTCTACTGTACAAACCTGACTCTACCAAATAATAAAAAAAATAATAATAATACAAATAAATAAATAAATAAATAAATAAAAGAATAATAAACAAATAAATAAATAATAAATTAATAAAAAATAAAAAATAATTAAATAAATGAATGAATAAATAAATAAATACATAAATAAATAAAATAAATAATAAATAAATAATAAATGAATAAAAAATAAAACAAAATAAAAAATAATTAAATAAATGAATAAATAATAAACAAAAAATAAACAAATAAAACAATAATAAAATAAATAAATAATAAATAAAAATAAATAAATAAATACATAAATAAATAAAATGAATAATAAACAAATAAATAAATAATAAATGAATAAAAAATAAAATAAAAAAATAATTAAATAAATGAATAAATAATAAACAAAAAACAAACAAATAAAAACAATAATAAAATAAATAAATAATCAACAAATAAATAAATAAATAAATAAACAGCTGCCAATTGCTAAATAGTGGTGGTTTGAATATTTAAAAAAATACATATATCGTATTGTTTATTTGAACGGTACAAAGATTCAGTTTTGACTTTATCCAAATGTTTACACTTGGTCATGCATCATACCTGAAACAATGCATTCTAAAGTTGTTGTTTTTCCATTTTTGTTTTAATTGACAAACTACAATTAAAGCTTTTGTGCCTCAGTCCTTCCTCTTGCTCTATAACAGTAATATTATTCATTTCAATATTTGTTCTCACCTCAAGAAATCCAACCACCACCACTTCTGCAGAGTCTACAAAGGCCTCAACCGCTTTAGTGTCGTTCAGGCGAGGGAGAACTGTATCTGTGGACAAAATGCACATAAACACATCCGGCTCCCAAGTACCACACTGATGCTGTGAGATTTACTGAGCACAGATCTTACCTTTGGCACATGCGCATGTCAGCAGTAAGGAGAAAAACAGCGTCTCCAGCATTTTAACAAAGGGGAAGAGACAGAGAAAAGAAAGGTTAGCTAACCCAGTAGGCTTTTGTACAAGTGTAACTGAGTGTCTGTCCAATGTGCAGGTTCCACACGCCTTTGGATTCGTGGGAACAACCAGGTGCTACTGATAAGAGCCGAAGCTTAATTTTGGGATTACGTGTCACCCGAACATGAATGGAGAGTGTGGATATGCAATAACATTTGTACACAGTGATAAAGTGAGGATAAATTGCTGAGGGATTCAATGAAGGGTTCACAGATGGATGCTCAGTCCCTTGTGTCTTGTTAGCAGCATCTTGGTCTCCCTCTTGATATGTTGCTCCCAAAATGTCTGGTGCTGCAGAGGGTTACATAAATCTGCTGCTGTGGGTGGGAGGAAGCTTAGGACTGGAGTTCTAGAAATAGCCACTGAAGAGACCTGTCACAGTCCACCAGCTCAGAGTAAATGGGCAGCACTATGAGCGCTCACCACAGGGGGGAGTCGACTCCACTGTGGGAAATGCACTCTACCATCCAAGAAAAGAAAGAGGGAGTTCATAATGATCTGGGTACTTGCAGCTATACTTTAAGGAAGTTAATACATAATCACATGACTACACTGTACAAAATAAACACTTTTATGGCATAATATTTGTCCTTTCCCATTTGCAGTTGGCTAAATGTCTGAATAGTGAGATAAGAGTGAGCTGTGCTGGCTGCAGGATTCACCTATTTTCATCAGGTCTGGGTCAGAAGAGGCACAAAAGATCTCAGATTCAAGGTGACAAGAGGAGCTTAGAGTAGAGCTGCTGTTCCTCTGCACAGAGAGGCACAGATGGTTTTAGAGACCTCCCAGGGACAGGGCCCTGGGACACTTGATATTCTCAAGGATAAGGATAAGCAGGAGGACGTGTGCTCAGAGACAGACGTCTGGACGTGTGTGTTTGGTCTGCAGCCTCTAGGGGTGTGCAAAAATATAGAAATATTTATGTATTGTATCATTTAATATAATTATACAGTATTGATATAGTGGGTTGCTGTATCGATATATATTTTTTATATATTTTACCAAATTATTCTGTCACAGCACCACAATTGTGTAGCTTATTTAGAGGAAAGAAACTTGTTGATGCAACATATTTGACATTTGATTCACTGTTTTGATGATTAAAATAGTTGTATTTCATATTAGCTTTGCACAGATTGCGGTTTAACAAAGTCTTTTAGTGTCACCGTTGTGATTTAGCAGATTTTTTGTGATCCTTCAGAGCAGTTAAACATGTCCCTGTACATGTCAGAGAATAGACTTTAAAGCAGCTCTGCTTGTGAAGTCTCTCCATGGAGAGAGATGCACCAAAGCACATCTCCAACATGTTAGAGCCACATGAACCATCTCACACAGGGAGGACAGGGACCGGCCTCCTGCTGGTCCCAGAGTCAGGACTAAACATGGAGACTCAGCGTTTCAGTTTTGTGCAGCTAAAACCTGGACCATTCTTCCTGAAGATGTGAGACAGACCTCGACTTTGACAATGTTTAAATCCAGGCTCAAAACAGTTTATCTGTGCATGTGACTGAAAGGGTTTTATTCTGCACTCTTTTCCTTTAATGTTAATCTTATGATGATTATTTGTGGTTATTCACGTTGTGATTTGTTGTATTGTGATTTTAATGTCTTTTTTATTCTGTAAAACACTTTGAATTACCGTGTGTACGAATTGTACTATACAAATAAACTCGCCTTACCTAAATGTTGAGCTCATATAAGCTGTGGATGAATAATACTGACCAATGGAACAGTTCGATGTTCTTCTAGTTTGTCAGATACACAAAACAAAATGCACTTGGTTATGTTCATTCATCTTCAGTAAACGAAATATAAATTTACCATTAATATTTACTTTTTTTGAAAATGGAGTTGATCATTAAGGGTCAGGAAAGCCTAGATTTTTCACTGAATCGTATCAAAATGTTTATAAATGGAGGGATGGGGCAGTGGCTTTGTCTGGTGTAATTAAGTAAATACAAATAAGAACATGAGATGGAGGAATAATGGCAAAGTTGACATGACCAGTGTACCTCAGATATTCACCATTTGCAGTCAAAATGTATCTCACAATCAGAACTAATTAAGAAAAAAGTCTCTAAAGTAACATACAAAACAAAACTCTTTATCTGAGCAGTAGGGTAAGTGGTTTTACCCAGTCGTCCAGTGTTCAACAACAGCCACGTTCAGATTCTTAGACAAATAACTGCCTCCAGTGGTAGCTTAAGAAAGAGCGACCATATTTACAACTTTAGAGAGAAAAACAAAGATTAAGTTAGATTTACTACACTTCTTGCTGACAGAGCAGAAAAAAATGAGCCCAGAAGAATGCTGCGTCCTGGCTCTCCGTGATTTTAACCCTCTTTTCTCGGCTAAAAAAAGGACAGTTACAGTTCGGTCGACCAAAGCCCAGAATAAACGACGGCTAAAAATAACATGGTGTCTATAGGACGTGATGGACGCTGCAGAACCAAGAGAAGACGAACTTGAATTTAATTTGATGATATACTGTAAATACATTAAAAGAAATATTATTAAAACATTTGTATATATTTCAGCACATTTCTACGGAGCCCAACATGGGACATTTCTGAAAATCAAAGAGTTATGGATCGAAAAGAAGAAAGAATTGTTATTGTTGTTTTTTATTAGCATTTTCATTAGCTTATGTATGTTTCAAATATGTATTAACCCTCTGATGCATGAATTATGAAAGCCTTGGTCAACATTTTTTTTTTCTGAAGTGTTTTTCTTCTTCTCAGGACATGAAACAACATTGTGAACTGCCTGTAAAAATTAATTAACTTGTGTTCTATTGTAAATATACAAAAACACGTTTCCTTTTTATGCTTTGAAAAACATTTTAACAATTTTTTGGGAAATTTCAACACTGTTTAGGTGCAATGTTTAGGCCTGAATAAGAAAACCAGAGGACATTTACTTGCAGTTACACCGACTGACCACTGAACTGACCTCAATGGCGTGTGGCAGCAGAGAGCACTCTAGAGGCTGATACGCAGTTCCACCACATAAAACAATGCATTAAAGAGAAAGTTATGTTTTAGTAGCTGTCCACTGCAGTGACCGCTGTGCACCAGAGGGTTAATGTGATTATAACCAGTTTTCTGTTTTGTTTTGCTCTATTTTGCATAAGCATTTACGTGTTTGCATGTTTACATTGTGTGGATTAAGGTCAAGGCTAAGACTGCAGGAGAAGTTGAATGTCACAGAGGCAGATTCACACGTCATCAGGGGGTTAAAGGTCAAAGCCTGTTAAGAGCAAACACATTTTCAACAGTCCTGCACCTTTAACTGTGTCATTTTGAACATATTAAGATCTTAAAGCGCCGCTGTTAGCTTCACTGCTGCAGGTTTGTGAGTCACACGCTCTTTGTTTCATTTATGCATGAATGTTTTTTAGATTTCAGAGCCCCTGGGTTTGTAGGGAGTTTTATAAAAGAAAATGGTGGAGAGGAAAAATATGAAGAACACTGGGAAAAATGGAAATTGTATTTAAATGACAGCTGCCCGATTGTTCATTTTTCTATTGTAACGTCTTTTGAAAACAATAAAATATAAATTATTTTAAAAAAAAGAACATGGTGGAGAGAAACGTCACGTCACAGGATCATGATGTGGCTTTGGACATTAAAGATGCACTATGGGACTTTTCTGGTGAGGGTCACTGCCACAAAAGTTTAAGATTTACTCTGTGAATTGATCTGAAACCGTTTTGTTTTTCATGAAGATCTTATTTTTGCTTTGCCTGAAAAATTCTCCATAGATCTGACATAACTGTGCTTGGCGTCACCTTATCTCCATGAACATACGTTTAAAGCCATACTGTGTAACATTCCAGGCAAAGCAATAACATCTCCACGAGTCATAGTGACCTTCTTCTGATTTACACATTTCTTTCATCAAATATCCGTTTATGATACGTATGAAAAACCGTTTTAAATGTAATCTGCTGGTTTTGTGGAGTATGTATGAAATTGGGTTTGTCTGAAAATGTTCCACCGTGTAGCTTTAGTGCACGTGGCTGAAGAGTGGTGTGTTTAGATGATGTGAGAGCTGCCAGTTTTCACACTTATGCAACTGGACTTAAGGCCGTGCGCAGGTGACATTACACTGATCCTACGGCTTTTCTCGCTCTGGTCGTCACAGTCCAGTCTCATGAAGAGCTCTTGACTTAAAGTTGTGCTCGCGTCATCGCACTCAGATAAAATAAAGTCAGTTTAGACGATTACAAAATTCAGGTTTGGTAGAGGGTCAACAGTGAAACAGACATTTGCAGCACAGACACAACAGTCGTCTATAGTAACAGTCTAACACAGAGGTATAAGCTGCGAATAAGGACTTAAGCCAGGCATACCCAAAGTCCGGCCCGGGGGTCAATTGCGGCCTGTGTACAAATTTCCACTGGCCCGCAGCCTCTGGAATAAAAATAATTATGTGTGGCCCATTGCACTGTTGACTGTTGGAAGATAAATAAAAATAAAAAAAAATATCGTAAATGTGTATTATAGTGTAAAGATCATATTGAACTAGTCACTGTTAAATTCAGTATTTTTAAGACCTATTAAGACCTTCATCAAAAATGTTAATGTTAATTTCATTGTCTCATGTCTGTTTTTGTAATAGTTGACCTGGACAGACCTGGACAGACCTGGACAGACCTGGACAGACCTGGACAGACCTGGACAGACCTGGACAGACCTGGACAGACCTGATTAGACCTGGACAGACCTGGACAGACCGGTGGATACTGTTGTGTCATAGTTTAAAAGCACCACATGTGGAGTTAATGATAAAATTACATAGTGACTAAAAATCAAATATAAAAATATACACTACCTGCATTAACACATTTATACACAAATATACAAACCTCACAGCCTCTGGAGCAGCAGGTTCAGACACTTTACACTTTGTGCTGTTGTCTGAAAAGTGTAAGTGGTGTAACTGTGGGCTGCAGGTAAATGTTTTGTACAAATGCATCATATGGAATAAAAATCTTGGGATTATTAAGATTTCTCACAGTTAGGAGCGAATATTCTACATTTAGACAATAAGGTTTTGTCAGTCACTTTGTGTGTCATTATATTCATACGATCGAGTGTATTTAGACTGTGTGGTTCATTTAGTCGCCTGTTTTTGAATCCTCATCCATCTTTAAAGTCTCCTTCTGCTGTTCTTTTGTTTTCCTGAACTTTCCCCCAGTGTGGCACAAATAAAAGTTCCCTTGTCTTAACTTATAATGATTACAGCATCACGGCGTCTTCTTCTATTCAAATGACTCTTTCTAAATACTTCTAAAGACTAATAGACTTGAAGCTCACCTTAAGCTGCCTTTGTAATGAGGCCTCCGACACAATTAACACAGGACATTCTGTTTCAACAGGAGATTAAATAAAGCTCCAATTGGATTTGCCTATAAATGAGTCGCACTTTTACTTCTTATTCTGGCTTCTTTAGTTTAAATGCTTCACCTGAGACTCTCATTGTATTTAGATAAAATCATTTTGTGAGTCAGTGTTAAATTATTTACCTTAAAGTGGACTGTTTACCCCCTGCTCCATTGTTAAGTGGATTAACCCTAGCCTTAAATTGGCCCTAATTTCACCTTAAAAATATAAATACCTTAAAAAAAAAAACAAGTAGAGCTATTTAAAAACATCCATATCATGTTTTAAATGTTTATGAGCAAAAAAAACTTCACACAAACGCTACGTAACAGTAAAAAATATGAGCAGAGCGTGTTTGCTAGTGAAAATAGAGGTTTTATTTTCCAACACAACATGGACAGGGTGGATTTACATAAAAATAGAATCTAATTTGACCAATACAAGACCAACATTCAGGATTGGCAGCTCCTGTGAGGAGACGGGGCAAATGGCAGATGAAATCCTTACTGGACACAACCCCATTTTTTACTAAGAATATTTACAAAAAACACAATCCAATTGAGCGAGAAACATCTCAACTCCTGAGTAGAATCGTTTGGTATTTTGGCGATCTTCACTTGAGGGCGTCGAAGGCTAGTGATGATTCCGATTAAAGTGCATTTTTCCACAGCATGCTCTTCAGGTCAAGTCGTTCTATCAGTGTCTATGAGCTGCCTCTTCGCTAGTGCGTCTGCTCGGCTGTAAGGGAAGGATCGGGGACGGAAGACGACGAGGACTAAACGATTCCGTACTTGGCCAGGTCGCTCAGCTCCATGTCTCCGAATGCCTCCCATGGGCAGACCACGGTGATGTCAGTGCCCAGGCCCTCCATGCCGGGGATGTCGTCTCCGAATCTAGAAGGAGAAAATGAAAAAATGTAAGATGCGACGACGAAATAACGTGTTCTGATGAGGAAGAACAAAGTGGTTGTTACCCCTTCTGGCCTGGTTTGGGGGCCTTGCTCTTGAATGTGCGCATGGCCCTCTGCTTGAACTTTGGGGGAGCCTTCCTGTCGGCGGGAACTGCGACGTCTGCCATTTTGCTTGTTTACTGCAAAAAGTAACAGTTCAGTTTAACAAAATGAGCCACAAGATCCAACATATAACACAGGTTGAAGCAATCGCCGCAGTTTTCTTCAGCAAATCTGTAAAACTACTTCCAGATCCACTCCGTATCGTTCAAGTCTTACCGGTTTGGTTTGCTTTCCTGCTCTTGAGCTCTCTTGCAGATTTGCTCGGCGTATACTTTTCCCACCGCGATCGCCCGCCTTTTAAACTCCTCTAATCTGCGTAATCTCATCAAAGGTTCACTCTGGTATCACAGAACGGGCTGGAGCTTAGTCACAAATAAACAAGATCAGTTTGTACGAGACAATATTGGCTCAGGGACACCGAATGTCAGAAGTGAAGGAAACAGTGATAGCCTTTGTGGGCATGAGCTGACGTGATGCTGATGCCAAGAAAACAAGCCCACAGGTGCATTAAACGGGTATAAAAGATGTCAAAGTCTGTGGGATTAGGTTTACGTTTGAAGATGTGATACCTAAATGGTGCCAAAATCACTGCGCTGGTGTCTCTGTCCCAATGTAAACAAGTAAAGACGAGGCCTGTCGCTACAAATACTATACAGACTGATGGAATAATCGTTTTTGGGGGTCGGTATTTATCGTAGAGACATTTTCTTAGTAGAATTATGAACTTCTATGACACATTATAGCAGTGGTGTCAAACTCATTTTCACAGAGGGCCACGTCAACAAACTGGTTGCTCTCAAAGGGCCAGATGTAACTGTAAGATAAATGTCGCTATGTTTTAATCTTGTTAATTAACCGTTTCTATATTTTTTACTTATTCATGTTACAAGTATTCCATATGGATTTGCATAGACATGAAAAAAATGGCTGTTTAACTGTGTATCTCCTGATAAAGGGGCATTTTAAGACAGTCATACCTTTTAATTTACTTTGTCACGGGCCACGTAAAATGATGTGGCGGGCCGAATTTGGCTCACGGGCCTTGAGTTTGACACGTGCGTTATAGACACAAACTAACATTTTTGTCGTTTATTTCTTGCTGTTCATTTTCACAGTTTTGCACATTTAAAATACTTTTTGGAGGATAATTTTGCTTTATGGTTTGGTTTCATCGTCATTTTTACTTCAAATTGTGTGATCGTGACAGGTCAGCCACAAGAGGAGACAAGACATGAAATTGGTCGATGAGGATGATTTTGATGTTGATTTTGGCAATTTTTTATTAAAATTTGCATAAAAGTTTGCTCAAAATGTTGTGTTTACAGTAACAGGAAGATAAAACCCATGAAAATATAATAAATAAAAGCATAATCAGCACTATATTAGCTATTTACCTGACCTGCTTTTCTTTTTTGGGACAACTTTAGTTTTATTTTTGTCAGGGTGAATCCCCCCAGCGCTCACCTCAGCTCACACATAAATTAGAGCCACTTTGTGCATACACCGAGGTCAGTGTCAGGCTTTAATGTGACTGTGGCGTGTCCTGAGGCGGCCGCTGCAGATCTGGGACGTGTGATGTAAGGGCCCGCGCACATGCTGCATCATGGGAGATAAATAAAGACCTTACCTTTTCTTGGACTGAACTTACAGACAGCAGAGATTCTAATGGACACTGGAGCTCATAAAACAACAATCAGAGCACTCAGAACTTTATATGGAGCTATAGTGTAATATTATCTGTTTACATCTTATTATAGATCGAGTAAATAAATCAAATCAATACATCTGATAATAAATAAATAAATATTTCATTGGATGTGCATTAACAGCAGTGGTGGAGAATAACACAATAAAAGTACTGCACTGTTGTTCTTTACTTAAGTACAATTTTAAGTGGAGACTTTTTACTTGGTTTATTTTTAACACGTTCGTAGTTTGAGCAAGCAAAAATATACAGATAAAAACAGGCAAGGAAAAATATGAATTAAGTTGTTTCTGTTGATCAAAATTCAGCACAAATCTTTATCAAAGTCACTTCATTTAAAGTTTTATTAGAGCTTAAAATCAACACAAAATACTTTTACTTTTTACACTTTAAGTACATTTTTTAAACTGGTAATTTAACCTTTACTTAAGTAGATTTTTTCAGGTGATGCTTTTCCTTTTAGATGAGTATTTTTTGCCCCAGAATCTGTACTTTTACTCAAATAACACAATTGAGTACCTCTTCCATCAGTTCCAGTGGTGTTTATGATTGTTATTGTGCATTGCGTCAAATGATTTCATGATAGTTTGATGTTTTGACACTAAAAAGGAAAAAAAAAGTTGACACAAGTGCCTCAATTTGTAGTTTTCAGACTCTAGATGTGATGATGTGATACTCTCAGATGGAGCAATAGCCAGTTTTTCCTACGGATCACATTGTTTTGTCATGAAATATCCAAAAAGTGAATTCACAAATGTTGAACCTGATCATTTCTGTAAGTGATTAGACCCAAGACACGTCATGACATCATAAAAAAATATAGATATACAACGTTCTGGGAAACACCAGCTAAATCCAGTTAGTGTTTTCTTATGTTCCTTATGTAAGTGTGAGTTTTCCATCCCAGCGTTAGTGAGCCCTGCTGTGAGCCTGTGTGCACCTGTCAGAGGGATTAACCAGGAGAATATAAGAGGTCCACAGGTCACGGCTGTTAGTCCTATCAAACGTCCAGCACGACAGACCGCGACAGACTGCAACGGCTCAGACAGGTGAGTGCACAGGGCCCCTGCCTCGAATGCATTTATAGATTTGGAGAATACTGGACAAATGTTGATGTTTTTGTGTCGTATACTTGTTTTCAAATTATATCTTCTCATTACTGATCAATCTGGGCCTATGTGACTGAAATAATGTCAAAAATAGCTACTTCAGTGGGGCTTTTTTTCTGTGCTACAGTCTTGATTGTGATGAAAAAGGATGTTGGGTCCAGCCCTGAGTGACGTTTTTGAAGTATAAACTGAAATTGTTGGGAAAAAAGTAATATCCGATGTGGACTGTTTAGTATTTAGTGTAAAGTAATGACATTTAGGTTGTTAGAGGTGGCCTAAAGTAACCCAAAGTAGGCCTAAAAGTGTCAAAATGTTATGGATATTTTGGCTAGCGGGACTTTTTAAACACCAAACCAGACAAAAGCCAAACGGTCATGACTTGCCCAGGATAAACTCAGGCACTAGACGGAGCCACTGTGTTGACTGAGGTCTAATTATGGAATTAGGTGAACGTGGCACTATTCTGGTGTAATCTTTAAAGTCAGGGGTTAAAAATAAGACAAAGCTGTTTGTGTAACAACGCTTAAAAGGATCTAAGCCACAGATTTAGACTCTATTAGCCTAATCTGTTGGTGTGTGTGTGTGTGTGTGTGTGTGTGGGAGGTCCTGATGACTGAAGACTCTCATTTCTGTCACATTTTACTTACAGAAATAAGCACAATGGCAGACTCTGGGGTCGCAGCTCCCGCGGATAAGAAGGCACCCCCCAAATTCAAGCAGAGGGCCATGCGTACGTTCAAGAGCAAGGCCCCCAAACCAGGCCAGAAGGGGTAAGAATCTCATTTTTACAGCGTCACGGTTCGTTATTTCAGCCACATCTTACATCGTTTTGTTTTTTCCCCTCTAGATTCGGAGACGACATCCCCGGCATGGAGGGCCTGGGCACTGACATCACCGTGGTCTGCCCCTGGGAGGCGTTCGGAGACATGGAGCTGAGCGACCTGGCCAAATATGGAATCGTCTAGAACCTCTGCCCCTCTGCCCCGTCCCGCTGTTCCGCCCCTGTCTCCCCCCAGATGCCTTACCTAACCTCACCCCAAACTGAACAAATTCGGATTATCGCACAAATTTAAAGGATGTGTGGTGCTGTTCACGGTGCACTGTGTTCATTTGGATCAGGCCTCGTCATCTTCATCTTCATCCTCACCTGCCTCCTGCCTTTTCCATCGTCTTGATCCTACCTCACTGAAGCCTTTCCTCCTTAATGTACAGAGATTTTTTATTTTGTTGTAAATCTCAACTTTACATTCAGTTCAACAATGGTACGAGAACTGACAATAAATAGTTCCCATACAGATTTATGTTTGTGCCATTTGTTTGGATGGTTTGAACCTGAAGTTTTGTGTCCAACTAGGATTTAAAATGTCAGTGTATGTCAGTGGTAGAAAGTAATGAAGTAGAAGTAGTAAAGATGTCTGTGTAAACCCTGTCGTCCAGGTCTGATCCATAGCAAAAGACGTTTTAAATGTATTAATCTATCATCTATCAACTCTTAAAACGATTTGTCCAGTTGATTTTAACTTTGTTTTTTGCTGTAAAAGTAGTAAAGTACTATACTCAAGTACAAATTTTAGGTATCTTCTTACTGGAAAGTGTATATTTTTTACTATTAGGCTACTTCTCTGCATTTCAGAGCAGTATCTGTATTTTCTACTCTACATTTTTGACTGAAAAGTAAAAGTATTTTTCATTATAGTTTGAGTCTTGCTGAAAAGGATGAAGGTTTATTTTTAACACATCCATAATTTGAGCAAAACAAAAATATACTGATGAAAAAAAGCTAGAAAAATGATTGGTATAACTGAGCAAAATTCAGCAAAAGTCTATCAAAATGACAAAATTTGAAGCTTTATAAGACCTCAAAATCTGCACGAAATACTTTTACTTTTTGCTCTAAGTACATTTTTAAAGAGGTACTTAAAAAAAATCTACTTAAGTAAAAGTACAAATACAGGACCAGAAAAATACTTAACAAAATAGTGTTTTTCTTCCCCCACTTTAGTCTCCAAACCTCAGTGGATTTAAATCAAAGGTCTCTACTGGGCTCTAGTGGCCAAACTGAATATTGCACCATTGAGTAAAGACAAAATGAAGCCATAATCACAACAAAACATTTTATATAAAACAATTTATATGGACATTCAATAACAAAAAAAAAACAAAACAAAAAGAAAAAAACAACAAAAAACAAAACAAAATGGCAGTCAAATGTGGGTTTTACATGACAGAGGAAGAGGACCAGTCATTGAGAAACCATTGCCACTATGATCGATGGCCACACAGTTTTCTATAATACAGTGGCAAGGAAACCAGGACAGGAAAACAAAGCCACCACACGTTCAGCCTTTAGTTTGTCAGCGGGTCTTTTTGCCAAGCGTGTGCTCATCTTCGTCAGCGAACTGCCAACACCAGCTGCCTATAAAGTTCAACGGGTTAGTGGTAAAGAGGACTTGGGCTCTGCTGCTTGAAGTCAAATATGAAAGACACAGGATCATGCAAAACTAGTTTAACTTGACAATATCGCTCATGCTGGTTAATCCATGCCTTCGGTGGCTCTAAATGTTGTTTGTGTGAGTTTTGTGGGACTAGTAGCATCTTTGGCTGTTTTTTTTTTTTTGTTTTTTTTACTGTTGTGTCCAAAACTATATTCACAAAATGAAGTTTCAAACGAATGTCTAGTTCACAACAAAAATCAAAACAGCAGCACAAAACATGTCCTGTAGATTCCTCACAAACAAGAAATCCAAAATACAAATACAGCCATAAAATAATCTTGTAAAACATTCCCATTTTACATTTGGATTTCTTTATAACCACTTTATAACTGGTAATGTGTGTTAGTGATGAGGACTGGAAAACTAATCTAATCCAGAGTCACAGCATTGTTTGAAATGGATGGATCCTTTGACAAAAACGTTAAGTTATAACCAAAGTGCTACATGCCTTTTCAGTTAATTCAAATGCCTGAGACATTTGTTAAACAGACAAATCCAGTCACTTTTTCAGTTAAATTGTAAAATCCCATCTTCAATCAAAAGGAGGGAAAAAGCCTGGGGAAGGCTCTTTAGTGTTGCATGCATACCTTTGGATCGTCCATTTGTGCGCTCCAGTCTATAACAAAACGGGTAATTGAAAAAGACCGATGACCAGTAAATAAAATTACTTTTAGAATTACCATAGATTATGACATAACACTAACAAAAGGATAATTGCACATAAGCATGTGCCGTCTTACAAATCTTTGGAACCAAACAGAAATCAAAAGCCACATTTGAAAATATAGAGTACAACAGTATAGAACAGTATAGAAATGCACAACAGTAAGGTGTTTTGCATGTAATATTTTATATCCACTGACTTTTCACTCTTGCTCAGTGTTTGCTGTCTACTCTAGGCAGCATCTATAATGCAGCTAACTAATTCAAGGAAGACTTCTTTAATGTTGGACTTGCTCTATAAAAAGTGGAGCATGAGGGGAAATCCAAATAATAAATCTCTACATTGAAGGATAAACAAATACTGTGGTTGCATTTGATGACTGTAGATTAGGGATAGGTCTTTATCAAAAGAAGACTTTTTACAGCGTAGTAGGTTTTTGTAGTGTTTTATATGTGGTTATCTCTGTGCATGTGTGCGGGATCATGTAAGAAAAGGGGGTTCTAACATCTCCATTTTCTGGTTTGAACCCCATAGTTCACTATACGCCTCATAACAGCAGTAGCTGCTGTGCAAGTCGAACAAAATAACGCTTTAATAATGTTATAATAATTAATAATAATAATAATTTGGTAACTTTTCTCTACACTAATTTCTTTGCATATGACACTTAAAAGTTAAAGGTTCACCATTTCAACATACTAAGAAAACGTGAGGTAAGAAACACCTCTAGCCATTCCACTTTCAGACGATGTATGTAGTGTAATAAACCATTCCAGCATGGTTCAGGCTCCTCAGACCAGGACAGACAGCAGGCCTCTGGTTTGTGTCCACCAGTGAGAGAGGTGGA
Organism: Periophthalmus magnuspinnatus; assembly: GCF_009829125.3. Taxonomy (NCBI): domain Eukaryota; kingdom Metazoa; phylum Chordata; class Actinopteri; order Gobiiformes; family Gobiidae; genus Periophthalmus; species Periophthalmus magnuspinnatus. The sequence continues at coordinate 3,865,316 of NC_047126.1, read as the reverse complement.
ATCTGGAAAAGCTCTCATTCTGGTCATGTGTTGCACTCCTAACCTGCTGCTTCCCGTCACGCCCATGGAGCGTGGACGCATTTCCTTAAATGTAGAGTGTGTGCAGGCCACACAGCTTCCAGCTCTTTCATAAATAATTAACAGCTGTTTGAAAGTCATTTTTGTCAGACAGCCTTTGGAAGAACATTTGGGCTCCATCCCATGATTTGTGCTGCAGAGTGCCGAGGAGAAGGGGGACTATAATACAGCCGTGCAACATCAGGTCTTTTTTCTTTTCTTTTTAATGCAGAGGCCAGGTCGGTTTGTAATACAGCATTCCTCTATTTCTTTAGTCGCATATATATATTTATATATATGAAAAAGTAGGGTAGGGGGTCAGAAAAATTTTAGCCATGGCCAAGTTTGCATCAAAACTATGTGCAGTTCACCTCCACAACAACAGATGGAGCTCTTTCATGGGATTTTTATGGAAGATTGGAGCTCCTGATAACTGAATTGTCTTAATAAGGGGCAAATCTACTGTATCCTCCTCTGTAGAGTGTTGCCTGTGAATGCAAGAAATGACACACAATTTAGAAAAATGAAAAGAAAAGAGTTTGATGTTTGTGAGGTAGATGTCTTACCATAGCTCCTACACCATAGGCAGCGGGGGCTAGTGCAGCATGATATGGGTCTGCTGTATAAACACGTCCATAACTGTAGTGACCGAACACATGAAGTAGGTTAGTAAATGTTTAAACAGCAGCTCTCCTCTGATCTGACACAAATGTACTTGCCTGTCACTGTACGCAGCGGCCGCGGCAGCCGCAGCAGCTGGAGTTGCTGCTACAGCAGCTGGCTGGGCGTAGCGATATGCTGCATATCCACCCTGTGATGAGGTCGGACCAAGGCATTCAAAGGGAACATGAAGGGGCACAAGAGAAAACCATTAATCCCACATTCAAATTAGCAGAGCTTAGTGTATCTACGGGGTTACAGTGTGGGGAAACTGCCGGAGAGTGTGAAATATTAAACAAGCAGACAGTCGGCAAATCTGTCTAAACTGGTGCAGAACAGCATTCACAAGGATGTAGGTCAGGCTCTTGTGATCTTTCCCTCCAGAACTAACAATCCTTTTTGCTCCAAAACATCTTTTGTGCCTTTAATGTGTTAACCATGGAGGGAGAGAGTCTTTACCCCATAACTGTGCCCACCACAGTTCCCCTACCAAAACACACACAGTTAAAGAAAGGGGAAGGGCTGGTGAGGATGAGTGTGTCATTTTATGAACAGCTGATTGACAAACAATTACAAGTACAGGTGTAAGAAGACAGCCAATCAGATTAAGAGCACGCACACACACAAAGTCGCAGGCCAGCGACCAGTCACGGACACAGCATGCTTTCCCAGACCAGAAACATACAGTGTATTAGGCCAATCATCTCTATGTAAACAAAACACACCACTGCATTCTAGCCTACAGGATAAGTCATGACCAAGTCCCCACATTCAGGACCACACTTTGCTGCTATGGGGTTGGGGAGGAGGCTGGACTTTGAGAAAGACAGAATAAGGAGGAGAAAATAGAAACTGAGTGAAAGCTAAAATAAAGGCTTAAGGAGAGAGTAAAGATGGGGAGACTTGGAAGGAGTCAGCCTTGTAAGTATGTCTTGCATGCCCACACTGATTCAGTTAGCATGCCACAGGTGAAACAGATCAGGGAGATTCCTGGAAGGGGTTTGAAATAAATCCTGTATGAAGGACTACCTTTGCCCTACATCGCTCCTCTGGATTAAATTTAACTTTACTTTCATCCTTGCTGTCTTGTAAAGTTGTTCAGTATATTTTAAACCTGTGTTTTTCAGGTGTGCAAGTCTGGTCATATAAAAGATGATTCCAAACATTAGCTCTGTTTACAGCATCTCCAATTGCCCTGACAGTTGCCTTTCCTGAAGGTATTTTCTAAAGACCTACTGTTTTCTACCCCTTCCGCAACTCCGCCCATGTCAGAATCCAGTGAGTTAGTAAAAGAAGACAGAAGGCATTTCGATCTCAGATGGTCAATAACGTCTAGCAGCACGCAGTCATTGGAGACGAGTAGGATGCACACTGGCTCTCACACAGTGTGTAAACCCTACCTGAGGCAATCTGCCACTAATGTCCTGAAACACTAGTCTACAGAGAGAACAGAAAAAGCTATTGTCAACCTGGTCACCCCCACACACACACACAATTACACACACATACTGATAATCACATTGGTACAAACGCACAAAGAGCACAGGGGCAAACCCATCAGGAGTCGAATCATGAATGGGGAACCCTCTTAATGCTACTTTTTGTATTTCTGTAATTTCATAAAAACATCTGTAAAGAACTCTTGTAAATTTGGCCATTCATTGCGCTGCTTTGGGTTTGCCCTGCTCCACACTTGAAAACCAAGAGACATGGAGGAGAAACGTAGGAACAAGTGAATGAGTACTCGAGACGGTCGTACTTACATAGAGGTCAGCTGCACCGTAAAAACCATCCTGATAAGCCATCACACTGAGAGCGATGAGAGATGGGAAAGAGTCCAGAGAAATGGTGTGGAATGACCAAACAAATGTTGTGATGCACAACAAGTGATGATTGGACAGGTGTCAATGTGTCAGAGATTGTGAAAGAAGAGAGAAAAAAGGTGGGATTATTACACACCGTGCAACATGCAAGACAAATACCACCTCTTTGTATAAACCGACATTTGGACTTTTAACTAGAAACATCCTCATTCAAATAATTGTTTAACAATACTCTACAACTGAAAGCTACAAGGAAATGGTATTCTTGATCACTTAATGTCAAAAACTGCAATTAAAACCACCAATTCAGAACATGCAGGCACTCGGTGCACTACTTAAGCCCACGTGCATTTAGTCTGTGTAGATCTACTGTTAGTGGCTCGTGTTGTTTACCCAGGGTAGGTCGGGATGGCAGGCTGAGGCACAGCTGCTCTGACTGCACTGTACACAGGCCGGGCACGACCTCGCAGTGCCCCTCGAAAGGTCGCAGCAGTGGAGGCGGCGGCGGCTGCTGCTGCTGGGTACGGGAAGCCCGGGACTGGAGGCAAAAGAGCAGAAATGATTTTCAAAGTGACTTAAGGTCGATGTGCTGTACACACTGTCAGAGCATGTTAAGTGTGAGGTGTCTAACCTGTGTAGAGTTCAGGACTGTACATGGCTCCCACCATCGGGCTTAACTTCCATCCTGCTAAAAAGACATTTTTACTTCAATAAAAGGTATTATTGGGATGATCCTGCCACACAAATGATAATCAGTAATGCACTTTAACATTAAGCAAAAGGTAAATTAAACCATTCTACCAAAAGCACATTTTATGTGTCAATCTCTCAACACTGAGGTGTCCTGATGGAACAAACTGTGCTTCTGGGTCCAGATGTATAACCAGTCCAGATTCATTTGTCTCTGAACTGAGTTCTACACATGAATCAGGGATGACCAGACCCATTGGAAAACACAGAGCGCCATGACAATAATTTGAATGATTGCAAAAAAGTGCAGAAGTGCGTCTGTCGGCGTTGCCATGTTTGTTTTGGTTCACTTAGGAGCTTCTCCTTTAGCTTCCGCACCAACTTCAATGCTGCTCTGTGATTGGTCCTTAAACGTACAGCAGCAGTGTCTCAAGACAGATTCTCATGAGTTTGTGAACTAACAAATATCATGAGAATCCATCTTACTGTGCAAAGTCACCAGATATACAGTAGACATATTTAAAAAGCCCAAAAGCATGAGGGCATAAAATCTGAGGCAATAATTAAAAGACATGTTTTAAAGCGAGAGATAAATGCTTTTACCATATGGAAGAGCTGCGAGACCTTCTCCATTTGCATATGGCGTTGTCATCTTCTTGTTAGTCATCACTCTGGCGGTGGCATTGTTGACCTAGACATCAAAGAAAGCGAACATTTATTTGCTGCTGTGTCCGTTGTAATGAGGGAAACTGGAGTGCACACATATTTGATTTTACATTTTACATGACACTTTACAAGTGATTTTCATTTTACACGTGTTAACATTACATATTATCGACAAATGTCAATTCTGTTGATGAACAGCAATGATATTTATGCATGCTTCGTTTCAAATAGGAAAGACAAGAATCCCGGTGAGTAGTCAGGCAGTTTGCACACAAACAATGAAAACAATAGCACACAGAAAAAACAAAAAATGCATTCAGAAACGATATCCAAGGCCATTATATTTCTACCTGCAAAAAAGGAGGGAAAAGGTGAACTAAGCAGCAGAATCATCAATTCAACACAATGCAAAAAAATCAATTAGAGTTCATTCACAAATTACACACAGCCAATCAAGAGCGCATCACATCACCAGAAGTGAGCCAAAGTAGCCAATCAGCAAGCATCAGATGCAGCAAGAGACCAATCAAAAAGATAGGCAGCCTCCCCAGTCAAGACCACTACACATCATACGAAGTCAGAAGGAAGGACAGGAGAGAACGACAGAAGAGACAAGGATGCAGGAGGAGCCAGTCCACATGAAAAACACAAAAACACACACATGATGGGAGAGAGGAGCGACGAACAGTGAACGATCCATCCAAATGTGCAACTTCTACAAACAAGATGCGACACTCCTCCAGTTACATCTGACTACGTTGGATTTAACTTAACAGCAACAATGGAGACAGAAATGAATATATGAGGAAGGTAAGAGCCTAAGATGGATGGGGTGGGGATGCGAGGGGGTGGGGATGCGATAATCATTCCTCAGAAAGTGAATAACAAAAGATATTTAACTGAATCCATGGTTGTAAAACAGTCGGGCATTTCAGTTTCAGTGTCACGGCGCAGAGCTCAGAACAACACACCATTCAGAAAAGGTAAAACAAGAAAATCTGGTAACAAATCTGTCTCAATGCTCTTTGCACAAGTAAGTTTTCTTCAAGCTTTGTGTCATTTCACACAGGATTGATAGTACCTGTTTAATAAGTGTTTAAATATTAAGACCATTGTCTGCGGTCACAGATATGCTACAGTCCTAGACAGCTACTACACTGTTCTGACCAGTCAAGCTAACACAGCTCTCATGCTCGGCATGCTGTCCCACTAAGGTGCAAAAATGCAACTATAGTTTGAGACATGACAGAAATGACAGAACTACATGACGTCATACAGATGACGAGAGAGTAAACCATGCAGGATACACAGCTCTGAATTAAATGCTGAATGCAGTAAGTTAGAGGTGATTGGAATGAATGCATAAGAAGTGGTAGTTGTTGCATTTGCAGATAGATGCAGTACATTCAGTTATATACGTGGCCTTATAATGCCATGCGGTCAACGGCTAATCTAGTAATCATTTCATTCACCTCCTCCCCAGTCAATCAAATCACAGAATAAGCCAATCAGGGTCTATCAGTCAACCAATCGAGCTCCCTGCAGCAGGAGGCCTTCATTTGGGTGTCGGGTGCATTTTATTTCATTTGGACGGATGGGGTGGGGGAGGGGTCATTCAAAGATGATACCATGTGTACACAACTTACCGTTGCCCGGAAAACGGCGTGAGGACACGCGAGCAGTTACCGTGGAGACTGACAACAACAACATACAAAAATCATCAGGGTAATAGAGAAAATATATGCGAGAAAGAAATGAACCAAAAAAATAATAAAATAATGTAAATAAAATAAAACCACACGATAACTTAACAGAGAAAAAAAGAGGTATGATAAGCAACCCCATCCTATGGTGAAGAGCTATAGATGGAAGAGTCACATGTCCACTACAAGTTTCAATATTATGAATATCATCTGGGCTATTAAACCAACTACAGCCAGTCATGTGTGACGGAGCAAAGATATAAACAGAAAATCACAAAATTGGATTTAGGACGGTGCAACCATTATGTTCAAATTAATTAGCCGTAAAATTGCCTCTAAACATTCACATTCTACGATGTTTATGCTAGCTACCCGTCATAAAGCTAGAGTGTACAGAGATATGGGGCAGGGATGGACATCACAGGACGTATGCAGGTGCACATGGGACAAACCGGGACAGGAGGACAGACAGACAGACAGACTGGCCGGGTGAATAATAATGGAGAGATGGAAAAAAACAGAAAAAGGTAGTTTCTAGTGCATTCTCTTCACCTCAATCTCTCTTGGCCCTCCGTATTTTTATTCCAGCACACCCACACACAGAAAGAAGAGTGCAGGACATTCCATACCATGCAAAAGAAGCTTCAGTAGCAAGTAAAAATATAAAGAAAATAATTTTAAAAAGCAGACCAGAGCAAATGGCAAAAGCAAAGTGTATTTTTTTACTCCATTGGCCATTTGCAAGTAATCCTGTAGCTCATGCTGACAAAATGAAAAAAAAATCACAACAAAATGCACTTCCATGAGACTTGGTGTTGTCTTTACAGGAGTGATAGATGCAAGCATGTGTGTAAAACTTTGTCATCCATTTGTGAAGTTATCAGAGTCCCACTTGACTTTGAGAGCATCTTCATAAACACCACACTTCTCACGGCAGTCCCATTCCTTAAAACTGCGCCTGACAAATTACCTCCCATCATGCATCAGTCTCGTAAAACATCACACACCGAGAATCACAACCCAGAGGTACTGTGTTAGATTTGAGGAAGTCAACATCCGATCTCAAGCTCTGTCCATGCAACATACAGTAGCCTCTTACCGTCGCCATCTAGAGCTAGCGAAAAGAGGCTGGCTGTCCACACAACCGTAAACAAAAATGCCACTCATTGCAATGATAGAAGTTATGACGGTAAAGGTGATTGGGAAAAAGGGGGAGGGACGAGGGGGCAAGAGAGCAAAACAAACAAAATGTCCGACATGCTGAGACAGAAGCAGTTCAAGAGTCAGCAGCAAAGGTCCCACTGGCCATGCCATTTGTGTAGCCCCCTCTACCCAGCATGCTTTGCAAACCACATTGCTACAAGATCAAAGTGCAACAAACAGCCCAGGACAACCACATCGGAACAACATTGGCATGAACATCAACAGAAAGTGCCAATCTGCAAGAGACGTTTGTGTGCGCGACACCACTGCACCATGCCAGACTGAAGCCAAAGTGGGTTAGAGATCAGCATACAGTTACAGACACCCGGGTCAAAAAAATAAAAGACTCTAGGCACCAAACCCACCGTGACAAACTAACTTTTTTTGTCGAACATGAGGGGAAACAGGGGAATATGTTTTATTACAAAAAGGGGGCCAAGGGCTGTGAATTACCTCAATTTTACGTCCCTCCACCAGCGTGCCGTGAAGCTTCTCTCTGGCTCTCTCTGCCTCGGCACTTGTCTCAAACGTCACAAAGCCGAAGCCCTGCGAGCGAAAGGGGAAAATGAGGAAAAAAAAAAAAAGGTTTGAAAAGCTTCTACCGAGCTCAATACTGTCACCGATGATGTGCGCTTTTCTCCGTCCTACCTTGGATCCCCTCTCGTTGAAAATGATCTCAACGTCAAGGATTTTTCCAAATTGCTGAAAAACAAGAGAGGAAAATGAGAATCTGCAGGAGGAGGAGTCGTGTGGTGCCTTTTGCCACGGGGTGTCAGCACTGTTCAAGCATGAGCAGCTGGCACACGGCCAAAGCTGCTAGTCTTTTCTTCCACCATATCTTGCTTGCCTCTGTTCTTTTCTCTGCACCACACTTAAAAAACATAGCTTATGTAACAGTCCCGCATTACACCAAATCCTCACACCTTACTACCTCGGAATGCCAGGCTCCCGTTTTTAGAGAAGACCAGAACAACCACAACAGTTGTCCTCCTATATTTAGACTATCAAGCGTTACATTATTAGGCTTAGAATAACAGCGCATTGAGGTAATTATTAATACAGCTCTAATAACCACCATCAATCGTTTAAATAATAATATAAACAAACAAATAAAACTAAACACGTCTTCCTTAACACTGCAGGTCGGGTTAGATTCTTGAGTAATGATCTCTTGCTTACGGTTGAGACAGAATTAATAACAATTAGTGAGTATAGTTGTAATATAATCAGACAAAACAAACATTTATATTATTAAATTGGATATCTAGACCACAAATCAGCAAAAATAAATGAATAAACAAAGCTTGTCACATATCACTTCTGTTTTAATGTTAATTTTATGATGATATTTGTGATTATTTATGTTTTGATTTGTGTGATTTTAATGTACTTATTCTGTAAAGCACTTTGTATAACACAATTCGTACACAAAGTAATTCAAATAAACTTGTCTTGTCTATTTTTGTATACTAGACATACGAGAGTTGTAAATTGTAATGTTAAAGGTCAAATATTACACAAAATTGACTCTTGTGAGCTTTAAGCCATGTTATAATAATGTTACCTGATCAAAAACAGACTTGGAGTTGCGTTTTGTTTCATTCACACATGTAGAAATGCCTCGTGATGTCATGTAGTTGTAGTTTAAATCAACAGCTCCTTTTACCTTTAATTCAGGTTCAAATTGGCAATTCCAGGGCTGAAATCATCCAAAATGATTCTAGTGAAGGTGTGTGGAGTTTAAAAACGCAGTGGAGCGCTTCCTGTATCACCACATGATGACATCACAAGGTGGAACAGGGCGTTTTGCATTTGATAAAAGAACACAACAAAACCAAACTCTGGGTCTGCTTTTGATGAGGAAACAATAGCATATGGGCCCTTTCTGTACAATTTTATATTATCCATTACAGATAAATCCTTCGTAACATGTAAACATTTCAAAGTCAAATCCATGAGAGAAAGACGAGAGCATGAAGCCCATACAGACCCCGAACATCTGCCGCAGGTCGGGGTCCCGGAAGCGGAAGGGGATATTAGAAACGTGGAGGCGTTTGGGGGCCCCTTTAGCATCTGACTCATCTCCGACGCTCCCTCCTCCTCCACCGCCTGAGCCGACCCCTGACTGACCGTCAATCTGGGAAGACCCATCTGGCTGTTGGGACAGAGACAGCAGAAAGGCAAAGGAGAGGGGAAACAAATGTCACGAGAGTGTGGTAAATATTGGCAAGCAACAATTCTGTCACTTGGATGTAAATAATCCATTGTATTGTTTTATTATTATTTCATGTATTTTTCATGTATTGATTAATAGTTGTAATGGTAATGATATTAGTAATGGGAATAATAGTAGTAATGGGAATAATGGTAGTAATAAAAATAATTCATAAAAAATAATTTATAAATATTTCCATAACTACTATTCCCATTACTACAATTATCATTACTACAACCATTACCACTACAATTAGCATTACCACTATTACACATTACTACTATTACCACCATTACTACTACTATTACCATTATTATTCCCATTATTACAATTATTCCTATTCCCATTATTCCTATTACCATTACTACCACTATTACCACTAATACTGCCATTATTCCCATTACTACATTACTATTATTCCATTGCTACTATTATTCCCATTACTGCCATTATTCTCATTACTACCATTATTCCCATGACCATTATTCCTATTCCCATTACTACCACTATTGTGGTCATTATTCCCATTACTGCTATTATTCCCATTACAATTACCGCCATTATTCCCATTACTACATTATTATTCCATTGCTATTCTTCCCATTACTGCCATTATTCCCATTACTACGACTATTACCACTAATACTGCCATTATTCCTATTACTACCATTATTCCCATGACTATTATTCCTATTACCATTACTACTAGTATTCCCATTACTATCATTATTCCTATTCCCATTGCTACTATTATTCCCATTACTACCACTATTGCAGTCATTATTCCCATTACTGCCATTTTTCCCATTACTACTATTCCCATTACTTCCATTTTTCCCATTACTACTATTCCCATTACTTCCATTTTTCCCATTCCTATCATCACTACTATTATTACTTATCATTGATTTACTCTTTATTAATCCATCCAGATGTTCCAATGTTTAAAAACGTCGTACCAGCCTAGAATAAAATCTGTTGCGCAGTGGGTAATAAGGTTAAAAATGACTCGAAATTCTCATTACATAACCATGGAAATAAATGGATTAATTTGGAGAAGACATTCCGGTGTTCTTCATTGGCTCAGTCATTTCTAACCTTTTCTGAAAATGTCAAAATGTAAGTGTAGTCTATGAAAAAACACATCCAAGCCAAAAGCATTATCCCCTCTGCCGAGATCTGCTTTGACTAACACAATTACTCAAGATGGTGATTCACGAGGAAAATGCCATTCTTTTAATTTCGAAATTGACCCGTATTACAAAACTGTTTTCTGTTCACAGCGCACCGCTATTAACTCTAACACAAATAGAAGAAAAGTGAGGAAAAGGCTGTAGTAGAAGTATCTTGAGACCGGCGCCTCCATGTGTCTTTATTTACTGGATAATTCGTGCGCTTTCACAGTTCGGGGAGACTGCGGCGCGGCCTCGCTTTGGGCTGTACTGCACTGAGGGAGCGGCTGATACTCACTTGGGCGCAGAGGCTGTTGGCGTTGGCGCTGTTGCCCGCTCCGCCTGCCTCCACGGGGCCCTGCACTGCCCCCGCTGCGTACAGGCTGCCCCCGTAATCCAGAGTCAGGCCGTTCTGGGGGGGAGGAGGCGGGGGCGGAGGGAAGGCAGAGAAGGGAGGAGGCACCAGTCCCTCCTGACCACCAGCACTATCCTGAGAGCCCTGTTGGAGGGAAAAAAAACAAGAGAAGCTAAGTCAACTAGCTAAGGTCCGCTGGATCTTTTACAGCGAGCATCACCTGACCGCTCTGGGACCATTGCCCCAAGAGTTGAAAGCCATACCATCGGATACAAGACTCCCCCATCGCGACGTACATGTGAATAAGTCAATACGATGTTATCGACAGCCACCCCCCATCATTAAATATTCACTGCAGCCATATAAGAGGGTCAGATGTACTGCGTCTTCTATAACAATCAAGTCTCCAACGCCCACATACACTCACAAACCACCTTTGACACACAAACACCCACACATGTAAACGCTCGCAAGGACCGGCTGTTACTAAGACAGCATGCTCGAGTCTTCCAGCATCATTATTACCCCCAGAAATGATTTATAAATGGAGCGTAGGAGAAACAATACAATTTGAGCTCCCACAAACACGGTGGAGCACGACTCAAGCGAAGGCACGCACGCGTACATTCCTCGCGGTTGGCAGCAGGGCATGGATACCCTAAATGGTAATGGAGAGCAGCAGGAGACAGCAGGGATGGAGAGGAAAAGGGGCCGGATGATAAAAGGTGCTGACTGATGCAAGAGACATGGCTAACAGATAACTGACCAGTGCTGCATGGGATCTTTATATAACTGGTGTGGAGGGACGATCAATATTGAAGCGTTCTGCAAACAGTTACGGTCTTCCTCTTCCAATTATAATTATTACCGTCATAATCACTTTCTATGTAATTGTTATTAGTAATAATGGAGAAAAGCTTAATGAAGCGCCGGCACTACATGCACCCAGTACTAACGTTTCATTAGGGAAAGTAATACTTGTCTTTTTTTCCCTACCTGAACGCTGTAACCTCTAAAAACTCGAGCTTACTAGACATCTGCTGAGCCGCACGGATGTTATGTGTGTGAGTGACAGGCCGCAGCGATGCCCATCTGACTTCACAATGGATCTCTGTCCCTTTGGGAGAGCCAAAAGTGTGGGAGGGGAGCTACAGACTTTATGTGAGTGTGCCACCTGTCTCCAAGCTTTTGACCTTTGTCAACGTCACACCTGTGACACTGAAACCGGCCCCTTTCACTTGTCCCAACAACAAGAGGCGTGCAGCTGACATGGATCACGCTCATATTATGACACAGAAGCATATACAGATAACACAAGGGGAACTTTGTCCTGTCCTGACTGCATGTGCAAGACATCTGAGAACAGGGATACAGTACGCAACCAAAGGCTCATGCAAATGTTCCCATGTCCCCCCAAACACAGGGTCATAGTAAATCAATCTTAAGAGGGCAAAAAAGTGAAAAAAGGTACAATTTCAAAGTTTGGAGCGACTGTATCTGCATCAGCCGTGAACAAAAAACATCAGAATTCAAATCAAATGATATATTTTTGGGCTGAAATGTAGGGCTAATTTTTTTAAATTCTGAAATGTAATTTTACTATAAACTAGCCCACAGTTGTGTCGTCACATTTTGTACAGTTAACGCTTTAGTTGAACACTTAAATGCAGAGATAAGTGCATTTATTAGGCAGCTGATTGGCCAAAACAAAATACTTGCAATCTTCTGTTTTAATGTTAATTTTATGATGATTATTTGTGATTACTTATGTTTTGTTTTAATGTCTTTCTTATTCTGTAAAGCACAACTCGTACACAAGGTAATTCACATAAACTTGTCTTGTCTAATCAGTTGGACTGGAGATTGAAGCTCGTTACGTATCAGCCCTATATATCTTTACTTCAAACTAATCAATATCTTCATTTTGGGCATACCTCAGAGCTAAAAGTCGTACTGGATTACATAAAACAAACATTATAAACCAATCTGTGGGTTTGTTAAATAAATACAGACTAACTAAAAGAGAAGACATATGCCGGCCATAACAAAAGCCCTCCTACATTTATCTCATATACATAAAGAACGACTCTGTGCCGGCGCTGGTGGATTTCAGTTTGCTCGGTGGTCGTGATATCCAACAGAGTACAGCATTTTGAGTCAGTGTTGCACGGCGCCACACTGCGAGTCCTCTCTACACACTTCACAGAATCTCACGCTGCTCTCCCTCCAGGTAAAAACACTCCCGAAAGACCCCGGTCCTCCAAAAGCACCGCACTCTCAATCTTCTCTGGCCTTCATCACCGGCAATGCGGCCAATCGCGCACAAGATTACTGACCACAGACTTCGAGATGAACTTCGTGTTACGAGCAGACGGCTGTGTCATCTCTTCAAAGCCCCGCAGCTGTAAGAACCACTTCCAATCTCACCTGTAGCCCACCGAACGAGACTGTGCTTCGGGAATATCAAATGTAGAAAAGATGGCTACTCCTCAAACGCACGCAGTCGGCTTCATGCAGGTCTGTTTACTAAGGCAGGCTGATTCGTGGTGTCGTAGAACAAATTTTTACAAGCCTATGAATCATTTTTTTGAGAATTACAAGAATTTTTTTGACTTATTTTATCGTTTTCCAAAGACATAGCGATAGAACAATGAACAATCGGTCAGTGTTCGTCATATTTTTCCTTTTGTAACCTTAGAATATATTCGCAAGTCTCTCCATAACGTGAATTTCTTCCACAATGTCCAAGCGTAGGGGGGTTTTCCTTTTGCCTTTTGTGTGTAATGGCTTTTTTTTATGCTGCCTATAATATCTCGATTAAATAATGGTCCTTTTTTTGGATGTGTGCGTCAGTGGTTTGCCCAAAATACATCGCTATGCATGTTCTTAGTAGTGTGTAAGCCAAATATTTTCACCATTTCTTTGCAACAGTGTCACAATTTTGGGATAGTTTGGGCAGAGAGTTACAAGAATTTAAACCTGGGATTACCTGGAGTTTGAGTGAGTTGAGTTTGACTTTCACTTATGACGATGCTGTTTATTGTAGCGTTGAGACGACTGGGGTCAAGTGTCTTACCCAAGGACACAATGACAGCATTCGTCTACGGGAACTTGAATTAGTATTACTACATCCTTCTGTGTATATAGTAGTATTTGCACGAGATTCCAATTTTAAGAAGTGCCACACCACGCCCCCTTTTAGCAGATAAATCATAAAGTACTTTGCATGTCCTAATTTAAATCTACCACAGTTTTACGTCTTCTGTTTACCAAGTTTATTATGCTTCCAATGAAATGAAGGTAATACTAAAGTGGGATACATTGCTGAAGTAAAACAAAGCAAAACAAAGCAGAATTATCTCCAAAAAAAGGATTCTAAATTGAATGTTTATGTATACAGTGAGAGCCCAGTGACGGCACCCAGCCTTTGTCATGATAATTTAAGATTTTTAAATAGCGTTTTGGAAAATATGCGTTAAATAAATGGTAGAACGCAACGCTTAGTCAGTTTGTATCTATAATGCGTCAGAGAGGTTCATAATTACACCTACAGCTCAAATCTCATTGTACTACTGTGAAATATGTGGTTATTTTTCTGTACTATAAAGAAAAAGTCCCCACAATAAATACTGATCCCCCAAAAATCATTATCCCATCTATGTTTTATTGAACGATAAGTCGATGTAGTAATTATCGTGACAGGCCTAGCCAAACCCATGTTTAAAATGACAAAAACCAAAATAGTCCCCCACTTTCTCCGCTGTGGAGGTGAAATGGATAGTGGGTGGAGGGAGTCAATGTAGGTAATCGCTAACCCAGATGACAAAACAGAGCGAGTGCCTAGAAAGAGAAAACTGATCTCTCGGCTGGAGCGACTTGGGAAATGAGAAAAGCACAATGTTATTAAAACGACGGAGGCGCTGGCCACATCTAAAGTGCGACACAGCTCCGATATATTATACATTTGTTTTAATTATAGCATCAAGCGTTTGGACAGGAGTAAAGATGTGGAAATGCCCTCCTTACTATGAATCAAAAATATCCACTGCCTTAATGACTCACGGCAGACGATTCCCTGGACTTCACTACTGCTCCACCCAAGTCCGACAAAGCGGGCCTTATTATAGCTTTTGTTGGGACGTCTTCGAAAGCAGTGATGTATATTTTGTCCATGTGCGCGGCAGATTAAACCATGTCTATGTCAGTTGTTTACACGGAGGAACAGACTAGGAGAATAGCAGGAGAATGGACAACGCCGGCTGTTGCTGTTCCTACTGCCAGCCTGAAATAGAAGCGGGAACGCGGGCCAAAAACAACCTTTTATTTGTGTTCGGCGATTGGCCTTTTCAGCTCAGATCCGTTATTGCTGTGACTCGACGGGCAGCTCTCTATTCCTGTAAACTACAAGAGCGCCGATCGCGTTTCAGGTAGTGTATGTTTGCGCCCCCCCCCCCCCTCGCTAGTTTTCACTGTCTAGTTTCCTGACTGCTAGCGGCCTTGGTGATATGATGGAGATAAAAGCACGAGGTGAATAAATGGACATGGATGACAGAGTTGGCGGAGATGAAAGGCGGGATGCACAAAGATGAGGGAGAGGGGGAGGGTCTCGGTCAATTGAAAACCCTGTAGACAAATTGTAAGCAGCACTCAGGTTTGTGTACATTTAGCTCGCCAGTGTGGTCCCATTATGTGTGTATATTTGTGCGCACGTACTTCTGGTGTTACGGTGTTATTCTTGTGTACGTGTCGGCTGGGCAAAAGCCAGTGACTCAGAGTGGTAGCTGTAGCTAGCTTACTTTCGGGTCACTTAACAGCGGCAAGTGTGTCTGAGGAGGCATGTTATAAAATGCGCTCATCTGCGGCAGTCTCACTATAGGACTACAGGAGACAAGGAGGAGGAGAGGAGAGTGGCTAAGAGCTAACTAGGGCAACTCTGGGTCATTTCACATGAATAATGACATTTCAGGATCTTACTTTGGCGGGCCCGGAGCCATTAGACTACAGCCTCATTCAGCAAAGTTGATGATGGACAACGTGATTTGCGCCGCCAGCAGTCGCACATATTATAGCTCTGCAAACATTAATAATTAGTTCAGGTTTTGGTGCCTGTGTATTGTGTTATCTAAGCGCGAAACAGCTGGAGAAGCATTTGCGGCGTGTGTGGCATAGTGATGAGGCAGGAGACACCCTCTTGTTAAATTATTCCATCCTACATCAAGCCCTGCCTCGCCATCCTCCTCCCCCTCATGCGGCTCTTCCCAGCTTTCCTCTCTCTGCGCGCGCTCCCTTTTCCTCCCACTCTCCCCTTCTCCGCTCTGCTTCTTTACGCTTCATAAAATCCAGACGGGACCCTTGCATATGTCCCGCCCCCATAAATGCCAATCATCTTATGGGCTTCATAGCAACAGTATGGCGGTATATGTCAGAGACTCCTCCCTCGCACATACAGCTCCGTCTCCTTATAGGGTAACGTGAGTGCTCGTCAAACCCAGTCCTCCCACAGCTGTTGACCATGTAGGGCTTCCATCACGTATGACCCCTGCCACCCGCCCCCCCCCTCTTTCCGTGCACGCTACCCCCGGTGACTCCGTTTCCTGCTGCATGTTTACAAGAGACGTGCAAGCGTGTACAGGCCAGCAGCACACGCAACATCACTGTCAACCCTACTATCCATCACCTGACTGGAGTCAAGTTCCTCGTCAGCGTCACTGCCAAATTAACTAAAGACAACACATCTAAAGACCAAACACTACACAATGGCTCGATGAGAAGACTTGTCCACATTATTGCTCATTAAAAAGATGTATGCAAACAGATGCAGCTGAACACACAGATGCAGAACCGCATGTTTACCCAACATACAGCACACCTTTGAGCCACAGGCAAGAATCGAGTTAGTCTAGTTCTGCGGTTAGTATCTGGATGTCCATTGTAGCTTGGAAATGTACACAAAGCTGGTATATGGTGCTGCTGTCAGACTCATTATGCATACAAATGCTTTGAAATATCTCAGCAGGCGGGGGTCTGCTCCATTTCATAACCACGCTTCTAACCGGAGCAGCACTGGCAAGGTGCTTACCCTACAAGGCTCTCCCATCAATGTTTCCCTCAAACTGTCTAACAATCTGCACAAATGAATGACTCATGCATGTTGCTACGGCAACACAGCTCATTGGGATCATCTAACAACCATTATTGTTAACCCTGCAAGGAATCAATAAGATGATCAGAGGGGGAGGACAGACTGTAAGGTAGAAGCGGGGAAGAGCGGCGTTAGGGAGGCTGCTCCGCATGGCCTGGATATCGTTACGAAAGTGTGCCGGTGTGTAAAGTTTCTCAGCAGGTAGGCGGCTCTCCCTTGCCTGGGGGCACATGCTTAGGTGGGGCTTGAGAAAATATTTTGTAGCTTTTGCACCATATTCTGCTCCGAACAGAAGTAAAAGCAGAATAAGCAGGGCAGCGCTGGCTTCATCGCTGTTGGGATAATGAAGACGCAGTGGGCTGCTCCGTGCCCATATGTAAGTGCACAGTCAGCTGAACGCTCAGAAATTGCGTCACACTGAAGTAGCTCTCGGCAGCTGACCTGTGATTATTGCCTGGACGCGCACAGCTCCACTGTGTTGATCTCTGCTTATCTCACTTTCATCTACACACAATTTGGGTTTCCTGGGCTTTCCTGGCAGCTGACTGAGGGTGTCCCATCACCTTTAAAATCAATTTCCAATTTCCTACTCCAAATCTGTGCTGAACAACCCCCCACCCTTTCTTCCAGGGGCTCTTAAAGGAAAACATTGAGATAACAGCTGCCAGGGCCCCGGGGAGAGTGTGAGGAGGGAGAAAAGAGGTCAAACAGTAAAGAGCCGGAATCCAGGGTGCAACAGAAAGAGCCTGACTCACTCCAAATGAAATCTAATGATACAAACATGACACTTCATGCACTAACTTTGCAGCCCACTGTGCTCTCGAGCAGTGTGTGTTTGTGAAATGTGTGACACAGAAATTACAGTGAGGAGGTGTGAGCTGAAAAGAAGAGATGCAGAAGGCAGAAAGAGATAGGGACTAAGAAAAAACAAAAAGAAAAGACAACTGTTCCATGGACACCTGTCTCTTTCGCTCACAGGCTTTCAGCAATGTACGGAGACAGCTGCTGGGGCAATAAAGACTTTTGACTTAGCCCTCCTCCCTTCTCTGGTGCGTCTCTGCCTGGGCTTCTACTTTTTGCCTCAAATGAGTTTAAAGCAGGCAAACGGCTACATAAACACCCTGCACTATACGTTCACATAGATTCTTCTGAGCATACATAATACATGGCACAGCTCTCCCTGGCAGCGCTAGCTCCAATGTTCACGTTGCATGCACTAGTAGCTCAGAGCTGGAGAGCAGATGCCACAACAACAACATGTCCAAAATGCAGTGGCTAATTTTCACAAACGATCTCTTGGCCTGTATCGCCTTGTCATCTCCAGTCGCTACACGAGGTTCGCTTGATGTGTATCTCACAGTCACTAACAGTAGTCAAAAATGCCCTGAGTGGACTACTCCACTAAAGGGGTCAAGTAGAGTCCTCATCTGTTAGTAGTTAATTAACATTTCATGCTTAGTGACAGCGCTGGGCACTCTGATGCCGCTTCATTTACAGTGAGAGTTGTGACGCACACAGACACACACAACGGACAATATGAAAGAGAGGAGCGCTAACACTCACCGACAACACGGAAGGATAGTACAGTCCCATCATCGTATTCTGTGCAACAACTCGAAGTGTGGGCTCTCCGCTCTCCTCCTCTCTCTCTCCCTCTCTCCCGTCGAGTCTGTGTCACCTCACCAGCTCCGCTCTTTTCTGTCTGTCTCCCAGATTCAAAATCTCCCTCTCTCTGCCCCCGCTCGCTCGCTCGCTCACTTGGTCTACCCTCCTCCTCCTCCTGGCCCCTGTCACTCGCTCTCTTTACGGTGTCTCCCACTCAATAGCTCTGGCTTCTCCTGTGCTGCTCCGGTGCGGCTGTGCCCTTGCTGCTTGCTCATCTCTGCTGCCTGAGCTCCACTCCTCCCACTGCTCTGTCACACCTGCAGACTGTCCCCTCCCCTCAGCCTCGCTCGTGTCGCAGTCCCTCTCTACCTCCTGGAGCTACTTCTTCATGTAGGTGAGTTAACTGGGGCTCCGCGCCAGAGGGAGACTGTGTGAAAAGTCACCATTTTACTGTGTTACATAAACACGCTGCTGCTCATTTAAGAAAAACATCCGTTATGTAATCAATCAGATTATTTCGGAACAAACGATCAACCACTTCACACAAAGGAAACGGTCTTATAAGAGGACAATCCACAATGAGAGCCAAAGAAAAGCATTCACCGTCTTAATGTGTCTTCGCTCACAACAGCCTAATGGGGGCAGCATCACAGTCGTAACAGCTGCAGAACAAAATGTATCTAAAGCATTTTTCTTTCTTCATGTGCGACATCGGGTCCAGGGCCCTCTCCAAGCTCCACTGTTATCATCCATATTCAGAAACCCACAAATCTATTTGGCTTGTGGCTACACAATTTACATTCTGCGCAGGAATGGGGGAAAATGACTTGTAATATATACAATTACATGAATAGCAACTCAGAGAGGTAATTACAGAATGCAAATGTGTTGAAAAGCCATTTCTGTGTTAAAAAAAAAAAAAAAAAAAAAAAACTTCAGCCAGAAGGAGGAAAAAATAAAACAAGATGTGATATCATCAGAAATGTAAGGATTAGAGCTGCACACTGGAGAATTATGTAGCTTTAGTTCACTGCAGCCTCATTTTGATTTTAACGATTAGGGAAAAACAATTTAAATAACTAGGCTTTTTAGACCCTTGTTAAAATCTCCGCGGGCTTGGCTTCCTTGCATAAACAACATACATATTCAAGTAGCACCATCAATACATTTATTTGTATCGATCGCTGTTTTCTGTAATTAGCCGGTAAAACGCTGTCACAGGTACTTCCCACTCGCAGCGGTCTCCAATTAAACCCGCCTCAAATCCATTTCCTCTGCGGCCTAGCATAAAACCATTACGAAACATTAAGAAACCTCTAGGCTTGGATTTGACAGATAGCTACTTATTAGTGTTTCTCAGTTTGAAAAGTGTCTGTACCGTGTTCACACATCCGCTCCATGCTGCTCTCTGGGCTCTGCCTTTGATCACATCATTCTCACACTGTTGTTGACAGTTTAGCGCCTCTGTGCTATGGGAGCCTCCACTGCCCAGTATTGTCTTCCCATGTTTTTTTTTCTCCATCTCTGAAATGGTGTGATGCGGCAGGCCTTGACTTACATTTCAACATAAATAATTATAATTATCCCACCAACATTATCATAAGGAAGTGGTTGAGAGCTTCATCCTCGTGGTGAAATGAACAGTGGCTAATTGGCTCAAAGGCAATAAGTATGCAGGGAAAAAAAGAAAACGGAGGGGGTGGGGGTATGTGATGGTGTTCTGATAAACAGCCAGGGGTGGTTGGGCATCGCTGACATGGAGTAGGGAAAGAAGGGATTATGGGTAGAGCAGGAGAGGATGAGTGGATGAACGGAGGATGATCTACGGATTACGCGCACAAAAAGAGCAGCCTATTAGCACAATCAAGCTAATACAAACTAAGGAAAACAGATTGCGGGGATTAAAATTATGATGTGGAAAGATTTGTAATTGTATTGATATGTTTTGCAGCAGAGGCATCTAAATAACGTAGATGGTGGTTTTCTCCGAGATGAATTATAATCGTACAGCCCGCCCCCTGGTCTGTTGAGCTCCACTGAGCCATTAAAGCCACAGTGAGTCAAGTGTAAGTGTATCTGAGATTAAAGAAAGGAGTGCGACAGAAATAATGACCTTACCTGACTGTGAGTAGGATATCCATGGTAACCAAGGGTCAAAGGGTCATTGTTCTGTAAAAGAAAAAGCACATTTTTACACAAGTGTCTCAAGACTCACACACTCGAATCATCCTTTGCCTTGTTGAAACATTTTGGCCTCCTGGATTTGACGTAACACTTCTGCAGCACTAATCAAATTAACTCTGACACTCTCCTGTTATCTTGGAGTTTTCCAGCCAGCAGCTCCTTTCTAAGCTGGTAAAGACGTGATGGCGGGGGGTGAGGGGGTGAAGCTTATGCGAGCGGGAGATTAAAAGATGCGGAGGAATTGTGGGTGTCACTGGCGCTCCTAAATCACAAATGGGTCGGGGAGGGGGGGGGTGTCACGTCTATGGTATGAAACGGCATCGTGAGCCTTGATAAAATCTCCTTTCACTTCTCCTCCGTGAAACTAAAAGTAATATAATCAAGCATCTGGTGAGTAATTAGGGGAACACTGGGCGAGATGATTTTTTAAAATTTAGTTTCGAGCAAGAAATATATAAAAAAAAAAAAAATCCTTCCAAGACCGTAGCCAACTTTACCATTTCTTACGCCACCATGCTTCAGATTTTCGCTAATGCAGTTCATAAAAGAGACCCTCTTCACAGCAATTACAATGTGCTTTGATATGAGGGAAACAGATTTGCCCGTCCCTGGCTTCATATCACTAGATTAGAAAACAACTGAGCTCCTCCCCCTTCTCTACGCCCCCCTCCCCATATTCCTTTCATCTGGAACCAATGTCCCACGTCTGCTCTGTCCCTGGGGGGAACACTTTGCTCTGTGCGCTTCACAGCTTGACTTCGCATGATTAATACTGTAGCCATCTCACTGGGAACCCCATGGGCCCATTTCACTAAAAACTAAGCACAAGGTCCCAAAATATGAGCAGTTTGATCATAAGAAAAGGAAGCACCATCTTGATTGAAAAAAAAATGCAGTTTGTGCAAGTGGATCTCTGAGCCAAAAATGTACTTAGTGAGCTGGCTTTGAGAGGCAGAAGCACTAAATAATGAATCAGCTCTTAGAGGGTTGAATAACATGAATAAAGTATAAACCAGATTTTACAGCTAGGCCAAACTACGTGTACTTCACGTAAAGTATAGAACCACACTTTGAAAAGCACAGGAGAAAAAAATAAAGTAAAAAGACAAAAAGGAGCCAGAAGTGATTATTAATGGGGCCGTGTGGAAAAAAGGAGGTACAGAGCAAAAACATCTGGAGCGCAGCGCCGTGTGTGAGGTTAAGCTGGAAATGTAACAGTAAAATGTCTGCGCAGAGACGCAATGGCACTGAACACAATGACTCATGCATGAGCAGAGTCATGTGTTTAATTTCCTTAAGGAACTGGAGGAATGAGGAGTGTAACGGCCCGCGCTCTGCAGTTATCTAACAGCACCAGTAAAAATCTCAAACATTCAGCATCTCACACTGATAACTTAATCATGACTTAACCTTTTACGCTTCTCTTTGTGAGCACCGACAAACCCGAGCACATGTGATTGTTGCTGGAGTTGGTGTTTTGTAAAGTGGGGGTGGTTCAAAAGATGAAATGAGGAGGAAAGTGCAAAGGAAGAGAGGGTGAGCAATCAGGAGAAATTAACAAAATGAGTTGAAGTCAACAGATGGTGGAGGAGAAGGGGGGGCAGATGAGCAGGAGGGGGTGGAAAAACACAATCAAAAGATGTATGGCTGCAAACAACAAGCATTTACATTGTTGATTCATCTGCTGGGAAGTGTTACTGAGTAAACTGCCAACAGTCAGCTGTATTAAAGACTTGCAAAATACTTTCAGATATGACCAAACAGACAAATGAGTCACGTCATCGAAGCTGCAACTGTTCCATTGTTCAGCTCTAATAAGAAGAAATAGCTCCGTACACCGTCTGAACGTGGCTCTGAACTGAAGTGATCGTGTTTGTGCTCTCCAAAAACTGCAGGTAGGGCTTAAATTAGATTGTTTGGAGTCTGTGAGTTGTGTCTAATTTGGTCACAAGACTCACATCTATTCCCATCATGCCTTGGGACAGCCTTTCATCTGAGGAGAAGATTAGGAAGAACATTGGCCGCTCTGACAGTCCAAACTGTAGAGGCCCCTCCACACTCAGGAGGATGTGAAGCCATTTCATCCACAGAGCACTTACGTGTTAAGCCTCAAAACAGACAGGCGGCTGCTCGTCTTTATTTTCCCTCCCAATCCTTCACTTCCTTTTCACTTTCCACAGCAAACCTACACATGCAGCTACAGAGCAGTGGGTCACTCTTCACATGTGACTGAATTAAAAATGCGCAGAGCAATTAATCAGAATCAGCCTGAGCACTACAGGCCATTAGGATCTGTTGGTATTTGTACAATTACTATGAAACTGACATCCAAGCTCTAGAACAAGAGTCTTTTCTTTGAGATTCTGACAGCATAATTAGTAAAAACTCTTTAAATTATTAATATCCTAATGTGCACTATAGTGACAGAAAATCTACTGCCTGAGAGACAAACGACTTAAGTGAAATTGATCTGGAGAATAGCAGCGCATTAAGCATGCTTCAAAGCAGAACCATGAGCCCTGAGCCCGCTCTGCCGAACATAATTCAGTCTACAGAGCAACGCTGACGATTTATCACAAAAACAGGCATCCAAAGCCTAAATATTCTCCATATACAGCAGGGCGGCATTTTTCTTGCTGACGTTTTCATTCTATTTCGGCACAACTGAGATGAAAATACAGGGTTGTGATCCACCTACATTAATGTCCCGGCTCAGTCATTTGTCCTCGCGCTGTCACCCCAGGCAAGACCTTATTAGGTTAAAGAGCGCCCCGGTTCTTACGCAGAGTGACAACAAAACATAGGTCGCCCAACAACATGCCAGATAGATACTGAAGCGGACAGCCTCCTCTTAACGTGTCCGAAAGGCTGAAAAAACTGGTGTCACAAGTCACAGGACACTTCTTAAGATAAAATGATATTCACCAACATCTTTAATCTACAGTAAAATACTTAAAGGTCCTATATCACGCAAAATTGACTATTTATGAGCTTTAAGGCAAGTTAGAATGCTGTTACTCATCAAAAACAGACCTGGAGTTGTGTTTTGTTTCATTTACTCATGTTTTATTAAACTCAAAATGCTCTGTTCCACCTTGCAATATCATGAAACGTTAGCATTAAAGTTAACAGCTCCTTTTACCTTTTGTTCTGGCAATTCCAGGGCTGAAATTATCCAAATGATTCAAGTGAACGTGCGTGTAGTTATCAAAACAGTGGAGCATTTCCTGGATTACCACATTACATCACAAAGTGGAACAGAATGTGCTCAGTCTGAGTGAAGAACACAGCCTAAATATGCAGAGTTTGTGCGTTAAACATGTGTGAATGAAACAAAAACATAACTCCAGCTCTGTTTTTGATGCGAAAACAACATTATAAACAGTTAAATAGTGTAACACAGGCCCTTGAAAACTCTGCAGTGGAGTACATTACGGTTTTAAGCTGAAAATCTTATGTGAAGGAGCAGCTCTTTCACTGTTGGATGCCTCCTCCCTTAGTTTATTTGCGTGTGTTAGCAGAGCCTTCAGTCATACACAGCCCCACTGCAGTGCTCTTTCCTACATGCTTTACTGCTCTGCTTCAACTTCGCTGATGTGCCCTGACAGAGACGTTCTACCCCCGCACTGCCATGACATCACGGGGCCCGGCCACTAATGAGAAAAACAGCAGTGTCAATGGCCAAGTGGGAAAGATCCTATTATTGAACTGAGTGCTTCAGATGGATTACTCTGCGCTACGGCCACACCCCACTGTATTGATACATTTACAGGTCAGAGATCAGCTCCTTCTGTCCTGTCAGCAGAAAAACACATTTGAGAAGTAATGAGAAGAAGAAGGGAATAATCAGCGTCTGGAGCGAGGTTTAGTGGGATGTTAAGAATGGAAATTATTACCACAGACTAACGGAATTTAAAGGAGCTGAATGTGTGTTTTATTGCTTTTTTCCTGGAACCTAAATTGCTACAAAATAAAAAAAGAGACACTGACATTTTACTTTATTAATAAAAGTATTGTTCTGTCTTTTTAGAACAGAGACTGGTTGACATTTCGCTAGGCTTAAAATAGTATATAAAGAGAATTACACAACTGTTCCTATTTTGCATAGACGGTAAAGAATAACTTGACTGAAGCAGTTCAAGCTGTTCTTTTTAACATATGGGACCGACGCACCTTGATCTCTGACTCGGGCGGCTGTATTACTAAAACAGCTTGTGGACATTTGAAGCCGTAACAGATGAGTATTGGGGGATTTCATACATAATCTTTGTTGCCGTCATGTGTGTTGTATAAATCTTCTGCCTTAGATAAGCATCTCAGATCCGTGTGGATAGCATGCCCCCTCCAGTTTGAGATGTGATCCCATTAGCTGGAAACAAAGCCTCTTTACTGCTAGTGATAGGGCAAATCTGTTCCTGCAGCAAACCCAGTGAGTGAGGGGGGGGGGGGGGGGGGGGGGGGGGGCGAGGGGGGCTCTCTCCCACTCTCATTTCCGGACTGTCCAGCCAGCTCACGTTCAATACATTTTAGAGGCTGAAGCTATTGATCCGCATTTCACTGTGACACACAAACACACTCATCCACTGTGTGTGTTTAAAAGTGCATTACGCTCCCAGCCTGCCTGTCAGCACACACCAACAGCTCGGCCACGTAAACCCCACTCGTTTAGTTTTCCAAACAGGAGCAAATGGGCCACTCCACCTCCATTACAGGCACTTTCAACAGCAAAGAAATAGCTTTCAGTACTTCAGTGGAGCCTCTCATCCTCCACAATATACCATAATAATGTCTCGGCTGCCTAGGAGAGTCTAGTGGAAGTTTAATGAACCACAGCATTGCTGAGGCAAGCACAGAGTAAAAACAAATGCAATAGTGTTAATTAAAACAGCCCAGCAAATCAATATAATCACCATGAGTGGGTTGGAGATTGATGACTTGCTGCAAACTGGAAACAAATCTTTGTTTATACCAAATGCCACCTATTGGGCTGTTAGAGATGAAACCACCGAGTCAAATTTACCTTTGAAACAAGTGTGAACCTGAACATGAGGCTGTAGTGCAGACAGGTTAGTAAATGTTGGCATGATAAAGCTCCAGGAATGATAAAACCCCAATGCACGGTCCTCACGGGTGTCTCACCTTAAGTGAGAGACGCTTTGAGGACTGAGGTGTCTGCATGTCCCTCTGTGAACTTCATTTTGCAGAGTAAACAGTATAGACGTGCCCAAAACATCTCTGTAGCATCACTAAGCCTATTTTAATATGTGAATGCACAGCTAAAGAGCTAAAATTCTGCTTTACGACGACACAAAATCTTATTACACAGTCACAAATCATGTGAGCACATACTCACCTGCCCAACATCCCCGAGTCCTCCGGTGCCGTCCATCCGGGGGCGCTTGCACTCTGCTCCGGACGTGTCCAGCAGAGCAGCCGCCGTCTGTGCGTCAGGCTCCGGGTCTCCTCTCTTCATGCCCCGCACAGCCGCTGGAGGAGCCCCTGGGCTGGGGTGCACACCTGCCATGGGGTCCAGCTCTCTGTCTCTGTCCAGGAGAGCCCGGGACACGGGCAGCATGATAGAGGCAACGTCGGTCGACATTAACATTTAGAAATCGTGGATGTGTTTTTTTTTTCTCTACACAGAAAAACAGGCCAAAAGGAGCCGAGCCGCAGCAGATGTGCGCTCACTGCTCCGGATGAAATGTTCTTCTAGAGACGCAGTGTTGGGCCTTTGTATCAGCCCACAAACACTCCAAATGTTATTTAGCTCAACCCGAACAATCGATCAGAAAACGCGATTCCGATCCGCACAAAGACGAGCTGGTCTGAGAAAAGAGGAGTGAGTCTATAAAAGAGCTGAGAGGACAAACACAAACCCTCTGTCACTGGAGCTACACAGCCTTTGCACCGTGTTTATTTACTGCGGGTCGCCTCAGAGGCCTACGTTATTCCAGCTCATAACAAACTAATGATTCAGACATCGATCAAACCACTTTCTCTGGACCAGAATCTAGCGCCTTATTTCCATCTGCCCTGGTTTTTCTCGTCTTTACAAGAGCACAATATGATCATCCTACCGCAGCCTTAAGATGAAAAGCCCCTCAACATGTCTTCCCTTTGCCTTTCCTCTGTATCAGCCACACTTGTGCCACAGAAGAGGTTCACTAAAGAGCAGATCCTCGTCAGGAGCTGGCGTTTGGCCCCATGTTCGTCCGCTACTTTGCGTAAAAACAAAGGCCGCCGTTCTCGCCTCAAAACTGCAGTTTCCTTGCGCCTTACGTCAATTATTTTCCCTCTGTGCGTTTTCCCGGTGTGTTCTTGT
The DNA here is from genome assembly GCF_009829125.3 of Periophthalmus magnuspinnatus. NCBI lineage: Eukaryota > Metazoa > Chordata > Actinopteri > Gobiiformes > Gobiidae > Periophthalmus > Periophthalmus magnuspinnatus. Next base: position 3,838,519 of record NC_047126.1, on the reverse strand, counting down.
AGCGTGTTTCAGAGAGGAAATTGTCCTGCCTGCCTCCTCCTACCCTCTTGGTGTAGTCATTCCCCTCCTCCTATCTTCCGCTCTCCCTTTGAGCGCTGAGCCGTGCGCCGCGCTGCAAACAAACGCAGTGTGCCGCAGTGCTTCCATACGTTTGATTGGAGGGAGGTGTGCGCGTGTACGACTGGGGTCTTGTGGATAAGACAGTCATGCTCCCGGAGTGCACCCCCCAAAAGCCTAAACTGACATTATTGTCGCAGAAAAACCGTGAAACACCATGAAAACACCGCCAACTACCGCGTGCGTTTCCTTTAGGATCCGCCAGGACGGATCACACTCGAGCCAAAACCAGACCACAAACCAAACTATGCCTTTTCCAAACAGTGTGATACAATTTTACGAGGGAGTATTAAAGCAGCAGTGTCTTTGCAAAGCCCAGATGTGTCATGCTGAAAGGGGGAATCCGGTGTTCCTGTATTTTTATTGCTTGGATGACACCCAGTGGCCAAAGGCTACAATTGGGAGGTTTGATGTGCGTAAATTAGACTGTTCCATTACAATACTCAGGTAGGTGAAGGGCTATTACACGATATAACTATTACACACTTGGTTCAATTAGATTTTAGTGTTTCAAGAGGCTCATACATGCACTGCAGAGGTTAAAAAGAGCCTAAAAGAGCCTAAAAGAGCCAAAAAGAGCCTAAAAGAGCCTGTTTGGGCACCTCTGTACTATAATCTACTATAATATAGGCTCAAACTTTTCTTTTATCTCAAAACATATTCATTTATACACAGCTTTGACAGACCGCTGCGTATTAATAAGGCTTGAAACACATTCATTTTAGGTCTGTATCACAATGCAACGTGATGTTTGAGGATATAGTGCTAAAAATAGTTTAATTTGCTGTTAAAAGTACGGCTTATGATCAATTGTAGTATATTATAGTATGTTATAGACTCTTGCCATGTTAGAATGTTAACTCCAGGTACGTTTTTGATGTGTTTTGCTTCATTCACACATGTTTAGAGCTACAGACGGCCTAAAAATAAAGGATTACGCAAAGTTCCGAATGCTCTGTTCCACCTCGTGATGTCATGAAGTGCTAGTTTTCAAGTTAACAGCTGCTTTTTTTAACCTTTTGTTCGGTAGAAAAGAGCATTTCCAAGGTTGAAATCATCCAAATGATTCTAGTGAAGCTGTGTGGAGTTTACAAACACAGTGGAGCGTCACCACATGATGACATCACAAGGTGGAACGGAGCGTTTTCAGCTTGAGAGAAGAGCTCAGCCTAAATATGCAGGTTTGTTTGTGTGTTAAACTTGTGTGAATGAAACAAAACAACTACAGGTCTGTTTGTGATGAGGAAATGACATTAAAGCAGCAGAAAATGGAAAGAAAATGGTGTAATATGGGACGTTTAAAAGAAAATAAAAGTGCAGTAAGGTCTAGAGTTGCAAAATAATGTTAAAAGCAGGAACAACGTCACCCTCGGTTCCACACTTTTGAGACCTTCTTACTTGTAACTGCCAACTGCAAATGCTGAAAAGGCTACGAGCTTATGAACACACTCCCTTCAAGTCTTATCACACATTTTTATTGTTGGTAAAATGTTGAGGCCTAAAACAAAACACAAAAAAAACAAAAACAGTGCTTAGAGTTAGTTTATATTCATCCTCGTCAGATGCAGTGTGAGAACTTACCAGCTCATTATCATTTCAACCAACGTGAAGCCTCCTCCACGAAGCTGACAAACAGGAAATGCATCAATCTTAATCAATAATGCACAAGCTGGCTCATTATTAAATTATTCTCCTATCAAATGAAGCCACCGAACGCTGCAGGAGCCGGTGTGATTTGCGGGTGTGGCGGGTGAAGCGGGGACACGCAGCTGCTTACCGTCACTGACCGAAGCATCCCTCCACACACGGGCCGTCACGCGGCGAGCAAATCTCAGTAGAACACATGAAGTAGATCTGAATTTTATTTAAAAGAAGAGGAAGGATTTTGTAAGGTTGTGTGTGATGGTGTTTACAGATTTAAAGAACCAATAACATCTGTTGGTAAAGCCTAGTCTGCAAACTGGATACGCATTTGTTTAAAAAGGCCCATATTAGGCTGTTTTCTGATCAGTTTTTATAATGTTTCATCATCAAAAACAGACCTGGAGTTGTGTTTTGTTTCATTCACATAAACCCTGCATATTCAGGCTATATTTTAGGCTATATTTTAGGATATTTCAGGCAATGTTACGCTCTATTTTAGGATATTTTAGGCTATGTTACACTATTTTAGCAAAATTTAGGCTATATTTTAGGATATTTTAGGCTATGTTACGCTCTATTTTAACATATTTAAGGCTATATTACGCTCTATTTTAGCGAAATTTAGGCTATATTTTAGCTCTTCTCTTAAACAGAAACCACCACATGACATCACAAGTTGGAATAGGGCAATACAGGAAATGCTCCAATCTGTTTTTAAACTCTATACATCTTCACTAGAATCATTTAGATGATTTAATTTTCACTGGAATTGCCAATCTCAAAAAAGGTAGAAAAGTAGCTATCAACTTGAAAACTACCGCTTCATGACATCACAAGGTGGAACGGAGCATTTTGAGCTTTGGAGATGTACAGACTAAGAATAAAGTGTCACTTAAACATGTGTAAATGAAACAAAACAACTCCAGGTCTGTTCATGAGGAGGTAACAACATTATAACATGATTTTAACCTCACAAGAGTCAAATTTGTGTCATATGGGACCTTTAAAAACACATTTAAACAGTCATAACGGCTAAAATCTGTAACATCTGTTGGTAAAGCATTTGATTAAAAAAGCAAAATTGACCGTATGTCTCCTGTTCTCATAATTTCATGAAACTTCACCTGTTCTGTCTTTAAAAAAAACGCAAGAATTCAAAACGTTTCACCTCTTCATTTGAATCCTTAAACTCTCCATCAGGAAGAAACTGGAACGTGCTGATGGTGAAACGCCGAGTCTGGGAACGCGCTGGCACTTGAGGATTTGACACGACAAACTGGTTGGGGTCAGGATCCAGTGGATTTGGGCATCTACAGAGAGAAAATGAGCTGATTATTATCTAAACAAAAGTGAGAATACTGTGGTTTGAGGTTATTGTACGATTATAGGTTACCCGTTATAAAGCAACACCCAGACGGCCTTCCCAGAGCGAGGATACGCCACGCAGTAGTGCACGAGCAACACGAAACTGGGATCGGGAGAGTTGAGCAGCCGCACCTCCAGGTAAAGCGGTTTACCCAACAACATCTGCAGGGGCTGGTGGTACTGTGGGTGGTAGCTCTGGTACTGCGAGTCTGACATAAAGAGCGAATTAGGTTTTCAATACTCAAGTCACTTTACGGAGATGTTACATTAGAGTCTATTTTTAGTTAATTTTTAAGTCTATTTGTTAAATTATTTTAAGCTATTTATCTATTATCTTGTTTTATTGCATGTACCATTTTCCTTCTGTTCTTTAACTGGAATTTCCCCATTGTGGGACTAATAAAGGCTTATCTTATCTTATCTTATACAAGTGTAAAAGTTTGTAGAAGGTTTGTGCCGACTTACCTTTGGCGATCCTGAGCTGCACGCCAAACGCTCCCTCAGTTTGAACCCCAGGGCCCAAAGATGGAGTTTTTACCATATAACTAACAGTGAGCGCACTGCCTGGTAAAAATCTGCACTCCACCAATAACCTAATGTACAAAAGTTGAGTAAATCATAACTTTAGAAAACGTTTTAACAGTTAAAACTCGCGTCAGTGCACGGACCTGACAGGAGAGTCTCGTGTGATTGTGCCGTAGTTGAGGCTGACGCTGCTAACGACGTTGTTCACTTCTAACATGTAGATCAGGGTGTTTCCCACTTGCTGTGAAAGGATACAGATGCAAAACAGTCATAATAGAAATAGAGATAGAATAGTGAACAATAATATCGTTTACCGTGATAAAAAAGGTAGACAATCAACAAAGATGATTCACCAGAACGTGCAAACAAACCTATTATGTTCCCCACTAGATCATAGTTTTCACTGATAAAACAATTATATCAAAGTTGTTTATAATGTTATGAATCAGTTCCATGTTTAATTATTAATATCCATAACATTTTTAAACTGTCATTATCGTGATGTAATCTTAAATGACACAATTTTGGACACAATTTCAATATCGTCCCACGCCTTAAACAGATCTGGAGTTGTTTTATTTCATTCACACATGTTTGAGTAACACTTTATTATCAGTCTGTAACATCTCCAAAGCTCAAAATGCTCTGTTCCAACTTGTGATGTCATGAAATGGTAGTTTTCCAAGTTAACAGCTGCGTTTTACCTTTTGTTCAGCCGAGATGAGCAGTTCCAAGGCTGAAATCATCCAAAATGTGTGGAGATAAAAACACAGTGGAGCACTTCCTGTATTACCACATGACATCACAAGGTGGAACAGACCGTTTTCTGTTTGAGAAGAACTCCAAATGTATAAATATACGCAGGATTTGTGTGTTAAACATGTGTGAATGAAACAAAAACACAACTCTAGGTCAATTTTTGATGAGGAAACAACGTAATGTATCAGAAATGGTGCCTTTAAAACGTCCTGCAGCAGGTCTAGATTTGCAAAATGCTAAAGCAGGAAAGAAGCCATCCTTGGTTCCACACTGTTAAGACCTTATAAAACACACTCTCCTTTCTGACAGACTTGTAATTGTAAATTGCAAATGCTACGACCTTATGAACACACTCCTTCCCACACACATCGTCTCAGGCCTAAATATAAACAGCACCTTCACCTAACGCTGCAAACTGTGGTTACCATCCTTCGTGCTCCACAGGCGTCCATAGGAATCTTAAACACGGCGGTGTCAGACGTCACTTTCTGGGGGCCGCAGGACGAGTTACCGCCGGCGACGAGAGAAGCGAGAGACAAAGGTGGCTCCGTGAGAGAAACAGGAACAGAGAAGACGAAGTGTCTGTCAGCGGTGCACTCTGTGGAAATACAAATGCATATGAAAATAAACCAAGACTTTTAACGCCGTACACAGACATGGCGTGCTAATCTAGTGTTCACATGGTTGAGTTTCATGTCCTGATTTCAGGTGGAGGGAGGGAACTACAGAACAAAACAAATATGATCCACAAACGTTAAGCATCGAGCACATAAACAATCACGTCTTTAGGGGTTAGATAATGGTACTACCTTTTGGAAACTATTTAAAAAAAGAAAATAATCACTTGTTTATGCGAAGAGAAGACATTGAACCTTACGCCATATTATGCTTCATGTGGATAAGTTCAGTATTTAGAAAGATATCAAACGTAAATGAGGTCAACACATCTGTAATCTGAACACTGTAAAAACCTCCAGCTCAGTCTTAAACTAGAATATTGTGATGTTACATAAACGCAACACATTTAAACTGTAATTCTTTACATTTTGAGCAAATTAACTCTCAAATCACTTCATTTTATATACATTTATTTATTTATTATTAACCTTTACCATGATCGAATGGACAAGATTGCGGATACAAGCGGTCGAAATGGTGGATGGGTGAATTTATTTGGCAGAAACATATTTAGGGAGGTGTTCCGGGCATGTCCCACCAGGAGGAGGCCCAGGACCCAGGACCCGCTGGAGGGACTGTGTGTCTCTCTGGCCTGGGAACGCTTTGGGGTCCCACCGGAGGAGCTGGAGGACGTGTCTGGGGTGTGGGAAGTCTGGGAGTCCCTGCTCAGAGTGCTGCCCCTGCGACCCGGCCCCGGATAAACGGAAGAAAATGGATGGAACTTTTATTTAACCAGGTGAAAAACCCACTGAGATTGAAATCTTTTTCCAAGGGCGACCTGAGCCAAAGTGAAACTACAGCGCACACGAAAAAACATTTACACACTCACACCAAAGTAGAAACAGTATAAATGATTTTAAAAGGACTACATTTAAACATAGATTTTCAATTGTTCCATGGTCATGTTTTTAAATTGAGCTGGTCCACCTTCAAAGTGCTTTACATCAAGGAACCACTCACACATTCACAAGAATATTCATCTGTGGGAGCTGGAATCGCACCGCCAACCTGTGGGTCAATGGATCTGACCGTTCAGGACCAGTGGACAAAACTGCACCAAACTCTCGCCCCCACAACTCGATCCGTTTAAATTTACCAACGGGAAAACTAAATGCAACTCACCGTCCATGGGGTAGTAACAGGCAGGAGGGTATGTGCTAAAGCAACAGCCCATAGAGGCGCAGTGTGGCTGGGATACAGAGCCCGGTCCACAGGGGAGGCGTTGTTCGAAGGGAAGGTTGCACTCTGAGGGACAGCACGCCAAAGGTCAAGCACACAGTTCAAGTCGCTCAAAACGCCTGAATGAAGCTTTGAAGCAGCGTAAAAAACAAAAACTACCTTGATTCGTGATCGGGACGACACCCCTCGGACAGGAAAACTGCTCCTCCCTTGTCCCGTGGTATGTTCTGTACACCATGTTGATAACGTACGTTGAACCCTTCGGTAGCAGTGTTTGTACATGTGGTGTTAGTTACAATACAACAAAAGGTCATTCCTCAGTGTGAAGCCAAAATACTTACCAGCAAAGTCATGTGACAACGAAAATGTAAAGGGAGGCTCAAATGAAGCTTTCCATCTTTGCCCAGGCTTGTAGAATACCCACAGTCCTTTGCGATGTCCTGTAAGTTTATCCTGTTCCCGTTCAAATCTATCAAACAGTAAACTTTTTAGGACACGTTTCAAACTCAAGATTCGCATTATGTTTTAACGGATTATAATTGTATTTTAGTCCAGATTCAGTCATTTCTAATCTTTAATGACCCGTTTTCTTTATAATTGAGACGTCTCCAGCCAATCCTGGTTTGGAGCCTCAGTGAAGTATTTTTAAAGCGCTTTGTTGTGATCGTTCAACACAGAGAAATGGAATCATGATAAATGTTTCTGTCATCTCGCCCGGCCCCGTTTTCATATAACGCACCCTTAACAATGAGCTCCAAACCGGTCCCGTAGGGGAATATCACCGTCATGTGATGGGGAGAGCAGAGCACTTCAGGCTTAGGAGGCCCAGGGGTGAAGGGAGTGGGGGGCGGGGAGGGTGGAGCTGGCGTCAGTGACACTGGAGTTACGGTTTGCGGAGGACACAGCACGTCCACTGTCCTGAAGTGAGACTGGGACGAGTCCCAAAAGCGCAGACAGAGGGACGTGGAGCTGTCCGGCTAAAAAAAACAACAACAACGTTACCAGCATCTGCAGCTCACAAAATGCAGCTTTCACACTATATAAAAACGCACATATGGAGTCGATCATACTGAATAGTTGCTGACTGCGAGAGCGACACTCATCTGTGTTCCATAAATGTGCGTCTATCTCGGACTGCGGTCATAAATCACCACAGGCTCAAGTGAAAAAGCAGCTTTGACGATCTGGGATAGTTTGTCCGTCCATGATGTCATTAAAAGAGTTACATTTTCCTATTTTACTGTTCCTCACGTTTCACAATCTAGACATACACTTTGTGGTTTTCAGATTCTAGATTATGATCGTTGTACTACCAGATTTGACGAGCGCGAGTTTTCTTTACCGATTACTGTATTTTTTGGATTATAAATTGCACTTTTTCTTTCATAGTTTGTCTCGACGTGCAACGTATATTTCACATATAAATCGCATCCAAGTACATGTTTTTTTCTTTATTATTATGCATTTTTTTGGGCTGGTGCGACTTATATTACGGAAAATACGGTACATAATCTTTTAAAAGTTCATTCATATTTAACCAGATCATTTCTATGCAGCGACTAGACCAAGAACTCACTACATTACAGTTTTAAAAGGCTCTATATTAGGCAAAATTGACTCTTGTGTTGTTGTAGAATCCTCAAAAAACATCCCCGTGTTGTGTTTTGGTTCATTCACTCATGTAATCCTGCATTTTTTGTCTGTCTACTTCTCTAAAGCTCAAAATGCTCTGTTCCACCTTGTGATGTCATGTAGCGGTAGTTTACTAAACAAAAGCTAAAAAAGGGCAGCTGTTAACTTAAAGATTAGAAATTCCAGGGCTGAAATCATCCAAATGATTCTAGTGAAGGTGTACGGAGTTTTAAAACAGAATGGAGCACTTCCTGTATTACCGCATGACATCACAAAGTGGATGGTTTCAGTTTGAGAGAAGAACACAGCCTAAATCTGCAGGGCTTTTTGTGTTAAACATGTGTGAATGAAACAAAACACAACTCCAGGTCTGTTTGTGATGAGGAAACGTCATAATAACAGTGTAATTTAGGCCTTTTAAGCATTTTAACAGACCAATGATATTTACTACAGATGGAGGCAGCTAAAATGAATACTGTCAAATCTCGTGATGTCATCTGAAAAAGATGTACAAAAGTTGAATTGTGTGTTACCTTTAGATGTGTGTGGCAACCAGGCAGTCGGGCAGAAAGGATTACGCCACTGCTGTCAGGCAAATGCAAGTCGTATCCACAAAAATGAGGCGTTTGAGAAATAAACTGCCACATGTCTGCACGATCTAGTAATGAAACAAATACAACATGTTTTACGGGTTTAAAAAGGTCTCGTATTACGCAAAATGGATTCTTGTGAGGTTTAAGCCATGTTATGATGTTGTTACTTCATCCAAAACAGACCTGGAATTGTGTTTCGTTTCATTCACATGTGGATCCAAAGCTCAAAATGCTCTGTTCCACCTTGTGATGTCATGAAGCGGTAGTGTAAAGCTCGCTAAATACACAGGGTTTTTGTGTTAAAACATGTGCGAATGAAACAAAACACAACTCCAGGTCTGTTTTTGATGATGAAATAGAATAAAATGGATCAGAAAATGGCATAATATGGACACTTTAATAATAATAATAATACATTTTATTTATAAGCGCCTTTCAAGGACACTGTATGTTTTTATTTAATTTTTATCTTGTTCAAATACAATAAAACATGACAAAAAACTGATTGATAAAAGATGTGTGATTGGTTACAAGAGGTAGGACAGTGTGAACAGGTGAGTTTTGAGTCTGGATTTGAAGAGTGGAAGAGAGTTTAAGGTTAATTAGCCATGAAAGCTTAATATACAAACTTAATGCTACCCACCTTGAACCTGTATGGAGTCTGAATGCGCGAAGGGCAAACGGACGAGAATCCTGTCCCGCAGACAAAAGTGTTGGACTTCGTGTTGAGCGGGGCGAGGTGGTAAAACTGAGGGGGTGACTGGAGGTAAAGGGGATGGAGGGTGATAGTGCGGATAGTGTGGATAGTGCGGATTGGGGTAATACGAACACGACTGGCCCTCATAAGGAACGCAGTGCTCAAGATAAGGTTCGGGAAATGACGGCGTGACAGTTGGAGACTGGGCTGCCGCGTTAACTGAGGTTTGGTGGTAGAACTGATACGGATTTGAAGAAGAAGAAGTAACATCCGTGTAAGGCGGAAAGTAGAAATTAACTGGCAACTCGGGCATTTTGGGGGGGATGTAGTGAGGAGTGGGAGAAGGTGTTGGCGTTTCTGGTGGTGCGAGATGGTAAGGTAATTGAAAATGAGGAGGATTGAGATAATGAAGTTGAAGATTTGGCATCTGCGTTGTTGTCGTGGGAGAAACTGTGGGTTTTGGGAAAGATTCAAAAGGGTTAAACATGTTTGAGAGAGCTTGAGCGACTGGGACGTTTGGGTGAGTAAAAGGATCATGTTCCGTATTCAAATTTGGATTTTCTAGAGGTGCTGTCAGTGGAGGAAATATGTTTGGTTTTATGTTATCTCCGGCAAAATATGGCGGAAAGGCAGGACTCTGCAGTTGCGGCTGGGGTTCCGGCGGGCTGTCTACTGTGGGTTTAGGAGCGTGGGGCGGTTGTGGCGTTGGGGGGTGGATCTGGGGGAATTCAGGGTGCAGGTAGCTTGGGTCCAAGAACGGTGGAGTCTGCAGAGGAGGGAAAGACGGAGCGACGGGTTCAGGAAAAAAAGGAGACTGAGGTTCACTGGGAGGCGGCGGAGGAACAGGCAGGAAGTCGGGACAAGAGAGCGTGTACTCCAGCTCGTCAATGACAAGCCACAGGTGCACTCCATACTGAAAATCGGTGACAAAAACACGTAAAAACAACAGTCAGTCTCTTACAACGGGTTTATAATCTTTAGACTTACATCAACGACAACGCAGGAGGCCGTGGTGGAGATAAAGAACAGAAACTCTCCAGGTTGAGACTTAACGAGACTGGCGCACTCGTCGGCCAACAACGGTCCCCAGCGCCCGTTCACTAAAACAAACACAATATATTTTAAGTGACCAGGTGAATCAGGAAATGTTTTAAGACAATTTCATGCAAAGAATTAACGCCTTACCTTTGAAACCAAACGTAGGTAAATCTTCCATCTGACCAGCTATGTGCACCACCATCCCATAGGGGGAGCAATACACAGTGGGCATAGGTTTGGGTCTCCATATGGGACAGGAGAGCTTCAGAGGCCTGCCCCTCCACTCCAGATTCAGGACAAGACTACCGCCCTGAGAGGAGTACGTCATTTAAGGGATTAATGTATGACTTTTGAAATACGTAAAGAATTATAAATGGAAAAGATGTGTTTGTGAAATGTTTAAGTTCAGTTTATAAAGAAGTTAAAGATGTACTATGTAGCTTTTCTGATCTGCTCCATGGAGATGTTATTGCCTTGTCTGATAACCCAGAGTATGGCATTAAACTTGTCACCTGCTTGTCTCCATGGAGATGGATAACACCAGCTCAAGGTGCAGATTTAAACAAATCTATCGAGAGGTGAATGTTATTGTGGATATTTTTGTTAGATAAAAAACAGCCATATTGAAATAAATGCAAGGTAGAGAAGTCATGCTCCATTTTTCTGCTTTAGGTCCTGGTTTAGGTCTCGTTTTAGTCTCGTTTTAGGTCTCGTTTTAGGTCTCGTTTTAGTCCTGGTTTAGGTCTCGTTTTAGTCCTGGTTTAGGGCTCGGTTTAGTCCTGGTTTAGGGCTCGGTTTAGTCCTGGTTTAGGGCTCGGTTTAGTCCTGGTTTAGGGCTCGGTTTAGTCCTGGTTTAGGGCTCGGTTTAGTCCTGGTTTAGGGCTCGGTTTAGTCCTGGTTTAGGGCTCGGTTTAGTCCTGGTTTAGGGCTCGTCTTAGTCCTGGTTTAGGGCTCGTCTTAGTCCTGGTTTAGGGCTCGTCTTAGTCCTGGTTTAGGGCTCGTCTTAGTCCTGGTTTAGGGCTCGTCTTAGTCCTGGTTTAGGTCTCGTTTTAACCCTGGTTTAGGTCTCGTTTTTAGGTCTGTTTGAGTCCTGGTTTGAGTCCTGGTTTGAGTCCTGGTTTGAGTCCTGGTTTGAGTCCTGGTTTGAGTCCTGGTTTGAGTCCTGGTTTGAGTCCTGGTTTGAGTCCTGGTTTGAGTCCTGGTTTGAGACAAGTGAGTAGCAGACTTATCATAAAAGATACATAGTTTAGTGTTAATTTTGTTTAAAAGGGCAAAAATGTAATTGGAGAAAAGACGTGATGTGGCCTACGCACAACGGAAACACACAGGAGACACAGAAACTAAAAAACACAGGACATGCTCTATTTTTAAAGTGAAAATATCATTAGGTTAATATGTTGGCATTACAGACCAACACAGCAGACTAAAAACAAAAAAACAAAACAAAGTGAGCAGAGGATGGGAGCTTTAAGCAGACCGATACTGAAGTGCAGAGTGCTGTGTGCAGTTACCTCCTGTATAATGTAACATGCATCATACTGTACTGTCATCTCCAGTTCACTCCATGAAGTCTTCACAGAGAAGCCACAGAGGGGGGGCAGATCAAAGACGGAGACAGGAGCGCCTCCATCTGGGACAGAAATGAATATGTACAAAAGAATTATTGATAAAACAGTCAATGTTGTTTTGAAGAAAAGATACATTTGAAATATAAAGGTTATGCAGATGTTCTGTGGACCTGGACCCTCCCTTCCCTCGCCTGGATGGATGACCCGGTGCCTGGCTGGGGTGGCTCCTGTCCTGCCGTGGGTGGGGTCCTCTCTGTCCCTTAGCTTAGCTCTGGCCCTACAGACTTGAACTCTATCTGCAAATGGATGTGCATTAGTCCTGGAGACATCTGCGTCTTAGTTTAGGTCCTGGTGGTTTTAGGTCCTTGTTTTAGTCCCCGTTTACATCGTGTTTTAGTCCCCGTTTACGTCGTGGTTTAGTCCCCGTTTACGTCGTGGTTTAGTCCCCGTTTACGTCGTGGTTTAGTCCCCGTTTACGTCGTGTTTTAGTCCCCGTTTTAGTCCCCGTTTTAGTCCCCGTTTTAGTCCCCGTTTTAGTCCCCGTTTTAGTCCCCGTTTTAGTCCCCGTTTTAGTCCCCGTTTTAGTCCCCGTTTTAGTCCCCGTTTTAGTCCCCGTTTTAGTCCCCGTTTTAGTCCCCGTTTTAGTCCATGGGAGTGGATCTGTCCTTCACTGTAGTTCTCCTTAAGGTTTCTCTTTTTTTTTGTTTTTCGTTGCCGAGAAGGAGGGTCTAAGGACAGGGGACCTGTTCTGGGACAGTTCTCCATTTGCTTATTTTCTGTTGACTAATTTACTTGTCTGTTTCTCTTTCATTGTTGATTTTCTAACTTTTTGATGGTTAAATTAATCTTCATGTTCATCCCAAAGAGGCGACTGCTGCTGTTGTGATTTTGGACTTTACAAAAATAAATTGAATTGAATTAATGTCACAGCCTCTGGAGCTTTATTAGTGAGAGGCAAAGGTACGAGAGCCGACGGTGAGTCAGGACGTCTAAAATGAGACAGAGCTACAAAAATAACAACTCTGCTCAATGTTTAGTTTGTACCTGACACTTAAAACAAGACAATCAAGTAAACAGTAATAGAAAACCACTCAGGAGTTCGCTCAACAACAGGGAAACTACAGACACACAGACTCAAGCATCGGATTTACAGAGAGAAAGTTTTAGTCCAACTGTGTGTGACCCCAGAGTGTGTCTCAGTCATAAATGTGTGTGGGGGAAATTATTATTGTGGGGCAAAAACTATGAATAAAAATGAGGCAGGAAAAAAGCAAAGAAACACAAGTAAAAACTCACAAAATATTTACTTTTTTCTTGTCAATATTTTCCACAATAAAAATACAAAAATATAAATGTCACTTTTATTACTAGGAAATGGTTAAGGGCAGAGGCACCAAAAATGTAAAACTGGGTTGATGTGATGCGTGATATTTATGTTATGGAGAAATTGACTAGTATTTTAAAGATTAGAAACAGATTTTTGAGAATTTATGGAAAGACTGGCTGGATTTTGTAAAGCCACTAAGATCTGACTTTACTGTTCCCCCTTTTTTGTTCTGCTGCTCAGTTGTGTTATTCTTAATCTTATTTTCTTCATATGAAAAAAAAAAAGCATGTGCATCAATTGTACACTGTATGCATATTTTGTCCTGCAAAATCAATACAAAATATCATAAAAAATAAAATAAATAAATAAATAAAATACAAAAATTAAATTAAATGAAATACAAATTAAATTAAATAAATAAAAAATGAAATAAAATGACATAAAAAATAAAATAAACAATAAATAAAATAAAAATTAAAAATAAAATATTGTAATAGTCTGTCCTGCAGGTATGGCCCATTGCTGTGGTTGTAAATAGTAACATAAATAATAACATCTCACCTCTGCCCACAAACAGGTCTGTGAATCCTGCTCCAGAGGCAGTGAAGGTCATGACATTTTGATCACAATGAACCAAAGGTCTCATGGCCCGCCACTCTGACAAATGAGCGGTGTCAGCAGGAACGCCCAAGATCTCCCCCTGGACAGGACGAAAATCTACAGGACATGAATGAGACGGGCGATAAATGAGACACAGACAGGCGATAAATGAGACAGGCCAATGAGACAGGCCAATGAGACTGAGACAGGCCAGTGAGACTGAGACAGGCCAGTGAGACTGAGACGGACGATAAATGAGACGGGCGATAAATGAGACGGGCGATAAATGAGACGGGCGATAAATGAGACGGGCGATAAATGAGACGGGCGATAAATGAGACGGGCGAATGAGAGAGAGACGGGCGAATGAGAGAGAGACGGGCGAATGAGAGAGAGACGGGCGAATGAGAGAGAGACGGGCGAATGAGAGAGACGGGCGAATGAGACAGAGACGGGCGAATGAGACAGAGACGGGCGAATGAGACAGAGACGGGCGAATGAGACAGAGACGGACGAATGAGACAGAGACGGGCGAATGAGACAGAGACGGGCGAATGAGACAGAGACAGGCGAATGAGACAGAGACAGGCGAATGAGACAGAGACTGGCGAATGAGACAGAGACTGGCGAATGAGACAGAGACAGGCGAATGAGACAGAGACAGGCGAATGAGACAGAGACAGGCGAATGAGACAGACACAGGCGAATGAGACAGACACAGGCGAATGAGACAGACACAGGTAAATGAGACTTATGAATGAGACAGACACAGGTAAATGAGACTTGTGAATGAGACAGACACAGGTAAATGAGACTTATGAATGAGACAGACACAGGTAAATGAGACTTATGAATGAGACAGACACAGGTAAATGAGACTTATGAATGAGACTGAGACAGGCGAATGAGACGGGCTAATAAGACGGGCTAATAAGACGGGCTAATAAGACTGAGGCGGGTTAATGAGACAGAGACAGGCGAATGAGACATGTGAATGAGACAGAGACATGTGAATGAGACAGAGACATGTGAATGAGACAGAGACATGTGAATGAGACAGAGACATGCGAATGAGACAGAGACATGCGAATGAGACAGAGACATGCGAATGAGACAGAGACATGCGAATGAGACAGGCGAATGATGGTAAATGTGATGAGAGCAGCTGTCAGGGGCGTGTACATGATCACCTCTAGTTTACCTGTGTAGTCAGACTGAAATCCTTTTCCAGACTTGTAGGTAGGAGACTCGTAGGTAGGAGACTTGTAGGTAGGAGACTTGTAGGTAGGAGACCCCTGGTGTTTGCTCACGTTTCCTTGAGTCCATGACAGACTTTTTAATTGGACGCCACTTTCCTCAAAATGACGCAGCAGAGCCTCTTCCTCTGAAGCAGACAACTGATGCCCGTGGGGGAGATTTAATTGTGCCTTCCCATTTTTGTGCAGTTTGTTTGCACTTGTTATTTTAGTCTCTGGCAGCAGTTTAAACCCGCGGGGGTCCAGAGGAATCCACTGAGGCGCGGTCAGGTCCTGAACTGTTTTGGTCCCAGGATCATACTCCTGCCTCCCCAAACTCACCGAGAGACAAGAATCATACGTCAACATGTAAATAACTGCAAAAAACAAAGCTATTTCTCGTTTCTTTTTGCCAGACATGCCGGGGTGGTGTTTTTTTTCTCACGCGCTCCAAAGGCGGCACCTGTGATGAGGCGCGTAATTAAGACACGACTGAAGAACCAATTAAAACACACAACAGGTACAACAGGAAGTGACCAGTAAAGCCAGGGCCGGGTCAGACTATAAGCAGACTGAGCAGCTGGTTAGGGCCCCGAGGCCAGTAGGGGGCCCCCATAAGCTCATACATTTATACTAAAAATAATATAATATATAAAGTTTTATTGGGCACAGCAGACTAAATATCCCTCTAAGACAATCACATTTGTTTTATATCTATAGTAGTAAAATCTTTGCTGCTGCTGCGTTTGTTTTTGAGTCGGGCAGAGGTGAGGGCAGCTCTGTGTTTACACCGGAGCAAGGACCCGACATCATGTAAATTTAAGTCCACTGTCGCCAACTGGAACACATTAAAATCCACCAGAAACATGTCTAGAATTTAAAAAATCTTGACCTCCCCTTATATGTTTGTGTTCTGTTGTTGTGACTGTGGTCGTTGTGACATTCTGGATGTTTTCAGTCTGATGTTGGTCATAAAAACACAAAAACAACTGGACAAACTGATGAGAGCAGAGTCAGAATGTGTCAAATGTGAATCACCAACAGCTGAGCCAGGAGGGGGCCCCAGAGACACAATCAGCTTAGGGCCCCTGAAAGCTGGGACGGGCCTTGATGAAAGTAAATAAATGAATAACTGTGTCGATCAGTGTGGATTTGAACGCAATGCAGTTAGATTTGTGTTTGATTTGTTCTAATGTCACGAAAACGACTTTGTCAAAACTTAAAAACACATTCCACACTGCAAATTGTGTGTTTTTTTCAATTCCTAAATGTCTTAACACAAGATGCAAGTGATAATTTAATGATAAAAACTCAAAAATATCAGATTTATAGTTTGGTTTTTTTTCCTCCTTATGAGCTACTCCGAAAACCAGATTTAACCGTCAGGACTTTTAAGACGTGTGGACAATACCATTTAACGTTTTTCTTCTCTTCATATTACGCAGAGAAAAGGGGCTGACGGCTGCAGCTCAAACCTCACCAGGAGAACAGAGAAGTCATTTTCCTGAGAGATATGTGACAGTTCAAAAGAAGCAACCCCACTTTGGACAGAAGAGAGTTTGATGGAAGCAGAGTCTCGGCGAGTCCCTGATGGTCGTTTGACTTCAGAGGGAAAAGTGTAGGTCTAACTGTGCCACTATTGCCCTTTTGTCTGCGTGATCCCTCTGTCGTTCAGGTTTTACTGGTATGAGTGGGTGATATCGACTAAAATAATATACCTAGATATTTGGGGGATTATCCTGATGACAACACTAAAGCAAAAGTACAGCGTGCAGTTTGCGTATCACAGTATTGCTTTACTACAGTGACTCTGAGCTTCACAAGGCTCCTCAGAAAGTACAATTCATACACAATTCAAAGTGTTTTACAGAATAAGAAAGACAGTAAAATCACAACAAATCAAAACATAAATAATCACAACTAATCATCATAAAATTAAAAGACAATTAAAGATGAAAAGTGCAGAGTAAACCCCTTTCAATCACATGCACAGATAAACAGAACCGTTTGAGTCTCGAAAAGGGATTACATGTTACTGCTGTAAAGTATTTTAATACCGTAAATTTCGGACTATAAGCCGCGACTTTTTCCCCCGCGCTTTGAACTCTGCGGCCTATACAACAGTGCGGCTTATTTGTAGAATTTTACTGGATAACAGCCACCGGGGAGCGCTCTCTAGCTCTAAACGTAAAAGTGAGACCAACGTGGGGAAAGATTCTGCTCTGATGAATTCACTAGTTTTGATTCTGAACGGTCATTTTGCGCATCATGGAAAACACACGAAGAAATGGATATGATGCAGTTTTTAAGATAAAGAAGGAAATAGAGCCACTGCACGTGAGCTCGGCATCAGTGAATCCAACTCGGTCGACGTAAAAAGACGACAAAAGGAAATAAAAGCAGACGGCCCGTGTTGGTACGGCTTTATTTTCTAAACCTGCAGGTGTGTTCATCCCGTGTTGATGTCGTGTCGGTGCCAATTTTCAGGCACAGTTTTTAAAAAAGCGTGTCCGTGCACCGTCTTTCTGTGTAAATATCTCGCGTTACAATATGAAAACCTGCGGCTTATATTCAGGTGCGGCTTATATATGTACAAGATTGATTTTCTTTTCAAATTTAGCTGGTGCGGCTTATATTCAGGTGCGCTCTATAGTCCCAAATTTACGGTAATTACTTTCAGTGATGTATGACAAATGTCTGGGTGCTGGGTAAAAAAAAAAAACATCTTTCCCTGGATTAAATGTTCTGTATTTGAAAAATGTACATAAGACTTTGTGTGTGGGCTCCGTGCACTGGACCCACCTGTGCACTATTTACCCTCGGTCACACACTCACCCGTTCACACACACATTTATACACCAGTGTTTGCAGAAATTGGAGGCGATTCGGTTAAGCGTCTTGCCCAAGGACACAACAGCAGCAATCATCTGTGGAAGCCGGAACCGCCCTGCTACCTGTGATCGAAAAAGACGAAATTTAAACCTGTCAACGGGACAAATCGTTGGAGAGTTTACACAGAAGATCTACAGACCTATCACCGTCAAATTGGTAAAAGAGCTGGAAAATATTGGCAAGAAATGAGCAGAGAATAAGAACCACTCGCAGTTTTTGCTATGGATCAGACCTGGACGACCGCGCCCACTGAACTAATCGTGTTTATGTCAAGACTGGGATTCGAACCACCAACCTTTGAAGCAGAGGACGAGCACGTTACCAACTGTGCTACTATCGTCCTATAACACGCTGCATGATCAACACAACTGTATTTTCTCCCAAGACTGCAGCTCGTTTCACTTTAATGGCTTCTTTTTTCACACCAACGTTTATTTTCTTTGCATATTCTTCGCATACCTGACACTTTTAACTGCTCAGTTGCTCATGAAAACAAACTAAACCTCGGTCTGAAAACAGAATCCATTAACATAAATTATCAGAGGACCAGATGAACCTCGCTGGAGCTTTCTGGGAAGTCGAAAACGGTGTTGGCGTCACCATGGTACCCACCGCAAAAAATAAGGATTGCAGAGAGGAGAAAAAAAAAAAATCAGGATTATATGAAGGTACTTACAGAGATTATAACGCTACAACCGCTTCATACATGCTCTCATAAATACACAGATCAAGATAGTTTCCAGCCGCTCTACATTCATTGGAAAGAAATAGGATTGATTAATCAAACAGCTCCCATTAGAGTCTTGCTGTCTGTATTGGCAGGGCTGGTTTCAGTGCAGAACAGGGAGGATGAGGAGAGGAGAGAAGAGGAGAAGAGCGCTCACCCACTCACTATTCACTGTGAGACATGACCAACCAACCAGCCAGGGTCATCTGTACAGAAATCAATCCACTATTCACATGTACAGCCTGCACTCTCTCTTTCCCCCCGGCATAAATACGTCTTCACAATGGCTCCCGTATCTGAATTACTGCCGTGCTTCCTCTAATAGCTCCATTACTGTTCTGCGGAGTGAACTTTGGTTGCAATTTATTCACACAAAAGGAAATATTGGGTTTCAGCAGCAGACCTTGGCACTGTCACCTCTAATAACTGTTCGACCCATTGACAAAGAGCTCAAGGAGGCGAGCTGACTGGCCATAAGCACTTTATCTAGTGTATTCCTGCTGCCACAAGGAAATACACTCAGCTTCCTGTATCTGCAAGATGCTATTTCAGGCAGTTTAAGAATTATCACGTTTTTATTGCATTACTGTCCGCACGACAACTGTGAAATGTTTAGATTCTTTTACCGAGCTCAGAGACAGGAAGCAATTACAGTATCTCCTAAACTGCTCCTCCAGGGTAAAAGTAAGATTGTATTTTGATCTATTATACAGTCACAGATAAGTAGGTGGGTTTTATTAAAAAAGAAAACAGAAAGGCCAATGGGCATAAACTAAATCAAGGTGAATTCACTAAACCGCAGCACGTTTGTTAATTTTTGGGGGGTGCTCTGGGAGTATGGGGTCCGGGGCTCTTTTCTAAGGGCTGTCCGGTCCCTGTATGACCGGAGCAGGGGCTGTGTTCATCGCCGGCAGTAAGTCAGACCTGTTCCCAGTGCATGTTGGACTCCGCCAGGGCTGCCCGTTGTCACCGGTTCTGTTCATTATATTTATGGACAGAATTTCTAGGCGCAGCCAGGGGCCGGAGGGGGCCTGGTTTGGGAACCACAGGATTTCATCTCTGCTGTTTGCAGATGATGTTGTCCTGATGGCTTCTTCGAGCCAGGACCTGCAGCAGGCACTGGGGCGGTTTGCAGCCGAGTGTGAAGCGGCTGGGATGAGAATCAGCTCCTCCAAATCCGAGGCCATGGTTCTCGACCGGAAAAAGGTGGTTTGCTCTCTCCGGGTGGGTGGTGAGTCTCTGCCCCAAGTGGAGGAGTTCAAGTATCTCGGGGTCTTGTTCACGAGTGAGGGAAGGATGGAGCGGGAGATTGACAGGCGGATCGGTGCAGCGTCTGCAGTGATGCGGTCGCTGTATCGGTCCGTTGTGGTAAAGAAGGAGCTGAGCCGGAAGGCGAAGCTCTCGATTTACCGGTCGATCTACGTTCCTACCCTCACCTATGGTCATGAGCTTTGGCTAATGACCGAAAGGACAAGATCGCGGATACAAGCGGCTGAAATGGGCTTCCTCCGCAGAGTGGCCGGGCGCACCCTTAGGGATAGGGTGAGGAGCTCGGTCACACGGGAGGAGCACGGAGTAGAGCCGCTGCTCCTACACGTTGAGAGGAACCAGCTGAGGTGGCTCGGGCATCTGCTCAGGATGCCTCCTGGATGCCTCCCTAGGGAGTTTGGGAGTCCCTGCTCAGAGTGCTGCCCCCGCGACCCGGCTCCGGATAAGCGGAAGAAAATGGATGTTTGGATGGATGGACGTTTGTTAATGTCTCATCGATGCAAATGTGAGACACCAAATGGGCTTTAGTTGTGGTTCTGGTTGGTGTTTCGTCTCAATCTGGGTTTGTGATCAGACTTTCGGCTCTTCTATAGGATCTGAATCTTTTGGATCGGTTCATTTTCAAAGAGTCGTTCAAAACACTGGCTCCTTTAGGCTCAAGACTATTTATTTTTAACTGAAGTCAATGTGAGAACTCGTTTTGTCAACAATCTAATCAGAGACAGAAATGACTAAGACTAAGATCAGTTTAAAATGGTTCAGAGTGAGAGAGAGTGTTTACCCTCTCAAATTATTCATAGTCTAAATAAAACGTTGCACTACAATAATAATAAATAAAAAATAAACTGTTCTGATGTCAGATGTGTCTTTTTTGTGCACAAATCTCTCACTCATGTTGCCTTCTCTGCTTCTGTGTTGATTCTTGTGTTTGTTCAGTGTTAATCAGGATAAAAATGGATCAAATAGATGGAAAAAGATTCAGTTATTTTAAAAAATGAACTGGTTCCACCTGGTCAAAAAAATAAACAAAACAAAACTTCAACAGTTGAACCGTTTTAAACAGAGTTTAGTCATTTCTCTGTGATTAGTTTGAGATAAAATGAAACTAAACCAGGACTAAACCAGGACTAAACCAGGACTAAACCAGGACTAAACCAAGATTAAAACAGGACTAAACCAGGACTAAACCAAGATTAAACCAGGACTAAACCAGGACTAAACCAGGACTAAACCAGGACTAAACAGGACTAAACCAGGACTAAACCAAGATTAAAACAGGACTAAACCAGGACTAAACCAAGATTAAACCAGGACTAAACCAGGACTAAACCAGGACTAAACCAAGATTAAAACAGGACTAAACCAGGACTAAACCGGGACTAAACCAGGATTAAAACAGGACTAAACCAGGACTAAACCAGGACTAAACCAGGACTAAACCAGGACTAAACCAGGACTAAAATAGGACTAAACCATGACTAAAGCAGGACTAAACCAGGACTAAACCAGGAATAAACTGGGATTAAACTAGGACTAAACCGGAACAAAACCAGGACAAAACCAGGACTAAAGCAGGACTAAACCAGGACTAAAACAGGACTAAACCGGGACTAAACCAGGAATAAACTGGGATTAAACCAGGACTAAACCGGGACTAAACCAGGACTAAACCAGGACTAAACCAGGACAAAACTAGGACCAACCCAGGACTAAACCAGGTCTAAACATGGAGAATCAGGCTAAAACTGTTTCTCTTTATCTGTGCATATGACTGAAAGGGGTTTATTCTGCACGTTTCTCCTTCTATGTTAATCTTATGATGATTATTTATGATTATTTATGTTTTGAATAGTTTTATTGTGATTTTATATAATGTCTTTCTTATTCTGTAAAACATTTTGAATTACTTTGTGTACAAATTGTGCTATACAAATAAACTTGCTTTGCCTAAAATAAGTTCTCACATTTGCTTCTCTCATATAAATAAATAAAAGATCCAGTCCTTTGAACGACTCTTTGAAATGAACCGATCCAAAAGATTCGGATCCCATAAACGAGCCGAAAGTCCAATCACTAATAAATAAAAAGCTCCTGAATAAAAGTCCATTGTTGCCATGGCTGCGCACTAACGAGCTCAGAGAATGTGCCAAGTGTCTCCTCAGGGAAGGTACATGACCAAACTTCAGTGATGAGGAAAAAAAACTAAGACTTTTTGACGTTTCTCAAAGGTTTAATTGTCTTTCCAAACGGTGCGTAATCGTAAACCTGTAGCTATTTACTTTTTGGCATTTCATTGAAGAGAGAAAAAATGTGAAACTTTATGGGTGGGGCCTGGACAGGGGTAAAGAGGGAATGGAGAGGGAAAACAGAATGATGTGTGTGCTGTGAATTCGGAGTTGGGTGGGTCTACCGTGTTTGGTGTTTCACATTTCCACAGAAGTCACGGCCCGTGCGTCAAAGCGCTTTCAGGTAAAGTTTTGTGTCTTTAGTCGCAGTTTGGACTTTTACGCATCGCTCGGAGGTGGTTACGCGTGAACATTGTGCGTAATTCTTGAGTTTTTTCCGTGTAAACTTGTGAAAGTAGTGTCAGATTACAGCATCGTTTAAGAGGCGCCCGGGCTGTGCCTCTGTGCGCAAGAATTTTGAAAAAGACGCGCAGTTTGGTCGCTTGGGGAGTGTGAGCGTGAGCTTTTACTTATGTTTTTATGCGTAAATGTCCTGGGTATCACTTTTATGTAACGATTCTCTTATGTGGTTGTGTTCTCCCGCTCTTTTCAAAGTTGTTTTTTGGAGTATGGCCTGGTGAGAGCCCCTAACACCTTTCAAACAAACGCTTCTTTCTAGTCGACGGAAATAGTCCACAGCCATAAAAGCCACGGAAATGTTTTGTGAGCGCTTTAAAACCCCATTTGCTCTCACTTAGGACAGGAGTTATAGGCATGTTACTGTGGTGCGTAACGTGTTCAAGACCTCTGCGTGTGAAGCCAGAAAAGCGCTTGTCTGTGTCGGAATGGCTCGTGCAGTTATTCCTAAATGCCTCTGAGGCTCGTGGGCGAGTAGAGGCTTGTTACGCAGAAGCGGCCCCTCTTTGCATTCCCCCTGTTTTTGAGAGAGCGTTATTTGGGGCGGGCAGCTGTGTGTGTTTCAGAGCTGAAGCCTCGTGCATAGACTCATCTCTGCAGCTGTGTGTTTCAGAGATGAAGCAGCCTGCATAGCTTCATTTATGTAACACACACAGCTGCTGAGATGAAGCCTCGTGCATAGCTTCATCTCTGCAGCTGTGTGTGTGTTTCAGAGATGAAGCCTATGCACGAGGCTTCATCTCTGTAATACACACAGGGATGAAGCCAGAGATGAAGCTGTGCATGGGCTTCATCTCTGCAGCTGTGTGTGTGTTTCAGAGATGAAGCTATGCACGAGGATTCATCTCTGAAACACACACACAGCTGCAGAGATGAAGCTTCGTGCACAGGCTTCATCTCTGCAGCTGTGTGTGTGTGTGTGTTTCAGAGCTGAACCTCGTGCATAGCTTCATCTTTGCAGCCGGACACAGATGAAGCCTCGTGCATGAAGCTTCCTCTCTCCAGCTGTGTCTGTTTCAGAGCTGAAGCCTCATGCAGAGTAGCCTATGTGGAAAATAAACGTTGTGCATCCTTCCTCTTCCTTATCAGTTCCACAATGTTGATGCTGGCTGGAATCGTCGTGCTGCACATAACCACCATCATCCTGCTGCTGGTGGCCACTATTGATAATGTGAGTCTCAAGTTCATCTTCAGCCAATAAACCAGTAAAAATGTACAAATAATGTCAAACTTAAGTCCTTAAACTCCGTCAAACATCGCTCTAGTTCAGTAGTTGACTCATGGCATCGTAAATGTGCTGTAGAATCATTTCAAACCCAGTATTTAGCATGTTTCTGTCCCATGTGCTCCAGTTGTAATAAGTGTCTAATGTGCAGGCCTGGTGGGTCACTGACACGCTCTCCACTGACCTTTGGGGCCGGTGGGTGATGACCAACTCTGTCTGGCACTACACCAATCTGAAAAACTACCCAGAAGGTAATTATTCTAACTATTTCAATGTTGTTCCTCAGTGACAGTTTACCCTTTTGTTTTGACAGCGTGTGCAGAAGTGCGTCAGGTGTAATTATAACTGGTTTCTGGTTTGTAAATAATTTTAAAGTGTTATATTTGCTTTCACAGAGTATCTTCAGACCATCCAGGCCACATCGGTGCTCGCCTGCATCTTTGCTATTCTGGCTTTGTTTGTGTTTGTCGCTCAGCTCTTCACTCTTCCCAAAGGCCAGAGGTTCACCTTCACTGGTATTCTGCAGGCCATCTCCTGTAAGTAATCTGGGGCATGTACCTCAACAAAATGTAGTTGTACTTGTCTTTTATGTAACAACAAAGAAGCGAGATTGGACCTAATATATATGATCATTTAAATCATCATTTTTTAAACTCCACACACCTTCACTAGAATCGTATGGATAATCACAACCCCGAAATTGCCAATCTTTACTGAACTAAAGGTGAAAAAGTAGCTGTTGACTTAAACTACGACATGACATCACAAGGTGGAACTCAGTCACGTGTGAATGAAACAAAACACGGTTCCAGGTAGCGAGGAGGAGGTAACAACACTGTAACATGTCTTAAAGCTCGCACAAGCCAATTTCGCGTAATACAGGATCTTTAAATGCTCACAAACTCACAAAGCGCTCATTTGGTCAGAAACACAATGACATACATGGTTACCAAGGATACTGGGCATTACGCGAGACATTTAAAACGAGACAGACGGACATTGTGATGGAGGGAAGCTGTCGTAGTGAGGAGTAAAAAAGATTATTTATGGCGCTTAGACGGCACATGTGCAGATACAGAGAGCCCCATTGTCGTAAGTGGATATCAATGGAAAACGAGTACGATGAAGCTGTCATTTGTCATAATAATAGCTCAAGCATCTCTGCTCTATATTCCGCTGCGTGGTGAGCCGTAGCCTTGAGTTAAAACTATAATGACTTCTTAGACGCCTGGGTGTGTGTGACAGTATCCTCTTGTCTCCTCAGGCCTGTGCATAATGATAGCAGCCTCGATCTACACGGCTGAATTTCACACCAACGAGACAGAGGGAAGCTACGGCCACTCCTACGTACTGGCCTGGATCTCCTTTGTCTTCACCATTCTCTTAGCCATCACCTACTTTGTCTTACGGAAAAAGAGCGAGTGAATAAAAGGAGGGGCTAAAATTGAATACTTTGGGAAAATTTTTATTTTTTTTTTGTTCAAAATGTGTGTAATGTAATGTTGTCAAGTGTATGAATTGCCATTTGCAGCTATAAAGTAACAGTTATTTAGAAGCAAATTGAGCTGTAACCTACATGAAGGGCTTACGTGACGCGGTTTAAAAGAGGAGAATGAGAGAAAAAACATTGCTGTGATTATAAAAAATAAAAAAAAACATTTGTGGCTGAAATCAGGCCTAAACGATGAAGTCATCCAAACACGTGAACTATGTGATGTTGACTGTAACCATGTAGTGGGCACAAAGGGTGTCCCCTGTGCGTCCAGTAAACACTGAGCAGTGTGTTGGCACAACTACATTCATGCAGTACTTGAACAACCAGGAGAAAAGCCGTTACTTTTAGCGAGTAGTAACTTGTTTTATTCTTATTATTTTACTGAAGTCTAGTGTATTCACGTGTCACATGTAACCATAATATTTGTTTTTATACTGAGTGATTTAACCATGTCTTTTGTGTCTGTATTGGCTGCTATACAGTGTATATAAGCAATAATAGATACAGTGAACTAACAGCAAACAGGGAGGACAATGGTGGTGTGCCAATTTACTGCTATAGACAGTTTTGTGTTATGGAGTTTAAGCCATATCAGCTATAAATTAAACATGCAATGAACAAAGCTTATATTTGTTCTACTTAACTAATGCAAATAAATAAATACATTTCACAAAATTCTTAGTCATTTGTACAGTTTAGCGTCTGTGAATCAAATATTTATTTTGAATCTCACTAGAAAGTATAATTTAAGTTTGTTTTTAGCTACTCAGCCAAAGTACGCTATCTATCCTTCAACAATAAGACGACAAAAACATCAGGCCTTACAACAGACCCAGCCAGAAACAGGAATGTTCCATTATATAAAGAATGGTTCCCAGAGGAAGTCGGTAAAATCAGAGGAGCCTAAATGCCTTGCCCAGACGGTGTAATGCGCTCTTGAACCACTAGATGGAGGAGGTGGTTCTGCTCAGCTGTTAGAAATGGCCTTTGAAAGAAATGAAAGGCATTAATAGTTACGTAGAGAATCAAAGAACAGCTGGTAAATGACATTACATGTGGCTGACCTACCAGAGGTCTGTTTGAAGAGACTTAAGAGACTCTGTGTCTTTTTCCTGACAAGCCATCTGCAAAACATTTACCATTACACAAACTAAAATGAAGGTCAAGATACTATTACACAATCTGTGCAGAGGTCCTTTCATTAATTAAATTATTCAAACAAATGTGCAGAAATTAAGTGGGTGCCATTAATAAACATTCATCACAAATGCATCCGATTTGTACAGGAACACAATTTTGTGAAAGTCAAAGACAAACGGTTAAAAAAAAAGTTGACATTCTTCATCCTGTATGAGGCAGGAGCATCAGGAAATCCTGTACCATGTTTAAGAATGAGAAGAATGATACTCACCACCACTGATTGGAGGAGCAGGAACACGTTTTCAGGCAGGAAGGTCACTGAGGGGAGAAGAAGTTTCATGTTTAATGTTTGTCTTTGCTTCAACTTTCATTTCATGTGGCATATTGCATGTATGCGACTCATGTTTTAAGCACCTTGGCTGTGTGGGTCGAAGGACTCCCATGCATATCGCTCCAGGGTTTGTGCGTGTTCAGGGAGCAGTTTCTGAGGCGGAGGCTACATAGGAAACAGCCAAGGACAACCATTAATGTTGACTGCACTGTACTCCAGCTTGAGCTATCCATTTTAAGTCCTTGTTTTATTTTTAAAAGTGCATTAAAAAAGACAAATTCATAATAAATATCATGTATTTACATTTTTAAGCACCAAACATGACTTACCTCGAGCAACATAAGCAATAACACCCTTGAAATCTCACATTTGGCCACAATGTCCAGAAAAGCCCCTGTAAACATCGATGTCGTTACAATTTAAAATTTATAAACAAAATAGAAAAGCATTAATTAGATTAGAAACATAATATTCAAAAATGAATGGAAGTCTATAAATGATTTGTGCCTCACCAACAGGAGTGCTGGTGCCTGGAAGCTGCAGCCCTCTCTCCTGACAGATCAGCTGCATTTCTGTGAACACTGACAGTGCTCCATCATAGTCACCTGTGAAAATAAAAACAATTACATCCAACTATTGTTAAGGACATTCTTAAATAAAAGATAAAGTACAGGACCCACGTGTGAGTATTTTACAGGTGGCCATTTCTCCCATTGACAAAAGGGCCTCGATGGGCGTCTGTGACTGCAGCTCTGCTGCCCTCTGGAAGTGAACAACAGCCTCTCCTGGTCTGTTCATTTCCTAATAAATCAAAAGTTGATGTTAACAAACTTTGTTCAACAACACACCAATGATTTGCTCTTTAGAGTTTACCTTCAGTGCATTCCCAAGTTCGAGACACAGGCTGGCAGCCATCACAGGCTGATTCATCTCAATGTACACCTGCAAAACATATGTACAGCCACATCACTTCATATTCTCACACGAATGAGGTCATTCCATACACAAACCAGGTCTCAAATCCCGGATATACGGCCTGCTCGCATATTGAAGTATAAAACTTACCTGCCGAACCACATTTTGTTTTAGTATTTGCTTGAAGTACAGATGATGGTTCATGGTACTATTTTTCGTGAATCAAACATCTGGATGAAGGGAAGCGCACCTTAATAGCAAAGCTGTAGCAATTGAGTGCAGCCTGGAGGTGTTCATCAAAACCTGGTGCCTGCAGAGCCCTGTTCTCCTTCTCCGAAGTGAGGAAGAGGCGGGCGGCATCTGTTAGCGCTAGAGCCTCTCCGGGTGCATTAAACAGAGTCTGCTCACACCTGCAGGCAACACATTCACAAATGGAGCAGCAGGTCCAAATGCTGTTCTATTATGTGACAGGATTATAGACATCATAATGACAAATGAATAGTTTTGGAACATGTTCCTATTAAGCCGCTGTGTGTGTAACAAACTGATGTGTCACCGAACATCTGTCAAACCGTGACATATGGGCCCATTTATAACTTGTTCAGGTTCTATGTTTTACCAAAAAGGTAGAGAGTGCAGAATACAAACTACTAGGAATTAAAAAATACAACAAAGTGTTGCATAATAATGAAGCATTATTTGCTGCTGATCTGCAGGGATTTGTAAACCTCAAAATTGTTACCCATTTGAATCACTATGGAACGTATGAATTTGCTTGACAGGTAACAGTAGTTTCAAAAACGTCTACTATAATGATATGTTGTTTTTGAGTATTAGAAACAGAACTTTTTCTTTTTCTCAAGAAGTTTGTTGTTGCACCCTTTTCACTGCATTGCCGTCTGCATTGGGCATAGAGTACTCAATATTATTTATTTCGTATAATGCCAAATCACTTACCGAGCCATGGCCAGGTTGCAGAAGGCAGCATACTGCAAACAGTCCTGCTGCTTCAGCTCCTTAGCCAACTGACCTAAAACACCAGAGACACACAATAACAGGGTGTACAAGTTAAAAGAACAAAATAAAATGAAAATATTTATTACTGAGAAGTAACCATTCTTACCAAACTGCTCACTTGCTTCAGCAACATTGGGTTTACGAAGAAAACGTCTGCAAATGCAAACATACAACTGATTAAATACAGTTCATAAGTGGGCATAGTGAGGATCGCTAAATGTTGCTAAGTGTTTGGGGTAGAAAGAATAGTTCCTTATGTGAGCAGAAAACTCCATGTTCCTTAATGAGAAAAGCAGTTTGTTCCTTATATCAGAGAATTGGTCTGGTTTGAATTTAGAAAAAGCATTGAGTCTGGCGAATCTCAGTGAATATCCTGTTTATCATGAGCCAATTTAAAGCTCATTTAAAAGCTGCACTGCAGTTCTCACATGACAAATCAAAAGCATCATTTTAGTCATTTCCTAATATGGCTCATCTTCATTTAAATAGAACAAACACAGCAGTGACCCTTAAACCCTCAGTGTTTGTGGAGCGTAATAAGAGGAAAACTATGGAGCAGGGGGCACAATTTGAAAAAAAAAAAAAGGGGTCAAGAATTTTAAAAGGTGAACTATTTTTATTATGTACTATTATGTGTTAATCATGCACTATATCTATACATGTACATACAAATATACACATACAAATCTATACACATATTTATACACAGGGCTGTCTCAATATTTATCTATGATTAAAATAATCAATAAAAGCCTGCCAGATCGTATAAAAAAGCTCTTGTTTGTTTCCAAGATACAATTTTTAATACAGATGACATTTAATCATTAAATGTTTTGATTGATCCTCCCGCTGTGAACAGAGCAGTGGGATTAGCTTAGCCTCTGAAAGCTAACGAGCCGCAGAACAGCCTTAAATCTCATCTACAGCTGAAAACTAACATCACTACAGCTGTCACAAACATTATGCAGAAAAATGAATGTCTTACTTTTTCAATTTATTCGACACAGCGCGATATCTTGCCAGAAAATCGCCCTCTGCAGCCATGATTCACAGTAAATAAACCAAACCAGGAAGTAGATTTGATTAAAGCGCTGTCATTGGTCAGTCGAACAGAGAGCGTGACAGCGTGCGTTCCCATTGGTCAATGTCCAGCGTATTTATAAATAGTATAATTTTAGATTAAAAAATACAAATAGAATAAAATAAAACAGCATAGCATAGCACGTTTAGAGTTTATTAATTTAGCATAGTACACATAAAACAATGCTATTTCTTGTTCTTGTTATGTTTATTTACAGGTTTGCGGGTGGATTTAAAAAAATAAATAAAGCAAATTTAAAACAACAAATGAATATTACTCAAATGGGATTAAGACGTATTGCATTTCTTCCAAGTTTTGAGTGTGGGCAGTGGCATCAGAAGTTTTCATAGACACCCTCAAATATTCCCTCTTCTGGGTTTTGAGGAGCATCTCTTACCTGTAAATAAAACACTGCAGTAAAACCATGTTCTTAAGAATATGATGCACTTGTTGCACTCTTGGCTTTGTTACTTACTGTTTTTTGAGCTTCTCTTTTCTTGGGTGTTTGGGCTTTTGTTTGGTCTCTGTGTCCATCAGCAGAAGCAGGAGCAGAGTGTTCCAGCACATCATAAACAGAGGTTTGACGAGTCCCTAGACTCTGAAAAGAATTTGTTTCCAGGTTATGAACATTACGACTTAGGCAGTGGTGGAACATGACAAAGTAAAAGTAGTAAAGTATTATCCTACTTAAGTAAAACATGTAGAAATCTGTACTTTTGTTAATTTTACAATGGACACATTTGAGAGCAGTATTTGTACTTTCTACTCTACTACATTTTTTTTAACAGGCCTGAAAAGTAAAAGTATTTTTTATTATAGTGTGAGACCTGCTAAAAAAGCTGAGGATTTATTTTTAACATGTTCATAATATGAGCAAACAAAAATATACAAATAAAAACAGCTAGGAAAAAACAATCTATTCAATCGTTTCTGTTGAAAAAAAATGTTAAAATCTAAAACATTAAATCTCAAAATCTGTGCAAAATACTTACTCTTTACATACGTTTTAAAAAGGTACTTTAATACTTCCCCTTAAGTAGATTCTCTCATGAGATACTTTACTTTTGCTCCATTCCCTGTACTTTCCCTTAAGTTACAAAACAGAGTACTTCTCCCATCACTGTGGACGTACGTTATAAAATACTCACAGCGTAAACAGACGCAGACTGGGCTGGTTCAGTATTTGCAGTGTCCCTTCTCTCCTTTTGTCTTTCATTATTACCTTCGTTATTCTGGGTTTTGCAGCATTCCTTTAAAAACTACACAGAGCATGATTTCACTACAATAACTTTGACTTTAGATGTATGTATTGTGGAAGTTAATCATAACAAACGTGAGAGATAAAAAAGCCACATTTCTTGATGCAACTGGAGAAACTCAGTCTTACCCAATTTCCTCTGAAGACATAGACGGACCCGGCCACACTGAAAACCAGCAGCAGGCTCATGATCACAGAAGCTACGATGATGTCTGTGTAGTCCCCCACCTCTTTATAACCACTGTCTGTAACACAAACAGCCACGTTTTCAGCAGCATCACGGCTTCTTCCACCTGCTCTCCACCTCAACACCACCCTCCAGTGTTTACTTTACATTTTTGTACAGGTTTAGGAGCAAAACAAACTTGAAATGTGCAAGAAGTAGGTTATATGATGAGCAAAAAACACTTCAGGATGAAAAAAAAAAAAGTGTATTGGTTGAGTTCATGAGACAAATTATAAAAATGAGGATGTTGGAGGTCAGGTCAGAATAAAAGAGCTGGACAGTGACCACCTGCTCCAGTACAATAAGTCAAATTTCTATTTATTTTCCCATAGATTTGAAAGTTCATGGTGCAAAATGCTGTAATAACTTAGCAGTTTATAAAGATTCATAATCAGATTTTAAGTACAATTATAGATCTTGTGGTCATTAGTCACCACACACCTGATAATGCCTGAGAAAACTTTCAAACTTTATTTTTTTATTATTATTATTATTTTTTTTGTTTGGAAAGTGTATGGGAAAAAATGCATGAGAAATGTACCTCCAGAACCGGAGCAGATGGTCCATTATTCTGACCTCCAGCTCATTTTTTATTATTATTATTCATATTTTTTATTGCATTTTAGCATTTTACAGCCC
Organism: Periophthalmus magnuspinnatus; assembly: GCF_009829125.3. Classification (NCBI taxonomy): domain Eukaryota; kingdom Metazoa; phylum Chordata; class Actinopteri; order Gobiiformes; family Gobiidae; genus Periophthalmus; species Periophthalmus magnuspinnatus. The sequence goes on along the minus strand of NC_047126.1, from coordinate 3,806,765 downwards.
TCCCACTCCCTCTCATGCAAATGGGCAATGAGTAAGCACAGGAACAGAAAAAAGTATATAAACATACACATATACATCCCTATATATGCATACATACACACATAAGTAAAAAAAATAATAATAAAAATAAATAAATAATAATAATATAATAACAATAATAACAACAACAACAACAACAACAACAACAACAACAATAATAATAATAATAATAATAATAATAATAATAATAATAATAATAATAATAATAATAATAATAATAATAATAATAATAATAATAATAATAATAATAATAATAATAATGGTCGTAGTTAAGTATGATAAGCAGTGGTAATATTAATGGAAAACGGATACAGAAGTTGACCAGAAAACAAAACAAATAAAAAAAATTAAAGCTAATAAACTGAATAATGACAGAAAAGTTAAATATTGACTCACCTCTTACCCTCAGAAACCAATAGGCCTGGGCACTTTCATACTGACAGTGATAATTCCCAGAGATATTCACGTTTTCAACAGGAAAATCATGTTTAATTCCACTGCCTTCGATTATAAAGAGATACTTTATGTAGATGAGTTTTTGAAGAGGGTCATAACACCTCAGGAAGTTGTCGTTTGTTGTTAGATTGTTTGGTTTCTTCAACACAGACGACACCGTGACACTTTGTCCTCTCAGAGCCACACACACACGGTTTAGTATGCGGAGTTCTGCAAAAGTCAAATAGTACATTAAAACATTTCAAATCCTTTACAGCTGCCACTAAAGTTCTAATCTTATCTCACCCATTTTTTGTCCACTCGTAGAAGAAAATAAAAACAAAGTCCAAGTTAACAAGATTAAATAACCAAACGTGGGCCCTTTGGAGAGACAAGCCATGGTTTTTCCGTGATCACACATGGATCTTTTCTAGTTCATGTGCGAAGTAGAGTTTCCTCTTTGAGGCGAAAATACTTCCTCAAATGTTACTTTTGTTTGACTAAAGCCGAGCCCAGGTCTTGGGTAAGAGAGACAGGGTTTAAAGAGTTTGTGTAAAGCTCATGTTAAAGGCAGAGGAGAGGCCAACATGACAAAATACACATGATTATTGGGCTTTTTTTTTAGCAACTTTACTAATAAAATGTGCTAAAGTTAAACCAAATCCACAGTTTTAATGGTTAAGTTGTTAAATATTATAAAGTTCAGTGTAAATTCTATCGTAGGAAACACTCATCCTGTTATTTTCTTCCTCTGTGAGAATCTGACACCTTTAAACTTTTGACTCTGTGTAAAACGAGCTGCAGTCTCGTTGTGTCCACAGTGGGGGGCGCTATAGAGGCACCTGAGTTCAAAGCAAAACTCCTGATGTGAGAAAGAAAGTGAAGAATCTGCATGAAGGTGACAAACGAGCGTGATAATGTGAGCCAGACGTGGACAGTCTGAGGTCCAGGGACGGCTCTCTATCACTCTGCCTCCCCCTCACTCTCTCCCTCCTTCTCTCTCTCCCTCCTTCTCTCTCTTCCCCTTTCTCCCTCCCTTTCCCTCTCTCCCACCCTCCTTCTCCCTCCTGTCCCTCTCCTCCTCTCCCTTCCTCTCTGTCTCTTTCTTCCCCCTTTCTCCCTCCTTTTCCCTCTTTCTTCCTCCCTCCTTCTCCCTCCTGTCTCTCATCCTCTCTCTGTCTCTTTCTTCCCCCTTTCTAGCTCCCTTTCCCTCTTTCTTCCTCCTTTCTAGCTCCCTTTCCCTCTTTCTTCCTCCTTTCTCCCTCCCTTTCCCTCTCTCCCTCCCTCCTTCTCTCCCTCTCTGTCTCCCCCTCTCCCTTTCTCTCTCCGTCTCTCGCTCCCTCTGTCTCTCTCTTCCCCCTCTCTCTCCCTCCCTCTCTTTAGCCTTCCTTTTATCTCCCTCCCTCCTTCTCCTCTCTCTCTTCTTCTCTCCCTCTGTCTCTCGCTTACCCCTCGCCCTCCCTTTCTCCATTTCCTCCTCTCTCTCCCCCTCTTTCCCTTCCGTTCTCTCTCTTCCTCTCTCTGTCCCTCCTTCTCTCTCTCCGTTCCTCGCTCTCCCCCTTTCTCTCTCCCTCCCTTACTTCTGCTTTCTCCCCCCTCTCCCTCAAGAAGCAGATGTTAAAGTGCATTTGTCTTCCCAATTTTTCTCGTCCTGCTCCTCCTTTTCCTCCTTGTCCTCCTCCTTCACCTCATCCTCCTGCTCTTCTTCCTCCTCTTCTTCCCCCTCCTCCTCCTCCCTCTCTTTTCCAGTCTTTATCTCATTTGTTCGTTAAAGTCCAGGTCTGACTTCAGCTGCACAAAAATCACAGCTGGAAAAAACATGTGTGATCCAGAAACGACGTAACGATCCACGTCCCACAAAGTCATCAGTGAGTTACACAACACAGAAATATAACACAACAGAGAAATATAACACAACAGAGAAATATAACACAACAGAGAAATGATACACAACAGAGAAATATAACACAACAGAGAAATATAACACAACACAGAGAAATATAACACAACACACAGAAATATAACACAACACAGAAATGATACACAACACAGAAATATAACACAACACACAGAAATATAACACAACAGAGAAATATAACACAACACAGAGAAATATAACACAACACACAGAAATATAACACAACAGAGAAATGATACACAACACAGAGAAATATAACACAACACAGAGAAATATAACACAACAGAGAAATGATACACAACACAGAGAAATATAACACAACACAGAGAAATATAACACAACACACAGAAATATAACACAACACACAGAAATATAACACAACACAGAGAAATGATACACAACACAGAAATGATACACAACAGAGAAATGATACACAACAGAGAAATGATACACAGCACAGAGAAATATAACACAACACAGAGAAATGATACACACAATGAAATATAACACACAGATACACACTGACACACACTGACACACACTGACACACACTGACACACACTGACACACACTGACACACACTGATATATGACATCATCACAACAGAGACGACAGAAACCACAGGAGGAACTTCAGGAATCTAAATAAAACACAAACATCACAAAACTGTTCTCAATTTTTTTTTTAAATTTGAGATCACGTTACATAATTTCTTTGTTTTTTCTGCTCTGGGCCACAGAAATATCTTTTTTGAAGGAAAATATAAACGAATTTGTACAAACTGGTTCATGAATATGCTCCAGATTCATTATTACCAAAGGAAATTACATAATAATCAAATAATAAAACAAGTTTATCTTTTATTGTTGGGTTTTTATTTGACTTAATGTGAGGACAACATTGTAAATACAGAATTATTTTAATGTTTTGCCTGGTAAATAAATAAATAAATAAACAAATAAGTAAATAAGTACAAAATAAATAAGTAAATAAATAAATAAATAAATAAGTAAATAAGTACAAAATAAATAAATAAATAAATAAACAAATAAGTAAATAAGTACAAAATAAATAAGTAAATAAATAAATAAATAAGTAAATAAAAAAATAAAAAAATAAGTAAATAAGTACAAAATAAATAAATAAATAAATAAATAAACAAATAAGTAAATAAGTACAAAATAAATAAGTAAATAAATAAATAAATAAGTAAATAAATAAACAAATAAGTAAATAAGTACAAAATAAATAAATAAGTAAATAAATAAATAAATAAGTAAATAAATAAGTAAATAAATAAGTAAATAAGTACAAAATAAATAAGTAAATAAATAAATAAATAAATAAGTAAATAAGTACAAAATAAATAAGTAAATAAATAAATAAGTAAATAAATAAATAAATAAACAAATAAGTAAATAAGTACAAAATAAATAAGTAAGTAAATAAATAAATAAGTCAGTAAATAAATAAATAAATCTAGTTTAATAAGCTGAATCCACTCCTGCCACTTCATAGAGTCTAAAGCTCCTGCAGTTCCCAGCATGCACCTCCAAATCCCAAGAATTCCCAGCTCATTTTGAGATTCCAGAATATCACATCCTAATCCCTAAATCCTAATCCCAGATGTGAATCATGAAGCATCTACAGAGTGAACTCAGAGAAGTTGGACCTGGTCATTTCTAAGATTTCACTGTTTTCCAGCACAAAAAAAAATCAAATCATGTTTAGGATATTGATTTTATTTGTCCCTCTGGAATGTTGTGATGTTGTGAAACTCAGTGATACCTGTGTCCCGGGACGAGGGGACGCGCAAAGGGGGATGCGCCATACCCAGAGTCCAAGAGGCGTGACGCACATCTGGCACGGTTCGTCTCGGCTCGTCTCGGCTCTTCAGACTCTCTCTCTCCACTCGGGCTGATTCCACGGGAGCCACAGGACTTATACATATATATTTTTCCATACTTACTTTAAATGTAAGTTCCAGCCTGTGAGGAAGCTCAGGGAAGAGGAAGAAAAGGCGCAAAACAGCGGCACAGGGACAGTGCGCACAAACAGCTCCGACATCAGAGAAAGATCTCCCACTGAGACCTGGACCTCCTCATCCTCCAGACCTCCTCATCCTCCAGACCTCCTCATCTTCATCCTTCAGACTGTGAGTGTTTTGTGTTTGCGCTTTTCTCTCACGCTCCTCACGCAGTTCTTGTGAAAGACGCAAAACAAAACAGCGCAAATGAAGCTGCTGCTGCTTCTCCCTCCGCAGAGACGTTTCTGATGTTTCTGTGACTGTCTGAGGTTGATTGTTTCTTTAGCTGAAAAAAGTTCTGTTGTTTTTTTTTTACAGCAGCTTTTTCGGAAACTTCAGATTTACACGACGTGACCCGTGACGCAATGACGCAACAGACACGAGACCTGACGTTTAGGGATTTGGCCTCATTCACACTTGTTTATTATTTGTTTATTTGTTCGTTCTTTCGTTCTTTCCTTCGTTCCTTCCTACCTTTCTTTTCTTCCTTCCTTCCTTTCTTTCCCCTTTCCTTTCCTTCCTTCCTTCCATTTTTCTTTTTCTTCCCCCCTTTCCTTTCCTCATTCCTTCCTTTCGTTCTTTCCCTCCTTTTCTTTCCTTCCTCCCTTCCTTTCCTTCCTTCCTTAATCCCTTCCTTTCTTTCTTCCCCCCTCGTTCCCTCCTTTCCTTCATTCCCATCTATCTATCTATCTATCTATCTATCTATCTATCTATCTATCTATCTATCTATCTATCTATTTATCTATCTATTCATTTATTTATCTATTCATTTATCTATTTATTTATTTATCTATCTATTCATTTATTTATCTATTTATTTATTCATCTATTCATTTATTTATCTATTTATTTATCTGTCTATTTATCTATCTATTCATTTATCTATCTATCTATCTATCTATCTATCTATCTATCTATCTATCTATCTATCTATCTATCTATCAGGGGCCATGTACAAATTCATAAATCTAAGAAAAGACGATTTGTTCCAGATTTCTCTCCTTCTCTTTTCCATCTGCACTTGACTTTATAAAAACATGAAATAAATAAAGTTTGTTGTTGTTTTGTGTCGTTCTGGAGTCAGGGGCTGCAGGTGTAAATGTTTATTACTTTAAATAAATATTAAAAACAGATTTATTGTCTAAACCAGGAACAAAAGACGAGTAAGAGAAAGTAAACTCAGTGGAATGTAATGAAGTAAAAGTAGTAAAGTTCTGTACTTCAGTAAGAATTTTATGTATTTGTACTTTTTGTGGATCATTTTTTACATTTACCTCAAAATCTGCACGAAATACTTTTACTTTTTAGTCTTTAAGTACATTTTAAAACAGATACTTTAATACTTTTACTTGAATAGACTTTTTCATGTGATACTCAAGTAAAAGTAAAAGTTTTTTGTTTGTTTGTTTTTTTCTTTGCTCTGGTATCTGTACTTTTACTTAAGTGACAAACCTGAGTAAACTGTAAATCCTGCTTCAGTCGCTCATATAAGTACTAAGACACTTCAGTATTTGCTTGTTTCATTACTGCTTAAACTACTGCTGTGGTTAGAACTACTACTAGTACTACTACAACAACTACAACTGGATTTACCACAAAAACACAACCTAAAGTCCTTTAAAAGTCCTGTATGTGTGAAAGTCAAAGAAACAAAGTCAGAAGAGTTTAATGGATCCACAGGTAAAACGAACAAGAAGAAACAGACTGAGGAAAGAATAAGATGAACGTCCTGAGATGTGTGTGTGTGTGTGTGTGTGTGTGCGTGTGCGTGTTTGGGTTTGTGTGTTAAACATGTGTGAATGAAACAAAACACAACTCCAGGTCTGTTTGTGACGAAGAAACATAAAAACGTAGATCAGAAAATGGCGTAAAATGAGGCGTTTAATGAACTTGAGTGAAGGTAAACTGTCAGAATAAGCACAAAAGTAAAAATATGCATTGTTTTTGAGTTATACTAACACTTTTACTCCATCTGTTGTGTTTTTTTCTCAAAGGGGGAGTGTCTGAAACTCGCCATGGCTCCACTCGCTCTGTTATTGATGCTGATGTTGGTTTCCACGGCAACAGGGGCCCGTTCAGGCGGCGAGGAGAATGAACTGGATTATGGGTACTGGAACTACAGAGAGGGAGGTAAATCAGCTCCTGTCAGCGTTCGCTCTGAGCCGTGCGGAGACGCCGAGGCTCGTAAATCTGCCGCTGGTGAAATGTTTGAAGTTTTGGATTTAAAGGAATATTTTATAGAGGTGATAACGGCACGGAGAACTTCACCGGGGTTAGGAAGGAGACCGGCGAGACAAACCAGGTCTCCAAGTCATTACAGCCACAGACGGATATGTTTAAATGGACGTGGTTAACCTGCTCGCCGCCGCCGCCGCGTTACAGACAGGAAGTGATCACGAGCGCGCGTCGGGATCATCGACTCATATTCACTTTACACTGAGAAATAGTCTCTCTCTGTCACTGCTGCTGTCAGACTCGTCTTTTTAAAATGTTCATTAACCCGCTCTACATGACCTGAAGTAGACCTGAAGTGGACCTAAAGTAGACCTGAAGTAGACCTGAAGTAGACCTGAAGTAGACCTGAAGTGGACCTGAAGTAGACCTGAAGTGGACCTAAAGTAGACCTGAAGTAGGCCTAAAGTAGACCTGAAGTGGACCTAAAGCAGATGTAAAGTAGACCTGAAGTAGACCTGAAGTGGACCTAAAGTAGACCTGAAGTAGACCTGAAGTGGACCTAAAGTAGACCTGAAGTAGGCCTAAAGTAGACCTGAAGTGGACCTAAAGCAGATGTAAAGTAGACCTGAAGTAGACCTGAAGTGGACCTAAAGTAGACCTGAAGTAGACCTGAAGTGGACCTAAAGTAGACCTGAAGTAGACCTGAAGTAGACCTGAAGTGGACCTAAAGTAGACCTGAAGTAGGCCTAAAGTAGACCTGAAGTGGACCTAAAGCAGATGTAAAGTAGACCTGAAGTAGACCTGAAGTGGACCTAAAGTAGACCTGAAGTAGACCTGAAGTGGACCTGAAGTGGACCTGAAGTAGGCCTGAAGTAGGCCTAAAGTAGACCTGAAGTAGGCCTGAAGTAGGCCTAAAGTAGACCTGAAGTGGACCTAAAGCAGATGTAAAGTAGACCTGAAGTAGACCTAAAGTAGACCTGAAGTGGACCTAAAGCAGATGTAAAGTAGACCTGAAGTAGACCTAAAGTAGACCTGAAGTGGACCTAAAGCAGATGTAAAGTAGACCTGAAGTAGACCTCAAGCAGACCTGAAGTAGACCTGATAAAGCAGACCTAAAGCAGACCTGAAGTGGATCTAAAGTAGACCTGAAGTAGACCTGAAGTAGACCTGAAGCCTGTTTGCACGAGTTTGTGTTTTTATTTTGCCATTCTGTCCGTAAGTCAAGATATGAACATTAATAACAGACAAATCAGGCGTCCTCTTTGTTAGTGTTAGCAACAGGTTTGATTGACAGCGTTGCTAAGCGCCCTATCCGTGCTAAACCAGTGGTGTGGGCGGGACAGGGCGTTACCTTCAACAGCCTGGCTCTGGATTGGCTCTTTGGTTGATCCTCATGGTCAGAACTCGGCCGTGGGTGACGTCGCGCTCTCTTGTTTACACAGTCGACGATTACAACACACTTTTCTAATTTGCAGGTCCATGACACGGGGCAGGGAGGTTTGCGGTTTGTGAAATGAGACCCTGATGTTCGTTTGTGTTCGCAGCTGATCATGTGAACGTGGCCACAGTCCGCAGTGTGACCCGAGTGTTGGACGCGTGGGGAAAACGCATTTTCAACGAGATCAAAACTTTACTCCACTCTCAGCCCAGTGCGCTTCTCCCGGACTACTCCAGGTACGACCACAGTGGGACAAAACTGTGCACACAAGCTGAAAACCATCAAATTTTCCCATGTTTTTAAGTTTTAGTGGGATGAAAATGGAGATAATCACTGGCAGACCTGTCACGAAAGCACATTTTGAAGCTTGATTTATTGCTACAGAGAAATATTAAAATAAACAAAACTATTTTAAGTCACTGATTCGGATTTAAATAATTCCAGATAACCCCAGTGAACCATTTTAAATAAACAGTTTCATTAAAAAGACATGTGCTGCAACAAATAAACAGCAGAAAGTACCAAAAATTAACCATAAAAGGGACTTATTCACCCCCTCCACAGCTTAAATCTTATCGTTTTAACAAAAATACACAAAATCTCCTCATTTTGGCAAAGAAAAAGTACTCACTATAAATACTGAAACCCAAATTTACAGCGCGACAATGACAGAAGAAATATTAAACGAAGTAAATCACAGTTGGGAGCTGGATTGTGCAGTTTATTTATTATAAAAAGGTCAAAATCTCATGTCTCATCTCGTCTTGTCTTGTAAAAACTGTATTTTGTCCCACCCCTGTACTTACTCTCCGACTGGATTAAAACCTACTGTTGCATTTTTAGACCTACAACGACTACTGCAGTGAAAATACTTCCTGATTTAGTGGAAATCACAAGACGAGTGTCAGTTCTACTTGTAGACTGAAAGTATTGGGACATCTTTAGCATTTTTTTTTAATGCTGACACTATTTCCATTTAAGCTTTTGTTGAATTTGTATTTAGAACTTTGTAATAGACAACTTCAAGTCCTGATCATATTGCTCCAAAATATAAAGATTGTACAAGGATGAAAAGCAGAACTGACACATTTTACCAGTTTTTTTCCCCATTTGACCTGTTTAGTCACATTATTATCTCTTTATGAAACGTTAGCCCTGTTTTTGAGCTACAACGAGCTAATTTTAACATTACATACGCAAAAAAGACATGTAAACTATGCACTTTGATTTATCTAGTTTAAATAAATAAAAACTTGATGGTCACAGTCTTATTTAAATTGCTTTTCTTTATATTTTTATAAAGGTTTTACTCATGAGATACTAAAAGCTGCACTTCCCCTCTTCGTCCTGCAGGGTGCGCCCTCTGTCTGAGTCTGTCAACGACCTGTTCAGGGAAGTGTCGCTGCTGCATCGGCGCATCACGGAGCTCACCCATCGCTTAGCAACCCTGGATCCGTTCCTCCGTCACCATGGTTACCGCGGCGAGGGGGAGGAGGGGGCGGAGGGGGGCGGGGGGGGCTCGCCGGCCCTGACGCGGCCCGGTACGCCCAGGGGCACCCGGGTCCTGCGCAGGAGACGAGTCAAGATCTTTAACAGCGGAGGAGCCCACGTGTTTGAGCCCGACACGTGAACTTCAGCTCACTGTTCTCCTGCAGAGACGGCAGACCTGAAGCAGACCTGAAGCAGACCTGAAGCAGACCTAAAGCAGACCTGAAGCAGACCTAAACCAGACCTGAAGCAGACCTGAAGCAGACCTGAAGCAGAACTAAAGCTGACATGAAGCAGACTTAAAGCAGACCTGAAGAAGACCTGAAGCAGACCTAAACCAGACCTGAAGCAGACCTAAACCAGACCTAAAGCAGACCTAAAGCAGACCTGAAGCAGACCTAAACCAGACCTAAAGCAGACCTAAAGCTGACCCGAAGCAGACCTAAAGCTGACCCGAAGCAGACCTAAAGCAGACATGAAACAGACCTGAAGCAGAACTAAAGCTGACCTAAAGCAGACCTAAACCAGACCTGAAGCAGACCTGAAGCAGACCTGAAGCAGAACTAAAGCTGACCTGAAGCAGACCTAAAACAGACCTAAACCAGACCGAAAGCAGACCTGAAACAGACTTAAAGTAGACATGAAGATGACCTGAAGCAGACTTAAAGCTGACCTGAAGCAGACCTAAAACAGACTTAAAGCAGACCTGAAGCAGACTTAAAGCTGACCTGAAGCAGACCTAAAACAGACTTAAAGCAGACCTGAAGCAGACTTAAAGCTGACCTGAAGCAGACCTAAAACAGACCTGAAGCTTATTTCCATGTGCTAATAAACGCTTGACACATATTTTGTGTTTTCTTTTCTTTTCTCTCCTTCAGGAAACACAGAACCTGGAGTAAAATCTCTGCAGCCATGTTTGATCACGAGCTCCGCCTCCTTTTAGGATAAAACAACATTGGAAGACGATCAGAGCAGACAAACTGAGAGAGTCAGACTAATTAATAAGACAGTCTAATTAATTAACACCCCTGAACGCTCATTATAAGACCAAACCCGAGAGCAGCTGCCCGGTTCCTTTACGATAAGAGCTTTTTTTCCCCCCATCTAAATCACGGCAGCAGGTTGTGCGTTCTCCGCTCGGGTTTGGACTCTACTACACAAACTCACTGGGGTTTGCTCTTTAGTTTTGGCTCGACTCCAGGCGGGAGCGGCCCAGCAGGGGGGTCTATTGTCTGCAAACATAATTACAGTTTGTTTGCTTATGGTCACGGCGCATGTGCAGCATTGTGTGGGCAATAATATCCAAGTTCATGCCTTCATTAAAAGTTTGCCAAGTGTTTCTACAGCAACCGGTTTCTGTGCTGTACGCGAGCCAGCAGCAGCAGCAGCGGCGGCGGCGGCGCTCGGTTCACGTATGGCGACACGGGCTCTGTTTTTGCTCTGTTTTTACATCACACACCTCTTCGTTTCGCATGTGCCGCCGTCAGCCTATAAGCTTCCATTTCCATAGTGTGAACTGTGCAATCAAACGCATCTCCATCCTCTCCATCCTCTCCATCCTCTCCATCCTCTCCACCCCTCGCTGCTACACGTGGGCGGTAAGCTCTGGGTGTACTTTCCATTTTAGTATTGTATTGTCAAAGCGCTGTTGCGTCCAATCCAGTTATGATGCTGTGGGAATATTGTATAAATCTTCCTTCTCTGTCTCTCGCAGCTCGCCCTCCCCTTCTCCTTCTATGGAAAAAAGAGCCAGTTGCTAGGTAACTATTAATTGTCAAGAAGTAGTTACATGTGTTGCAATGCATCCCGAGCTTGTTGGGTCGGCGCCAGGACTAAATAAGTAGGCAAAGTGTCTACGAAACACGGATATTACAAGTGTGGAGATGCGTATAGAGTTGAGTACGTTTGGAGGTTTCTTTAAATAACTCCTGTTGCTGGACAGGGCGTTCGGAGGAGTAAAGAGGAGTGAGGGGGAGTTTGGAGGCGCTTTGATCTCGGCTGCTCGGTTTGCATCAGTTCTCCAGTTTCAGAGCGTTTTTCATGACTCTTTCCCCCGTTTTTTGTTTCTTCTATAGTCGTTAAAGGTCCAATGTTACGCAAAACGGACTGTGATGTGTGATTTTTTATGTCATGATATAATATTACGTCCTCAAAAACAGACCTGGAGTTGTGTTTTGTTTCATTCTGACATGTCTGTGTGCATCTCCAAACCTCAAAACGCTCTGTTCCACCTCGTGATGTCATAAAGTGGTAGTTTAACAGCTCCTTTTACCTTTTGTTTAGACGAGATTGACATTTCCGAGCACTTCCTGTATCGCCGCATGACATCGCAAGGTGGAATGGACCGTTTTCCGTTTGAGAGAAGAAGAACTCAGCCTAAATATGCAGCGTTTGTGCGTTAAAACCTGTGCGAATGCAACAAAACGCAACTCCGGGTCTGTTTGTGACGAGGAAACGACGTTATAACAGATCATAAAACGGCGTAACACGGGCCCTTTAATCAGTTTGTCCAACATGGTGGATAACGTCAACCTCACATGCACATCTTGTTTACGAAGGCACAAACAAAAGCCCTAATGAAGACGCTCGGCTCTGTCCATTATCTTTAATAAGGCCAAATATTACAGCCCATGCATGACGCACTGAGCGAGAGAGGAGCCGCGATGTACAAAACAACACAAACGCAAAACCAGCCCAAGTGACATTTGATCTTTTTTATTAATACTTAACACTTTTATTCCAAAGAGACAGAAGAATAATATTTCTCAGTACTTATTTTCACATTGACTGCGTGTAATCTCTTTTAAATATTACTAAATATTCAGTCAAATTTGAAATACTCCCTTCACACAATTAATCTCTTCATACAAAAATGTGAGGGTGAACTAGAGTTTTTATCGTATTTACATTTTTCACAATCTGTACAGCTCAGGGACAAAAAGAATCAATCTTCTCTGGCAAAACAGAAAAAACAGATTGAGTCAAAGAGGAGAAAGAGAGTCATAGTAGAAACGATAATCTATTGTGCTTTTCTTGTTGTGTAATAATTGATAATAATTTTACAACGTCCAAAAGCAAATGAATCACAGGAGCCTCAGATCGTCGTGTTCGCGTACGTCTGCGGGGAAGCGACCCCACAAACGTCGGCCTCGGAAGGAACTCAACAAAATGTAACAGTTAAACCAAATCTCTCCAAATAGAAGGTCGTTTTTTGTACATTTTATCAAAACTCTACGTGAGGTATGTACAGAGCTTTTTAGCACGTGTAGCCTACGAGAAACAGTTGTCTTGCGCACTGTCCGTCATTCAAATGAGCACACAGAGGTAATCAAGCGTATGTATCCAGGCACATACAACAACAGGGAAAAAATAGAAAGTAGATGAAATGAAAAAGGCTTCTCCAGTGACTAAGAACCTTATTAAAAACATTTACATAAACTATATCAAGAAAAGTCTGTCTTTGCAAAAACAATAACAGTAAAAGCACTCTTATCCCTAAAAAGATCTTTAATCAGTTCAGCCATATTTGAAACAAAATTTAAACCCATTTAAGTGTCGTTTTCTCTTCACAAACACACACACACCTACAGTACTACATGGATCAGTACCAATGAAATCGCAAATAATCCAAATATCATAAAAAAGGCCCGTTCGTGGGCTGAAAGTTAAGATGTAAAACAAGAAAAGGAAAGAAAATCTACACATGCAAATCCTACCCCCTATCATACACGCGGACTCGTCAGCTAAGAGAATAAATCAAGTCTATTAACAAGGAACTGTGGAATCGGGCGAATGGATCCCGACGGTGCTACAGTATTAGACCAGAACTGTAGCTGTGGCTCATGATGATCAAGATAGCGAGCTCTAAATGTTTGCAATGGGCTAATTAAATGTGTTTTTTACCTTATAATGGCGTTCCTGATGTTTATAGTTCTCTGCATGCTCATCATCTCATCTTGGTGAGAACAAATATGATCCAAAAGGCAAAAAAAATGCATTAAATAAATTCATATACTGGAGAATATTTCACTTTGATTAAACCGATGCAACAAATGTAGAAAAAACGATATATTTTATGTGTAAAATCAGGGTTTGTCGCAGCCCTTAAGTTGAATAATCACGCACAATCAAAGGGGACCATCTTGAGGACAGGCAGTGTTTATAGCTGTAATCACGTAATAATTAAGATGTCAGGTGCTGATTTTTGGACCGAGGCCTGACTGCCTGATGAGAGTCCATTATGCTGCTCATGTTTGGAACAAATGTCATGGTCAAAATAAACTTCAAAGTGTTTTAAGAAGATTTAAAACTTAATAATATACATTTCGTAACATCATTGTGTGCTCAAACTGAGACATGGCAACGTGGTATTTCGTAAAGCAATAGATTTGTGTTAGGAACGTTAGCACTACGGTTTACCCCCTGTAATCCTGCCAATGTGCAATGTATAAAAATGAGAGCTCACTTTGGTGTCTGCGAGATGTTTTTTTTTCCATTTTTGATAACGTTATAGTAATAGTATAATTCAACTCTCATAAAAACTGAGTTGGGATTTTAAGGTATTTGAAAACTCAGAGACTCTACCAACAGAAAATCATCAGAGAATCGTCTGAAAATGATCTGAACGAATCCTTTTAAGGCACATAGAGCTCAGGATTAGAACCCATTTGGTACTGCCTGACCAAAAAAGGCAAATCAGTATGATGTCATCTCGTAATTGTACCCAGGAAGCCATGCCTTCTACACATCACAGCGCTGAGAAATGAGAAAAGTGAGTGATCGGAGCCTGTAAATCGTCATATTGACATGAATCACTTAGACATCCATTCTACTAGTCCCCTGCAAAAATGGTCAGATAAGAAAATAACATTATACAAATATGAAACATGATCTATCAAATGTTTAAAACAATTCAAACCAATCAGAAACACTGGAATAATATTTAGTAATATTAACATTGTCAGTACAGTTATTAGTCATTTACCCTGTTAATACAACAGAAATCATGATTTCTCAATTGTGATTGTATTTTCGTACCCAAAAAGGTTTATTTTAGTGTTGGACTGAAGAGGGAGAGACAGTGAGCGTAAAAAGAGATAGGCGGGAGCACTTTTCCCTCCCTCCTAACCATGACCCAAGTCAGAACAGCACCAAACACCTTTTCATCCAAACGTTTACCTCGCAGGACGTCACCACAGCTCAGCGTGCTGCGGCCAGTGTAGATTGTCCAAATACATCCATTTATTGGCGAACACACACAGTATTGTGTCTTATTCACTTCACACAGGCTGGAGCTGCCCCGTATGTTCTTGGTTTCCCAAATTTACGCACCCGTTGTGTTGGCATTCACACATCTGACTCAATGCTGGACAGCTTTTCATATACATGTCCATTGGCACCGTTGAAGGGTCTCTGTCCCGGGCCCAGACCTAACGTGTCTCTGCCTCCAGGCAGAAGCTTGTTGCCCCCGTGGTGGTTGCCCATGGGACCTCCCACCCCACCCAGGCAGAGCTCTTTTGGGTACCTGGGGGTCACATTGGACATTACCCCTGCAGTGGCAGAAGCAGGTAAATAGGAAGTAGCTCCCACTGACCCTCTGAAGTCCCCTCCTCCTCGGATGTTGTTGAGAAGCTGCTGCTGCTGTTGCTGCGTCTGAGGCTTTTTCATGTAGTACGGTTTGGCACCGTGTAAAAGACACTGGTCGTCACCGAAGGTTGGGATGAAAGGGTTCTGGTTCACCTTATCTGGGTAGAGAGATTTAGACAAGGAGTAAGTCCCGGCCCCTCTGCCGCCACCACCACCACAGCCCCCACCTCCCATCATTGCCCTGTCTCGCTCCCTAAAATCTCGCTCCCCCACCGAGCGCTGACGCAGCCCTCCTTCACCTCCGTGGAACAGACTGAACGATGAACCTGCTTTGGCCCGATCTCCAAGTCCTCCAAACATAGGGGAGTCCCTGTCCACTGAATACCTCTCAAACATGTGAGCGTATGGACTCGGACCCTCCACAAAACGATCCTTATCTTTCAAACTCACACTACGAGGCTGAATAAACTGTTCACCCATACCCCCGCCACTGCCCCCCATGCGCCCTGCTCCCTCCCTCTGCAGGTCCACAAATGTGTCATATGAATGCTGCCTTCTCAGGACCCTCCCACCTGGGCCTAGTTTCCTTCGCTGTGCTGGAGTTTGAGCCTGGTTCCCTCCTACGCTACTCTTCCCCCCTGGAAACATCATGTTATTATCCTCACTGATGTTGTAAAGGTTGCTTGGCTGAATCTTACAGGAATCACAGCGCTTACAGGACGCTGAGCTGGGGCGACTGCTAGTTCCCCCGACTCCACCTGCAGGGCATGCGCCTCCTCCTGCGTGATGACAAACACTGTGGCAGTTACGACACTCCCAGTCTCCTCCTGCTATACCCCCTCCTCCGATCCCCGAAACGCCCTTCTCCCAGCAGCTGTGGGCCTGCTGCCCTGCCGACACTGTGTTCTTGACTTTACCTTTGAGGAAGTCCTCTACTGGCACTAAACTCTTACAGACACCACCACCACTAGCACTGCCCACACCGCTTCCTCCACTTCCTCCCTCCTGCTCCCACATGGCCTTGCCCTCCTTGGAGCGGAACTGCTCCCCATAGAACTCTCTGAGGTTCTCTTTGTCCTTGCGGAATACATAAGGAGAAGAATTACCCCCTCCAGCACCCCTCTTCCGCTCCAGGGGTGGAGAGACCGCGCGGCGTACCAGGGACCCGTGGGGGAAGTGGTGGTGGACGGTGTGGTGGTGGGGCCTCCTCCTGAAGCCACTCAGTTCTACATCGTCATGCTCTCGTCTGCATTTGGCCGAGGCAGGCCTCTTTTTCAGACTGTCCCTGTACTGCTTACGTCGTTTGTTGTTTCCTTCCAGGTTGCCGTAGGTGACCGTGTGCGTGGAGATATCTGAGACGTCAGAGCGGACATTCCCGTCATCGCCCCCTGATCCTGCCCCTCCCCCGCCTCCGCCACAGTACCTCTCGTGACTGCCGATCAGCCCCGTGCTGGACGCTCCTCCTTTGAAAGAAAACCTGCCGTACACATTGCCGGCTTTGAACCCGCCCTGGCTGGAGTCTGCCTGGGCGTGGCCAGCGATCAAGTCAAATTTATTAGTGTTCCTGTGGGTCATGGACGGCCGGGGCTGCGTGGTAAAAATGGGCGCAACCCCTCCCGCTAAACTGTCACAATCAAACATACCCCCTTCCAACGAGCTAGCGCTGCCTAAGCTACGCGGCCTATTGGGCGGGGGGCCAGACATACCCAGAGCTGAGGCCGGGTGGTGGTGCCGGTAATGGTCCTGGTACAGGTTGTTGTCCTTCAGGGGCAAGTTGCCAAAAGTCCTCTCCACATCACCAACATAGTCACTGAACATGTTGTCCTCTGCCATATAGGGAGGAGCAGTCTTACAGTCCATAGGGTGACCCACCAGGCTACGCCGGTGCTCCTGGATGTCATAAATAGCTGACTCACGGCCGCTGTGACTGTATTCCAGTGCAGCGTGCGGAGAGCCATTGACACCTGGAACAGCAGTCATATCCTTGGCAGTGCGAATCAGACGCAAGATGTTGGAGTGAGTGTTGTTCATGTTCTTCTTTATAGTGGACGAGGGGGAGTCGGCCGTGGACTTGTTTTCCTCAATTTGAACACCGTGGATGCAGCTGTAGATTCCCTGGAGTGAGTAAATGAGAAGGGGAACAGGAAGACACACAAGGAGAAAGAATGTGAGACAGGTCAAGGAAGAAGATGAGAGCGTCCGACTTAAGGCTCAGTGTGAACAGCATAATGGGTAAAGTAGACGATACAGTCAACACCAGACGGTCAACAGACACACAGAGAGAGGAGGCGAACAGGGACAGACAGAGGCAGAGAGAGGTTAATACATTGCTATGTTCTCTCTGACCACCCTTTTGTTTACACACAATTAAATGGTAAAAGAGTTCACAAACGACTTTTTCCTCAGGAGGCTATCTCGGACCTGTAAAGATACCGCTAAGCTCCTCACCTCGGGCGGCAGCAGCTGAGCCAGGGACAGAGAGGATCAAAGCCCTGATTGATAACAGCAAGCTCAATCGATAACTTTAATCAGTATAGATTAAATTCACGTGAACCTAGCTGTTCAGGTTTTGTTTCTTTACGACAATACTTTTCACTTGCTCACAAAACTATGCACATTAATTACTCAAGCATTTAAAAGTCCCATATTACACTGTTTTCTGACGTGTGTTTTGTTTCATTTACACGTTAAACGCACAAACTCTGCACATTTAGGCTGAGTTCTTCGCTCATCTCAGCATTTTGAGCGTTGGAGATGTGGACAAAATAATAATAAAGTGTAACTCAAACATGTGTGAATGAAACAAAACACAACTCCAGGTCTGTTTTTGAGGACATAACCGCATTATAACATGGCTAAACCCTCACAAGAGTCAATTTTGCGTGATATAGGACCTTTAAATTTCATTATTGCTCAAAACGTTGTGTGCACGTGGTCGAGGGACAGTTCAAAAGGTCATGATATTCACTTGCTTGCTGGCTATTACTTAAACACATCATCTTGTCAGAGCTGGTTTGTGTCTATCTCACTCATGGAGAAAATCGTTTTCTATTCTGCGGATTCTTTGTGCGATTTATCTTCTTTTCAGGGGGCTGCGTTGAGAAGCAGCCCCTCCAGTGGGAATCTGTGTGTCTCCTACATCTACAGTTCCCACACCGCACTGTAAAGGCTGGGAAAGGTCACCGGTTCACCATTGTATCCATTCTTCTATCCAACATTGTCCTTTAGCTGGCTTAATTTTTTTCTCATCACTCAGACCTTTTTATCCTTTCCCCCTTTTATGTGTCTTTCTAACCCTTTGGAAAGCTCTTGCCCATTTATAAAGTTTATTTTTAGAGCTAAATATATAATTTTAGTAACTACTTAAGTCAATGGGCGTTATATTTTTGTGTTTGAAATACCAAAATGACCTTGTAAATAACTTAAACATAATAATCAAGAAGTTACTCAATACATTTGTGTTTTTGCGTTTGGTAATTTTAGTAACGAGATGCTATTTTGTGCTTGGCCCAAAATAGGTCAGATGAATCACTCTGTTACCCCGAGTGTAGAGCTACACTTCAGCCCAGAGGTCTGAAAACAAGACAGGTTAATGTGATCGTTCTGTCAGGGGACAAAGGTCATTTCTAAAATAAAACAGGCACACTCACTCTGCTTATCGAGTAGGTGAATCCAGGCTGGCCAGAGCACACGCCCATAAAGCAGAAGCGCAGCTGCCAGTAGAATAAGTGTTCACAGATGAAGGTGATAAGTGACAGGACCATCGCAGCACCAAGCATGTAAAAGACGCCCGCCATGTTGTCCACGTCCAGCTGACTGCTCATCACCTCATTCTTCTCATTGTGGCAGATGCCCGTGAGCCACAGAGCCTCCAACTCCTCCATCTCACCTGGAGCAGACAGACAAACACAGGTGAGTGAGAGCTCGGTGCTCACGGGGGGTTCTGCCCAAACGGACCGAGCCCTTAAACAAAGTGTAGACTCAGGTCTCATGTACACGCCACTAATATGTTGCATTACAGTGACTAATCCGTCCTCTCATCCCCCGAGGATCATCTTATTAAGGATTGCTTATGCAAAGCATAAAGCATCTTCCGTGTTGTGGGGGAAATATACTGCCCACCGGGATTTGACTGCGCTATGGGAGGATGGATGAGTGTCTAAAACATATTAACCGTGAGTATGTATCCCAGGAGTGTCGCCAAAGGAACTCGTCCAAACAGTTTGCACCAGTGTCTCTCAGTCTCTCGTAAATACAGATGATCAGATTCTGTGAGTGTGATTGATTATAGATTATTAGTGGTCGTCTTGTTGATTTTAGCCCATTGTCAATACCGTGGGTAAATTAAGGACCGTGATGCATTAATCTACACTACTGTTTATGCGCTGGAGGACAGTATCCAGTATCATGGGAGGAAATGTAGAGAGTCATCAGGATTTTTTGCATGTCTTGAGGCGGGGAAGCTCACACATGTACGCGCACACACACACACACACACACACACCTCACATGGCCACACTCTCAGAGCCTGCCTGACTTTGTGAACACAGATCTGAAAGTAGGTGAGTGTTTGTGCTGACCACTCATCTGTGTCAAACATACAGATACAAAATGATACCGCTGGAAGGGAGTCATACACCGTCACAACGATCCTCTGTGTATGTTTGAGTGCTGCATCAGACTCCTGCTGTATACAGTCATTACGTAATCACTACATCCGTGTACTGTACTTCCTAAAAGTTCTTCATCGTTAAGACGTAGTACGACCTGGTTTGGACGAATACAGTCTTGAGTTTTGTGTTGGGGAAGAAAGAAAGTTAAGTTCTTAAACCATCTTCTTTACAAACACAAAATAATGAGATAATTTATAGCATTTAGTAGCTATAAACAAACGGGTGATAGTAGCTCAGTTGGTAGAGCGGAGGTTGGCGGTTCGAATCCCGCTCTCGACGTAAACATCAATGGTTGAACGGTCAGATCCACGGACCCACAGGTCGGCGTTGCGATTCCAGCTCCGCACAGACGAATCCTGTCGTTAAATCCTTGGGTAAGACACTTAACTCACCTCAACTCGTGTGTGAAAAGGTGAATTATTCCTTGATGTAAAACGCTTTGAGTGCCTTGAAGGTGGAAAAAGCGCTATATAAAAATGCGACCGAGCAAATGACACCCCACGAGACTCTTTCTGCGAAGCGTAAAAATATAAACAACAAACACAGGGCTCGGTGCTAAAATCAAAAGTAAATGCACATATTTTTCTGGGCAGTGAGTACTACCCTGGCAGTGAGAAAAAAGTGTCAGCTGTGGCTAACAATTGGGCAACATCCACAGGCTCCAGCTCTTCAGGACTCACCTCATTCGCGTCTATAATACAACTCCAGGTCAATATCTACCTGTCTCTTTTGTGATGCACTGTCTGCTTCTCCCTGGCCACCAAATAAACACAGTCTGCTACAGCAGCTGCAGGCTGAAGGGGCCAACTCGTAGCTCCAAGACGATTACAGCTTTTGGATTCTAGATACTGTGAGCAGATTTATCGGGCTGGAAGCTTTTATTATTATTATTATTATTATTAATAATTGGACGATGGAGTCTTAGATCAAAATATGGATTAGCCAAACAATTAGTCGCTGTTTTGGACACTTGAAGACGCTTTACAAACAATAGAAAAAGGTGTAAATCAGGTTGAACAGGTGAGTTTTTAGTAGTGACGTGAAGTGCGGTAATGAGTCTGAGTTCCTGTTGGATTGTGGGAGGGAGTTCCAGGCAGCGAAGGCTCGGTCCCACAAGGTTTGGTGCTTTGTCCTGATGAGCGGAGAGACGAGGTCGGTGTTGGCTGATCTGAGGTGGGACGAGGAGGTTGTGAGATAAGGAGGGGCCAGGTTATAGGACAGAGGCGTCAAACTCATTTTCACCAAGGGCCACATCAGCAAAATGGCAGATGTAACTGTGCAGCAGTGTAAATATCACCAAATGTAAACAAATGTCATGTAAAATACATGTAACTACTTTTAAATTTGTTAAATAACTGTTTCTGTATTTATCACTTATTCAAGGTGCAAATATTACGTGTCTGTGTAACTGTGTATTTCCTGATAAACTGACATTTTTAAAAGTGTGTATCTGGTCAGAGCAACCTTCAGCACTGCTTCAAAAACAGCCTTTTAATTATTGGACAATTTGTTATTTTTCTTGCAGGCTAACATTTTCATACTTAGCTCCGTGTTTGGTGTCAAAATGTCGACGTAGATTGTACCGACGCCGCCTCATAACACAAAAAACATACAGATTTTCTCCTGAAAACACAAACTTGTATTCACCTTTAGCGTCTTTCTTGAAACTTCCTTCCACGCCGACAATTTTCCTCTTCCTGAACATTTTGTGATAATTATTTGCAAATATTTCTCAGTGTCACTTTTTGGGAAAATCTCATTGGTTTAATGTCAATGCACACATTAAAGCAGCACAGACGTATTTTAAAATGAAAGTCAAGCCTTAATTTACCTTTTCGTGGGCCACATAAAATGACGTGGCGGGCCGCATTTGGCCCCCGGGCCTTGAGTTTGACACATGTGCTATAGGAGGACCTTGCACTGGAAGCAGGACTTATTTGGACCAATAATTTCTTTAGTTGATTACAAACCTACGAACACTAATACATGGGGGAATCACCAGGACAATAAGATAACAGCTTTGTTCTGGTCATTTTGGTCAAAGCCTTATCTCAGGAATGCGTGACCCGCACTTTGAGAGGGTCATAAAACACTCACCTTGTTCGACGTTGCCTAAAGTTTCTTAATGCGTAACGCCCTGCAGAGTAGAAGAAGACCCGCCTCACACACACAAACCCTGAGAGACACTATAAAAGCTGTCAACATGCACATCTCAGGTCTCTCTTCTATCCTTCTCGAAGAGTCCGTTGCTTCATTGTTCCACTTTACCTGTGTGGAACTCATTAAACCCTTCTGACTTTATGTTTCAGTCTCTTTGTCCTCTTTGATGCTTACACGAGAAACGAACCATTCTTACAATATTAACAGTGTAATTTGAATAAAACTGTAATAAATAGCTGTTTAGATGTAGTAAGTAGTAGTAAGAACAAGCCCGTTGCCAAAAAATTGGGGGCCCGGGGCAAGAAACCTCCCATGGGCCCTTCTCTAATATTAATAAATACAAAGATGGTCCAGTTCTGGGCTCCTAAAACCCTGGAGCCCGGGGTAATAGGCTCCTCTGTCCCCCTTGTCGACTCTCCTGGGTAGTAACAATAATAGAAGGAGGAGTAATAGCATTCGATTTGAAGTTTTAAGTTGTTTTCTTTACTTCTTTTTGCCAAAATACTACATGACTCAAATAGGCTCTGTGCACAGCGGTATGCTAGCTGGCTCAGTGTGTCTCAAAGCTTATTAAAATTGTAAAACATAAAATAAACAACCTATTAAAATTCAAATTAATTAAAATAAAGACTACCCAGTTAATTTTAAATGTAGAGTACTTCAGTTGGTGGCGTTGTTTTAATATTTATTATGCCTCAAAATTTGCATTAGCATTAGCATTGAGACACAAACATCCCACTTTATAAACACAGAAGTGTCCTCCGATGAAGTATTTATTTTATTTATGTAGTGTTTATCATGTTTTCAGTGACATCCACCCGCACCCTCCCTGTCCACTGCCTCATCTTTAAATATTTATTCATTTTAGTTTGACTCTGGAAAAACCTCATGAAGATTAACCCGGACAGGAAGTAGTGACGCTAACAGTGAAGTTGCCAGTCGCTGTTTTTAATTCAATACTTTACCGTCTCCAAACAGCATGAGGATGGCCAGATCCACAGCTCGTTTCCATCCAGAGTCCTTTTGGATGGCGATGCCGTAGCCCGTAGACGCAAAGACTTTTCCGCTGCCGATGGTGACGAGCTTACAGCCCTCGTCTCTGCCCGCCATGTAGTTCAGCACCGCCGCGTCGTAGATGAACGCGTCCAGTTTACTGCAGAATGTGAACAAAGAGCGAGAATGTAAACACGAAAACTAGAATTAATTAATGTCTTAAATTAATATATACACTACCAGTCAAGAGTTCGGACGCACACTCTCATTCAATTTTTTTATTTTATTTTTATTTTTTTGCTGCTTTCTACATTATATATCACATATATGAAGTAAGATATATGGAATAAAAACTTAAATAACTATTGTTTTACATTTTATTTTCAGATCCTCCCTTTGCGTTGTCAAAATATATTTAGTTATTTAATTTTTATTTTTTTTTGCAATATAATTCCACGTATCTTACTTACTAGATATATTTGATGTCTTGTGCGTGTATAAAATGAAGGAAGTAGTAAAAATACAGGGAAAAACAGCACTGAATGAGAGGGTGTGTCCAAACTTTGTAGTAAGAGTTATCCCATCACATAATAGCAATAAAAGTTGACGAAAATCCCATAAATTGTTCTATTTAAACCTACACTGGTGTTTGTTGGGCTTTGCAAATAAGCCTTTAAATAGCATCAAGTATTCATGGTTCACTTAAGTAAAAATACAGATACAAGGGCAAAAAATACTCACGTAAGAGTATAAGTATTACATGAAGCTAAAAGTATTAAAGTACTCGTTTAAACATGTACTTAAAGAGTCAAAGTCAAAGTATTTCACACAGATTTTTTGATTTTATAAAGCTTTTTGTCTTTTCCTAGCTGTTTTATTTTTGTCCAAAATAAACCCTCAGCCTTTTCAGCAGGTTTCAAACAGTAATAAAAATACTTGTTAATTAAAATGTAGTGGAGTAGAAAGTACAGATACTGCTCTCAAATGTAGTGAAAATCCATTTTAAAGTACAGATACCTTAAATGTCTACTTAAGCACAGTACTTTTCTACTTTTACTTTGTGACGTTCCACCACTGTCCACAGTTTAAACCATTTATTTAGAGCATGAAACACATTTGTGCTAAACCCTGATTCTGATCTGATTCATAAAGCGATTCAAAATCATAAAGTAGCAGATACAATACAGAGGCACTCGGAGTGACAGAGGCAGCAGATGGATTGAAGGAAGAAGAGAAGAGAAGAATTAGCTCGCTTTCAGATTTCTACACAAACCACAGGCGACGCTGCTATTCTGGGGCCAGTGGCAGATACACAGCTCCACACACTGCCCACCCACTTTGCCCACAATCCTCTGTCTTCGCCTGTCTCCCGCTCTTACCCCTTCATCATCTTTTCGCTCTATTGCATCAGGACAGTACCTCACAGCTCCCCAGCTCTCTCTCTCTCTCTTTTCTCACGGATCCTTTCATCTCCCTCATCCCTCTATCCCCATCTGTTTCTCTGGCTGTCTCCATCCTCACCCGGTCTTCAAACTGTACAGCGCCTCGTCTACGTTCTTCTGGTGGAAGCTGGTCATGTAAGCGTGCATGTCCCGGTAGTTGTTGCGGATGTTTCGCTCCGTGCTCCCATTGGGCACTGTCCCGAAGCGGAACGGTGGGGAAAACTCGTTGGGTTTCTGGAACTGTAGTGCGTCCGGAAAAGGAAGAAAGGAAGAGAAAACAGCAGGGAAGGAGTTGTTAGCATTAAAGAGGCACTGAGCTGCGTCAAATAGACTTTAAAGGTCCCATATTACACAGAATTGACTCGTGTGAGCTTTAAACCATGCTAGCTCCTCAAAAATACACCTGGAGTTGTGTTTTCTTTCATTGAGTTTGAATAAGTCTGCATTATTATTAGTCTGTCTACATCACCAAAGCTCAAAATGCTCTGTTCCATGAATAGACTGTGTAAAGAAGTGGACTAAGTGAGTGTGAGGTCAGCCATAGCGTTCGGTCAAATGAAGCTCATCGAAGCTAGAGCAGTTATAGCGGCAAATTTGGAGCAGAGTTACATATTTGTGTTTCCGACCACGAGTATCATAGCAACCAAAGAGCCAATCCAGAGCGAAACTGTTGAAGCCCCGTCCCACAGGATTGTCAATCGAACCTGTCGCTTACGCTCGTGGGTGAGACCTCAGGGAAAGAAGGAGCCTGATTTGTCTGTTATTAATGTTCATATCTTCAGTTACGGACACAATAGTGAAATAAAAATACCAGGATCATGTAGAGCGGGTTTACGTACATTTAAGACCAAAATAACGAGTCTGACAGCAGCAGTTGCAGAGAGAGGGGCAACAGTTTTCCAATGTAAAGTGAATTGGAGCCAGAGTCGAAGGAACAGGAAGTGCGTTTATGCTCACTTCCTGTTTGGAACACGGCGGCCAGCACGTTAGCTATGTCCATTTATATATACAGTCTATGGTTTCACTTTTTGAAAGCTGACTTTTACGTTTAGTTCAGTAGTAGATTGGCAATTCCAGAGCTGAAATGATCCAAATGATTGTAGAAATGAAGGCGTGTGGAGTTTAAAAACACAGTGGAGCACTTCCTGTATCACCACATGACGTCACAACGTGGATCTATGCGTTTAGTTTGGCCTAAATATGCAGGGTTTGTGTGTTAACGTTGTAGGATTGAAACAAAAACACAACTCCGGGTCTGTTTGTGACGAGGAAACAACATTATATCATAGATCAGAAAACAGCTTTAACGCACTATTAAACACAACCGCAGTGCTGCGCTTTTGGATGTTTAAAATGAACCAAACTCCCCTAATGGACGGACAGATAAGAAGTGCAAGATAAGAACATGCATTATTAAAAATCCAAAATGACAAGTTGACCGAGCAGAACAAAAAGCACAGCATTGAAGCTTTAATTGGCGAAACAAAGTGAACACGACAGTCATGAAATATTCCTGCGATGTCCCCGGTTAAACTTCCTTTACGTCACACCCTCGCTTCCTCGTCCCCAAACACACATATTATTCATTAGTTCGCACCTTTTTGTCTGACAGGCCCGACACTTGGTCCACGTACTCTTCCTGGATCATGAAAGCGGCCAAGTTGGCAGTGTAGGAGGCCAGGAAGATGACAGCGAAGAAGGCCCAAACTGACACCATGATCTTACTGGTGGTTCCTTTGGGGTTCTGCACTGGCACGGAGTTGTTGAAAACCAGACCCCAGAGCAGCCAGATGGCCTTACCGATGGTGAAGGAGGGGCCGCCAGGTTCTGAGGACACAAAAACACTCATTTCTTAGTTTCTATGGCCTTACCGATGGTGAAGGAGGGGCCGCCAGGTTCTGAGGATACAAAAACATTTCTCATTTCTTAGTTTTTTTCTTAAGTTTTAGTGTCATTTCTTTTATTTCTACAGGGAGAGCCCGATGAGATTTACCTGAGATCCAGAATAGACACTTTTTCAATACTTTACAAAGGCGTAAGTCTGGTCAAAAGTGAATCCCCCTGTTTTCAAATGACCGTGATTGACAGGTGGATAAGCCAATATCTATATAAGCTAATATCACAGGAGGCTGAAAAACACCAGACTAGACCTCACATCTTTGTAAAGTGTTTGAAAAAGAAGTGTTTATTCTGGATCCTAGGTAATAACAAGTATATTTTCATAGAACAGGCATGATCAAACTGTGGCCCGGGGGCGAAATGCGGCCCTCAGACCAATTTTTCTTGGCCGTCAAGCTTCCAGGTGTATCCCATATTACCTTAAACAGGACTTTTTTTACTGTACATTTCTGAAAATCTTCTCACTGCCCATCTCAAATATTTAATGTGTCCCGTTGAGGATGTACGGGCTAGAGACCCAAGTAACGGCGCTACTATATTGGGCTAGAATCAGAAGACAAGGGAATCGGCTGAGGGAGAGAGTGACAGAGACGGTATATTTTGCGGTTAAATGGCACCATGTATTGAAATATAGACAACATGATGATCAGTACCTATAGTTAAAGAAAAAGTTTGACGAAGTTGGAGAGTCGATATGGCGAAATGAAGGTAAATGACAACTTTAAACATCCCGGTGTCGCATGCTCCTCGCTCTAGCCTCGCACCTACTGCAACGAATCACGTGGACGGCGCATGAAATTTGCGAGGGACACAGCGGAGGGGAGCGAAAGAGAGAGAACTGGCTGGGTTACACATGAACAAAGGTCTCGCGGTTCAGTCTAACTTGTAATAAACACGAAGATTTGAAGTATTCACTGTAATGGCAACGAGTCTATGGCCCTCAATCTCTATTTATTTATTTTATTTATACTGTGGTTATAGCCAATGTCTAATTTCCTTCCGTTGTCCCGAGGGCTGGGGTCACAGATGGGTCCAAAATCCGCCTTCAGCTTTGTCTATGTTTTTATATTTGGCCCTTAATGAGAAAAGTTTGGACACCCCTGCTGCAGAATAATCACAAATATGGATAAACAGCATAATCCTGACATTCCTACTCCCATCCCGTTTTCCTGATTCCACATCTGCCCACTCTCCACCGCTGTGACAACCCGCTGTTACGGGCCAACTCTACTCCACCTACTCCTATGACAGCATGACAAGGTGGTGTGTGCCAAACGCTACCTACCGGAGCGCATCTGTGAAGTGGAGAGTTGCGGGGAACAGGGAGGGAAGGAGGGAGGGTGGGGGTTGATGGGTAAGCAGCAGGCTACAATTATTCTACAGCTGGAGTGTAGGACAACAGCCATTGCATAACCCGGTGATTAACGCACTTTAACATTACAAACCGGGGTTCGAATAGGACAAAAACTACTCTCTTTCCCTCGGGATCAAGATAAGAGAAGTCATAGAGCAGTGATATGAGACTTTTTATCTTGAGAGACTGCATTTGTAGCAGGTTAATGCAATTCTCGGAGTCAAACATTGCTGGCTCTATAAAACCTGGAAAAAATAGATTGAATCTGAGCCATTGATTTTCATGGGTAAATTGATTTGAACAGTCTGCCGGAACTGTATTTCACTGCGCAGATAGTGTTCCAGCGGCAGAGTGTGTGCAGAATGTTTGATGAGGCATTTGTTTACATTTATAAACCCAGATGTGCGATGTAATAAACAACTAAATAAACGCTGAGACGTGTGAGAACCTTCGAACAACCTGAACGGCTAAAGATAGCTCCGATCGCTTATCTGCTTTTTGCCCGTGATCCCTTTCATTAGCGCGGGAGCTTAAGTACGTGGAGATGTAGATAAACACTCAAAGTTAAAGAGCAGAAAATCCTGGGAGTCAAGTCAA
This sequence comes from Periophthalmus magnuspinnatus, assembly GCF_009829125.3. NCBI lineage: Eukaryota > Metazoa > Chordata > Actinopteri > Gobiiformes > Gobiidae > Periophthalmus > Periophthalmus magnuspinnatus. The sequence continues at coordinate 3,778,542 of NC_047126.1, read as the reverse complement.
AGTGGAGCGGGAGACATTGGCAAAGTTAACACAATTTTCAGTGAGAATATACAGTAGGTTTATAGGTTTTAGGCTGTAATAAAAACAGGAGAAGCTGGGATGGGAGCGGCTTGGGGTCCCACTGGAGGTGCTGGGGGAAGTGTCTGGGGTGAGGGAAAGTCTGGGAGTGAACGCTTAGAATGCTGCCCCCGCGACCTGACGCCGGATAAGTGGAAGAAAATGGATAAAAACTGAAGAAGCGGCTTGGATGAGCAGCAAAACGTCAACTTTTTGTCCACAGAATTGAATTTTTATAACATTTACAGCGTGGATGTCTCAAAACCAGGTTGGAGGTTCAATCCCAGCTCAGACCAGACACTTTAACGCACTTTGTCCAAGAGGGATTGCGGTGTAGGAGCGATTGTTCGACGTTGGAGCGGTCCTTGTTGTAAATTGGCAGCCATTTCTCTGTCAATAAGCCTCTGGATAACTGCTGTTTGGGGAAATGTTGTTTTGCTCCACTGCCAACTTAAATTATTCATTATAAAACATGAAATATCCAGGTTAACACAGACACATCGACCTGTCCTGATCATTTAAAATAAGTCTTACGTCTTACTCCATTTCCTGCGTCAACCTTTCACTTTTTATACGAGTCAATCTTAGACTAAAATAGGACTTTTATCCACACACCTGCTTCTGTTTTTAATGTTTTATATGCACTTGTATACTTGTTTGTTTGGCTTTTTTCTGCTTGTATTGTGTTTTAAATGGGGAAAAACAAAGCCCATGTGATCTCATTGAGTTCCCTTGTAAAAATAAAGATAAAAAAAACGAAAGATTGCATTAATTTTTGTACTACTTTCTGTTTGTTCTGCTGTGACATGGCTCAAAATAAAGAGTTCAAGGGAATGCTGACAAAAAAACAACCCCCCCAAAAAAATCACAATATGGATTTATCTTTAATTAAATGATAGATGGACACATTGGGGCTCAGTGTTTAACGTGTGTACCTTTTATTTGCATCATTTCTACAGCTTATTACAGACACTGACATTCTGTTTATTTATGGTTGCACATGTTTTTTGTTTTTTTTAAACAATATCGTACATTTAAACACAAACTAGGGACTTATTATGTTTATTTACACAGGGAGAGCCCAATCAGAGCACGTAGACTCTCTTTTTCATGTGCGTCCTGTTACAGTACAAAAAAAATACACAAAAAAAGCCCAAACAAAACAAATAACTACACAAGTCCATTTAAAACATTAAAAACAGGAGCAGATGTGAGTATAAATGTTTGTTACCTGATTGTTAAAGTGCATTAGTAACACCAAACTACCCAGTTTTGCTTCTTTAACCTTATAGTCATGTGATTTTGTATTAAATGTTCCCATATCGCTGATTAACAAGCTTCAGCGTTATCGTGCAACATAAAACAATAAATAAATGGTGATATTTTGTGAAGCTCTATATTCCTCTTCAGCGTTTGTTATGACAGACCTAAGTTAACGTGTATAAAACGTGTCTAAATCCTGAATAATGTAGTCGTTGTCCAGAGCGGCGTGTATTTCCTGCACTGTGGCCCGACTTACGTGTGTGTGAGGTGTGAGTGTTTCGCTCTCACCTCGACCGTCTGCCAGACAGCGGTTGTAACCAACAGGGCTGAAGTATTCAAACACAAACACCGCCACGGCCGACACGATGAGCAACATCACAAACATCATCACCCACACGTCCGCACTGAAGGGCTCTGCAGAGAGAGGAGGAGCACGGTTATTACACACATCTCAATAACATCAATGTCAATCTCAGGTAATAAGGAGAATACAGGAGAACTGCCTTTTGGTGGGCTATAAAAATGACAAATCTCTCTTATTATAAATTATATTAAAGACAAGACAAACATGTTTATATTACAAGTAAAATTGAAAAAGTGACATTTTATCTCCTTCTGAGGTTTAATAATCGAGGTCCTATATACAAAATTGACTCTTGTGAGCTTTAAATCGTGTTATAATGTTGTTACCTCCTCAAAAACAGACCTGGAGCTGTGTTTTGTTTCATTCCCATGTTTGAGTAACGCTTTATTATTGGTCTGTCTACATCCCCAAAGCTCAAAATGCTCTGTTTCACCTTGTGATGTCATGAAGTGGTAGTTTTCAAGCTACTTTTTCAGGTTTAATTCAGTAAACATTGACAATTCCACGGCTGAAATGATCTTAGGTATATGTAGTTTAAAAACACAGCGGAGCACTTCCTGTATTACCACATGTAAGTATTTTTTTTCAGGCATTACATTCAAAATCAAACAATATTTAACGTCTATAAGTTGTACATAACATTTCTATCATGACCAAAAGGGTTTAGGCTGAAGTAAAATCGACTATTTAATAATAACGCACAACAAAACCAAGAAAAGCAGCATCAGTTCTGCAACAAATGACTCAATATGAAAACAAAAGAAAAACTACAAACCTGTAATTTTCAAAAAGTAATGTTTTATATCTCTTTTTAAATCATTTTTAGTTTATCATTGAGGTTGTTCCACACATTAACCCCTCGAACACAAACACAATTATATTTTTTACTGGTTCTACTCTTACTTTTTTGAATAAACCTGTTCGTCTAAGATGATATTGACTCTTTCTCTGTTCGAATAACATCTGTAAACGAGAAGGAGCTTATGATTATCTGCCTTACACATCATTACGGCAATTTTACTAGTTTTAACTTAACAAAAGTAGGATTTGTTGGTGCGAGATTGTCTGCTTGGTGAACTTCTTTTGGACCTTCATGACATCACAAGGTGGAACAGAGCGTTTTCAGTTTGAGAGAAGAACTCGAGAGAGAAGAAACGACATTAGAACATAGATCAGACAACAGCGTAATAAACAATTAGCACCACATCGATATTCATTTTTATTTTCTGGATTATTACGGATTATTTACCGAGAAAGGCCGAGGGCGAGACCGTCCCGTTGCTCCGAGAAACCATGACGCTGATCCCCGTCTCTATGAACGGTACTGAGAAATCAATGACCTCCGACCTCTCCTCGTTGATGGTAAGCGAGCCGACCGCCATGTGAGCGTTCTTGAGCACCACCTGACGAAGAGACAGAGACACAACACGGCACGACGTCAGCGCTCGTGTGCGTTTTCCTCAAAGCAGAAAGGGGAAAAAAGATCAAGCAATAATTTATTCCAAGCAGTTCATTTGTGAGTCACAGATAATGTCATGTGTTTAACAAGCCTTTTTTTTTTTCTGGTAACCCCCGAGCAGAAGCGGATCATTATTACTGCGGGTCAGAATCTGGCAGCCTCACAGTGTTTCCAGGTTTATTTAGTCCTCTGTTTCAAACACCTCAGCTCATGAATACAAATGCAGTGTGATAATAAAGGGTATATATGCCAGAGTGAGCACAAGTCCTGTTCACCCATTTGCTCTGCGCTGGTCACATTTTACTCACAGACGGTTTATCCACACGTTTTTCTCTGCACAAATTAAACCATTAGCTGCTTGTTTAGGCGTTTATAAGGGCCACGCTGTATAATCTACTCACTCAACTACACATCTGTGCAGACGCCCTTTACAAGGGTTTATCAAACTGCGGCGCGAGTACCGTTTCCTCTGAGGGAACACGAGTATTTGTCGTTTTTAGAGAGACAAATTTATGATAGTTTTTGGCTTATCATTCAATTTATGAAAGACGGAATAATATACAGGGTGTCCATAAACTCTCTTTACAATGAGAACGTTTTATTACAACTGATAAGATATATTCATTTGAAAGAAAAAAAAGGGAAAAATAAAAAAGGAAAGAACCAGGTTTATCGTTTTCTTTTCTGTTTTAAGTCTCGTTTGCATGTTTCTATCTCCTCAAGTCCTGTTATGTTTTGCACTGTACTGTTTTTTTTATAAATAAAATTGAAAAAAAAAAAAAAGATATATTCATTTGATTTGTTCTATTGTAGACTGGTCCCTCGTTTATCACGGGGGTCACGTTCTAAAAATAACCCGTAATAGGCGAAATCCGTGAAGTATCAGCTTTAGTTTTTACATTATTCTCTATGTTTTTGTCTGTAAAACCCCTCACCACACACTTTATACACTTTTCTCACACAGGCGTTAACATTTTCTCACATTTCTCTCTCGTTTAAACACAAAGTTCAAACCTTCGTCGGCGTCTTTGTCGGTGCAGAACGTTTCATCGACATTGTGGGTTTTGTCGGGGAGAAAACAAATTGCAAATGTACAGCACTTCAGAGTCACACTGCGATCCAACGTTTATGTAAATTTGTCTGAACACGTCACGGAGGAGACTGATGGACAATGGTCTACAGTCCAACAGCCAATCAGGACGCACGACATAATGGTCTACAGTCCAACAGCCAATCAGAACGCAGAACACAATGGTCTACAGTCCAACAGCCAATCAGGACGCAGAACACAATGCACGATCATACGATGTAAAAAAAAAACATGCAAAAAATTTAAAATTAAAATCTGCAAAACAGTGAGACTGTGAAAGGTGAATTATGAGTATAGTGATTATAAAAGTGTTTAACCTCATTGCATTTTTGTATTTCAGGAACCTTTGATTAAAGAGGAATTTAACTTTTTTGAATGAACCCGTCAGAACTGGCTCCTCCTCAAGAGAAGGCACAGTGTGTTTCATGGGTTTTACGGAGCTGTGTGAAAGACGTCGTTTTTGGAATAAACTGAACAAAAGCAAAAGATACAGATGCGACTGAACCACTGATGAGACTCTGCTACAGCGAACAGAGCAACAATAGAGATGTGCACTGCCTGGTCAAAAAAAGTCACCACGTGGATTTAACTAAACAAATAGGTTGGGGTTGCTGCAGTGAATGTGTGACGTAATCAAAGCTAAAGGTGGAACAACCAAATATTACAGTGTGTGACCTTTTTTTTTAGGCCTGGCAGTGTATTGTATCTCCATAATCTAACACAGAAAAGAAAAGTTGCTTGACCTACAGTATTTCTTTTCTGTAATTCAATGGGACACAAGATTTGTTTCTATAATAAAATGATAAGTTTGATTTGAAACTGTTGCATTATTCTGAGATGTTTTTTTTTAAGATATTTACAGGTGGTGACTCTTTCAACAATAAAGATTTCAAGCCTGATGTTGGCAGTTTTTGAATCTGGTGGTACTTAGAAATCCAAATATGATCTTAGATGTTTGTTTGTGTAATCCCTCAGTCATCCTGGTACGTTCCATAGTATCATTACGATCCTATAACGTTTTGTCCAGTTAGATTTGAACATCTCTTTTCCGTTACATGATCCTGAGTCACACGGGACACGGCGGTGCGGCTCAGGTCTATAGTACGGAGCAGTATGGAGGCCAGCGGTAGATTAACGCTAAACAAAAGTAGGTTTTTCCTGAGGCTACTCCTATCGTCTCGTTGTCCTGCGCTCCCTGATTTGGCTTCCCACAGCTCAGCCCGGGGCCAGGGCTGTGGAGAGCAGATCCTCCATAACACGACAGATACAGAGGAAAACACTCTCACAATGTAATTAGCTCATCACAAATCCCCAAGGGTGCGCTGTATTCAAATGAGTGTAAGATTACATCAACTTGTTTCAATTAATGTTTCAGTTCTGCTGTGTAATTAATTAAATTAGTTTCAGATGTATTGGGAATAATAAACGCAACAAAGAAACAAAGACAAGAGGAGACGAGAGGAGTTACACGGATTACAAACATTTTGACGGGTTATTTTTGTTTAAATATAATTCCCTGAAAATATTTATATATATGTTTTTTTTTTTCTTGGTTTCTTATCTTGTATTTGCACATTTTTTTCTTACAAACTGCATGTCATTGTGCGTGAAAAAAGTCTATTAAAGTAGAAGTATTACCTGTTTAAAAATGTACTTAAAGACTAAAAAGTAAAAGTATTTTGCGCAGATTTGAGGGTTTATAAAGCTTCAAATGTAATGATTTTGATACAGATTTATTCTGAATTTTACTCAAAAGAAACAACTACTGTAGTTTCTTCTTAGCTGTTTTTATTTGAGCATTTTTACTTGCTCAAACTACGAACATGTTAAAAATAAACCCTCAGCCTTTTCAGCAAGTCTCCTACAACAACGCAAATACTTTTACTTTTCAGTCCTGCACAAAAACATCTCCAAAACCACGGAAATGTCACACACACAGGTACACACACACACACGCGCATACATAAATACAATACATAAATAAATAAAATAAATAAATAAATGTCGTGAAGTAGAAAGTACAGATACTGCTCTCAAATGTAGTGAAGTAAAAGTGAAAAGTATCCAGCTTAAAACTTACTTAAGTAAAAGCCAAATGTAAAATCTGCCAGAGCTGAAGAATCTTCTTGGACGAGCAGCGAAACGTCTTCACTCCAACAACTTTTTGTCCAGTTGACGGATTTTATTACTTAAGTAAAATACAGATACCTAAAATTCTACTTTTACTTTATTACGTCCCACCACTGATTCTAGGACATACACATCGAGTTGGTGTTGACCTCTGCCAGTGAAGAACTTGAGTTATGTAAATGACTCCACAGCTTCACACTGACACTGTTTACTTTCACTGTTAGACCTTATTGACCTGACATCTACGTCTTATTCGCACTATTTTTAGTTCTTGTTCTGTTTAGGTGATGGAAGTGCACAGCCTTACACTGCACTGAGCCATTTAGGACGAGAAACATCATTAGATAATCCCATAGAATAAATGTCTGAACACAGATTAACACATTTATCCCAATCAGTCTGGCTCCAATATTGAGCTGATCATTAGTAAAACCAGTTGTCGATCTGAAACTCTGAAACTCTGCGTCTGTTTCTTGCGTAAACGTGTGAAGAGAAATGCGTTTACCTCTCCAACCATGCCGTTCCACGTCCCGTTAACCTTCTTCCCGTGTTTGCCATTGGTAACGAGGTAAAGGTCATATGTAAACTTGACAGTCTTTGCGATCTTTTTGAGGATGTCGATGCAGAATCCCTTGCAGCAGCGTTTGATGTAGATCCCTGAATCTCCGGTTTGATTGCTGGTAAATGGGGTAGAGAGGAATAGATTACAGATGAGCACAGAACTGAACTGATTAAGGATGGAATTAGGAATTTGCGCGTTTCAGACAAGAGGCGGAACACTACGCAGACAAACAAGCACGTATGTTATGTTTTTTCACAGATGTATATAATTATTCTACATTTGGTTTAGTGTAAAGTGCAATTTTGATCTAAAAATAACTGCAGAATGGATTCCTGGTCCTGCTCTGCTCCTTCATATTGGTATTCCGCTGAAGCGAGCTGAAAATGTTCATTTACTTGCAGCTTTTCAACCCTATTTGAAGCGTCAAGTGTAGAACAATACAGCTCACTCAAAGATTCACAATTAACCCTGATTAAGATAACGATGAGGGGAACTTTTACTGCAGAATGCCTTTTTCCTTATGTTTAATCAATGTCATTTCTCTGAGTCGCGTTGGTTCATCTCTGTACAGTTTTGATTCAGAGCAAACACAGGTGCACAGCAGATGGAGACACAGCACAAAAGCTGCTCTGGAACAGTGTGCTGTTAGACCAAGGACAAATTAGTTCGTTTTAACCTCTCTGTAACTGAAAAATATGACGAATTGAAACACCTTTTTTCACCCAGAGATACAGCTGAGCAAAAATCGATCAAATCAGTTCATCGAATTTTAAGTTCAAATCGATTTGTTTGAAAGAAAATAGATTTTTTATTTCCTTCAGTTTCGTGCATTGAACATTACATTGGAGACACACAAGAGGCTGCACACTTCAGTCACAGGGAGCAGAGTTTTAGAAGTGAAGTGCTCTTCATGTGCCTCAGAACAGAAGAGGAGCTGAGCACAGGCCAGAGCTGCTCTGAAATCAGGGACGTCACATTAGAAGTTGTGAAACAGTAGGATTAGTTTGTTTTATCACATTTATAAAATACAGAGAGATTCCCCCAAAGACCAAAAGGTTAAATATGATCAATTGTCAATATAATATAGAAGTAATAACAGATGCTTTAGCTGCTTTTAGCTTCTATTCTGTGTTTAAACTTGTACTATTCACAGCCCACAACAAAAAAACTACATTTTAACCCAAAGGAGCTTATACTATTTACTGCACTTCCACTTTAATTTAAACATTTGTACAATTTATTAACAATTCTCTATAACTTGCAGAACATTTATAGTGGAGAAGGGGAAAAATCTAATCGAAAATCAAACGTTTGTAGGAAAAAATCTTTATCTAATTTTATTCTTAGGCAAAATCACCCAGCCCGACCCAGAGATGTAAACTCATGGATAAAGGTGCAGGAAATAAGTGAATAATGCAGACTCGTGTGCATTATAGTTCAGAAGAAGTTCTACATGAGGGGAAATAAAACAAAAAAATAAAAAACATTGACGATTTTGCTGAAATATCGCCACAGGAGTCGTCTCACAATTCAATTTTTATCGCTCGGTTCAGTTCAAAATACTAGACTGCTCTGATGTTGTTCGATGAAAACACAGACAGAGGGAAAATGAAAACAGAGTCAATAAAAACAACACAGACCGAGGAGCTAAAGCAGGTCCTCTACAGACGGGAAAAACATGTCCTCTACCGACTGGAAATTGGCCACAGAAAGAGGCCACTGACAAAAACTCATTATTACACAGAGCAGGACGACGAAGGGTGAGTGTAAGGAGACAGCGGGCGAAAGAAGGACGGAATCTGAGACAATGATCTGGTTCAGAGTGAGGACAAGGACAAGGTAATCACGACGGTCAGAGCGAGCGGATTGAAAACAGCAAAAGGATGTCAGTCTTTGGTTTGAATTTAAAACACGAAATAGATTTTTTGCCAAGTGCTTTCGCCTGAAGTTGACAAATCAATCCTTTGCTGCTTATTTTGTGACTTTCTGAGCTGAAAGGAACAACAGTAGTGCGTTAAATTATTCAAACTGCAGCCGTATTGTCGAATATGAATCAATATTTGAGATTTTTATTTGGCAACCGCACACAATGGCAACACGAGACTGCGCGCCGGACCAGATAACACAAACCTGAAGACAATGCGTGCGGTTGTTTCACCTGAGCTTGAGTTGTTTTCGACACGGCACAGTGTTCCTCATGCAGGTCCCGCTGAGTGGGTCCACGTCCTCCACGATGACGAATGGCGCCTCCTCCAAAGTTACAATGGACAGGTGGTCCTCTTGCGCCTCAGCTCCCGAGTACAGCTCAAAACGAGGCCACACATGGTACCTCATTGTCAAAGAGCCTCTCTCCCACTTGCCGACCTGCAGCAGTTTAGGAAGTCTTAATTAATACACAGGACACAAAACTCCGACATGTAGCCCAAAAAAAACAGTGCACGACTTACCCGATCCCACTGTCGGTCCTTCTCTAGAAGAATTATCACGAGTTTAGGATGCATCTGGTGCCCCTCGTCGCTGAAGGACAGGTTTCGGCCCTCAAAGGTCACGTTCATCACATACCTAAAGGTTAGAGGTCAAGTGTTAGGAAGCATTTTATCGCATATCTAAAGGTTACAGGTCAAGGCATGATTTGTGCACAGTATCCTGCTTGATTTGGATACTCTTCTCAGTAATTAAAAGAAGTGAATGAGTTGACGAGTTCAGGGACACAATCTGTCTAAAGCAGGATTCTCCCCAAAAAGCTTTTCTATGAACATGAGCTGCAATAAATGAATGAAACGCATTTACTCAACTCTCTACTACAGATTGACCAATATATCGGACAATATTTGGAGTTTGTAGTCGATTTAAATAAGATAATTTGAGGAAAATAATCAAAATCTGTCATATGTATCGGCAGAGTTTATCAGAAATCAGTTGCTCTAGAGTCTAAACAATCAGTATCGGCATCGACCATGAAAAAAACACATTGGTATCATAAAATCTCTTCAAAATTACAGACTCTTTTCCAGTCGGCGTCTATTTTTCATGATTCTAAATGCCTCGGCTCCTGACTGTTTGAAGGACTTTGTGAACTATGGTGCTACAAACTCTATGTAATGCACAAGAATAGCCTCCCTGCGTGACTGTCGAAAACCTTTCCGTCACTCCACCTTTGGCTTTTTCAATGAAGGCTACGACACAGTGGAACATACTGCCGGATGTTTTAAAGATTCACCTAAAAAGCGCTTAAAGAGCACTCAAAACTGTAAGGATTCATCTCTTTAGGTTGTACGTTCCAATGGCCCTGGCTCTGTAAGTATATTTGTTGTGTTTTAACTCATTGTCACTTTGTTTTTCTTTGTGTTTTGTCCATTTTTAAATAAATAAATACAATAAAAGCTCAGAAAAGCACAAAAAAAATCACAAAAATAACACAAAAGTTCCCTATTAGTGCAAGAAGAACAGAAGAACAGAAGAACGGAAGAACGGAAGAACAGCAGAGGCTCATATCATTTTTTTTTTAACATTATTGTGCTTTTTTGTGATTTTTTTTGTGGATGCTTTTAGAGCCTTTTAATCTAAAATGAACCGTATCAGGTTAATACAAATGTGAGCAATGAGAGTGTTTGTTTATACGGAACAATTACCTTTTGATTTGGGAAAACACAGAGAAACACGTAATAAGTCCCCGGGGTGAAAATGTCAGTTCATTTATTTTATCATTACTGTTAAACTGGATAAAAATAGAGTTGTGTCGTTCATTTTTACAGAAGGGTTCTAATCCGTTTAGTGTACAGTAGTGTTTTTATAGTGGTGTAGTATCATTTACAGACATTTATCTCATAATGGGACTGAAAAAATGACCAATGCATCGTTATTATGCTCCTCTCTAATACTCTAATACTTATAATATTTGACTTGTATTAAAATCAATTATACTTTGCATATTTTAAATCTCAATATTCATCTAAAACAGGGGTCTCAAACTCAAATTATCTGTGGGCCGCAGGAGGAGGCAGAGTCTGGGTGAGGCTTTGGTAAAATCTTCTCAAACATCATCGCCGTTTTCCACGTACATGAAGAAATACGCCAATTCCTATGGATTTTACAGATATACATTGTTATTTGTTGAATCTTTTTGTGACGGGAGGACACAGCGCGAGTGACACGTGTGTTTGGGGTTTACAGATTTGTCGGAACTTTCCACACGCATCACGGTAACATTAAACTTTCATATTGTCCTGCGGGCCACAAAATATCGTCTGGCGGGCTGTAATTGGCACCCGGGCCGCGCGTTTGACACTGCTGATCTAAAACGTCTTAATAAAAGAGACAAGTCAGAAAACTGCGGTGCCCAATGGGAGCTGAAAACGTCGTTACAACAAAGAGACGAGCAGCAGATTTTTTTTCTTTATGCAACGTTGCCAAACCAAACGTGTATCACCGATTAAAAAAGACAAAATTGGAGAATGATATAAATTCAGTGGCGGTGAAAATGGGGGTTGATCGGCAAAATAATCGATTAAAGATTACTCAAACACAAATTGCTCCAAATACAACTTCGGGTGAGTAACTGTGGAACAAAAGCAACTATAAAACAACTATAAAACGCTCTGAAAAGTCGATTTAGCAGAGTCGGTCTGATTTAACTATGATCTTTTCTAATTTTCATAGATGCACCTGAACACAAGTATCGCAAGTGACGCCAATCGCTATCGTTACCTGCTTACATAACACGTGTAGAAGGCGGCGAAGGTGTGAGCGAGAGCAGCTGAGGTGAGGAGAGCAACAAGTACAGCAGCAGAGAGTAGGAGAGAGGACAGGAGGCAGGAGGGGGGGCATTAGAAGTCTGTGTGAATCCATATCAGCCCGGGCTACGTGTGTGTCAACAACGCGCAACAGCCGCAGATAACTTAGGATTACTGCGCGCTTTTCCAACTTTTTCCCTCTCTCTCTCTATCCGCTGCCTCCTTCCCCTCGCTGCTCCTCATCCTGTTCGTGGGCTGCCATCACCATGGAGACGCACTGCCTCTGAAACAATCCACCGGAGAAATAAATATCTCGTCTTGAGCGTGTAGAGAGCGAGGCGGCTTTTGTGAGCGTGTGGAGGGGGTTATCTGATTTTTTTTTCTTTTTTACGCTGGACGCAAAAAAAAAACTGTATGCAAACTAGACAATAAATCAGTTCACAAGTTTATGAAAACAACAGTTGAGCCTGTGCAAGTTAGCAAAGACTTTGTCACAAGTACCACCTACTAGAACATTCGGTGCCTCTGTGGTCTCTGTATTTATAACCCAGCACGCAGACACAAGCAGATCTAAGTTGGCCAAAGGCTCGAGAAGTCAATAGAATGAGTCAAACCTCCGTGAAAAATGCTTATTCCTGTGCAATGTCTGGCCAGTGTGCTCAAAGTGCTGTAATGCGCATGTACCTTGGGATTAGCCCTATAATCTCACTCTGAATGAGCTAACTAAAGCGACTGATGCGGGCAGGGGCTCGCTGTTGACCCATCTGACCACGAGGCGACAAGTGCGCCGCCTCGGAGACTCACAGAGACTCTTAATGCCGGTATAATGTAAAGTAATGCGTTGCCATGGCGGCCACAACCACAGCAATTTTCATGCAATCAGCTGCGTTGCCATGGGAACAGTAATCTCACCCGGGAGAGGCTGGTCGTAAGAGAAACAGAATGAGCGAAGAGTATTTTTCTGTCTATCCAGTGTGTTTACCCACTTCTCTGCATGTCGTCTCTCACTCAGATCAATCTCTCCATCTCACCTCGGAGCAGCACTTCCCTTACACGCCGAATCCCACATCAATAGGACTCATCTAGCAGCACATTAACCTCTGCCTCACACACTGATTCACACTGTGAACGCTGCTGTTTGTCATCTTAGAGCCCTGTACTATTGATGGAGCTTTTAAGAGCCATACAGCCTCTCACTGTGTACTAACTGCTCGCTGAAACAGTTAAAAGACCAAAAGACACTCAACAATGTTCAACTGGGACTAGATTCTAACACGAGCTAATGCAGCTCCATCACAGCCATATGCAGCACTTGTACGCGACTCACTAACCAACTGTTCCCAAACTAATCTCTGGCTCCGAGGGAATGCATTCTTTTTTGTCCCAGAGACATTGAATCACCAATGGAACGGTCCACATTTGTCTCTACAACTCTCCTCATTTGAGAAACATTTATGTGACATGAATATTTTATCTCGGGGTGACGATGAATACCAAGGATCACAGGGTGTTGCTGCAATGCAGGGATGTAAAAATATATAGCTCTGCTGAGAGACATCTGTGCTGCACACACACATATACAGTATGTGCATATCAGAGCAGGTTTGTCTGCATGACTCATAATCTGATGATGTCTTCAGTCGACCAATAGTTCTGGGGACACTGACGGATAAGGACACATTTCACTTTGTCCATATACTATAGGATGTTTTTCTCTGCACTGAATAATTATCTTAAGAGTACACAAGAGCACTTAAGAGTACACAAACACACAATAGCAGCTCTCATCTGAACATGATAAAAATGCTCCTGAAAATAAAAATAATAACTTAGTCCTTTCTAAAGAACAAAATAGTATGTAAACAAACCCATAACAAAGGTGAGTGCATCTGTTTGAGCTGCAGCCTTTAATAAGAGCCACAGGAGTCATGTGATCTGGGCCCATCAGGAGCCCCGCTGAGAGGCAGACATCACACAGATACCTGTGGAGAACAGCGCTCAGACACACACGGAATCAGAGCACCGCTCCCTCATTTCAAATGTGAACAAGACTAAAGCGGTGACCTTCACAAACTCAAACTTATCCACTCCCCACAGAGAAAAGATCTTTACCTAAGAGGGAGCTTCAATCTTTTATAAACTGTGGACCAATTGTTATGATGGAAATCTATTTAATGGGATTAATATTGAATAAATGCATAAGATGACATTTAAATTCATTTCCAAGAGCCACTGTAGCTTTGTCTGACAACACACACACAAACATACACATACATATACACATATAGATACACACACACACATAAACATACACATACACACAAAAACATACACACACACACACCCCCACACACCAACATACACATAAACATACACATACATATACACATATAGATACACATACATATACACATATAGATACACACACACATATAAACATAAACATACACACACACATTAACATACACAAACATACACAAACATACACACACACATAAACATACACATACACACACACATAAACATACACATACACACACACATAAACATACACATACACACACACAAACACAAACATAAACATACACATACACACACATAAACATACACATACATATACACATAAACATACACACAAACATACACACACATATACATACACCAACACACAAACATACACACATACACATACACAAACACGTATAGATACACATATAGATACACATACACATACACATACACACACACATACATATACACATACATCTACAGATACAGTCCCACAAACAACTAAAACTATGTATTATTTTTGAATAGTAAATGTTTTTTTCTTGTAATGTTGTCGGACAAATAAAAGATCATATAAATCAAACTATATATAACACATGTAATCAATAAATCAATACTGTGAAGGTTCAGTGATGTAAGTCAAAGTTACCATGACCACAACAAAACCAGGACAAAACGCACACAGACCATGAACACACACAAAGGTCAAAGGCACAACTCACTGATTGAAGGAGTTCATGAGTTAATACAGACTATATGAAATATCGATTGGCCGTGTCTACAGTTCGTCCTGAGTTGGCTGTAACCTCGGAGCAGACAGTCTGATAAACACAGTTAAATCAGTTCTTCGCTGTGGTTCATCATCTTTATACAGTCCCCATGAATAAACTCATTATAAATGTCTGATTTCGTGTATTATCCACATTTGATTAACAGTTCTGAACGGACTGGACCGTGCATCACACAAAAAGAACAAAAGACGACATGAGACGTAATCAGGGGCTCATAGTGAAGAGACTTTAAAGGGTAATCAAGGGCAAAATACAGTCCCCTGACATGGCACAGATGAGGAAGTCAACACTGACCTACTTCAGTGAGGACAGGGCTATGAAAAACTCACCTATATAGAACATGTACTCAGCCAAAAGTGAATTAAACAGTATGCTGATAATATCGTGTACCACTACGTCACGTTCAATACTGTCTGTTTAAAACAAAATCCACTCTGGAAAGTTTTATATTCAACACTGAAGCCAACAATTAGCTCCATTAAATATAAATTCTCAGCATTTGACAGATGTGTTTTATGTTTTCTATGCAGCGCACCTGAAGTCATCATCACGACAGAAGCCCGTACAGCTCCTTCTGCCTCAAAACAACTGCTGGGGCTCAAACTGTGCTGTTTAAAAGGTAGAAAGCTGGACGTGTGGAGCGGTGTGGACCATGTGGAGCTGGACTCAGGACGTGGACATATTCTGACTTTATGAACTTGTGTGTCATGGATATACACTCACTTAGGTTGTTTGTTCTTTTCTTTATGTTCGTCAAGAGCAGGAGTGAGTCGCTTGGACAGGACAAAATGTGGAGTGAACTAAAGTCATAAACTGCCCAAATACACAGAGAAGTCGAATGTTTTCCCTCAAACAAATCGTATATCCACGCGCTGAGACACGTGCTATTTAAGGAAAAATGTAAATATAACAGCTCTGGCTTAATTAGTTGGGACAGGTGATAATATCTTCCATCGCGGTACAATGAGGGGACAGTATGACTCTGAGAACGCTTGACTTCTAATAAACAGTCAAGTTATTTATTTGACACTTTTATAGTGTCATTACCAAATGTAGTGAGGCGGCTCTCCCGCCGCAGGACAAACTGCTTCAAAGACAAGAACAAAAAGACCACAGAAATGAAGCGTGTGTTCACAGCTGACATTGAAACACAGTTAGACCCAATATTTATTTTGATGTATATCTGTTATGTGGGATTGTACAGTGTGGGTAGAGGCCAGTGCCAGTGGAAGTGTGCACTTAACCATCCTCACACAAATAAGGCCCTCAGCGCCTCATCCAGAAACACTTGGAGCACATTTTCTCATTATCCTACAGTCTTGTCCTCTCAGTCAGGGGACAGAGCACAGCCTCTGGAGCTCTCAGTGTGCTCCCTTTGTTGTGTATTGTTGTACCATATATCCATATATTTAAGTTAGTGCACATGCCCCCGTGGTCCAGATGCTCCTAAACAAATGTGAACACCTGATTCATTGGAGCGTCCCATCTCCGTCCATCAGAGCTGACAGAAAGCATGTTAATGCAGAGAGCACACAGCCCACAGTGACCTGTGGAGCGACAGCCCCACACACAGACATATGGCCTTATTACTACTCCTTCCTCTGTGGACTCAGGGTGGAACAGGTACAAGTGCACGTGTTAGGGCCACGCTAGCCCCTCGAGTCACTATCACCATCCTCCCATCCAAATGCACTCGCCTTCACTTAGCAGAACGTAGAAAAATGGTGGACTGGAACACACTCTGGGAGTCTCTGCACAGCACAGTCCCAGGTGAGGCCTGGGGGATAATAGAGAGCTGGCCCAGTATCTGATAGTGCCCTTTGGGGATCAAATATTTATGATGTGATATTGTTACTCTTCCTGTTGGTGGTGGAATGTAAGAACAGCTCTGGATTGAGAAATACACCGGGATTTGACATAATAACACACAGGACCAACGCAATAATGTCAAGATAATGTAATGGACCTCAACAGTTCACTGATTCTGGAAGTAAATTTTCCTCAGAGGTTAAGCTGCATATGCTGCTGGAGTTTGTGTGTGATGTTCTACAGTTTGTCCATAAAACAATAATTAATCTAAGAGCCAAATTTATTTCAGAAATAAAATAACCTTGTTGTTGTTGAAGCAGTAAATGAACTGTAGAATCAGTCATTGATGAGAAAACAAAAACCTTTATGAAATGAGGAGTAATTATTGAAAATCAATTCTGTTCGTTATAACGGTTTTCAGTGCCAGATGAAAAATATATAGTTTTCTTTAAATTTAATGGCAACTGTGGTTTAAATGAACGAGGTGGGTTAAACAAAAAACAGGTGTTTGGGAGCTATTCTTGTGTTTTCGTTTTAGCCCAGAGGATGTGAGGACTATTTCTAGCCGTTTTCTGTCTTTCACACAATTACTCTCTGTTGCGTTTTGTGCGTGTGGTCAAAACTGTGGGATTATTTTGGTGATATTTTGCTGCGTCTCAACAGAAGCAGAGCGTTTGTTTGCCTGTGAGTCACTTGGATTAAAAAAAAGACTCTCATCTGCCATTGTTTAGTCAATCTTTTGCATTTTGCATGACACACTGCTCATTTCAAACAGAGCATTTCAAAGCTCATAATCTAAGTGAATGAGACATGTTTTTTATGTCTGCAACTAAAGGGAAGTTGTTCCTGTTTTGATCTGGACTAAACTCAAAACAATATTAACACGTCATGTCTTGTTTATTGGATACTGCAGCTTTCATAACTGATCTTCTGCTGCCGTTATGATGTTGGCGTAACCTCGTTCACGTTTTAGCTCTTACTGTTTACAAAACACACTCTCCTTTTATTACAAATCTTGAATCTCCAGCCTTCACTCACTTGAGAATCTCCTTGGAGTGGCCGGTGTTGGCGGCGCTCTTTTTGTCAGGTGCCCCGATGCAGCTGGACTTGAGCAGGGTGTGCGGCCCGCGGTCCAGCATCATGGTGGAGGTTGCCGTAGCGATGACAGCCACTGCATCACGTACCCTGGCCTCAATGTTGTAGTCCCATTCGTCATATGACACTGAGATAAGCCCTGGGATAGAGACAGCAAGAAGGAGAGCAAGGTGAGAAAAGGCAATGCAGGGAGAGAGAAAGAGAAGAAAAGAAGAAAAATGAGGGAACATGAAAAAAGGGAAACAGAGTATGAGAAAATACACAAGATACAGATGGGCTGCCAGGACAAAAGTGATGAAAAACAGCCAAAGGCAAAGAATATTTAAACAAAAAGAACACAGAAAACATTAAACGTGGTCATATGCCATATTTTAGTATTTGAAGTTGAGACATTACAAATGCTTTTTCTTAATGTCTCGCATTAGTCATCAGACAGTATCATTAAAAGCAGTCGTATTATGCAAAGTCGACTTTTATGTTTTTTTCATGTTTAAATCGTTTTCTTTTCTCATTTACCCACTCAATGTTTTATGTAGAGTAACTCACACATCAAGAAGACCCATTTATTTTACTAAGTTGTTTCAGATCAATACTGCAATTTAAAATGTCCCAAATATAAAATTATGAACCACCTAAACATAATGTGTCCTACAAGTTCTACACATTGAGTAAACAGGCAAAAATGTATTTAGCAGTGTATTTCACAGCTTATTCTGTTCCCGTCATCCTAATCTTTGGTCAGAGATGAATGGAGTAAAGGTAGACAGACACTGACTTCCACCTCACCATGATGAAAGACAAAGAGCCGTCCTCCAGGTCCAGGCTCATGAACATTTGCATATATGCAAACAAGCCCATCTGCCACTTGTGCCCACACTTCAGCGCAGTCAACTTATCATCACACCATTTCATAGCTAATTCAGAAAGTTTGATTTAGTTATGTGGCCACATTCTAAGGCAGTAACAGATGAATGCAGAAGTATTTGGAGTAAACTGTTGTATGATAAAACAGCCACACAACCATTAAAAAAAACCACATTATTTTAATATATTGTAATTATAAATGAAAATAAGGACATTCATATTAATACTTAAAGATGCTTAATGTTATTTTTGGAGGGGGGTCCTTTGCGTGCTGGTCTCCATGGGGATGTTATCATTTTGTCTGGAAGATTCTACAGTTGAACTTTATGCAACTATGGGTGTTTTTTTGGTTAAGTCTTACACAAAATCGATTTTTATGAGATTTAAGCCATGTTCGAATGTTGTCACCTCCTCAAAAACAGACCTGGAGTTGTGTTTTGGTTCATTCACACATGTTTGAGTAACCCTAGTTTATTAGTTTTTCTATATGGCCAAAGCTCAAAATGCTACGTTCCACCTTGTGACATCATGAAGTGGTAGTTTTCAAGTTGAAAGTTACATTTTTTACCTTTTGTTCAGTAGAAAGTGGCAATTCCAGGGCTGAAATGATCCAAATGATTCTAGCGAAGGTGCGTGTAGTTTAAAACACAGTGGAGCACTTCCTGTATTACCACATGATGACATCACAAGGTGGAACAGAGTGCTTACAGTTTGAGAGAAGAACTAACAGTCTAAATACGCAGAGTTTGTGTGTTAAACATGTGTGAATGAAACAAAACACAACTCCAGGTCTGTTTGTGACGAGGAAACAACATTAGAACATTAAAATTCCTTGAAAAGATGTGTTGTTTTTATAGTGTCACTCCTCCACAGATCTGACCCGTTGTGTACATAAACGTAGAACCGCTTAATGCCATACTCTGGAACGCATCTTTAAAGGGAGGTTTACCTATAGGGAAAACCGACGGCACTTGGTCTGCGTCCCCGGCCACCAGCGAGGGCACGATCCAGGTGTAGCCGTAACCAGTGAGACCGACGGAGTGGGCCACTTCAAAGATGGTGGTGGCCTCCTCTTTGGTGCAGTAGAGCAGGATCACAGGACTCTGCAGCTTCTTTAACTGGTTTTGGATTTTAGAGTCGCCGTCGTCCACCGACATGTCCAGTAAGAGCACTTCCTCCAACTCCCAGCCCACAAAACTGTTCTCAATAGTGCTGCGGACCTGGGAAAACGACATGAAAACGGATTGTGAAAGTGTGAGAGCATAACAGACTGTATAAATAAATGGACATGGCTAACACGCTAACCGCCATGTTCCAAATAAGTGAGCGTGGGCGTGTTTCCAGCTCCGTCGACTCTGGCTCCAGTTCACTTTCTATTGAAAAACTGGTCTTAGTGTTTTTATTTCGCGATTTTGTTCATAAATGAAAATATGAACTTTAATAACAGACAAATCAGGTGGCTTCCCGTTAGCATTAGCAACAGGTTTGACTGACAGCGTTGCTAAGCGTCGACTCTCTGCTAAACTAGCGGTGCAAGGGGCGAAGGGGCGTTACGTTGAAGAGCCCAGCGTCGGATTGGCTCTTTGGTTGCTATGATACTCGCGGTTGGAATACCAAATATGGGACTTAGCTCCAAATTAGCCGCTATACCTGCTAGCCTCGATTAGCTTCATTTGACTGGAGCTGAACGCTGTGGGTGACGTCAAACTCACTCAGTTCACTTCTTTATACAGTCTGTGGGATACAGTAATGACTTTTTCCTATTTAAAAACTTCCAAAAGAATGAAAATTTGTTGTTATGATGTAAATGTTTCTGGCTTTACAGTTTAGCTTCTTGTGCGATGTGGCTGCAAATGGATCCATATTCAATTCTTAACACTTTCTACACACATTGTATAATATAATCAAAATAAAATACATTTGTTTTTTTTAGACACACCAGAAACACACAAGCATCACTGTACATTTCACCAAATATACTTAAAATACACTGTTCAAAGATCCACATTTTTACCTATTAGAAGCCGAGCCAAAAGGATAAAAAAATAGATTCATATATTATTTATTAAGAGGAAATTGGTGGTAGACCACGGTGCAGAGGGTGACAGGCCTCTGCGAATGAGCTCAGATCTAACAAGGCCAGGATGAAAGGAGAAAAAAAAGACTTAGGAACAAAAAAGACAGTAATCTCTCCCTGCATCTGGTCAAACGCTCCTCACAACCGTCTGTTTGATCATAACGGACAAAGACATGAGTTCAAACAATAACATTTAGTGTCTTAAAGGAACTGTATGTACAACGTGTGTCCGCAGATACAACGCGGACATGTTCAAATCGAATATAGCTTTTACTGATAATAGGAATTTTGACTAATTACAAAAACAACATGGCCAAGTTGTTGATTTTAACATTTGGTGTGTTATTTCTCAAGAAAGCAGATTCTCATGAGTGGCTCTTTTGAGTTGGCAGTTCTTACAATTAAGTCCAGTTGGTTGAAACCTAAAAGGACACTCTCTGATCTGAATTAGACGTGTGCAAAGATATCGTATCGTTTCATTTAAAGATACAGTATCGATATATCGCCAAGAGGACTTTTTTTTTGTATATTTTACCGAATTATTCTGTCACAGTGCTACATTTGTGTGTCTTGTTTAAAGGAAAGAAACTCATTTATCCAGAACATCTGACTGTTTTGATGATTAAAATCGGTTTATTTCATATTAACTTTGGTTTAACAAATGATTTTAGTCTCAGAGATGTTTTAGTCGATATGTTATGATCCTTCAGAGCCGTTAAACTGCACATGTCTCTGTGTAAATGTAAATGTGGAGCTCATATAAACTCTGACCAATGGAACAGTCTGATGTGTTTTTCTAGTTGGTAAAATGCACAAACCAAAATGTACTTTTCATTCATGTTCAATAAATGGAAGCTAAATAAATAAATAAATAAATACAATCAATATTTATTGGTGAAAACGAGGTTGATCATTAAGTGTCGCAAACGCCTTTATTTTTCACTGAATCGACTTGAAGTGTATCGTATCTTATCGGCAACTTCTCAATGAGATGTGACGACAATAATAGATTTGTGAGATTAAATGTGCTGCTCATATTTTCAGTGTAATTACAAAGTGCAGTTTTACAGATTGACCCATGAAACTGTGAGAAGCACCTCTTCACTGCCACAGTAAAAGACACAAGTAAGAAATGTTTAACCGTTGGGATACAGGAAGAAACATCCATTTAGACTCATTTGAATTTTTTTATTTTTTTGTTTATTTAGAATGCAGGACCTGTGTGTGTGTCGTACCTCAACTCATTTGTGCCACTTACAGTTTGTGCAGTGGAAACAAGTCGAGATACACAGACACAGGTTCAGAAAGGGTTGGGTTCAGGCTGGAGGGTGATTCACTTCCACCAGGTAAACCACCTCCTCCTCCTCCTCTTCTTCTTCTTTTTGTCCACCTCGGCTTGAAGCTCCTGATCCCCTGACTCCTTCAGGGACATCTGCAGCTCGTCACGTCTGAGGAGGGCAGATGTTCTCTCCTCCTCGCTGTGGGTCAAAGCTGTGCTCAGGTCCTTGATTGTCTTCTGGTGGAGTGAGATCTCCTCCACCATGGCCTTGTGGGTGGAGTGGCATCTTTCCAACGCAGCCGTAAAACTCATCTTCTGAGAGGCCAAGTCCTTTTGCAGCATTTGAACTTTGCTGCGTTCGATGTTCAGACTCTCGTCCAGCTCCTGTGACTTCTTCTGAGCTTCTTTAGCTGTTTGCCTCTGCTCAGTGAGGGCAGACTCCAGGGCGGTGATCCTCCTCTGCAGAGCTTTCTTCTCCTCCTGTTCCTTCTGCAGCTCCTGTTGGATGCTGACCAGAAGTTTATCCTTGCTCTCTGCCATCTTGGTGGTCTTTTGTACTGTGGACTCCAGAGCCCTTTTCTCTGCCTTACACAGCTCGAGTTTCTGGGACAGTTTCATCATGGAGGCTTTCTGTTTCATTACAGTGTCCCGGGTGCTCTCCGGCTCCTCAGAGACATCAGCGCTGTAGTTGTGGCTGTTCGCCTTCTGTGTCTTGAGTTGTTCTTCGAGCTCCTCCACCTTGACTTGGTACCTCAGAGCAAGAGCCTGCTGCTCTTGGGAGAACTTCTTGAGATTGTTGTTCTCCTCATAGAGGCCCTGCACATATTCATTCACCATCTGCCTGCCCTGCTCTATCATTTGGTCTCTCTCCTTGTCTTTCTGTTTGAGGAGATTTTTCCCAAACTCCAAGATGGTTTCCTTCTCCTCTTGAGCTTCATTCAGCTCTTTCTGGAGCTCCTCAACTTTTTTCTCAAGGGCTTTTTTCTTCTA
The DNA here is from genome assembly GCF_009829125.3 of Periophthalmus magnuspinnatus. NCBI lineage: Eukaryota > Metazoa > Chordata > Actinopteri > Gobiiformes > Gobiidae > Periophthalmus > Periophthalmus magnuspinnatus. Next base: position 3,755,690 of record NC_047126.1, on the reverse strand, counting down.
GACCTCCTCCTCCAGCTCTCTCAGCCTTGTCTGCTGTTTGTCGTTGACATATTGCTGTCCTTGAAGCTGTCGCCTCAGGTCCTTCACCAGTGGGTTCTCTTCTAAAGAGATTTGAACATTTAGTGGAACCTGATTCGCAGCCTCGAGCTCCCTCAGTCTCCACTTCTGTTTGGCGTTGATGTGGAGCTGTTCTTGGTAGGCTCTTTGGACATCCTTGAGCTGTAGTTTCAGGTCCATCACCAGATAGTTTGAAAGCATTTCTTTGTATATTTTATCAAATTATTCTGAAATCGGTTTATTTAATATTAATTTTGGTTTAACAAAGCCTTTTAGTATCACAATTGTTTTAGTAAATATGTTGTGATCCTTTAGAGACGTTAAACTGCACATGTCCCTGTTACATGTAAACGTGGAGCTCATATAAACTGTGGCCAATGTAAAGGTCTGATGTGTTTTTCTAGTTGGTAAAATGCACAAAACAAAATGCATTTTATGTTCATTTATCTTCACTAAATCGAAGCTAAATAAAAAAAACAAAAAAACAAAACAAAACACAATTAATATTTAATTTTTGTGAAAATGGAGTTGATCATTAAGTGTCCTGAAAGCCTTTATTTTTCACTGAATCGTATCGAATCGATTTAAAGTATATCGTATCATTTTGTATTGAATCGACAGTGCACTGTATGGAGATATGTATCATATCGTGGCCTATGTATCGAGGTATGTATCGTATCGGCAAATTCTTAATGATACCCAGCCCTAATCTGAATCGTCACTACCTAAGCACCAGTCCAGCTTGTTCTGTTATGATGTCGATCCTTTGGCTTTAAGTATCTGCTCAATATCAACTGATACCAGTGCATAAATATCATTTATTTCCTTAAACACAAACAGCATAATAAACAATCATCCAAATGTGTTTTTAACTGTTATTTATCATATAAAGTAACTACAGAACAGCTTTGAAAATACAAGTTCAATATTATGAGGTGTTTACAGCCAACACTGGCCAGTAAATCATCTTATTACACTGATTTATAGACCAAAGTGAGATATCGACTGGACCGATATCGCAGAACCGATATCCAATCCATCAAAATTGTCAATATCGGTGCCCATATCTGAAAGCACCATCAAACTGGCGCATCACTAAAACTGAGAATGAGAAAAAAACATGCAGGCTTAGGCACTGCAGCACAGGCTCAGTTGTGACAGTAGAACTTCAAAAACAGTAAGAGCTCAGACCACACAGCCTCTGTAAAAGTATGTCGTGTTTATGTACGTACCTTGTTGACAAAGTCCTCGTGGCCTGGGTAGTACGTCGTTACAATGGAGAATATGTACCAGTCATACTCCTCCATGATGTTGAGCATGACCTGGGCTTGCTGCTCTATGGACGGGCCGAACTGAAAAAACATGGAGTGGTCGTCCTGGAAACCAGAAAGACAGAGCCAATCAGCAAACAAGGTCATGAGTCATGCAGCACGAGGAGGACTGAAGGTAGAGCGAGATCATGAAGCGTGCCCCGATCCAGCCCGAGGTAAAATGATTATTCCATTTGTATTCTGGCCTGATGACAACGACACCGACTTCTAAATTTAATTCTCCGTGTTTTAAACAGGCTAACATTTGCACTGACAAAACCTTTTCATAAACTAATTATTATTCCGTGCAGACAAGGTGAATCACTCATTATCAAGGAGCTGTAACAGAGCTGTCGTCCCACTTTGAGCATTCGAGGCACACAAGGCTACACGGCCACCTGTTTCAATGACATTTTCCTCCCTGTGATGTAGATTACCGAGTGCGTGGACGGACAGTTCTGTCAAAACACTTTTGCTTGCTCGGGGGTGGGCGTGAAGCGCAGTTTAAAGCTCGTGTCCCTGGTTTGTCAAACTCGGGTCAGTTCTGAGCCATGTAGAAGTTGAACGATGTTAGAGCAGGTTTGTGTCGGCCGTCCTGTTGTAGGTCAGAGAAGGTGGGGATATGTTTATTGAAAGAGCTCGTGGCCAGGATTTAACGTCCCCGATGAACTGCGCAAGCTACTTAGTGGGTGTAATGTGCACAATTATGGTGTTTTTTTTACAAGATGTGTTAAGTGTAGCCTCTGGTAAAAGCTATCCAGGCTGTTCGTAGTGTTTGCAGCATGTATGTTTTCGAACAAAACAAAACAAAAAACAAAAAAAACCCACAATTAGATAGTTTGGTTTTATTAGAGAATCAAAACGAGACAGATTCAGGTGTGTATCTCCCGCTGTACTCGCTCGAGCACTGACTACACTCTTTTGTAAATGCCCCACCGTCCACATGTGCAGCCTGTCATACGTGTTACTAATGCAGTGACTGAGGTCCTTGGGTGGGCTGAACATCAAAGCGTTCCTCCATTCCTTCATACTTCTACCCCGAGGGACAGAAATAATATTACCTACTTCTCACTGTAATGAGGTAATCCTATAACAATGTGGAGTGAAGGTATCGTCGTACTGTCAGAGGGGGGTGGGGGCAGTGTGAGTAAAAAAAAAAAGTTACAAGGGCGCAAAGGTAATGAAGGTTTTCTCACGCCTGACTGACAGCTAATGCAGCGTTCACTTATAACCTCCAGCCCCGTCAAATCCTCCAGGGTCGAGAGCTGCTCACCTTCTGCCATCGGATTGTGAAGATGGGGTTTCACAATTGACATACAATTTTTACTGACATTATATATGGCTCCCGTTGTTCCGATCACCGTTGGCCACCGCGTATCCTTCTCCGCCGCTTGCCGCACCAACAGATCTTTAAAGGTCACTCACACGGGTTTAAAAAGATCCTCCGCGCACGGATGACATATTCACCATAACTCTGTAGTAGCTACGTCTGGTGACATGCGGTTTCTTTAATGGGCTCCGTGCTAGCGAGCTTACTGTGCCTCAAAGCTGACGGTCACGTTTATTAAAATCACAAAACATAAAATAAGCAATAAATTAAACGTTCTATATTACACAAAATTGACTCTTGAGAGATTTAGTCGCGTTATAATGCCGTTTCCTCCTCAAAAACAGACCTGGAGTTGTGTTTTGTTTCATTTTCACATGTTTGAGTAACACTTTATTAATAGTCTGTACATCTCCAAACCTCAAAATGCTCTGTTCCACCTTGTGATGTCATGAAGTGCTAGTTTTCAAGTTAACATGCACCTTTTAGCTTTAGTTCAGTAGAGATTGGATATTCCTACGCTGAAATCATTCAAATGATTCTAGTGAAGGTGCACCAAGTCTAAAAACACAGTAGAGCACTTCCTGTATAGCCACATGATGACATCACAAGGTGGAACAGAGTGTTTTCAGTCTGAGAGAAGGACTCAGCTTAAATATGCAGGGACAGATCACAAAATAGAGTAATATAAGCACTTTAAAATTCAAATTAATTCAAATAAAGACCCTCCAATTATCTTACATGTGAATACTTCAGTGTGTGTCCTTGTTTTAATATTTATTATGCCTCAAAAATAGCATTAGCGTTAGCACTGAGACATAAATATTTCTCTTTCTAAACACAGACGTGTCTCTGGTGAAGTATTCATTTTACTTGTGAAGTTTTTAACATCCACCTGCAGCTCCCTGTCCACTGCCTCGTCTTTAAATATTTATTCATTTTAGCGTGATACGATTGGACAGGAAGTAGTGATGCTAACAGTGAAGTTGCCAGGTGTTTTTATGCACAGAGCCGATCTAGAGTAAATTTTAGACGCTTTGTTATGCTCCTTTGGAAAACAACTGCTTAGGACTAAAGTAGTAACGCTTCAGACTTTATTTGAACCTGGTTTAGCTCTAATCAAGGTAGTTTAAAAATGCGTTAAATTGCAGACAGTTCAATGTCAGCACAGATGAGTAATCACAAACTGACTCTTAACACAGAATTTGCAAAAAGAGAGAGTGAGGTTACGAGGGCGAGAGGGCGACAGCGGCTCAGTTGGTTTGTCCACTGATCCTAAGGTTGGCGGCGCAAATCCCGCTCTCCGCATAAACATCATTGGTAGAATGGTCAACTCCACTGACCCACAGGTTGGCGGAACGATTCCAGCTCCCACGGACGACACTTAACCCCTGTGTCTGTGTACGTCGGTGTATGGTGTGTGTGAATGTGTGATTGGTTTCTCGATGTAAAGTGCTTTAAGGTGGAAAAGCGCTGTATAAAAATGTGGCCACTTTGTTCTGAAGTGGACACTTTGATCGGGAGCGTATGGACAAAAACATAACATACAATAAACTATAATATTTAAATCTCTCCAGATCATCTTCTCTTTCAGACCTTCTTTTTCAGCCCAGCACGGGGTTCTTGCGGTACTCTGAGCTGATTTCTTCTTTCACAAAGTGGGCTCAGTGTAATCACTTGTGAGTCTGCTATTGAGACCAATCATTAGGGCACTATTCTGTCCTTTACAGATTACAGCTAATCATCTCATCCGACTTACCCATTCATTCGTGTCCTAATCACCTACTCCTGTCTATTATTCAAATGTCATTCACGTCAGATTTCCTTTAGCCGTCCTTCCCCCACTTGAACTCTTCCCCTTTCCTTTTTCGTTCTCTATTTTTAAAAGCTCCGACCATTCGTTTATACAATAATAGCGTGAACTATCCTGCCCTGTGCCATTAGCGGTGCCTGAATCCCAGCTTGTTTTTCTGCCTGTCTTTTCACATCACACACAGAGGCCTTATGAGCCACAGAAAGCCATTTGTCACTTAATTTACCCTGGTTTTTGTGTCTGCTATCTTTTAGTTTCACGTTATAGTCTGAGAAGCGCCAAATCATGTAATTTGAGCTGTCAAGTTTGGTTAGCCTGGGCTCAGAACAAGTGACTGGTCAAATGGATTGGAAAAGGAAATGATTATTCAAGTGACAGCTACAAATAGATGCTACCCCAAATCTTAACTTTAAAGAAGAAGACCGTCCACTGTATAGTTAAAATCTACGACGCCCGAGGATCATTATGTTAGAATCTGCACATTTTAAATCACAAATATTTATCTACAGCGACTTGATAAAAGAAACGAGAGCCGTGTAGCTGCACATGACGCTAACGAGAGTCTGATTTTGAGATCTGGACCAAAATGACTGCAATGACGCTGCTGAATCCTACGCGTGTAATCAATTAAGAAAATAAAACTGAAGAACAAAGTAAGTACAGAGCAGTGGGCGTGTGGCGGTGGCGGTGAAAACGAGGATTGATCGGCAAAACGTCTTGAAAATGAGTGATTAAAGATTGTTCAAACATGCACGAAAAAACAACTTCGAGACGGTAAATGAGAAGAAAATAACTACAACATGGTTAAAGGTTCTGAAAAGGACATTTTGCGGGATAGGGCTGGTTTAATTATATAAAAATCATCTAAATATACAATGAAATTAGCTCGATAATTCCCTAGTGATCGCAGGTTTAAAGCGACCACAGGTGTCTTCCTTTTTACGCTGATATAGCTCTATTTTCTACTTTCCCTACTTCACGCTTCCCGATTCAAACTCCCTGCTTCAGAGTCACTTCAAAGAATTCCTTGCCATTTGAGCTGCACAACAGACTCTTAAAATAGCATCACAGAATCCTCAACAGGTGTGTTGTGTGAATTGGCCCCAAAGAGCCTTTTGGAGGAGTGACTCACATGGGAGACATCAGTTCACCTTGTGCAGAGTCGGCCCTGGAGAGGCGCTCACTAACACAAAGCTTTGGGTCTTATTAAGGCTCCCTGAGGAACTGTGCTGTACTGAGCTTAACCTCTAGTTAAAGGGTGAGTGTAGACTCTGAGTGAACTGAGATCAGAGCCTCTGGACCAACAATCACACGCCAACTGTACAACTGTAAAGGAACGCTGCGAAAAGGGCAAAAGTGTCTCTGCTGTACAAAACCTAAACCAGGACTAAACCAGGACTAACCCAGGGCTAAACCAGGACTAAACAACAACCTAAACCAGGGCTAAACCAGGGCTAAACCAGGGCTAAACCAGGGCTAAACCAGGACTAAACCAGGACTAAACCAGGACTAAACCAGGACTAAACGACAACCTAAACCAGGACTAAACCAGGACTAAACCAGGGCTAAACCAGGACTAAACCAGGGCTAAACCAGGGCTAAACCAGGACTAAACCAGGACTAAACCAGGGCTAAACCAGGACTAAACCAGGACTAAACCAGGGCTAAACCAGGGCTAAACCAGGACTAAACCAGGGCTAAACCAGGGCTAAACCAGGACTAAACCAGGACTAAACCAGGACTAAACCAGGACTAAACGACAACCTAAACCAGGACTAAACCAGGACTAAACCAGGGCTAAACCAGGACTAAACCAGGGCTAAACCAGGGCTAAACCAGGGCTAAACCAGGACTAAACCAGGGCTAAACCAGGGCTAAACCAGGGCTAAACAACAACCTAAACCAGGGCTAAACCAGGACAAAACAACAACCTAAACCAGGACTAAACCAGGGCTAAATCTGGACTAAACCAGAACTAAACAAGGACTAAACCAGGACTAAACCAGAACTAAACAAGGACTAAACCAGGACTAAAACAGGACTAAAACAGGACAAAAACAAAACCTAAACCAGGAATAAACCAGGACTAAACCAGGGCTAAACCAGGACTAAACAACAACCTAAAGCAGGACTAAAGCAGGACTAAAGCAGGACTAAACAAGGACTAAACCTGGGCTAAACCAGGACTAAACAACAACCTAAACCAGGACTAAACCAGGACTAAACCAGGGCTAAACCAGGGCTAAACCAGGACTAAACCAGGGCTAAACCAGGACTAAACCAGAGCTAAACCAGGGCTAAACAACAACCTAAACCAGGACTAAACCAGGACTAAACAACAACCTAGACCAGGACTAAACCAGGACTAAACCAGGACTAAACAACAACCTAAACCAGGACTAAACCAGGGCTAAACCAGGGCTAAACAACAACCTAAACCAGGACTAAACCAGGACTAAACAACAACCTAAACCAGGACTAAAGCAGGACTAAATCAGGACTAAACCAGGACTACACCAGGACTAAACCAGGACTAAACAACAACCTAAACCAGGACTAAACCAGGGCTAAACCAGGGCTAAACAACAACCTAAACCAGGACTAAACCAGGACTAAACAACAACCTAAACCAGGACTAAACCAGGGCTAAACAACAACCTAAACCAGGACTAAAACAAAACCTAAACCAGGACTAAAGCAGGACTAAATCAGGACTAAACCAGGACTAAACCAGGGCTAAACCAGGACTACACCAGGAGTAAACAACAACCAAAACCAGGACTAAACCAGGACTAAAACAAAACCTAAACCAGGACTAAAGCAGGACTAAAGCAGGACTAAACAAGGACTAAACCAGGACTGAACCAGGACTAAACCAGGACTAAAACAAAACCTAAAACAGGACTAAACCAGGGCTAAACCAGGACTAAAGCAGGACTAAACAACAACTTAAACCAGAACTAAACCAATACTAAACATGTTGAATCAGTGTTTCAGTTTTTTGCAGTTTAAACCTGGAACATTCTTCCTGAAGATGTGACACAGACCTCGACTTGGACAATGTTTAAATCCAGACTCCAAACTGTTCTGTTTAGCTGTGGATGTGACTGAAAGGGTTTTATTCTGCACTCTTCCTTTTTAATGTTACCTTTATGATGATTATTTATGTTCTGATTTGTTGTATTGTGATTTTAATGTGTGTTATTCTGTAAAGCACTTTGAATTACTCTGTGTACCAATTAAGCTGTACAAATAAACTTGCCCTGCCTTGTTTTGCTTTTTTTGTTTGCAAAGGACTTACATAATTGCCGTCTTTGCTAATTTGCTAATAGCGACAACTCAAATTTCGATTTGATTGCAATATATCTTGCAGCTCTAACGCCAGTCTATTCAAAGGACTGACATGTGGCTCTCTGATCTGACACTGGCATCACATATCGACGCAGATACCGGAACATTTGCTGGATCGGATATCGATTCAGTTGATATCCTGTTTGGACATATAAACTGTAATGTAATAAGACTATTTACAGGTCGTAATTAGCCCAAAGAGTCTCATAATGTTTGATTTTTATTCGTACAAGTTGTTAATAAGCTGTTCTATAGTGTCTTGAGGGATAAATAACAGCTACACGACACATTTGAATCAGTTTTGTCTTATTGTATTTTTGTTTAAAGGAAAAAAATTGGCAAACACTTAAAGCCATAGTACAAAATCGGTATCAGAACTGAAAAAGCTGGATGTGAATACTGTCGTTGTGTCGTTGTCTTTGGGCAAGACCCTTCACCCACCTCATCCCCAGTGTCTGCGTACCCTGCTGTATGAATATGTGCGTGAATGGTTGAGCGGTTCCTTGATGTAAAGCGCTTTTGAGTGTCTTGAAGGTGGAAAAGGGCAATATAAAAACCTGAGCATTTACAATTTTACCATCAGTCCAGTGAGGTTCATGTGGTCTTTCGATACGTTTGTTTTAATAGATCGTTTTTTCAGACCGAGGTTTAGTTTGCAGTGAGTTGTTTAGATGTATATATCGTCAGGAGCTGCTCTTTGGTGCCTATAGTCTCCGTATCTCTCCCTCCATGGCGGCTGCTGCGTCTGAGCGTCGTCGAGGGGCGTCGAAGGAAGCGAGCCTGGAGCGGGGGGCTCAAAGGATTTGGCAACTCATCTCCATGTCATGCCAATGAAAGCCTGTCTCCAATTAGATTTGCAGAGGAAGAGTGACATATCGGCCCAGTGCTCGACAAGCTCTGGTGGGAGAGGATTGGGGGCTAGAGATAGAGGGAGAACAGAGGGAGAGAGAGTGACAGACAAAGAGGAAAGCTGCGAAAGAGAGCAAGCGAGTCGGGGGGTGCTGTTAAAGCTCACAGAGAGAGAGAGATAGAAGAGTCTTGCTTGAGAAAACCGACTTTAGGACTCTCTCACACACACACACAGACGCACACAGACACACAGCGGTGACCTACACAGCTGCTCGCACTCGTCTGTTTCTACTTTCCATCCCTCCGTGGGTTTCTTCAGCGCGCGGTCTGGAGTCTGCCACTGTCAATCAACTACCGCCGGAGCCCAACATGCTTAATCATCATAATGCTAATCAAACGCACACGGGCTCTTAATTAATCTCATATTCACTTTTAATTATCAGTGACCCCCGCTCGCTCTGACGTCTCTCCGCTCTGTTCGCAGCACTTCATTTTAAAACGACGAGCTGATTGGGTAGCGTACGCGAGCAGGAAAATGATTTTGTAGAGAACGGCGATTCACTTCCATAACAGCTTGAGGATTTTTTAAGGAGATTGTTAAAGCGGGGATGGTAAAAAAAAAGCAGCTCTTAGGGTTAAAATGAGGCTGGTGTGTGCTGTCTGCAGCTAATTATGAAGCGTTTTTTATCCTCCGTGAACCAGGACGTAGCGTTGTTAGCAGTGGGACAATAAAATTCTACTCCATCCTCCGAAAGTTATCAAACGCACTTATAAACTCACTGAATAATTAGAAGGAATGCGTTAGGAAAGTGAAGAATAACTCGACCACTGCAAACCATTTGATAGGAACTAGATCTGTTTTACATATTTTTAAATAAAAATCAGGTACGGCCCTTTAAATAAATCACTTTCATATTTAGATTGCACAACTTTGTGTCTTTGTGATACATAATATATGTTGTTCTGTTTGGCCACTTTTCCACCTGTATATTTTTGTAGTGTTTTTCCCAGTTATTCATACTATTTTTCTTATTCCTAGTTAGTCATTAGTTGATTTAGATTTTTTGCCAATCTGTACATATTTAGTTAAGTGTTTTTACTTTATTAAATACAAAATTTTACTAGTATTTTTTGTCTTGTACGAACTCGGCGCTGCTCCCTGCTGGCACATCTATACCGGATCCTTAGCGTTTTGTTAGTTTAGCTTCTTTTTCATCCTGTTTTTCGTTTATTTATTTAGTGTAGGAATAATTTATGTGTAGTTTTTCATTAGGGTAGAGAAAGTTCGTTGTTAGCTCCTACGTCCTTGTATAGAGTTAGCGCCATCCTTATTTTACATTTGCTGCCTCACTGTGGGGTCTTTTGCCTTTGTTACGTAGTTTTTCTTTACTTACTAACTTTACTTTTGAGTAATAAAATCCGTATGTAGCATAGACTGTGTAAAGAAGTGGATTAAGTGAGTGTGACGTCACCCACAGCGTTCAGCTCTAGTCAAATGAAGCTCATCGACGCTAACGGTTATAGCGGCTAAACTGGAGCTCATTTCCATATTTGGACTTCTGCCCGCGAGTATCATAGCAACCAAAGAGCCAATCTGGAGCGACGATGTTGAAGGTAACGCCCCTTCCCACGTGTATCGCTGGTTTGGCAGCGGGCGGGTCAATCGAACCTGTTGCTAACGCTAGCGGGTGTGACCTCAGGGAAATAAGGCAGCTGATCTGTCTGTTATTAATGTTCATATCTTGATTTACGGAGACAAGAGCAAAATAAAAATAGCAGGATCATGTAGAGCGAGTTAATATGAACATTTTAAGACCAAAATGACAAGTCTGACGGTTCATAACAGTGATTTTCAACATTAAATTGTAGCACTTTCTTTTTTATTTCCCTCAGTCGTCCAGGTAGGTTCCATAATGTTCCATGAGCGTATATGAGTCTATGCGTCTTATACTTGTTCTAATACAGCTCTAGATCATCCTAAAGCTGTTCAGGAAAGGTTCATTTCTGTCCAATACCTGCTCAAGTGAGAATCTAGTTCTGACACTAGTTTTAGTACTGATTAGTGTCTGATTTTTTGATACTTTTGACAACCCTAACCTCAAAAAAACAAAGAAATTTTCCATTAATCATTGTCATAATCATCATTTATTTATGTCCAGACTCAGAATCCAAAGAAAAAAAGTATATATAGACATTTAAATTCAGAATTAATATTTTAAACGACCCATATGACGCTATTTTCTGATCTCTGCTACAATCATTGCTTGTTTCCTCATCACAAACAAACCCGGAGATGTGTTTCATTCGCACATTTTAACGCACAAACTCACATAAAGCACCCTGTTCCACTTTGTGATGTCATGTGGGGTAATACAGGAAGTGCTCAGGACTTGCAAATCTCTACTGAAACAAAAGGTAAAAGCTAGAAATTGACTTGAAAACTACCACTTCATAACATCACAAGGTGGAACGGAGCATTTTGAGCTCAAAATAAAGGATTACTCACGTGCGAATGAAACAAAACACAACTCCAGATCTGTTTTTTGATGACGTAACGACATTACAACACGGCTTAAATCTCCCAAGAGTCCATTTTGTGTAATATCGGCTCTTTAAGTCGCATAAATAAAAACCCTACTTCCTCATGTAACTGCAGGGTCAGCGTACCTTCAAACACCGCGTTGACCTTTTTCCTTATCGCACCATCGGAAACACGGCTCCTTTGCTTCTTTATTAAACACACTGAACTCGCTTTGGCTTTGAGGCACGCTCCCGCTAGATAAGAGCGCAGAAGATGAGTAGATAAACGCCTGAACTTAAGTGTTATGCATAATGGCGTACTCAGGGCTACATGTTGTCTGAATGAGTCAACGCTCTCCCCGTTTGTCTAGCTACTCGCCAACAATGACATCAGCGCAAAAAAAAATCTGTAACCAAGTGGGGACGGAAAAAGGCTCAATTACTGGCTCGGAAACGGTACACAGAGCCTTGCAGCTTAAAGTGGGCTAAGTGTGGAGCTTGAGTTGGACCACCGCTGACAGTTTCCGAGGAGGCGGCAGCGTTCAGGCATCACTCAGAATAATGGAGCCGTATGCTACGCTCTCATGCCCGCCGCTTCAAACTTCAAATTGTCATGCAAAGGATGTATTATTCAATTAAAACGCTCAACACGCTGATTAAAAAGTGAAAATATTGCTGGACGTAGTGAAGGGTGAAGAAAGGGGCTCCCGTTGCGTCGTTGCTTTGTGTTTCGGTGAACTCAAATGACTCAGGTGGAACTGGAGTGATTTCTTGAAGGTTAAGATTTCATCGCTAAAGACATATCGAGGTAAAAGGTTACTCAAGTAAAAGTATCGCATGAAGTACCTGTTTAAAAATGGACTTTAAGAGTAAAAAGTTAAAGTATTGTTCATTTGTTAGTGTTAAATGTAGTGATACTGATTCAAAATGAGACATATTTTGGTCAACAGGAGGAATACGTATCAATTTCTTATGAATTTTGTGTATTTTTTTTGTTTTTCTCAAAGATGTAGCTTGAACTCGAAAAATTAAGTCAAGAGGTTTCCACGATCACGGTCAAAATAACACCTCGATCAGATGAAACGTACTTTTTACTTTCGAGTCTTGTTCAAAAATGTAGTTGAGTAGAAAGTAAAGATACTGCTCTCAAATGTAGCGAAGTAAAAGTAAAAGTATCCACTGTAAAATGTGTTTAAGTAAAGTACAAATTCTACTACTTTAGCACTTTACTATTTGTACTTAGTTAACTTCCAGCACTTTACTTCTGCTGATACTGTTACTGTTTATGACATTTATGCGCCGCACTGACGTCATTATCGTGCTAATGCTTAAACTCAGGTTATTTATGGGGTTACTCGATGGGATTTTGCACATTTTGTATCGTACTTTACATCAAAACTACGCCATGGACTGTGCACTGAGTGTGACGTCACCCACAGCGTTTAGCTCCAGTCAAATGAAGCTAATCGAGGCTAGAAGTTATAGCAGTAGTATCATAGCAACCAAGGAGCCAATCAGGAGCGAGGTTATTGTTGTTTTTTTATTTCGTTTTTTGTTTTATTGTTTGTTTTTTTTGGAGTCAAAGCCTTTTTTAATAAGTTACAAACGGGTTTATATTCGTCTTGTACCTGTTTTTACAAAGAACATTTTACCACTCGGCCCAAACTTTAGAAAATCTTTAAAACAAATGCGATAAGTTACACAGGTCTGTAAGGTTTATGTCGTAAAACGAATGTGGAAAAAACTAAAAAACGACTTTGGATAAAAATATAAATGTGTCAAAATGAGAAAGACGTCAACATTTTTTTCAGAAAATGAGTTCAGTTCGATCTGATTTACAACAATATAAAAATATAAATGAACTTTATGTAATGGCTTTAGCGCTTTTAGTCCAGTGATGTGATGTCATCCAGGTGTAACGGGTAAAAAGACTCGCCAGGTAAGTGCACGTTTGATCGTTTATGTCATTACACGACACGTGCAACTCTGGTGATTCAAACTTTTTAAACTAAATATCACCAACACAGTGAAGTTTTACACAATAAAAACGATGATTATTCATGTTTTTTATTAGTTTGTATTGTGATTTTAATGTGTTTCTTATTCTGTAAAGCACTTTGAATTATCCGGGGCTATTTTTGTGAAAAATAAAACTTAACTGAAAATGATTGTGGCCATAATGACTGTGACCATGTTGCGTTTACCAATATTATTATTACCCTGAGGGAGAGTCCCATTTGAGCGAGTAATTGCATGTTTTGAAATTCTTCTGTAGACTTAACTTTGTGTATCTGACCATCGCGCTGCCCCTTGGCGAGGACGACGTCGTGAATGAGAATTGATTTACAAGACGATGTGTAAAAGCAGAACCTATTATGAAAAATTGACTTTTCAGAGCTTTTAGCCATGTTGTAGTTGTTTTTGGAGAGTTTGGTGCGTGTTTGTTCAATCTTTAATCGCTTATTTTCAATTCAAATCCAATTTTATTTTCTTAATCGCTGATGCATGAAGGATTCAACAGCATCACGTGGCCATTTTGGTACAAATTAAACGAAAAATCACCTGCTCACTAGTGTGATGTGCAGCTATCCATAGAGGGCAGCGACAGCTACGCAACGCTTTATTGTGGTGACGTTTACGGCGACGTCAGCTCCTATTATGCAGTTTTCTAACGCAGCAGCAGATTTGTTTCCTTTTTTATTAAGTTGTTTTAGATCAGGGCCACATCACCAAAATGGCCGCCATCAAGGGCCAAATGCAACTGTGAGGCAGGATAAATGTCACTAAATGTAACCAAATGTCATGTAAAAAACTACTTTTTAACTTGTATTTATTACTTACTCAAGTTGCAAATATGACATGTCCGTGTCACTGCGTATCCCCCGATAAACTGACATTTTAAAAGTGTGTATCTGGTCGGGGCTCGCCTGCTCACAGACCTTCAGCGCTGCTTCAAAAACAGACTTTTACAGCCTTTTAATTATCGGACAATTTGTAGTTTCTTGAAGGCTAACTTTTGCATACTTAGCTCCGTGTTTGGTATCAAAATGCCGACGTAGATCGTTCTCTTTCACAACCGACCCCGTCTCATAACACAAAAAACATACAGGTTTTTCTCCTTGAAACTTGTATTCACCTTCACCGTTCTTGAAACTGCCGACAATTTTCATCTTCCTGAACATTTTGGGATCATTATTTGCAAATATTTCTCAGTTTCTCATTAGTTTATGGTCAATGCTTATTTTAAAATGACAGCCCTGCCTTTTAATTTACCTTCTCACGGCCACATAAAATGAGGTGGCGGGCTACATTTGGCCCCTGGGCCTTGAGTTTGACACACGTTTTAGATGAACATTGCGATTTAAAATATGCAAATTATAACAGGATGATCCATGTGTGTCATAGATTCTAACTATAGAGCAGACACAAGCACAATACGTCTTTAAGGGGCTAAACTGTGCTGAGTCAGAACATTTTGACTAAAGCGATGCCGTTATTCTGCAGTGAAAAATCCAAGAGGAGAAAACGCAGGGAGGTAAATATGATAGTAAAACGCCTTGCAGTTAGAAACTATTTGTAGCAGCAAGAGGAATTCATTTATTTGTTTAAAAAAAGCACGAGTCCCAGCCCCTCCTGCACAGCTCCTACTGCAAATAGAATCTCTTTCAGTGCCAAACACTAATCTCGTTAGAGGCTGTATTAAACAAAATATCTCTTGCTTTTGTCTGACCAACACAGTAATGCAATAAACACTCCCTGTATTAGGAATATTTCAACACTGGATAAAATGCTGCTTTCATTATAACTCATTGTTACCGTGAAAGAGCCCAGCGATTTTGTATCTGACTAAGTTTCCATGATTTCAAAGCGTTTTTTTCCGTTATTTCGGCCAAAGTGTTCTGCTGCCTCTAATCAATTCAAACACGACATCATTTAGTTCTCAAATTTAAAAGGCTTTTCATTTTTGCCACGTTCAAATTCTGCACAATCAGCCGATGAAACACGATGAACCAGTGTCGGCCTAATTACATCAAACTCATTTCCCTTCTGATGAACACATCTTGTTTAAACATTCTCTACCACTGTGGAAGAAACTAGAGCCCGCCTCCAGCTTTCATCCCACCCTGCCGCTGCGTGCACCACAAGGAAGTTACTATTAATTGTCTGATTCAATCTCCCACAGTTACGTTTGACGCTTCAGCAGCACTCACATCGTGTCAGTCAAGCCCAGAGCCACGCCGAGCCACGCAGAGCCACCCAGATCCCCGCAGACACAAACACAGTGAAGTCCAACGAAGTAACAGATGTGTTCAGCCCCATGGAGCGTTATGAGGGAAGGAACACAGCAGCTACAAACACTACGTAACGCAATAAAAATAACTGTAAACTTATTTATAAATGGTCAAATCCTTCACTCAAATCGCTTTACATCACCAGAGACCGTGGACTCGGGCGGTATGACGTCACCCGTAGCGTTTGGTTTCAGTCAAATGAAGCTAATCGAGGCTAGAATTTCGACTACAAGTGTCATAGCGACCAACACTTAGCAACGCTGTCAATCAAACCTGTTGCTAACGCTAAAGGGAGTGACCTCTGGGAAAGAAGACGCCTGATTTGTTTGTTAGTAATGTTCATATCTTGAGTTATGGACACAATAGTGAAATATAAACAACAGGATCATGTAGAGCGGGTTAATATGAACATTTAAGACCAAAATGAGTTTGACGGCAGCGGCTACAGAAAGAGAGCGGCAGTTTTTCAATAGAAAGTGAATTGGAGCCAGAATCGATGGAGCCGGAAGTGCGTCCATGCTCACTTCCTATTTGGAATGGGGTGGCTAGCAAGTTAGCTATCTCCATTTATATATTCACACACATTCATATACCAGAGTACACAGACACTGGGGGCAAGGCGGGTGCGAAGTGCCTTGCCCAAGGACACAATGACAGCATTCATCGAACCACCAACCTTGAGACAATAAAAGAGCAAGTGTCTGTTAAATAAGCTGTGATTTGGTGATGATGAAGGTGCCTCTTTTGCAATGTTTTTTAACTATTCACGGGTTTCAACGTGATGAAAAACTAGCATCTTTGTCACGGCAATTAATATTTCAACCAAAAATGTTATCTTTTGAAAAATCCTAACATGACGCTTATTAACAGGAAGTTGAAACCATTGAATATCTGTGTATTGTCTTGTTTGTTCTTGTTGTCCATAGCATCTTAATCTGTAGACAGTGAATAAATATTACAAATGGCACAACCTCTGATCAAGGTATTAAAAAGGTATTTTTAAGCACTTAGTCTTGATATTTACCGTATTTTCTGGACTACAAGTCAGACTTTTTTTCATAGTTTGTCCGAGGGTGCGACTTATACTCAGATGTGACTTATATGTGAAATTATTTTACCTCTGGAGTTGGTGGATTTGTTCAGAATCGACACCGAGGATGAAGAATTCAGTGGATTTATTGATTTGGAGTGAGATCCAGAGTAAACTTGTTGCTTGTTTTTTTTCTGCTTTATTTATCTGATTAACTGTTAATATCTTACGTTAACAAACCAGACACGTGTTCAGTTCTGTCTGTGCTTCATGTCGCTGAATAAGTATAAATGTGTTACGTTAGCGTTAGCGTGATGCACGGATATTCAGCCTGTTGTTCTCTATTTTATTGTTTTTATTATAACTTGCCTTTAAAGATAAAATGTCTGTTCTTGGTCTCGGATTTTGTAAAATAAATTTCCCCAAAAATGTGACTTATATATGTTTTTTTCTTCATTATTATGCTTTTTTCACAGCTGCGACTTATACTCCAGAGTGACGTATCCAGAAAATACAGTAGTTCAAACTGAAATTTTGTGTGAACCATAAGTTAATAAACTGCAAGAACAACAAGTTTATCTTAAGAACAACTGGTCTAAACCAATCTGCATTTTATTTCTCAATTGTTTCATGACACTTATATCCCACAGATGGCCGTATAGGATCCAGTCGCTAATGTAAACAAATGTAAACTCTAAAGGAAATATGCAAAAGCCGCGCGGATCACAACAGTCCTAATCTACTCTCAGCTGTGGTCGTTTATACAACTAATTACATTGTAGAAAAGTACAGCTGCGGTGGCTTGGATTAGCATTTGTGATTAGCATAAAGGTCAAACATAAGGGACTCACAACTTAAACATGGCTTTAATTGTGAGTTTACAGCGCTGCCCGACACGTTAGCTCAGTTTTTAGGTGATTTGGAGCTTCCATTGTGTAACCGGAACACCTTTTTTATCATCACTCTGCATTATATTTTGGTTTTGTGTTAGAAATGACAGAGGCTCGCAAGGTCTACTGTATCAGACTTACAAAAATCACAAACTGCGGTGAGTCGCGGGATCCAACAAATGTTCCTCAGAGATGTCGCACAGCTCTTCTACTTTCTAAATATTTATGTTTGATTATATTACAGTTAACAACAATATTTCGGACTTTCGCTGTAGCTTCAAACGTGATCAATTACACATTTTGTACGTCGAAACTGACATGTAACCGGTGCTGTTCGTCTTTAAATAAACGCTCATGGAAGCAGTTTGATAGATCCAGGATGAGGTTGACGACACGGAAACCAGAAAATCCCCTGAGATAAAGCTTTTTTTTCCGAGTGAAACCTGAGCCGTTTCTCAATTCCCGGTCTGCAGACTCTTGTTCTCGTGCGCTCCCGGATACAGACTCGGAGAACAGTCACTCGACGCACTCACCTTTTGGAACAGGTGGATTTGATGACGTCACAGGGAATAAAGCTCATGAGCGCTCACTATATGAAAGATAATAGTACAGTTGAAACGATTTAAGATACAAATAAAGAAAAACATGAGCCTTATCCATAATATAACCTAATTTATTAAAACTTGTTAGCACGATTCATCATTTAGACGAAGTATTTGAGCTACAAGTCTTGTTTTTTGACAGAGCGACATGTGGCTACAAAGTCTTTGCTGATTGGCTAATCCAAACATTTTCACTTAGCAATAGTTTTATCTTTTTCGAGGTCACGAGCTGGGAATGTACCTTTGCCAATATTTTCTCCAAACACCAAGCTTTTTTTTCCCATTAAGTCAGATTTGGAAATGATATTCTGACGTCATTAAACGGCCCACGTCACGCTATTGTCTGATCTACCGCAAATTTCTGACAATAAGCCGCTACTTTTTTCCCACGCTTTGAACTCTGCGCGGCTAATTTATAGATTTTTACCGGCTAACGTCCACCGGGGGGCTCTCTGTAACGGTAAAGGCAAAAGTGAGAGATCTGGGGAAGAATATACGAAAAAAAAGAATGTTTTTAAATTAAAACTCAAAAATATATTCAAGTGACTAACAAAATTAATTTTATTTTCAAATTTAGTTGGTGCGGCTTATACTCAGGTACGCTCAATAGTCCAAAATTGACGGTATGTTCTAATGTTGTTTCCTCATCACAAACAGTCCTGGAGTTGTGTGTTTTTTTTATTCATTCACACGTTTTACACACAAACTCTGCATATTTAGGCTGAGTTCTTCTTTAAAATCTGAAAACACTCTGTTCCACTTTGTGATGTCATTATGTGGTAATACAGGAAGTGCTCCACTGTGTTTTTAAACTCCGTACCCCTTCACTAGAATCATTTGGATGAGTGACTATCCCAACATCTTTTTTCTAAAGTTCACCAGTGCGTAACATTAACTCAACACAGAACAACAGTGAGGAAGGAATCAGCCAATCAGAGGCCGCGCTCCCCCCCCCCCCCCCCCCCCCCTTCTGTCCAAAATAAAGCGGTGACGTGCCCAGAAGATGGTCACAATTTCAATTTTTTTCCTCCAATTATTAGTTTACAACACAACTAAATATCGATAACTTGTAATCCTCCTGTGATGATTATAAATTCTCAAATAATAACCATAATTCTTGACATCTCTCATGAACAAATCAAACTAAGTAGAAAACACAATGTAAAGAAGCTGGGGGTATAGTGAGAAAGAGTCTATTAGTATCACCTTTGGCCCTGCAAGTTAATGGAAATCTCCTTCACAAGGACTTGATTAAGCTCGTTAGCACAGCTGCGAGCACAGGTAATTAATCACTGACACATGGCCGTGCTGTGAGCTGATTGGCTCTCAGCCCGACAATTCAAACGAGTCAGGGAACCAATTAGACGTGACCTGAGCAGGAGTGTGATGTGAGGGCTGTGCGGTACCGTGCGGGTTTATAAAGGAATGATTAGACGCATATAATTAAAAGTCAGATTTGAATAATTATAACAACAGATAATACAATTGTGGTGTATTTTTTTCTTTGGATTTTTTTGTTTTTTTTGCAATATTTTTCCATTTATTTTATTCTAGATCTACTTTGACGTGTCCAATTAACTTAGCAATACAATCGTTTACACACTAATCAGATTAGTATGACTGTACCTTCTTTTTATGAGGAAAAAAAAACTAAGATGCCAATTTATTTAAACTTTTTTTTATGACATTTGCTGACACAGTAACAGCAACACGTCTGAAGATCTCGCGTCGCACCTGCTTACATCCCTACTTTCTAAATTCGGTTCGCCTGCTCTGATCTCCAAGTGCAAATGAGCTAAAGATGAACTCCTTACAGTGTCGCAACAACAGCCGGCCTGTGTCCTCTGCCTTTTTCCCTCGTATTTCCCTCACTTCGGAACGCACAACCTTTTCAATTTTCCTCCTCGCTAACAAGCACGTCGAGGTGAGAGAGCGCTCTGAAGTCAAGCGCCGTGTGCAATGAGACATGGGGTTCACAACCTTGTCACGCAGCGTCACAGCTTCTCCACTGTTCCGTTCCAATTCCCCCCTGGATTAATTAGCAATAGTTTTAGCTTTTTGGAGTTTACGGATTGGGAATAAACCTGTACTTTTTTTCAATTAAGACCCTATTTTATGCTCTAATGTTGTTTTCTCATCATGAACAGACTTTGAGTTGTGTTTTGCTTCACTCACACATGTTTAACCCTGCGTATTTAGGCTGATTTCTTCTTCTCTCAAACTGAAAACACTCTGTTCCACCTTGTGATGTCATCATGTGGTGGTACAGGAAGTGCTCCACTGTGTTTTTAAACTCCACACACCTTCACTAGAATCATTTGGATGATTTTACCACTGGAATTGCCAATCTCTACTAAACAAAAAGTAAAAGTAGCTCCGTTAACCGTAAAACTACCACTTCATGACATCACAAGGTGGAACGGAGCGTTTTGAGCTTTGGAGGTGTAGACAGACACGTGTGAATGAAACAAAACACAACTCTAGGTCTGTTTTTGAGCAGGAAACAGCATTATAACATGACTTAGAGCTCACAAGAGTCAATTTAGTGTAATACAGGAGTCTCAAACTTGCGGCCCGGGGACCAATTGCTGCCCGTGAGACGATATTTTGTGGCCCGCGGGACAATATGAAACACAAAAGATTCAACAAATAACGATGTATATCCATAAAACCCACAAGAATTGACATATTTCCTCATGTATGTTGAAAACAGCGATGACGTTTGAGAAGATTTTAACAAAGCCTCACCCAGACTCTGCCTCCTGCGGCTCCCAGATCATTTGTGTTTGAGACCCCGGGTGTAATATATGACCTTTAACCTTTCTTTCCAGTTGTTGATAACATGCCTTTTGGTAAATAGTCACATTTTTACACAGCGCTTTTCCACCTTCAAGTCACTCAAAGCGCATTATATCAAGAAACCGCTCACCCATTCACTCACACTTTCATACATCCATGTACGCAGACACTGGGAGCGAGGTGAGTTAAGTGTCTTGCCCAAGGACACAACAACAGCGCTCATCTGTGGGAGCTGGAATTGCACCTCCAACATGTGGGTCAGTGGACTTTTCTCTC
Source organism: Periophthalmus magnuspinnatus (assembly GCF_009829125.3). Taxonomy (NCBI): domain Eukaryota; kingdom Metazoa; phylum Chordata; class Actinopteri; order Gobiiformes; family Gobiidae; genus Periophthalmus; species Periophthalmus magnuspinnatus. The sequence continues at coordinate 3,734,574 of NC_047126.1, read as the reverse complement.
ATCCTGACGTTTCATCCCGTCTGGTAAAAGTGGCTGATTTGATCGAACACGTGAGGAGTGAGGCAACGCGGTTTTAAAGATATCACAAGAACCAAGAGGAAAGAAAAAATCAATTACACTTTCTTCTCGTTTTAATCAGCCATCCCTCTCTCTGCTGTAAGGCCAATACTCCTTTGGCTTTCACACACATTTACCACATCCTCAACTAGGCCTGCCCTGATCATTACCACATCGACTTATCGTTCAGTAAATGAACGCTGGAACAGTTCATTTTAGAGGTTTAAATTCATCGTGCGTTCGTTTTATTTGTAAAAGTTGGGAGATTTGGGGGATTTTTGATGTTAAACGATAAGATTTGAACTGTTAACTGTAAAGCTATTCATTTAAAATAAATTTACTCGGATTATTTTGCAGTAATATTATTGTATCGGTGGCGTAATAGTTTGAAAATGATCGTTTATCTCAGTATCTCTGTTACAGTGACAGGCTTCTCCTCGACTTTACGCTGAGGTCATTCAACAGCTTGACCCTCGCGTCAATATGTTGCTATAGTTTCCAAATCTAATCTCACAGAAAGCGGTCTCCTATCTGTTATTTTTCGTGTTGGAGCGCACGGATGTCAACCTATAGCTGCTCCTTTCCCTCCATTTGCGGCAAAAAAAAAGGCTCCGGTTTGTGAGTGACAGCAGTTGACCTGTCAAAAAAAAACAACGGAGAAGTGAGGAAGAGGAGACCAAGTGAGCCAAAAGTGAAGTATCCACGCTGAGGGGGAAGGGGAGGAGTGAGGGATAGAAAAAGACATTTCTAATTCAAAGAGACATGCAGCGTTTCCGTGGCAACTCTGTTACCATAGAAACGGTCCGGCTAAAGATGCCATTAGTGTGAAAAAATATACTGCACTGCACGGCACACAAATATAGAAACATATGAGTTTGGTTTTTTTTTAAGAGCGGGAGCCTACGTCCACTCAGAGCCGTACGGGAGAAGACACGAGAGCGTTCCAGACCGGTTTGAACGCAACCAGTCACCTCAGGTCAACGACGGCAGCCCAATTACACGCCACTTACGATAAGAGCTCTATTAAAGCGTCATATGTTTGGGAACAGAGCTGACCCGTCTAACTAATACTATTAAAGCTAGTACCTGGTTTTCACACCCATCGTCACACGAAAGGCCCGCCACGCGATACAGGATCATTTCAGGAGGCGTGACCTGATTTAAGATCCTCGTATGTGATTTTTAAAGATCATATATTGCACAGATTTGACTCTTGCAAGCTTAAAGTCATGTTATAAAGCTAGAATTGTGTTTTGTTTCAGTTGTTTGAGTAGTCCTTTATTTTTAGTCTGTGTACATCTCCAAACCACAAAATACCCTGTTCCACCTTGTGATGTCATGAAGTGGTAGTTTTCCGAGTTAACAGCTACTTTTTACCTTTATTTTATAAGAGATTTGCGATTCCAGAGCTGAAATTATCAAAAAAAATCGAGTAGATGTGTGGAGTTTAAAACAAAGTGAAGCATTTCCTGTATTCCCACATGATGACATCACGAGGTGGAACAGAGTGTTTTCTGTTTGAGAGAAGAACAGGGTTTGTGTGTTAAACGTGTGAATGAAACAAAACACAACCCCAGGTCTGTTTGTAATGAAGAAACAACATTATAACCGATCAGAAAATAGCGTAAAATGAGCCTTTTAAGCCGCCGCGCTCCTCGTGTGTGGTTTCCAAGCGACTCCGAGCTGCTCTCTCATATCGTAAATTCATAACCACAAAACATCACCACGGCAACAGACAACAAAACAGAGCATCAAGGGCAGGGGACGGTCACAGAGGCTCAAGATACAAACTCAGGAAATGGCAAAAATAATTTTAAGACGACTTTATCACTCACGTCTAAAGTTGTTAAACTGCAGCATTCTCATCTATATTATCTATTATAATTTGTCCTACACAAGAAATGACCCCAGTCCACAAAAACAGCGCTGTTGTCCAGTTTGAAGTGTTGTTTAAAAAGTAAAAAGACAAGAGTAGATCCTCACATGTGTTTGTTTACATCCACACAGCGAGGATCAGGCTGAAGCTGCTGCAGATTAGCGATAGCGACTCTAGCCCCTGTGAAGTTTATCTCCTTCTGTGCTTTAAATACATTTATCTGAACTACCGCAGCACATTTCACTAATAATAATAATAACACAGTTTTGACTTGCATCTGAAGTAGAAGTGCAATGCTCTGATCTTTGGCACACTTTAGAGTCATTTTACAGTAAACAGTAAGAAGCTGACGCCAGGTTTGCCCACAACTTTTAGCTTGTGGTGTGCAGTCTCTTCATTGCAGTCTTAAAAATCGTATCTGATTCTCTTTGCGTTTGTGGTTTGCACTTTTCATCGTTAAAAATCGTTTAAGACTGAAAAATCCTGTAGTCTGTGATGGGCTTAACACGTCAATAGCTCTCACAAACCTTTTAACACATCATTAGTATCTACATGTATTCATTTTCAAGCGGGTGCACGATTTCAGGAGAGTCTACAGCGTTTCTCAAATGGAGAAGTGAAACTGGGGTCAATCGCCCAAGTGCAGCCAGTCCTTTCTACAATCTGATCCAAGAAGGGTCTGGAACTGTACAATATAGGGTAAAAATGATCCGTTTTAACTTGAAACGGTCCAACCACAATCGCAAATTTTTCTCACATATCTCTCAAATACAGAAGAAACCTCCTCTTAAAACTCTCGTATCATTCAGAACAACTTATTTTACCTGAGATGAACACAATCTTGCAGCTTCGAGTGTTGATTCGTCAAAAATCCACACCGTTTCCCAGTCCTTGATGTTGCGTTTTACCCTTTTCACACATAAGCAGCCATATTATTGACACAAACCAACCACGCATCTCTGTGATTGGTTAATCCGCCTGTCAATCACGCCCTCACTTCATCTCCTCGCTGTAACGTTTTCTCAAAAACCATATCGTCCTGGCTGCACAGGTAATCAGACGGCTGCTTTTGGGTCTTATTTATGTGTTGACAAAAATAAAAATAGCTTCCGTCAGCGCGTGTCGGCCTCATTAGGTTACAAAGTGCTGATTTTACAATGTACTCTTTGGGGAAAAACACAATTTACTCATTTACGAGAAGTTTGAATTCTACCGTGATGGGGTTAAACTGATTCCTTTAGACGTACCACTGCATGGGGAGAAGTTCTACATCACATTGTCACTTTTGGCAGGCTATAGGACCCCCCGTCGTCTCCTTACATTACACATGCGTCCATACTATGTGTAACAAGCGCAGGCCAACGGGAGCTGACAGCACTGGAGCATATAGAACGAAACGCCTTCACTATAGAGATTATAATGAACTACAACTCATCTCTCTGCTCGAGCTGCTGTAGAGCCCTGATGATTCAACATAATGGGATCTCATCATGAACTAAAGGCACCACACTGGCCGTCACCACTCAGAAAACGTTAAAAGAATCCTGAAATACTTGGTTTTTACTGTTTTTTCAGATTGTAGATCGCAGTGATTTGATGTTATAGTCGTTTCCTCTCACCAGTTACTCACCTAAAGTCGTATTTGGAGTGATAAGTGCATGTTTAAGCAATGTTTACTCGCAATGTTTTACTTACTTTATTGTGTTGTGCGTCCTGCTTGGCTAAGGGACTGTAGACCATTGTCCATCAGTCTCCTCCGTCCTCCAAATTTACATAAACGTTGCATCGCAGTGTGACTCTGAAGTGCTGTACGTTTGCAATTTGTTTTCTCCCCGACAAAACCCGCAATGTCAATGAAACGTTCTGCACCGACAAAGACGCCTACGAAGATTTGAACTTTGTGTTTAAACGAGAGAGAAATGTGAGAAAATGTTAATACCTGTGTGAGAAAAGTGTATAAAGTGTGTGGTGAGGGGTTTTACAGACAAAAACATATAGAATAATTGTAAAAAATACAGCTGATACTTCACGGATTTCGTCTATTGCGGGTTATTTTTAGAACGTACTTACTTCGTTCTCCAGTTTTATTTTCTTAAATGGTGAAACGTTGAAGATTCGACAGTGTTGCGTACTCATTTTGATACAACTGAAAAAAAAATCTTCTGCTTGTCAGTGTAATCTCCAGCTGTCCGTCAGAGGTGATGACTCTTTCATAGTAATTAAGTTTATAATTATAACATAATGACCCGCGGGTGTCATAGATTATAGTTATACTGCAGACACAAGTACAATAGGTCTTCTTTAAATATCCAAAAGGTAAATTTACAAATGTTGAATGTGGTAATTTATTGTATTTATGAAACAAAAATCTGCATTTAAACAGCACATATTTTCACTTTCCCAATCTGCATTAAATTTCATCAGCCTACAGAATATTTTGATGTCATCTGAAACTCATCAACTGTCTCGGTGCACAACAGCGCCCCCAACCTCACTGTCAGCGTCACTACTTCCTGTCCAAGTTTATCTCTATGAGGTTTTTCCCGACTTGCGCTAAAATGAATAAATATTTAAAGATGAGGCAGTGGACAGAGAGCTGCAGGTGGATGTCACTGAAAACATGATAAAAATGACAAAAATAAAATAAATATGTCACCGGAGGACACTTTTGTGTTTAGAAAGAGGGATGTTTGTGTCTCAATGCTAATGCTAATGCTAATTTTGAGGTATAATAAATGTTAAAACAGCACCGCAAACTACATTTTAAGTATTCTACATTTGAAAACAATAGTAGATTTAAATGCAGTGCTTATTTTAATTTTAATTGGGTGTTTTCTTATTGGACGTCTCTCTGGGGAGATGTTCCGGGCATGTCCCACCCGACTGTGTCTCAGCTGGCCTGGGAACGCTTTGGGGTCCCACGGGAGGAGCTGGAGGACGTGTCTGGGGTGAGGGAAGTCTGGGAGTCCCTGATTAAATTGCTGCCCCCCTCGACCAACCCCAGATAAACGGAAGAAAATTGACCGACAGACGGATGTTTTCCTATTTTAATAAAAGCGGCTGTTAGCTTTGCGACGCGGTGAGCTAGCTAGCGCCTGCTGAGGTATTCCAGACGACCAACACAAACATATGGACATGAATAAGTGGCATAATTATAGTTTATGATATAAGGGGACGATGCTAATGGTTCGCAGCTTTGATAACAGGCAACTCTCTGACCATTTACTCATTAGACCAAAATGTATCATAATGATTCTTATTAAAAGCCATATTTTTCTCCTGGGTGTAAGAAATCCCTAATCTGTCAAATGAGTTGCCATTTCTTTGTAATTATATAAAGGTAGTGGCTTTGATGGGAGACAATTTAAGCTTTGAGACTACGCTTGGGGAACCTTGTCTTACTTTGATGTAGAAGAGGAAAAAAAAAAAAAAAGATTAAAGAGAACTATTGTGTGGAAATGAAGGAGAAGAAATAGAAATGAAAAAGAACAAGACATAAAAAGACGTCTGGAGATCTGGATATAGTTTTTTTTTTTTTTTTTTTTATGTGATAAAGTTGAAAATGTCTGGCACCTCGGCTGTTGTGTGGGAATGTACTGCAGGGGCTACCAGCAGCAAAGTGAACTTAAGCTAACCTTTTTCATTTTTATCTACAAAACACACACATCATTTAGGAGAGAAAGTCATAATTCTGTTATTTAATTAAAGAATCATTGTATTAAGCTGCGTCAGAGAGAAATCTTTTGGTTTTATGAACTTTTGCAGGTGCTGTGGTCCCATAGTCGTGGAAATTGTTCACGCAGCGTTTCTTTCTGTACTAGATTAAGGATATAATCTACATGCAGACATCTGTTGGATCCACGCTTTCACTCAGCCCTTCGTTTCATTACAGGTGAGGGATTTGAACCCCAACATTGTATTAAAATGTATCTATAAGGGACGACTTCAAAGACTCCCAGAATATCCATAGACTGTTTATATAAATGGACATGGCTAACCCGCTAGTCGCCACGTTCCAAAAAGGAAGTGACTCCATCGACTCTCATTTTGGTCTTGAATGTTCGTATTAACCCGCACTACATGATCCTCGTGTTTTTATTTCACTATTGTTTCCTCAAATCAATATATTAACATTTACAGCAGATGAATCAGGCGCCGTCTTTCCCCGAGGTCACTCCCACAAGTGTTAGCAACAGGTTCGATTGACACCGTTGCTAAGTGCAGGGGGGGGAAGAGGCATTACCTTCAACAGCCTCGCTCCTGATTGGCTCGTTGGTTGCTATGAAACTCACGTTCGGAATTTTAACTCGACTCCAAATTGGCGGTTATAAGTGAAGAGCTTCGTTTAGTATCAGATCACATGACTGTATAAGGCTAAGCACTGGCCACACTAGATCTGAGATGCAAAAAAAGAGGGCTTTTGGCTGTTTTACTTCACAAAAATGGAATACAAAAGCAAAACTGTATATGTTAGTGCCACAATCGCAATTTAATAATCTGGTCATGAAATGTTATCCACAGACCTGCCTCTGTTTTTAATGTTTTATGTGGACTTATATACTTATTTGTTTTGTTTTTTTTGGTTTGTTTTGAACAGGGCACCCATGAAAAAAAGAGTTTAGGTGCTCTCATTGGAGTCCCCTATATAAATAAAAATAAAGAATGAAAGAATTGGCCAATGGAATCTTAGTTTAACCACATTTTTATATTCGACTAATTACTGTTTGCATCATGAAGATTTATATGGACCACAGCAGAAAGGTCAGTTAGCTCGATTTTTGGGGGTGACGAAACAGTTTAATCTGTCTTTTCACTTATGAAGACGCTTTTTCTCTGTATACGTAGTACTTTTTGTGCAAGACGCTGATAAAAATGACAGCTTTTCCCAGTGTCATGTCCCGTTTCTGTCGATTCGTTGATATATTTAGTCGATCAAGGCCGAAACTTTTGATCGTGGGAGTTTCAAAAAGATTCGCACAGTTGTCGTAGCAATTAACAACTTAAAACAAAATATATCCTTTAAATTTTGCATATAACAGTGAGCTAAACCCATGTGTATTTAGATTTGGTGATGAATCACACATAAAAAAGTAAAAACATTTGTAAAAAAACGTGCTTTTAAGTCCATAAGACATTTTTCTCCTCACAGTTTTACCTATGCAGTCGCTGACACTGCTGCTCCGGTTTTCAGCTCACTTGCATTTCAAATCTCTTAAGCTAAAAATAGGATGTTGCCCCAAGGGTAGAGAACCACAGATATTTAGTAGTTGAGGTATAATGTGGTATATTCATTTTATAATCCCATCATTGTCATTGTTTGGCTGCCTCAGCGACAGTTGGGGGACTCGCTACACTGCAGACTGACAGCTCTCCGGCCTGCACCTGAGTAATAATGGCACAAATGACACGAGTTTCCTCAGAATGACTGCACATAGTCGTTTCCTCCTCACTGTAGTTAAACAAGGCTTCAAGTGTACAGCTAATGTTGTTGTAACACACAGCGGGAGGGCTCTGAGTGGAGTATGTGATGAAAAATGCAGCCAAGGCTTATTAGAGGCAAACGAGAGTGAAGGTGGCCCTCATGAAGACTACTCAATATGTGCGCCCACAAAGCTCGCTCCCGCCCACCATCGACTGTACCATCTCACTCTCTATACATCAAATACTACACGCACAGCACGCTCTACTCCGAGCTCCTCCCGTGTGACTGAGCTCATCACCCTATCGCTGAGGGAGCGTCCAGCCACCCTGCGGAGGAAACTCATTCGGAGCGTTTGTATCCACGATCTTGTCCTTTCGGTCATTACCTAAAGCTCATGATCATAGGTGAGGGCAGGAACGTAGACTGACCAGTAAATCAAGAGCTTTGCCTTTGGACTCAGCTCCCTCTTCACCACAACAGTCCGACACAACGACCGTGTCACTGCAGTCTGTCAATCTCATGTCGCATCCATCCCTCATACTTAAACTCCTCCATTTGAGGCTTGAACTCGCCACCCGCCCCAGACGATCACCGACGAGCACCCGCCCCAGACTGGCTGGCTCCAGGGTGGGGCACCGTTGCGTGACATAACTGACCCTGTTGTTGCACTTGTCATAAGGGGCTTCCGACCCGCTCTTAATCTGACCCGTCCCCTATGGGTGACCCTACCACGGGCACGAAGCTCCCGGCAAACACAGCTCCCGGGATCGTTCAGGCGCTTAAACTCCCCCTCCGCCACGTTAAGGTTCAAGGACGGGTCACAGCGTGCACTCTTTTATTATTTATCAAACCAATAGATACAATTATTAACAGTTGAAGGACTTCAGATGAATCTTCTTTAACTTTAAAAGCGTTGTGCCTGATTTTTACCGTCTTAAAAAACGTGAAAAACCAGCTCATTTTGAACAGTTTGCATTTCGATTCTGAGCGTGCTACTTATTCAATACGTGTGGTCGGGAATGCAAATATAAAACGCAAATTCGCTCTTATAACTGCTAGCCTCGATAAGCTTCATTTAGAGCCGAATGCTACGGATGACGTCGCAATCCCATACTCCGTTTCTTTATCCAGTCTATGGTTTTGTCCTGGTCGCACTGGTAAAGCAGCAAAAACACAAAACAACCGGCTCCAATGAGAATTTCCTTAAGACTGCAATTACTTCGGATGGGGCTGAATGAAACTACTGTTTGAATAGAAACATACGCGTAAAAGTGGGCTGTAGAACAATGTCAAACTTCCTCAATAGTCTTTTTCATTTCATGTCCCTCCCAGCTCGTTAGAGGGGAGTAATTGGGCTATTGCAACTTCCAATCCTCCTCCAAACTACGTGTGTGTGAACCTCGCCGCTCCTCATTCCCTTCCCTTATCTCGGTCTCCGCCGCTCCATGCAATTAGCACAAACTCAACCTTTCTGCTTATTTGGGATTAAATACCCACAAGTCATCCCCTCTCGTCCCACCCCTTCCCCCTCCCTCCATATTTAAAAGCCCAAGTTCAGCCTGACGCAAAGCCCTGAAAACCACCACATTAAGTGACATCCTCCACTCCACTCCTCTTATCTTTGAATCTTTTATCTCACAGCCGCTGTTTTTTTTTTCTGGGGCAATATAAAACAGAACACAATGAAGACCCTATGCATGATAATGGTATAGAAAAACAAGCACATGGCCCTTTATGCTGGTCCGGTTGCCATAGAAACACCAAAATGGTCTCTAATTTAAAAATAAATAAATAAATAAATAAAAATCTATTAAATTTTAGCTTTTATTATATATATTTTTTGTATTAAATAAACAATCAGAAAGATATAAAATAACCAAAACATGCAACTTTATAATAACTACGCTTTAATTACCCATGAACAAAGCATGAACAAAGACTTGAGCTGCAATAAATAAATAAATAAATAAATAAATAACAAAACTGTATCTATAATGACTGATAGAAGTTCATATTTCAAACCTCTAAAGCTCAAATTGTATCGTAAAAACAGAAAAATAAACAATTAAAACCATTAGTGCAAAGAAAATGTCCAGATGATAAATACAGACTCTCAAAAATGAGTGTAGCCCTGGAACCATGTGGAAATTTATTGCTAAGTTGCGGAAAATGTTATGGATATGAATAATTATAATCTTAAAATGATGAATAAGTTCAATATTTAAACTGTTATTGTAATGTACTTTGTTATATGTGAAAATAAAAATGCTTTTTGGAAATACAAGGACGATTATATCAAATATTATACTAACAATTAATGTCACAGCTGTATCACAGAGAGAGAGAGAGAAACAGAGAGAAAGAGAGAGAAAGAGCAAGGGACAGAGAGAGAGAGAGAGACAGAGAGAAAGAGCAAGGGACAGAGAGAGAGAGAGACAGAGAGAAAGAGAGAGAAAGAGCAAGGGACAGAGAGAGAGAGAGAGACAGAGAGAAAGAGCAAGGGACAGAGAGAGAGAAACAGCGAGAAAGAGAGAGAAAGAGCAAGGGACAGAGAGAGAGAGAGAGACAGAGAGAAAGAGCAAGGGACAGATAGAGAGAGAGACAGACAGAGAGAAAGAGAGAGAAAGAGCAAGGGACAGAGAGAGACAGAGAAAGAGCAAGGGACAGAGAGAGAGAGAGAGAAAGAGCAAGGGACAGAGAGAGAGAGAGAGAGATCCAGAGGGAGAGAGCGAGGCAGAGAGAGATAAAGAGAAACAGACAGAGAGAAAGAGAGAGAAAGAGCAAGGGACAGAGAGAGAGAGAGACAGAGAGAAAGAGAGAGAAAGAGCAAGGGACAGAGACAGAGAGAGAGCAAGAGACAGAAAGACAAAGAGAGAGAAGAGAAAGCGAGGGTAACAGAGAGTGGCAGACAAAGAGGGAAAGAGAGAGAAAGATAGAGACAAAGAGTGAGATCCAGAAGGAGAGACAGAGGGAGTGAAAGTAAGAGAAAGAAAGACAGAGAGAGGGAGAAGAGAGGGTGAGGGACAGAAAGCGATCCAGAGGGAGAGAGAGAGGCAGGGAGAGATAAAGAGAAAGTGACAGAGAGAAAGATAGATTGAGCAAGAGAGAAACAGAGACAAACAGACAGAGAGAGGGAGAGCAAGAGAAAGAAAGACAGAGAGAGAGAAAGAGAAACAGAGAGAAAGAGAGAGAAAGAGCAAGGCACAGAGAGAGAGAGAAAGACAGAGAGAGAGAGAGGGGGGAGGAGAGAAATAGATAGACAGAGAAAGAGTGACAGAGGCAAAGAGCAAGACAGAGAGAGCGTGAGTGAGAGAGAAAGACAGAGAGAGAGGGGGGGAGAGAGAAACAGACAGACAGAGAGAGAAAGAGACAAAGAGAGAGACAGAGACTCAGAGTGTGTGTTCACTTTACTACAAGGAGTTTATCTTTGTTGTTGGAGATTATCACGATTATATAAAATGTCCCATGAGCGATCGTCGTCCCGTCTCTATTCTCAGACAAAAACTCTCCTGGGACAAAAACACAGATTAAAAACACAGATCACAGTTACATTATAAAACGAACTTCATTCTTATTAATCTGTTTGTTCACGATGACTGAAGTGTTTGTTCGTGCTTCATTAAGGCTCATTAAAGTGTGGTTATAATGATTCTGCACTCAAACTTCTCCTTTAGTGGACTTTGGGCGATGATGTAACGTTGCTGAAGTGCGGACGTTGATGTGATAACAGCGACTTGTGTCAGTGTTATTATGTAGAGCCCCCCCTGGGCGATATCCTGATGTGTTTTCTAACCAGCTCCGACAGCTCGTCTGATTGGCACATGAACAGACTACAACACAAAGCAGCAGTCCATCACTCTGCGCCATCAATGTCTTGTTTTAAAATGTTTTTAAAGGTCAGTGGAACAAGCGCCTCGTCGTTCATTGCCCACAAAACATTTAAAAATATAATAATAATATAAGTGCGTGCATAAAATGAGCTGTTTTGAAACACAGCGGTATCATAGACGCTTTGGTGAGAGACACGAGAGGAGAATCTGCCAAAGGTTAATCAGACAAATGGGATTCTGTGTCAAATTAAATCTGGAATAATCATTTTGAACGTTATCTTGAACGTATACATCATTTATTTTTATTTAAAGACGACCTATTGCGCCTGTGTCAGCTCTAATGTTATAATCTCTGACGTCCGTGGATCATTATGTTGTAATTCGCACATTTTAAATCACAATATTCATCTAAACACATCACAACAAAGAGCTGGCACGTCCAACGGAAAGCTGCAGATCACGTTGGCGAGCAGCGGATTTTTTAAAAATTTGTACCAAAATGGCTACCGTATTTTCCAGACTATACGTCGCTCTGGAGTATAAGTCGCACCAGCCAAAAAATACATAATAACAAAGACATTTTTTGGGGAAATTTATTTTACAAAATTCGAGAACAAGAACAGACATTTTATCTTTAAAGGCAATTTATAATAATAATAATAATAAAATGTGGAACAACAGGCTCGAATATGAAGTGAGACAATAACGAAAATGTGAAATTATGCATTTGAATAATTTTACATATAAGTCGCATCTGAGTATAAGTCGCACCCCCGGACAAACTATGGAAAAAAGTGTGACTTGAGGAAAATACGATACGCAGCGCTGCCGAATCCTTTGTATATCACCACTTAAGAAAATAAAAATGAAGAACGAAGTAAGTACAGAGCTGAGGGCGTGTCCCGGTGGCGGTGAAAACGAGACTGATTGAAAATAAAAGATTAAATTAAAGATTACACAAAACAAACCAAATACAACTTCAGATAAGTAACAAGTATACAATGGTCCCTCGTTTATCGTGGGGGTTACGTTCTAAAAAAAAAAATCTGCAAAGTATCAGCTTTATTTTGTACAGTTATTCTCTATGTTTTTGTCTGTAAAACCCCTCACCACACACTTTATACACTTTTCTCACACAGGCATTAACATTTTCTCACATTTCTCTCTCGTTTAAACACAAAGTTCAAACCTTCGTCGGCGTCTTTGTCGGTGCAGAACGTTTCATCGACATTGTGGGTTTTGTCGGGGAGAAAACAAATTGCAAACGTACAGCACTTCAGAGTCACACTGCGATCCAACGTTTATGTAAATTTGTCTTTCTGGACTGTACAGGAGACACGGCACGGAGGAGACTGATGGACAATGGTCTACAGTCCAACAGCCAATCAGGACGCACAACACAATGGTCTACAGTCCAACAGCCAATCAGGAAGCACAACACAATGGTCTACAGTCCAACAGCCAATCAGGAAGCACAACACAATGGTCTACAGTCCAACAGCCAATCAGGACGCAGAACACAATGGTCTACAGTCCAACAGCCAATCAGGACGCAGAACACAATGGTCTACAGTCCCTTAGCCAATCAGGACGCAGAAAACATAGCGAGGGACAACTATAATGTGGTTAAAGGTCTGAAAAGTCCATTTTGCATCATAAATCCCTGGTCGTCTCCGTGAAGAACTTCGTGTGGAACGTTCACGAGAAAGAATAATATCTCCGTGATGCAAAGTTACAGTGTGTCTTTAATATTTAGGTCTCATATACAGCGTACCCATAAAAGCGCAGATGGTTTTAATACAGAAGAGACCGACCACGGCTCCTGAAGCTTTCCGCCAACCTGTTGTAACCAAGTGCAACGCCGAGAGGTCTCCTGAGATCTCCAAACGAGTCCGTCCACACGCAGCAGCCACTGATAAAACGAAGTCATTATGCAAAAAGAAAGCACAGAGAGAGGAGGAGAAGGGCGGGATGAGAAGAGGATCCACAGCCTGTTTGAAGGGCGCCATTAAAATTTACAAACGTAGAGGGACAAAAAAAAAAGAGATGGCTCACCGTCTGATTTATGGGAAGTGGAGAAACTTTTATTTGAGATTTGCGCCATAACAGAAGAGAAGGGCTGAGATCGGAGGAGGACAGAAATAGTTAGGCGCGGAGCTGGAGAGGTGTTAAACCTTTCTTGACCTTAACCGCTGCGTGGTTTGTGTGAAAAAGAAGAACATGATGGGAAAAATGTCCTCAAGCCGCCAGCCGCCACATTCAGATGTACGGATGAGAGAAAAAAGAAAGAAAAAAGAAAAATACAGAGCCCAAGGTTGTGTGAGCGCTTGTGAAATATTTGCTTATTGAAAAGGTTCTTCTTCACTTACATTTAAACAAAACGGTATTACACTATTTTCTGACGCGTTCTAATGTGGTTTCCAGACCACACGCACACGTTTAACGCTCTGCTCCACCTTGTGATGTCATCGTGTGGTGATACAGGAAGTGGCGCACTGTGTTTTTAAACTCCACACAGCTTCACTACAAAGATTTTGATGATTTTGATTGGCCGAACTCTAATGAATTAAAGGTAAAAGGAGCTGTTAACTTGAAAACTACCACCTGATGACATCACAAGGTGGAACAGAGGGTTTTGAGCTTTGGAAATGTAGACAGACTAATAATAAAGGGTTACTTAAACATGTGCGAATGAAGCAAAACACAACTCCAGGTCTGTTTTTGAGAAGGAAACAGATCATAATTCTGTGTAATATAGGAGCTTCAAATGCAGCCGCTTTAATAGAATTTTAAAAATGTATTTCCATCCAAATGAACACAGGATGTTGTCACAGCGTCGTTTCATTTGTCAGTGAAAACGCTCCGAGTCTTGCGTTTCGTGACACTGCAGATTAGAGAGTCATGATTCTAGCCTTGAGAAACACTTCCCCGTGCTGCCGTGTTCAGTAAATAACAAAGATGGTGCTGGATGTTTGGGAGTGTTCTGGATGTTTGGGAGTGTTCTGGATGTTTGGGAGTGTTCTAGATGTTTGGGAGCGTTCTGGACGTTAGGGAGCGTTCTGGACGTTAGGGAGCGTTCTGGACGTTTGGGAGCGTTCTGGACGTTTGGGAGCGTTCTGGACGTTTGGGAGCGTTCTGGACGTTTGGGAGTGTTCTGGATGGAGTGTTCTGGATGTTAAGGGGTGTTCTGGATGTTTGGGAGTGTTCTGGATGGAGTGTTCTGGATGTTTGGGAGTGTTCTGGATGTTTGGGAGTGTTCTGGATGTTTGGGAGTGTTCTGGATGTTTGGGAGTGTTCTGGATGTTAGGGAGTGTTCTGGATGTTAGGGAGTGTTCTGGATGTTTGGGAGTGTTCTGGATGTTTGGAGTGTTCTGGATGTTTGGGAGTGTTCTGGATGTTAGGGAGTGTTCTGGATGTTAGAGAGTGTTCTGGATGTTTGGGAGTGTTCTGGATGTTTGGGAGTGTTCTGGATGTTAAGGGGTGTTCTGGATGTTAAGGGGTGTTCTGAATGTTTGGGAGTGTTCTGGATGTTTGGGAGTGTTCTGGATGTTAGGGAGTGTTCTGGATGTTTGGGAGTGTTCTGGATGTTTGGGAGTGTTCTGGATGTTTGGGAGTGTTCTGGATGTTAAGGAGTGTTCTGGATGTTTGGGAGTGTTCTGGATGTTTGGGAGTGTTCTGGATGTTTGGGAGTGTTCTGGGTGTTAGGGAGTGTTCTGGATGTTTGGGAGTGTTCTGGATGTTTGGGAGTGTTCTGGATGTTTGGGAGTGTTCTGGATGTTTGGGAGTGTTCTGGATGTTTGGGAGTGTTCTGGATGTTAAGGGGTGTTCTGGATGTTTGGGAGCGTTCTGGATGTTTGGGAGTGTTCTGGATGTTAGGGAGTGTTCTGGATGTTTGGGAGTGTTCTGGATGTTTGGGAGTGTTCTGGATGTTTGGGAGTGTTCTGGGTGTTAGGGAGTGTTCTGGATGTTTGGGAGTGTTCTGGATGTTTGGGAGTGTTCTGGATGTTTGGGAGTGTTCTGGATGTTTGGGAGTGTTCTGGATGTTAAGGGGTGTTCTGGATGTTTGGGAGCGTTCTGGATGTTTGGGAGTGTTCTGGATGTTAGGGAGTGTTCTGGATGTTAGGGAGTGTTCTGGATGTTTGGGAGTGTTCTGGATGTTTGGGAGTGTTCTGGATGTTAGGGAGTGTTCTGGATGTTTGGGAGTGTTCTGGATGTTTGGGAGTGTTCTGGATGGAGTGTTCTGGATGTTAAGGAGTGTTCTGGATGTTAGGGAGTGTTCTGGATGTTTGGGAGTGTTCTGGATGGAGTGTTCTGGATGTTTGGGAGTGTTCTGGATGTTTGGGAGTGTTCTGGATGTTTGGGAGTGTTCTGGATGTTTGGGAGTGTTCTGGATGTTAAGGAGTGTTATGGATGTTTGGGAGTGTTCTGGATGTTTGGGAGTGTTCTGGATGTTTGGGAGTGTTCTGGATGTTAGGGAGTGTTCTGGATGTTAGGGAGTGTTCTGGATGTTTGGGAGTGTTCTGGATGTTTGGGAGTGTTTTGGATGTTAGGGAGTGTTCTGGATGTTAGGGAGTGTTCTGGATGTTAGGGAGTGTTCTGGATGTTAGGGAGTGTTCTGGATGTTTGGGAGTGTTCTGGATGTTAGGGAGTGTTCTGGATGTTTGGGAGTGTTCTGGATGGAGTGTTCTGGATGTTAAGGAGTGTTCTGGATGTTTGGGAGTGTTCTGGATGTTTGGGAGTGTTCTGGATGTTAAGGAGTGTTCTGGATGTTTGGGAGTGTTCTGGATGTTTGGGAGTGTTCTGGATGTTTGGGAGTGTTCTGGATGTTTGGGAGTGTTCTGAATGTTAGGGAGTGTTCTGGATGTTTGGGAGTGTTCTGGATGTTAGGGAGTGTTCTGGATGTTAGGGAGTGTTCTGGATGTTTGGGAGTGTTCTGGATGTTTGGGAGTGTTCTGGATGTTTGGGAGTGTTCTGGATGTTTGGAGTGTTCTGGATGTTTGGGAGTGTTCTGGATGTTAAGGAGTGTTCTGGATGTTAAGGAGTGTTCTGGATGTTAAGGGGTGTTCTGGATGTTAAGGGGTGTTCTGGATGTTAAGGGGTGTTCTGGATGTTTGGGAGTGTTCTGGATGTTTGGGAGTGTTCTGGATGTTAAGGAGTGTTCTGGATGTTTGGGAGTGTTCTGGATGTTAAGGAGTGTTCTGGATGTTTGGGAGTGTTCTGGATGTTAAGGAGTGTTCTGGATGTGTGGAAGTGTTCTGGATGTTAAGGAGTGTTCATATATTCATATACGCACACTGTATCTACGCACACTGTATCTACGCACACTGTATGTACACACACCATCAACAGAGAGAGAGATGAAGAGAGAGAGAGAGATGAAGAGAGAGAGATGGAGAGACAGAGAGAGAGAGACAGAACAAAAGTGAGAAACAGAGAGAAAGAGGCAGTGAGAGACAGAATGAGTGAGAAAGAGAGACAGACAAAGAGAGAGAGAGAGATGGACAGGAAAAGAAAGAGCGAGAGAGACAGAGAGAAACAAAGAGAGAGAGACAGAAAGAGAGAGAGAGGGACAGAGAAAGAGAGACACAAGAGGGAGGGACAGAGAGAGAGAGGGAGAGAAAAGAGACAGACAGACAGAGAGCGAGAGAAAGAGAGACAGATAGAGAGAGAGAAACAGAGAGAGAGAAACAGATGGAGAGAGAAGGAGACAGACAGAGACAAAGAGTGAGAAATAGAGACAGAAAGGGAGAGAGAGATAGAGAGTAAGAGAGAAACAGAGAGGGAGAGAGAGAGTGTGTGTGTGTGTGTGTGAGAGAGAGAGAGACGGAGAGAGACAGAGACACAGAGGGAGAAAGACAGAGAGTGAGAAAAAAGAGAAAGAGACAGCAAGACAGAGCGAGAGAGAAACAAAGAGAAAGAGACAGAGAGATAGAGAGAAAGAGACATAGAAAGAGAAAGACAGAGAAGGAGAGAGAAAGAGACTGCGATTCAGACAGTGTGTTTGTTTTGCTGAAAGGAGTTTGGGGGAAATAATCTCGACTGCAGCTCGTCTCCTGTTTGATGTTGTCAGAATCTAGTGGTAAATATTAGAGATTTATTTCCATTAAAACTGATTTAAGGAGCCAACACTTCGTCCATGGGGATATTTTTTAAACAGGAGGTAGTTTGACGTGTCTGTTCTGTCTTCCTCAAATATAAATATAAATGTTCATGTTGCTCGAAGCTAAACAGCAAAACACTTCAATTTCAATGTAGCTTTTGCAAACGGTCACATTTTTATACAGCACTTTTCCACCTTGAAGGCACAAAAAAACACTTTACATCAAGAAACCGCTCACACATTTACACACAGACACTGGGGCGGTGGGTTAAGTGTGTTGCTTAAGGACACAACGACAGTATTCATCTGTGGGAGCTGGAATCAGTGGATTTTGCGATGCAGAGAGCAGGATTTGAACCTAATTTGTCATATTTTCATGCATCCTTTTATCCCAAAATATGTAAAAATGCACAGACTGGTCAGTTTCTTGATCTCAGCTCTAGTTTACATTTATTCATAACAGTCCCATAACTCCTTCTTGTATGACAACGCGTGTAATGAGATCTGTGATTCATGCAGGCCCGGGCTCATAAAACCACTTAATGAGAGTGCGACATTATTGGTACTTAATAGAACAACATAAATATCAATATTCCAAAGAATTACCTTATAACGTAATAGACTATAACTGTCATAATCCTGTTAAGATGCAAGATGAGGTTGGATTTAACGTCACAATACATGCAGATAATAACAAACTGTGATTTTTAGTTTGATTCGTGTGAAAAAAATCAGACCTGGAGTTGTGTTTTGTTTCATTCACACATGTTTAAATAACTTTTTATTATTAGCCTGTGTCTAAATCTCAAGATGTGATGTTTTGAAGCGGTAGTTTTCACATTAACAGCTGCTTTTTTAACCTTTTGTTCATTGGAGACTGGCAGTTCCAGGGCTGAAATTATCCAAAAAAACACATTGAAGGCACTTCCTGTATCACCTCATGACATCACAAGGTAGAACAGAGTGTTTTCAGCTTGAGAGAAGAAGTCAGATTAAGCATGTTTTGTGCGTTAAACATGTGTGAATGAAACAAAACACAACTCCATTTCTGTTTGTGATGAGGAAACAACATTATAACAGATCAGAAAATACACTATAACATGGTTTTAATAAGAATCACCTCAAAATTTTGAAACGCTTTACCCATTGAGTTACGTTCCATCTCTGACCTGCCTTTGTTCAAAGCCAAACTTAAAACCTACTTATTTAGAACGGCTTTTAACACTTAGTGGCCCTGTGACACTAATGTGTTTTGTTGACCTATTTGTGTGATGTTTATTGTTTTTTATCGTGTTTTAAATGTTGTACAGCCCTTTGGTCGGCTTTGGTTGTTAGAAGGTTCTATAGAAATAAAGTTTGACTCATTGATTGATTGAAAATTCAACATTTTGGCTCATATATGCTACATGTACCTAGCTTACATCCAAAACAACAGCTGTGTTCTCTCTAAATCATGTTCGTACAATATATGGCACCTGGAACAAGACATTTTAAAGTTCAATATTTATCACATGTACAGTTTCTTTGCAATAATGTGGAGATTTGTGTCACTTTAGCTGCTGTGAGATAAGATTTGAGCTGTAGCGGGTTGAATAAATCACTTCTATGGCTAATTATTGGGTAATTCTGCTATTTATTTCTGGTCTTGAAATGATACGGTCTATTTAAAAATGTGTTTACTGGGATTAGTCATAGACCGTGTAAAGAAGTGGACTAAGTGAGTGTGACGTCACCCTCAGCGTTCAGCTCCAGTCAAATGAAGCTGCCTGTATCTCTGGTTTAGCAGGGAGCGGGCGCTTAGCAACGCTGTCAATCAAACCTGTTGCTAACGTTAGCTGGAGCAACCTCGAGGAAAGAAGACGCCTGATTTGTCGCTTATTAATGTTCATATGTTGATTTACGGACACAATATCGAAATAAAACACCAGGATCATGTAGAGCGGGTTAATTTGAAGATTTTAAGACCGAAATAACGAGTCTGACAGCAGCAATTACAGAAAAAGGGGTGACAGTTTTATTTTTTTGTTTTTTTTTTGTGATCAAATTTTTTATTCAAGCATTGATCTCATCTGCAGCTATACAGGTTACAGTCCAATTACATTTTTTCCCCCCTTTTCAAACCCCACACCACCCACCCGCCACCCAGATGGATATATACAGGGGGAAAATATATATATAAATAAATAAATACACAATAAGGACAAAAAAAAAAGAAAAATAATAATAAATAAATAAAAATAAAATAAAATAAATAAATTAAAATGTGCATATAACAATAATATAATGTAATAATAATGATAACAATAAATAAATTAATAAAACTAAATAAAATATAAAACGGTGGCTAGCAGGTTAGTTATGTCCATTTATATAAACAGTCTATGAGATTAGCCTGATTTGTGTCCATGTTATAAAATAGTTTTAATATTACCGTTTATCGTTTATTTGATATGTTGTGCTTCAAAATGTTTTATTGTGACAGGCCTAATGTTCACACACACACACGTATATATACATGCACACACACACAAAAGCACAGACACGTCCAAAATAAAGTCCTGACAATGGATCTGGACGACTTGGTTAGGTGAGGGCCAAGTCTGCTCCTCGACTCTGCCAGGCCCAACACATGGCACGGGCTGGAATAATGGTCTAATGAAAATGGGCACGACGGCTCACCAGTCCAACAGCGGAGACAATGGAGCGTCGAGGTTCCAGGCCAACGTGTTTGGCTTCAACACGGTCAAACAATCAGCCAGGGTCCGACACACATGTTCAGTGTTGTTTTCAATGGAAACCTAATTGCGAAATAACCGGATATGAAAAAAGGTGGTTTGCCAAACACACGAGCCTCAGATTTTAAGTGTGATGTTGATTCGCCAGTTTGGAAAGTGTGGAAATTACTTAAAAGTCCAATACTGAAAGGGACTCCTGTGAGGTTTAAGCCATGTTATAATCCGCAAAAACAGACCTGGAGTTGTGTTTTGAACCTCCTTATACAACGATGCGGCTAGTTTATACATATTTACTGGATAACGGCCACCGGGGGGCTCTCTCTAGCAGTATATGAAAAAGTGAGACAGACGTGGGGAAAGATTTTGCGCTGAAGAATACACGAGTTTTGATTCTGAACTGTCATTTTGCGCATCATGCCACAGCCTCATCACGGAAAACACAGAAAGAAATGTAAATGATGCAGATTTTAAGATAAAGGGAATCGATCTGGCATCAAAGAAGGAAATAGAGCCCCTGCACGTAGGTTTGACCATGAAAGAAGGAAATAGAGCCACTGCACGTAGGTTTGGTATTAAAGAAGGAAATAGAGCCACTGCACGTAAGTTTGACCATGAAAGAAGGAAATAGAGCCACTGCACATAAGTTTGGTATTAAAGAAGGAAATAGAGCCACTGCACGTAGGTTTGACCATCAAAGAAGGAAATAGAGCCACTGCACGTAGGTTTGACCATGAAAGAAGGAAATAGAGCCACTGCACGTAAGTTTGACCATGAAAGAAGGAAATAGAGCCACTGTTTGACCATGAAAGAATCAATGGCGTGACGTTGGCGGCAGCAGCAAGAAGAACTAGTCAATGCAAAAAGACGACAAATACTTTCAGAGGAAATAAAAGCAGACGGCCCGTGTTGGTGCCATTTTATTTTCTCAAACTGCAGGTATGTTCATCCCGTGTTGGTGCTATACTGCTGCATTTCTGTGTAGATATATTCAGGTGCGGATTATATGTGTACAAAGTTGCCCTCTTTAGTCTGAAATTTACGTCTCCAAAGCTGAAAACGCTTTGTTCCACATTGTGACGTCGTGAAGCAGTAGTTTCAGCGGAAGTTAGCAGCTCCTTTTCCCTTTTCTTTAGCAGAGATCGGAAATCCCAGGCCTGATATTATCCAAATGATTCTAGTGAACGTGTATGGAGGTCAAAACAAGTCGAACAATGAGCCCGGGTCTGACACACACATGTTCAGTGTTGTTTTCAATAGAGACCTAATTGCTAAATGACCAGATATGAACAAAGTGGTTTGCCAGACACATGGGCCTCAGGTAGAAAGGCTGGAGAGCACAATGGATTTGGTATAATTGCCAACTGATAGTAAACGGACTCAGCAACCAGAAGGGAATTGAGTTATTGATAGGAGAAAATCGTTCACTCGTTCTCACTAGACGATATGGGAGTGAGTGTACAGGCAGATAAACGGGGAGTATAAAAGCGAACTTTCTTATTCACACAGATCCAACCTTGTATTCACACGTTTGCGACTGGAAATAGGATTCTTGGGCAGTTCTTACTCCTTCGGGACTAACAATGAAACGTATAAAAAAGACGACGACTTATTGCCAACGAATAAATAACTTGGTTGACGGATAACGGATTTGTACTGTTGTATTATGCACTAGTGATGGAGTATCTTTATTTACGTACAAATTTTAGATATCTGTACTTTACTTGAGTGCATTTTTATGTTGATAATTTTTACTTTTACTTCACTACATTTGAGATCAGTATCTGTACTTTCAACTTCACTACATTTCAGAACAGGACTGAAAACTGAAAGTATTTTTTATTTACTTTATTTAAAAGGCTGATGTTTTATTTTTAACACGTTTATAATTTGAGCAAACGCAAATACACAAATAAAAACAGGTGGTAATTGTTTCTCTTGATCAAAACTCAGCACAAATCTGTATCAAAATCACCACATTTTTCAAGCTTTTTACTCTTTAAGTCCATTTTTAAACGGGTACTTTAATACTTTTAGAGAGAGAAGTCGATTTTTTTCATGTGATACTTTTACCTTTGTGTTTTTATTTTGCTCCAGTATCTGTACTTTTACTCAAGTACTTCTTCCGTCACTGAAAAGCAGCAGGGCACATACGGTACGACTTGGTGAAATGACAAAACAAATCAAATCCTGACCGCTCTGCTCGTGTTCTACGCTGTTCGGAGATTATTATATAAATTTGGTATTTAGTCTCTCGCTCACCCACTCCTACCATAAACAGAAATTTAGTAACAGCTTACGATATTGTGAAAAAAAAAAAAAAAAAAAAAAAAATGAAGCCTACATCTATCAGAAAGCGGTTGCCATGCCAACCCAGCCCTCCGCATTCACGTCAGCTTCCTCGCGCCGGGCTGGGAACAATCAAACGGACACAGAGCGAAAGTTTTGTGGAGGGAGTGGATGGTAATCACTGAGAACAGGAGCGATTGTCGAAAAAAAAAAAAAAAAAGGCTGTTGAGCATCAAACGGCGCTTCAGAGTGTGCCGTGCGCCGCCGTGCTCCCTCAGCTCCGCTCTCGCATGTGTTTGTCTGGGCTCTGACGCTGGGGGCCTCTGTGTCAGCTGCGAAACGTGATGATTATGCTGCGTGTATGTAATGTTCCACAGAATGCCTTCTTCCCATCACGCCCACAGAAATCCTGACATCTGACGCTCGTTACTAGCTACGTTTATGTAGGCCTGGAGCGTACATTTAGTGTATGTGATGACGTATACAGCCAGACGCTTCTGAAGAACTGCTCGAAATAATATTGACTGAGTAGAATCATCGGACTAAGCATCTAAAACACAAGAGAGTTCATTTTAACAACACGTGAACCCACAATTATCTTTGTCCAAACTGATTTTTCCTCATTTATTTTATATATAGCAGAAGAAGTACTCAGTTTTAAGTAAAAAATACAGGTCCCGGAGCAAAAAAATACTCAAGTAAAAGTAAAAATATCACATGAAAAAAATCTACTTAACGAAAAGTGTTAAAGTGTTGTTTAAAAATGTACTTAAAGAGTAAAAAGTAAAAGTATTTCACACAGATTTTGAGGTCTAATGAGGCTTAAAATGTAGTGATTTTTATACAGATTTGTGCTGCGTTTTGTTCTACAGAAACAACTGAAAGATAGTTTTATTTGTATATTTTATGAACGTGTTAAAAATAAACCTTCAGCCTTTTCAGCAAGTCTCAAAAAATAACAAAAAATACTTAAATTTTTCAGTCCAGTTGAAAAAGAGTGGAGCAGAAAGTACCGATACGGCTCTGAAATGTAGTGAAGTAAAAAATATCCACTAAAATCTATTAAAGTAAAGTGCAGGTACTTAAAATATCAACGTAAGGACAGTACTTTAATACTTTTACTTTGTTACGTTCCTCCATTGTCCATTAAATAGGTTTCGGCTTGTTCATGCGTGTAAAGTTAGTCTAAGTCTGTTGATTCTATTTAGAGCAAAACATGTTTGTGCTAAAATTACTTCAATATTTATAAATCCATTTGAACCGTCCCATGGTGTTGAAAGGTAACTCTATTAACATGGACGTACTGAAGCATGTGCTCGCTCCATGTGCCCCTAATAGACCTGATCCCACTGTGGGTTTTGACTAAATGCTGTGAGCGTTTTTTGAGTTGAGCCGACACGCCGCCAGAGGCCTGTCTGTGACGTCGGGCGCTCGAGGAAGTCAATTAACCACGAGCTCAATCATCACTGACACTATGAATACGAGACAGATTGTGAGATTTTGAAAGACGTTTCCATTTCCTGATGTTTGCATATAAAACACCAAATGCTAAACGTCGCTTAAACTCAAGACTTACAGATTTTTTTTTTAAAAGATGTGCACCCACAGACGGTATAAAGAAGCGGACTAAGTGAGTTCAGCTCCAGTCAAATGAAACTCATCGAGGCTAGAGCAGTTATAACGGTAAATTTGGAGCCACGTTCTATATTTGAGAGTTGGAAGAGCCAATTCAGAGCGACGCCGTTGAAGGTAACGCCCCTTCCAGCCCACGTCGATGGCTTAGCAGGGAGCGGGTACTTAGCAACGCTGTCAGTAAAACCTGTTGCTAACACTAGCGGGAGTGACTTCCGGGAAAGAAGGCGTCTCATTGCTCTGTTATTAATGTTCATATCTTGATTTACGGATAAAACAGACACACAGAGCGGGTTAATATAAAGATTTTAAGAACAAAATGATCACTTGATATTTGGGACGGGGCGGCTAGCAGGTTAGCTATGTCTATTTATATATACAGACTATGAGTGCACCACAAAAAATATCATTTGTGCGAGTTAAATCATGTATCATGTGTAGTACTTCATATGGGACATCGGTATTGGCAGAAAGAATCCATATCGGACCATCCATAATTGAGAGGGTGCTGAACATACGCAAATGAAAACCCGGCAAACTCGCTCTTATCTTCATGCAAATATCCATAGAGTTTATGCAGATGACATCATAACATCACAACATTCAGATTTTTTTTGAATGAGCAGCAAAGTTATAATATCAGAGTCAGCGGTGAGTCATAAAATTCTCTTCAAAACACTAAATTTAAAATGTGACAGAGCTGCTACGGCTTAATAACGAATATAAAAGTCTACAACTCTAGTGGATATTTAGTTTGTGACTCTACAGTTAGCTAAACAACAAGGATATTTAAGACGCACACACGCGCACATGCATCACTGATACACACTTTGGATCAGACAAAGTTGAACTGAACCTGTCTTTTCTTATACGTTTTCTTAATCTTAATGTTTCTAAGTCCGTGTGTTGGGGGAGAATAATTGTTTTGGGGTCACAGCAACAACGGACAAACTACTTTCAGTTTCCATTCTGCCGTTTAAAGATAATTTAGCTAAAAAAAAAGCAGCTCTGTAGCCAAAAATGAAGTAATAAAAAGCAAAGAAACACATTTTGTCTGTTGCGCTGCTCATAGTTCTGCCTCAGTGTCACGCCGTCAGAATATTGAAGGGCGTTTTTCAAATAAAATGATGTCGGTGCATAACCTCTATTACATTTTAAAAGATCAAATCAAGGATAATTAGGACGTGAATAACTCTGAACCAAATGAACCGTTCTTACCTTCGCCGCCATGACCATCGCGGAGCCGCCTCTGATGCCCAGGATGGGGATGTGCGTCTGGGCGGAGATGAAGTCCAGGATCTGAGCGATGGCTTCCTGGTCGGTGTCGTCCCCGAACACGACGCCTTGTAACGTATTCCTCGCCATTTGAGCGCAGATCCGGTTTATGATGCTTTTGGGGTCTGTTTCGTTCATCGTCACCACTTCTACTTTGGGGGGATACGGGATGTGAAGGAAGTCCTCTTTTTCAAGTCCTGCGCCTAAAGCGACCTCACTAGAGTTCCCCACGAGGATGACGGCGATACTGAGCGAGTTTATGAGCTTGGGGTTGATCGGTGATATCGGTGCGGCGCCTGGGGAAAAGGGAGGCGGGATGGCCACTCCTCTCTGATTGGGACCCCCTCTCTGGCCGCCCTGTCCTGTGTGGGGACCTCCAGAGCCGGGCCCTCCCGCTCGCCGACAGTGACAGACGGGCAGGAGCAGAGCGCACACCAGGAGCACGGAGAGGAACAGGGAGAGGAGCGGCGGTTTCCTCCAGGACTGCTGCTGAAGAAGAGGAGGACGAGAGGAGCGAACTGCAGTGGGACGCGGAGGGGAACATACGGAGCGCTTGTCCTGAAGATGGGAGGGAGACGACTGGAGGCCGACAAGCATCGTGGAAGAGTGTGGAAGCCGTCCCTAGAAACAGAAACGAGGAAGAAAAAGTAGAGAATTAGATTACAAAAACACACAAAGGTTTTATCTGCTGTTAAAGGAAACTGGAGGTTGACTCAAATCAAGCGTCTTCTTCTGTAAAGTAATACGCCAATGGTGCCATACGAATCTATTACAGTTTTATCTTGGCTAATAACTGACCTCAACTTTTATCCACATTGAAACAATATCTCAGCAAAAGACCAAACCATCACATTGAAGAAACACACAGGGGAAGAGCCAACCAACCGAAACAACAGAGTGAGAAGTGTGAGCCAACACGGCGGCGTGGACGGCGTTTCTTGTGACCTCTACAGACACCATTTTATCAGTGCAACACTTTGACTCTTTGCCACGTCCACGGTCAGAGCTGATCTACAGAACTCCACAGCAGTGAGGCCGTTCAGTCAGACTCTGATTGGACTTTAAATACTTTTACAGCAGCTACTGTGGCACTGAATCATGGCTGTGAAACACAATTTAGTTTTTATGAAACATAAAATAACAAACAAACAAATCCAATTTAATCTAATCAAGATAATTGTTTCAACCCTTATGTAAGGAGCTCATAACAATTGTAACGTTCTGTGTTCTTTGTGAATAATTAAGTTTCCTTTTTTTGTACAGCACAATCACAGCAGCAGTTCCCTCGCAGGGTTTATCTAAACTGTTGATTTAAGTTAGAAAATCAAGCAGTGAAACAGTCATTGGCCAATAACAGACGCAGATTAACCAACATTCACAGGAAACAAGCAAATGGAGGACTGCCACAGAGCGACTCGTACTCAGCCAGAACAAGAACGAGAACGAGAACAACAACAACAACAACAAGAACAACAACGAGAACAACAACAAGAACGAGAACAACAACAACAACAACAAGAACAAGAACAACGAGTACGAGAACGACTGTGGGAAAAAGAGACACACCTTGAGGAGAACCACACGACCAAAAGCATTCACACTGTACGCACACTATATACACGCTACATACACACTGCACACACTATAGACACGCTATACACACACTGTACACACACTGTACACATTGTACGCACACTATACACACTGTACACAAACTTTATACACACTGTACACACACTATATACACGCTACATACACACTGCACACACTATAGACACGCTATACACACACTGTACGCACACTATATCCGCACTGTACACACACTATACATACACACACTATACTCACACTGTACACACATTATACACACGCTGTACACACACTATACACACACTGTACACACACTATACACACACTGTACACACACTATACACACACTGTACACGCATTATACACACACACACACACTGTACACACACTGTATTATCAAACTACACTGTGCAAAGCCTGAAACTCTCACACACAGAGGAAACACCACCTCCTCC
Organism: Periophthalmus magnuspinnatus; assembly: GCF_009829125.3. NCBI lineage: Eukaryota > Metazoa > Chordata > Actinopteri > Gobiiformes > Gobiidae > Periophthalmus > Periophthalmus magnuspinnatus. Next base: position 3,707,316 of record NC_047126.1, on the reverse strand, counting down.
TTCTGAGGATCCCTGTGTCAGAAGTGGGACCATAGACTCTTTATATAAATGGACGTAGCTAACCTGCTAGCCGCCGCATTACAGACAGGAAGTGATCATGGGCGCAGTTCCGGCTCCATCGGCTCTGGCTCCAGTTCACTTTATATTGAAAAACTGTCACTCCTCTCTGTAACTGCTGCAGTGATCCTTATTTTGGTCTTAAATGTTCATATTAACCCGCTCTACGTGATCGTGGTATTTTTATTTCACTATTGTGTCTGTAAATCAACACATGAACATGAATAACCAAGGCGCCTTCTTTCTCTGAAGTCACTCTGCTAGCGTTAGCAACAGGTTTGATGGACAGCGTTGCTAAGCGCCTGCTCTGTGCTAAACCATGAGAGCTCTTTGTTTGCTATGATGAGGTCTTGGCCAAATTCTCCTCGATAACCACCAGCGTCAATGAGCGTCATGTGACTGGAGCCAAACACTGAGGGCGACGTCACAGACCCTTAGTCCACTTCTTTACACCATCTATGGGTGGGACCAAGTTTCAAGTAACACAAGTCTTCAGGGTCAAGTCTGAGTCAAGTCCCAAGTCTAAGACAGACAGGACCAAGGCGTACCCCAAGTCGTCGTTGAGCTTGAAGTCATTTAAAGTCTTTAAACCGAAGTATCAAATACAGCTAACGTTTAAAGTGATCAATTAGAGTTCATTGGTCAGATATTCTGCACAGAAATGGAACAAAGGATCATGTTTTTCATCTGTTACTGCAACAAAACACAAAAAAACATTAGAGCAAAGGAGCTTTAACTCAGTTTATTGTGACAGTCCCCAATATTTTTATAATGATACGACGTCACAGTATTTCAGTCATTTTGATACATCCCCAGAAACAAACAGAGAAGTGAAGACATGCTCCATTTTGTTCTGGTAAAATGAAGCACCAGCCGAAAAGAGAAAAAGAGAAAAACTGTGTTTTTAGGAGAAGCATCAAGTTCAAGTTCAAGTCGAGTCTAAGTCACGAATTGAAAGTTTTGCAAGAAAAGAAGCCATTGTGTTTGTGTGTGTTTGTGTGTGTGTTTTTGTGTGTGCGAGCTTGTGTGTTTGTGTGTGTGCGAGCTTGTGTGTTTGTGTGTGTGCGAGCTTGTGTGTGTGCCTGTAAGCTTGTGTGTTTGTGTGTCTGTGTATGTGTCTGTGTGTGCGAGCTTGCGCATATGTGTATGTGTTCATATTTGCATGTTTGTGTGTGTGTGAGCTTGTGTGTGTGTGAGGAGTGTGTGTGTGTGAGGAGCGTGCGTGTAAGGGGTGTGTGTGTACGTGTAAGGAGTGGGGGTGTACGTGTGAGGAGCGTGTGTGTGAGGAGTGTGTGTGTGAGGAGCGTGCGTGTGTGTCATGTGTGTATGTGTATATGTGTATGTCTTGCGTCCTGTGTGTGTGTATGTGTGTGTGTGTGTAGGGGTGTGTATGTGCGTGTATATGTGTGTGTGTATATGTGCATGTGTGTGTATATGTGTGTATGTTTGTGTGTGCAAGCTTGTGTGTGTATGTTTGTGTGTGCAAGCTTGTGTGTGTATGTGTACGTGTGTTTGCAAGCTTCTGTGTGTGTGTGTGCCAGCTTGTGTGTGCGTGTGTTTGCAAGCTTGTGTGTGTGTTTGTGTGTTTCTGTTCTCCTGAAGTTTTTGGACAGCACTGGGCCTGTTTTTGACCGATTGACAGACTCACAGCTTCATGGAGTCGCTGAGGCTAAGTGACCATTAGACACAGACACACTGCCTCGCCGTTCACTCGCCGTTCACTCGCCGTTCACTCGCCGTTCACTCTCCGTTCACTCTCTCCCAGCCTCATTCCCACACCTATTTTTCTGTTCTCTTTCTGTTGCTCCTGTTGATGTGATCCCTTCTCTGCTGTACGAGACCTATTATGTACAGAAGTCACTGGGGTTATCAAAAAATCAATACCCAGATACAGTTCAATCAATAATCAATACTGCTCTAAATACTCACTGAAACAGGTGTCAAAAAAGAAGATTACAAATGCACACACAGGACACAGTTTAGCCATTATCAGATCTATAAAACATAATAAAAATATAATAAAATACTGAATAAATGGCTGTTATGTGCTGCAGTATTAGGCTCAAGTCTTACACTGTATTAAAGACGTTATTTCCCCAAACATGAGACACGATAAGATAAGATAAACCTTTATTTATACCACAATGATCCGATCCAGGTTTTTGGCTTTGGCTTTAAGTATCTGTCAATACCCAATAGTAAAAGAAAAAGCTAAACCGTCAAAGCTAACTGGACAAAAGGTTGTAAAAATAAAGACGTTTAGCTGCTCGTCCAATCCACTTCTTCAGTTCTGGTCAGATTACTGCCTTAAATCTGTCTAAAGAGAGGAGCTAACGACACTGAAACTCTAAACAATAGTCATTCAAACCCCTAATGAGTGATTTCACACATATTAGAACCTGGCTAGCCTTATTGTTCTCTTTGTTTTGCTTTGGGTCTAAGTATGGAGATATAAATCAGGGATAAATGACGTAAGAGTGATGATGTAGGAGTGAAGACATTTCGCTGCTCGTCTAGGCCGCTGGTCAGATATTTGGAGGAAACTGCCATCCGATATCAATCGATACCAGAGCAGAGACTGAAAACGGCGTTTATGAACTGATCGAAATGTGTCAGGCAGCTGTTATTCATGTCTCAAAATTAAAAAACAACCAGTAAATAGTCTTAATACATGAATAAATCCAACCAGGGTATCAGCTGAACTCATATTTTGAAGCTACGAGATACGATCCAGCATTTTTTTCAGTATCGGTGCAGATTTCCAATACTTGTATCTAGGGATGGGACAATAAACAATAATATCGTTTATTGTGATGAAAAGGGTCGACAATAATCATTCGTGGGACATTTTATACAATTGTTATAATGTCCAACAGAGATAATCGCCCTTATATCGCCAAAATGTGCTGAAACAAATGACTTATCCACGGGGGAGTCAACAGGGGGGACAAAGGGGGCTGTTGTGGGAGGCCCCAGGGTCTTAGGGGGCCCACAATTGGACCCTCTTTCAATTAATTTGTATTACAGGGGGCCCATGTGAGGCTTATTGTCCCGGGCCCCCAAATTTCTACAATATTCTCTGTTAAAAATTACAATTACCGTAAATTTCGGACTTTTTCCCCCACACTTTGAACCCTGCGGCCTATACAACAGTGCGGCTTATTTATAGAATTTTACTGGATAACGGCCACCGGGGGGCGCTCTCTAGCTGTAAATGTAAAAGTGAGACAGACGTGGGGAAAGATTATGCTCTGATGAATTCACTAGTTTTGATTCTGAACGGTCATTTTGCGCATCATGGAAAACACACGAAGAAATGGATATGATGCAGTTTTTAAGATAAAGAAGGAAATAGAGCCACTGCACGTGAGCTCGGCATCAATGAATCCAACTCGGTCGACGTAAAAAGACGACAAAAGGAAATAAAAGCAGACGGCCCGTGTTGGTACAGCTTTATTTTCTAAACCTGCAGGTGTGTTCATCCCGTGTTGATGTCGTGCCGGTGCCAATTTTCAGGCACAGTTTTTAAAAAAGCGTGTCCGTGCACCGTGTTTCTGTGTAAATATCTCACGTTACAATATGAAAACCTGCCGCTCATATTCAGGTGCGGCTTATATACGTACAAGATTGATTTTCTTTTCAAATTTAGCTGGCGCGGCTTATATTCAGGTGCGCTCTATAGTCCCAAATTTACGGTAATCATATCCATAAAAACTTAAATCATTTTTGTGATATAATCGTTAATCGTCACACAAAGTTTCAAGCTCGTCTCAGACCTACTTGTGTCAGATCGGAGATTCAAGAACAGCAGGTGATCAAAATGAAGATTAAGATAGATTACACAATAAAGATTTACAACAGACATAAAAACAAGCACAACACAGAGTACGACTATAAAACTACACAACTTTACACAGTGAGTGACTCTGACTGTTTATGAACCGCGCTGCACCTGGACACGAGTACAGAGCAGGTACAATTACTGCAGTTTATTTGTACAGTAAGTGGCTGTAACTATGGCCACCTACAGAGCAGAGTAGGCACAAGAGCAGAGGGAGAAGAAGTACTGCATTTTGTTACCTCAGGAAAAGTACAGATACTGCAGCAAAAAAGTAAGTGTTAAAGTGTCACATAAAAAAAAAAAAAAAACTTAAGTAAAGGTATTAAATAACCTTTTTAAAAATTAATCTAAAGCGTAAATGTAATAGTATTTTGTGCAGATTTTCAGATCTAATAAAGTTCAAATTATGGGGATTTTGATAAAGATTTGAATTTAGTTCCAACAGAAATATTTGAACAGTTTTTATTGTTTTTTTCTGGCTGTTTTTATTTGTATATTTTGAACGTGTTAAAAATAAACAGAGGGACAGAGAGAGAGAGAAAACAGAGAGAGAAAGAGAGAGCGAGGGACAGAGAGAGAGGGATAGAGACAGACACGGAGCCAGAGGGAGGACAGAGAGAAAGACCCAAAGGGAGAGAGTGACAGAGTGAGACAAATAGAGACAGAGAGAGAAAGAGACAGAGGGAGAGAGACAGAGAAAGAGAGAGCAAGGGACAGAGAGATAGAGAGACAGAGAGAGAAAGACAGAGGGAGAGAGACAGAGAAAGAGAGAGCAAGGGACAGAGAGATAGAGAGACAGAGAGAGAAAGACAGAGAGGGAAAGTGACAAGAGTGAGACAAACAGACAGAGAGAGAGAAAGAGAGAGCGAGGGACAGAGAGAGAGGGATAGAGACAGACACAGAGCCAGAGGGAGAGACAGAAAGAAAGACCCAAAGGGAGAGAGTGACAGAGTGAGACAAATAGAGACAGAGAGAGAAAGACAGAGGGAGAGAGACAGAGAAAGAGAGAGCAAGGGACAGAGAGATAGAGAGACAGAGAGAGATGGAGATAGAGAGAGAAAGTGACAGTGAGACAAACAGAGACAGAGAGAGAGAAAGAGAGAGCGAGGGAGAGAGAGCAAGAGAGACAGAGAGAGATAGAGACAGAGAGAGACAGAGAAAGAGAGACAGAGAGAGAGAAAGAGAGAGCGAGGGACACAGAGAGAGGGGGATAGAGACAGACACAGATCCAGAGGGAGAGACAGAGAGAAAGACCCAAAGGGAGAGTGACAGAGTGAGACAAAAAGAGAGAGAGAGAGAAAGAGAGACAGAGAGAGAGAAAGAGAGAGCGAGGGACACAGAGAGAGGGGGATAGAGACAGACACAGATCCAGAGGGAGAGACAGAGAGAAAGACCCAAAGGGAGAGTGACAGAGTGAGACAAAAAGAGAGAGAGAGAGAGAGAGAGAGAGAGAGAGAGAGAGAACAAGGGACAGAGAGATAGAGAGACAGAGAGAGAAAGTGACAGAGTGACACAAACAGGACAGAGAGAGAGCCAGAGGGAGAGAAACAGAGAGAGTGTGTGTGTGTGTGTGTGTGAGAGAGAAAGAGAGAGAGAGTGAGGGAGAGAGAGACAGACAGACAGAGAAAGAGACGGAGAGAGCGTAAGTGATAGACAGACAAAGAGACAAGAGGATGAGAGAGTGAGAGAGAGACAAAGAGACAGAGAAAGGGGGAGGGAAAGAGAAGGAGAGAAACAGACAGAAAGACAAAGAGAGAGACAGAGACTCATAGAGAGAGCCTGTTATCTTTACTAAAAGTAGTTTATCTTTGTTGGACATTATCACGATTATATAAAATGTCCCCTGAATAATTATTGTCCAGCCTTTTTATCACGATAAACGATATTACTGTGCGTTGTCCCGTCACTAATTACAGTTTTATTTAGACAACATTGAATTTTCCACTGTTCTTATGTATTTTTTCCATTCAGATTCCGTACATACACATATATCCTGGTATAATGTAAATCGTGTCCATCTGTCTGCGATAACAGTGACATTATTTTAACTTTAAACCGGGGGCATATATTCCTATGTTAGTTTAGTGCGTTCTTTGAAGTCTGCGTTCTTGTGTAAGCCGCGGCGCGTACAAGTGTGTCGAAGTGTAACTCCAGGCATATTTAACAGTTGATAAAGGCAAGTAATCTTAATGAGAGAGTGTTCATGCTAATATTGTGAATTAAGCATGGAGGAGCTCTTCAAGAACGATACGAAAGAACGTCTTTTTACAGTTTTTAGGATTAAACTACTTATATATGTCAGTATTTCACTTTTTATTAATTGTAAACTGCAATGTTGATCTAGAACAGTTTAATAATACAAACAGGTCCACTGAATTCCTGTACAAAACGCTACATTTCACCATAACAAGCAGTAGATTTTAATTTTAATAAGTTTTTACTGTTGAAAAGGGCCACCTGACATTTTTGAACCTTTACACGTAAATGGTAAATAGTAAATGGTCACTTTTTTATACAGCGCTTTTCCACCTTCAAGTCACTCAAAGCACTTTAACCCACCCCATTCACACACACATTTACACGCCAGAGTACGCAGACACTGAGGGCGAGGGCGGTTAAGTGTCTTGCCCAAGGACACCACGACAACATTCATCTGTGGGAGCTGTAATCGAACTGTCAACTTGTGCTCAACTAATGATTATATGTCGAGAAGGGGTTTTGAACCACTAACCTTCGGATCAACCTTCAGGACAGAAGACAAATACCTTCCCATAGAACTAGCTAACGTGCTAGCCGCCGTGTTCCAAACAGGAAGTGTCCAGCTCCATCAACTCTGGCTCCAACTCACTTTCTATTGAAAAACCATCACTCCTCTATCTCTCTGCGTAACCGCTGCTGTCAGACTCGATATTTTTGTCTTAAAATGTTCGTATTAACCCGCTCTATTCTGCTATTGTGTCTGTAAATGAAAATAAATCCTTCTTTCCTTGACGTCGCTCGATTGACAGCGTTGCTAAGCGCCCGCTCCCTGCTAAACCATTGGTGCAGGCGGGAAGGGGGCGTTACTTTCAACAGCCTCGCTCCAGATTGGCTCTTTGGTTGCTATGATACTCACGTTCAGAATTACAAATATTGAACTCAGCTTGAAATTAGGCGCTAAAACTGCTAGCGTCGATGAGCTACATTTGACTGGAGTGACGTCAGACGCAACTGAGCTACTGTCGTAATTAGATTTTTTTTTTAAATAATCGCAAGTAAATACAGAGCAGGACGGAGATATGGGGGTACATTTTCTCAATACTCAATCGTCAACTGCAGGGTAAGGTAAAGTTACTCAAATTTGGCATGAATCAATAGAAATGTAACACTGACTAATGAACAAAACACAGTGATAAGGCAAAACTCATGAAAGCTAATTTAACAAGTCCTTGGTTCTTTACCTTTTTAATATTTTAGGCCTGAAGATGTGTTGTGATGCATCTAGAGGAAAAACCAAATGAAAAGTTAAACATCTCAAAGAGCAGAGCAGGAAGCAGCCGCATTCGAAACCAGAGCCCGCGTTTGAAACCATTTTCTAGTGTAAAACGTGTCATTAGGCTTGGCTTGTCTGTCGTGCGTTCATATTGTACATAACGCTGAATTCTCCATAAGGACACCGGGGCTGCATAGAAAATAGATAGACAGGAGAAGGAGGAAGCGTGTGGGAGGAAGCAGCAGCAGCAGCAGCAGCAGCGTGGAGAGCAGAAAGAGAGAGAGAGAGAGGAGGCAGGGAATAAATAGAGGCACACACAAAAGAGATGGAGGTGGAGAAAGAACAGCAAAAAGAAACCCAACAGAGGGAGGTGTGGGGAGCGCTAACAGCTGAAGAAAAAATGAAATGATTAGCACGAGTCTCCAAAGAAACGACAAACTGCAAAGAAAACCAGGAGTCACAGGGAAAGCCAAACCTGCTGATATTACACGTGGGGGGTATATAGGAATGTGACAACAATCAGAAATGATGTTTTTATGAATTACGATATAACAGAGACTTATATTCTCTATGGAAATGTTAACGTTTGGACCAAAATGTTCCACAGTGTGCCAAAAGACTTGCAAGGTGAATCTCCATGGAGACAAGCAGGTGAGAAATCCAACAATTTACACTACGTTTGGACAAAAGTTTAGATAGAAACACCCTCTTATTTGATGTTTTTTCTTTATTTTTACAACTTTATACATTTTATATCCACACAGAAGACATCAAATATATGACGTTAAATATATGGAATTATCTAGTAAAGAAAAAAAACTTTGAGGATTTGAATATAAAATCTAAAAAAATATATTTAGTAGAATTATTGTTTTTTCATTGCTACATAATTCCAAATGTCTTGCTTCATATATTTGATGTTCCATATGTATCTAAACGGTAGAAAGTAGTAAAAAATAAAAAAAAATGAGAGGTTGTGTCCAAATGTTTGACTGGTAGTGTATTTTCTTGAATTTCTAACTTGCTGGTCTCCATGGAAATAGTCTTTTGCCATATTTTGAAACATTCTGGACCAAACATTAATATAGTTTTATGGAGGGAAACGAGCTAGAATTCATAGATCTGTTCTGCTTTTGTCTAAGGGTGATTTTTACCAACTTTAGACAATATAAATGGACTGCAAATATACAGAAAGTCTTGGATGGAACATGTGATTGAGCACGTTCTTTAGTCAAGAGATGAATCATTTTTAGATCATCTTTTGGGGATCGTAAGGCAAATGCTAAATTATCCAGAATCTGTTTGTGTTTAGTGTAATAGATGTGGACAATCACTAATCATGCCCATGTGCTTTCATAGAGACTAAACTGTCAGAAATTCCACGTTTAAAGAGTTTTTTTCTTATATTATGTATTGAATTAAAAACATAAATAGTGATTACGGTCACATTTCGAGATATTCCGCACCTGTAGTTTGAGCAGGTTTGACTTGGTAGTGCACGTGTAGCAATAAAAACGTCTGATTTAACACATACAAGACACCGGCGCGTTACCGGACTGTGTAACATTCATGGTCATGCGATAATCCTGCAGATAGTCTCCACACTAAAGCATAAGGTGACGCTTCTGCTTTGTTGTAGTTAATTACGCAGGCTATAGACGTCTGTGCCAAACTGAACCTCCGCCAGGATATCGAAATGCAAGTATTAGCATATCTCTGTTGGATCGCATCATCATCCATCACACCGAGCGGGGAAAAAAAAAAGAAAAACGAAATAAAATAAACATAACATTATACAAGAAAGACATTGAACTAGACAGCGGAGATAGACGCATTTGAATCTGGTACCGTTTAACAGCAGTGCTCAGTTTCCATGGTAACTATTCAAATATGCCTCCACCTTGATGGATAGTTATACTTGCATCACTTTATGCAGTAGCCTGTACACTTTATGTTCAACTTAAGCCCGTCACACGCTACAGGATTTGTCAGTCTTAACGTTTGTAACAACAGAAAGCAAAGACTACAGACGCACAGAGAATCGTATAAGAGTTTAAATCTCTGAGACGGAATACGGCAGCGAAGAGACCGTACACTACAAGCTAAAAGTTGTTAGCGCACCCCGAGTGAGCTGTTTCCCGTCTACAATAAAACGACTCGCTCTGAGACTCTGAAGTGTTCCAAAGATCAGAGTATTGCACAGTTCAGATAAATACTTTTAATGCACAGAAGGCTGGAGACAATCTACACAGGAAGTAAAGCCGCTATCGCTAATCTGCAGCAGCTTCACCCTGATCCTCGCTGTGTGGATGTAAACAGACACACAACTCGCCGTTTTACTTTTTAAACAACGCCACAAACTGGATAATAGCGCTGTTTTTGTGGACTGGGTCATTACTCGTGGAGGACACATTCTAATGGATAATATGTATGAGAATGCTGCAGTTTAACAACTTTACGAGCGCTGAGTCATAAAGTCGTCCTTAAATTATCTTCATTTCCTGAGTTTGTATCTTGTGACCGTCCCTCCGTCTGCCCTTGACGCTCTATTTCTTTGGCGGTTGCGGTGGTGATGTTTTGTGGTTACGAATTTACGATATGACAGAGCAGCTCGGAGTCGCACGGACGCCAAACACATGAGAAGCGCTGCGGCTTAAAAATCAAACACGAGGATCCTAAATCAGGTCACGCCCACTTGAAGTCAGGAAGAAACAAATCAGCAAATTGTCTAATAGTGTGTGGCATGAAATACGCTTAACTATATAATATAAAATGCCAAAAAATATATGTAAATCATGATTTTTTTTACATCATATCAACCCAACTCCATTTTTTTTCATAAACAGCTAATGAATATGACTTTTAACACTAAGTTCACAAACAAACATGAGGAAGACTTTCTAAATAAACCTTAACTTTGAGAAGAAATGAAAGCTTCTCTCTCCAGGGCACGTTGACACCCAATATTATCCAATTTAATCATCAAAGTTTCAAATTCTGCACCAAAACACATGCTTTAGTTCAAGCTGTAAACCTGCCGATTAAAAAACACCACGCAAATGATGCCTCAATTATCTCGATTTAATTAAAATTTGATTAATTGCGCAGCCCTGCTTGTGTGATTAAAATAATATTGATAATAACAAACAAGGATTACACTGTGTTAAATCTCAAAATTCAGTATTTAGGTTTAAAAACATTTAAACTTCACGTTAACTTTTCTTTTAGGGATAACGAACGGCAACAGTCACATTTTTATATAGCGCTTTTCCAGCTTTAAGCCACTCAAAGCTCTTTACATCAAGTGCATGAAGTGTCTTGCCCAAGGACTCAACAACAGCATTCATCTGTGGGAGCTGGAATCGCACCGCCAACCTGTGGGTCAGCGGATCTGACAGCTCAACCGATGCTTTTTACGTCGAGAGCGGGATTCAAACGCTCTCAACTGAGCTACTGTTGCCTGAAATAAATCATAATTAAAAACGTTTCATAAAAAAATATATAAAATACTCGTATACAAACTTGAGTGTGTGACATTTGTACTAATCCGAGCCACTCACAACACACCCTCTGCCACAACGCAATTAATTAATAACACTTAAAGGCCAATTAAGCGTCTATTTGCTTCCATTACATCAGAACTGACCATAAGTGTATGTGTATAATCCAATGTCGTGTTTCTGCTTATTACCGAGAACGTATAAATCTATAAGCTCGCACTGCGTCCCATTACAGCACTTACACACCGATTACAATAGCACACGCGCTGCAGGGGACACGGGGGATAAGTGGCCGCAAACTGCTCGACTAAACACCCACATGTGAGCGTTGCTTGTATCCAGCCATTCACCGTAAACGCGACCAGCCCACTACGCACACACGAACACACAGGACCCGAGCAGAGTGCCAGCCGTGCAAATGCCGAGAACGTAAGCATCAGGGGTCAAGAACTGTTTGGATGCGCACATAAGACAGCTGAGCCCTCGACGTGAACTGTGTATACGGGGCCTCCTCTGATCCGCTTTCTACAGCCCCCCCATCTGTGCGATAAACATTGTGCAGGTGCAGCGCAGATTTGAGTTTGAACTAGACCAGCTATGTTACCGTTACAGCGTGAGAGGTTTGTTTACACTATACACAATGCTACGGTCGCAAAAAAGGGAAATAAAATCTGTCAACTGCACAAAACGATGTAGGAGTGAAGATGTTTCGATGCTCGTTCAAGCCGCTTCTTCAGTTTTGGTCAAATTACTGGTGGACACTGCCAAATGGTCCTATTTAGTATAGTCATTCAAGCCACTAATGAGTGATTTCACACCTCTTAGCATCCCTGGCGAGGTCTATTGTTCTCTTAGTTTCCTTTGTTTGCTTTGGGTCTGCAGTTGGAGTTATAAATGGGGGATAGATGATGTCTAAGAGCTCCATTTCTGTTCAAAAAAGGATTGTCTTTCCTAACAAAAATAGCTTCTTTAACTCTCCTCTCAAACCATTTCTTTTCTTTGGCTAATCTGAACCTCACTGTCTTCAAAGGAGTGGTTAGTGTCTTTGAGATGGAGATGTACAGAAGATTGGGGTCCCGAGCAGCTCTCATGCCGGCGTTGGTACATTCTCTTATGTCTCATGTACACTTTATAATATCTGCACTAAACTGGACACTTTATAACACCGGTCATCTTAATAAGTCATGTTTGCACCGTTGTTTTGATGCTGCTGTTGTATATATTTTCTGTCTCAGTATTTTTACTTTTAAGCATGCCTTTTTTTAACTTTGTGCATGCCCTTAATTGTATTTATTCAGTGTTTTTATGTTGCACTTTATCCCCGAAGTAAGTTCCTAGTTTGTGAGCTGTGTTCACTGACAATGGCAATAAAAGTCTTCTAATTTTGATTCTGAGTGGCTGTTGAGTTGACTAAGTTGTTGTACATATAAGGCAGTGTCCACCAGTAATTGGACCTTGGATGAGCAGCGAAACGTCTCCACTCCTACGACGTTTTATTTTCCTTTTGCGATGGATCAGACTTAGACGACTGAGGGATTACACAAACACAATGCCATGGTCGTTTTGCGTACTCGTTCTGCCTCTGCTTCGGTAAATTTGATGTATTTTTGTGGTTACATTCACTGGATTTATATGAATTTAGGGATGGATCACACACAAATTCCACAGTTCCAGACATATGAGGTTAGGGTTATATGTTTTTAATAGTGTAGATCCAAATTCGCCCCTGTAACCGCTCGCCTGGATGAGCTTCATTTGTCTGGAGCTGAACGCTGTGGGGGACGTCACACTCACGCAGTCCACGTCTTTACACAGTCTATGGTTACACGCCAATTACTGCACTTTTCAGCAATTTAATGTATACTGTAATCTACTTGTTGCTGTCTCAAATCACCAGGTTTTCCACAAGAACGACTCATCATGTGGCATTTTCATTTTGCTGGAACTTAAAGCCCACGCATGTAACTATTTGCCAGAAATAGATTCCAATAAAAGCATTTATTTATTCTGGGTGTATTTGCTGCACCAGGAACATGCATCATTACCGTGAGAGCAACTTGTTCAAGCAGCGTTTCTTTTTGTATTAGATTATGGAGATATAATGCACACGCAGACTTCAGACTCGACTTTAAACCTTCAGACACACGTTTTCACTCAGCCCTTCGTTTCATAACAGGTGATGAATTTAAACCCATCACTGTTCACTATGAAAAAGTAGGTTGGCCATCGCTGTGTCAGAAGAACAACACTGTGTAAATGTATTTATAAAATGTATTTTCAAGGGACTACGACGACAGACTGACTCAATATCGCACCTGTTTGTCGAACTTGGATACAGGAACTTTTAATACAAGATCTCATGATTGTCTATGTCTGAACTGAAATGGGGAAAAGAAGCATTTGGTTATTTTGCTTCCTACAAATGGAAAACATTTCAAAGACAAGCAAAACTGGGTAGATTGGTGCCACTAATGCACTTTAAAAAATCACACCTGCTCCTGTTTTTAACGTTTTAAATTGACCTATGTTTTATTTGTTTTGTTTTGTTGATATTTTTCTGTAATTTAAAAAAGGCTGTTCAGGAAAAAGACAGTCTGAGTGATCTCATTGAGGTCTTCTGGTATAAATAAAGATGAATAAAGAAAATAATAAAAACGCAGATGGCACCAAGTTATCCTAAATTACAGATAAATTATGTAACTTTACTGGGATTGGTTTCTGGGTTGAAATCTTGTGTAAAAGCCAGATTTTTGGAGACACCGTGAAATTCAGAATAGCCTGTTAGACATTCACTTTACCACAACTTTTCTCTCACATATTAGTAATAAAACACGCCCTTAAACCGAGCGAAAAACTGCATAGGGCCATTTTTAGTCCTCAGCCATTTAGTTTGCTTGTTCTAGCTCAGGCCAATAAGAGCGAGCCATCAGTCATATCACAGTTAACATTTACGAGGAGCATTGATCACACAAATCAAATGGCACAAGCCGCTGACAGAATTAACAGAGCAGCGTGAGCCTCACAACCGCGGTTTCACATATCGCCACTTATGGACTTCCCATCTGCCAATAGGAGCCCACATAATCAATCCAGCCGTGAACTGCGCTGCTTGAGAATATAGTGCCCTGTCAGTTTGCACTTTAATGAATATATGAGGCTTTAAGGGGCATTATGGAAGTTATTCGGTGGAGGGTCTGTAATTTTGGTGATTTACAGCCCAAATGTTGGACGGTCACATTTAGTAGTTTTCCATCTTCAAGGCTCAAAGTTTTTTACATCAAGGAACTACTCACACATTCACACACACATTCACACACACATTCACAAACCAGTGTACGCAGAAACGCTCAACCAGTGATGTTTATGTCAAACCGCCAACCTTCAGATCATTCGGATTCAGATCAGTGGACAAACGCTCTACCATCTGAGCTACTGTTGCCCTCTTTAATCATTCATATAAATAATATATATCAGCCTTTGTTGGTTTTCATTTTAGTCAAGATAAAACTGCCTCCTGCATGCACCCCCTCTGCGACTGACAGCACCGCACTCTGAAAACAGCCCGTATAAAAATGTGACGTGTGCAGGCGTAACTATTAGGGATGACATTTGCATACAGTGGGTGTGCAGTCACAGGTGAGAAGTGAATTCTATATTCAGCCTGAACTAGCCTCCTCTTCTTCGCACTCTCCTGTCCTGCCCTATGCGATGTCTGATGATACTGATGATAGTGATAACTGCGTGAAGGGTCTTATTAGTTTTGGAGGCCAGGGTTAAGATGTTAGAAATGTGAATCCATGAAAATGCTGGACTATTAGTGGTTCCTAATGTTTCTGAAATGACAGTAGGAGATGTTTAGCTGCCAGTGTCTTGTGTTATGGACATTTATCAGACCAGTTTGGGACAGAAATAAAACCCACACTTAAGTTAAGCTGCCCTCGTATCTATGCCAAGTATCGTAACTTCAGCACAATCCTCTGATTCCTCCTCCTTTCCCTTTCCCTTTCAACATTCATTATTCAGTTCACCTATAGTCTATTCATTGATATTCACAAGTTGTCTCCTTGTTTCACTCCCTCTGGGGACGACAACTGTTTCAGAGCCTGGCCACCGACTGTAACCTGGCCTTGATATGTGTGTCACTCTGAAGTGAGTTCTACACATCAGTCTGGAATGGCCCTCGCTCAAAGTAAAAGGATAACACAGAATGTCATGATGAATATTTGAATATGACTTGTCAAAGCATCACAACAGCGGAACAAGCTGAAAAAAAAATCTAACTTTATTTAAATGCAGTTGACAGAAGCATAAACCCTCCCAGATCTTCCCTGTTCAGAAACGCACTTCCCTCTGCACTATAGTCTTACTGACGTGAAATAGGCTGAAGTACGTCTGAGTTTTTTTTAGTTTACTTGGGAGCTCCACCTCAGTGTTGCTCTGTGATTGCCCGTCTGATTAACCTTACAGCGGGAGCATCTCAAGATGGATTCTCGAGAGCTTGTGAACTCAAATACCGCGAATATCAAAGGTTAAGGCGACTGCTCAGTGATGCCCAGAGATGACTGAACCTAAGCCCTGGTCCTAGTCTGTGGACGCAGATCCTCCATCTCCTCTTGAGTGGGCTCTACAAACTAACAAACTAACTGCAAATGGATGTGCGTCAGTCCTGGTCACACCTACGGCCGGTCTGTCCTCGGGGTGGATCTCTCCTTCGTTGTGGGATCATTATCGTAAGTCATGTCTGGTGTATCGTATCAGATTGTGACGCTTCCAGCCCTAACGACTGAACGTGTAAACAAAAAGAGAAAAAAGCAAGGTGATTATCCCTGGAAACAGCCAGTTAGGAGGATCCCAGGGTGAAAACGTACAACAGCGCAGCAGTACAGAGCCCTCCAAGACACCTGGATAACACAGCAGAGACTCAGAGGCCATTATTCGCAACGTGACAATAAACATCTGGCATTTCACTTCACAATGTAGGTCACAGCAGTACGCAAAACTACTCTTTCACCACCCAGGCCGCTTCCAATTTAGTTTGTAGTGTTTTCAAGTTTAGCACCACATTTTGACTCCCCTGTAATTACATTTTATAATAATTAATGTAGATTACAACAGAAGCTTCACCTGGAACAAACTCTCAGGCTGAATTTCATTTGTTGTGTCAGTCAGGCCCGTGTGACGTTGTTGTGTTCAGTCGGCTGATCAGGAGTCATGCTGATATAATGACACCCCAACAGGAGAGGTACAAACCAACTCACTCTATTTACTTCATCTATAATTATCCAATTCATCCTCAAAGAGTCAACTGCCAGAGTGAATGAAAATTATGTGCAAAATGACGTTGCCTGAGTGTTACTAAAGTGACCAAGTTTAACATATTATGGAATAACCCAAATATCTCCTTATATCTCAGGAGGGTGGGAAGAGATTTCATTTTTTCCATTTATCTTTATTTATACAAGGCGAGCCAAATGAGAGCACCAGACTCTCCTTTTCATGAGCGCCGGGGAAATGGGAAATCAAATTTAACAAATTTTGAAGCGATATAGTTCTACAGAGATATACTGCGATAAATGATAATACTGAACCCCCTTTATGCCACTGACACAATAACAACAAAGCAGGATAATCCCAGAGAACCGTTTTTAAATAGGCAGTATCATTCAAAGGCCTGAGCTACAGCAAATAAATAGCAAAATGAACCAATAATTGCCATAGAATTTAGTTATTCACCCCTCAAGGCAGGGCAACGGCATTTGTATAGCACAATTCATACACAAAGTAATTCAATGTGCTTTAAGAAAGACATTAAAATCACAATACAACAAATCAAAACATAAAGAATCATAAGGAATCATCATAAAACGAACATTAAAAGACAAGAGGCAGAATAAAACCCTTTCAGTCACAGCAGAAAAACAGAAACATTTGAGCCTGGATTTAAACATTGTCAAAATCGAGGTCTGTCTCACATCTTCACGAAGAATGTTCTAGGTTTTAACTGCACAAAACTTAAATTTGATTCCCCATGTTTATTCCTGCTTTAGTCCTTGTTTAGTCCCAGTTTAGTCCTGGTTTAGTCCTGGTTTAGTCCTGGTTTAGTCCTGGTTTAGTCCTGGTTTAGTCCTGGTTTAGTCCTGGTTTAGTCCTCCTCATGTGAGATGGTTCATATGTCACTATGGGAGATGTTCTTTGGTCCTGGTCCATGGAGAGACTTGTTCACACTGAGCTGCTTTAAAGTCTCTGAGCCACAGGAGCCAGAGACCAGAGCCACAGGACACATGTGTGAAGTACTTCCTGGTTCTAGACCTGAGCACAGGACACATGTGTGAAGTACTTCCTGGTTCTAGACCTGAGCCACAGGACACATGTGTGAAGTACTTCCTGGTTCTAGACCTGAGCACAGGACACATGTGTGAAGTACTTCCTGGTTCTAGTCCTGACCCGAGCAGCAGTGTTCTGGATGTTCTGTTCTGTCTTAAGGCTCGTTTGGAGAGGCCAGTGAGGACGTTACAGTCGTCTAATCTACTGGACACAAACGCAGGATAAGTCTCTCTAAGTCTGGGTTTGACAGTTTACCTTTGATTTTTGCCATGTTTTTTTAGATGGTAACAAACTGCAGATGTTATTGATTTGATGTGGCTGTTAAAGTTCAAGTCTGAGTTCATTATTACCTCTAGATTTCTAGCCTGATTTGAAGGTTTTAGAGAAAGCTACAGCTCAAATCTTATCGCATTACAACAAAAATCTCCCAAATGTCCCAAACTATATTGTTCCAGCTTTCATATATAATAATATTTTTACATTCGTTCCAAACATGAGTATATTCAAAACTATAGTGAACATACTTCTGTTAACTTCAATCATCCCTGTACATTTCACATTTTATTTTAAAACTAATGCAGAGACTCACAGATACAAAACTCGCCAAAATCGCAATTTACATGTTCCAAATTGTGTCACATCGATCTCAGTTTTGCCTGCGATATCGAGGCCGTACAGTGTGGAGTCAATTTTCACATGTGGCTCATGACGGACGATCAGAAACATCATTTAAAAAGAGCTTAAGAGAAATCTATGATATTTCAGGGTCATGTTTGACAATCTTTTAATTGTTGGTTGTTTTATTGAATTTTAATCCATGTTGGCATTCACTTTTTTAAGGTAAGCAAATGTCGTTTTTTATCCGATGCACAGTTGGGATGTTTAGTTTTGTGTATTCATGAGGTGGAGGTTTAAGTGTAAGCTCTTTCGGGTTTTTTGCCTCTCTCCGCACCTGCTTTTCGTATGCTGTGCCCTTTTTATTGTCGTGTTGCAAGAGAACCAAAAAAAAAAATAGAAAAAAATCACAGCCTTGGATGACATTCCCGGTCCGCTCTGCTTTTCCCAAACTGGAATACAAGCTCACAAACCGCAGTGCATGAACTCAACCAGCATACAGATCACTGAACTATTTGAAAAATCCACTTCCTTTTCTCTTCTTAAGGATGTCTGAAAGAATCACAAGTTTATTGAAGAGTCTCCAGTGTTTGATTAAGTGCGCTCAGACAAGTAGAGGACCCTCACATTTCTAATTGCTGTTACGACGAGATGCTCTACACGCTCCTGCCCTCTCGCTGAGCACTACACGACCGTCCGTCACAGCAGACGCAGTCAAGCTCAAACGGACATAAGCGGTGCGTAGGGGTTTGACAGCACAATGGAGCCCGCTGTATACACCAGAAGGAGGTAAATGTGGGACGGAGGCATGATCCGTCTATCCCCAAAGGTCTTCATTACTTCACTCAAGCCGTGTTTTCCTCCGGGGCTGTATCTGCTGCTGTGGAATTAATTTAGCGGTAAAATGACGTATACCTCAATGCATCAACACTTCACATCCACGAGGAGTCTGGTGTTTGCTCATAGTCAAACGTGTCGCACAAGAGTCCAGGTCTGAGCTGGAAATCCATATTATTTACAAAGGCAACTTCTCGTTACATTACGGCTGTGGTCCACTAAAGAAATGTGTAATTCTAGTATCTATTGTACCATGTATCTGACCCAAACTACACAAGTTCAGGGGAGTTCAGGTAATAAGAACGGTCCAAACAGAGAAGTACTGTCAGTGGAGCTGGCTAAACTCGTTAGTCACTCCCAATATTTGTAGCGTAAGTGGCTCCATGTCTCATCCTTTCTGCTGTGGTCCAAATTAATCCTTATAATCACAGTGAAATAATTAGTCCACTATCAAACTAAATAAACCAAGTGACTAATGTTTGTAGCATATTTTCTGGACTATAAGTGGCACTTTTTACATAATTTGTCCAGGGTGCGACTTATATGTGAAATTATTCAAATGTATAATTTCACATCCTCACCACACGAGGGAGCTCTAGGCTTGTACCGGTGTGACAGCCAAGCAGAAGAGGAAGTGGCGCTTGATCTACCTCCGGAGTTGGTGGATTTGTTCAGAAGTGACACCGAGGATGAAGAATTCAGTGGATTTATTGCTTTGGAGTGAGATCCAGAGTAAACTTGTTGCTTGTTTTTTTCTGCTTTATTTATCTGATTAACTGTTAATATCTTACGTTAACAAACCAGACACGTGTTCAGTTCTGTCTGTGCTTCATGGAGCTGAATAAATATAAATGTGTTACGTTAGCGTTAGCGTTAGCGTTAGCGTGATGTACTGATATTCAGCCTGTTGTTCCACATTTTATTCTTGCCTTTAAAGATAAAATGTCTGTTCTTGGTCTCGGATTTCGTAAAATAAATGTCCCGAAAAATACGACTTATAGTCCAGTGCGACTTATATATGTTTTTTTCTTCATTATTATGCTTTTTTTTTTTCTCCAGAGCGACTTATACTCCAAAAAAATACAGAAATCCTAAACTTCACCGGTCACACAGAGGTCAATGGTCACATTTTCATATCGCGCTTTTCCACCTTCAAGTCACTAAAAGCGCTTTACATCAACGAACCACTCACACACATTCATACAGCCGTGTACGCAGACGCTAGGGGCCAGGAAGGTTCAGTGTCTTGCCCAAGGACACAACAACAGCATTCATCTGTGGGAGCTGGAATCGCACCGTCAACCTGTGGGTAGCTATTTGGTGTCACGATTATAACAACCGCAATTAACGATTATATCACGATTTGCTGACAGTTTTAAATGTTATAGATATGAATAATTATAATTTAAACCTTACGAATAGGTTCCATATTTAAACCGTTATGGGATTGTACTTTGTTATAAGTGAAAACATGAATGATTTCAAAGAGAACATTATGGAGATGTAGCTTTTTTCTGCACATTCCGATGATGTAATGATGATTATCTTTGTCGGTGATTCTCATGATTATATAAAATGTTCCTCAAACTATTACTGTCGACGCTTTTCATCACAATAAACGATATTATTGTTTTAGTGGATCTGACCATTTAACAAGTGACGTTTATGTCGAGAGTGGGATTTGAACCACCAACACTTCAAATCCGTAGACAAACGCACCAACTGAGCTTCTGTCGCCCCCATTCCTCTCAAATACCACGTTAATAATTTTTCTCCCAGCTCCCCAAAGTCCTAAATGTGACAGTTTAGCTTTTTAACCATAGTCACAGGCAGTTTGGTTATCAGCACTTCACTGGTGAACGTTAGCCGCTAATGCACAGCTCTCTGGAGGTTTTTAACAGTCTCACGGCGCCTACGACTCCTGGGAACAGTTGTAATGAGAAACCAACGATTCATCTTGTCTTCCGCCTTAATTCCTATAATTACCTGCAACCTCACACCAGCCCTGCGGCCCTCATAGCTCCATGGTTACGAGAGAGAATATAAACAGTGTATTTTCTGCTCCAATTTCCAATTCTATTTTGCATTTGATAGGATGATAAATGCTAGAAATAGAAATACCTGCTTGATTTACATTGTGTCACTAGGTTTCTTTCTTTCTTTCTTCTTTATTTGTTAGGGACCGTGTACAAATTCATTAACGTTACAAAAGAAAAGATGATTTGATTAACATTAGCAGTAAAACACAATAAAATGTCCCCAAGTCCAGTACAAACACATATAAAAAAATCAATTATCTGCAGGTTTTACAGCGAATATAGAACATTACAAATAAACTAGACTGATGTGGATATGTTTGATTATCTAAAATGTACTTTTTCAAATTTCTAGTAAAATTATTCAAATCGACAGATAATTTAAGCCTGTCTGGAGCTGATTCTTTGATGGTTTGAAATGAAAAGGCGACCGAGCAAAGGCCGAGAATCTTTTTGGAACGACGCAATTTCGGTTCACAGAGACCGAGTGGATCGAGTAGTTTGTCCAGAAGAAAGTTTAAAAGTTGTTTGAATCTCTAATGATGTTTCGCAGTGACATCACACCGAGGGTTTTCTACATGCATCTCTATCGGCGTAATGTTCAGCGGTTACCACGGTGACGCAATCCACACATTAGCAAAAACACAGACGTGACAGTTTTAAGACGGTCTGAAAACTCAAGCACAAAATGGATTTAAACAACACATTTCCAGGAGCCTGCGATCGATAGGAGCGAGCGTGGTCCTGTTTAGCCGTTTGATTTTCAACAAAGAAAAGGTGAGAGCGACTAACGGATAAACTGTTGGCTAATGCTAGCTAGCTTGTGACTGCAATTTTATGTGTGAGAGACTTGTTTGACAGCACACATCATCTCACCTCGTCGCAGTTCCAGCCGAGTCAGCTCTTTCTGGCTCTTTGTGGTCAGACTGTGTTCAAATAAAGAGAGTTCAAAGACAGTTTCAGACACACTAGTGCTTGCAGTTAGCTTCAGACACCCCCGAGGAATGTTACAATCTACCTGAACAAATGTAAACGTGTACAGTTTCGCTGGTCTGTCGGGATTTTAATGGAATTCTGCTGCCAACACATTTATCCTATGGTACATAACTCTTAAATTGTGTTTCCATCTATAGTGTGATCTTTTAGAGAGGAGGTGTAAAAGAATGGAAAGAACGGTATTGTGTTCTTTTAGCCAGACTTGTACAAACAGATTATAAAAACCTGTTTGAGAGCAGGGTGCTGGATTCAGTAATAGAACTGCACACATCGTGGGTAGAGGCACTGGGCCCCTGCTCTCTATTCTTAGCCTCTTCCTTCACAGTCACACATGGCTGGATATAGACGAAGAGACTGGGAGCAGCATCTCAAAGAAGAACCAAGTGGTGAGGAGTTAATTAACTATTACTACTAGAGATAGGCCGATATTTGCACTTTTTAGCGTATTGGGTATCGGCTTTGAAGTGTTTTTGCTCAATCTGCTGCCCAAAAAGTGCACGTAAAGCTTTATTTTAACACTTTAGTGCGAAGAGACAACTGTACCAGACTACAAAACACTCTTATAGGTTTGTGATGAGAAAAAGCTAGTGGGTGAGTGTGTGAATTTGTCAAAAATGATCAAAAGTGGTACAAAAATAACGTCAAATATCGTTCTAGCAAAATCAAAACGCCACAGGATGAGTCGTTCTTGTGGAAAACCTGGCGATTTGAGACAGCAACAAGTAGATTACGTTATACATTAGATTGCTGAAAAGTGCAGTAATTGGCGTGTAAGCAAAGACGGTATAAAGAAGTTGACTAAGTGAATGTGACGTCACCCACAGTGTTCAGCTCCAGTCAAATGAAGCTCATCGAGGCTAGAAGTTATAGTGGCTAATTCGGAGCAGAGTTCGATATTTGGAATTCCGACCGCGGGTATCATAGTAAAACCTGAAGTTAAATCTGTCAACTGGACAAAAGGTTGTAGGAGTGAAGACGTTTCGCTGCTCATCCAAGCCGCTTCTTCAGTTCTGGTCAGATTACTGGTGGACACTGTGTAGTATCCTAGCAACCAAAGAACCAGTCCGGAGCAAGAATGTTGAAAGTAACGCTCCTTCTGGTCACGCACTGCTGGTTTAGTGGGGAGCGACCAATCAATCCTGTTGCTAACGCTAGCTGGAGTGACCTCGGGGAAAGAAGGTGCCTGATTGGTCTGGGATTAATGTTCAGATCTTGTTTTACGGACAAAATCGGCAAATAAAAACACCAGGATCATGAAGTGTGGATTAATACGTTCAATTTAAGACCAAAATGACGAGTCTGACAGCAGCAGTTAAAGAGAGGCGACAGTTTTTCGTTGATTTTAAGACAAAAATGACAAGCCTGACAGTAGCAGTTAAAGAAAGGCCAGAGCCAGAGTCGATGAAGCCGGAAGTGCGCCCATGATCACTTCCTGTTTGGAACGTGGCGGCTAGCAGGTTAGCTATGTCCATTTATACAAACAGTCTATGACCTTAAGTTAAAAAAGGAAAATAAACTGCAGTCTCCGTTATGAATACAGAAAGACCCAAGATCCCCAAGATATTCAAGTGTAGTCTGGAGCTCGCCGCATTACTCTACAAAGTCACAAAGCGTCTCACGAGGAGAGTTGTGCAGGTCAGATGATGTAAATGTGGGACAGCGCTGTTACATTTCTGAGCAACTGGTCTCAACAGGCTCAAAATCCAGCCAAGAGTCAGATCCATGACACCGCGGGGAGAAACGAGAGTGAGCAGCAGTCAAACTCAACTCACTGAACAAAGGGGTTTGCACATTTTCAGTTTAAATATTCATGACATGCTGTGAAACCTGCCGCACTGGATGGAGATCAAAAAAATCCCTTAATTACTAAAAAAAAAAAAAAAAAAAATCAACACGAGAGAAAACAATCGCATAACAATTACGCAAGATTAAAATGAGAAAATATTTGCACGTAGATGACACTTTTAGCCGGTTTGTTTAGCCAGTTTGTTTTGCCGTTTGGAGGGGAAAAAGCGCCGCAAAAGAACAAGCGTCTAACTTTGTCTCCGTAGATTTAAAGGGCGTCTGTTTATTTTCATCGATTCCGGGACATCGGTTCTGTCGATATCCCATTTTTTCGTCTATGAATTGGTGCGATAAGACGATTTACAGGTGAATGTTGGTCCAAAATACCTTGTAATAACGACCTTGTATTTTCTCAAAGCTGTTCTGGAGTTAAATGAATAAAAATGACAAAACCGTAGACCATACTCCGTTTTAAATGATCTGATATGGCGTTTAGTTCAGAGCTGACGCCTTTTGTTGTTCTTCTAACTCAGGAGCGTCAAACTCATTTTCATTGAGGGCCACATCAGCAAAATGGCCGCCATCAAGGGCCAGATGTGACTGTGCGGCAGGATAAATGTCACTATATGTAACCAAATGTCACGTAAAATAAATGTAACTACTTTTAAACTTGTTAAATAACTGTTCCTGTATTTATTACTTATTCAAGTCTCCTCCTTCTCATCTCCTAAACTGACTAACTTTTGAATACTTAGCTCCATGTTTAGTGTCTTTCACAACCGACCCCACCTCGAAACACAAAAACTATACGGGTTTTTCTTGTATTCACATTCACCTTTCTTCAAACTGCCCTCTACGCCGACAATTTTCCTCTTCCTGAACATTTTGGGATCATTGTTTGCAAATATTTCTCAGTTCCACTTGTCGGGAAAATCTCATTAGTTTATGGTCAATGCACACGTTAACACAGCATGGACTTATTTTAAAATGACAGATATGCCTTTTAATTTGCCTTCTCGCGGGCCACATAAAACAACACGGCGGGCTGCATTTGGGCCCGGGGCCTTGAGTTTGACACGCACGTTCTAACTGCTCATGTTGTTGTTAACGTGATTGTTTTTGTGCGTGACGCTTGGTTGCTATGAAGACAAGTTGACGTGCACGTTCTATCGGTAAGTTCCTGGTTTGTTTTGGAGACTGGTGCGTTGAAACTGTTGTCGTTTTGCTCTTGTTTTGGCGCGGGTTACGACCTACAGTAGCTCTTGCGCTCAGAAAATAAACAAAAAGAAAAAATTCAGCGTGTTTTCTTACACCAGAACGCTATCAACATCGGTATCGAGACTGGAAACGCTGCATCCTTACAAAAGAACTTCCTCATGAGCCTTCTTACGCTTTAACTTAACGCCTAGAATTGTGACAAAACTATACTATCCCTATAGCTTTCCGCTTCATCTGACTTACTTATTACATCTGGATCGCTTAAATCTTAGACTCCTACTATCACTAACTGCACAACAAGAGCGTAAACATCAACGAGCACATGCCAAATTACAGATAAAACAACTCAACGTAACCTATATTTGTCTCCCCAGAGCCAATTTTAAAAATACCAGATTAGAATGTGATGAGTAGTATCGCTGTCACTGCCCTTGTAGGCTTCAGTTCAGTGATAAAGCCCAGTGAATCCTGAATTTGACTACAACGAATCCCGATGCAGATCCTTGGGGCCATTACCTCAAGAAGCACCAGATGTGTCACCGCCAGTTGAACAATAACAGCATTATCTCATGTGAAACACAAAACAGCGGACGATATGAACAGACCCAGATATTTCCACTGTAACCTCACACTGACACATGTTGGAAACTCACGAACAATCAATCGTGTAAATAAAGTTAATTACTGAGTCGTATTTTAATCAAAGAAGACAAACGGTGCTTTTATCTGCTGTATAGTCATGACACCCGCGCGTTTTTGCACATTTTAAATCACAATATTGATCTAAAACGACCAATTTCCGGGCTGGAAAATTGCGGCGCTCTTACGGAAGTCGAGATAAACGTCATCAACACCTTCTTCTACGGATAGCCGCAGATAACGCTAGGAAGCAGGTGATGGATTTTTTTCATTTGTGTCGAAATGGCAGCGTGAGGAAGTGCGTAAAAAGCAGTGGGAGTGTACTGGTGGCGGTGAAAACGGGAGCAAACCGCGTCAATAAGACCTTGAATAGTTGTAGTGCAGTAATGAGGATAAAGATTACTCAAACGTGCTTGAATAAACACAAGTTTGAGTGAGTAAATGAGAAGGGAAAGCAATTTGAAAGCTCTGAAATGTTGATTTTGCGCCATCTCAAGTGGATAACTGAGGGCGTAGGAGTGTCGTGAAGGTGTGAGGCCTACCTTGAACATTGCCAGCCCAGATGTCCTTCCTGCTCTTCAGAACTGGCATGATGGAGTGATCTGGGCTTCAGCTCCTCCTCTCATAGCCTCGGATGTGGGGATGGTGGACAGAGGAAGAGGGCCCAGACTGGTGGAGGTCTGACGAATGGTGTTTGGAGGAAGGTGGGGGGTAGTTGAGATGATGAAACCTGATACTTGTTACTATAACTCTACGGCAGCTAAACTTAAAGATGTCTTTGAGCTGGAAGAATTAAATCTCAGGAAGAGGCAGGAGCTCACTGTCTGTCACACATGAAATAAATTAAAGATTATAGACGTGAAATGTGGAGAGGCTGTAGTTTAATCCACCTCCTTCCATTGGACTCCTCTCCTTTTCCTCCAACGCTGCTGCTGAGAGCTCGCTGAGGTCTCCTCCCAGAAGTCTGCAAGTGTGTGAACACGGTTGCCGTGGAGATGAGGAGATGAGCAGCGTGTATATTCCTCTTCTTCTCTTGCTCTCTTCCTTCTTTGGCTTTCTCTTGCTCTTTCCTTTGGCTTCAACCATCAGTTTGCTGGGCCGTCTCTCAGCCTGGACCAGAGGAGACAAGGACAGTTACATGGAAGAACAATTCATCTGAGGCTGGATGAAGTGACTCGTCCCAAGGCTCAACAGTCAAAGCAAAAGGGTGAACATGCTCAGTCCATCATGGAGCCTCCAAAATCATTTAAAGAGCCTAAAAATCTGCTTCAATGGGACAGTTTTTGTTTTTGTAAAGAAATGTCCTAGAGCTGCTGTTACACAGTGGACATATCATTATGGACCAAATGTTCTATTGTGTTTGTGGTCCTGTTTGGAAGCACAGATTCACAATTCCTTTTAAAAAATAAATCTTTCATTGGTTTGAAACCAGAGAGCCGCACAGCTCATTTAAACCATGTTGTTGCCTGTACAGAGCTCACAAAGTGGTTACACCACTTTAAAAGATGCCCTAAATCATTCCGACTGTTTGGGCTTTGGGAGCTCAGTGCAAAAATCACTGCAAAACCTTTAGTAAAAAAAAATTAAACTGACTTAGAATCAAAATGCCTTTATACTTTAAATTGCACATGAGTAATATAAACCGGAGTTTAGCTTTACATTACACACCTCTCATGTTTTATCCTTACAAATTCAAACCAAAATGCAAACGTTCAGTTTTTTCCTGTATTTTACATGTGACATGAGCAGCATCATTGCTCTTTTTGGACTGTTCGTTACAGATGTGATCTAGTTTGGCATTTTAGAGTTAATACTTCCCCTGTTCATAGATATTAAACTCATACAACCTCTACAACGTCCCATCGTGTCATGCTTAAGACTCCCAATACTCCTATAACTGCTGTATGAATCAGTGCGTGATTCATTTCCAGAGTCAACTTAGTTTCAACCATCTTGGTTAAACAAGCAGTGAACAAGACAAAGGAAAGTGTGGGGGCGGAGGGCAACAGAATATTGTATTGTTTTAAAAAGTAAAAATGCAGGAGAAGCAAGGTCAAAAATAATGTGTTTAAACGCATGCACCTCAACACTGCACCGGGCTAATTGAGCGAGTCAAGTGTGGTGAACTTGTGAGGTGAGATACCAAAATAGTACTTAGTGTGTATTCAGCCAAAACTACTGACTCTCATTTAGCACTTAGAGTAGTGATAATGACAAAGATAATGGACAAAGCTCAAAGGAGAGGGCCGATAAACAGCCAATTAGTCTCAGTAGGTACAAAAGGTTTAACTGTGAGCACAAACATGGTGGCGGATGTGAAATATCTCAGGGAGGGACTCTGCCGTCTTAAGTTCATGCAGAACATAGAGGAGGATCAGTAGCATGCAGAGCCACATGCTGACGCACACACACTTACTGTTCATGCATGGGCCACACACGCAGTTGAGAACAAGTGGGTGCTGGATTAATTCACTACTCACCTAATTAACTCTTTTCTGTAACACATAATTTATAGAGTGTCGTGAAGATGTTTTACAAAGAAGATTTGAGACACAAAAGCAAAGACAGAGCAAAAATGGTCCTTCATTTTCCTTCATGATGACCTCCCACTCAGAACAATAGGACGGGGCCACTGGCCGCTGTGGCAGTCCATGTGCAATGAAACAGACACTAGAGCTGCTAAAGTACACTCTAACGAATGTTCAAAATAAAGATATATGCGTCTCACATCCAGATAAGTCCTTCAAAGCAATGAAAAACTCAAGCGTCACTAGAGATGGAAGTGCTTCCAAATGGTGAGCAGGTGGCTGAAGGAACAAAACAAAACAAAAGGGATATAAGGGGAGCAAATGAAACGAAAAATGTTTATCTGTCTATCAGTCTGTCTCTATCTAACACCTGCACACGGCCCTTAGCAGCTTCAATCCACAGCAAGTCATTACCCATTTAATCCAGTGTTCAACATCCAACTCATTCAGAGCGGTCTCTCTTGCCAGATAGAGGATGAGAATGAAGACGAGTGGAGGGGAGGAAGGGGGGGCTTAAGAAACCAAGAATGCCATGTTTCTGAGGTAACCGTAAAAAACAAGAACGGGATTATTGAAATATTGCGGTCTTAACTATTGCAGGGTATGGAGAGAAGGGAAAAAAATCAAAAACGAAGTGCTAATGAGTTAAGATTGCATGCGTTTGCACAGAAAACAAATAGAATAAAACAGGCTTAATAGACCCACAACAATCAGTACTAATTTTGTAGATTCCAACTGAAATTGAGCCAATGAACTAAAGCGAACTAAAGATGTGAGAATACGTCACTTAAGACATTTTTGTGAGGAAAAAACATTTTTAAAATCCAGTTACACCAGAACAGATCTGTGTACATTTAAAAATGGACACTGACATGACAAAAAGGGAGGATATGGAAACATTGCAAGACTCCAAGACCAATTTTAGCACTGTTTTTAGTCATATTTTGGAGTGTGTGCATGTGTGTGTCAATGTGTGTTTTCTATATACGTAAAGCACACACAAATACACACAGGCAGACAGATAGACAGACACGATAGTTAACCTACCTAGAATAACATTAAAGATTCCCCCCGAATATGATGCAAAGAAAAATGGGTGTGGAAGGACCAAAAGAGAGGGAAAAGGGGAAAAAAAGTCATTCATGAGGATTTGAGCTGTTTTTGTTTATATAATATACGATTAAAGACACAGAGGAAGAGGATGGTGAGTGAACATGGCAGTAGTTAAATGAAATTAGGGTCTAACAGGTGCGGGAAAAAGGGAGGGAGGGTAAATATATGACTACTAACTACTCCTCTTTTTTCTTAATATCACTCAAAGGTAGATGAAATTATAAACCAAATAGATGGAAAAATAGATGAGGAGGCAGATGACAGAGAGAGAGACTATATGAAAAGATGAAGCACCTCCCAGCACCGCGATGAGGAATAAGAAAAATATAAAACGAAAGAAAAAATTGAATACTCCAAAGCCTTCCGTTTTTGCTCTCTAAGTGAGGCGAGGGGGGTTCTTCAGTTTTAACCCCTCTCTCTCTCTGTCTGCAACTTGTCAGTCTTCTTCTTCTTCTTCTTCTTTGCTCTTCTGTCTCCGTCTCAAAGCCAGATGCCCTTCCTTTCAAACGAGCTGGAAGCCTTTGCCAACACAGCTCTTGTTTGACATGGCATTCAAACAGGCTGCATGGTGGTGCGCTGGTACACAGGGATACACAGGAGCGGAGTCAAAACGCACCTCTGGCAGCCCAACTCGAACCGCACTCCCCTCCTACACAGAGATGAGCGGAGAGAGAGAGGATGAGGAGGAGGAGGAGGAGGAGGAGAGAGGCGCAGACATGGGTCCCTCTGCTGGACTGTCAGCCAAACGAAGCTACTGTGAAAGAAAAGAATGTTGAAACAATTGTACAACGGACACTTTGATACAGAAAGCAATAGCTCCCTCTATTGTTAAGTTGGAAAAATGACGTCTGAAACCATCTGCATTGCTCGTTTCGATTCATAATCAAATACTGCACATAATGGAACCTGTTTGCGTTTTTGTATCAGCGGGATCTTTTTCTCATGGCGTTTTTGTCTGGTGTTAATTCAGCTTCATGACTTGTGTTTATTACTTGATTTTGAAAGAATATCAATACTCAACACTGATTTCAATATCACGATAATAAAAAACACTCTTTATTTGGACAACAGAATGTGATTTTCAACATTGAATGGTAGTATTTTCTTTAATATTCCCACGTTCTGTTCTGTAAATGTGACTTTTTTAGTATCAATACCTGCTCAAATGAGTATCAAGTTTCGATACTAGTTTTAGTTTTAATTAGTCTCTGATTTTCAATTCTTTTGACAGCCCTCGTGGTAATATTTTCCTCATTTCTCTTGTAGATTCTGGTTGTATCTTGAGTCACGTAACTGTTTATTTTATCAGTTCAGTTTTATGTGTGATTAACTGAATATATATTGTGATTTCAAGACTTTTTCACAAGACATGGTTGACCTGCTATAGTCTATTTCTCCATTTTCTAAGGTCGGGATAACGATTTTTTGTTATAGCTTTTGTTTCGTTCAAAAATAAATTTCAATCAGCTGGAATAATCACAACTAATATTTACAAATGTCATGACTGAGCTTTAACCATTATTTACAGTAAACGCCAGTGCAGAATTCAGGAGAAGTAAGAAGTTTGTTTTAGCACCAGAGCTGTGAGAACAAGCACAACACACTTCCCCTCCGTCTGGGAAGTCAAACAACTGTTGGTATGTTGTTGCTATGGAGATGATCAACAGTTCAGCGGCTGCAGTTTTAACCATTTATATTTCTACATTAAAATGACTTAAATTATTTCACAACAGAGAAATAGATTTATCCATCTTGAAAATCTAACCAGCGCAGTGAACTCAGCCAATGTGTCAAGAACAAGCTGCAAGAACCTTAATCTTATGAAGTATGAACTGGCCTCTGGAGGGTTTTACATGTGTTTCTATGAGCTGAAAACCTGCAGGTGATTTGACCTTTTCACTTGCATAACACGATGAAAGAATGAATCTGTTTTATTATTGTGTCTTACATACAAAAAATGCCGGGATCATAAGACACCATTAACAAAATACAATAAAATACAACAGGCCAGTTGTCAGAGGTTTGTTACAAACACCAATAGACTCAGCTAAACAAACTCATTTGCTGCTTCTTCAGGCTTTACAAAGAAATAATGTTAACTTATAAACATTAGAAAGAAACAACCATTTCATCTTGTTGTTGTCATTAAACCAGATTGGGTAAACATTTAATCAAATAAAGGATATTTAAATTCATCATAAAATAGACAATACAACAAAAAATGAGCTTCACTTTCCACTTCAAACATTTATAGGAGAATATATTTGCACATATTCGATTAAATTATACAATACTGCAAAAAAATCTCAAAGTAATCTAGCTAGGTTACTTTCTTGAGACAGTAACTAAGTAGTGTAGTAGTAGTAACAGATTACATTTTTAACAAGTAGGCCTAGTAATGGATTACTTTTTCAAAGTAATTGCCCCAACAATGGTAATAGGCCTGGCCTGTAACAGACCTGGCCTGTCACACCAGGGGGCGCTGTGCACCAAGTTAAATATATTTTGTCACCTGCATAAGTGATGAGTTATAGGTCTGTTATTCATCCTGTGGCATAAGTGATGAGTTACAAGTTGTTGATGTTTCACGCAGCCTTCATGTGCTCTGGGTTATGGTAAGTTGTAGGCTACTTCCAGAGGTGCAACTTAACAAAGTAAAAGTAGTAAAGTACTGAACTGAAGTACAAACGTATGTATTTATGCAATATGCATTAATTTACTTAAGTACATTTTAACCCGGATACTTTTAACTTTCACTTAACTACGTTTGGAGAAGGTATCTGTACGTTCTACTCCACTATGTTTTTGAAGTGGACTGAAAAGTAAAAGTACGTTTAATGATTGATTGAGGCCTACGGAAAAGGCTGAGGGTTTGTTTTTAACAAGTTCATAGTCTGAGCAAACAAAATATCCACAGTGAAGACCTCAAAACATGTGCAAAATACTTTTACTCTTACATTTTTAAATGGGTACTTCAATACTTTTACTTAAGTAAGACTGTTTTAAATGACACTTTTACTTACCTAAGCCACAAAATTGAATATTTCTTGGCTAAAAAGTTCTAACTTCCACATGTGGAGTGGGAAACATGCCCTGACCACACAGTCTGTGGCTCTACTGCGCCCTCCAAGGGATGTAGTGAGAATTAAAAAAACAAATATTACTTGTGAGGATCCGAACTGTTGCACACTTGTATGAAGAGACTCCATGCTGCTTTAATGAGATTTATTTTTCATCCTGTAATCTGTAAAAAGATAAACATTGCTTTAGTGTGCGTGTGTGTCATGGTCTGTACGTTATTAGAACAAAACTGCTTTTATCTCTGTCATTTATAACACAAATAATATAAACTATAAAACATAAATAAAACTTAAATAAAATGTGAGTGGCATAAATCTGTACCTGCTCAATATGTTATGACATTTTAATATCAGTAAATGTCCTTCCTGGTAATCCCCAAGTCTTCGTTAGCATAAAAACAATTAGCATAGCAAGACTTTTCGAGACATCTTCACAATCAGACTCCGAAACGATGATAAAAGTGGACAAAACTGGCCTAAACTGTCCCACAAACATTATAACAATATCCCCCGTTCCCTCATTAGGATGTTACTGTACCACATTACCTGTAGAAACATAAACATTGCTTCATTTCGTTTGTCGCGTTCTGTTTGAGCAGAGCTGCTTCTCCCTCGGGCACACGCGCTGTTTACTGAGGTGAGGTAGCTCCCCCTAATGGCAGGACGGTGGAACTACACTAATGCCAAACCAGATGAATTGCGCACAGGATTTATGTCGTTTAAACTAAAATAATTACATGAAATTAAATATAACATGAAATAAAAATTTATTTGGGGGGTGTCCTATTTGCTATTCACACATTCTCCCCTCCAAAATGAAATGGTGCCCCGCCATTCCCATGTTACTCATCCATTATACACATGTTACATATTTCAAAGTTAAGATGGGTAGGAGTCAGAATAAGTCCATAAGATCCATAACTTCTCTATGACACACATCTCCTGTTGATGCCATATGTGCACAGCAGGCGTTATCATGCATTATAACTGTGCCCTGGGTATCTGCGCCGTCTCTGAGGTCTTAACATAGCCATAACTTTATATTATAATAACATGTCAGGCTATAGCAGTAAATAAAATATCTAGTAAAGGCTAGGTGTATAAATGTAACTCGTAAACTATAAGTTAAGAACATGAATATTTACTCAACAGTACAACTAAACACTCACTTATATGATATGATGTGCTGTCCCAACCTGTGGTACGTAAACAGCTTAGGTTTTCTTAATCTGAAATAAATACTTTCTCTGCTGTCCAGAAGATGGACAGGGCTCTTCTTGGTCACTGCCTGCAGGTTTAGAAGATTGATGATCTTCTCCAGTACTTTGTCATTATCTCTGTCTTGGTTTTTAATGTCCACCTCCCGTTGGTCTCTCTTTGGTTCATCTTCATCTCCAACACTTGAGGGTCTTTCTGCTTCCTCATTGCCAACAGCACCTCTTCTGCCAGCTTATATTGTTCCTCTGGTATCCTGTTCTCAAGTTGCAGTCCTGTTATGCCTCATCATTCATCCTCATCATCTGAGCTTTGTTCCTGTGGTTGTTGCTTGCATACCTTTTTGCCACTCCTTTTGTTTTGGTTTTGTGGAGGTGAGTCAACCGTCTCAGTGGACAGGAAGTCACAAGGAAGCAGGAGGTTTCTGTGCATGACCCTTGTTCCTTTTCCACTTTTAGGACTGTCTTAATGGTTTTTTTTTGTGTTTTTGATCTACCCAAAAGACTCTCAGTTTCCCTGGACCACCCTTTTGATTCAGGTTTCTCACCAACACTCGGGATCCGCTTTACAACTCTGCCCCATATGTAATTTTGTCATAAAACCCTTTCCTGCACTTGTTCTATTTCTTGGCTGTTTCAGTGGCAAATCTGTAAGCATCATCCATTCAGTGTCTCCACTTCTCTGCATAGTAAGCTAAGCTAATCGACTAAAATGGTCCATAAC
This sequence comes from Periophthalmus magnuspinnatus, assembly GCF_009829125.3. Taxonomy (NCBI): domain Eukaryota; kingdom Metazoa; phylum Chordata; class Actinopteri; order Gobiiformes; family Gobiidae; genus Periophthalmus; species Periophthalmus magnuspinnatus. The sequence goes on along the minus strand of NC_047126.1, from coordinate 3,673,337 downwards.
GACCAGGATATTTTCATATTAACCCTTAAACTTCATCAGATGTAAGAAACCAATTGACACAAGCTCAAAAGAGCACGTTGTGGTGATATTCGTGAGAGGAGCTCTGGTGGACTTGTTGGCTCGTTTGGGTGTTTGTTTTTTAGCCAGCTCCATATTCATGTTATGTGATTTGACGAGACATGTTTCAGCACCTGACCAGGATCTTCACACTGTGCTTCTCTGAGAGCTGTTTGGGATCGTCTTACAGTCTGTAGACACATCGCCTGTTCCTTCTCCTGATGAGCTATGGCAGAGGAGAGGGTGATCAAGCACAGCCAAGGGTTGGTATTTTTGCCACTCAGCCAGGGGGTGGTACTCACATCCTGTGCCACTGCTTGTGTGCAGCTCTCCATGTCTCCCTCAATGTCCAGAGGCAAGCGAGACAAACCATCTGCATCATGATTAAGTCCAACTGCTCTTCAACAACTGCAAGTATGTCCTGTCTCACCTTCACTCACTGCAAAAGACATTACAAAGAAAACCAACACTGAAAGAGGAATTAATCAAGTTCGGGAGCAAAATCTTTCAGGAAAAACACGCAAAGGTAGACCAAAAAGAGAACGAAGAGTGCTGGTATCTGCAGACCTTCAAAGTCTTTCTCCCGCAAAAGCCAGACAACATAAGGATGGTCTTCGAATCCAGTGCTTCTGAGACATCTCTTAACAACACACTGCTTAAAGGGTCCAACCTTAATAATTCGCTCATAGGAGTCTTGATCTGCTTTTGGAAGGAACAGGTTGCTGTGCTTGCCAGTATACAGCAGATGTTCACTGGTTCCTCACCTGCAGAGACCACAAGACCTATCTGAGATTCTTGTGGCACAGGGACAAGGACATGTCTGAAGACAGCTTTGACTACAGAATGTGGGTCCATGTGTTCAGGAAGAGCTCATTCCCATCTGTGGCCATCTACAGACTCAGATGGACAACAGACAAACCATTAGTCTCTTGGAAAGAACCCAAGCATCTCTCAGTGAGTCTAACTCAAGGCTACACAAGGTTGCTTCAAACAGTGGACTGTTCAAGACAATGGACAAGCAAACAGGGATTCATTCTAGGAAAGGTTAAACTGGCTCCATTCTCCTAACCCACCATTCCTTGGCTGCAGCTGTGTCCTGTGGTATTGGCTGTTGAAGTCGCTGATCTCATCCAAAATGAACTGGCCCTGCAAATACACTCAGTTAAGTTCTACTGTGACATCAAGGTCAGGCTTGGGTATATTCACAATCAGACAAAGTGCTTTTATGTCTACATGCACAACTGACTTCAGCAAATCCTTCAGTCCATCAAACCGGAGCAGTGGTTCTATGTCAGCTCAGAAGACAACCCAACAGACCATGTGCCCAGGTCAGTCTTTGCATCAGACTTGACTCAGACTAAATGGTTCACCAGACTGGACGTCTTGTACAAACCAAACCTAGGTCTCACCTTTTACGTACGTTGGAGTAGACGTGTTTGGTCCATGGTTGGGTGTCCTCAGGCACACAAGAGGCGGTCAGCCCAAAAGTAAGTGGTGGGCAATGCTCTTCTGTTGCATGAGTTCACCTCCACATCGAGATAATCGCCTCCTTGGATATTTCCTATCTGTATCAACACATTAAGGAGGTTCTTCTCAGCAGATACGACTGTGGAACAACCTTTGTGGCAGCTGCCAAAGAGCTCGGGCTGAGTCAAAAAGATCCAGACATCATAATGTAAACATTTTTGAACAAACAGGACTGTGAGTGGGTGTTCAACATGCCCCATGCATTCCACATGGGAGGGTCATAGAAAAGGCTAATGGGAGTCTCCTAGCATCCTGGAGACTGTCCTGCTCAAAGAGAACATTCAGCTCACACTTGAGGTGTTGTGCACTCTGATGTGGCGAGTGGCTAAATTATCAATGCCAGGACAATTCACAAACAAGAATCTCCACAGCAAACAGTCAGGTGCAGGCACAAGCAGACGAGCTAGTGTCAGGAGAATCCTCTTACTCAGCAACTAAGACATGTGAAAAAGGAGACATCCTATGTCTGAGAGACAATCAAGCTGCACGCAACAAATGGCCAATGGTGAATATCACTGCTGTCTTCCCTGGGAGTTTCAACTCAAAGTGCCAAGGCAAAGTTCCATTAAGACCTTTAACAGATGTATTTTAGAGACAGTTCTTCTTGTGCCATTAGAGTTATGGTAATGCTTAGAAATGTTAAAATGGTTAATTAGTGACCTAGTTAGATGAAGCAGGGAGTGTTCTGTCTTTCAGGCGTTTTCGAGTTCGTGTAAATACGGAGACTTTTATTTTGAAATCGGTGCTTTTATTTTGGTACTCCACACCGGCCCGTGGAACCGGAAGTGTGAAAAATAACGAGAGAGATGAGACCGTTAGAAAAAGAGCCAATAAAACCGACTGAACATCTGAATATCAAACTTTATGTAACTCGTACAGAAGCAGAGCCTGTATGTACACACTTTTACATTTAATTGGGTCATTTATAAATTACTTAAAAAGGGACTTGTAAAGTTAAAAAGACGTTATTATTCTAGTTCTCAGATACGTTATTTAAGCTAACGGTCATTTTGTTTGTGTCACGTAGTCTCATATGCTAATAATAATATGCTAATGATAAAAATGGCCTGAGATAAATGTATTTATTGTTTTCATGTTAAAATAAACCGTCGTTTATTGGTAATTTATTAACTGCTTTATTACGAGTTACTGAGCTGAAAATAGCACATGTACTGAAACGTGACATCAATACAAGAGATCACTGACTGTCCCTTTATTTTTCTCTTGCAGTTTCACTCTGTATTTTAATGATGAATATTAAAGCTGAAAACTACAACTGTCACGTCATTATGTTGAGTTTATCTGCTGTCAAGATGGAACTGAAACGTGTCATTGAGGACAGTACAGGTCCGATTTAGATGTTAAATATTAAGTGAATATTGGTTATATTGAGTTGACGTCAGTTGTCTCCGAGCAGAGCCCTGGACCCGGAGCCGCTGGACCCGGAGCCGCTGGACCCGGAGCCGCTGGACCCGGAGCATGAAACACAACGGGAGGAAGCCGCGGTGCTGCTGGTCCAATGACTGCGCAGGGGCGTGACCAGCACCGCCCCCCGCGGGCCCAGCACCGCCCCCCGCGGGCCCGTCCCACCTCCCAAACGTTCCAGACACCTTTGGAAGGTAAAAAGAGGCTGCTCTCAGAGGGATGCAGCACTGATAACTTTAGCTCATGCGTGACTACACAAGAGATAAGATGATTGGATAACCAAGACTGCAAAAAGCTGATATAAACAGAAAATATTCATCTCTCACCAAACACTAACGTGATCTTGTGATAACGTGTGCGAATTTAATTCTACTCCTACAAGAAAGCCCCGCTCTGCTCCAGAAATGATTGTCCTTCATAGTTCAACAAAATGTCCGGTGACATAGGCTCTGACCCTAACACGGCAGCGTACTGAAAAGGACCAGTAGCTTTAGCAAAAGTCCAGTGCTTGTTGGTCCACAAAGTTATGTCTCTTCTCCTCCTCAACCCGGCCCGTCCTCACAGATCATTTCATGTTGGAAAACAAAAGTATGACTTTAAGCACAAACTCCATGGAACGCAGAGATTTTGATTGATAGAGTACAAAATTAAAATAGATGTAGTATCATAGGGAGGCCTATAATGCTCCATGAGTAGTGAGCCCCTGCTCAGGGCCTCATTTTTAGATGAGATACATCTTGTTTAGAAAGCAAATGCAAACATAATGTGACTTGGTCACCGCTTGCTGTGCAGAAGATTAGGCCACCAGGGCTGGCACAGTACTTGATGTGGTGCGTTGCGGTGTTCTGTGCACATGCTCACTGCAGAGCCCTCCTCAGAACAGGGGGCTGAACCTGTGCTGAACCAAAGATGCTCTGATCCCACGTATCAGAAACATGCTGCTTTTATGTTGAACTACAGCAAAATATGTAGTATAGAGTGTCCAGGTGCACAGGCGTGCTTCCAACTGTGCCACTCGCAGCAATGTGGTATCACGGCTTCTTTCCTCCTGGCTCCCAAGAAAGCGTGAGGCTTCACTCACCTGGATGAGATACATACCGTGCCTTATAGGCATGTCCTTTTGCTATGTCCATTTTCTCTGCTCCAGCACAAAAGCAGAATGTCTCTGATACGTTGGGTGAGAGCTGCTTGGGTTCCACATATGTTCAGCTCTGTCCTGCAGAGAGAAAGGTGCAGGGGCAATGCCTTCCCTCGCAAAAACATTGTGTTTCCTTGCAATTTAAAAAAATAATTCTCACTACATCCCCTGGAGGGCGCCGCATAAGGCAGAATTATTATAAAGTAGTGGTACTACTAGTGGGTGTGGAATTATCGTCTGAAAAGTCTAATTATATAAAACAGAGGTTATTATTCTGTATAACAAAGACAGTCGCCTGCTCAGACTCATAGTTTGAAGACACCAGGCCTGTTAATAAAGATTAAATTACTATTCAAATTAAGATGGATATTCTGACGTTTTTTTTCTTATGTAGAAAATGCCAATGCCACTGCTTATAATAAGAATCCAAGATTTAAATAAAAACTTTATTATGCTTGTCAAAGTCTGGTTGCCAGACAAAATGTACAAAAATCAGTATCTACCACACATTAATACAATTCTGTGCAATTGTGTCCTAGAGTAAATTCTGTCACTCATAGTCAGGTTAAACAATTTGACATTTGAATCAAGGGAACAGGAGTCAGAACATAAATATAGGACCTGCAGAGTAAATTATATACACGCTCACGAGATGTCATCTAGAAATACACTGGACAAAACCATAAGACATTTTCATTCTCAAGTCAGTCCTCAGTCCAGATAATACGCATTCATTATTTACAGATGCAGGCGAGGTTTCAAAAAAAGTAACCTCCAACGGAATGAATGATTAACGTCTGCCATTCTGACTGGTTCAACTAGAGCTTGAATTGATAACATTAGTGCACTGCGGTTCACAGAAAGCACCAAATCGCCCATATATGTCTTTAGCTCGAACAGCGAAATGATAAGTCGAGCCAGTCTGAAACTGGGTCAGCGTGCAGGCCATTGGCAGAGGAAGGGCCTTGACCTCTCCGATCTTTTTCCAGTGCTGCTGAGATGGGTTGCTGTTTGAGTTGTCTTGATGGAAAGCGTAGAGGTGGTAGCTGTCCACGGCCGCACAGGTCAAATCTGTTTCTGCTACACACCAAGAAAGGACAATGCCCGTCTGACTTGGCACGAGCTTTAGCTGTGGTTGTTGAGGGACTGAGGTCTTTTCGGCTTCTGGAGGTAAACGCGGTGGTACAGGGGCAGAAGGAAGAGGAGGCAGAGCAACACTGGAGCTGCGAGTAGGAGTACTAGTCGTATTTCTGGATTTTGAGTCCTAAAAAAAACAATAGAAAGTATAGATCTGTTGTTAGAGAACCTGATGCAATAGTTATTTTTAAGGATATTTGGGTATTTTAAGAAAATGACAAATCTTATTGTACAATTATATTTTTATTAATTTTAATCAACCCATCACTATATACAACTTCACAACAACAATCGCAAGTAATATTCAATTAACACAACGTCTCCCCAGACTATATGGCCCACTCTACTGCTAACAGACTCATTTAAGGTGTTGAAGAAAAGGTCACCCATTAACAGTATTATTTTTATAAATGTTGAATGGTCACTTTGTAATCCTTACCAGTAGAGGGCGATGGTGGGTCGAGAGTTGAGGATTACTGCTAGAGGTTGGGTTTGTCTGAGGGGATGATCTGGCTGTACCTGAAATCACCAAAATCAATATTTAATACAACATTACTTTGATAAACAGTAATAACATTAACGTCACACACAAAACGTCGCACACAAAGTTAAAGGACTCACTTGTGATGCTTGTTTGTGAGCGTATAGCAGTGGCTGTGGTAACTGTGGCGCTCTTTACTCCTGTGACTAAACACGAAATATCAAAATACATAATTAGATAAATACTCAAGGTGAAACATGTTTTTATAACTATAATTACCAACCTAAAACGTCATCATCTTCCTCAGTCAGATCGATGACAGAGCCCTTTGGTCGAGGTGCGGACGGTGGTGCTTTGGATGAAGAAGGTCCAGGTACTTGGTTGTCTGACGGTGCGAGATGCAACAGAAAATAAAATCAAAATTAATATAACATACGACATTAAAGTATGAAAATAAAACACTAGTCCCTACAAGATTGGCTATTTTACTAACTTAAAAAATATAGAGCCATCCTATAATCTGGGTGTACCTGTTTTTGTGGTGAGTGACGTCCCCTGTGGCGGTCCAGGGGCAGTAGATCCGGTTGCAGCTGGGCCAGATGTCACAAGCGATGAGGCTGAGGACATCGCTCCGGCCACAGATACAGACTGTGTCGGGGCTCTCACTGAGGTCACAGATACCCCCGAGTTGGGTGTGGTTATTCCTCCTGCACCGCCCTGGTACACCGCCCGGGCAAGAGAGATTTGTGAAGTGGGCACGTGAGACACAGGAGCTTGGATAGCGGGTAGCGTAGCAGCGGAGGGCACAGCGGTCGATGTAGGAGCAGACTTGAGAATAAATGTTGTAGTGGGTGCAGTAGTCTTTGCCTTGTTTAAAGAAGTGACCGCATTCAAGGAGGACACGGGAATGTTTACAAGAGTTCCTGCCTGACCGTTTGCCATGGACAGAGGCAGCTGGATGAGCAGCGGCTGGCCTGTCGCCATCATACCGTTCTTCAACACCAACGTGCTGGTAGGACTCTGAGTCGTGCTGCTCGCAGTCAAATTAGAGACAGCATTTGCAGTGGAGGCGATGAGCTGGAGTATAGGGGTTTGAGACACTAAAGTCGTGGTGGTGGGAACAGAAGCAGAGATAGCAGGAGTTGTAGTGGCTGAAAGAAAAAGAAACATGAGATTGGCAAAAAAGTGTTAACACAAAATCCAAATCCCAAAAGCAGCCATGATTGCACAGAGAAGGAGGGACATGGGCGTCTTACCAGGTGAAGGAATGCTGGTTGATGCAACAGCGATTGTTGTTGTCTGCTTTACCTCCACTGAGGAACGAGCAGGCCTGTTTTTAAAAATAGGTCAATACTTATTCAGGTTTTATTTTTTCTTTATTTATATAAAAAAATGGTACAAAGAAATTCAGTCAAACAATTAGTGTTATTCATAGTCATTTCCAAATAACAAACAGAAATGTGGTGGCAGCTTAGTTTACAGTTTTGTATCTGAAAACATAGAGCCAAAGAGCACCAAGATTAACTGAAGAGTTTACAGCTGGGGCTAGCTTTCTATACCAGGACTTCAACACTTTATTTGTTTCCAAACAATACTTTTTCAATACTTGAAATGTTAATTCTAAAACTAAAGGAATGGTGCCCTCTGTCATTCAAAAATGCTCCAAAGCAACAACAGTTGTTCAAGTGGACCAGGTTTGAGCCAAATATCCAATTACTTTTTGTGGCTTTCATTTAAACCAGTAGTTTACAGTTTACCCACTACATTTTTTTATAAAAAAAACGTGGGTTTCTTTTCACTCTTAGTAGTTCATTGATGGTATCACGAATTTCTTTCCACTGATCGTTAGATAGATCAGGGAATCGCTCTTCAATGTACTTCCTCAGTGAATTCCTTAGGTTTAAGGGCAGAGCATATTTGCACAACAACCCATTGTAGTTCACTTTTGAGACCCAGTCACAATAGATTCTATATGGCAGGAGGTAGCGAAATATGTAAGAGGCATAACGTTTGGCCTTGGGACTCCCGCCTCTTTGACATTTGACATATAAAATATTTTCCAGTTCGGAGCTAATGGTTCTGAGTTGAATATCTGGCTTGCATTTTCCTTCGCTGTATTCTGTGATCTTTTGCGCAAATGGTAAACTGTGCAGTGGAACATAAATCTTCGGGTCGTTTTGTTGCGGCTTATCATGATTTGTCTTCGACGTGTGCACCGATGTCGTCGAGGCAACAAAGGGCACCTGGCCGTCTGCAGAAATCTCGTCTTTGAGCGGTACTGCCTGCTGATGGCATACGCTGTAGGGAGAAGAAGTGCAGTTGTAACTACACTCTTCACTCCGGGAGGTATCGCACAAAGTCACTTACTACAGATAAAACCAGGGTCACTGTAACCTGTGCTACGCTGTCAGCCCTCACTGGACAAGAACTAGCTCCAAAAACATTGTTCTAAAATAATGCTAAACAACTGGTTTAACTTTTGCACATCAAACCAATGACTCAAATGTCATTGTGAAACTGTGAAATGTTATAATTTCACCAGGCTAATTTTAAGGGATTGTAATGTAGTGGTCAGTGCCCGATAGCAAGAACTTTAATGAAATGTGGAGGTTCAAGAAAACCTCAATATATGGATGTCAGTTGGAAAAATAACAATAGATCATTTTTACCTTTGAGTCTGAAGACTGTTTGGAACCGTCTTAGCAGCAGGAGCTGGCGGAGCCGGGGTAGTGTTCGACGACGCAGCGGCAGCAGCAGCGAGTGCCTGCAACAAGAACATTATGTTAAGATGTACAACAAAACAAATGGTATAAATATAATAAATATAATATAATAAATATTCTTACCTCCTGTTTCTTTTTATTTTCAGAGGCCTGATTGGCCTCTCCAAATTTTTTCGCAAGACGAGCTATTTTGGCCTAGAAAGAACAGAATTTATCTGTAGAATCACAGTGAAAATATATTTCATCTGTTGGGATTCATTAACTTACTTGTAGTGTATTCATAGCAGTGTGGTGTTTAGTCCTACAGTCGATTTGGTCAACTCTGTCTTTTAACTCCTGAAGACTTCTGTCAAAAATGGACATCTCCAGCACTCTCAGTTTGTCCTCTACAAGCTTCTGAACGATCTGTGGAAAGACATTAAGAGTTTAATTTGTGTTTAGACAACTTAGACTTAAATTACACTTTAAGCATTTGTACCTTTTCAAGTTTAAGGTGATTTCCAGCTTTTGCAGTAATTTTGAGCTCCAGTTGTGCTTCAAACTCTTCATTCTCCATCTTTGGCCTTTTGACTTCTCTGCTTATAGAAGGTCCATTGGGTTCAAATCCCTCTGAGAGGGTGCGTTTTATTCCAGACGTTCTCTCTTCTTTAACTTTAAAGAAAAAAATCCACATAGACCCGAGTCAGAATAGTGATCTCACCTAAACAAACCACTTAACAGTGATTGTAAATTTACAAAACAAAAAAAGAGAACTTAAACGTAGATGATCCTCTACCTGCATCTGACGGTGGAGTTGAGGAAGGTCGGGCTTGTTTGATTGTATCCTTTTCACTTTTCACTTTTGTTTTTAAATCGACAGCCACTTTCGCCTCTTTTTTCACCTCGGCAACTGGAACATTCTTTTCCTTTACTTTCTCTGGTTCTGCGTCTTTTTCAGTGACAGTAGCTTCAGCTTTGCAGGCGGAAGAAGGGGAAGAAACAACCTCATTTGAAGATAACGAAGAAGGTGTTTTTTCATCAGTCTGTTTATCTGTTTTGGTTTCTGCTGTTGCAGAGTCCACTGCTTTTGTGGAGCCACTGTCTGTTTCCATTGGTTCAGAGCAATCAGTTTGCACCACAGGAGACTGAGGAGGCAGGCCTTCAGAATCCTTCACAGAATTTGTTGATTCTGCTTGATCCTCTGTAGTGTCATCTTCCACCTAAAGAAAAGAATAACTATTGTTAAAAGAAAAGGCCAAGTTTATGGATGAAATTATAAACCTCAAGGCTTACGGCTTCGTTTTCAGCGACTGGCTCAGTGTGGTCTTCTGGAGTTTGTTTGGGGGCCTTTTCGGATGGAATGTCCAGGTTTAAATTTGGGGATGAAGGGCGTGACTCGTCATTCTCTAATTTTTTCAGTTCAGAATTTAGCGAGTGGAATGGAGATACTGGAGAGCCAGGCAGGTCATCCTTTGCATTTGGACTTTCTGCAGATTCAGGCGAGGGGGACAGATTTAGGGACAGCTCAGGAGTGGGAGACGAAGGAGACTCATCATTTGGAGACACTGGCTCCAACTGACCTTGTTGATTATCTTCAGGATTTGGTCCATCCTCTTTGTGTGTTCCATTCATGAGCGGCGGTGGAGAGTTTGACAAACCTGAAGACGAGGTCAGTAAAGTGCTGTGAAGAGTCTCTAGCTGCTGACGATCACTGATCTTCATGGTTTTTCTGGCACGGAAAATTTTCTTTTTCTCCTCATTCACAACAACTTCCATCGCTCCCTGTGATAAAGAGAAGTTTTAAGAAATGCTAAGAGGCAGGACTGTCACGATAAACACTACATCGACTTAACGTTCAATACTCGACAGATGGAACATTCATTTTTGGGGGTCAATATTTATAGTGGGGACTTTTTCTTTGTACTACTGGGACATTTCAGGTTATTTTTAGGTACCACAATGAGATTTAAGCTGTCGAGGTTTGAATTGAATTTCTATGACTCATTATAGACACAAACTAAAGCGTTGCATTCTGTTATTTCTTGCAGTTCATTTTTGAAACAATTTTGTACATTTAGAGTAGTTTATTGGGGACAATTCTGCTTTATGGTTTGGTTTGAATATTATCGTTTATCGTCTTTATTTACTTCAGCAATAAACCGCACTTCAAAATTTGACAGGTCTCCTAAGAGGCAGGATAGAAAACGTACAAAGAACTGCATTGCCTCGAAAAGCCTCATGGATTTTTATGCATAATGGGTGTAATTTCCTTGACATTCACTAGGGGGCACTACACAGCCCAGTGCAGTCATTATTCTTTCTGGAATGTTCTTTACCGACATGAGAAAATGAACTAAAAACACCTTTGGCTCTAATTTGTTGAAAACAAACTGATCTTTAGCTTAAAAAAAAGCCAGTTCAAGCATTTCTTGACAACACACTGACACTGTCTCCAGGCAGCAGCTGTTAAGACACGACTGCAGTTTAGAAATGTGACTAAAATGGAGAAAAAAAACTTAATAATTTTCTCTAACTAATTAACTGTCGAATTTTTTTCTTTGCTGTTAAAACAATGTTCTTAATACCAGCATCAAAAAACACAGTCACAGCCCTGCCCTTTTCCCATCCCCCCACACTGCCATTGGTTCAGTCCTCGGCAAATCACAATCCTCATACAAATGCTCAGAGCAGCAGTGAAATGGGTTATGCGTGTTTCGAAGGGGTTTGAGTTTTTAATGACAAGAGGCAGGTTTGCGTAAGTTTAAACCATTTTTCAGTGTAGTGTAAATGTGATGATATGACAGTTCTATTTGAACTGTGTAGAATGCATCTATTCATAAGAGTCATTCATTTTACATGAAAAACACATGTTCCGCTAACAGAACGTACAAATGTTCGCAGTGGCTGTTAAAAATAACTCACCTTCAGGTTGAGGGATTCGTGGACATGAGTTTCAGAGATTTCATCAACCTAAAGGAGACACAAAGACAATTTTTTGGTCAATTTATATTAATTATCTCATTAAGACGACACATTTACAAAAAAAACCCAACATATCAGATTTTACGAAAAGGCTTTGTTATATGAAACTCAAGACAACACAACCATTATTTTTGGAGACACATGTTTTCCAAGAACCAAAGAACATGTTCACTCAATACTTCAGGACCCTGTATGTTAAGAGCTACATTTTAAGTCTCCGTCGTGGCCCACACAGCACTGCACACCAGCGCAGATCTCGTTTCTCTCTTTTTCCAAGAGGCTCATTTACTGCTCCTTGATTCAGCGCAGTAGCACAAGATGGCCGCAGCTCTGCTGCTCAGTCGATCGTCATTGCTGGTTCAACACTGAAGTGATACACCAGCAGCAACATCCAGTTAACTCAAAGAACCCACGAAACATTATCAGTTTAAACTTTTACATACTTGGCTACGTATCACAAGTAGAGCACTGAGAAAAAAGCCATGTTTATTGGAATATCTGTGACTAAAGACTTCAACTTGCTGTTGGTGCAGGACTGAGCCTTAAGTCAGTTGTGTCGAAACAGGAGGTGGAGCTTTTGTAGAACTAGTCTAACTTATAAAAACTGTTAAGAAAAAAACAATATCACTAATGAACATGCAGTAAATTGATACAGACCGGTACGTTTATGCTGTTTCTTTATCAATATATAAACTAGCGCATAATTTTACCCCCAAAAAAGTACCATGTTTAGTTTGAAATGTGCCAAATCCTTCAATAATTTGAGAGCGTAGATGTTATTACTTCTAACTATAGCTAGCATCGTAATGACAAGGAGGACACAGACCGGTTGTTACATAGCAACACCCCTCCCCCACCTTTAACACAAACTAGACCACGCGCTCTATGGAAATCTACTGCCAACCCGGACTGAACCATTCACAGGGGTGCAGGTTTTAAGACATAAAAAAAAAACATTTTATGGTTTGGCAATGTTTAGGTCTGTTATGCAGCCGCTTCATTCACATTGCATTTTGTGCAAACATGTCTTTATTTTAAGAGAAGCGCTATCAAATAAATATTCATGTGAATTCATATGTGCCATGTCAGAGTTTTTGTTGGTCTGAAATTTCTGAAAGAAATACATGTCCAACACTTTTAAGCAGACATGTTTTTTAAAAACGTTTCACAGAACCTAGCGAGGACGAGTGAGAGCAAAAAGAACGCCCTACTAGAACCCCCTCCCTTTCTAGAAGCTCTGTCTCCCTGCTCTACCCCGCCACACACACATACACACACACACATACGCTCTCTGGAACAACCCCAGGACGAGTCAGGCTTGGACGAGACCATTCTCACAGTTTAGAGTCATCGAGACGAAAACGGACAACTATAATCCTACTATTTATATATATATTATATATATATATATATATATATATATATATATATTATATATATATATATATATATTATATATATATATATATATATAAAAATGTATTAATTCATTTTTTTTAAACGGTTGCATTGAAAGAAATCAGAATTATATCTAAAATAACGCTGGGTAAAGGACAGTATTAAAATGTATTTCAATACTTAAAGTAAATCAAAATGACTAATATACTTGTTTTTATTAGTAATAGTCCTGCTTGTCGTGTACAGCTGGGTTCTAAAAAAACAGAAAACAGGCAGCCTGACACCCACCTCCAAGTCCCGCCTACTTCTCCACTGCACTCACTTGGGAGAAACCATCTTTACTGAAGGTGGTGTGTTTTTAAGACAAAAAGTGTTCAACCAGATCAAATAGAGAAAAAAAAATTGAAAAAAAAGACTACCACAATCATTTTTATAATACAAGTGTTTTGGGGTTTTTTGGTATATAAATTAATTATTATTCACAAGGGTGAGTCAAGGTTTCTCAATTGCAAACAACAAAACCATGTGAAAAGAGAAAAGGTTAAAGTAATGGTAAAAGTTTGCAAAGGTAAATATAGTCCAGATAGATTTAGAACGACAGAATGAATGTTCTGTGCCCATCCCCCACTTCACTGTTGCACAAACAAAAAAATGGCCACCAGTGCTGCTCGCAGCAGCATGCGGAGCACAAGCATCAGCAGATCATTTACAGGCTCCGCCCACAAAAAAGAAAAATCTGTCCTTAACCGTGCACAATGCGTAAAAGAAAAAAGTAACAATAAAACATCCATTTCATCGCTGAAAACTCAAAACCTTTGTTGGCCCAAACAGGACAGAACATGCCCTTGTTCTCATGATCAGTGAAGTTGTTCTTGGTCATGGTCTCATATAAGGAACGTAATACAAATGTTAAAAGTAAAAGTTCTACGATGCAAGAAATGAAACAAGAAAATTCTGCCAGTTAAAGAACTGCATTCCTACAACACTGCGCACACTGCACACGGCTCCCCTCCCCCACCCCATAGTCTCTGCTCAGATCGAGCTCCTCTCAAACTCAAAATGGCCACTAGGTATGCTGTGCGCAGCCATAGAACTACAATCAGCAACCTAGCATAGCACTGTGTCACACACCACTCGCTTTTATACGGAGTTGAGATTATCTGTTTTGTTATCGTGTAGCTCACAGAGATGAACAGGCCATGCATCTTTAAGTTTATACAGCATAATTATGTCTGTGGGTGGTTCCCAAAAACACACATTTTAAGCAACAACAAAGTCCATGTTTACAAAAAAGCAGAAGTAATCCATAAAGTTACATGTTCTAAACCCATCCCCCCATTTACTGCTGCAGAAATTCAAAATGGCCACCAGTGCTCCTGTGAGCAGCAGGCTGAGCAAAGGCTTCAGCGTGTCCTGAACAGACTCCGCCCACTGCAAGGGAACAAGGGAAAAACAAGCCCTAGGAAAACTTAGGACTAACAATTCAATCAAAGGAGAATATGTAAATTTTTAAAGTGATCTTTGCTGTAGAAGGCATCGTGTTTTAGGCAAAAGGACAAATCTAAATGAAATGACCACAGCTCTGTAGACAAAGTGCGTAAGGTTTTCAGCTCAGACTCCGACAGACGACCTGTTACAGATACTAGACGCTGTAACATGATCATTCTCAGAAATGCTAATCTACACTCTGATCTCACAGAATGAAACAAACATAAACATATCAATAATGATGACTTTCAAGTTTATTCTCATAACATTTGCAATGCTCAATTTTAGACACAGATATCCCACTGTACAGTGAGATTTATTCTGCCCTACACACATTCTCCAGTTTTGCAGTAACTATAGTGCATTTGTGGTAGATTTTTAAAAAAATCTGTCTCTTATTTAAGGACCTAATCATAACTTTAGAACCGAGATAATGACTTTGGAGCTGTGACAGAATAAAACCCAGAACTAAAACCTGAGCATAATAATAATATCAGAAACCTTTCCTGAACATTCAGTCAATGCTCAAAGACAAAATAACATTCACATTTATACTTACCCCGTGTTTTTTTGTTTGTTTGTTTTCTTAGAATGCCTAATTTTTTTCTTAGAATGCCTAATTTCCACCTTTGGCTGTTTCAAATACATAAATAGAGGGAATTATGGGTAATAAAAAATGCTATTGTTTATATCAATTCAGGCTTAATAATTAATCCATAATGTGACGTGTTCTATGCCCTTCCCCCAATTTACTGTTGCAGAAACACAAAATGGCCACCAGTGCTCTGAGCACAGGCTTCATCTGTCCTTTACAGACTCCGCCTACTGAAAGGAAAAAACAAGGAAGGACAAACATAGCACTAGCAACTCAGGAAAAATGGGAAAACTAAAACCTCACCTTTGTAGCCTAAAACTATAGAATATTCTTTTGTATTTGACTCCTCAGAAACATTTGGGGGTGGGGGAGGGAGTAGCGCAAAGACCTACAACACTGCGCACGCTGCGCACACTGCTCCCCTCCCCCACCACAGGCTCTGCTCACATCCAGCTCTACTGAAGCTCAAAATGGCCACTAGGTATGCTGTGCGCAGTCACTGAGGACTGCAATCAGCAACTTCATATAATACACTATATGTTCTACTACATGATCAGTTTAATCTGTTTTGTCAGTTTTAGGATGTAGAATTATACATTTCTCTCCATGTTTATGAAGCTATTAACAACTGTAGTTACAAAAATATATATTTAACTTTAACTTAAAATTATCATATCAACATTTTCAGGTTGGTATTTGTAAGATCTAACTCAGGGTTAAAAATGTAGAAATACAGAAGCAGCGGAAGAAATCCATAACGCTATATGTTCTATACCACCCATCCCCCACAATTTACACTTGCAGAGACACAAGAAGGCCACCAGTTCTCATGTTAGGAGTAAGCTGAACTCAAGCTTCAGTCTGTTCTTTACAGACTCCACCTACAACATGGAAAACAAAGTCCTAGGAGGGGCAAACATTAAACTTGCATCATTACAAAAGGAAACTATATTTGGCTGCACTTGGAAAAGGGGATTTTGTGATATTTGTGAATGAAATAAACTTTTACATTTCTATAGTTGTCATAATGGAAGTTAAAAAAAATCAATTACGAGGAAAGTGCAAAAAGCCTATACCCACCTGGCCCCGAGTGCACACAGATCCCCTCCCCCAGAGCATGTTCTCTGATCATATCAAGCTCCTCTCAAACTCAAAATGGCCACTAGGTATGCTGTGCGCAGCCATAGAGAACTATTGCAGTGTGTTTTATCATCTACACATAGTGCCACACCCTTTTGTGAAATGTTGCGCTAGTTGTAAAATACCTACTTAAATTTTAAACTGAAACCTTTTATTAACCTCAAAGTACTGGAGATTGTTCATATCTTGTCTATCACCTTAAATAAGGTAATGTGTCAACAAAACAGCTGACAGAAAGACTCCACTAGCCAGTCTAAATGAGTGATCACACCTTTTGTAGCATCATTTAGGGCATAAAGCTGTAGAAGAAAGTTTTCCATAACATTAGCGACTCTACGTTTAAGCCCCCCCATGGAAAACAAAATAGGACATGGCAAATCATTAAAAAGGGACAAAAATAAATAAATAAAAATATCAGATATTAACTATTACTTTGACCACGTGTGAAAGTCTTATAGCTGTATCTGAATGATTTCTGCTGTTGATCTTGTGGACGGTTGCCAAGATCAAATATCAGGAAGGCGCAAAGACCTACAACACTGCGCAGTGTGCGCGCAGTGTTCCCCTCCCCCACCACAGTCTCTGCTCACATCCAGCTCTACTGAAGCTCAAAATGGCCACTACGTATGCTGTGCGCACTGAGGACTGCAATCAGCAACCTAGCATAGTATGTGCTACCAGTTTGTGTCACACAGTTTAATCTGTTTTGCTACAGGGACAGGGCTAAGACATGTCTCCCTTAAAACTTTATATACAATTACACATTTTCTACAAAAATATACATATACAATTAAAGTTGCTTTAATACAGTTATTGTGCTGGCAGACTGTGTATTTGTAAAACATAACAAACACACAGATCCAGTAGCAGCAGAAGGAACACATAACGTTTCATGTTCTACGCCCATCCCCCAATTTACTGTTGCAGAAGCACAAAATGGCCACCAGTGCTCCTGTGAGCAGCAGGCTGAGCACACTCTTCAGCCTATCCTTAACAGACTCCACCTACTGCATAAACAAGTCCTAGGAAGGGCAAACATAGGACTAGCAAGACAATCAACCTAGAAAATGTATTTATTCTTTAAATAATACAATTATTTTTTAGGTTTTATAGACCCAGAGCACACTCTTAAAATAAAGACTGTAATTAGCTCAAATGTAATCATTTTTATTAAGTAAATCTAAAGGGCACAGTATAGACGCTCTGTGCCAGGAAAGCGCTTGCATTCCTAAAACAGTGCGCAGCGCACTCTCCGCACATGTTTCCCCCCACCCCCCCATATTCACTCAGCTCAAAATTGGCTCCACGGCTCAACTCAAAATGGCCACCAGGTTTGCTGCCTAAAGCAATAACTAGCATAGTACGACATGAAAGGAGTAGAACAAAACAAAAGGACAAATATCCTCTAATAAGTTTAGGGGGCAAGTTTATGTGAATTTGTAGCTATCCCCAAATGTCATTTTGCAGCAAATAGTTTGAAATGCTTGTCACACTGTGATTTTTGTTAGAATACAGGAAATACCGCTTCATGACGCGAGGCATGTAAAATGTACAGGAAAGGGACTTAATTTTACTCAAAAATGAAAGTCGACCAGTGTTTTTGTGCGGCGCTATGGAACAGAACAGTCTGAAAGTGTTTCCATCATCCAAAGTGACTTGTGCTATGCAGTTCGAGGGGTCCCAAGACACCGATGCTCAGACTCGCTCCAGGCTTTCGCTAAAGAGAAGCCACTATAGAGCTACGACTGGACAAGAAAGAGCACAAGCCAAAAACAAAATTTGTTTCAAGTGAACCAATCAGGAGGCAAGCTTTCTCCATACGGTTTAGTGTTGCAGCCGGAAAACAGTAGATCCAAAGTTTGTGATCCAAAGCCGCAGATAAATCAACATATTTCTGTCGTCTGAATATCACATATGTATGGAGCCACAAGACTCTAAGAAGGCTCATGGGAAAACAAGAAAATACTAAAGTAAATCAACCCAGCAACTGCGTAAAGTCGGGGACGTGCAAACGGGCAGGTAGTGCTCCAGCACCTGGCCCTTTGCCTTAAGTACCCTGAACGCTCAAAATATATTTTAGATTTAATATCTGCTCCATGAAACAGATGAGTAAAAGTTCTTTTAAATGCTCAACTATACTATCAATGGATTTCACTGTTGCTCCGCTCAGTCTCTCTTCTGCCTCTTGTTTACGTGCATGTCTTAAACTTACCAGCACATGGTGCCAAATCAGACCTTAGGAACAGTAAACTGACTAAATCCACCTCTTATTTCACGATGTTATGAGCGAAACGGTTGATGAAATAAAACGTTTATAGATTCAATTTCGCGACTATACCGCAGCGATGAAGCACTTTTCTTGGAAAAGATCTATTGAATTCTCCGATAAAAGCAACATGACACATACGCCAACGTGTCTGGACAAAAGTTTTAGACTGGAGTGTCCGTGCAGCACAAGGCTGCACTTCAACGCTACACTAAACATTTGCTTTGAATCAGAGAAAAGTAGGCAAGAACAATGGGCCTCTATCCCATTGTTCGACTGGCCTTCTTCAGCCACTCTTTCCATAAATGCAACTAAACTATGCTTTCTTTGGGGTGACCTTTGCGGTTCTCCCATTCTGGATCCCGTTCCTTTCAATAGAGAATTTGAGAAAACATTTGACGCCAAAATATTATATAAAGTAGGTTGATTTCTGTCAAATGTTCTATGTTTATTTACAAAAAGTCAGCAATGCACTGATTCTCTGGGAACCTTCAAAACGGCTCTTTAGTCCATGTAGAACTTATTTGCTTTCAAGATTGGCAGACTCTTGAAAAAAATACAAACCAAATGACGATAGTGGTGCCCACGGCAACTTTTGAATAAGGAGAATCTCAGACTGATAAAAAATAGGATTCCTTTACAAAAACCCAGATTATAGGAAATTCCATTTATTTTACCAAAATTTTCCTGGGCAGGTCCCCCAACTCCCTCATGTTCCTTTTTTAGTCTTTCTTCCTCATTGGTCATCTTATTGGTCCCTGCTTGTATACATCTATGCACAATGCTTTTCTGCTAAACAGTAAAATCATATTTTCTTATCGATTTGAAGCTCAACCAGTTGATTCTATGTAAAACTATAGACTGCTACCTCATTTTCAACTGACTGCCTCCAGAATTTTCCATCACAGCAGAAAAAAAATCCATTATTCATTGAAAATTGAGTTTAACTGTGTGCAATAGTCATTTCTTTATATACAGACAATTCTAACAAATTCATTTTTGTCAATATCATCCACCACCACCAAAGTTGGATTAAGGGCATTTCGCCTGCCCATTATCTATAGAGCTTATCCTCAAATAACAGCAGTTTTTCAGTGTTTCACCTGAGTTTGAGTTTATATACTGGGCAGGGATCCTCACTTCCACTAATACAACATATATCCATAGCAAAGACATGTAGCATCCCCCCGTAGTTCGTCAACGAGACTCTTGAGATTTATGTCGGACGTGGACACAAGGTGCACACGAATCGTACAGCAGATGTGGAGCTGGTCTACACGTCAACATAAATCTCAAGAGTTTTGTTTTGGTCATACAGTAGATATATACACATACTTCACTGTACGAATGTTTCTCAAAGAGGATTATGCCAAATTGATACTGGAGAGTTCTACCAGGTTGTAACGTTGTTCCCTCATCAAACACCTACCTGAGGTGTTTCATGTGTCAGCCACGCATGTTCTGCACTATTCAAACTCTCCTTACGGTTAGCAGTACAAACCCAGATCCTTTCCAAAGCTCAGCCCTCAAGCCTACTTCACCCATGCTCCCGCTCAGCCATTTTCCATAAATATACAAGCGCAGGATATAAAAGAATACACTACAACTTCACAAACCTGATGAAATGTGTTAATGAGGCATGCTCTGCAGCTCTGATTAACACTCAAAGGAACATAAGCCCTTTGTATTAATATATCTTTACTTTTCATCTCTTAGCAATTCATAGCGACACATTGGACGTACACAAACGATGCTCCAGGGTTGGATCATACAGGCCTACGGGACAAAGACAAAGCTCCTGACCTGGACGGAGACGCCCAGAGTCATGATCACCTTGCATCAGGGAGGCTTTATGCTCCTGGATGAGCGAGGGCAGCTCTGTTTCTACGTCTGTTAGAAAGTTTTGTGAAAAGAGTCCTATGTTCCCTAATTTGTTGAGTTGTAGGGTAATGCTGTATATATAAAAAGGACATAGCTAACGCGTTAGCTATGTTCCAAACAGAAAGTGATCATGGGCGCATTTCTGGCTTCATTGGCTCCAATTTACTTTCTTTTGAAAAACTGTGTCACCTCCCTCTGTAACAGCTGCAGTGAGTCTCGTCATTTTGTTCTTAAAATATTTGTATTAGCCCAATCTACATTATCCTGGTATTTTTATTTCACCATCGTATCCGTAAATAAAGATATTAACGTTAATAACAGACAAATCAAATTCTTTCCCCGAGGTCACTTCTGCTAATGTTAGCAATAGTGTTGCTAAACGGCCGCTCCACGCTAAACCAGCGGTGTGGGCAGGAAGGGGCGTTACCTTCAACCGCCTAGCTCCAAATTAACTCTTTGTTTGCCATGATACTCGCTGTTGGAATTCCATATATGGAAGTCAGCTCAAAATTCGCCCTTAAAACTGCCATCCTCCATGAGCTTCTTTTGACTCGAGCCAAACTCTACGGGTCCACTTCTTTACACGGCCTATGGATGCTTTTGAGATTGTGGTTCAGGTTAGGGCTGGCTGAGGTTCAAGGATTTACTTTCTATCTAAACTATCTTTAAAATGTAAAAAAACAGGGTTATGGGAACATGGGTACGCTTCCACATGACCAAGGCTGTTTCAGTCCCAAACTCTCCTCATAGCTTCAGTATTCTGCGTAAGCATTTTGAAATGGGTCCTACATTGTAAAACGAAAAGTGTTTTTAGCATATTACGTCTATAAAACCGAGCATGCCTCCGCAGAGACAACGGCCAGCTATAGTGGCGTGCAAGACATTACCTTTAACATTCGCAGGTTAGGGTCGGGTTCCCACCTTTGAATCTATTTCTTGGGGCCGGGTGGATTGGATTTTAAATTGGGTTGGGAAGGGCAGATCCGGAAAAGGCTGACCTGCACATCACTACAATGCTTCGTTTCATTAGCAGATGCACACTGTAGTGGTAGCACTCTGAAGGGCGAGTGACTCACTAACTGGTTGCATATTTGATCAAAGCAGAGCATTTTCACACAGATCTGGTCCACCAAGGTCAGCCTGATCTTAATGACTCAATGAGCGTTTTAGATCTTCATTCAGAAATGCACATACTTTGACGTTCAAAGTATCACAGTCAAATGTGCCTTAACTATGAATCGCACAGCTGTCTGCTTTGGAACACACCCCTTGGAGTGCTCTGCCGTCCCAGCTCGTTGTGCTCACCTCTCACCAGCTAGGTCCAGTGAGAAGTAACAGTCCTTATTTGAGATGGTCCTATCTCGGTCGGTGCCTTATAGCACGCGTCTCTCAGATGTGTGCGACCTCTTCTCCTGCAGGGCTCCAGAGTGTGGCCAGTTTGAGCGTACATGCATCTAAAATTTTACCAGGTGTGGCAAAAAATTTTCCTTGGGTGCCACGGTGTTCCTGACTGTTTCTCATAACGTCCCACCTGTGTCCTCTCTCCATTAGAAACACAAATGAAATAGTATAGAACACATTTAAATTATTGTTTGAACTCACGACTAAACTGTTTTCTGCTGTTTGCAGATGATGTTGTCCTGATGCTTCTTCGAGTCAGGACCAGCAGGCACTGGGGCGGTTTGCAACCGAGTGCAAAGAGGCTGGGATGAGAATCAGCTCCTTCAAATCCGAGGCCATGGTTCTCGACCGGAAAAAGTTGGCTTGCCCTCTCTGTGAGCGTGGAGAGTTCCTGCTTCAAGGAGTTCAAGTATCTCGGGGCCTTGTTCACGAGTGAGGGAAGGATAGAGCGTGAGATTGACAGGCGGATCGGTGCAGCGTCTGCAGTGATGTGGTCGCTGTATCAGACTGAGTCGAAAGACAAAGCTCTCGATTTACCGGTCACCTATGGTCATGAGCTCTGGGTAATGACCGAAAGGACCGCAGATACAAGCGGCCGAAATGAATTTCCTCCGCAGGGTGGCTGGGTGCTCCCTTACAGATAGAATGAGGAGCTTGGTCACATGGGAGGAGCTCGGAGTAGAGCTGCTGTTCCTCCACATCGAGAGGAGCAGCTGAAGTGGCTTGGGGTTCCGGATGCCTTCTGGATGCCTCCCTTGAGAGGTGTTCCGGGTATGTCCCACTGGAAGGAGGCCCTAGGTAAGACCCAGGATACGCTGGAGGAACTATGTTTCTCGGCTGGCCTGAGAACGCCTTGGGGTCCCACCAGAGGAGCTGGACGTGTCTGGGGTGAGGGAAGTCTGGGAGTCCCTGCCTAGGCCGCTGCCCCAGCGACCCGGCCAAGCAGAAAAAATGGATGGATAGACAACTAAATGAAAAAAAACCTCACTCATGTTTGCCTCTGACCAGATGCTAAAGTCAGTCCAAGCTGAGGCTGATGCTCTCACGTCACGCTCTGGTGCAACCAGCTAAATGCACCACAGAGATCATGAGGCTTTTTTCATCCATTTCTGAATGAGACAGTATTTATCTTTAAAGAGCAGCATCAAACCTTTAGATCCTCCACACTGTGTTTATTTAAATGAAGCTGCCCAGGTGAAAAAGAAAATAAATCTATAGACGGCAAAAGACGCCAAACTATTGTAAACAGAGTAAGAGGTCTCACTCTGGACTTATTATAGTGAACTGTAAAGATCCTTAAAAGTACAAACCTCTCACTCTCACTAGTTTTTGAAGCCAGTATTTAATTAAAAGCTATTTATTATGGGCTTCTAACTGATTCTGTTTTGACTTAAAGAAAAGGTCAATTCTTAATGTTATTTGATCAAATAAATAACTTTAAATAGATACAACTAGTCATTATTGAGATATTATTTTCTTGTTTAAGTGTGTAGTATAGAACATGAACTGTATATTTCAGTAAAGGAATTAAACAAGTTATTTATTCGGCCCTTATTGTTGAAGCAATTTAAGGACTTTGTAATACGATGGTTTAAATCATTTAAAAAGTGGTGGGTTTTGGTCTGGAGCCCTGTCTTGAATATTCTTGCATCATTCAGAACGAAATACTGACCTTCATTTACCTCATTTAGGAATTTAGTGTTTCGCTTGTTGATTCTGCAGAAATCTGCACTGTACCTCAGTCCCTTGTGGTACTTTTTTTCAACTTTTTTACTCGGAAATCGCCATGAACACACCATACTTTCTCTCACTGATTACAAATTGAGAGGACTAAAATGTGAGTTAATATCCACGATTCAGCAGCATTGTGGAGTAATATTGGTACAAATGATAAAAAATCCACTGCTCGGTAGCGTGATCTGCCATCGGAGGTGCCGACTCTTTGTTGTGATGATGTTTGCGGCGATGTCAGCTTCTATTGGTCAAAAGCATAATAGATATTCTAAAATGACTTGATAAAAGAAACAAATCCGCTGACTTCCGCATTCGAAAACTGCGGTGCCCATTGGGAGATGACGTTGCCACAAACGCCATCAGAACAAAGTTCCACCAAGTAGCAGCTTTTTCTTCATTCTTTCTCATTTTTCTTCATTTTCTTCTTCTTCCGAATCCTACGCGCATCACCGATTAAGAAAATAAAACCACGTAAGTACAGAGCAGTGGGCGTGTACCGGTGGTGGTGAAAACAGGTGTTGGTCGGAGTAATGATGTCATGAATATAGGAGTATAACGATGATTCAAACATGCATGAATCACTCTGAATACAACTTTGAGGAGCTAAATGAAAAGGAGAAACAACTATAACATCTTTAAAAGCTCTAAAAAATGTCAATTTTTTCACAATAGGTCTGATTTAATATAGGAGAAGGCAAAGCTTCAACAGCCAACACTTTGGTTATTAGGATGGTATGTAATTAGTTCATTCAAGTACGCCTTGTTATGGCTCGGCAAATTATCGCTCTCTTATAGTTTAAAGTCTTTTTCATTACAGGCTCTCAGAACACGGCGGTGTAAACTGACACTTATAAATACATACGTGCATAAGCAGCTGCATGTACGTGACGTCTGCCTACAGCTCCAGGTAAACTTAGTGCCATTATTGTTGTTGTTGCTGTAAATCACAAAATCTGATGTGAGTGATCAGACGGACCATGACCAGAAAAAATTTAACGGCATAAATTTCTTCATAATCAGATTTTGAGCATGTAACCGCAGTCACGGTTCGGTGTAAGGAAAAGGGCACACCAGTGTGTGGAGCTGTGATGTGCAGCACTTTGGCATTTGAAATAAAGCATTTGCGCTGCTAGTGTGTTGTATGACCCAAGGAGTTTGGCTCCGTTTCTCTCTACGAGCACGTATATGTACATGTAAGGTTGACATCATGGGTGGGGTCTTTTTTTTGGTTTATGTGCCGGTGCCAAGAGGAAAGTGTGACAGTGCAAATTAGAACTAAATGGATTTAATGTGGCTCAATAAAATTGTCCAGAAATGTTTAATTTGTGAAAGTTTAAGAAAACGATTATCCCACATCTTGTGGGAGGAGTCTGGATGCGTATTGAAAGTACTGAAAGTACTGAATTAGAACAGAGCTAAAAATCAGACAACTATGGGAAAGAGAAAAAACACATTTATGATGTACTGTGCACACATACATGCACATGGTAGATCTGCACTAGAGTCAAATTAAACGGGTGAGTTTAAGAGTTTGATTCTTCTGGGGGCGGGGACACATAGCCACACCCATCTCCTCATATATGGGGGAGAATGGAAAATTACTGCACTGACTGTGTGGACGTGAACTGTTGTAGTGCCATTGAATGTTGTACATTCAAATACAGCATTTAATGTGAAGAGAGTCGAGATATTGTTAATAAAACAGTTATAAAACTAAATTTATAGTCGCTTAACTGACCACACTCAACAGCGTTAAGTATGACGTCTGCAACAGGCTTGCAAAAAAATGTTTTGTCAATTAAAGTCATCATATTGGATCTAAACACAAACGAAATAGAGACAGATGCCGTTACTATAGACACATGCAAGGTCAATATCGCCTAGACGACTGTTTACATTTATTAAAAGGACACAGCTCAGGTATTTTTTGTTATCTTTTGAATTAAATAAAAATGAAGTACTTACCATCAGCGGCCGAAACATGATTAAATAATGAAAACGTCAGCCTCTACGCTAACACAAAATGAAACACTACATGTCAGACTGTAACATCACATTATTTCACATTGTTTTGTTTGTGGTGATTAGCATGCTAGCACCAACACTCACCGTTTGCTCAAGTCGAAGATTTCGCGGGATGTGAGCTTCACTTCCGACAGACGATGGAGCCGTTGTTTTACTTTTTATCAGAGTTTATCATGTACATTTGTTTTGCTCTAAAGTGCAGCAGGTCCTGTGTAATTACCACTTAGCTAAAGCAAAGCGAATGTCCCCAAGGTTTTTTTTTTGGTGGACCGTTGTTCGCGGCAGGTCGGTTTGGCTCCTCCTCTTTTCCCTCCTCAGACGCGCACACTGCAGGACGTCAGCGCCGGTCGGGTCGGGGGGAGTTGGCGGACGGTCGCGCTCTGAATGCAGGGCTTCTTCAGTTTTTAGTGTGGTCTGAGCCTCGTCTGGTGCTTTTCTGGAGCCGGGGGGTGATCCAGGAGCCTCGTGCGTCCCGCGGAGTGCGCCCGGACGGAGAGAGCCGCGCACAGAGAGCACAGAGAGCACAGAGCCGCACGGAGCCGCACAGAGAGCCGCACACAGAGAACTAGCTCCCGCAGCTGCACACTCGGCTAAAGGAGAAAGGACAACACCGCGCTCAACAGAACCGCCGGAACGGGAGGGGCGGAGTCTGTCTAAACCAGAGCACGGGGCGGGGCTTAGAGGGGGGGGGGGGGAGGAGGAGGAGCCTAAAAACATCAACCTTCAACATTTTATAGGTAAACAGCTGCATACTAATGTGCTCACACCTGTTCATCCTGATGTGTGTGTGTGTGTGTGTGTGTGTGTGTGTGTGCACTGGTCACTTTACACACCTCACTGAGTGTCCTACAGTTTGAGACAATGAGGAGACATTTTAGAGACTCACACACCTGTTGAGTCCCAGGGTGGACATCGTGAGTGCTGCTGTTTGGTCATTAATGGAGTCTGCAAACTGTCTGCACATCGTCTCTTTTTTTTTTTCCCCATTTGCTGTCTGTCTGTGTTCAGCCATTTTGGGAATAGTGTGACAATGTGATGCAATTCCTCAAGGAACCAATAGTTGGCGCCCAATCCTCTCTTTAAATTGGTGCCCCCTACTCATTACAAAAAAACACAAGTTAAATCTGTCAACTGGACACTGGTTGTAGAAGTAAAGATGTTTCACTGCTCATTTCAGGCTGAAACTGTAAACAAAAGCAGTTTCAGTGTAGTGAGCCCTTCCCTTCAGACAGATATAAAACAGTGTCCAGCAGAAATCTGACCACAACTGAAGAAGCGGCGAAACGTCTTCACTCTCACAACGATTTGTCCAGTTCAGATTTAAACTTTGTCTTTTGCTGTGGCTCAGACCTGGACGACTGTGACATTACACAGACACTCCCTGCTCATAATAGTTTTATGGGTAATAAACCTTTTATATGTCCAGTCATAAGTACAAAATATTCTATAAACTAAATTAAAATTCCCATCCCTTAATTTTAATTATAATTCATGGAGTCTCAGGGCACATTCACAGTGCGACGCTTTAGGGACTCTAGGTTGCTGAACCCTGATCATAACAAAAATGTCTTGTGTAGTGACATCAAGTCAAAGCCTAGTATAGTATAGTAGTATTTCTAGTGTATATAGTATAGTATTTTTACACCTTTTTGTGTTTTTATTTTATTTTGTTTGCCCAATCTCTCATTATACTCACTTTATGGTGGCACAGTGTCATTCTTCAGTATCACATTCTGCCACATGCAAACTTTATTACACAGAGCAAAAAGAACAACCTGGAACATGTGGTGAAGAGTAGGGAGAGACATTCACTAAACTGTTGGACTTGGAAGCCAATCTCGTGATGGCAGCAGGACTGAAATAAAAGCATATTTGTTGCTTTAGTTTCATTCACACATGTTTGAGTAACACTTTTTATTATTAGTCTGTTTACTCACGTCTCCAGGCTCCACCTTCTGATGTCATGAGGTGGTGATTTTCAAGTTAACAGCTATTAAGGCTAAAATGATCCAAATGATTCTAGAAATGAAGGTGTGTGGAGTTTAAAAACACAGTGGAGCACTTCCTGCATCACCACATGATGACATCACGAGGTGGAACACACTGTTTTTCTGTTTGAGAGAAGAACTTGACCTAAATATGCAGAATTTGTGTGTGAATAAAACTGAACACAAATCCAAGTATGTTTTTAATGAGGAAACAACATTATATCAGCTCAGTAATTTCAAAGTATTATATCTTAACTTAAAAAAAAAAAGCTACTTCACAGTACATTCCTGAAACAGCGGGGTTCATTTTCTGTGGCTGGTCCCAGACTGTGGAACTCTTTACCCCTAGAGTTAGGCTCAGTTACTACTTTGTCTCTGTTTAAAGCCAAAGCTAAAGACTCTGTTTTTATTGTTTGTTGTTTTGTATATAGAATTTTTGTTGTTGTCGTTGTTGTTTTTACATTTTAATGCACTTGAAAAGCACTTTGGTTCAGTTTTTGCTGTTGTAAAGTGCTGTACAAATAAAGTTTGATTGATTGATTGATACCTAACTGTTTACAAACTAATGAAAATATGGAGCAGTCAGCCGCAGTGTGGGGAAGTACTGCAATGGCCCAAAGGTGAAGCCTAGAGGCACAACTTCAGCACAGAGTTAAAGTGACCTGCATTCTTACTGTTTTTAAGAAGAACAACAATCTACAACTGAACCTGTGCTGCCAGAACCTGTTTTTCTCACTATATGGAAGTCATGTTTATGAAATTTAAAATCTAAATCTTACTTTCTGTTCCTTTATCTCAAAACAAAAACATGATTAAATTGATTAAATTGTGAGTAATTAGTTAATTAACAATACAGTTTGAAAAGAACATGGAAAAAAACCTTTATAACAGGTGTGTTGAGAATAACTTTTACTACTGCATTAACAGAGGGAGACTCTTTTGTTTCCTCACATGGATAAATATCGACACAGTGGCTCCTCAGCCCTACGTCTGTGTCCTTTACATACTGTACCAAAAACAACAGATGACATGACTGATAATATCCTGTAGGGCTCTATCTCTTGTGCTGTAGGGCTGTAGGACTGTAGGGCTGTTAGACTGAAGGGCTGTAGGACTGTAGGGCTGTTGGACTGTAGGGCTGTTGGACTGTAGGACTGTAGGGCTGTTAGACTGTAGGACTGTTGGACTGTAGGGCTGTTGGACTGTAGGACTGTAGGGCTGTTAGACTGTAGGACTGTTGGACTGTAGGGCTGTTGGACTGTAGAACTGTAGGGCTGTTAGACTGTAGGACTGTTGGACTGTTGGACTGTAGGGCTGTAGGACTGTTAGACTGTAGGGCCGTTAGACTGTAGGGCCGTTAGACTGTAGGGCCGTTAGACTGTAGGGCTGTTGGTCTGTAGGGCTGTGTCTGCTGCTTCATGTATGATTGTAATGTGCTGCCATCTAGTGGTAACGTGGAGAAACACCATCATAACGACAAGTTTCAAAGCCCTGTTTGTTTGTTTATTTGTACTTCTTTCTGCATTTTATTTGCATACAAAAGACATCAAATATATGAAGTTAGAAAAAAGCAAATAACTCTACCGTCTGTGTAATCCCTCAGTCGTCCAGGTCTGATCCATAGTAAAAGACAAAAGTAAAATCTGCCAACTGGACAGAAAGTTGTAGGAGTGGAGATGTTTCACTGTTAATCCAAGCCGCTTCTTCAGTTCTGGTCAGATTAACATTTTTCAGATCTTTGCCAGAGAAAATAACTGGTTTGAGAGGAGTTAAAGAGGCAGTTTTTGTTAGGAAAGACAATCCTTCCTTGAACGGAAATGGGGGCCTCAGACATAATCTATCCCCCGTCTATAACTCCATCCTCAGACCCAAAGGAAACAAAGGAAACAAAGAGAACAAGAGGGCTAACCAGAATGCTAATATGTGTGAAAAAGCAACTATTAAGAGCTGAATGAATGTTAATTATGACTCGCCCACCCTTTGCTTTGTCGAAAAACATTTATAGTTATTTAACTTTTCTTTACTACATAATTCTACATATTTTACTTCATATATTTGACGTCTTCTGTATGTATTTAAAATGTAGAAAGTCATAAGAATAAAATATATAAAAAAAACACAGAATGAGAGGGTGTGTCCAAACGTTTGACTGGTGTATGTGTTTTATAATTCTCTGTATTTGACCAGAATGTAAAACAAAATGTATTTATGTTGGGTACGAGCAGTGTTTTTCTTTCACTTTATGACCAGTAAACACAAATAAAAAATCACTACAACCAAAACCAACTGGGCACATGTCTGTATTACAGTAACAGGTTAAATAATGAGATGACAAACGTTTATATCGTGAGTCGAGTTTCCACAGACTCACAGACGCACAAATACATGAGTGCTGCATTTAACGGCCCATATTACGCTATTTGCTGATCTGATTTGTTTCCTCATCGAAAACTAAAACATGTGAATGAAACAAAACACAACTCCAGGTCTGTTTTTGAGGCGGTAACATTATTATGACATGGCTTAAATCTCACAAGAGTCACTTTTGCGTAACATAGGACCTTGTAAAGAATAAAAAAAACAGTCTCAAATCTTTGGGATCACATGACTTGTATTTGCTCGACTGACAGAACACTATTTCACAATGAAACTGTCAAAAAGTTAAATAAATAAAATAATCTATACATCACCCCACAACTTTTCTCTTTGAACTGTACCGTGTTGTACATCATGCGACCACAAAGCAGCACACGTCTGACGCTTGTGGGAGTCGTGTTGGTCAAAGAGGAAAAAAATAAACAAGTCCATTGCAAATTGGCACAAGATCAGCACTTTGACTGAACATGGGGGGAACCTGGTGTGTGTGTGTTAAGGTGCAGAGGGACAATAATTAAAAAGAAAACCCTTGAAAAACTCATTAAACACAGATTTGTACTGATTACTTATGATCTTCTCATGCATTAAAACTGTAATACCATCGACTATGGCAGGTTATGAATTCTTAATCCGTCCCGTGCGCTGATCTACAGGTTGCTCTCCTGGGTGTCATGAGAAGAAATGGGGTGCAGGCCTCCGTTTTCATTGAGTCTTTTGGCTCGGTATGTTTCGTAATGAATATTATGAGTGACCTCTTTTAAATCCTGGAGATGTGACCTAAAAATAAGGGGAAAAAAAACATAAACATTTGTACAATAATAAACAAAAATGTAAAATAAAATGGTTGAGGAAAGAATTGATTTACCTGATCAGGAAATCTCTCAGCTGTGCAAACTCACAGTGGTTGGGATTTTCAACTGTAGCAAAACAACAATTATTTTATTTTATTTTATTTTATTCTATTCTATTTTATTCTATTCTATTCAAATGTATTTTTTATTTTTATTTTATTCTATTCTATTCTATTCAAATGTATTTTTTATTTTTATTCTATTCTATTCTATTCTATTCAAATGTATTTTTTATTTTAATTTTATTTTATTATTTTTATTTATTTATGTATTTATGTATTTATTTATGTATTTATTTATTTATCATTCTTATTTTTTATTTTTTTTTATTAGATTATTTTTTCAGAGCAAGGAGCAAGCATCATTGGGACAGAGAACAACAACCATCGTCGCTGGATTACGGAGGCAATCGAAATACGTAAACACGCCCACGGGACTTTAAACCAGGACGAGGGGGGCCTTTTTACTCTCACACACCTGGGAAACTGTCCTGAAAAAGTCGTACTGCAGATGGCGCTGTCGTCCTGCCTCCACCGGTAGGAAGACAGCGCCAAAACCTGTTTAAATCAGCTGACAGGACACATCGCAGCAGCATGACGTGACCGGTGTGAGGAAGAGCGCTAGTGAAGCAGTATGAAAACAAACTAAACCTGGTCTGGAAATAGAATCTATTAAAATAAATAAACAAATGAGACCAGATGAACCTCATTGGACTAATACGATCAATCATTATATTATCGTTAACCCGCAGTCCATGTAACAGTGACACTGATGATGATGATGATGAACTCACCTTCTACGATTCCCCAGGCCGTCTTTCTGCCCAGTACCCGTTTCCCGTTGACCTGATACTCTTTGTCACTGCCAACCACAGCAAAAGGCATCATCTCCTACACAAATATCAAAGCATTCATAAATAATCGTGTTTTAGAATGAGAAAAAAAAAACCTGTGTGTCGTTCAAAAAGTCAACTGTAAGAAAGTCTTACTCTAATTTTATCATTGTCGCTCTTATCCTCCATGTCGTCGTCAAACTCTTTCTGGGGGTAAAACTCAATTCCGCCCATTTCCAGTTCTTTTCGCACCTGCAGAAGAAAACACATCTGTTTATTCTACACTTTATGAACAATAACTGTAGAATATATCAGGAGTATTCACATCCAGGTTTAACTGTTTGTGTAAGTGTGAGCGTGCGTATACTCTGGACCTCCCTGTTGATCTGTTTACCATTATCAAAACTAGAAAGCAGCAGCAGAGTCAGACTCAGAAAAGTGGGTTAATGATGATTGATTTCTGTCATAAATGTGGAAAAAACTGCGCTTTTTTGCACAAGACAGGAGACGGATGGGAACAAATGTGGGAACGCTTATTGACCAAGTTGGATTCAATAAACCATGGACAAAATTTTAATAAACAGACAAATAAATGAATGAATGAATACTTTTGGAATGATATGGACCAGGGACTTTCAAGGTAACTAAACAGTTTTGTTTTGTTTTATTTTATTATTATTTTTATTTTATTATTTTATTTTATTATTATTTTATTTTATTATTATTTTATTTTATCATTATATTTTATTTTTATTTATTTATTTATTTATTTATTTATTTTTATTTTATTTTATTTTTTTCTGTTCAAGGTTCAAGATTACTTTATTGGTATCAACAGTTCCATTTTGTTGGGTAGTGGATCAGCTCATTCATTCACACATATACATCCTCATCTATTGTTTTTTTTTTTTTTTTTCCGGAAACTGTAAATAAATACCAAGCCGTACTGTGCACATAGAACCGGGATGTATGTGGCTGACTGCGTGTGAATGGAATTATTTTTTGTTTTCTCACTGGAAGTCGGCAAAAAAACCCACAAAAAAAAACAAACGGTTAGTTGTAATGAAATCCAATGCGATCTTACCCTCTGTTTGAACTCCTGTCTCTCCTCGGTGGTCATCGTGTCGGACTTTGCAATAACGGGGATGATGTTGACCGAGTGACTGAGACGCTTCATGAACTCGATATCAAGTTGTCTGAGACTGGACGAATGAAAAGTGTGTAAAATAAGTGAGAAAACGGCCATTTGGAGTCACAGCTGTGCCATACGCAAACCTAAAAATGAATTTAAATGTATTTCACCACTCACGAATGTCCAGTCGGCGAGATAAAGTAGATGCAACAGTGCACTCTAGTGTCAGGAATACGCTTCTTTCTCGTGATGTTCACTTCCTCCTTTAAAAACTTCTCAAACTGCTCATTGATGTACTTCGATATCGGCTCCCAGCTGTGCAAAAACAACAACAAAAAAAAAGATTAAATTTGTTTTTAATATAACTGAAACCAAACTGCATCCATTCAAAACTCAACATTGACTAAACGCACCAGTTGTCGTTATTTATCTGGTCTCCAAAGCCCGGAGTGTCTACAACCGTCAGCTTCATCTTAACACCGCCCTCTTCAATGACTGGAACAGGACAAGCGTTAATATTTCAATGTTTTACAAAAATACAAAGCCAAAACAGAATGAAATATGCTTTTATTTCTTATTTTAATGCGGATATAAGACACGCACCACACTTTTAACGCTGGAGATTAGAATATTGGTTATTAAAAACACAGAAATAATAGATAGAATTTGGAACTTTACATGTGATTCTATGCGCGTACACTCCGCTGCACAGTCTACCATTAATGACGTCTAGTATTATTATTACTGCAACCAGTGTATAATTTTATATATCTACTCATCTGAATCAGCCTGTGTTATTCTGTGGTGTCATTTCAAACATGCTGCTCTCACCGTGAGACACCGATTTGATCTCCACAGTTTTGGGAATCTTCTCGTCCCGGGGCCATCCCGCGCTCTTTCTGCTCACCTGAGACTTGAACAGAGTGTTCACCAGAGTGGACTTCCCCAGTCCGCTGTGACCTTGTGCGATCGAGGAGAAAACATGTAACAAACGAGGTCAAGTTTGAACTCCACAAACTGATTCACCAAACTCTTACCCACAACCATGATGTTAAAGTCAAAGCCCGTCTTCATGGTCTTCTTCCTCATCTGCTCGATGATGGTGTCGATGCCGATGTAGCCGAGCAGAGTGGATCCCGCGGTGGAGCTGTGTGTGGTGTGACCTCCACTGGGAGCTGGAGGGTGAGCTGCTCCATGGCCCACGCTGTGCCCTAAGCCGTGCCCTATAGAGTGGGACGCGCTGTGGCTGTTGCTGTGGCTGGGTCCGTGGCTCGCGATGAGCACCGGAATAGCACTGGGAGGAGGAACTGAAGGCCCCGTGCTGACGACACTCGGGGGGACTGGGGGAGAGAAGGGGCTGGACGGGGACGCGGCGCCCACATTTGGAGGCTTGGCTGGGACGGCAGGTTTGGGTCTCACTTCTGGCGGAACAATGTCGGACATGTCTGAAATAAAGACAAGACACAAATCGCTGAAAACGTGGACCGCTCGAGTTTGGTGTCAGTTCTAATCCGAGAGGGAGAATCTCAGGGGCTTCTCTAATAAGGTCACGGTTTCTAAAGAGAGAAACATTTGCTCATCTCCTGTCCTGACAAATGATGTAGGCCTGCACTTAAAAATGGGTTATTGGCAAGACATTTCAGTTTTGTGCAGCTAAAACCTGGAACATTTTTCCTGAAGATGTGAGACAGGCCTCGACTTTGACAATGTTTAAATCCAGACTCAAACGGTTCTGTTGCTCTTTTAATACCGATTTTCTGATGATTATTTATGTTTTGACTTGCTGTATTGTGATTTTAACATCTTTCTTATTCCGTAAACCACTTTGAATTACTTTGGTGTGCAAATTATGCTCAACAAACCTGCCTTGCCTTGCGTTTCTTTAACCATTCACAGCGTTATCCCTGGATGTAATAACTAATAACTGATGGGTCTTTCTGAAACAAACACTAGTCTCGTTACAGATCTTAATTGGATACTATCATCACTGCATAAACCCAAATGCCGACGCAGATGGGAAGAGTAACAGGCAGGAGGAGGCATATCCGGAGCTCAGGGCGGTGCACAGCCTGCTGCCAGGACCTCACTGTGGAGTCTCCATCATGAAGCATCACACAGGTCAGCCAAGCAGCGCCTGTCACATCCGCTTACTCCAGCCCCTGGTCACCTCTTACCCCGCTCTCAGTCTGTGCCAGTGCTCAACAATCCCACCTTTTACGCTTCTACATGAGACACACTGTGCAAGACATCAATTACAGGCCAGCTAAAGACACAGGAGAGCTAATTATAGTGCGTTACAGATCATCCAAATGCGTAAAGAACGTCACCTTCTGTCTTTGCGCTTCTATCCTTTTTGCGGACAATATGGCAAATGCAAAATGTTTAGCCCTTTCCCAGCCCGCCTGCCCCATTGTCCCACTCCACCCAGGCTGTGTAATCTTTAGGAGCGTTGTCTCGTAGCTGCTCCCCGCTAAAGCGCACACGCACACTCACCAATACCGCTCCGATCGATCCGCGACGCGCACAAAAGCAACAACACGAACCGCTTCAGTCAGAAAACCGCGCGTGGCCCCAAAAGAACAAAACACAACCAGCATAGAGGTAATAAAAAGGCTCGGTCATGTGATGTGATGGTTCCTCTTCTTCTTCTCCCCTCTGGCCGCGAGCCCCTCTTTCCTTTTTTTTTTTTTCCTTTTTTCTCGTTGTCAAGGCGACAAGAGGAGAGGGAGTGGGGAGATGCAGCACGCATGCGCAGTAGGTTTGCTTCAAAGGGACTTGTTCTGTCACTTGTTGGGCTATTTTTAGAGAAAATGTAACTTTGGGTGGCATAAGCTGCTGGTTCACGTTGATTGAAACGCGTAGTCGGCATGTTTAGATTTAACGTTTAAAATAGCAGTTGTGATGGGTTATATACTGAAAATGTGTATTATTACATTTGCGAAACATGTTTTTTACACTTTAAGAAACTCAAAACGTCTTTAAGTCTTGAATAAGCAAATAAAACCTTGCAAGATTTCATTTTTTTGTCACTTAACCTATAAAAAGTAGCGTACACGAGCAGCCATTTTGAACTACATCACTCACTTTATTTCCGAAACGCCGCTTTGTCGTCCCACTTCCGCTTTATTTCCTTTACACTTTGTTTGTGCTTGTTTGTGAACCCCTCGCTTTGATACACTCCGCTGTCACATCTCTCCTGAACACGCCTGGCACTGCGCTGATAAGAATAAGCTTCAGTCGCCTCCGCTTTCCTCTGTGACAACCCTCCCCTTTTTCCCCACTTCCTCCACGAATGTTACAAAAAAAAAGACTTCTAGTAACTCACCTTCGTACACTGAACCGAGGCAGTACATCGTGACGTACGGGTTTTCTTCTTTTGTCACATAAACTGAGGTGTTGTTCTGTGGTTTTGGTGGAAGGCCGAGGGACGTAGCTTCCTGTCGTCGCAAGCTGAAGTCCGAACTCATGGGTGAACAGGTTTTATTCAGTTGACAGCGTGATTCAAATGCTGCTTGGGTTTTATGTTGGGATTCTGTTCCTAAAAGTCCGTAAAAACAGACGTTGCCTTTGTTATTCTCCTCTGTCCCGCCTTTGTTCCGTGTATGACTCTCTGGTAAGTGTTTTTTTAGTTTGACAAAGCCAGAACCCGGGATGTAGGACGTCTGTGTCTGAGGTAAACACGTAAAGTCAAACTGGTTTAATGTTTTTGCCTGGTCAGGGTCTTCCACGTGCGCCTTGATGCATCCTGACTGACAGCTGCGATCCTTTGAAACTGTGTCTGACTGATGGACTGCGCTCGCTGTGTCCGTCTGAGAGAGTCCAGATCTCTGCAGAAACACACAGCCACGTGAAGGAGTCGGAGTCGGATCGCCGGTAAACCGCGCAGACTCTTTTGTGGAGGGGGAAGGGGTTCGTGAAGTGAAAGTTCTCTTGTAAATCTCGCCTTCGCTCCTTTTAGGCTCCATACATACTGATGCTTTGGATTGACGAGAGTCCGTAGACGTTTTAGGAGACGGTGGTGGTACTTTACAACCTTTTTCTTTGTTGGGTTTCGTTAAACTGGCATTCTGGAGATACTGAACGCATCTCCTGTGCAGGCCGGGGCTGAGCCGAGGTGACAGGCCATCAAACGTAGGCTGCGGTAAACTCCCAGAAGATGTGGACCTAATCCCTCCACCCACATCTCGCTGCTGCTGTTTCGTGTTTGCCTTTGCGCTCACTGGAGACTGTGTACTTTTCAACGCAAGTTTGCTCTTTGCCCCCATTTTGATGCCGTCTAGTTTACCTTGCAACGCCGAGGAGCTCTGACATGCGGCTGGAGGATTAGAAGATTGGAACGTTTTCGTCTGACCTGCTCTGTTTGCGATTTTGAAATCTTTATGAGTAAAAGTGAGTAAGGTGTCCTGGTCCAGAATCTCCCGCTGTGACGTGTTTGCGTTAGAGATAAAGATAGAACTCGCGTGTCGTTCTGCGGTGATGAGCTGCTTGTGTTCCTGGGTTCCTTGAGGTGTCGGCACTAAAAGGCTGCTCATGTTTGCCACGTGGAGTGAAGGAGCTGGATCTTTAAGCTGTGTTTCAGATCGTGGTAAAGAAACAGAGCGGGTTATAGCTGGTGAAGTAGAGACGCCGGGTCGAACAAACGAGCGAGTTTTTGGTTTAATTCGCTGCGGTGTTGACGTTCCTCCTTCACGGTTTCTTGACTTGCTTGGGGCTTGATTAAATGCGTTTCCTCTGATTGGCACAAAAGATCTGCACCAAAAAATTGCAGAAAAAGGCAAATATATAACTTTTAAACTGGAAAAATCTACAATCAAAATGTACCTGTCAGCGTTTGGCTCGTTGGCGCAGACGAGTCCTCTCTCATCAAAAGAAGGGATTTGGATAGGCGTCTTTTTGATGACAGGAGACGAGAGAGAGGCAGGTGCTGACAGGAGCGCCTTTGGCTGTCGCGTGTAGTCGGGGACTTGTGGAATCAAAGGGGTTAGCTGGTCAAAAGCACTCATTCTGGAAATAAAACATGAGAAATTAGCTGAGAACTGACA
This sequence comes from Periophthalmus magnuspinnatus, assembly GCF_009829125.3. Classification (NCBI taxonomy): domain Eukaryota; kingdom Metazoa; phylum Chordata; class Actinopteri; order Gobiiformes; family Gobiidae; genus Periophthalmus; species Periophthalmus magnuspinnatus. The sequence continues at coordinate 3,635,739 of NC_047126.1, read as the reverse complement.
AATACTATGGATAGATCAGTATATTCTGACACATTTCGTGACACAGACATCATTTATTTATAGTTTGTACATAGTTGTGACTCACCTGCGTCGCTGTGTCCTGTAGTAGCCGCACTGAAGAAGTAAACAGTCCTCAAACAGCTGGACTTGAACGCAGCAGTAGGAAGTGGTGGGCAGACTATGTCATTCTCCCAATTCCACTGACCACTGAGGCCTGATTGTAACACTCCCACTCTGGTCTGGCATTTTTGATCCAGCCCATGGGAAAACACTCCTTAAAGAAGAGCTTTTGTGCTTGTGTCTGCGATATAGTTATAATCTCTGACACCCGGGGATGATTATGTCAGCATTTGCACGTTTTAAATCGCAATATTCATCTAAAACGACTTAATAAAACAAAGAAATCCGCTGACTTTCACGTTAGAAAACTACAGTGTCCAGTGAGAGCTGAGGTCGTCATAAACGTCATCACAACAAAGACTCAGCATTTCACATGGATGGCTGCAGATCACATGAGCGAAACAGTGATTTTTTTGTTCATTTGTACTAAAATGACAATGTGACGCTGCTGAATCCTCCACGTATCAGCGATTAGGAAAATAAAATTGGAGAATGAAGTAAGTACGTTCTGGGAGGAGGGAGGGACGACCTAGGATATGCCAGAGGGACGATGTCTCTTGGCTGGCCTGGGAACGCCTTGGGGTCCCACCGGAGGAGCTGGAGGACGTGTCTGGGGTGAGGGAAGTCTGGGAGTCTCTGCTTAGACCGCTGCCCCCGTGACTCAGCCCCAGATAAACGAAAGAAAATGGATGGATAGTAAATATGTCACAGCAGGCTTGTGTAAGTGGAGGTGAAAACGGCAATATGACGTCTTAAAAATGAGCGATTAAAGTTGCACAAATCACTCCAAATACAACTTCCGGTGCGTAAATGGTGAAGGGAAACAACTGCGAAGCTCTAAAGAAACTGCTTCAAATATAAAACAACAGGTCAAGTTTAAAAGTTCAGGATTGTTCTGTTTTATTTTGTATGAAGAAGGAAGCATTTTTTTCTCATAAAAGGTATGACAGGTTACACATTTCCTCACAATGCCACCGCAAAGTGATTAAACAAATTAAGTACACACATATTTGGCAAATTATCAAATCGGATCTTGGTCCTTTTTCGTTGAAATTTGGCACTTTGAGTATTTTGCACCAACGGCTCGTTAACAAAGTCACTATTTACTACAGTTTGGCCCACTGGTATAAACGACCCACATGCTCTTTCACAGCAGCTGCTTCACGACAAACCCAGACGACTCCACACAATGAGAAGCAAAAACGCACATGTAAAGTGATTATAGTGCAAATTACAAACCGTTTGCAAAAGTTGGCACAGGTATAAGATGAGATTTACAACGTTACATGTTCCTAAAGGGTAACACATAAACAGAGACATAAACTTGACATAATCTTTTACAGTTGCCTTTGTTCTGCAAATGGCTTTACTGAAAAATCTCTTTACATAAGCTTTTACTCATCTTTAAAGCAGAAAAATCAGCTGTTTTAAAGATCAGAGACGAGTTGGAATGATCCTCAGTGTTCTTCCTCCTTTGTAAACTTTTTCTTTTTTTTTTTTTATTTTCTGTCCTGGCACAACCCCTTGACCAGATGGCCTCATTTGCCCACTCCGGCTTGCCCCCTTCGCACGGATCATATCAGAGCGTTACTATCATCTTCTCTGCAGTTCACACTGGCCACTAGCGGGTGATGGCGAACCGTTTTGTTGTTCCACTTGTGGGCGTCTTGCAGCCCCGGTTCAAGGAAGTACAGGCACGCTCCGAATCCTGCCAGAACCAGGACCGACACGAGCAGGTAGAGGGGTACGAACCAGTCCAGAAACAACCACGACATGCTGCAAAAGCCACAAAAAACAAGGGGAGGGTGTGTGTGAAGACAGAGAAATGACAACGCGTGAGGGAGTGGACGGAGAGAATTGATTTTACTCTGCATTTATAGCTGGAAACATAAACAGGTGGCGGGTGCGTTTCCTAAAAATAGTGCTATAATAGTAAATAAAGGAGTGTCTCTTACCTGTCTGCGATGCCAAATCAGAAAGAGTCCTTGGCGTCGGTGGAGCTGAAAGTCAAAGCAGTCATCCGATTAAACGCAGACCCGGTGCTACCTCCTCCTTTCTCTCTCGCCGTTGCGCTGGAGACGCCAGAAAGGAACCGCAGGTGCTCTCCGGGACGCACGAGAGAGACAAGGGCTGCATGCGGCGTCTTCTTCTTCTTCATCCTCCAGCTCCTGCTCTGACGTTCAAAAAGAGGGGAGGGGGTTGCCATGACAACCTCCTCGCTCGTGGCAGAAAGGATGGAGGGTGTGGGAGGGAAACTTATATAAGTCTCATCGCTTTTTTTGTTTTTTTTTTCCAATGGGGTGAGTGGTGGTGGGGGGAGCGGGGAGTAAGAGGAGGAAGAGGAGGAGGAGGAGGTGGAGGAGGAGGAGGAGGAAGAGGAGGTGGAGGGGGGTAAGATGTCTCTGGATGCTGAGTCTCGATATTGATGCGTAAAATCAATTCCACCCCATTTAACACCAAGGCCATCACGCAGTTTATGTGACATTGAGAGCGAGGAAGAAGAGGAGGAGGAGGAGAAGGAAGAGGAGGAGGTGGAAGAGGAGGAGGAGGTGGAGGAGGGGGAGGTGGAGGAGGTGGAGGAGGAGGGGGCTGACTGACGGGAGCTGCAGTGTTTTACACAGTCATGCCCCTCAGTGGAGTCAGAGGAATTGCTCTCTGTTCTGGCACTTTCTGAGGCAGAGCAAAGAGAGGATGGGTACATGGAGGATGGGTACAAGGAGGCTGGGTACAGGGAGGTTGGGTACAAGGAGTGGGTACAGGGAGTCTGGGTACAGGGATTGATGGGTACAAGGAGGATGGGTACATGGAGGTTGGGTACAGGGAGTCTGGGTACAGGGAAGATGGGTACAAGGAGGATGGGTACAGGGAGGTTGGGTACAAGGAGGATGGGTACAGGGAAGATGGGTACAAGGAGGATGGGTACAGGGAGGTTGGGTACAAGGAGGCTGGGTACAGGGAGGTTGGGTACAAGGAGTGGGTACAGGGAGTCTGGGTACAGGGAGTCTGGGTACAGGGAAGATGGGTACAAGGAGGATGGGTACAGGGAAGATGGGTACAAGGAGGATGGGTACAGGGAGGTTGGGTACAAGGAGGCTGGGTACAGGGAGGTTGGGTACAAGGAGTGGGTACAGGGAGTCTGGGTACAGGGAGTCTGGGTACAGGGAAGATGGGTACAGGGAGGTTGGTACAGGGAGGATGGGTACAGGGAAGATGGGTACAGGGAGGATGGGTACAGGGAGGATGGGTACAGGGAGGATGGGTACAGGGAGGATGGTACACGGAGTCTGGCCTACATAAGTAAAAGTTGTCAGAGGGTGTCGTCCTTTAATGACGTCCATTTTTAGCTCTGCATCAAATTAATCAAACTCTTCAAACAGGCAGGACTTTACTGGGGGATTATGGAGGAGCTGCTTATCTCCAGAGAAAACATTATTTTTCCCCCACAGCTCTAACGAGGAAAACTTTGGGAATAAGACAAAATATACGGCTGGAAGTTGTATAAGGATTAGTCAAATATAAATATGTGAAGAGCAGCAAAAAGAGATATCTGCATTTTGGATTTTTTTTTTCTTCGTATTATCGTCTTCTAGAGATTTTATCAATGACAGTGTGAAGTGAGGTTTATCAAGACGGGGTAAAATTCTACTTTGACAGCAGGAAAATAAATTTGCCTTATGAAAATATGACTTTACACAGAGAAAACTACAAGACTGATGACTTTTTAAAACGGCACTTATCTGTTTTTGAAATGAACTCTTCATGTTTACATTTAATCTCACACATTGATTAAAGTTCAGATTTCTGAGCTTTATACGTCTGTCTTGGAATTAATTTTGGTTTAAATTATTTTGAAAAAATGCTCAAGGCAGAGGTTCATGAGGAGTTGACACATAAAACAGAATGAAGACGTGAACAGCTCAGCTGCTCCTGTTTCAGCAGAAACACATAAAAGTGTGTGGTCGACCTGATCTGTCACAATAAAACTCACACAACAGTTCAACGGTTTACTGCACGAAGAACATCTGCCCCTAAGAATGTGACTAAAGAGAGTGAAGAGAAAGAGACTAAAGAGAGTAAAGAGACTAAAGAGAGTGAAGAGACTAAAGAGAGTAAAGAGAGTGAACTAGAGAGACTAAAGAGAGTGAAGAGACTAAAGAGAGTGAAGAGACTGAAGAGACTAAAGAGAGTGAAGAGACTGAAGAGAGTGAAGAGAGTGAAGAGACTAAAGAGAGTGAAGAGACTAAAGAGAGTGAAGAGACTAAAGAGAGTGAAGAGACTAAAGAGAGTGAAGAGAGTGAAGAGACTGAAGAGACTAAAGAGACTAAAGAGAGTGAAGAGACTAAAGAGAGTGAAGAGAAAGAGACTAAAGAGAGTGAAGAGACTAAAGAGAGTGAAGAGAAAGAGACTAAAGAGAGTGAAGAGACTAAAGAGACTAAAGAGAGTGAAGAGACTAAAGAGAGTGAAGAGACTAAAGAGAGTGAAGAGACTAAAGAGAGTGAAGAGACTAAAGAGAGTGAAGAGACTAAAGAGAGTGAAGACACTGAAGAGACTAAAGAGAGTGAAGAGACTGAAGAGACTAAAGAGAGTGAAGAGACTAAAGAGACTAAAGAGAGTGAAGAGAGTGAAGAGACTAAAGAGAGTGAAGAGAAAGAGACTAAAGAGAGTGAAGAGACTAAAGAGAGTGAAGAGAAAGAGACTAAAGAAAGTGAAGAGACTAAAGAGTGAAGAGAAAGAGACTAAAGAGAGTGAAGAGACTAAAGAGAGTGAAGAGACTAAAAAGAGTGAAGAGACAAAAGAGAGTGAAGAGACAAAAGAGAGTGAAGAGACTAAAGAGAGTGAAGAGACTAAAGAGAGTGAAGAGACTAAAGAGAGTGAAGAGAGTGAAGAGAAAGAGACTAAAGAGAGTGAAGAGAAAGAGACTAAAGAGAGTGAAGAGACTAAAGAGAGTGAAGAGACTAAAGAGAGTGAAGAGAGTGAAGAGACTAAAGAGAGTGAAGAGACTAAAGAGAGTAAAGAGACTAAAGAGTAAAGAGACTAAAGAGAGTAAAGAGACTAGAGTGAAGAGACTAAAGAGAGTGAAGAGACTAAAGAGAGTGAAGAGACTAAAGAGTGAAGAGACTAAAGAGAGTGAAGAGAAAGAGACTAAAGAGAGTGAAGAGAGTGAAGAGACTAAAGAGAGTGAAGAGACTAAAGAGACTAAAGAGTAAAGAGACTAAAGAGAGTAAAGAGACTAAAGAGAGTGAAGAGACTAAAGAGAGTGAAGAGACTAAAGAGACTAAAGAGAGTGAAGAGAGTGAAGAGACTAAAGAGAGTGAAGAGAAAGAGACTAAAGAGAGTGAAGAGACTAAAGAGAGTGAAGAGAAAGAGACTAAAGAAAGTGAAGAGACTAAAGAGTGAAGAGAAAGAGACTAAAGAGAGTGAAGAGACTAAAGAGAGTGAAGAGAAAGAGACTAAAGAGAGTGAAGAGACTAAAGAGACTAAAGAGAGTGAAGAGACTAAAGAGAGTGAAGAGACTAAAGAGAGTGAAGAGACTAAAGAGAGTGAAGAGACTAAAGAGAGTGAAGACACTGAAGAGACTAAAGAGAGTGAAGAGACTAAAGAGACTAAAGAGAGTGAAGAGAGTGAAGAGACTAAAGAGAGTGAAGAGAAAGAGACTAAAGAGAGTGAAGAGACTAAAGAGAGTGAAGAGAAAGAGACTAAAGAAAGTGAAGAGACTAAAGAGTGAAGAGAAAGAGACTAAAGAGAGTGAAGAGACTAAAGAGAGTGAAGAGACTAAAAAGAGTGAAGAGACAAAAGAGAGTGAAGAGACAAAAGAGAGTGAAGAGACTAAAGAGAGTGAAGAGACTAAAGAGAGTGAAGAGAGTGAAGAGAAAGAGACTAAAGAGAGTGAAGAGAAAGAGACTAAAGAGAGTGAAGAGACTAAAGAGAGTGAAGAGACTAAAGAGAGTGAAGAGAGTGAAGAGACTAAAGAGAGTGAAGAGACTAAAGAGAGTAAAGAGACTAAAGAGTAAAGAGACTAAAGAGAGTAAAGAGACTAAAGAGAGTGAAGAGACTAAAGAGAGTGAAGAGACTAAAGAGAGTGAAGAGACTAAAGAGAGTGAAGAGACTAAAGAGAGTGAAGAGAAAGAGACTAAAGAGAGTGAAGAGAGTGAAGAGACTAAAGAGAGTGAAGAGACTAAAGAGAGTAAAGAGACTAAAGAGTAAAGAGACTAAAGAGAGTAAAGAGACTAAAGAGAGTGAAGAGACTAAAGAGAGTGAAGAGACTAAAGAGAGTGAAGAGACTAAAGAGAGTGAAGAGAAAGAGACTAAAGAGAGTGAAGAGACTAAAGAGAGTGAAGAGACTAAAGAGACTAAAGAGAGTGAAGAGAGTGAACTAGAGAGACTAAAGAGACTAAAGAGAGTGAACTAAAGAGACTAAAGAGAGAGTAAAGAGAGACTAAAGAGAGTGAACTAGAGACTAAAGAGAGAGTAAAAAGAGTGTGCACTAGACTAAAGAGTGTGCACTAGAGAGACTAAAGTACAGATACCGGAGTAAAAAAAATACTCAAGTAAAAGTTAAAATATCACATAAAAAAATCTACTACCTGTTTAAAAATGTAAAAAGTAAAAGCATTTTGAGCAGATTTTGAGTCTTATTTCGATAAAGATTTGTGATGAATTTTGTTCAACAGAAACAATCAAATTATGAACGTGTCATAAATAAACCCTCAGACTTTTCAGCAGGTCTCAAATGATAATAAAAAATACTTTTACTACATCTGAGAGCAGTATCTGTACTTTCTACTCCACTACATTTCTGAACAGGACTGAAAAGTAAAAGTAAAATGTAGTAATAGTAAGAACAAATTTTAGGTATCTGTACTTTACTTAAGTGCAGTACTTTACTACTTTTACTGCGTTACATTTCACCGCTGTTCATTTTATTTGGCGCAGTATCGTTCCCACATTATGCGAGCGTCTGGCACACACTCGAGTATGAAAGATTACAGAGAATTACCCAGAATGTTTTTTATAGCAGCAGCTTAATCTGGAGCGGCTCTGCGCTTTATTCACAGACATACAGAATAAATCAAGACTTCAAACTCGGCTTTACTTATGTAATAAAAACTCTGCTGTGCTGTAATGAAGACGCTGTACTTCTGCTGTGAACGACTGAGCGGAGAAAAAGACTGAGACATGATTCTGAAAGGACCGAGCTAAAGTCTCATCATGATCCTGTGTTTTTACATTTTGGTTAAAGTGAAACAGTCATGGATGAAGTACTAAGTGTGGTTAATTAAGTAAAAGTACAGATACAGAGGTAAAAGTTACTCAAGTAAAAGCATCACATGAAAAAAGTGTTGAAGTACCTGTTTAAAAATGTACTTTAAGAGTAAAAAGTAAGTATTTCCCACAAATGATCCAAAAATGAGACGTATTTTCTTCAACAGTAACTATACAAACCCATTTCTTAACTTTTTTTTTTTAAGAATTTTGTGTTTTTATTAATGTTTTGCTCAAATCCGAAGCTTGAACTCGAAAACTTTAGTCAGGATTTTTCCACAAACACGGTAAAAATAACTCCTCAAATCATAAGAAAAGTACTTTTTAACTTTTCAGTCCTGTTCAAAAACATAGTGGAGTAGAAAGTACAGATAATGTTCTCAAATATAGTGAAGAAAAAAAGATTTACTCAAGTACAGATACCTAAAAATTCAACTTGAGCACAATACTTTCAGTTGGTTAAAGAACTGAACAGCGGCTTGAACAAAATCCACAGAAAAGTTAAAGACAACGCTGAAAATGCAAATCAGCTTTGTTTATTCTAGTTACAATCTGGGATGAGGCTCAAACGTCCTCATGATTCTCCTCGTGTAAAAACATCGAGAGGTTATGAAGTTCAGGAAAGATTTTGTGGAGATAAATGCCTCGAAAAACACAGGATTTAGTTTTTATCTTTCATTTGTTTAGTATCAACCATCCCTTTTATTCTGTATAATTAAGTCTTGAATAAAGTTTAAACCTGTCAGCTGGACAAATCATTGTAGAAGTGAATTTGTAGGGGAGGATTGGTCCATTTGACAGATTTAAACTTCATCTTTTACTGTGAATCAGACCTGGACGACTGAGGGATTACACAGACGTCTTAAATAAATCATAACTCTCATAATTCTTCACACAGGCCTCACTCGTTCAGTCTTATTACATGATTATGATGGAGTCAAGCTACAACAATGGAAGTTATGCAGATGACATTAGAGCGTTTAAGTGCGTGGTAAAGGTATAAAAGTGCAAATGGTGAGTCATGACATTTTCTTCTGTAAAATATGTCTGTGTAATCACTCAGAAAAATTCAAATCTGTCAACATTTGGCCGCTCGTCCAAGCCGTTTCTTCAGTTCTGGTCAGATTTCTGCCGGACACTGCCTTATATCTGTCTGAAAAAACGTGACAGAGCTGCTACAGTCTTAAAACAAAAGTACAAATCTACAGCGCTGTGAAATATTTAGTTTGTATCTGACACTTAAAGCGAGAAAAATCAAGTAAAAACCAAGTAAAAATCAAGTTAAAATCAAGTAAACCGTAGTATAAAACCAGTTAACTGTTGGCTAAACCACAGGGACGCTGCAGAGTTTGGATCAGACACAGATGAACCGAACATTTCTCTCCTTAAATAACACGTTTCTGAGTCCGTGTGTTGAATCTATATTAATTGTGGGGCGTAAACAATATGTGCACGGCCAAAAATGAGGTAATAAAACGCAAAGAAACGCATTTTGTCTGTCGTGCTGCCCGTAGTTCTGCGTCATGGCCACTAAGTCGGAATGTTGAAAGGCGTTTTACAAATTAAAAGGTTCAAAAACAGACCTGGAGTTGTGTTTTTTGTTTCATTCACACGTTTCTTTCTACATCTGCAAAGCTCAAAATGCTCCGTTGCACCTTGTGACGTCATCAAGTGGTAGTTTTTCAAGTTAACATCTACATTTTACCTTTAGTTCTGTGGAGATAAGTGGCTATTCCAGGGCTTGAAATGATCCAAATGATTTTAGAAATGAAGGCGTATGGAGTGTTTTCAAGCTTTAGAGAAACGCTCAGCCTAAACGTGCAGAGTTTGTGCGTTAAAACGTGTGCGAATGAAACAAATCGGCTCCACGTATGCATCAGAAAACAGTGTGATACCGGCCCTTTAAGCGACGTCACTGCATAAACTCTAAACTTCACATTTTAGCAGCGTTTGACTGAATCTCAAAATACCCTTTATTATAATCTGCTTGAAGAAGATGAGAGTTTCGTCTGCAGAAACTTGGAGATATGCGGAGCTACGTGTTCCGGGTTGTTTAGGTGGACGTGGTGATCTCCTTCCACTGTCACACACTCGCACTGAAAGAAACGCACAAAGAAACACACTTAAAACACTGTCTAAAAACATCTTAAAACTATTTATGCAACTATGAACCGACCTGTCTCTCCTCGAAGTGCTGAACAACTGAGCTAAGCGTGTTCTCAAAATATCCTTGTGCAGCTCTGAAGTTTAGACGTTTTCATTTTCGTTTTAGTTGAGTTAATAAATAAATATAAATAATAGAGTGGCAGTGACTTACAGAATAACGAGGACACCGGCTTGTGTTCTTGAATACAGCTCCAGGTTCTGCTCCAAACTCATGCGAACTACATCTCTCTGAAAACACAAAAGCAACGTCGATAGTTTGGATTTGAGGTTAATGATTTTGTAGCTGTACAAATGAAGTAATGGTCTTGACTTACGAAATTGACTCGAAGGTCTCTAGAAAAAGCGAATCCTGCAAAACAAAACAAAGTGATGTTTTCTGAGCTTTCATATTCAACTAATACCCCCTAAAGTCTCCATTTGTAATCGTTTTAAAGAATTGTAGTAAAATATTTTGCATAATGTATAGATTTCTCCAAATATTTATAGTAAGTACAACGTGGGTACATCGCCAAATTGCCTTAAGTGTAAGACTCATGTGGGCACGAGGGAATCCACTTGGACATATTCCTCCTTCACTGGTGCAACTGTTCAGTCTTAATGATGGATAAAAAGATAATTACGGTAAACGGTGGGTGATGATCCTCCCTCTATTTCCCTGTGGAAGTCACTGACGTCTTGACTATGATCAGACTTGGACATTATATTGACGGAAATTCTCAGCTCTTCATAGACAAATCAGACTTAAGGGTCAAATAGACTCAAATCTGCAGCCACTTTGGACTTAGGCTCCCACAAAACCTACTGGATCTTGGGTTGATTGGATTAACACTTGTGTCCCTGATTGTCATGTATCAATGTGTTTCAGATTGATCTGCACTCTGTATTGCTTGTTTGTTTGGTTGGTTTGTTGGTTTAGTTGGTTGGGTTGTTGGTTTAGTTTTGGTTTGTTGGTTGGTTTAGTTTGGTATGTTACTTGGTTGGTTTGGTTTGTTGGTTTGGTTTGGTTGGTTTAGTTAGTTTGGTTGGTTTGTTTCATGTGGTGTATATATATTAAAAAAAAGTACTAAATAAAAAAATAAAAAAAAACCTAATGAAGACGACATACCTCCTTCAACAGAGACCAACCCTCTCTCCAGCAGGATCTGTGCAGAATGTTTCGTAATGGGAATCGCAGCCAACAACCTGATGAACCATAATCAGTGTGATATATATGGAAAAAAATGACATATGGACTCAATGCTCCCGACCTCTCCAGAGCCTCCGCATACGTGTAAACCTTCTTCTTCTTAGAAGAAGCTTCAAACTGAATAATCTCGTCAAGCCCTTGTCTCATTTTAGAGGTGGTTTCTTTCTATAAGCAAAAAAAACCAAAAAAACAGTTCAAATGAATGTTTTTATACACATCTAAAATGCTCGCCATTGTCAGGTGTGTGGATTCTTCAGTTCAGTTTTATGTATGAAGCACATTCACAACAACAAACAAAAACAAGATACATAGGCAAAGACAAGACAATAAAACACAGAGATATCCTGCGCAGCTACGACCAAACGCCAGGTCTTAAAACGGCGCTACAGACTGACCACGGACTGACCACGGACTGACCACGGACTGACCACGGACTGACCACGGACTGACTTTAACCATTTATTTATTTTGCAGTTCTATATCATAATAAAAAAGATGCACTACATAAAAAAGTATGAGGCGGAAGAGGCAAAAATCCCAAAAGCGTTTATATTAAAAACCTTGTGAACACGTAACATTGAACATTATATCCACACATTCATTAAAAAAACACATTTACGCACCTTTAAAAAATGTAGTTAATTCAAAGATGGATTAAAATTCAATGAAAAATCCAACAATCACAGGGGAATCACAGTCCTCGGCCTTTCCTGGTGAGGTCTAATCCATGTTACTGGAGAGGAGAATCCGAGAAACCGATAGTCAAACCTCGGATCCAGGAGGAGCAGTGTGGTTTTCCATGTCCCTCGTGGTGTCCTCTGAGGGGGCGCTGTGGGGGTATGGGGTCCGGGGCTCTTTGCTAAGGGCTGTCTCTTCCCTCTATGACCAGAGCAGGAGCTGTGTTCATTGCCGGCAGTAAGTCAAACCTGTCCCCGGTGCATGTTGGACTCCACCAGGGCTGCACTTTGTCACCGGTTCTGTTCATTGTTTTTATGGACAGAATTTCTAGGCGCAGCCAGGGGCCGGAGGGGACATCTGGTTCGGGAAACACAGGTCTCTCGGCTGGTCTGGTAACGCCTTGGGGTCCCACTGGAGGAGCTGGAGGACGTGTCTGGGATGAGGGACGTGTCTGGGATGAGGGACGTGTCTGGGATGAGGGACGTGTCTGGGATGAGGGACGTGTCTGGGATGAGGGACGTGTCTGGGATGAGGGACGTGTCTGGGATGAGGGACGTGTCTGGGATGAGGGACGTGTCTGGGATGAGGGACGTCTGGGATGAGGGACGTGTCTGGGATGAGGGACGTGTCTGGGATGAGGGACGTGTCTGGGATGAGGGACGTGTCTGGGATGAGGGACGTGTCTGGGATGAGGGACGTGTCTGGGATGAGGGACGTGTCTGGGATGAGGGACGTGTCTGGGATGAGGGACGTGTGGGAGTCTCTGCTGAGGCTGCTGCCCTTGCGACCCAGTTTCGGATAAGCGGAAGAAAACGGATGAACGGACATTCAACAACTGAATAATTATTAAAAATGACCACGAATGTCACCATCACGAGTCAGATCTGAACACTGGCTCCACACTCCTCTATAGCCTCTGTATTAGCGATGTGACTTCCGTGAGCGAGTCGGCTCTTTTGAACGGTTCCTTAACGTGAACAGGTCGAGGTCGATGAGGTTAATTTCGGACCATTTTTTCTGAGCGCATGATCCAGCTTTGGTTTGGTTTATTCGAGCGCTGAAGTTTGAATTCGACATGTATAAAGTGACATCATCAGGAAACGTTAACCCGAAAATATCCAACAATACCAGGAATGCACGATTAGCAAACTTATGTGTGAATGTGTCTTTGTTCCTGCACAGCTCAGAACCAGCACCGTGAGTCCAGTCCTTTTGTATCGTGGTTAAACGTACACGCTGTCCCTAAACACAATTGATAAGACGCATAAATCAGACTTGTTCTATTGTCCTCAGTGGTTCCCAAAGTGTTTTACCTCATTTAACACACCTCTCTTACACGATCGATGTTTTCTTTAGATGCTCTTGTCTCACTTTCTATCGAACACCGTCCCTGTCTCCGTGGACGTATCGACAGACGTGTCCGTGCGTCTCTTCCACACTTTGTTTTCGTAGTTTCGTATCCGAGTTTGTCTCAATAAATCATCAAACACACTGTGCGTTCTCTTGAGGAGGAGCAGTTTCTTGGGGATTAATTCAAAAGGCATGGATCTTTAATCAACAGGATGCTCGAAATACAAAACGCAATGTGATTAAAGACTTTACAACCACTGAGTGCAATAGAACAAATCTAATTAATATACCTCAATTGCCTTTTAACTAAATTTATAACTATTGTATAACTATTAACCATATTTCTTCAGTGGAATGACTTAAATCAAACTGACAAGAGCCATTTTTAATTTGTCTAATAGGTTTGCTTGGTGTGTAGTGTTGCATGAAGAGTATAAAATGCATTACCGCATCTGTAACTACAAATTGTTCAGCATCCAGGAGTACGAGCGCATCCACCATCTCTGGAAACAGGGCACTGAACTGTGGAGAACACGATGTAAAAGACGGAGGTTTGAACACGGACGACAAAAACTACTGTTCAAACTAATAAAATAAACATCTATAATTAATACCAATCCTGCGACGTGAGCCCCTACGAGGTAAAAACGGAGACATTAGAGACATGTGGAGTAAAACATAATGAGACGTGTGTGCCCTGCGCTCGTACTCACCCATACTGTGCCCGATGAGAGATAATTTTGTCACCCGTAGAGCTGTGGAAGTTAATTTCACAGATCATCACCCACAGATTTATGTTTTTATGAACGCTGTGTAAAGTGTTTCATGAACGCTGTTTATTGTCAAAGCCTCCTGTTTTTATAAACCTCATATCGTCAAATATATTTAACAGAAAAATAATAATAATAATATACTCACAATCTAAAACTCTGCGCACATCTGCCACGTATGAAAGACACGTGTATAAAGCTCCTGGAGGATAGTGGGAGGATAGACCGTGTCCAGCCAGGTCAATAGTCACATATCTGTACTCTGACGGGACAACAGACGTGGAAGAGCTTTATTATATTCACTACGGCGAGGCTTCAGAGAGTGAATTAGGCGTTCACACTTGGGCAACTAAGTAAATAATGCGTCAAGGATCAGCACAAGTGTCTGTATCGAGTGTTTTACGTACACACTCCAGTTTGTTTGGTGCATAAACACTTTGAGCTGAATGGGAAATGGGAAATGGATTTGAAATTTAACCTCCTGAGACCCGAGCGTTGGTTTGACATTATAGATTTCTTGTAGCTTTTGGGGACAAGGGAAAAGCAATAAATGTAATAACCAAATATCATCACTTTACTGTGTTTTGAGGGACCTCGGGCCGACTGTCCCAGATGACCCTCAGGTAAAGACACCGTTATGTAAACCGAAGGTCCAAAACCAAGTTAGAATTAGTTTAAATGAGTCTCAATCAGTTCAGCACCAGTCTAAACCTGTCCAGGTCTAGTGCAGGTCTAGTGCAGTCCAAGTCTGATCAAGATCCAATCAGAACCAGTCAAACCAATGTCTGAACCAGTCCAGAGCCAGTCTAAACAAGTCCAAACCCTGTCAGAGCCAGTCTAAACAAGTCCAAACCCTGCCAGAACCAGTCTAGAGCCAGTCTAAACAAGTCCAAACCCTGTCAGAACCAGTCTAGAACCAGTCTAAACAAGTCCAAACCCTGTCAGAACCAGCCTAAACAAGTCCAAACCCTGTCAGAACCAGTCTAAACAAGTCCAAACTCTGTCAGAACCAGTCTAGAACCAGTCTAAACAAGTCCAAACCCTGTCAGTACCAGCCTAAACAAGTCCAAACCCTGTCAGAACCAGTCTAAACAAGTCCAAACCCTGTCAGAACCAGTCTAGAGCCAGTCTAAACAAGTCCAACTCTGTCAGAACCAGTCCAGATCTAGTGTAAACCAATCCAGCTCTAGTCAGAACTAGTTCACACTGAGTCAGAACAGGCCCAGATCAAGCCTGAACCCGTCCAGGCCTAGTAAGTTTAGATCTGACCCAGTATGAAACTGTCAAAACCAAATCAGAACCAGCCCAAGCCCTCGGAAAACCTGTCCAGACCCTGAACCAGATCTGAACCAGCGCAGACCTGGACCAGACCCTGACATTCCAGGTGTGTAGCTCCATCTTTAAACCGGGAGGTGTTTCTCTAACATGACACCACCAGATGGCGCTGTCAGTGTCCTTGTTTGTGTTCAACAGGTTTAAATTCAATAAAAATGTCCAGTCCACGCATGTGCAGGGCTCTCAGGAGGTTAAACTCGGCTGGTCCAACACAACTTTATAAATACATTAGTACAACATTAATCTTTTAAAACAACAAACACTGGTCCAGACTCTCACCTTTGGGCAGAAGTGGGATGAGGGTGTTGAAGGAGCCACAGTTATCAGCCCAGCCGTGCAGACACAGGACGGGATAGCCCTGTCTGGGACCCCACACCCGGCCTCTGATCTCCCCCCACGGGACAGGGACGAACAGCTCGGACACTGATGGGACAAACAGCTCAGACAGAGGACAGAGGACACAGGGACGCAACAAAGTCATTTCAATCTTAGTCTTTCGTGCGATTTGGTAAAATGTGTCACCTGGTGTAGTCATTGGAGTCAGTGTGTAAAGAGCCGAGTAAAGAGCCGAGTGAAGAGCCGTGCAAAGTTTGGACTTCAGCAGCGCCGCACGAGCTCTTCTGTGATTGGATAAACTGACGGAGCACTTCCGGGGTCGTGGGCGGAGTTTGGATCTTTTTTTTTCTTTTTCTTTTTGTTTTTTCTTTTGTTTTTAAACTTTCTACAGCTTCTACATGTTGATTTGGATCATTACATTTTTATTTGTAACTTTTTTGGTTTGACCTTTAACCCTGGATTCATTTTGCAGATTTATCACTTAGAGAAATTCAGTTTGGTACTTTTATACAGAACAGCATCATTGGTATTAACAGTATTATTTTGTTAGTAAAGTGTTACAAACATAAATTTAGATTTTAAAAATATTTTCCAAACTTTATTCAATGGAGGAATGAGTTTGGACTTGTCTGTAAATCTCTGGCCTTTGTTAATCTAAAAGTGCATTCAAACTTCTTTCATTTATGGAAACAATTGATTTATTAAAAGAAAAAAGAAAAAAAATTAAATTATTAAAAAATAAAAAAAAATAATTATTTATTTTTATGCAGCAACATTTGCCCTGCTGTAAGATTTTTTTTAATTTTTTTTTTTCCCCAAATGGATTGATATATATATTATTTTATACAGTGCCAGATTTGTTTGTATTTTGCCTTTTCTACAATAAAAAATAAAACAAAACTACTACATGTTTTAAAGTTAACTTCTTTGTTAATAAAAACACACATTCCTTGGACTATAGTGCAGCTGTTAAATTATTAACCGTGAAGAGAATTTCAGAGATCACCATGTTCCCACAAACCATCTTAAAAATTCCTTTACAGCAGCAATGCAGTTTAGTAATGGGACTTTCGGCTCTTTTGTGAGATCTGAATCTTTCATTTCAAAGAGCCATTCAAAAGAGCGGCTCTTTTTACATTTATTGTGTTTATCTACAAACTAAACACAGAGAGAAATGGCCGAGACTAAGATGTGTTTAAATGGTTCAAACTGAGAGTGGGAGCGAGTTTAAGCTTTGAAATAATGACAATTTTAATCAAATGTTGAACAATAATGGTAATAATGATAATTCTAATAATAATAAATAATAAAACAAACTGCTGTTAAGATGCAAAATGTTTTCTTGTGCATAAATCTCACTCTTGTTGCCTGCTCTGCTTCTGTTCTGTTTCTTTTGTTGATTCAGCGTGAAACAGGATAAAAATTAATACAAATTAGAAACAAAAAGATTCGGTTCTTTTCACAAAATTAGATCCGGTTCCAGTCGCTCCAACTCTAAGGAATCGTTCAAAAGAGCCGCCGACTTACTCACGAACGTCACATCATTACAACACATTAAAAATCAAAAGTTGCAGTTTAAAAATAAAACAACTATAATCTTATATTAATTTAATTTATTTGGTTTATATTACAGGGACAGTGTCAATAATCAACATCTGTAAATGCACCAAAATAAATCTGTTTTTAATCTGCTGTTTCAGGTGAAAGATGGAAAACATGGCCACCCTAAAAACACATTAATATTCATATTTATCAGTATTGTTTTATAAATTGCACTTGTCTCCACATCAAAATCCACATAAAAAACACTACCAAGATTAAAAATGATACTGAAATTAAATGAGAGATGTTAATAATACTAAAAAACCCTGTGATTAGCAGTCAGCAGGTGGACAAATGTATTTTATTTTAAAGTTTGGGTGTTTCTTTCAGCCCCAGCACATCGGAGCGTAAGAAATCCGACACTAATGGAGCCACGAATTCTGGGTTGTTGAGGTGGACGTGATGGTCGCCGGGGACCGTGACCACTTTGTGCTGAGGGACAAAAGACAGCAACGTTATAATCTGGGAGTAACAGACGCACAAAATGACTGTGCCACAATGTTTTGGAAGCAGCTTTGTCATTCAAGGAGTGAAGCTTTCTCTCTATTTTCCCCCTTGATCGGCAGCGCAGCCCAGGTTTCTGTATCTAGGTCACCGTTCAAGTTTACAGCAAGAAACAGAGGCTGTGTCGACAACATTAAACATTACGGCGGCTTTAGCATCTGCTCTGTCGTCTCTCTAACGCACAACGAGCTAAAAATAACTGTGGACATAAAAATACTATAAACAAACTCATGCGCTCACATTTTGGTCTCTGTAACCTTGGAGCAGAAGTGGAGGAAATTTCATCTGGTTTGCTTCAGTCAAGATTTTTTCAAAGCCGTTTTCTGCTCTGGAAAGACAAAAGTTGAAGTTGCATTATTTTTTTTTTCTGTTTTTAGAAAGTAGGGAAATGTTTAAAAATGTGTGGAGTCTTACAGAACGACTAAAACACTCGCTCGTATTCTGGACTGCATCTCTAAACTCTGCTCCACACTGATGCGGGCGATGTTTTTCTGTAAATATTAAGGAAGTATAAGGAAAATGATCCGTGTGTTAAAACATTGTTGAAAGCCTAATTCACTTGTATGACATTTATGTGATTTGTTTTAATGATCTTTATATTATCTGGTCATTTCATATGTTTATTAAAAGGTCCTATATTACACAAAATTGACTCTTGTGAGCTTTTAGTCGTGTTATAATGTCATTACCTCCTCAAAAACAGACCTGGAGTTGTGTTTTTGTGTTTTCTTTCATTCACACACTTTATTATTAGTCTGTCGAGGGCTGAAATCATCCAAATGATTTTAGAAATGAAGGTGTGTGGAGTTTAAAAACACAGCGGTGCACTTCCTGTATCGCCACATGATGACATCACAAGGTGGAACAGAGTGTTTTCAGTTTGAGAGAAGAACTCAGCCTAAATGTGCAGGGTTTGTGTGTTAAACGTGTGTGAATGAAACAAAACACAACTCCAGGTCTGTTTGTGATGAGGAAACGACATTAGAACAGATCAGAAATTAGCGTAATATAAGACATTTAATATGTAAATTACAGAACAGACACACGGAAGACATCAGACATATGAAGTAAGATATGTGGAATTATATAGTAAAAAAGTGAAATAACTCTACTAAGTATTTTTCAGCAAAGCAAAAGGTGGCTACTTTGAGGATTTGAATATAAAATAGTTGTCCCTCGCTACATCGCGGTTCACCTTTTGTGGTCTTGCTGTTTCGTGGATTTTTTAGTGCAATTTCACAGGCTTCATCACAGTGTATAAACGTGCATTGTGTCGTGCGTCCTGATTGGCTGTTGGACTGTAGACCATTGTCCATCAGTCTCCTCCGTGCCGTGTCTCCTGTCCAGTACAGAATGTGTTCAGACAAATTTACATAAACGTTGGATCTCAGTGTGACTCTGAAGTGCTGTACGTTTGCAATTTGTTTTCTCCCCGACAAAACCCACAATGTCGATGAAACGTTCTGCACCGACAAAGACGCCGACGAAGGTTTGAACTTTGTGTTTAAACGAGAGAGAAATGTGAGAAAATGTTAACGCCTGTGTGAGAAAAGTGTATAAAGTGTGTGGTGAGGGGTTTTACAGACAAAAACATAGAGAATAATGTAAAAAATAAAGCTGATACTTCATGGATCTCACCTATTGTGGGTTATTTTTAGAACATAACCCCCGCGATAAACGAGGGACCACTGTATAAAAAAATATTAGAGTTAGAGGTAGAGTTAGTTAACCTTCTTTGCTTCATAATTCCATACATCTTGCTTCATATATTTAATGTCTTGTATATAAAATGTATATATAAAATGTAGAAAGTAGTAAAAATAAAGAAAAAAAAAAAAACACTGAATGACATTTTGTCCAAACTTTTCACTGGTCGTGTAAATAATTATATTAATCTGAACGTACCAGATTAATGCGGAAGTCTCGAGAGAACATGACCCCTGAGAATTCAAAAGTAAACACCGGTAAAGACGTTGGAATAGTTTAAATAAACGGGAGAAAACAGAAGACGCACCTCCATCTGTCTGAACTAAACCTCTTTCCAAAAGGATGTGCACGGAGTCTTCTGACAGAAAGGGGTTGGCCTCTGACAGTCTGAAGGAAACAGATACAGTAAGAAAAACAGAACCATCACAAAACTGTAAAACTCACAGTGATTATTACCTTTTTACTGCTTCTTCATATGTGTAAATTTTCTCTTTTTTCTGCTCAGATTTTTTTTCAAACTCCAGAAGTCCCTCGATTCCTTCTTTCACTACTGTGGTCATTTTTTTCTAAAAGGAAACAACATTGAAGGGGATGAGCTGCTTCTTTGGCGTGATCCATCTAGAGTTCGTCGACTGATAGACCAGAGCCAGAACTAGAGCCAGAACTAGAGCCAGAACTAGAGCCAGAACTAGAACTACAGCAAGAGCTAGAACAGAAACAGAAACAGAGCCAGAGGAACCAGAGCTAGAGCCAGAGTCAGAATCAAAGCCAGAACCAGAGCTAAAACTAGAGCTATAGCGAGAGCCAGAACAGAACCAGAGCGAGAGCCACAACCAAAGCCAAAATCAGAGCCAGAACTAGAGCCAGAACTAGAACTACAGCAAGAGCTAAAACAGAAACAGAAACAGAGCCAGAGGAACCAGAGCTAGAGCCAGAACCAAAGCCAAAACTAGAGCTATAGCAAGAGCCAGAACAGAACCAGAGCGAGAGCCACAACCAAAGCCAAAGTCAGAGCCAGAACTAGAGCCAGAGCCAGAACAGAACAACAACCATAGCCATAACAGAATAAGAACCAGAGCTACAGCCAGAGCCAGAACCAAAGCCAGAGCCAGAGCCACAACCAAAACTAGAGCCAGAGTCAGAAGGAGAACCAGAGTCACTGCTAGACCTGTCTCAATAACACACTTTGAAGCATGATATATCACTACAGAGAAATACTGCGATAAACCATAATACTGGAACTACTTTACACCACAGACACAATCACAATAAAACAAGATGATCCCAGTAAATCATTTTTAATTAAACAGGATCATTAAAAGGCCTGAGCTGCAACAAATAAACAGCAGAATGAACTAATGTTTAGCCACGAGTTATTTATTCAACCCTCTACAGTTCAAATATGACCTTATTACATAAAAATGGATGAAATCTCCCCATTATTGCAAAGAAACTGTACACAAGATAAATACTGAGGCCTAAAAGATATTGTTCCAGCTTTTATATATTGAACGATGAGCAGATTTTCATTGACATATTTTTATCTTAGAAAAAGGACTATGCAAAATTTTTAACATGTGTGTGTGACCTGCTGTAGGATTTTTGTTTTTCATGTGAATATGGAGATAGAAGGAAGGTGAAAACAAAGTTCCTGAGCACATAAGCCTCAAATGCAGGACAAAATTACTGAAACACTCATGATTCACTCTAAATATAACTCCACGTTCGCTTATAATGAGAGGAAAACATTAAAAACATGGTTCAAAGCCCAGTTCTTTTAAGTTTAATACCTGATCTGTGGGCATGAACCCGTACGAGTCCAGCAGCACAATCGCATCCACCATTTCAGGATACAAAGCACTGTACTGGTGAAAAAAAAACAAAACAACAAAACGTAACAGTTAGCATTATGTTTTTCACTGAGAGGAAGTGAAATAAGACACGAAAAGCCTCACCATTCCGGCAACATTACCACCTTAAAGATACACAAGAACATATAAGCACAACACAGCCATTTTACTCAGTCACTGCGTTTAAATCTGCGCTCACCCATACTGTGTCCTATGATGGAGAATCGGTCCCACCGGAGAGCTGCAGGGGGCAATTTCACAGATCATCAACCGAGCAAGTTTTTTGAGGAGAATAATGCCGCACTACTGTGGCACAGCGGAGCAGAGTAATATGCTCAAATCAATAACATCGTATTGCATAAAGTAACAAACACAACTGCAATTTGAAAAACACTGAACACACCGCTGACGACTCTGCAAACATCCGCCACGTAAGAAGGAAATGTGTAAAAAACTCCCGGAGGACGATGTGAAGAGAAACCATGACCGGCCAGATCCACAGCCACATAACGGCACTCTTAAAACGAGAAACATGATTTAGTGAACACAAAACAAACAAATCAAAACATAAATAATCAGGAAATTTACATTGGAGCCTGGATTTAAACATGGTCAAAGGAGAGGCCTGTGTCACATCTTCAGGGAGAATGTTCCAGGATTTAACGGCACAAAACTGAAACACTGAATCCCCACGTTTAGTCCTGGTTTAGTCCTGGTTTAGTCCTGGTTTAGTCCTGCTTTAGTCCTGGTTCAGTCCTGCTTTAGTCCTGCTTTAGTCCTGCTTTAGTCCTGCTTTAGTCCTGCTTTAGTCCTCTGAGTGTGAGATGGTTCCTGTGGCTTCAACATATGGGAGATGTTCTTTTTGAGACCTGAGCACAGGACACATGTGTGAAGAACTTCCTGGTTCTAGTCAGGACCCGAGCAGCAGTGTTCTGGATGTCCTGCATGTATTAAATGGGATTCCCCTTTAACTGGAAGCACCACCACAAAGAAAATGCGGTTCAGTCATATTTACAGCCAAAGTGGGTGGGGTCAAATAAGGTCAACACAGGGAGAGCCCAATGAGATCATCAGACTCTCCTTTTCATGAGCGCCCTGTTAAAATACAGAACAACACAAACAAAAACAAAACACTGAACTGCACAGGCTCAAGTCTCCAGGTCATGAGCCTTATCCAGGTCATGACAGTTTTCTGAATATGACGTTTACATGCGCTCAGAAAAAAACAGGATACTCATGTCCCTGAATATATGTGCAGAGTATCCAGGATATTTAGAGCGGCAACTATGGAACCGATATGGTAATGAGCTAAAAAAAAAAAAAAAAAAAAGCCAGCGACTTTGCAAACTTAAGGATTTTTTTTGCTTCGGTTTGGTAGTTTCTAACAAAAAAGGGACAAGATATACAACACTGTCTCAGCTTCAGTGAAAGACTTTAGTCCAAGAGCAACACAGACACAGACTGGTGTTAAAAGCTGGTTGTATTAAATATTCCTGCCTTTTTTTTTGTTTTGTTTAAATATTATTACTATAAAAATCTCTGGTAATCATTGGAGTTGTTTTGGGAAAGTTGCTGCTCCTACCGTATCTGTTACTTCAGTTCGCACATGCTCAGTACGTTCCGTTTTGAGAAATCAGGATACTGCGTCTACATGGAACACTACCCTGGATACTACCAGAATATCCCAGTGAGAGTATCCTGGTTTCTCATAACCTGGATACTGGCTCATCCAAGATACTGCATTTACCTGGACACTCACAAAACCAGGACACTCAAAAACCCGAACATAACAGAGACACTCCAGCACATGTAAACAAACTCATTATGTAATTATAGTAATAACGTTGTAATAATGTGGTACTTTCTCCTGTGTAATAGACTGGTGTCAGAAACTTAAAAGAGTTCACAAAAAAACATTGAAGCAGTAGTTTTAAATGTAGGTATCTTGTATATTTTTAGTAATGAGCAAAAGTGAAAAGTGAGTATTTACATTTGTAGAGTTTAGGTCATGACCTCAGGTTAGAACAATCACATTTTATTATCATCAGCGCTGATCAAAGTTCAGAGGGCAATGGTCAAAAGCCCTTTTCCCACATCAGTTCTAGTAGTGCTTATTTAACTTATTTTTTACTTAAAATATCTAAAAATAACTGCAGACTTCACTGGGCAAATATAACCAGATACAAAGGGAATACAATTGTTACTTAATGTTTTATCATTTTAACAGAGCTTCAAATGTAGTGATTTTGATAAAAATTTGTGCTGGATTTTGTTCAGCAGAAACAACTGAAAAAATCTATTAATTCTAATTTTATTTTATTATTTGTTGTCATATTTGTCTTTGCTCACATTATGAACTTGATAAAAAATAAACCTTCAGCCTTTTCAAACGCTTTCAAACAATAATAAAATATTAAATAAAATAAATATTTTTACTTTTCAGTCCTGTTCAAAAATACAGTGCAGTAGAAAGTACAAATACCTGCTCTCAAATGTAGTGAAGTAAAAGTAAAAAGTATCCTCTGTAAGATTTAAAGTACAGAAACCTAACATTTTTACTGAAGTACAGTACTTTGCTACTTTTACTACATTCCACCACTGATCTGTAACAACAGAGTAGTGGGCGTAGATAAGGGGTAGGTGAAAACAGAAATTCTCTGCAGACACAAGCCTCAGGACAATACAGTAACTCAGAGTAAAAGAGGCAGCAATATTACATGGTTGAAAGATGAATGATTTAACATAAAGTACTCCAAATTCATACATCATAGCAGCTCTGTGTGAACAAGTCTCTCCATGGACCAACACCAAAGAACATCTGCCACATGAGCCACAAGAACCATCTCACATGAGGAGGACTAGACCAGGACTAGACCAGGACTAAACAGGACTAAACCAGGACTAAACCGGGACTAAACCAGGACTAAACCAGGACTAAACCAGGACTAAACCGGGACTAAACTAGGACTAAACCAGTACTAACCATGGATTAAACATGGACTAAACATGGACTAAACATGTACTAAACACGTACTAAACATGGACTAAACATGGACTAAACATGGACTAAACATGTACTAAACATGGACTGAACATGGACTGAACATGGACTAAACATGGACTGAACATGGACTGAACATGGACTAAACATGTACTAAACATGTACTAAACATGGACTAAACATGTACTAGACATGGACTAAACATGGACTAAACATGGACTACACATGGACTAAACATGGACTAAACATGTACTAAACATGTACTAAACATGGACTAAACATGTACTAAACATGGACTAAACATGTACTAAACATGGACTAAACATGGACTACACATGGACTACACATGGACTAAACATGGACTAAACATGGACTAAACATGTACTAAACATGGACTAAACATGTACTAAACATGGACTAAACATGTACTAAACATGGACTAAACATGGACTAAACATGTACTAAACATGGACTAAACATGGACTAAACATGTACTAAACATGGACTAAACATGGACTAAACATGGTGAATCAGTGTTTCAGTTTCCTGCAGCTCAAATCTTGAAGATGTGAGACAAGCCTCTACGTTGACAATGTTTAAATCCAGGCTCAAACAGATCTGTTTATCTGTGCATACGATTGAAAAGGGTTTTATTCTGCCTCTTCTCTTTTAATGTTACTTTTATGACGATTATTTATGTTTTGATTTGTGTGATTTTAATGTCTTTCTTACTTTTGCACTTTGAATTACTTTGTGTACGACTTGTGCTGTACAAATAACCCCACCTTGCCTTACCTACCTTTAGGCAGAAGTGGTATAAGTTTGTTGAAGGTCCCACAGTTGTCAGCCCAGCCGTGTAAACAAAGCACAGGGCGGCCATGTTCAGGACCCCACACTCTGCCCCGGATCTCTCCCCACGGCACGGCCACGGACAGCTCAGACACTGGACACAGAGGGACAGAGTTTAATGTTTTACCTGCTTGTTTCATGGTGCTTGTCGTAAGATATTTGACACTTTTCAAAGCTTGCATCATAACAAATAAAAAAGCGGTATTTGTTTTTACAGAACCGCGAACGGGGTACTTCCGGGTTTCGTCAGACCACGTGGTGTCAGCGGGTGATGCCATTGGACGAGCGGCGAAGTAAACACAGAACACAGAAGATGGACCAATCAGCTTTAAGGAAGGCGGGGCTTACGGTTTAGCTTTGACTTTGCCTCATGTTTATGCTGCAGGGGTCTCCCAGGACAAAACTTTAGTCTTTAACCTGTTTTTTCCTGTGAATTATTATATTTAAAGATCAGAGATGTAATTAGGCCTAGTATTTTATTATTTTGTAAAAGAAAACTGACATTAAAATCTAATTCTGCATGAAAAATCTCTTTATTCACCCACTTTATTCATTTATAATAAGCCTGCCTATATTATAATGTAAATTAATTATTCCACGTACCCCTTTTTGCATGACTTACAACATTTTTTTATATATTTATTCCAAAACATATGTATTAAATTATAACTCATTATTATTTGCCCTTAATCAAGTGTCCAGATTAAGCAGGGAGGTGACATTTGAAAAGACATGCACCAGGAGAAGGAGACTAAAGGGAGGGCGCAGAGATTTTGGAACCAGGACAATGGCACCCAAAGGTATAAAAGGTTGGTAGGTGGGGTGAAATCAGGTCAGGAGCAATTTGGACACACACAGGATTTACACTGTCGGTAGGTGATTTTTTATATACAAAATTGATCCAGATCCTTTCATTTAGACTTTAATGTTCATTTGTTTTTC
This sequence comes from Periophthalmus magnuspinnatus, assembly GCF_009829125.3. NCBI lineage: Eukaryota > Metazoa > Chordata > Actinopteri > Gobiiformes > Gobiidae > Periophthalmus > Periophthalmus magnuspinnatus. The sequence continues at coordinate 3,610,080 of NC_047126.1, read as the reverse complement.
ATGCAACTTGTGTTTCCTCCTCCTGCACTCACATAAAACTCACTGTATCATGTATCTCAAAGCTCAAGTTTAACTCAGTGATTCGGGGCGCCAAACTGCAGAGCTGCCTTAGAATTTGGGTTAAAAAAAAATAAAAAAATAAAAAACTTTATTTCTGTCAAGGTCATGGCTGACTTTGACTGCGTTTTGAAGTGCTGGGGCCCCGTAGAGGCTGATTACAGTGGCATGGGAAACTTGGTGCTCACCCGGTCAGTAGGACACTCTAATCTAATCTAATATTACTCACAGAACAACAGCAGTTACAGTTGTGCGTTGTGTCCAGTCTGTTCACAGAGCACCCCGAGACTCAGAAGCTCTTCCCCAAATTTGTGAGCATCCCTCAGGGGGAGCTGAGCGGCAACGCTGCCGTCTCCGCTCATGGGGCCACTGTCCTGAAGAAGCTGGGTGAGCTGCTCAAAGCCAAGGGGAACCACGCTGCCATCCTGAAACCTCTGGCCAACACTCACGCCAACAAGCACAAGATCGCCCTCGGAAACTTCAAGGTAGATACTGTTTGAATGGACTCTGTTTTGTTGTAATTTTTGTGCAGCATCTTTGTCTCTTTGTCTCTAAATAAAATGTATTATTATTATTATTATTATTATTATTATTATTATTATTATTATTATTATCATCATCATTATTATTATTATTATTATTATATTGTTTTTTATGTGTTAGTTGTCGTTATTATTATTATTATTATTATTATTATTATTATTAGACAAGGCAAGTTTATTCGTATAGCATAATTTGTACCCAAAATAAATCAAAGTGCTTTACAGAATAAGGAAGACAAAGACAAAATCACAATATAAACAAAACAAATCCTAAATAATCATCAGAAAATTAACATTAAAAGAAAAGAATGCATAATAAAACCCTTTCAGTCATATTATTATTATTAGTAGTAGCAGTAGCAGTAGTTGTAGTAGTTGTAGTAGTAGTATTATTGTTTAAACTCTAAAATAAAAAGTGTAGACATGGAATCATAAGCTGAGACGTGACCCGGGCGACAGTTTTTCCAGTGGTGATGATTTGCTATGTGAGAGTTTCATGTAAACACAGACGAGGTGTTAACGTGTCCCTCTGTTCTCAGCTGATCACAGAGATCATCGTGAAGGTGATGGCGGAGAAGGCGGGGCTGGATGCTGCGGGACAACAGGCCTTCAGAAATGTCATGGCCACGGTCATCGCTGACATCGACGCCAACTACAAAGAGCTGGGATTCGCCGGCTGAAATCGAAATCAGATCCAACGTTGGCTGCACCTGATAACTCTTAGTGATGTAACAATGGTGTCCGGTTTCCAGTTTGATCCTAATATTTTCTTGAGTAAATCACTATAAACATTATGAACATGCGTTTCAAATAGTTTAGCAATAAATGGCATCTTTGTTTCAGTTCGTTTTTCGTTGCCGTCCAAACTGTAATTATGTTCCTCAATAAAAAACTGTAAAAAGTGAATCTGGAGTTAAATATATTGTCGTCTGCCTTGTGTCTTGGAGTAGAATGAATGAAACTTGGCAACAATTTCACAAAAAAGAACTTAGATACAACAGTTTTAAAGAGGTTCATGTCTCTTAACAATAAAAAAGGAGTTTCTTAGATAAAAATCGTTTTGGTTTTAAGCCCATCCAGCCTTTCCATACACTTTCAAATGTCTGTGTTTTATATTAAGGTATAGATCAGTCCATAATATCAATGTTTTGTTATTTTTTTTACATTTTTGGCGCCTCTGCCCTCGACCATTTCCCAGCGACACTCTTTTCTCCTGGAACATGGTCCAAAAACATCTTCATATTCAAGTTCTTTCTGTAGTTAGCATCACGTTTACCCAAATAAAACTATTGGAAAGTATAAGGCAGGTTAGTGTTCAGTACTTTATCTGTATATTTCTTTAGATCTGCTCAGCTGTAATAAGGGGCAGGTCCAAAAAAATACGAATATGATTTGCCAGTTCTAAAAAAAATCTCATTACATTTTTCCAAGTGCGCTCTCTCCACATTAAAGTGCTCATATTAAGCTGTTTTCTGATGTTATAATGTTGTTTCCTCGTCACAAATAGACCTGGGGCTGTGTTTTGTTTCATTCACACATGTTTAACGCACAAATTCTACATATTTAAAGGCTAAAAGTTCTTGTCTCAAACGGGAAACACTCTGTTCCACCTTGTGATGTCATCATGTGGTGATACAGGAAGTGCTCCGCTGTGTTTTTAAACTCCACACACCTTCATTTCTAGAATCATTTGGGTCATTTCAGTCCTGGAATTGCCACTTATCTCGACTAAACTAAAGGTAAAAGGAGCTGTTAACTTGAAAAAACTACCACTTCATGACATCATCAAGTTTTTTGTTTAGTTTGGACTGGTCTACCAAAACCATGTTAATCATTTCTGAGTCCACGGCATCATTTCCTTTATAATGCCACACTGTGAATAATGCTGCTTTAACGGTAAGAATCTGTAGAAACTTTCATTTTCCAAAGCCAAACTGTTCTTTTATCTCCTGGGAGCTTTTGCATTTCTTATTTTCTAGAACTTCCTCCAACATTTGAGGAAGATTCCCCATATTTTAAATTGCTCATCACTTCTATTGGGAATAAACTCGGTATCGCATCCAACAATTTAAGCATCTGTAACATCTCCAACGCTCAAAATGCTCTGTTCCACGTTGTGATGTCATGAAGTGGTAGTTTTCCAGTCACTTTTTACCTTTAGTTCAGTAAATATTGACGATTCCAGGGCTGAAATCATCCAAACGATTCTAGTGAAGGTGTATAGAGTTAAAAAAAAACACAGTGGAGCACTTCCTGTATTACACATGATGACATCACAAGGTGGAACAACGTGTTTTCTGTTTGAGACAATAACTCAACCATTAAATACGCAGGTTTATTTGTGCGTTAAATATGTGGGAATGAAACAAAACACAACTCCAGGTCTGTTTGTGATGAGGAAACATTATTACAACAGCTCAGAAAACAGCGTAACATGGATTATTTCAGCACTAACCTGTTTATTTTTCATTTATTATTAGTTATTTATCAGCTCTTAAACTGAAATCCTCCATATTCTACAGATTTCTTTTCAATTTTCTCCTTCCAGCAGAGTACGAGAGCTTTGCACAAGTTTAACAAACGTTTTATTTGTGCAGTTTGGTCATAACCGGACCAACTCCCCTTAAATGGTTTCATATCTGTTAAGAAAATACATGAACCAATCCAATCTATTTAGAAATCAAACAGGTGTCTAAACTGGTCATCTGATGTGGACGTGATCTGGCCGAGCACTTGGTATCAGTCCCAACCTTCTATCCTCACCACCATTACTGGGGAACCACACTGGTGTCACCTTTCCCTTTCAGCCAAATGGGTTAGCAGCCGACCAAATGCTGTTTCAGGGGAAATGTCACCGAACAAACGTTAGCCAGATCTAGATCCACATAAACCAGTCTGTCATTGACGTCCTACAGCCTCAAGAGTCCTACTTCCAGAAGCTGACGCGTTGCCGTTGCTATATTAGTTTAACTTGTATCATGGACTCTTGCCATCGAGATAATCTGGTGTTAGTGTGAGTCTGGTGTGAGTCTGTGTGAGTGCGCAGGAGATTGTGTGCGCGGGTAGACGTGACAACAGGCACATTGTCTCGTCTCCCCTCGTCTCCTGACCCACTCCAGACAGAGGGTCAAAAGAATCATAATGGCGGCGGTAGCTCAGTTGTGGCGACAGTGGCTCAGTTGGTAGAGAGTGTTTGTCCGTTAATCCAAAAGGTTGGCAATTTGAATCCCGTTCTCGGCACAGACATCGTTGGTCGAGCAGAGGCAGATCCGCTGACCCAGTTTGGTGCCACGATTCCAGCTCCCACAGATGAATGCTGTTGTTGTGTCCTTGGGCAAGATACTTAACCCAGCTCACCTAAAGTGTCTGCGTACAATGGTGTGTGAATATAGGATCCTTGGTGTAAACTGAGTGTCTTGTCTAAAAAAACATGTCAAAAATCAAAGGTAAACTGTCAAACCCAGACTTAGAGAGACTTATCCTGCGTTTGTGTCCAGTAGATTAGACGACTGTAACGTCCTCACTGGCCTCTCCAAACGAGCCTTAAGACAGAACAGAACATCCAGAACATCCAGAACACTGCTGCTCGGGTCAGGACTAGAACCAGGAAGTACTTCACACATGTGTCCTGTGGCTCAGGTCTCTGGCTCCTGTGGCTCAGAGACTTTAAAGCAGCTCAGTGTGAACAAGTCTCTCCATGGACCAGCACCAAAGAACATCTCCCACATGAGCCACAAGAACCATCTCACATGAGGAGGACGTCAGGGACCGGCCTCCTGCTGGTGCCAGAGTCAGGACTAAACATGGGGAGTCAGCGTTTCAGTTTTTGTGCAGCTAAAACCTGGAACATTCTTCCTGAAGATGTGAGACAGACCTCGACTTTGATGATGTTTAAATCCAGGCTCAAAACTGTTCTGTTTAGCTCTGCATACGACTGAAAGGATTTTATTCTGCACTTATGTTTTAATGTTAATTTTACGATGATTATTTTCAATTATTTATGTTCTGATTTGTGCAATTTTGTCTTTCTTATTATGTAAAGCACTTTGAATTACTTTGTGTATGAATTGTGCTGTACAAATAAACTTGCCTTGAAGGTGGAAAAACACTGTATATAAATGTGACCATATACAGTACTATAAACTATGTGATAACTCTTCAAAACATGTTTAATTCAAATAGAAAAGATGCAATAGAAAATATTTTAGATGTTATTTACATGTGGCAAAGCAGTTTTAGTATATATCATCACGTTCACTGTTATAAAAACATCAATCATCGAGTGCTTTGATGATTAATGTAACATGTGATTTGGTAAAACATATGAGCAAAACATAACAGTCATAATTGGACTGATGTGAATTTAAATTATTAATATTAAGACATCTGTCCAGTCGCACACAAAAAAACTCTCATTTAGAGGGTTTACACTGAGTCATGTGAAGAGGCCCGTGCAGCAGGAGACTTATCCCAAACCCTCTGAACAAACAGGATCCAGAGCGGAGGCTTTCAGCGGCTCTGACTCAAAACCAAAGTCTGTGCAGTGAGTGGCAGCCTCGCGTTTCCTCGTAGTGAAAGCAGGATATTATTTTTAATCAAAACTCGGCTGATCGATGTCTGGAGGCACAGTGCAGCGGGTCAGGTTGGACAGGTACAGGGCCGTCGCTGTGGGAACCAGACCAGCGGACACCTTCAGGACGGTCAGGAGCCTTTTTGTAGCATTAGCCACACCTTCTGGACTCTTTAAAAACAGTACGGACAGGGTTTAGTGCGTTAATGTGACATCAGTCTGCACATGTACACCAAGGATGGGACAAAAAAACTATAATATCGTTTATCGTTCGTGGGACATGTTATATAATTGTGATAATCGCTGTTGTATCACCTGAATGTGCAGAAAAAATGACTTATGCACAGGGGAGTAAAGACGGGAGGACATAGGGGTCTGTTGTCCAGGACCCCAGGGTCTTAGGGGGCCCAGAATTGAACCCTCTTCCTATTAATTTGTATTACGGGGGGCCATGTGAGACTTATTGTCCTGGGCCTCCAAGTTTCAGTTGACGGCTCTGCTCATCTATAATATTCTCTGTTAAAGTTATAATTATTTATATCCATAACAGCTTTAATGATTATCGTGATATAATCGATAATCACAATTATTTCGGCCGTGATAATCGTCACACAACATTTCGATATCGCCCCATGCCTGATGTACACACAGGAGATGAGTCACAGGTGAAGCCAAACTGTGATAAAACAGAACAAACCTGATGCTCCGCACACAGCAGTGGACACTGGAGGGACGCAGCGAGTTTTCGAACAGCGTCCAGGCGCGTTGAAGGGACTGAGACGTTACGAGCTGTTTAAATAGACACATAGAACACAAAAGACACTCATTGTTCACCTTAATTTTCCAAGTGTTAGTTCAAATGTGAAAACCGTACCATTTGTGACCATAAAGCAAACTTTCCCAAGAAAATATCCTGAGTCCAAATATTTCAGTGAGGCCTCGACAGACTGAAAACTGAAAAAAAAAAAAAAAAAAAAACAGTTTAAAGTTTGTAAAAGCAAAAAGAGACAAGCTTAAAAGGGAAATAAGACTGTAACAGATAACAGTGGTTGCATAATGTTAATGTGAACTTTACTGATTTGGGATTATTAGTTTTCAACATGGTCAGATATGCTTTAAATCTACCTCAGCTCTGAAGTCAAGTTGATAATAAACACAACCAGATCTATCCTGGGACGTCCCTCGTCATTCTCCACAGGAAGAGGAAGATTCTTTGCAAGTCTCCTGTTGGAAACGAGGTCAGAGGTGACAAAACAGGTGATGAACTACAGTATCAAACATAGACAATAGCAGGAAGTAGGTTTGAAATATAAAACAAAGAAAAATACAAAAGGGAAAAGTGTTGTTGTAATTATAAAACTTACACATTAACGGTGAAACCAGCCTCCTCAACAAGAGCGTTGGCCAAATTTTGCTGAAAAAGCTCTTCACTCTCCACAAGCTAAAAAAAAACACAATGGACTGGGATGTTACACAGAGATCATGTCAAATCTGGGGTCATTAGATCTGTATTCTGAAAATAAACGCCCACGAATGTAGACTGCTTCTGTTATAGACTCGCAAAAAGACAAAGTTTAAATCTGTAAACTGGACAAATCGTCATAGGAGTGAAGATGTTTGGCTGCTCATCTTTCAGTTCTGGTCAGATTCCTGCTGGACACTGCCTTATATCTGTCTGAAGAGAGGAGCTAGCGACACTGTGAACAGCTATTGTCTCCAGTTTCAACCTTTAATGGCCCTATTGATTTAGAATATCTGCACTAAACTGGACACTTTATAATACAGGTCACATTAATAAGCCATGTTTGCCTGTTCTGATGTTGTTGTATACATCTACCTCCAACACTATTTTATTTTTGAGCATTTTAACTTTAGCTTTTTTAACTTATATATTATTATTATTCAGTGTTTTATATTGCAAAGTTCCTAGTTTGTGAGTTGTGTTCACTGACAATGGCAATAAAAGTCTTCTGATTCTATCCAACCTTTAATGGCCCTACTAATGTTCTCTTTTGTTTATTTTGTTTGTTTTGAGTCTGAAGATAGATCTGTGAGAGATTATGTCTCAGGCCCAAATTCCTGTTTAAGAAAGGATCGTCTTTCCCAAACAAAAACAGCTTCTTTAACTCCTCAAACCATCTTTTCTCTGGCTAAAATTGACTGAGGGATTATACACAAACAGTTACACTATTTTTCCATTTTTTAGGTGTACACACTGATTAGAAACACATAAAACATGCAACATTTTTAAGCTGTTATTTTGTCCACATCAGTTCACATTAGAGCTGATTAAAGATGGTTGTGCGTGGAGTCTACAGTTCTCCTCAGAGCTGCGGATAAACAGAACATTTAACACGTTTTAATCACATGTATTAATGATCAAACGTGTGACTTACCAAGATATTCGCCGCGTTTAAACTGGGTATTTTACTAAAAGGCTTTAAAACCGCCATCCTGGAAGCTCAGACCCGACAAGACCCACAACACAAGCTCTCGCGCCTCTTTTCTAAACGTGCGTATGACGTCACGACGCATGGACGTTTGTTTGCTGCCCTCTAGTGGACGTTTAGAAACACTGCGTAAATGACAGTCGTACAAAAACATTTAAAAACCACGTTTGACACTCAGTAGAGGCAGAAGTTTTACTTGATGACAGGTTTCTCCAGTACATTGACAAACACAGTAAAGCGCTGTATTCAACAGATCAGAATGCAGCACACATTTTGCTGATATATGCATAGATGTGACAGATTTAGGGACTTTTAATAACCAACACAAGCTCTTTGCGCATAATGACTCATGCCTTAAAGAAAAAAATGTGAAGGAAATATTAATAGGACAAGGCAAATATAAAATACAAAGAATATGCTTAAATACTCACCATCCATATTGAGTTTTACATTACCACATTTGTAACTGAGTGAATTTTAAAAACACTGAAAGATGCCGATGTCAATCAGTAAAATAAAAGATGCCATAAATGGTATGAGTGATTCTGGACCTCTTACAACTGGATAATTTCAAGTTTAGGCTGATTTCATTTTCATTTTGCAAAGTTTATGCAGTTTAACAATGTCAAGCTTGTAACATACATATGTAGAACGCATTTGCAACATAGAGTCTCCCTTCATGCCCCTTGTTTTACTAAACAAATAAAACTCAAAATGGAAAAACTTAGAAGAAACATGTTCATATTTCTCCAGATTCTCGCTCCTCTGAACTCGATCGCCTGTCCGGCTCATTGGACGCAGATCGTTCTCTATCCTGTGTGCGGCTCGTGTGCGGAGAAGACGTCCTCTCCGCGCTGTTCCACTCTCCATACTCTGCTGCTCCCTCTTTCCACTTCTCCTGGGACACGGAGCGCTCTCTTTCTCTTGTATGAGAGGAGCGGTCTCTTGAAGATCTGTCAAACAGTCACAGTATAACCAGGGGAGGGCTTGGCAGGTAAATATAGCAACAACAGTAAGGTGAGCTGGACTAGCATAAAACGGTTTATTTTTATTGTAAAAAGGCAGTGAAATATTACACTTACTGACTGGTTTGTAATAAATATTTCTAAACATATTTCAGAGAAGTAATGCGAGATTTATGTGTTTAGCAAGAGGCATTGACAGTCCTCTCTGAATATAATAATAATGAATAATAAGAACAAGAAATACACTTCTATTCAAATTCAGTAACTTTACATTGATGAGAGCCACACATATGTATATTTTAGGTTAACACGGTTCACATTGTTTACAAACATTGCTGTTTTGCCTCGTTACCTCTTTTTCTTGTGTTTATGAGAGTGTGAATGTGAGCGATGCCGATCCTTGTGTCGATGTCTCCGCTCTCTGTCCCGATCTCCGCCTTTTTCCCTCGAACGGGAAGAGCGGTGACGTCGGGAATGATGGGAGGACGAACTGCTTCCATCTCTATTTACATAAAAGATGTGACAACTTAGCTCTGATTCAAGTGATGGAAGAATGTTACAGAATCAAACACTTAAATAATGATGAACTGGAATTATATAAAAACACAGAAGGTTTCAACGGTGGACACTTTTTGCAATTAAGACATTTTGGATGAGAGCCGAAAAGTCTTGGCTGCAAACACAATAATTTTACGTTGTAATATTCATTCACTCCATACTCTGTGGTGGTAAGCTACTTCTCTAGTCACAGCTGCCCTAGAGTAAATTCATGGGCAAGTTGAGGCGGCTAATCTGTGTCATCAGCCTCTTTGACGACCACCAACACTCACACACCACACTGATACCAGGCGAGGTGTGTCAAGTGTGAAAAACATAATGATGCAACAAAGTGGAGTGAGCGAGCAGTCAAAAGTCGAATGTGGAGCTCTGCCAATCCCATTAGTCGTTCATTTAAACGTTTAATTTACTCAGTGGATTTGCTCGAGACACAAGTCTGTGCTGAATCAAAGTTACACATCACATTACTCAAAGCTGCTAAACATTTAACCAAAGTCCAACTCACTTGTACCGGTCTCCACTTCTAGATCTGGACCTGAGATGATGCCAGTGTTAGCTTGTTGCTTGGTACACAATGTGTGTAAATATTTGCGTGTGAAGATCTTTGTACCTCCTTCGCTCCCTTTCTCTCTCTCGTTCTCGCTCTTTTTCTCGTTCCCATTCACGCTCACGCTCCATCTCCCACTGTCGTTCTCTTTCTTCCTTTTCTCTATCCTCACGTCTTTTTACTCTCATTCTTTCTTGCTTTTCTGTAACAGCTTTCTATCAACAAAACATTGCACAAGAAAAGGTTGAAGAATATTTTAAAATCGCTGCTCAACTTTAAGTCTAATATCTGTTTTACCCTCAGCTTTTCCAGCTTCTCGCGTATTTCAATAAAACCCAAATGCAGTTTGCCACCAAAGTGGTCAGCCAAGCGTCGATCGTTGTCATGAAGGCCCAAATAGGCAGAACACACTTCACAGACTCTTAGTTTTTGTTGTTGAAAGCTTGAGGCGGGCATTGAGTTTCTGTACACATCCTGCAAAGGAAAAGATTAAACTATTAGTTGTCAGACCAAAAATGCCTCAAATTGTAAAATGGATAAGTCAATCAGAAACCTCAGCCTCTTTTTTTAAAATTCGAGTTTTCTCCACTTTTTCCAACAGCTGTTGGGCCTCGTCTACGTTCCCCTCTCCACCCAACTGTTCCGCTCGGGCCAAGAGCTTTCCAATCTCTTCATTCAGCTCATGGACACGTTCAGCCTAAGTGGAAAAAGAAAACGGTTTGTGTACACTGCAGATTGGTAAAGCAAAGCACATAAAAATACAATGGAAAAGTAATCTCATCACCTTTGCAGCTACTTCAGCACTGATTTCATCTTGTGTCTCAGCTAGCCTTTTTTTGGCCATCTCAGTTCTTCGATCACAGTCATTAATGAAAGACTGGAGGTGCTCAGCAGCCTGGAGACACAAAACAAATAATACAAGTCAGTGCTGTTGAATGCAATATGGGCAAAAATAGAAACCCATAGATATGGAACTTATGATGATGGAAATAAAATGAACTTACATCCAGCTCAAAAAAGTATTCCTCTTTTTTAGCAGCAATTTCATAATCTGCTCTCAGAGCCAGATCATGGACTTTCATGCACTCTCCCAGGTCCATTCTCTGAGGAAAAAGTAGAATTACCTCATTACAGGCAAAGAACATGACCTCATTACAGGCAAAGAGCAATGAGCTGAATAAATGAAAATAAAACTCACGGTTCCAGACAGGATGTCATGGGGACATGAGTCTAACAGGTGGCTTTTGCAGACTCGATCATCTGTGAATTTTATTCTCTGTCGCATTGTGTCTCCTTTAAAAACAAGAGCATTATACATTAAGTATTAATGGAAGAAAAGAAAAGAAATCAACTGTCAAGTCAAATACATTAGACCTGAATAAAAGCTACACATCATCCAAAAAACAGTTGAAGAAACACGCCAGAGTCACTAATGAGAACATTGATATCCTTGGGCTGTTATGTGGCAGGTAAACTGTTGGTCGTGTTTGTAACATATTGTGTCGTTCACATATTATGTTACACCAAAGCAACACCGACTCACGTGACACACGTAACTCGACCATCTGACAACAGGTATCACAGATACAGTTAATCGTTATCGATTTGAAATTGCACTGTAAATTTATGCAATGATGAAATGCAAAAGCTACAATTATTTAGATCAAATAATGTCCTCTGCAACAGAATCCTACTTTTTAAACATATGGAAATCGAATCGCAGTTAGATTTTTCCCAACATCGTGCAGCCCTCACATGTTACACATACACACGTAAGTATGTTAGCTAACGTGCTACAAAACAGACTCTAGTTTAGTACAAGGCCAGCACAGAGACCCCAGACCATGGCCTGGGCTCGTTACGTACCGTCTCTGCCCGTCCCCATGAGCTGGTCCAGCATGGCTCTCATCTGAGCGTGGGCCGACATGTTTCCGCGTTAGCGCCGTGACTGAGCTCAGCGCTCTGCACATCCACAGTGTGTCCGCGGCTCTACGGGCAGCTTTACACCGCCGCCGTGCTTCACTTCGGCGATAAAAACAAACACCAAGGCCGTCTGCGGTGCTATATGTCACATTGAACGTGGTGGTGTTTTGCAGAACCTTGTAGAGCTAACTCAGAGCAGGAGCTAACTCAGAGCAGGAGCTAACTGAGCTAAATGTCACTTGTGGCGGTTGCGCTGCTGTTTAGCCTTTGCTAATCAAGTCAAGTCTGTTTAAAACTGTTCTCAGCTCGCAGTTCTGAGACCATTCGCCCAACGTCAAAGCGCATGAGGTTACAAAAAGTGAGGTCAGTCGTGAATAAGATAAGTTATTTGTAGCATGTTAGCATAAAGTTCAATCAGCGTCCTCTCTTCCGCCTTCTACTTCCCCAGTGGTGCGCGCGCGCGACACCGAGCTGAGAGCGCGTGCCCATAACAGCGCCGAGGTTCACAGAGGTCACGTGGTTCACGGAGGTCACGTGGGTCACAGACCGTGCCTGCTGCAGTGCTTCATATTTATTTATTTATTTATTTATTTATTAAAATTTATTCATAATAGTAAAGGTTTAAAAAAGTCAGGAATGCAGAAAAATAAATTAATAGTACACATAAAATATAATATAAAACGTTAAGTTCACAATACTGGGGTTGTCAGTTGTACATTGCTTCACATTATATAGATCCAGGGGCATGATGAGTGCGAAGGAAACATTAAATTTCTTGTCAGCTGAACCATCCTTCCATGCGCAAAATAATAAAAATAGCCAACATGCTATGCGTTGCAATGACCGTTTGTTTAATGTTAAGAATAAGAAGCTTAAACAAAGCATTTAATTTATCTTCTAATGGAAGATAGGGGTGGGGTTTAATAAGTTTTCTTCTTCCCACTCCTTTTTGAGCTTAAATAAGAAAAAAAAAAGTGAAATGAGCATTAAGTGTACTTGATATATGTGCTCAGAATAAATAAATAAATAAATGAAATTCAATTAATAAAATGAAAAACAAATTGAAATGTTCCCATTTTCCAATAGCCCATCAACATTTCATTAGTCTCACTTTGTCTAAATCTTCCCATCAAGTCTTCTTGCAGAGTTGACTTTTATTTCTTCACCAAAGCATCTGCTGTTAGAAGAGAGCAACACTGTATAAAATGTATTTATAGAGGACTGTTTCATAGACCGCCTGAATAACTCAGTTGTTTGTTGAACTTTGATATGGGAACTTGAAGATCTCATGATTGTCTACGAATAAAAACTGACCGCACTAGAACTGAAATGGGGGAAAAAACAGCTTTTGGTTATTTTGTTTGGTAAAAATGGAACAGATTTGAAGCACATGCACGAATAGATACACTGGTGCCACTAATACACTTTAATAATGTGGAGATAAACATTTATAATCACACCTGCTCCTGTTTTTAATGTTTTAAATGGACCTGTGCAGTTATTGTTTTTGTATTTTTCTGTATTTTAACTCATGAAAAAAGATTTTGTGTTCTCATTGGGCTCTCCCTGTATAAATAAAGATAAATTAATGGAAATTTTAATTAAAAAGTGAGGGTTAGGGCAGAATTAGCTCATTTCCATTATGACCATAAGCCCCGCCCACAACTCCAGAGCCCCGCCCACAAGAAAACATGGCGTCGAGAATACTGCGGCTCCCACTGCTCAGGATTTTCACCCAAAACCCGGGCACGCTGACCCGAAACGGCGTGAAAACCACAAACATATCGAGGGGAACTCAAAGCCGAACCGTAGTGTCAACATCCTCGGGAGGTATTCTTCCAAAACCGGAAAAGGTGCGTGTTTATTTCACCCCGAACCTGAAGACAGATGCACATAGGCGGGTCTGAGCAGTTGACATTGATTTTGACCAATAGAAACACAAAAATGCTGCTGAGTGGGTTTATCTACCAATTATTTTGTGTTGCAGTATAGTTCCAGGAAGTGGGATAAACCAGATCTTTAAATATGGTATAATAATCCATGTTTGTGGTTCATATGCTGGTGTAGTGTATTGTAATGTGTGCAGTCCAATACACACTCATTATAAAAAGCCTGATGTCCCCTGTGAAGCTGTCCCGGGGTTAAACATGTCCCAGGGTTAAACATGGGGTGTGTAGGCTAGGCCCAGTCAGCATTGCTCAATAGGACAATGAAAAGAACACACCTAAGCATACATTGTTTTGTGTGGCAGCTTTATGGGGCTTGGTGACTATTATGGACAATACACAAATGTGGAAAGCGTTCCGTTTCCCATCATGCAGCAGTGGACATATATCACACTAAGACAAGAAGAGACGATGACAGCTATGTTCTGGTCATGTTGGTTAAAGCCACATCTCAGGAATATGTGAGCCCCAGTCTAGGAGGGTTATAAAACACTCATCTTGGTCGGCTTTGCTGTAAATTTCTTAATGTGTAACCGGGATTCTGGGTGGGATATGTAACACTGGTGCTGTCTCACCCTGTTACACTCTGCACAAGGCTTTACTAGACTCTGGACACTAGACTCTGGACTCTGGACTCTGGACACTAGGCTCTGGACACTAGGCTCTGGACTCTGCCCACTTGACACTGGACTCTGGACACTAGACTCTGGACACTGGACTCTGGACACTGGACTCTGGACACTGGGCTCTGGACACTAGGCTCTGGACACTAGGCTCTGGACTCTGCTCACTTGACACTGGACTCTGGACACTAGACTCTGGACACTAGACTCTGGACACTAGACTCCGGACACTAGACTCCGGACACTAGACTCCGGACACTGGACACTAGACTCTGGACACTGGACTCTGGACACTAGACTCTGGACACTACAGTCTGGACACTACAGTCTGGACACTAGAGTCTGGACACTAGAGTCTGGACACTGGACTCTGGACACTGGACTCTGGACTCTGGACACTGGACTCTGGACTCTGCTCACTAGAGTCTGGACACTAGACTCTGGACACTAGAGTCTGGACTCTGGACACTGGACTCTGGACTCTGGACACTGGACTCTGGACTCTGCTCACTAGATTCTGGACACTGGACTCTGGACACTGGACTCTGCTCACTAGACTCTGGACACTGGACTCTGGACACTGGACTCTGGACACTAGACTCTGGACACTGGACTCTAGTGTCCAGACTCTAGTGAGCAGAGTCCAGTGTCTAGAGTCTGGACACTAGAGTCTGGACACTAGAGTCTGGACACTAGAGTCTGGACACTAGAGTCTGGACACTAGACTCTGCCTTGAACTTTTCTGGATCCTGCCTTTAACCAGACTGTACTGCTGTAACCGACGATAAAGATCTACAGAATGATCCCTGTGCCTCTGTGCCTGCTCTTCACGCAACAGAACAGAATCCGACACAATCCAGAAATAAACTACCTTGAGTATTTATCATTTGGCGTGTAAAAGTCAGTCTGTTCTAACCTCTCGTTTGCAGACTCCCTTCGGCCTGATCCGGATGACGGTGGTGGTGGTGCCTTTCCTGTACGTGGGGACGCTCATAAGCAAGAACTTTGCTGCTCTGCTGGAAGAGCACGACATCTTTGTCCCTGAAGATGACGATGATGATGACTGAACCTGGGCAGCAGATGGTACAAGCGATGTCTGTGTATGGTGTTTTCTGTAGACCTGTCACGATCACACATTTTGAAACGCGATATATTGCTGCAGAGCTATAGTGCGATAAATGATAATATTGAAACTACTTTAAGGCAGTGACACAATACTGATGAAACAGGATAATTAAATGTACAGCAATAATTAGCCATAGAAACTACTTTTTCATTTCAACCAGCGGTGGATGAAGTACTCAATTTTGTTACTTAAAAAAGTACAAATAGATAGGTAAAAAGTTAGTCATGTAAAAGAAAAAGTATTACATGAAAACATCTACTTAAAGTATTTAAGTATCTGTTTAAAAATGTACTTTAAGACTGAAAAGTAAAAGTATTTCACACAAGTGCTGTTCATTTGTTAAAGTGTAAATGTAGTGATACTGATTAATTTCGATCAACAGCAACAATATGAATCTATTTCTTAACTTTTCTTATGAGCATTTTTGTTTTGCTCAAAGCTGAAGCTTAAACTCGAAAACTTTACTCAGGATGTTTCCACGAACATGGTAAAAATAGCCCCTCAAATCATATGAAAAGTACTTTTACTTTTCAGTCCAGCTCAAAATGTAGTGGAGTAGAAATTACAGATACTGCTCTCAAATGCAGTAAAGTAGAAAGTATACACTGTAAAATGTACTTAAGTAAAATACAGTTACCTAAAGTACTACTCAAGTACAGTACTTTACTATTTTTTCTCCTTGCCTTCAACCTTTTGTATTACAACAAAAACAACAAATCTCCCCATTATAGCAAAAAAAAAAAAAAAATGCCCACGATAAATATTAAGCCTCAGAACATAAGTTGATTCAATATTTATTATGACAGGTGTAGTTATCTGTAAATTCGTTTTTTGTTGACTTTTATGTGAAGCACTTTGGGCACTTGAAGTTGTTTTAAATGTGTTATATAAATAAACTTGAATAGAATTGAGTACAGAAGAAGATGACAGATGAGGAAGTGTTTTTACATTACTGCTGGTGCGAGATATTGATTCACAGTGACTTGTGTCTTATTTATGTTCACAGGTCCTTTTGCATTATTGACTGAAACCAGCCTACACAATGCAGGACAGGACATAAACTGCACCCCCCCTACCTCCAGTCATCTGCCCCTTTGCTCT
This sequence comes from Periophthalmus magnuspinnatus, assembly GCF_009829125.3. Taxonomy (NCBI): domain Eukaryota; kingdom Metazoa; phylum Chordata; class Actinopteri; order Gobiiformes; family Gobiidae; genus Periophthalmus; species Periophthalmus magnuspinnatus. Next base: position 3,593,672 of record NC_047126.1, on the reverse strand, counting down.
ACTGCAACTTACTTTAAATTAATGACAATGCAACATATCATTATAGTTCATCAGATGGTGTTTGAATATCGATGAAATGCTCTTTATATGATTATGTGGTTTGCATGTTTTTGCCTCTTGCCAACTCAAAGCAATAAATGAGTTGCTCCAAAGATATTAATGTGTTTATTCTTCGATCCCGTGTAAATTCTCGTGATGGGGAAACACATTTTAGTTTTTTTGTTCCTCCTGCAGTGCGGCGTTTGCGAGTCGTAGTTGTGTCGTGAGAGAGTTCTTCTCCAGTTGGCTGCGTCCCTGTGTGTCAGTCAGCTGTGCGTAGAGGCTCTTGTAGCGCTCGTAAGCTTCCTCTTTTTCCTAGAAATGAACACAGAATAAGTTTTAACGGGACACATAAAACACCGTGACATAAACAGAAAACATTGGCACCTTTGTAAGAGATTGGACTTCACTTTGCAGGCAGCTGATCTCTTTTCGGAGACACAGCACTTCATTTTCTTTAGCTTTTAGAGCAATCTGAAAAAAACAAGTTTGAACACAGATGTCTTTTGATTATTGGAACACTAGGGGGCAGTCTTACAGCACAGAATGCGCAACAGTCCTTCAAAATTAGATGGCAAAAAAGGAGAATTATTTCAGCTTTATGAGTTGCTGAATTTAGGCAAACGAACATGAATTATTACCTCTATTTGTGGACATTTTTCACCACTGCTGCCGTCTGACTTCTCTGAATTCTGGCCTGTAATGAAACAACGCATCCGGCTGATCTCTTCGGCCAGTCTGGCTTTTAACTCCTATAATAAGACCTGTGTTACTTCTCTTTTAATGCTCTTTTTTACTGCCAGTGAAGTGTAAAGTAAAAGATTAAACCTGATTCTCTCTCCTCAGTTGCTCGAGCTCCCTCTCTTTGCGCCTCAGTTCAGTCTCTCTGCTTTTGCCATTGATCTCAGAGTGGTTCAGCTCCAGGCACTTTTGGGAATAGTCCCCAGAGAGTGCATCCAACTCGCTGTGTAATGCATAGACTTGTGACCTAATACACAAACAACAATATTATGAACGAACTATAACATACTGTGCATAATGTGCCTTACACTTTCTGCATTGACTCCAGAGCTGCTGTTCCTGAGCCCTGGGCCTTTTTCAGCTCTCGCTCCATTTCTTCTAAGTGTGTTGCTTTTAATTTCTCCATAGCTGAAAAGATTTTATTGGATACAGATAAATCAAAGCCATTTCATGTAAAAAATCATGTTTGAGTCTCTATATAAAAAGGCGTGTTCATGGTGTTAAAGTGTGTGTTCTGTGTTTTCCGCCTTTATCGGTGTCATTAACATTCTGACCCAGTGGATAAACCCCACACCTTTAGCAGCTGCGTGACTTTCTTCTTGAAGCATTCTGTCCCTCTGCTCCTTCAGCTCTCTGATTTCCTCGTCATGTCTCTCTTGCAGCTCTTGTAATTCCCTCTGATGAGCCGTTAACATGGCTTCCAGTTTGGCTCTACAAGGGGCTCCGGGGCCACAAGGACTGTCTACTTCTACTCCCAAAGTCACATGCTCCTTTTTAACACTTTCCACCTGCTTTCGAAGAGAGATGGCCTTCAAGAGAAACACAAATCATCAGTATTTGAACGGTAAATGTGAATTAGAAGTGAATTTAAAGTGTTACCTCCTTTTGCAGGGCGTCTGTTGTGCTCGTCTGACTGTTTTGAGCCCCGTTTGTCACCGAAAAGGTGTTTGAAATGTAGTTATTTGTTGTTTCTGCAGCAGAGAAAGTTTCAACACGCTCTTCATGGGTAAACTGAAGAGTCCGGGGGTCACTGGGACAGTCGGGTGATTGCTGTGAGTTCGAGGTCCCATTTCCAATAAGAGACTGTGCAGTCATGTCCCGAAATGATAGCCTTTCAAATTCTGACCATTTCCTGTTGACCTCTGTGTCAATGGTGTCAATTACAGGTATAGGTACACTCCCCTTTTTCAGCTCCATGGAGTCCCACCTGCTGCACATTTCATTAAAGGAAAGTCCCTCCTCAAACCACCTGTTCCTCTCCTCCAATCGTTTGGCTTGTTCCCGATCCCAGCCCTCGCCCTCTTCTCTTTGGGACAGCTCCTGGTGGGAGTGCACGGCAGCAGGTTCACGTCTGGACTCCTTCCCCGCGAACTGAGCGGAGGGTTGGCATGACGACCGTCGCTGCGAGAGGGGGTTCTCTTTCTCGCTGCCGGACTCTGATTGGCTGATTCGAAATGAGGAAATGAGAGAAGGATAGAGTTACACATCAGAAGAAATGTGATCGAGTGAGTTCACTACAAAAGGACCACCCAGCCACGCCGACAGCGACTCTTCAAGCTCAGGAATGCGCTGGTAATAATAATATAGGTTCAGGGGATTTCGATATCCGGGCCGATACTGAAAGTTTTGACGCATTGGATATTGATTCCATGATATCGGTTCAGTCGATATCCCATTTTGGTTTATAAACTGGTGTCATTTTCTTCTGCTTATCTGGGGCTGGGTCACGGGGGCAGCAGTCTAAATAGGGACTCCCAGACTTCCCTCACCCCAGACATGTCCTCCAGCTCCTCTGGTGGGACCCCAAGGCGTTCCCAGTCCAGCCCCCAAAACACATTACAGTTAAAGTTACAGCTACAAAGCTCATTTCAACCGTTTTTTTTTTTTTACCAGATGTTCTAGTGTTTAAAGTAAATACATTTTGTTTTCAGTTTCTTCCCAAGCATCGGTTTATATCGGAGAACGGCAGATACTTAACGCCAAAGTATCGGAACAGAAAAAGCTGGATCCTGCCTCCCTGATGATAATCCGTCTAATTCTGGACAAATACTCACACAAACAGGCTCAGATTTGCTCAGTGCTTATTTTGCATCACCTGCATGTCCTTTGAGCAGGGCCGGTGCAGACTATAAGCAGAATGAGCAGCTGCTTAGGGCCCCAAGACCAGCAGAGGGCCCCCAAGAGCTCATACATTTATACTGAAAATAATAAAATATATCAAGATTTTTTGGACACAGAGCTTGTGTGTTTGCAGCAGACTAAATATCCCTCTAAAACAATAACATTTGTTTTATATCTATAGCAGTAAAATATCTGCTGCTGCTGCGTTTGTTTTTGAGTCGGGCAGAGGTGAGGGCAGCTCTGTGTTTACACCGGAGCAAGGACCCGACATAATGTAAATGTAAGAACACTGTCGCCAACTGGAACACATTAAAATCCACCAGAAACGAAGATAAAATGTATAGAATTAAAAAAATCTTGCCCCCACTCCTTTATATGTTTATGTTCTGTTCTTGTGATTGTGGTCATTGTGTCATTCTGGATGTTTTCAGTCTGATGTTGTTCAGATAAACACAAATACAACTGGACAAAGTGATGAGAGCAGAGTCAGAATGTGTCAAATGTGATTCACTAATAGCACATCCGCTGTCGGGGGCCACAGAGACAAATTCAGCTTAGGACCCCCTGAAAGCTGGGACCGGCCCTGAGATCGACTGATATGTCTTTTTTCATGGCCGATACCGTTGGGCCAAGATGTTGAGCTGATTTAGATGATCTTTCCCAAAGTATCTCATTTTTATTTATTACAAACTCACTCACAACTGGATAAGAGCTCTGTAGTCATATTTTGTGCAGTATCGTCTTTGGACTGAAGTGTTTAAATTAAGTTTTCTACATGTTTTTAGGCAGTTGATGCGCAGAAACTAAATATCGCCCTCTGGTGGAGAATAGTTAAAGCGATAGCCGATATCTGTCTATCTCTATGATGTTCTAATGTTCAGTGCTTCAATTAAACACACGCTATTGGCTGAATATGAAATCATACTCACTGTGATTTGTTCTGGATGGCCTGCTTTAGTAACTTAACCCAGTTCCGTCGTATCCTAGAGGTCATGGCAGAGAGAGTGAACACTGCTCTCTTTGTCTGGACGAGATCAAAAGACAGAGCCAAGATATTCACACTGTTAAACAGGAAGCAGCCACACATATAATTGATGTGGAAACAGAAGTAGTGTTTGAGTGTCCGTCCGCCTCGTGTGTAAAACAACGGCACAGAAACATACATACTTGCAACTGGAAGCCATAGTTTTTCTCCACGTCGCAGTCTGACACATCCAAGCAGGACCTCAAGTCGATCTCTCCCTCTGGATCATCAGACTGCGTTCAATCAAACGTCAATAAACTTGTTGTGGAACAGTAGAATTTGCTAATAATTTAAAAAAAAAAGTGTTACCTCCTCAGCTTCAGAGTCTCTGTAGTATCTCACTGAAGATTTCCCTAAGACAAACCAGTGTTTCCTCCACTACAAACAGAAGAAATTAGTGTTTTTAATGTCTGTTTTTGCCCAAGGACTGAACATGAAAGTGGCTAAATGTAGTACAAATCATCTTTTCTTTTGTAAGATTAATGAATTTGCACACGGTTCCTAACAAAGAATAAAGAAACAAAGAATGAAATAAGAAAAAAGTGTGATTTTACCCCAAAATTCAAATCAGTTAGATGGATTTACAGTATTTCAAGCACTTATGTACAAAATGTTGTCATCTCATCGCATATTGAGCTTATAATAGATAAATGTGTTAATATGAATGCATTTTTTGTGCAGGTGAGCTTACCTTTCCGTGCTCGTCAAGAACAGATATCCACCCCTTTAGATAAAAACGATCTGAAAGGAGAAAATGAAAAACATAAAGGGTTTTTTCATGTTTTCCTGTTGTGGTTTAGCTGTTCAGCACAAAGCGGAGACCAAAACGGAAACGAATCATCACCATCGCGTCTGTCTAGTCTAGAAAGAGGAAGCATTAAATATTAAAAAGTGGCGCAGAGCAAATGAAGGAAGTGATGAGAAGAAGAGAAGAGGATCACATCAGAGAAGGTCAAACGGACGACACTCACCAGCGCAACATTATCCAGGGAAAAGTGAATAAAAACAAGAAATGATTTAGTTATTGTCACATAAATAAACAGTGTAATAGGAGAATTGTTTTATTGTCAGTGGTGAAAGGTAACAAAGTAAGAGTACTGTCATTTTCAGTATCTGTACTTTGCTTTTTAACGTGGATACTTTTTACTTTTACTTCACTACATTTGAGAACAGTATTTGTACTTTCTACTGCACTATATATTTTTGTATTGTTATAGAGCTGCTGAAAAGGCTGAGGGTTTATTTTTAACACGTTTGCAGTTTGAGCAAACAGAAATATACAAATAAAAACAAAATTCAGCACCAATTTTTATCAAAATCATTACATTTATTAGATCTGCTTTATTAGATCTGAAAATCTGTGTGAAATATTTTTACTTTTTACTCTTTAAGTCAATTTAAAACATAGTGAAAGAAAAATAGTAAAAGAAAAATTCTAGTCTGTCAACTGGATAAAAAGTTGTAAGAGCGAAACAACAGATACTTTAATACTTTTATTTAAGTCGATTTTTTCATGTGATACTTTACTCCAGTGTCTGTACTTTTACTTAAGTGACTAAACTGAGCACTTCTGGGTATTGTCTTTATAAAACTTTGCAGAGTAGTGATGCTGTTGCGTGGAAACTTTTATTCCATCCCTAAATGTCTGGTTGATTCAGCAGTTTCATCCATGGCACTGGCCGCTGAGGCTGCAACATACTGAGGATAAAATCCTCCTCGTGCCTATTCATAGAGAAGATGAATCGAATGAACATGACCTAAAACAGACTGCCAGCTAAAGGCGTTCAGCACATTACCTTCAGCATGTGTGGATTTCAGTGAACTACTTTATGATGATATTATGAGCGTCCCATTTTGCTCCAAATATACTCCACTTGTGCAGAGGCTCACCTGTGTTTGAGGCTGTTCACAAGAAGCACGAGCTGTTGCCTTTGAAGATCTGTGTTTCCCGCTGAGGTCTGAACCCTTTATAAAAACGTGGTTTTATCTTAAAAAACATGATCTTATCTTAAAAAACATGATCTTATATGAAATCATAATCTTATACGAAATCATGATCTTATATAAAATCATGATCTTATATGAAATCATGATCTTATACGAAATCATGATCTTATACAAAATCATGATCTTATACGAAATCATGATCTTATATGAAAATCATGATCTTATACGAAATCATGATCTTATACGAAATCATGATCTTATATAAAATCATGATCTTATATGAAAATCATGATCTTATATGAAATCATGATCTTATATGAAATCATGATCTTATATGAAAATCATGATCTTATATGAAATCATGATCTTATATAAAATCATGATCTTATATGAAAATCATGATCTTATATGAAAATCATGATCTTATATGAAAATCATGATCTTATATGAAATCATGATCTTATGTAAAATCATGATCTTATACAAAATCATAATCTTATATGAAATCATGATCTTATGTGAAAAGCATAATCGTTGTAGTAACATTGATGTATTTTACCTGTGAGTGAACTGATGCCACTGACTGTCTCCTGGAGGCTCCGTTTTCATAGTCTCTACATTTCTCTCGTCTGTCTCGGCCTCTCTCTCGCACTCGGCCTCTGTCGTCTGACTCAAGTCTTGAACTGTACACATCTGTTTTGTCCGTGTACCTGTGGACCATGAGGAGGAAGAAATAAGAAATTCATATGAAACTTAAAAAATGCCGTATTTTCATGATAAATCATTTACCTCTCACTCCTAGTTCTTTGATTTCTGCAGGGACTGGGGCTCTGGTTTCTCTTTCTAAATCCAGCATATTCCTCTTCAGGTTCCAGGTAAATCTTTGGAATATCAGCCAGTTCGATGTAGTCGTCAATGGTCATTCCCACCTCACAGAGAAATGACATTTTAAACATGGATACAGGGATTTATAGACTGTTCCACATGTAGTTTTGTACCTCTTCCACCACTTCAGATGTTTTCTTGGGTTCAGAAATCAACAGAGCATCCATGCCTCGCCTGCCGCTGCTCCTGCTCCTGTGAGCCTGATTCACTTCAGGAGCATCAGTAACATGTGAGACCGGCTCAGGTCCCAGCGTGAGGCCGTCTACATTACGCACGGACGTGGAGGAGCCTCGGGACATGGGGTTGCTGAGTAAAGAGTGTGAGGAGCCCTGCCATGACCACTGTGAGACGCTGAGCCTGCTGTCTCTGGACCCGTTCTCCTTTTGGGGGGTGTTACTGTGTGTCCCAAAGCCGTTCCTGGAAGGAGACACTTCTCTGCTGTTGCGTGCACGAGTGTGCACCGCACTGTTGGCCGCTGTCCTGTTTGAGGAATGAGAGCCCTCATAGGACCTGTGTTGATTTGGGGGAGAACTTCGATGGGAGATGGACTCAAGGTTCTTGTAGAGTTTCTCAGAATCTAAACTGTGTCTGTTGGAAGACTGTGAAGGAGTCCCAGAGCCTCGACTGCCCCTGTTCAGGCCGTTATAGTCTCCATTTTGTACAGTCCGGTTGTGTGATGGAGTGGCAGACTGAGACACAGATGGTCTTCTGCGTGAAGGACTGGAGCAGCGTGAAGAATGCCTGGAGGGAGCATGAGATGGAAGTTGTGATGGGACACGGGACCGTGACTGTCCCCTTGAGAGGGAACTCCCTCTTTGGTATCCCGCAGATTCACTTAATTTGCGGCGGTCTGGGCTCACAGAGTTATGACGTGTGGGAGACGCCGTCTCTGAATCAGCTCCTCTTCTGAAGTTTGAGTGATACGTGTATCTTTGAGGAGACTCACTTCTCCAGGTCTCCTGCATGAACGTTTGGGAGTTCCTTCTTTGAGAGGGTACTCCGAGGTTCACTGTCCTGAAGGGAACACAGGCTTTGGGCTCTGGGACATAGTTACTGGGAAGAGGGTGTCCTCTCTCAAAGTAACGATATCGTCTTTGAGTACTTTCCTCAGTCTGTCTCTCACTGTTCTCTCTTCTGTCTGGGGAGAAGAAGCCACTCTCTCTTTCACGGTTTCCAGTAGACTCTGACAAAAGTACGTCCGAACAGTTAAAAACAAAAAACACTGTTGTTTCTTTATCTTAAAAAAGCATACTAATATTAAAACGTTTCTAACCTGATGGTCTCCGAGACCTGTCTCGTCCTCTTCTCTCGTCCATGTGTCTACTGTCAGTGCGATTGGGGGAGGGGTCAAATCTGGTCATATCATCGATGCTTCTCTCTGAGCTCCGTGATCTGCTCCTGAGTGAACTGTCCCAAGAGGCTGGGGACCTGTCGACCACCGTATGGACAAATCATTCAATACTGGTCAGTTCTAACAATCAAAGATCAATATTAGTGCACAAAGAAATGTGTTACATTTAGTTCAACTGTTATACAAATGTGTTAAAGAGTGAAAAGCCAAACCCTCATCAAACCTACTGTCTACAACAAAATAAACACTTTTAACTCTCTCCAGTGTCGTTCACAGATCACATAACCAGGAGTACTGTGTTCTGAGTACTTTTCACACAGAGTTGCATTGAAATGATAGAGTAAAAACACAACATAGGACTAAAAACAGATTTATCTTTGAATCACTGTTTGTTGCACATTTATTTATCACTAACTGGAGAAACTAAACTCTCAGTTGGACCAACACAAGTGCATGTTTTCCATTTTTCTCACTAGTTTTGTGCAGTTTGAAGTCTAAATAGTGGGAAAAAGTACCGTAGAATATGTAGTCCTTTGATTTTAGAATGGTAAACGGACAAAACTTTTGCACTTTTCCACCTTCAAGGCACTCAAAGTACAAGGAACCACTTAGGAGGGTTAAGTGTCTTGCCCAAGGACATAACAACAGCGTTCATCTGTGGGAGCTGGAATCGCACCGCCAACCTGTGGGTCAATGATGTTTATGTTGAGAGAGATGTAAATGTCTTGAATGGGCCAAACTCACTGAAATAATGGGGACTGTGCAATGAGTGTAATGTGCAATTTTTATTTTATTATTGTGACCCCAGCCCTCGGGACAATGGATGGACTTTTTTTTTTGTTTTTTTGTGCAGTTTTACATGTTTTTTTTACATCGTATGAACGTGCGTTGTGTTCTGCGTCCTGATTGGCTGTTGGACTGTAGATCATTGTGTTCCGCGTCCTGATTGGCTGTTGGACTGTACATCATTGTGTTCCGCGTCCTGATTGGCTGTTGGACTGTAGACCATTGTGTTCTGCGTCCTGATTGGCTGTTGGACTGTAGACCATTGTCCATCAGTCTCCTCCGTGCCGTGTTCAGACAAATTTACATAAACGTCGGATCGCAGTGTGACTCTGAAGTGCTGTACGTTTGCAATTCGTTTTCTCCCCGACAAAACCCACAATGTCGATGAAACGTTCTCCACCGACAAAGACGCCTACGAAGGTTTGAACTTTGTGTTTAAACGAGAGAGAAATGTGAGAAAATGTTAACGCCTGTGAGAGAAAAGTGTATAAAGTGTGTGGTGAGGGGTTTTACAGACAAAAAACATAGAGAATAATGTAAAAAATAAAGCTGATACTTCACGGATTTCGCCTATTGCGGGTTATTTTTAGAACATAACCCCCGCCAACGAACCGCCAACCTTCAGATCAATGGACAAACACTCCAACTGAGATACTGTCGCCCTGGAAAAGTAACTGCATTGTGTTTACCGCCAAAAGATAAAGTACTTGCACCAGAACACGGTTATTCAAAATGAGTATCCTGAACACGTTTTCTCGATGTATTCATTTACTTTGACATAACGAACAAAGCCTTTCTCTGTTTAAGTGATTTGTCTGAGACGTGTTGCAGAGCAGTAACAGTAGTGCGTACAGTCACCTGGGTTGTGTGTCAGTATCACAGATATTAAGTTCGCGGTCAGGACTCAGGCTGTGGCCCGGGCTCCACTCATACGTCCAAACGCCGCTGATGTCATCGCTGCTCACGCCGGTCACCTCAGAAAGGTCACGTCCGTCATCGCTGGGGTCCTGGGTCAAAATACAGACAGGAAAATATACAGTTATACGTAAAGATTTATACGGGAACTGCAGATTCCTTTGACTTTTGTGAGATTATATCAAAACAAATAAGTGCATAGGTCCAATTAAAGGTCCTGTATCATGCAAAAAGCTTTAAGTCAAGTTATAATGTTGTTTTCTCCTCAAAAACTCAGCTCAAAATGCTCAGTTCCACCTTGTGATGTCATGAAGTGGTAGTTTTCAAGTTAACTTCTACCGTTTACCTTTAGTTTAGAAGATTTTAGCACTTCCAGAATGGCTGAAACTATCCAAATTATCCTTAGTGAAGGTGTGTGGGGTTTAAAAAGACATCGGAGCACTTCCTGTATCACCACATGATGACATCACAAGGTGGAACGGCGTGTTTTCAGTTTGAGAGAAGAACTCAAACCCTAAAAATGCATCGTTTGTTTGTGCGTTAAACATGTGCGAATGAAACAACAAAACACAACTCCAGGTCTGTTTTTCACGAGGAAACATTAAAAATAGATCAGAAAATAACGTAATATGTGGACTTTAACGCATGTTTTTTTAAGTTTAAAGCGTTTTTTCCTCATTTTAGTTCTAGTGCAGACAGTTTTTAGACGCAGACAATCACGAGATCTTGTATTAAAAAGTTCCTGTCTCAAAGTTTAACCATGTACACTCAGTGGCTTAACCTTTTACTGATTTAAAAATATAGTTTACGTTATGTTAATCCATAGAAGAAGACAACAACACAAGCTCATCGATGGAAAAACGGATGAAAGCGACACTGCTCTGGATCACAGATGACACTTACCTCTTTCTAACGCTGAGGAACATCTCCACGACGGTTTCTTCACCTGTTTCTTCCCGGGTTTGTCCTGCTCAGTCGGCGCTTCGAACTGCACAGGACGTAACTCAAGCTCGCCTCAGGTCACGCTCATCATTATTTCATTGCTCCAGTGCCTTTGCATTACCAGAACCGCCCACACTCGGTTCTTTTCTCAACTTTATCTGGATCCCTCCTTCAGATCTCACTCTCGTTACACAGTGGAGTGCTAGATTGTGATGATTATGATGTAAAGATGTATGTACGGCGATTAGAATCTAAAATTATCTTGTTTTTTTATATTTGTCATAATGTTTTGGTCGGAAATATCTGTGACAAATTGTTTAACTTGGGGGGGAACAGTTGGCTGCAGTGTGAGGATATGTTAAAGTGTCATCACAGAATATCAGGTTTCTCCGTATTCCCCAAAGACTCTTAAGTAGCCTTCATTTATTTATAAGGCTCAATATATTTTCACACCCTCATGTCAGTTTGTTTTATTATTATAGAGGGTTATACAGTGACATTTATTTGAAAAAATGCTCCTCAATATTCAGACTAAGTAGTGCTGAAGCAGAACTATGAGCAGCGCAACTGACAAAATGTGTTTCTTTTATTTATTCTGCTTCGTTTTTGTCCACGGAGCTGTTGTTTTCACCTAATAATAATTATTTCCACACACTGTAGCTTTCATAAAACTCACTCTTTTCTGCATTTTTCACTCCAGCTGCTGTATCGATATATTTTTTCTTTATTTTACCACATTATTTTGTTAAAGTGCTATCATTTTGTCTGTTCAGAGGAAGAAAACTGGTTTATGCGACACATTTGACATATGGTTTTACACAGGTGGTAAACTGTTAAACTTAAATATTTTGTTTGTTTATTGCTCCTGTGCTTAATTAAATGCATTAAACTAAACTACTTCTGTAAATTGTTTGTCCAGTGTGTGTACTAAATAGTATGTGTGTTGAGGTAGACCAGGGCTGTCCAAACTACGGCCCAGGGGCCAAATGCGGCACTCAGATTAATTTTTGTCGGCCCTCATACCTCCGCCTAAACTGGCCCAATTGATCAGAAAGTATTTTTTACTACAAATTGAAGATATTTTACCTCTATAACCTGAATAACATCACATTACACTGTGACACAGACCTAAAAATAATCTTCCAAGTCGTATTAAAGGTAAAATATCTCTGTCAAAACTGTGTTAAATGCACCGTTTGACTCCCGCTTCAAATTTGTTTCAGTACACAGCCCAAAAGTTCTGGTTTTCTGAGTAAAAATAATGAAGATTCAAAAGGTGAGAAATAGCCAAACATAAATAAGCAGAAAAAGTTCACAAGTTTCTACATCTTGTTCTGGAAATCACCATTTAAAGGCACCACGGTTTGACAGATTAACAGACTTTTAGTGTCACAGCCATGATTTAGTGCTGATATTGTGACATTTTAGAGCAGTTAAACTTCATATATCTCTTTGTACAAATAAACGTGGAGCTCGTCTAAGTTTTGGACGAATAAGAACTGACCAATTAAAGTTTGATGTGTTGTTCTAGTAAATAACATCCACGAAACAAATCCACTTTATGTTCATTCATCTTCAATAAATGGAGGTTAAATGGACTTTCAATGTTTGTTTTTGGTGATATAAGTTGCCGAAAGCCTTTTTTTCTTACATTTGTACCTTCTTAATGACACCCAGCTTTAGTGAAATCTGTTTAACTTGGCGACATCCCTTAAGAAGATTATTTATGTTCTCTCCAAACCTTGAAAAAAGTGTGAAATAAGACACTGACCAGAGGCTCTTCCTCCCACTCAGCTTCTCCTGCAGCGCTGACGTCCAGGTGCATGTGGTCGGGCCGTAGACACGTCCCGCACCGAGACGGGTCAAAGGAGTTGGGCTGGAAACCGCGGCAGTAATAGTCTAACATAGGGGGCGCCATTTTAACATCTTGGACTTGAGCGGCCACTTCTGCCTCCTACAGTTTTGATTCAACAGAATGACACAGTTTAATCAAAATTACGTAACTGTTCGCAGACTTTGAGAGAAGCTGACGTGTTGTTTCTAAAATTAGAGACGTGGATTCATGTCAAGTTTAAAGTTCAGGTCCCTCTGCTCAAGTGTCCCAGTGAAACACACACCTCTCCATTTATGGGATAGTTTTACACTTCCAAGAAGAAAACCGGCGCGATAACACTTACACGCCGAGAAACGTGCGACGACAAGTATCTGTGTCAAAGATCAAATACAATCACCAGACAGAAACCCATCTTCACCCACGTATTCTACACCTACCGTCCATCAAAGCCCAGAGTTTCTTTTGTGTTCACTTTATTTCCAGGGGAGTTTGATGCAGAGAGCTTATTGTCCCAAACAGAAAGGCTGGAGATGTCCAAATGATCAGAGTGTCTGCAGAGACCAGGGTCTTTCACTGGAAAACAAGCATCATCGGTTTCTCACGTAGAGCCAATATGGTGACAGGGCGCTATCGAATATCATTGTCTTTAGAAAGGGAAATGTGCTGAGTCCTTCTGACAGGTGTCTTATGGGCCGGGCTGCTGCACAGATGGTGACTGAGAGAGGAGGGTCTGACATCAGCATGGAGAAAAATGAACTAATATGAAGAAATAAAGTCATTTTAGACATACACTGGACATATACTCTTTACACAGTTTATGTTTGTAGCTGGTGTCAACTCGGAAATGAATGGCGCCGACATGAGTACAGTATCCTCCAAAGAACGTACAGCATTCAGGAAACATAGAACACAAGTTTATTTCTGTAGCACATTTAAAACAACTTCAGCTGAACAAAGTGCTTCACATAAAAGTCAACAAATATACAGATAGATATAGATGTATACATGATACATAACATGATAGAACAATAAAACACCAAGATATGTTCAGCTAGTGTTAAATGCCAGGGAGAAGAGGTGGGTTTTGAGTCTGGTCCAGGGCTCTGGGAGGAGTAGAGGGCCCCTCAGATAAAGAGGACCCATAGAGTACAGCCCCAGGAGCCATAAAGTGCAGACAGGAGCCATAGAGAGTGGACAGGAGCCATAGAGTGCAGACAGGAGCCATAGAGTGCAGACAGGAGCCATAGAGTGCAGACAGGAGCCATAGAGTGCAGACAGGAGCCATAGAGTGAAGACAGGAGCCATAGAGAGCAGACAGGATCCATAGAGAGCAGACAGGATCCATAAAGTGCAGACAGGACCCACAGAGTGCAGACGCGACGCATAGAGTGCAGACATTTAAACACAATTAATAACAATTTGAACTGGACTCAATGTGAAACAGGAGCCAGGGCAGACGTACTGATGTGCTCTTTTCTCTTAGATTTAAATGGCAGTTATTTACTTTCAGTTTCCTCCTCTTTTGTTGATGTTGAAGACAAATCATCCAAAAACATGAGCTTCTACTATGACACTGTTCTCTACTTAGGCCCATTTCATATTGTGTCTGTCTATGTATCTAAAGACAGAATTAAAATGTGAACAAGTTTGATGGTTTTGGCAAATAATAACCACAGACTTACATTTAAAAAGCAGTAGAGCCTGGACAGGAAACATCAACAAATTTATGTTTTTTTACTCCAACCCATAAAGAAACAAACCAACTGACATCACACTGAAAATTCAAAATGGAAGTTTATGTTTTATTAGTAACACTTCACTAGGATTTAGATCTGACACTATAAACACAGAACGTTCTATCTATCCAGAGGTGGAAGAAGTACTTAGTTTGTTACTTACAAGTACAAATACCAGAACAAAAACATAAGTAAAAGTAAAAGTACCACCTGAAAAAATCTACTTAAATAAAAGTATGAAATTGCCCGTCTAAAAATGCACTTAAAGAGTAAAACGTAACAGTATTTTGAGCAGATTTTCAGATCAAATAAAGCTTCAAATGTAGTGTGGTAAAAGTAAACCTAACATTTATATTTACGTACAGTACTTTCCTACTTTTACTTCATCCCGTTCCACCACTGCGTCCATCCTTGCCCCCGCGACCCCGCCCCTGGATAAGTGAAAAAAAAACCCGGAAAAATGGATAGAACATTCCAGCGACACAGTGAAAGTCTCTGCAGGCTCGTCTGTGTTAGCGTTAGCGTGTTTTATTTTGGGACACGTCTAAAGCTCGTGTTGATGAATGGCTTTGTTGAGCATCTCCAACACTTCTGCCAAATCCCAAAACTCAAGAGGATAATTACAGTCACACAAATTACAATTAAGGCGAGATATTTTTGTGCTGCGCGGCGTAAACACACCGAGGCTGTTTAAACTGCTCTCACGTTGCAAAAATAAATACCTGTCTCCTTGGCAACACCGACAGAAAAAGTTAAGACACCAAAATTGTCTGGCAAACTTCTGAACTGTTCAAAAATAGCAGGCTTTTTATTGACCCAGCCCATCTAACTGTGTCCGTACCCTTTGCACACACAATCATCGATCTTTTCTACTCCATCTGAACTCCATGACCAGTTTTAAAGCCACATTCGCTGTTTAATCTGTGTTTTCTCTATTTAAAAATGAAGCAAAAAGGGATCACAAGCCTTTTAATCTTTGTGCCCTTCCTAAACTTGGAGAAAAGCTGTTATAAAGTTTGCGTTTTTACAGTAAAAGCAGGAAAAATGTGTTAAAATGTGCAGCAGTGGCTCAAATTTATACCAAAAATAAAAACTTTAAAGGTCCTATATTACGCAAAATGGACTCTTGTGAGATTTAAGTGATGTTATAATGTTGTTACCTCATGAAAAATAGACCTGGAGTTGTGTTTTGTTTCATTTACGCATTTGAATGACCTTTTATTACTGGTATATCTACGTCTCAAAGCTCAAAATGCTCCGTTCCACCTTGTGATGTCATGAATTCACGGTAGTTTTCACGCTGACAGCTCATTTCATCGTTTGTTCAGTAGAGATTGGAAATTCCAGGGCTGAAATCCAAATCTAAACGATTCTAGTGAAGGTGTGTGGAGTTTAAAAACACAGTGGAGCACTTCCTGTATTTCCACATGGTGACATCACAAGGTGGAACAGAGTGGTTTCAGTTACTAAGAGCCTAAATCTGCAGTGTTTTTGTGCGTAAAACATGTGTGAATGAAACAAAACACAACTCCAGGTCTGTTTGTGACAAAGAAACACCATTATAACACCAGAAAACCGGCTAATATGTGCACTTTAATTACTTTAAAGATCAATTTGTGAACTATAAATGTATCGAGCGTGCGTACTTGCCCTCCCCGCTGCACTCACGGGGCCACTTTTCTAAAAACACATTGACCTGGATCTGCTGTCAAAGAGGCGGCGTTTGCAGAGCTCCCATGACACAGTCGTCTAAAGGAATGCTGGGACTTCGGGAAATAGCCTCTCCTGTCAAACGCTCATCAGGTTGAGAACACATAGGGGAACGTAATGATGACGGCTGGAGAGGTGGCTTCTATAATAGGAGCTTCTTATGCCGTTAAATGTGGTGGGATAGAAGATAGAACGTGGGTTAGTCGATATCCGCAGTGTTGCATCTGAGAACCAGGCCCAGGTTTTGTACAGTTAATTTCTATAAGAGCCAAATGTCACTGTTTAAATCAGACCAACTCTGCAAAAGCGACTTATCGGAGTTTGAGCCATGTTACAGTTGTTTACCTTTGTCATTTACCATCTCGAAGTTGTATTTGGAGAGATTCGTGCATGTTTGAGCGATCTTTAATCACTTATTTTCAAGACCCACCGCTCTGTACTTACTTCATTCTTCGATTTTATTTTCTTAATCGATGATACGCAAAGGATTCGACAGTTTGAAAGTGGTACGAATGAAAATAAATCTGATTAGTGTGATGTGCAGCTGTTCATAGGACGGGCCGATAACTACACGGCGTTTTGTTGTGACGACGTTTACGTGAAGTCGGTTTAGATGAATATTGTGATTTAAAATGTGTGAATTATACTATAACATAACGTAATGATCCACGGGCGTCGTAGATTATGACTTTAGAGCAGACACGAGCACAGTAGGTTCACTTTAAACACTGAGCGAGTGTGTTTGTTGCATCAGATCAGCGCCTCATGCTGCTTAACCACGGTTCCTCTTTTGGACAACGGAGAAACACGTAAACACAAAAAAATCAGACATTTTTGAGATACTCTGACCCGACTGACCTTTCAACTCTATGACTGATTATAAGCTTCTATACAATAACATCCAGACGATAGTATCACATCGCACATCACACATCACACATCGCACATCGCACGTCACACATTGCACATTACACATTACACATCACACATTACACATCACATCACACATCACACATCGCACATCGCACATTACACATTACACATTACACATCACACATTACACATTACACATCACATCACACATCGCACATCGCACATCACACATTACACATTACACATCACACATTACACATCACACATTACACATCACACATTACACATTACACATTACACATCACATCACACATCACACATTACACATTACACGTGCGATGTGCACATCGCACATCGCACATCGCACATCACACATTACACATTACACATTACACATGACACATTACACATTACACATTACACATCACTCATCACACATCACACATCACACATTACACATCACACATTACACATTACACATTACATACACATCACACATCGCACATCACACATTACACATCACACATCACACATCACACATTACACATTACACATTACACATCACTCATCACACATCACACATCACACATTACACATCACACATTACACATTACACATGACACATTACACATTACACATTACACATCACTCATCACACATTACACATTACACATCACACATTACATACACATCACACATCGCACATCACACATTACACATCACACATCACACATCACACATCACACATCACACATTACACATCACACATCACACATTACACATCACACATTACACATTACACATCACACATCACACATCACACATCACACATCACACATCACACATCACACATCACACATGACACATTACACATTACACATCACACATCACACATCACACATCACACATCACACATCACACATCACACATCACACATTACACATCACACATGACACATTACACATCACACATCACACATTACACATCACACATTACACATCACACATTGCACATTGCACATTGCACATCGCACATCGCACTACACGTCGCACATCGCACATCGCACATCACACATCACACTACACGTCGCACGTCGCACATCACACATTATACATCACACATCACACATTACACATCACACATCACACATTACACATCACACATCACACATTACACATCACACATCACACATTACACATTACACATTACACATTACACATCACACATTACACATCACATCACACATGACACATTACACATCACACATCACACATCACACATCACACATTACACATCACACATCACACATCACACATCACACATCACACATCACACATTACACATCACACATCACACATCACACATCACACATCACACATCACACATCACACATCACACATCACACATTACACATCACACATCACACATCACACATCACACATCACACATCACACATTACACATCACACATCACACATCACACATCACACATTACACATCACACATTACACATCACACATCGCACATTGCACATTGCACATCGCACATCGCACTACACGTCGCACATCGCACATCGCACATCGCACATCACACATCACACTACACGTCGCACGTCGCACATCACACATTATACATCACACATCACACATTACACATCACACATCACACATCGCACATCGCACATCGCACATCACACATTACACATCACACATTACACATCACACATCACACATCACACATTACACATTACACATTACACATTACACATCACACATTACACACACTGAGGCTCTGGCCTTTATCCGTGGCGCTGCAGTGTTGGTTCCAGCCCACTCTTTCACTTTACTTACTGCTACTGACCCACATGCAGCTCAGCTCAGAGCACGAGCCCCCACCTCCACAACCCAACTGCCACTTGTTGTCTCATTATATCACATAAATAAGGTGTGTTATAAATAAACTGTGTGGTCATAGAGATGGTAGATTTCAGAGAGCAGAAATAGGCAAATCAGGTTTCCTTGGAAACTGAAAGTTGTTTCAGAAACCTTTCAAAAGTCTGAAACAAGACACAAAAACATGCACATCTGAAAATGTAGAATTTTCTATAGTATTTCAGACAGTTTGACTTGTCAGTTCACATTTGCTTCAGTGTTTGTTGTGACAGAAACACGTTCAGTTTCTAAAGAGCAGTACACACTTTCAGTTTTCATGAAAATTCTAATTCCTTAAAAACAGTGAACTGGGTTTAATGTGTAAAACTCAAATCAGACATAAACTGTTGAATAACTTTCCTTTTGTGTGACACAATCCTAAAAATGCTGAAAAACGGATGCTTCATAATCTACAGCCGTCATCTCTGAGCTAAACAATAGGCCATTCTGTAAACAGGAGCAGAGCGCTCTCTCTCTCTCCTGCAGACTCTGTGTGTGTGTGTTTGTGTGTGTCTATGTGTGTGTGTGTATCTCCCACTCACACAGAGCGGCTCCCTCTGCACTATGGACACAGCTCACTGTGGAGAGCTCTACTCTCTGCCATGCATTTCACATTTGGGAGACTTTTACTTCAATAATGAAGAGTCAGAAGTGAAGATTTCGTCTGCCAGACTCATTTTCTTTGGAGGATGTTACAGTTTACAGGAGGCAGCTGACACTGATGGACAGGTGAGTCCGCTCATTTATCTGTGCAGCACACACTTTTCATAATTACATTTAATGTAAAATGTTTTTTTGTTTACTGAAACACTATGAAACAATATAATTTTTTGTTCCTACTATAATTTTATTACATATTACTATGTTAACTTTACTCATATGGTACACAAATCAAAAACGTAATTAAAATACTTGTAAAGTGACAGGTGTTTGGCAAACTTAAGCAGGTTTGAAGGTTAAATGAGCCCCTCCCCCTGTGGTTAATTAGTCCTCAGGACTTTTGGATTGATTTTCAGCACTGGACAGCTCCTGTGAAGCACATTCAAATGAACCTACGTCACAGCAGCCACAGAGTTCAAACTGCAACTGTCATAACATCAACTCACACAGTTTGGACAATTGATCTACAGTGATCAGTCTGTCACCACTGACACTGCACTAATGACTCTGATCTAATGTGAAGCTAAATACAATAGTTATGGTTTTATGATATTTACAGTAACTGTACTGTAAAATATTTGTTGCATTTAACTAAAAACACCCACAGTTACACCCAAACTGAACCACTTGCTGAATTAGACCTATTTCTACACCTCTGTAGGTTTGAGACGTTGCAAACTCCTCTGGGATGTGGGCTTGTTTCACAGAAGAAACTTTTTTGTTAAGATAGGCAGATAGCAAGTTCTCTATCTAATAATAACTTTGCTGTAAAAGTAGCCCATGCAGTTTGGATGATACTGAGTCTGCAGGAGCACAAATCCTTCAGCCTTCAGTAAATGTCATTACATGCTCCACCTGTGATGTCATAATCTCTTTACAATAATCTGCATTTATTTCCGATGTCTAACATGGGATGTGGATATATATTTAGACCTTACATTTATTTACTCCATATTTTGTGCTGACATTGTAATAATTTGAGTTTTTATTGTACTTTTGTGTGTTGTATTCTTGTCTGTAGCAGAGTATCTACACTGAGGGTCTAAATCACGGTCAGACCTCAGCCTCAGTCCATCTTCATACTGTTTGAATGTGGGGATTAAAGAACATTGTAATCTTGTCTTTATCAGGGGCTCCCTTCGACATGTCTCTGCGTGGGATTACTTTCTGTACTTCTGTGACGTACTGGGACACATCAGTATCTCCTTTGGTCTGTTGGATAATACCTCCTGGTGTGTGAACGATCCTTGAATCAGCAGGTTTAGGTCCGTACGACAAACGACAGATGGATTTATTTTTAGTTGGTGAGCGAGATAATTGAAAGGCAAAGTGTTAATTTTTGTCAACGGGACAGTTTTTAATGAGAATACATTCTGCCATTCGTCCAAGTAGCTTCTTCAGTTGGACGAGTGGCCAAACTGTGGATGTACCTGGACGACTGAAAGATGACACAGAAAATACAACTGAAACACGTTAAGGTGATGTTTACTGACACTTTGGTCTTTAGCTCAGTGTGTTGTGTTTTTTCTGCTCTAAACAATGAACAAAACAGACTCATGGTGGTGATATTATAATTTCAAGCAAGTTTGACTTTGTCGGCAGAGTTCTCCAGCTCAAACCTCATGATGTCACCAATACCACCACCACCTCCACCACCACCACCACCACGCGTTTGACCCGAGAGATCCAACAGGCTCTAACCTAAAGAAGAACATGTGAGAGACCCAACAAACTTAACTCTAAAGAACATGTGAGACCCAGACTCACATCTAAAGAAGAACATGCCGTTGTTCCTGCAGCTGTTATTATTGATGTATTGATTTCCCTCTTTTTAACAATTATCTGGTAGAAAATGCCTCTTTTTCCAGTCAAACGTGACTTTATCTGTCCTTGGTGTAACAGGGCGAGGCCCACGTCACATCTGTGGCGTGAGGCTGCTGACTTGTAGGAAACTTTTGAGTTCCTCTAAAGTGCAGTTGTCAGGCACAGTCCATCACTGTGACACACGTCAGCCATCGACGTGCATACATAAAATAAACACAGAGATGCCCTTTGTGTAGTGTGTCGCTGCACTGATTATGTAACAAAATGCTTTTTAGTTCTCATGGTTGGCAGCTTGCTGACATAAGCCGCGCAAAATCACCCTCCAAGCTTGACACCAGGCCAAACAACAGATCAATTGTTCCTCTAACAGTAGATAACCACTGATTCATTTCTTTTTAGACCTCTGCCCTGGCCCTGCCTGTCTGGTTTTGTAGAGGGCCAGAGGTCCCCTAGGCTAGCAGCATACAAGAAGATCAATACACGTTCATCACACAAAAGTGTTTAGAAGCAGTCGCAACTTGTAGTAACATGTCTCCAATATATTCATTGGTTTTCCTTCTTTTCAGAAAATGGAAGATCTTGAAGCTTTGTTTTCATGAGACCAGCCCTCACTGATCCACTGCTGCCTCTGAGTCCAGCTCCAGTTCTTTCATGGTTGGAACTGCCCGGCTCATGATCACTGGTGCCATGGGAGCTGTGCGGGTCAACAGGTACCTACTGCAAACACAAACTGAGCTAGAAACATGTGTTTTTAGGTTTAAGTTAACAGACACTGTAATGTTTTACAGATACAGCATTGTATCCACAGATGAAGACGCTGTGCAGATCTCGACCCTGGGGCTTTACAATGGCCACAGTCCTGTGACTCAGCACACACTAACAGAGAGCTGCATGGCTGCGGCGGATGGAGACGATGGAGGAGACTGTTCAGACACTGAAGAGCCCAGAGGTGCTCTGTCTCTGAGGGTCCCACATGAGCCAGTGTCCCACAGCTGTCGAGGCTCTCCCTCGTGTCGCCTGGGCCTGGATCTCAGCACCGGTCGCCTCCGCAGTCGATTTGTGAAGAAGAATGGACAGTGTAATGTGGTGTTTAACAACATGGAAGACAAGCCCAGACGATACTTGGCGGACATCTTCACCACATGTGTGGACATACGCTGGCGCTACCTGCTGCTCATCTTCACCACCACCTTTCTGCTGTCATGGCTGCTGTTCGGGCTGGTCTTCTGGGGCGTGTCCTTGGCTCACGGGGACTTTGACCTTCACCTCCCCCTGAAGGACGGGGGCAGCTCAGAGCAGGAGGAGCAGAAGGCGTGGAGGCCCTGTATCCTCCACATACAGGGCTTTGTTGGAGCGTTCCTTTTCTCCATTGAGACCCAGACCACCATCGGTTATGGTTTCCGCTGTGTGACTGAGGAGTGCCCCGTGGCTGTAGTCACTGTTGTAATTCAGTCCATTATAGGCTGTATCATAGACTCCTTTATGATAGGCACCATCATGGCCAAAATGGTCCGGCCTAAAAAGCGCGCACAGACCTTGTTGTTCTCACATCATGCTGTGATCGCTCTGAGGGACGGTAAATTTTGCCTCATGTGGCGTTTGGGAAATATGCGAAAGAGCCACATTGTGGAGGCTCATGTCCGAGCCCAGCTCATCCGGCCCCACGTCACCGCAGAGGGCGAGTACCTCCCGCTGGAGCAGACGGACATAGATGTAGGTTATGATGAAGGGCTTGATCGCTTGTTCCTTGTCTCACCTCTGGTGGTCGTCCATGAGATCAACAAGACTAGCCCTTTGTATAATTTTAGCTGTTCTGATCTGCAGAAGCAGGACTTTGAGATTGTGGTCATTCTGGAGGGCATGGTGGAGGCCACAGCTATGACCACTCAAGCCCGAAGCTCTTATTTAGCCAAGGAGATCCTGTGGGGTCATCGCTTTGAGCCTGTGGTCTTTGAGAAGGGGGACCGCTATCACGTGGACTACTCCCGCTTTCATAAGACGTATGAAGTGCCCTCTACGCCTCAGTACAGTGCCAGGGAGCTGAGCCGGAGGAGAGGCCGGGGCAGTCAGTCTTCCTCCTCCTCTTCCAGCTGCTCACACACACATTCACCGTTTGCCCCAAAGGCAGCGCGCCGCCTGCTGGGCACTCACTCCCCCAGCGCCTTCTGCTACGAGAACGAGGTGGCTCTGTGCTCTGGGGATGAAGATGAGGATCCGGATGTAAAAGAGAGAGGACTCCTGAGGGATGACCTCCGACCTGTCTGTAAGGACACAGTACTACAGCAGCAGACAGTGGAGATGCTGTGTATGCTGGACTCAAACAATCAAATGAGTCTAAGCCGACTGCAGCCCACTCTGCCTTTATACATCAGCAGAGAGTCTGGAGTTTAAGTCAGTCACTGTTTTTCCTCTGTTTGTTCAGCCGGCACAGTCCTGAACGTGTAAAAATCAAACAGACGACAGCTGTCAGAGGATCTGTAGCCCAAAACTCTTTTTTTCATCTTATCTTGAGGTTTATTTGAACAATCTTTACAGTTCATCTATTTTATTTATGTAAATGAAACGTATTATTTTTATTCAATGATCTGTAAAGGTAATTAAAATAAGGTTTATACAGATTAAGGAAAAGTCCCGTTATGAACAAAGCCACAGGGAAAAGTAGCTCCTGTATAAAGGACTTTCAGCCAAACATCAGTGTTTATTCAGATTGTGATTTTATATGCACAAAGAAACTAATAAAAACTATAAGTATGAAATGAAACTTGTGTTATTGTTACAGAAGTCTCATGGTTGTATCGTGTCCTTCAGTGACCTATAATAAAACTAAAATAAAACTAGTGAAATCATCGCCGTGGAAACCATTAACCCTTTGAACTTATGTAAGCAACTGAGTTTTTAATAACCCTCAATTTGAACCGATTTATAAGAAATATTAACATAAATATTCAAATTATTATTATTATTTGAATTATAATTGTATCCAAACAGAGCAGTGTCTTTAGGGTGAGTTATTATTTTACAGACCTTTATATTTATGCAGGACTGTGAGATTAGAACTCTCTTTTTTGTGGGAGTCAGGGCACTGGAGCAGATTATTCTAAGCTCTATGTTTTTAGTCCATGCATTAGGCCCACACAAAAGTCAATAGCATGTCCATTTAAACCCTTTCATCCACACATTTCCTGCCTGTTTTTACATTTAAAAAAACAACAACTGTGTCCTACAGTCACTAGACGCCACTGCACTTCCCACAGACCCCACTCTACTTCATTTCATGCTGTTTGTACTGTGGTGCCAGCTCCCCCATGTGGCCAGGCTGAAAAACTACAACGCAGTGTGTGAGATAAAGAGTTTGTTCTGGAGACTGGAGGTGTAACTCACACAATTAAACTATTAAACGATGCATTTACGCAGCTGAATTTTGGAAAACATACAAATACAAAATAAAAAATTGTGGGTCCTCCATTGCACGCTGCTGTTACGTGTTCACCCACTGAGTCTAAAATGTGTGATGTGAATGAATTTTAAAAGTAAAGACAAGAGTTTAGCAGTTTTATCACGCAGATAAACATGTTAAGATGGCTGATTTTTGACTTTTCAGGCCCTACGTTTGTTAGAAATCCTTACTTTCGCCTCAGACTCGTCACAATCTGATCTGCTAATCGCCGATCAAACGCCATCTCCCGTACACTCTTAAGCACTCACTTCCCTTCGTGCCGCTCTCTTCATCTTCATGTTCCCTGTATCTTTCTGATTCATTTAGTGCGTGGTCACAGCCCCTGTCATCGGGCCCGCATGAGGCCGAGCAGCTGGCTGACCTCCGCGACCTCAGTTAAGGCTGCTAATGGCCCGCTAAGGATGGAGGCTAATAAGGTGCTGTGTGTACTTCCCTTCATGTGCCAGCGTGCTTTCAAGTCTATGAGCTCGGAGCCCGGGGCCGTGCGAGCCGAGCTGGTGACAGTGGTGTAGCTCGGTGGGGGGGACAGTCGTTAGGCGCAGGGTGGAGGGTGGAGGGTGGGGAGGGGGCTCGGACTCCATAATGAGGCTGTTGTGAGGCCGGAGCTGTGGAGCTGCTCTCTGAATGGACACTGCTCCATTGTGTGGCACGAGTTAGAGACAGAGCGGATTTATGCACCAAGCTTGGGAAGCACCACAGGCCAGATCATCCTTAGACCTTTCACTCGTACGTTTATATCTTTGTACAAAACAACAAAAAACAACATCCTAGTTTAGATCTGTGTTTCAGTTTGACGGACAGAGGCATGAACAGCGACGATAAACGCTTCTGTTGCATGTGACACAAAGGGTTTTATTCTGCACTCTTCTCTTTTATGTTAATTTTATAATGATTATTTATGTTTTGATTTGTTGTTTGGTGATTTTAATGTCTTTCTTGTTCTGTAAAGCACTTTGAATTACCTTGTGAGCCAGTTGTGCTGTACAAATAAACTTCAGGACACAGAGAAACTTAAAAAAACCCCCAGTTACTTCTGCAAATAATGTTTCCAAATCAAATCCGTTTTTTGTTTTTTCTTTATTATTTCTAAAACAACTATGTCAAAACACAAGTCCATTTAGTTGCAAAGTGAGTCAATGATATCAAACTTTAAACCTCACAATATATGGCAAAAAAATAAGAAAATAAAAATCTATATTGAACAACTGGCAAAGGCAAAAAGTCATACTGCAAGAAAATAAACACTGAAACACTGAAACACTGCAGATTTACAATAAAACTGAGGTTATGGTCTTTTATCTGACTCTGATTAAAATGTAACAGGCAGATCTTACTCATGACTTTCTCTATTATGATGACATCATGTGGCCTCGTTTTACTCTTTGGTTTAGTCCCAGTTCAGTATTCCTTTCTTTCTTTTATTTATTTATTAATTATTGATTTATTTATTAATTATTGATTTATTTATTATTTATGTATTATTTATTGATTTATTATTATTATTATTATTATTATTATTATTATTATTATTATTATTATTATTTATTATTATTATTATTATTATTATTTATTTATTTTATTGATTTATTTTATTGATTTACAGTAAAATTATGTGTTTTTTTTAACCGTCAATGTGCCAAAAGTATATTCAAATATTGGACTATAGCTGTTACTGTAATACTAAACAGTAACATTTCAGATTTCACTTGTTTTATGTCTAACTAAAGCACAAGTTTTACATTTATTGGCAAAACTACTTCTACAACAAAAGTCTGAGTCAAACAGTTCTTACCAAACCTGCAGTATTTACATTTTAAATGAGATGACGGTGTCTTAGTCGACCAAAATTAGTATAAATTAAGTTTTAAATCAACTTTACATAAGATACTTGTTTATATTTCCTTACATTAGTATCATTTTAACACATACATTCAAAGAGAAAACAATTCAATTCAGTTTATTTTCGTGAAACCCAAAATCACAACAGCAGCAGTCGCCTCTTAGGACTGAACATGAGAAATGATTTAACCAACAGAAAGTTTGAAAATCAACAATGAAACAGACATTTGTCAATAACAGAGACACAAATTAATCAACAGAAAACAAGAGTTTATGGCTGATTGCACAACAGACAGCAGAAAACAGCAGAAAAGAGACAATTTTGGGAGTGAATCTTGTGTTTAATCTGCAGTTTTCCATATAAATAAATACACTTTTTCCTAGAACTTAATAAACTAGCTCCTAATACTTAATAATAATACCTAATAAACAAAAGAGTCATTTGTTTTCAGGCCCCAGGGTTTAAGAGGCCTTGAACTGAACCTTCATCCTCTTCATTTATATTACAGGGGGGCCCATGTGAGGATTCTTGCCCCGGGCCCCCATATTTCTGCTGACAGCCCTGCTCGTAAACACTTTTTTTTTTGCCTGAACTCACTTGCAGTTGTGCTATTTTGAGCGCAGTTACACGGTCAAATCACAGAGATGATTAATAGTTTGACAGCTTTGGCCACGCCCCCTTTATGGACCGAGGTTGAACCAGACAGAACGTTTGGAGTAAAGCCGAATCGAATGAACATCAGAGCGTGGAAAGAGGCCGATGTTTTGCTGGATAAAAGGTCTGAGGTTGTGTCATAGAAGCAGAAGTCTGAAATACGATAAATCACGGAAGTAAATATAGACGACAAACGATAATATTTAAACCAAACTATGAAGCAGAATTATCGCTAAAAAGTATTATAAATGTATGAAATTATTAAATATTATTGAGCTGCATTAAAAAACGTAAGTAATCAGTTTATAATATTATAGTTATAGTTTATAATTCAGTGTTCTTTAGTTTAAATCTTATTGTATTGCAGAAAAAAAAACAAAAAAACAACCAAAACTTTCCAACTAGGACAAAGAAAAAGGACGTACTGATATGATTCTGGTGTCAAATATCAGTATCAATATTGAAAAATGTGCTGGATCGATATTGGATTCCAGATATCAGTTCGATTTATATCTGGGTTGCAGGGCCGGTCCCAGCTTTCAGGGGGCCCTAAGCTGAGTTTGTCTCTGTGGCCCCCGACAGCGGATGTACTATTAGTGATTCACATTTGACACATTCTGACTCTGCT
The DNA here is from genome assembly GCF_009829125.3 of Periophthalmus magnuspinnatus. Lineage (NCBI taxonomy): Eukaryota > Metazoa > Chordata > Actinopteri > Gobiiformes > Gobiidae > Periophthalmus > Periophthalmus magnuspinnatus. The sequence goes on along the minus strand of NC_047126.1, from coordinate 3,565,775 downwards.
CTCATCACTTTGACCAGTTTTATTTGTGTTTTTATGACCCACATCAGACTGAAAACATCCAGAATGTCACAACGACCACAATCACAACAACAGAACACAAATATATTAAGGGTTGGGGGCAAGATTTTGGAAATTTTAGACATTTTATCTTCATTTCTAGAGGATTTTAATGTGTTCCAGTTGGCGACAGTGTTCTTATATTTACATTATATCAGGTCCTTGCTCCGGTGTAAACACAGAGCTGCCCTCACCTCTGCCCGACTCAAAAACAAAATATTTTACTACTATAGATATAAAACAAATGTGATTGTTTTAGAGGGATATTTAGTCTGCTGTAAACACACAAGCTCTGTGTCCAAAAAACTTGACATATTATATTATTTTCAACATAAATTTATCGACTCTTGGGGGCCCCCTGCTGGCCTCGGGGCCCTAAGCAGCTGCTCATTCTGCTTATAATCTGAACCGGCCCTGCTCCTACATTAATTTACATATAAATCAATGTAATAAAACTGTTTCCAGGTCGTTGTCAACCCAGAAAGTCTCAGAATGTTTAAACTTTTATTTACACAAAGTTGTTCTGTCGCTACGTAACACATTTGGATCAGTTTTGTCTTATTTTATTTCCGTTTAAAGGAAATAAATGTGAATTTCAGTGTCTGCGCTGGCGAGAGTTGATATCGATCCTTAAAGCAACAGGATCGGAGCTGGAAAAGTTGGATTGGTGAATAAAAATGATCGTTCCTTGTCTCTTATATTGAAAAAGTCTGTATAATAATGACAGTGACGGGCTTAGAGTCTCTCCCCACTCGCCACAACACAACGCAGTCTATTTTAGTGCAATTACGTCTTTTGTTTTTTGTTGTTTTTATCTGATGACCTTCCTGACACCTGACTCCAGACCGACAGCGCGTGACCCCTGGGACACGAGCAGGACACGGACGAAGACTTCAATGCACAACTCCACCACCCAAACAACTTTAGAACTGGAATACACAAGTCGCACGAAGTCACAAAAGTCCTTTATTCAGTTTATCGACGTGTGTGTAACGGGACGTCCTGGGAAAAAACACGATGGATTTGGATTATTAGTCACATTTTCATGTTTACACTGTTACGTCCTGGCGTTTCCTCGTCACGTTTGGTTTTTAAAGTCAATTAAAATGAACGTAAAATAGAAAGGATTTAACTTTTTGTAACTGCTGTGTCCACCTGGGTCATAACGCACACACACACACACACACACACACACACACACACACGGTTACATTCTTACTCTCTAAAGCTGCACACACACACACACACACACACACACAAGACCAAAAATGGGACTAAATTGGACTAAAACGGAGCCAAAACTGCGACTAAACCCGTAATTACACAGAAAAATTGGACTAAAACGAAACAAAACCATCACGTTTAAACCAGAATCAATGAACTTTACTTTTGTTTTTTGTTCAAACTCAAAATCCCTGTGAAAGTCCAAAGACACTAATGCAGTTCTCCCATTTTATTTCATCTCTAATGTCGTTTAAAAAACCGTCTCACCAGATTTCTCAAAAACTTTTTCAATCTGCTGCTTGTTACTTCATTACCTTCCACTACCAGTAATAACTTTTAGGCGTCTGTATTTTACTTAAGTACATTTTACAGTGAATACTTTTTACTTTTACTTCACCGCATTTGAGAGCAGTATCTGTACTTTTTACTCCACTATGTTTTTGAACAAGTCTGGACAGTAAAAAGTACTTTTCATCTGATTTGAGGCGTTATTTTTACTGTGTTCGTGATAAAATCCTGACTAAAGTTTTCGAGTTCAAGCTTCGACTTTGAGCAAAACAAAAATAAAAACACAAAAAATCATGAGAAAAGTTAAGAAATTGATTTGTTTTGTTGCTGTTGAACAAAATATGTGTAATTTTGAATCAATATCACGACATGAACAACGTCTGTGTGAAATACTTTTACTTTTTGTTCTTAAAGTACATTTTCAAACAGGTACTTAAATACTTTTACTTCAGTAGATTTTTTCATGTGAAACTTTAAGAGTAAAAAGTAAAACAGGTACTTAAATACTTTTACTTTTCATGTGGTACTTTCACTTTTTACACTGAAAGTACATTTTTAAACAAGTACTTGAATACTTTTACTTCAGTACGTTTTTCCATGTGTTACTTTTACTTTTTACTCTTAAAGTACATTTTTTTTAAACAGGTACTTTTTCATGTGATACTTTAAAATGTACTTTAAGAGTAAAATGTTAAACAGATACTTAAACACTTTTACTTAAGTAGATTTTTCCATGTGATACTTTTACTTTTTACTCTTAAAGTACATTTTTAAACAGGTACTTTTTCATGTGATATTTTAAAATGTACTTTAAGAGTAAAATGTTAAACAGATACTTAAATACTTTTACTTAAGTAGATTTTTTCATGTGATACTTTTACTTTTAACCCTTAAAACACATTTTAAACAGGTATTTAAAAACTTTTACTTAAGTAGATTTTTTTCCTGTGACACTTTTACTTTTTAGCCTTAAAGTACATTTTAAACATGTACTTTAATACTTTTACTTAAGCAGACTTTTTCATGTGATACTTTAAGAGTAAAAAGTAAAACTATCACATAAAAAAATCGAATCAAGTATTTCAGTACCTGTTTAAAAAGTACTTTAAGAGTACAATGTTAAACACATACTTAAATACTTTTATGTAAGTAGATTTTTTCCTGTGACACTTTTACTTTTTAGCCTTAAAGTACATTTTAAACATGTACTTTAATACTTTTACTTAAGCAGACTTTTTCATGTGATACTTTAAGAGTAAAAAGTAAAAATATCACATAAAAAAATCTAATCAAGTATTTCAGTACCTGTTTTTTGAAAAGTACTTTAAGAGTAAAATATAAAACAAGCACTTAAACACTTGTACTTTTTCGTGTGATACTTTTACTCGAGTAACTTTTTCCCTGTGTATCTGTACTTGTACTTAAATATCTGAGTACTTCCTCCTCTGCGTGGAAACAGACCCAAACTCTTCACAATAACGGAGCCTCTGATTTGAGGATGAAACTCGGGCATAAAGTTATAAATCTTCTCACTTCTCACTCTGCTCTGCCCAAGATCGCGTCCATCTTTGCGTCTCGCCTTTTATCTCCATGTCTGCGTGGTCAACAACGGCGTCTTTCATGTCTCCATCTCGTCCTCTGCCCCTCAGGCCTCCTCCGTCACTCTCTCCTCTCCTTCACACGCACTAATTAAACGTTGGCCGCAGATCTCATGATGCCAGACTTTCTCTAGAGCTTTCCCAAAACGTAACGCTGAAACCGAAACCGGGGGCTCGTCGTCCCTGATGGCGTTGCAAAATATTTGAATACATTTGTTTTTTTTTCTGGGAATGTTACTGCGTTTGTGGTTTGTTTTAGTCTGAATCAGATAAACTCAGAGCGGAGCCGATAACATGAGTTACGTCACGTGTTTTAGTGTTTCTTTGGACGACTTTTCATGTTTTCTGTAACGTTTCGGCCATTTTAAATTCGGTGGAACTGGTTTAAAGCTCTTGGCGTTTATCCAGCTCTGAGTAAGTCCAGTCCAGCCCCAAAAGGAGGAGTTTTAGAGAGAAACCGGCTTTGTTTACGGCTAATATCATTACGAGAAGTTATGCCCCTATTGTTAAAGCAGAAGTATTGAGCTTGTGTCGCTCTAAAGTTATAAACTGTGACACCTGTGGATCATTATGTTAAAATATGCACATTTTAAATCATAATATTCATCTAAAACGACTTAATAAAAGAAACAAACTGCCTAAAAATAACCCGCAATAGACGAAATCTGCCATGTATAAGTATCAGCTTTATTTTTTACAGTTATTCTCTATGTTTTTGTCTGTAAAACCCCTCACCACACACTTTATACACTTTTCTCACACAGGCGTTAACATTTTTGGACTAAACCGGGAATAAAAAACTGGACTAAACCAGGACTAAACCAGGTCTAAACCATGACTAAACCAGGACTAAACCAGGACTAAACCAGGACTAAACCAGGACTAAACCAGGACTAAACCAGGTCTAAACCAGGACTAAACCAGGACTAAACCAGGTCTAAACCATGACTAAACCAGGACTAAACCAGGACTAAACCAGGACTAAACCAGGACTAAACCAGGACTAAACCAGGTCTAAACCATGACTAAACCAGGTCTAAACCAGGACTAAACCAGGTCTAAACCATGACTAAACCAGGACTAAACCAGGACTAAACCAGGTCTAAACCATGACTAAACCAGGACTAAACCAGGACTAAACCAGGACTAAACCAGGACTAAACCAGGACTAACCCAGGATTAAAAAACGGGACTAAACCAGGACTAAAAAACTGGACTAAAACTGGACTGAGACGGGACTAAGAACCAGGATTCAACAAGTCACATTTCTCTCTCGTTTAAACACAAAGTTCAAACCTTCGTAGGCGTCTTTGTCGGTGCAGAACGTTTCATCGACATTGTGGGTTTTGTCGGGGAGAAAACAAATTGCAAACGTACAGCACTTCAGAGTCACACTGCGATCCAACGTTTATGTAAATTTGTCTGAACACGGCACGGAGGAGACGGATGGACAATGGTCTACAGTCCAACAGCCAATCAGGACGCACGACACAATGGTCTACAGTCCAACAGCCAATCAGGACACAGGACACAATGCACGCTCAGACGCTGTGAGAAAAAAGCATGCACAACCAAAAAATAATCCACGAAAGAGTGAGGGACAACTGTATCACTGATGAAGAAAATAAAACTGGAGAGAGAAGTGCGTACGTCACAGTGGAGGCGAAAACGGGGATTGATCGGCAAAATGGTGTCTTGAAAATAAGCGATAAATGAGAAGGAAAACAACTGTAACACGGTGAAAAGCTCCGAAAAGTCCATTTTACAGAATGAACTGATTTAAGGACCTGATCAGTGTTTGAGCGTGTCGCTGGTAGACTGGAAAACTTCACTGTCTCATAACTTTACACGTTTATAACTTTTAATTTGAGTGAATATAAAAGGCGACATGGTGAGACTCTTTTTCCTGAGAACAATACAAACAAAAACAAACAAAACAATAACTGCACAGGTCCATTTAAAACATTAAAACAGGAGCAGGTGTGAGTATAAATGTTTATCTCCACATGATTAAAGTGCATTAGTTCCATTTGTGGGAAGCAAAAATAACCAAAAGCAGTTTCAGTTCTAGTGTGGTCAGGTTTTAGCCGTAGATAATCATAAGATCTCATATCAAAGTTGAATAAACAGGTGAGATACTGAGTCAGTCTGTCGTCATCGTCCCTTAAAAATACATTTTATAAATACATTTTATACAGTGTTGTTCTTTTCCATAAAGTGACAGTGATGGTTTAAACTCATCGTCTGTTATGAAACGAAGAGCTGAGTGAAAAAGAGTCTAAAGGTTTAAAGTCGAGGCTGAAGTCTGGATGTTTATTATATCTTTATAATCTAATACGGACAGAAAAGTTGCTTGACCTACAGTATTTCTTTTCTGTAATTCAATGGGACACAAGATTTGTTTCTATAATAAAATGATAAGTTTGATTTTAAACTGTTGCATAATTCTGAGATATGTTTTTTAAAGGATAAGTTTCGATATTTACAGCTGTGACTCTTTCAATCCATGCACCATTTACTGTATAAAGATTTGTAAGTTGCACTTAAATGTTTTTTTAGTTTAGTTTTCTTTGCATTCAGTGATAATTTAGTTTTATTTTTGAGGAAATTTAGGTTTCAGGTGGTAACGGGCTGAAGTTGGGCTGATTATTTTATTACTGGAGTTTTATTTTCCCATGAGCTGCTTCATTTAAATGTAATAAACTAAATATTTTGTGAGAAAGAAGCAAAAGACGAGCAGTGGATGAAGTACTCAGTTTTGTTACTAAAGTGAAAGTACAGATATAGAGGCAAAAAGCCACTCAAGTATTTAAGTATTCGTTTAAAAATGTACTTTAAGAGTAAAAAGTCAAGTATTTCACACATTTGTTCGTGTTAAATGTAGTGATATTGATCAAAAATGACACATATTTTCTTCAACAGCAACAAAACAAATCAATTTCTTAACTTTTCTCATGATTTTTGTGTTTTTATTTTTGTTTTGCTCAAAGTCGAAGCTTGAACTCGAAAACTTTAGTCAGGATTTTATCACAAACATGGTCAAAATAAAACCCTCAAATCAGATGAAAAGTACTTTTTACTTTTCAGTCTTGTTCAAAACCGTAGTGCAGTAGAAAGCACAGATACTGCTCTCAAATGTAGTGAAGTAAAAGTAAAAAGTACACACTGTAAAACGTACTTAAGTAAACTAAAAATTCAACTTAAGTACAGTACTTTACTCCTTGTACTTCGTTACTTTCCACCACTGCAAAAAAAACAACAACAAAATACCCGAGAAAACAGATTTACAACACAGATGTACGTCACAAAAATACCAAACTGTTCTGTCTCACGGCGCAAAAGGCAAAACGTGATGGAGAAAGAGACAGAAATACACAACTTTGTTTAGAACTACTACTTCCTGCAGAGGCCGGTGTTAGCTGCAGTACTAATACTTCAAATTTTACCAACCAACTCCCTGACACAAGCTCTGATCATCCTCTGTGCGAGCGTGGGATTATTTTGCAGTTTAACACTTCATTTTACGTCACTTCCTGTCCCAAAACGACGCCTGTGACATCATCCGTGTGTTAGCGAACTGTAAATCGAATTCCGATCGGTCGCACGGATTAAAAACATATCAGATCGGTCCAGGACGGGAGCAGTTTGTCCCACAGAGCGCTGAAGGGCCCCGCAAACTCAAGTGCATCTAACAGGCGATACATATGCATGACTAAACGGGCTGCCGGCGAGCGTGACCCGCGGCGACCGTCGTCATCAGCTCCTGGTGTGAATGTTTCTATTGTTTCTACCTCAGCATCTTCATCAGCTTCATCGCCGCCACCTCTGAGTCAGAAGCACGAGGGCCTTAAGCGTCGCCCGCCTTTTTTTTGTTTTTTTTTCACTTTTTTGACAATTTCATCAACGATTTTTGACCGAGGACAACTCAGCGAGTGAAATATCAACTTGTTTTGCTCGCCTCCGGGCTGAGACGGAGGCCCTGGGATGCGGAGACAGCAACGCGGCGAACAATAGCCTATTCACGATGCCCTGAGATGCAACGATGATCCCGCTCTGCCCTCAGCCCCCGCTTCGGCTTCCACAGCTGCACAAGAATGTGGTCCAACAAGTCCTCCCCTCCTCCCCTCCATCGCCCCCCTCCACCGCTCTCTCTCCCCGACCGCCTCCCCTCAACGCCACCAGCTCACCGCCGCGGCCCGCTGTCCCTGCCCGAGCCCCCTTCCCCGAAATAAAAAAGAGAACCACGAGAAAAGGCCAGTAAACCGAGAAGGGGGAGCGTGTACAAAGAGAGGATTCATAGAGCGCTGGAGATGAGGAAAAAAGACGGGCGCCCATTTAAAAGTGCTGCAGCTGCGCTAATTCACGGCCTCAAAACGGGCAAAAACAGTGACGTGGGTCAGATAGCAGAATCAGTTTTTATTCAGCAAACATCATCGCGTCAGGAGGACACTGGGAAGGATATATACGGGATGACAGAGGAACACCTGTCGCTTTTAGGACGCTTTAAAGCACTTCCTGGTCCCGGATTGACTTTTGTGTTTGGAAATGCTCTGTTTTCAATGTTTAAACAGGAAGAACTTTGTGATGTTTGCGACCACGCGCCAATAAAACAAACCAAAAGACACGATAAAGGGTCGTGTTTTTATATATACAGTGATTTCCCACCTTCACCGAACACATTTAAACACCGGTGTACGCAGAAACTAAGTCTATTCATTTGCGGGAGCGGGATTTAAGCCGATAACCTTCAACAAAACTGAACTACGGTGCCCCCAGAATGAACCAGAATCAAAAATGTTACACAACAAGTGAAAATATATAGTATTTTCCGGATTATAAGTCGTACTTTTTTGTCCGGGGGTGCGACTTATACTCAGATGTGACAATATAAGTCGCATCTGAGTATATAAACCTCCTTTTTTTCTTCATTATTGTGCGTTTTTTGACTTATACGGAGCGATTTATAGTCCGGAAAATGCGATACTCATTTGTGGGAGCGGGATTTGAACCGCCCACTTGTGATTCAGTGGACAAACGCTCGACCAACTGAACTATCGTGCCCCCAGAATGAACCAGAATCAAAAATGGTCCACAACAAGTAAAAATATACCGTATTTTCCAGATTATAAGTCGTACTTTTTTGTCCGGGGGTGCGACTTATACTCAGGTGCGACTTAAATGTGGAATATAAGTCACATCTGAGTATATAAACCTCCTTTTTTCTTCATTATTATGCATTTTTTGACTTATACGGAGCGATTTATAGTCCGGAAAACATGATATTCATTTGCGGGAGCGGGATTTGAACCGCCAGCGTGTGCGTCAGCGGACAAACGCTCGACCAATTGAGCCACAGTCCCCCCTAAACAAACCATAATCAAAAATGTCCAACAACAAGTGAAATATAAATACATTCATTTGTGGGAGCGGGATTCGAACCGCCAACCTGTGGGTCAGTGGGCACTCTAAACACTCTAAACACTCCAACTACTACTGCTTTTCTTCTTATTTTTGTTGTGTTTATCTTCAGAAAACACAGGAAAACGTTTCAAGGTGAAGGGAAATGTGAGCCGCTGGAGACGACCCAGCGTTTGTGAAGCTGGTTTGTTTAAGGTCAAATCTCCTTCAGTTAAAAATGATAAGAGACACACAGATACGTCGATATTTGTACTTTTTAACGGGCTTAAGTCTCCAGCGCAGGCCGATATTTTAACCCCGTACAAGCACAAAACGTGACAACGCCGCACTCTAATAGATATGTGGTAAAAGAGCTGTTTGAGTTGTCCATTGACCAAAAGTGATGGCTGTTTTTTCTACCTTCTCGTGATAAGACTGATGACCACGCCCTGTTCCTGTAGAAAAAATCAAAACAAAACCAAACTAACCCATTAAATATGACCTAGAGCTGCGTAAAAGGCTCAAAATTACACAGTTTTCTCGTCTGTTTTAATGTTTCCTCGTCAAAAAACAGACCTGGAGTTGTGTTTGTTTTTTTTTTGTTTGTTTCATTCACACGTTTATCGCACAAACCGCCGAGTTTTTCTTCTCGAACTGAACTTGTGATGTCATCATGTGGTAATACAAAAACAGGAAGTGCTCCACTGTGTTTTTAAACTCCACACTTTCACTAGAATCGTTTAGATCACATGTGTCAAACTCAAGGCCCGTGGGCTAAATGTGGCCCTCCACGTCATGTTATGTGGCCCTCGACAGGGAAAATTAAAGGTATGATTGTCGTAAAATGTCATGTTATCAGGAGATACGCAGTTACACAGCCGTATTTTTACATCTGGGCAAATGTATATGCAGTATTTGTAACTTGAATAAGTAATAAATACAGAGGCAGTTAATTAACAAGTTTAAAAAGTAGTTTGATTTATTTTACATCTGGCCTTTTGAGGGAAGATATTTTGCTATGTGGCCCTCGGTGAAAATGTGTTTGACGCCCCTGATTTAGATCATTTCAGCTCCTGGAATTGCCAATATTTACTGAACTAAAGGTTAAAAAAAGTCGCTGTTAACAGGAAAACAACTGTTTCACGATGACATCACAAGGTGGAACGGAGCATTTTGAGCGTTTAGAGATGTGTGAATGAAACAAAACACAAGTCCAGGTTTGTTTTTGAGGAGGAAACAACATTATAACATGTCTTAAAGCTCACGGGAGTCCATTTTGTGTAATATAGGACAAATAAAGCACATTATGACGCCTTTGGGACACATAACTTTCACCCTAAAGAGCCCCGTCTGGTCACAGTACGTTATTGTCCGATGCAAGTGCGTGGTCATCCAAAATGTCTGTCTCCCTCGTCTAATAACTGTCCTAATGGGAGAGCTATGTGGAAGTCCGAATAATCAAATCACATGAGCTTCAGTTGGAGCTTCTTGTTTGGAAATCCCCAAAGGAGCTCGTTCCAGCGCACGTCCAGAGAGTTATGAATTACATATTGTGTTACAGCAAAAAAAAAAAACACACACACACACACACAAAACAAAACAGGGACTTCTCATTAAAATGCTAAAAATGAACGGGACGGTTTCAACTTCAGGGTCAAATAATGCTCGAATACGTCTTTTGTGACACTTCCATATTCATCTTTTTTGTAGCGTTTGTCGTCATGTGGAACAAGTGACGCCATTCATCTGACCCGTCGTCCCCATTGATACGAGGATGAATACTTCCCATCAATTATGCAGTTTAAATTCAGAATGTGACCCGGCATGTGAATATTTGACCACTGTGTGCACGCTTCCCCCTTATCTCCATCTCCTCTGCACTTCTCATTCTCTCCATCATCGTCAGATTTCAGGAATTTCCCCTGGGAGCTGCTGGAGTAAAAAAAAAAATCTGTTTTTCTGTTCTAGTTCCCTCCGCACATCCACTTCCTGACCTTGTGTAGTTTAACCAACACAAACGCAGCTCCATTAGATTCTCGTGATGCCGTCGGGAAAGAGGCGGCCCATGACTAACCGTGCACCTTACGCCGCCCCCCCCCCCCCCCCCGTCCTCCTCCTCCTCGCTGACCCTTGACCTCTCGGATCATGAGACCCCGGCGCTGGTCTCTGTCCTGAGGAGCGGGGAGGAAGCGGGCTGCGTTCTTGTGACACGGCGGTCTGAGCGGCCACGGAGAGGCCCATTACTGCAGTCACATGGCGGGTTAGTACTGCACTGATGGAACCATGTGAGCTCTATTTTCTAAAGCCAATGTGCCGCCCTCAGGCCTGACAGACTTTCACACAGACACACACATACACACACACACACACATACATACACACACACACGTACACCCCTACATACACACACACATACACACAGACACATATATACAAACACACACACTCATATATAACGCCAATGTGCCGCCCTCAGGCCTGACAGACTTTCACACAGACACACACATACACACACACACATGTACACACCTACATACACACACACATACACACAGACACATATATACAAACACGCACACTCATATATATACACACACACAGGGAATACACACACACTTTCACACAGGGAATACACACACACACACCTACACATATACGCACACGCACACACACGCTCATATACACACAGGGAATACACACACACTTTCACACAGGGAATACACACACATACACATATACACACACACACACACCAACACACCCCTACACACACATATATACAAACACACATGCACACACACCCCTATATACAAACACACACACCCCTACACACACACACACACACACCCCTACACACACCCACATACACACTCATATACAAACACACACACACATACACACTCATATACACCCCTTCACACAGGGAATACACACACATACACACACCCACACACACACACCCCTACACAAACTTTCACACAGGGAATACACACACACACCCCTACACATAATATACACACTAGTATACACAGGGCATACAGTGGAGCAATGTTTAGAACACACTCATATACACACAGGGCATACATATACACACACATATATACACACTCAAATACACACACACACACTCATATACACACTCAAATACACACTTTTACATGGGCATACAGGGCGTGAACATTTAGAACACACATACAGACACTCATATACACACACTCATATACACACACTCATATACACACACTCATATACACGCACTCATATACACACACTCATATACACACACTCATATACACACACTCATATATACGCACTCATATACACACAGGGCATACATATACACACACATATATACACACTCAAATACACACACACACTCATATACACACTCAAATACACACTTTTACATGGGCATACAGGGAGTGAACATTTAGAACACACATACAGACACTCATATACACACACTCATATACACGCACTCATATACACACACTCATATACACGCACTCATATACACGCACTCATATACACGCACTCATATACACGCACTCATATACACACACTCATATACACGCACTCATATACACACACTCATATACACACACTCATATACACGCACTCATATACACACACTCATATACACGCACTCATATACACGCACTCATATACACGCACTCATATACACGCACTCATATACACGCACTCATATACACACACTCATATACACACACTCATATACACACACTCATATACACACACTCATATACACGCACTCATATACACACACTCATATACACACACTCATATATACACACTCATATACACACACTCATATACACACACTCATATACACGCACTCATATACACACACTCATATACACACAGGGCATACATATACACACACATATATACACACTCAAATACACACACACACTCATATACACACTCAAATACACACTTTTACATGGGCATACAGGGAGTGAACATTTAGAACACACATACAGACACTCATATACACACACTCATATACACGCACTCATATACACGCACTCATATACACACACTCATATACACGCACTCATATACACGCACTCATATACACACACTCATATACACACACTCATATATACACACTCATATACACACACTCATATACACACACTCATATACACACACTCATATACATGCACTCATATACACACACTCATATATACACACTCATATACACACACTCATATACACACACTCATATACACACACTCATATACACGCACTCATATACACACACTCATATACACACACTCATATACACACAGGGCATACATATACACACACATATATACACACTCAAATACACACACACACTCATATACACACTCAAATACACACTTTTACATGGGCATACAGGGAGTGAACATTTAGAACACACATACAGACACTCATATACACACACTCATATACACGCACTCATATACACGCACTCATATACACACACTCATATACACGCACTCATATACACGCACTCATATACACACACTCATATACACACACTCATATACACACACTCATATATACACACTCATATACACACACTCATATACACACACTCATATACACACACTCATATACACGCACTCATATACACACACTCATATATACACACTCATATACACACACTCATATACACACACTCATATACACACACTCATATACACGCACTCATATACACACACTCATATACACGCACTCATATACACACACTCATATACACGCACTCATATACACACACTCATATACACACTTTCACACATGGCATACAGCGAGCGAATGTTCAGGACAGACTCATGTACACACACATATACACCCCTACACACACACATTCATACACACACTTTCACACTGGGCAAACAGGGATCAAACATTTAGAACACAACACATCAGCTCACACACACATTCATAGACACACACATATACACACTTACACACACACGCACATTCATACACATATTCATACACACACATCAGTTTACACACACTTTGCTCATGTCATTTGTGTAAAGGCCTTAAACTCGTGCTGAGACACACTCTGCTCTTCACTCCAGACTCTTAAATTCACTCCAGACTCTTATTTTCTCTAATCTTCTGTTATTTCTCTTCTTATTTTCTCTGGCTCACGTTGCACATTTTGTTCTAGTTTATTTACATTTTCATCTAAACTTTTCCCACATTAAATAAATGTTTAGGAAATGATTAAATCTGCAGAAAAAAACATGTAATGGTCCTTTAAAAGAACAAGAAGTAATAAAAATAATTCAGGTAGAGTAAAATGCATTATTTTTACATTTGAACCAAATAAATCGCTCGTTTTTTAACTTCTCTGTTGCTCAAACTTGGACTTGAAGTTGAAGCTGGAGCAGATCTGTCCTCAGAAGGTTTGATTTCTTTGTTACATTTTTAAATTAGCTCCACGGCCTTTTAGAAATGAGTACGAAATTACTAAATTAAAAATGAATCCAAAACATTGAAATGGTTCATTTTAATTTAAAAATAGCCAGAAGCAACAGGCCTTAAAAAAAGAGACTTGAGCTGATAAAAACCTCAGAGTTTGAGCAGATTCACTTTAAACATGTTTAGACTCAGGACGGAGCGCGTTAAATGAACAGGCCTAAATACTATAGATATAAATATAAATATAAATATATACATGTGGCCTATACATTTACTATAGATATAAATATATAAATATAAATATTTACATTTGTCCTGTACATTTCATTTGGATGAGCGCGCGGCCTGTTGTGTTTCTCTTTTTTCGGGGCCAAACTTTTCTTCTTAGAAGAACAAAAATGAACAAAGAAGGAAAATGTGACTTTAAAGTAGAATAACTTTTGTTTTCGATAATTTACAAGTTTGAAATAAAGTTGGACACAAAAACACTGAACAGGTTTGTGGCTCGTGAGGCTGATCTGACGATGACCTAAAAGTTCAAAAATAATCAGATGTGTTTGACTTTTGTTGCCACAACTTTGAAACAAAAGCCTGTCGTATTATTTTATTATTATTTTATAATTATTACTATTCTCACTCCAGTCCAAACTCGTGGTAAAGTGCACTTTTACGCACTTTTACGCACTTTTACGCACGGCCCTGGCGCGCGGGGGTCACATTAAACACAGACTTTAAACTATTTACATTTTTATTTAAATGACCAAATGTCACAGTGATTCTCTAAAAAGTGTCTGAAAAACAACCTGATTTGTTGGATATTAAAGCTTTTTGGATTTTTTGTTGTTGTCCCCCCAAAAAAAAGTTAAAGAAAAAAAGAAAAAAGAAAAAAAAAAAAGAAAGAAAAACACACAGACACATTTCAGCACAGACCAGTTCAGATCAGAATAACTCGTCCTCTGCGCCAGTGTCCGTGCGCACAAACACCTTGCAGTGCCGCTCTCTGTGCGGCTCCCTGGGGGGCCGTGCACATCCAGATGTCCCACTGCACTAACTGAACCCTGTGCGTAAAACCGCAGCCTCCTCGGGCAAATGCGCACAACCACAAGGCCCAGCGCAGAGGCGCATTTTGGAGCAGTTTGATGCGTCGCACAAATCCACACAAAGGCGGTTCCTTTTTATCTGTAAACACTCACTTCCTCCACGGCCTCGCGCGCGTCCTTTTGGGGTGATGTCAAAGCGCGTCCTCAGAGTGTCCCCGTGTCCAAAACTCACCCCGGGTCCAGAGCAGAGCAGATGCGCAGAGATCCGCGTGTGTCCCGCCCGTGTGTCCCGTCTGCGGGCCCTCAGCCTGAGTGCCACTAGTGTCTACGTTCGGACATAAGGGAAGAAGGACGCACACATCGCTCTCTGTTATCAATTTTTTCCATGTTTGCAGCACAAAACTGCTTTTTGTTCCTCATTTTTTTCATTTACGAGGGTTAATGGATAGAGGCTTGGGCGTTTGATCACATGGCTACAATTCACCTGAGATGCACACAAAGGGAGCAAAGAGAGCGCGGAGAGAGAGCGCGGCGCACACACTGGACACATTGTTGTGTCCGGTTGCGCTTCAGATGCTGTAAAAGTCGATTCTCTTCTTTCAATCAGTCCAGGCTTTACGGTGAAGTCTAATCACACACCAACATGTCTGATTTTACTACAATAAAAAAGAAATATTTTTCTGCCGTTTGGTTTCAGTGACGATGGCCTCGGGACGTTTGGTCACACCCCAAACTCTCTCCCCAAATAAAGGAAATAAACTCACATTAAACCGAGAAAACGTATTTTTATGGCACAAATACAAAATGTAGATGAACGTGGCCTCGTGGAACTTCAGATCCAACAGAAGAGTCCAGCTCCTGTGGACCTGAAACACCTGAAACACCTGAAACACTAAACTGAAGAGCAGCCATCCAGGATCAGATGGAAAATGAATAATCACTTTGAATGAAAAAGCGAAGATTTGGTCACATTTAATTGTCATAGTAACATTTTGAGTCACATCAGGGGCGAAGGAAAAACACGGCCTCGTGCGTCACGTTTAAAGCCTGAAGTGTGAGACAAGGTGGAGCTGATATTTGGACTAATCGAGCCATAAAGTTATTGTGGTTTCAGACCAAAGTTAATGACAGTAATAGGCCTAGAGAAAAAGGCCATCACATGGAATGTTTTAATTAGTGTAAGATTCACGCGTGTTAAAGTTTTATCTGTGACCTGAGTCAGATTAAAACTCTAAACAGGAGCTGGGAGGTTCACGATTATCTCAAGTGTTGAAGTTTACTGTTGCGCAGTGGCTTTTTGAGGAGGCAGCGCGCTGTGCAATAACTCTACTCATGATTGTTTATTTGTTTGATATTACATGTCAACGCGTCCAACAAAGCGGGCCTTTAGCTGCTGTAAATGGACGCTCTGTGGAGCGAGCGCAGCCGCTGCAAAGTAACATCTCACCTCTTCTACTTGGAAATGTCCCACTGATGGACGGAGTCACATTAAGGGCCAATCACAGAGCCCACGCGTAAAGACTGGACCAATGAGAGGCCCGCGCTGCGCGGGTGGGCGGGGCGGGTGTGTGTTGGAATGCTGTCTCTCTGGGAATATTTTCCATTTTTTTCTCCTGCCAGTGCGTTTCACAAGGCGCTCTTTAAGCTCCGCTGTCGCCACACAGAGCAGCCATTCATCTGCTCCACAGTCAGCCACACACTCCCATGTCCAACCACTGGACAGCTCAACTGGTAAGTTATGTAATTTTAAATACTCATTTTTCGGATTAAAAGAAAATATTTCGCTCCAGTTTTATGTGGATTGTCACAAGTTTTTATGATTTGCCACTTCAGTGTCTTAAATTCAGATGGTTTATTTTTATTATTTAAATAACATCGTCCTCTTCTTTAACAGAACAGCGGAAGTGTTGGAAAAAGTTGTTTTATTTTTTAATATTTTTTCTTCACAGGAATAAATAGTAAAGTCGGTTTTGAGCCGAGGGTTTGGATACTTTACGCACGGCCATGGATTTGGTGAAGGAGCAGTGACTCGAGTCAAACAAGAGAAAATCTAAAACACAAAGACACTTTTTCCACTTCATCATTTGTTAGAGACAAAACAGAAGCAGAATGTCCGCTGAGGATCACAGCCTGTCTGAGGCAGAGCTGAGTCCCGGAGGCTCTGAAGATGCGCACTCTCTGTCTCCTGCGCACTGTGGCGCGGTGGGCGCGCAGGACTCGCCTCTGGGCGCACAGCAGCAGCTCACCACGCTCTGTGTGGCTGAAGACTCAGAGGACGGGAGCCAGTCCAGGGCCAAATCGGACGAAGAGGACGATCGTTTTCCCATCGGCATCAGGGAGGCGGTGAGTCAGGTGCTGGACGGATACGACTGGACACTGGTGCCAATGCCCGTGCGCGTCAACAGCGGCAGTAAAGCCAAGCCGCACGTGAAGAGGCCCATGAACGCGTTTATGGTGTGGGCCCAGGCCGCGCGCAGGAAGCTCGCGGACCAGTATCCACATCTGCACAACGCAGAGCTCAGCAAGACTCTGGGGAAACTGTGGAGGTTTGTACAGATCTGCTTTTATCAACTGCGCCATAAGTTATTTTAAAGGACATGTGCATGTTTAGAAAATAAACTGAACAAAGTGTTTTAAAAACTTAAAAATAAATGAGTACATGCTATAGGCTCCGAGATCTAAATCTGTCGTTGTTTCCTGAAGGCTGCTAAACGAAAACGACAAGAGGCCATTCATCGAGGAGGCGGAGAGACTGAGGAAACAGCACAAGAAGGACTACCCCGAGTACAAGTACCAGCCCCGGAGGCGCAAGAACGGCAAACTGACGCCTGTAAATGAGACGGACAGCCAGGGGGAAGGGGAGGCCAGTCACTCCCAGTCCCACTACAAGACCCTGCACCTGGAGCATAACGGGGCTGCGTCTCCTCTGGGAGAGCTGCACCATCACCACCATCACCACCACCACCACTCTGCAGGTATGAGCTCAGTGTTTCTCTAGTGTGAAGTTCATCTGCCACATGGAAAATAAACCTTTATCTTCTCTTTAGGTCAAGGTCACAGTCCCCCCACCCCTCCCACCACCCCAAAAACAGAGCTACAGTCTGGAAAGTTGTCCGATTCCAAACGTGAGGGAGGTGCAGGAGCTTCAGGGGGGTCCAGGGGGGCGCTGGGGGTGGGGGCTGAGGGAGCGTCTAGTTCTACCTCATCCGGTGCAAAACCACACATTGACTTCGGCACGATGGACATTGGAGAAATCAGCCACGATGTTATGTCCAATATTGAACCTTTTGATGTGAATGAGTTTGACCAGTATCTGCCGCCCAACGGCCACCCTCAGAGCAGCGCGGCGTCGGCCGGGCCCCCCTCCACCTCCTCATATGCCTACGCCCTGGCGGCCGCGAGCGGGCACTCCGCCTGGCTGTCCAAGCAGCAGTCTCAGACCTCTCCGTCGCCCTCAGACCCCGCCAAGGCCCAGATCAAGAGCGAATCTGCGTCTGGGAGCCACTACGCCGAAGCCTCGTCCTCCCCCTCGTCCGGCACCCACGTGACCTACACCCCCCTGAGCCTGCCCCACTACGGCTCGGCCTTTCCCTCCCTGGCCTCCAGGGCTCAGTTTGAGTACGGGGAGCACCAGGGGCCCGGAGCCTACTACGCCCACTCCAGTCAGGCTCCAGGGCTGTACTCAGCCTTCTCCTACATGGGCCCCACACAGAGGCCCCTGTACACCACCATAGGAGACCCCGCCAGTGTGGCCCCTTCACACAGCCCTACACACTGGGAGCAGCCTGTTTACACTACACTCACACGGCCTTAGAGTAGGAGCAGAGCAGAGGGAATCATGGGAAGTGTGTGTGGATGAATGTGTGTGTACTGGGTCAGAGACGTAGAAACTGGACTGAAGTGATAATAACGTCTGAAGGTGGAGGACTTCTACGTCTGTGATGTCTGAGAGTGTGTCTGTGCCATTTTGATGTTAAGACATTTTTACTTTTTTAGCCAATACCATGCAAGCATTTATAAGGCCTTAAAAACAATACTCACTGTGTGATTGTGTCACAGCCGCCAGAGACTCTGAACACAGAGGAACAGAGAGAACAGAGAACAGAGAGAACAGAGAGAACAGAGAACAGAGAGAACAGAGAGAACAGAGAGAACAGAGTGGACTGTGACTGTGGACCGTCGTTTGGTTTGTAACAACATAATCAGATGTTATTAACCAAACTAAAGCAGACGTGTAATGTTATTGTGTTATTTTATATAAGTAGTAAGATTATTGTCGATGATATTTTAGTGTGATCAGTTTGACTCCACATCAAATGCACCACTGCTACGGGGAAAAGCAGGTTCTGTGTTTGAAAAGCTCCAGACGGTTCCTCTGACAGGCCCGAGCTCTCACAGCGGTGATGTTTTTCCTCCTCTGATGTAGATAGAGTCTGTTTGTCTGTGCTTAACTACAAAACAACTTCACCGGATTAAATAAGCAAATTATGGGGAAAAAAAAAGGAAACCGAGAGGGAATGAAAGCTGTTAAAGATATGTTCTAGCTTCTGCTCAGTCTTGGACACTTACCTCAGTTTTACGTTGCTGGTGCCAACAGGAGGAGAGAACTGTGCCCACCTGCGTTTCTGAAAGTTACAAACATTAGTTACATCAGTTTTGTGTTTATTTTTTTGATTTTTCTAGCGACTGAAAAAGTGCAAAGTCTCAAAAACGAAATCTTTTATAATAAGCGACCAGCTCTGAGTCCTACTTAAGGATTAGGATCACATGTGCGAGCGCTCTGAGCTGCATATAGGCCAAAAGCGTGTCCTGACAGTGTTTTTTTCTATACTGTGTCTAAACCGCCAACTTCCTTTTACAGCAATGTGAATAATGGTTATTACCACAAGCTTCACAGTTATTTTGTGATGCATACTTTATACTGACCCTCTTACCGTGTTACTGTGTGTGGGCGATGTCCTAATGTGTGTCAACCCCATAGACTGTATATAAAAACTCTTCTTTATACAGTCTATGGCCACAACTTTGCTTCTTTCATTTTGTATACGCCTGGATAGTTTTGTAAAACATTCACTTGACTATTTTTGCTTCCTTTACCAGAAAAGCAATGTCAAAATTATATTGTTGTCTTCTATTAAATCAGTTTATTTATACGATTTGTGTGGAGCGGGGGCGTTTTTTTAAATAAAGGAGATAAAGGCGTAAGTCCCAGATCAAGACACAAACTGTAGGCAGAAGTTGTGCTGACGTGTGAACTGTAACAACAACACAATCAAGGCCTCGCTAATCTGAGCTGTTTAGAGCGTTTGTGTGTACGGGAGGCTAAAATTGACTACTAATTCCCCACATTTAATCGGCTGGGGACTGCATGTTACTGAGAAACACAAAGAGAGCCTTTCAGGGGTGGAAAGGGACTGGCCGGCAGAGGGAGAGAGGCGGGGGGTAAGAGGCCAGGGGCACGGCCCGCTGCACCTCAGAGCAGTGTGCGCTTTTCTACACCTGAAGTACAAGAAGAAGAAGAACACACTGACCAAAATGATATGTTTAGGTTTAAATAATCAAACAACAGAGCAATGAGTCTAAGGGAAATGGAGAAAAGGAAAAGTCAAATGTGGTGTTTAGAGTTGTTTGTTAATGTGTTGCTCAAAAAGGTAAGTGTCGACGTTACAACTTAAACAAAAGTACAGATACAGGAGCAAAAAGAAGAAAAATACTCACGTTAAAGTAAAAGTATCACATGAAATAATCTACTTGAGTAAAAGTGTTAAAGTATCTGTTTAAACGTGTACTTAAAGAGTAAAAAGTAAAAGTATTTCATGCAGATTTTGAGTCTTATAAAGGTTCAAATGTGGTGATTTAGTTAAAGTTTTACGCTGAATTTTGATCAAAAGAAACAACTGAATCAATAGTTTTCTACCTATTTTTATTTGTGTATTTTTGTTTTGCTCAAACTACGAACGTGTTAAAAATAAACCCTCAGACTTTTCAGCAGGTCTCAAACTATAATAAAAAATACTTTTACTTTTCAGTCCTGGTCCAAAATGTAGTGGAGTAAAACTAAAAGTATCCACTTCACTTCTACTTACGTATAGTACAAAAACATAAAAATTCTACTTAAGTACAGCACTTTACTACTTTTACTTTGTTACTTTCCACCTCTGCAGTTCACCAACCACAAATGTTTAGAAATAAGACGAGAATGTTTGAAACTCGTCAGCTCCGTTTGGATTTTAGTTTATTTCATTTATTTTGTTTATTTGGTCACAGGTGTAATATTCTGACGTTTAAATCGTCTTTATTCTGAGGTCATGGTCCATTTTTAAAACAAACAAGGACAGTGACAAACAAACAGTTACATTTAAGTGTCTCCATCTTGGACTGAAGTTGCACTGACTCTTATGTTTGTGAGTGACATTATTTCATTTTTTGACTTATTCAGCTGCAAATAAAACTGTACATTAAAGTTTTTAGTGCAGAAAAGTGTTCAGTCGTCTTCCAGAAACAAAAATATTCAACAAACGGGAAGACTGAAAGAGAGAAAATCCTTTATACCTCTGTGTTAAAGGAGTTTTCATATTCATAAATACAGTAACAATCAAGCAAAGTACAGGAAAGTACTACAGTTAAACGTCTTTTTAAAGTGGAACAAAGTGGTTCACAATGTAAGTTCCTCTGTATAATTATCCCAAAGGTCCACGTCTTTAACAGATTTACAAAATGTCATGATATTCGTTGTGATTTTTTTGTATAAACATCGTCAAACCTCTGAGCTCATATCGGCCATTTTGGGTTTTAAATGATCAACGGTCACATTTTTATACATCGCTTTTCCATCTTTACGACACTAAAAGAGCTTTACATCGAGGAACGACTCACACATTCATACATCAGAGCACACAGACACCGGGAAGAGGAGGGTTAAGTGTCTTGCCCAAGGACACAGCAATAGCATTCGTCTGTAGGAGCTGGAATCGCACCCCCAACCTTCAGATCAGTGGGAAAACGCTTTACCAACTGAGCCACTGTCACATACTGTATTCTGTAGTGATATTTTTAAAACTTTGAACATGATTTTCACAGTGTAAAGGTCGACTAAAGAGTAAAATATGAGGATTTAAAAGTTTATAGATAAAATGCATTGGTTGGTTCATTATAAGTTTGTTTTTGTTCTTCTTTTTCTTCTTTTCGAGGTGATTTTGGTGGAAGAGTTTGTGGCTTGTGACAGTACAGGCTGTTTTCTGTAGTACTGTATATTTTTATTTACAGTATAGTTTTGTAGACAACATATTGCCACCCAGGCCCAGATCTACAGAGGAGCAAAAACAGTGCAGTGCAACGTCATTTATCAAGGTTTGCCCCTCATTTGAGACACGATAAATAACAGCACTTAATGGAACAGTATTTAAAACTCACATAGACCCTGAGTCACTTTGGTCTGGACCCACAGCAGCAGCAGCTCTGTCTCCTCCTCCTCCTGAACTCATGTGTGTTTAAATAAATAAAGAGGTATAGTTATTTACCTATATTTTATTTGCATTTATCTTTATAATGACTCCCTTTAGAACAATAAATGCATCGCTTGTCTGTTAAGGAAAGTCAGTAACCCTGTCCTCTAGTGACACCTAGTGATCAGCTCGAGAATAATAATAATAATAATAATAATAATAATAATAATAATAATAATAATAATAATAATAATAATAATAATAATAATAAAAAGACTGTTTTCACTCCCAGGCAAACGTTTGGACACACCCTCTCAATTTTTTATTTTTATTTTTTACATTTTATACACATATGGAATTATGTAGTAAAGAAAAAAGTTAACTATTAATAAATATTTTTCGACAAAGCAAATGGCGGCTTTGAGAATTTTGAGACGAATTTGATTTGATTATATACAAAAAAAAAAAAAAGTATGTCCAGCTTTTGACTGGTAGTGGACCTTGACTGGTTATTATTATTATTATTATTATTATTATTATTATTATTATTATTATTATTATTATTATTATTATTATTATTATTATTATTATTATTATACTTGTTTGATACTGAGAACTTTTTTTCTCTCGATTGTGAGTCATAATAAAAATGTAAACGCTAAGACCTACCAAAAACACCTCTCGTGTAAACTTACCTGAGCAAAGACATCGCTGCCTTTATATTTGCGCTGGCGGCTCATATTTGGCGGTGAAACGCCTGAAAAAACGTTATTATAAACATAAAACATCTAATAATTTCCTTTATAGTCATTTATTATCCGAATTACCTCCCAAGATTCTGCAGATGTGGTTCAGTCTCCGCGCTACAGCAGAGGGCGACAGCAGGAGGCGACAGAGTTCACAGCGCGTCAGCAGAGGGCGACAGAGAGAGTTCAGCAGCGACGAAGAAGAAACCACATCTGACGTCATCACCTGGGCGCCAAATCTGCATCAACAAAACTCCAGAAATCTGCACTTTTATCAGGTACAAATAATATATGTACAAGAGTGAAATGTTACGATTTATAAAGCTCTGAGTGTTTATGTTTGTTTTAATGTTGTGGGCTCAATGTGCACGAGTTTTAACTTCTCCTTTGTCGTTCAAACTCAAGTCTTTTTCGTCTCGTTTGTTCATATTTGTGTGTTGTTCATATTTGTGTGTTGTTGTTCATATTTGTTTGTGTTGTTCATATTTGTGTGTGTTGTTTATATTTGTGTCTTTTGTTGTTCATATTTGTGTCTTTTGTTGGTCATATTTGTGGGTATCGTTGGTCATATTTTTGTATCTTGTTAATATGTGTGTGTTTAGATCGTATTTGTGTCTTTTGTTGTTCATATTTGTGTCTTTTGTTGTTCATATGTGTGTGTTGCTGTTCATATTTGTGTGTTGTTGTTCATATTTGTGTCTTTTGTTGTTCATATTTGTGTGTTGTTATTCAGATTTGTGTGTTGTTATTTATATTCGTGTGTGTTGTTGTAGAGCAGCAGAGATGGACCTCGGGCCGTTTGAAGTGAATAACTCTGTGAGCTGCAGACTGTCCTCACAGATCCCGAGTCTGTGCCTGGAGCAGGACTGTTGTCTGGGCATCGATGAGGCCGGGAGGGGTCCTGTGCTCGGTATGTCCCATTTACACTTTGGCTGCGTCTCAGTTCTCTTTCCTCGCTTCCTTCTCCTACATTCCTGCTTGATTCCTCCTCTGCTCCTTACTGTGCCTCCTCTGCTCGTACCTCCTGTTTTTCTCACTGTGCCTCCTCTGCTCCTCACTGTGCCTCCTCTGCTCCTCACTGTGCCTCCTCTGCTCCTCGCTGTGCCTCATCCGCTCCTTACTGTGCCTCCTCTGCTCCTCTCTGTGTCTCTTCTGCTCCTCACTGTGCTTCCTCTGCTCCTCACTGTGCCTCCTCTGCTCCTTACTGTGCCTCCTCTGCTCCTCGCTGCTGTGCCTCCTCTGCTCCTCGCTGCTGTGCCTCCTCTGCTCCTCACTGTGCCTCCTCTGCTCCTCGCTGCTGTGCCTCCTCTGCTCCTCGCTGCTGTGCCTCCTCTGCTCCTCACTGTGCCTCCTCTGCTCCTCGCTGCTGTGCCTCCTCGGCTCCTCGCTGTGCCTCCTCTGCTCCTCGCTGCTGTGCCTCCTCTGCTCCTCGCTGCTGTGCCTCCTCTGCTCCTCGCTGCTGTGCCTCCTCTGCTCCTCGTTGCTGTGCCTCCTCTGCTCCTCGCTGCTGTGCCTCCTCTGCTCCTCGCTGTGCCTCCTCTGCTCCTCGCTGTGCCTTCTCTGTTCCTCGCTGTGCCTCCTCCGCTCCTTACTGTGCCTCCTCTGCTCCTCGATTCCTCCTTTTTGCTGTGCCTCCTCTGCTCCTCGATTCCTCCTTTTTGCTGTGCCTCCTCTGCTCCTCGATTCCTCCTTTTTGCTGTGCCTCCTCTGCTCCTCGATTCCTCCTTTTTGCTGTGCCTCCTCTGCACCTCTCTGTGCCTCCTCTGCTCGTACCTCCTGTTTTTCTCGCTGTGCCTCCTCTGCTCCTCGCTGCTGTGCCTCCTCTGCTCCTCACTGTGCCTCCTCTGCTCGTACCTCCTGTTTTTCTCACTGTGCCTCTTCTGCTCCTCACTGTGCTTCCTCTGCTCCTCGATTCCTCCTTTTTGCTGTACCTCCTCTGCTCCTCACTGTACCTCCTCTTCTTCTCGCTGCTGTGCCTCCTCTGCTCCTCGCCACTGTGCCTCCTCTGCTCCTCGCCGCTGTGCCTCCTCTGCTCCTCGCCGCTGTGCCTCCTCTGCTCCTCGCCGCTGTGCCTCCTCTGCTCCTCGCCGCTGTGCCTCCTCTGCTCCTCGCCGCTGTGCCTCCTCTGCTCCTCGCAGCTGTGCCTCCTCTTCTCCTCGCTGTGCCTCCTCTGCTTTTTGCTGTGCCTCCTCTGCTCCTCGATTCCTCCTTTTTGCTGTACCTCTTCTGCTCCTCTCTGTACCTCCTCTTCTTCTCGCTGCTGTGCCTCCTCTGTGGCTGGGACTTACTCACCTGTTTCCTGTAGACTCGGGGAGAAGGAGGCGAGGAAAGAGAAAGTGAGACACAGTGTTTGTTTACTCATCCAAACATCTAAACTGTTTCTGTGACGCAGGGCCTATGGTTTACGGGATCTGCTTCTGCCCGGTTTCCAAAAAAGAAAACCTGAAGGAAATGAAGGTAGCAGGTAATGTATTTGTTTTACTTGTATTGTAAAAGGAAAAATATTAAATCTGTCAACTGGACAAAAAGTTTTAGTCCAGTTGACAGATTTGTTTATTTTTTATTTTTCATTTACTGTGAAACATGGACGACTGAGGGATCACACAGACGTCTTCTCTCATATTTTTCCACCTCAAAACTTTCAACATAAGTGAATTCTTGTATTTGATTACCTCATATTTCTCTTGCCATGTTTTCTGTCTGTGTCAGATTCAAAGACCCTCACGGAAGCAGAAAGAGAAAATCTTTTTGAAAAACTGGATGAAGCCAAGAGTTTCATAGGCTGGGCTCTGCAGATCCTCTCTCCTAACACAATTTCCACCAGCATGTTACAAAGGTTTTTAGCACAACTATAATTTTATCTTTTTCAGGGATACATCGATAAAGCTTTTTCATTTCCAGTACTATAAGTCTGCCAATACCTGATATGAACAGCGCATGTGCAGAGTCTGAAAACAGCATTTATTTTAAAACAAAAGTGGGCCAAATGTGTTATGTAGCTGTTATTATCCCTCAAGTAACTACAGAACAGCTTTGTGTAAATAAAAATTCAAATATCTTTTTGGACCAACTACGACCGATAAATAATCTTATTACATCATTCTATATGTCCAAGCAAGAATTTGGAAACTAATATTCAATCCAGCTATTTTTTTCCAATATCGGTGCATCCCTAATTTATTTACACATATTTAGCATTGATCTTTACAGCCAAATGACTGTACTTTGACTTTTTAGATCAAAATACAATCTGAATGCCCTTTCACACGATACAGCGATTGGATTGGTCCAGTTTGCCCTGGACAGTGGAGTACAAGTCAAAGAGGTGTGTCCTTAATTATTGAGCTTAAGAAGAAATCTGATGTCTGTTGTTTTCTCACACGGCCTTGTGCTTATTTTATTTGATGTTTCACAGATCTTTGTTGACACAGTGGGACCTGCAGAAAAATATGAAGAGAAGCTTTCAAAGTTGTTCCCTGGGATCACGGTGACAGTGAGGCCCAAGGCTGACTCACTGTTTCCCGTTGTCAGTGCAGCAAGTATCTGTGCAAAGGTATCACCCGAAACACACAGGGTTTACGACTTAAAGAGGCAGTATTATGCAAATTTTATTATTTATTTATGATTTATTCTAAGCTTTCAATCAGGTTGTACTGTTGCCTTATCAAAAACATGCCTGAACTGATGTCATCCATGCATGTTTGAGTCATGTAATGATCTCTCCTGGGCCCACAAATCTATGTCATCCACATTTCCACACAACAGTTGTCCATAAATATACAAAAAACAGCTTGACAAACCTGATGTGATGTGCAGTAGTTTCGTCAGCGGGATGCACGATGATTGTGTTGTGATAGCGCTCAGCAGGGGGAGTCACTCAGAGCGTCGAGACGAAAGTGAAGCTTATAAAACACGTTAATATGTTGTTTTTCCGCGAATACAGTGGTCCCTCGTTTATCGCGGGGCTTTCGTTCTAAAAATAACCCGCGATAAACGAAATCCGTGAAGTATCAGCTTTATTTTTTACAATTATTCTATACGTTTTGCAGCTGTACAAACCCCTCACCACACACTTCATACACTTTTCTCACACAGGCGTTAACATTTTCTCACATTTCTCTCTCGTTTAAACACTCTCAAAGTTCAAACCTTCAGAACACAATGCACGTTCATACGCTATAAAAAAAAAAAACAGGCCAACTTGCACAAAAAATATCCGCAAAACAGCAAGACCGCGAAAGGTGAACCACGATATAGTGACGGAAAACTGTACAGCAGTTTCAAACCGATAAAACGTAACTGTGATCTAAATATGTTATGTTTTAGCAGTTAATACCCCATAGAAGTAAAACACTCCCTCATCAAAAGTTTTATTATGTATTTTTATTCAGATTTATGTAATGCAATGAAAGATTTCAGATTGACTGGCTCTTACAGGTGGCCAGGGATCGAGTTGTAAAAGGCTGGAACTTTGCTGAAGAGCTCGGTGAAGTGGACACTGATTACGGATCTGGATATCCTAATGGTAAATGGGATACTAGTAATAAACATACGATGTAAACAATGCATTTTATTTACAATTTCATTTCTTTAAAATTGTTTTCAGACCCAAAAACAAAAGCCTGGCTGTTAAAATACCTAGACCCGGTGTTTGGTTATCCCCAGTTTGTTCGCTTCAGTTGGAGCACGGCACAAACTCTGATGGAAAACAAGTCTGCAGCAGTTCACTGGTAAATCACTGTCCAATAATTATTAATGCAACAAGTTTCATCGAAGTTTAAGTTCAGGATGTTATTCATTGATAATAATAACCGTCTTGTGTTTTTTGTGGTTTAAATAGTTTTTTAAATTTTTGACTTAAGCTTTATTTAACCAGGAAAGGGATGCACTGATCAATCTTTTTCAGTTCTGATACTGTTTTCGAAACTATAGCTTTAAGAATCTGCCGATCCCCGATATCAAACGATAACAATGCAAAGCTTGAAAACATTAATTTCCTTTTAAACAAAAATAAAATAGGTCAAAATTGATCCTGATATTATTATGTGGCTGTTATTAAAGTAAGTAACAGTTTTGTATTAAAAAATGTCAAACATTCTGAGACTTTCTGGGCCGACTATGACCAGGAAATAGTCTTATTACATCAGTTTATATGTAGAACCAGGATATAAGCGCAATTATTTAATATTTGGCAGCCGATATTTGGAAGGCGATATCCAATCCAGTAAATGTTCCTATATCAGCGCTGATATCTGATGCCAGTATCAGATCAGTGTGTTCCTACAGGAAAGTTCCGTTGAGATTACTCGTCTGTTTTTAATTCAATTCAGTTTATTTTTGTAAAGCCCAAAATCACAACATCCGTCGCCTCTTTGGGATGAACATGAGAAATGATTTAACCAACAGAAAGTTAGAAAATCAACAACGAAACAGACAAGGAAATTAATCAACAGAAAACAAGCACATGGATGTAAGCACAAGCACATTTACACAATCATAAGAATTTGAAAAAAGCTGAAAAAACAGCCAAAGGTCTCAATCTGAAAACCTTCATCGGTTTAAAATGACTTAGGGGAGTCTGTTTTTTTAGTGTCCAGTCCTTTGTTGATGATTCCATGTTGTCAGTGCAGATAAAAACAGCTTTACCCGTCTCTATGTGAACACGACAGAGTAGAGTTTTCTTGAGTCTTCACAAAGAAAATACATCATCCATCTGCTTTTTTGTGGAACATAAGCACAAAGTCGTGTAAAACCAGAAGTCTTCATTTCATTCTTGTTTTGTCTTTGATAAGGGATGATGACGAAGAGGGAGGAGAAAAAGGAGCTCAGAGACTCAACAACAAGTCCATGTTGTCCTATTTCTCCAGTGCTTCAGGAGCAGCTCAGAGTCAAACTGCTGCTCACCGTTTCTTTTCAGATCGTCGACTGAAGAACATTGACACACTTTGAACACGACTGGGTCAAACAGTCATCCATTTTGTCGAATCCATGTAATACAGTTAAATATTTTATATATTAAAACAAATTTTTACAAAAGTATTATGTGTTTTAACTGTATTTGATTTTTATTAACTTGAAATATTTTGTAGCGGCAGGAAAAGCAGTGAATTATTTTTGTCGCAGTACTGCCTCCCACTGGCTGCAGGTCATTACTGCAACTTTTACATCAGAATGAGATCCACATTTTCATAGAGTAAGATGAGCAAACATAAAAATGTGTTTCTCATCCTAAATTTCACTAGATGAGACTTGGCCTTTTACTCCTGAGCAGTTTTTTGTGAATGTTTTTTTATGACGACAAACACACATCACAGTTTTATATACAGCATTTTTCCACCTTCAAGGCACTCAAAGCTCTTTACGTCAAGGAACCACGCACACATTCACACACACATTCACACACACGTTCATGCAGCAGTGTGCGCAGACACTGGGGATGACGGGGGTTAAGTGCCTTGCCCAAGAACACAGCGACAGTAATCACCTTTGGGAGCTGGAATTGCACCGGCAACCTTCAGATTAGTGGACAAACTCTACAAACTGAACTACTGTCTCCCAAGTATAACAACAAGTAAACAACTGCTTCTGCTCGTCCAAACTTGCAACAAAAACACAGAATATCTAGACAAATAAAACTACAATTATATTTAAAAAGTCTTCATTTTTGTGCTAGTTCTCCAGCGGTTTTGGTCTGGACTCCTCCCAAACTCTTTTCCCACAGTTCATGGCCAAAGATGAAACCGCGAACGAAGACAAGATCGCAATCGAGCTCCCCACGAAATGAGACGAGGGTCCTCTGGGGGCCGCTCTGAGGGCCCTCCTCGTGAACGTGTCTCTGTCGATGGCTGTCGTCCGGGCAACAGACTCCATTTCGAGGGCCGCCTTGAAGTTATCCCTTAGACCAAAGCTGAAGCGCAGAAGTATTTCCCGTCTGGATGAGTATGATGATGAAGTCCAGCTGCGTGTGTCGTTTACTGCGATGAGCTCTGACCTGACTCCTCCTTCAGTCCTGTACAGATCCATAAATAACCTCCCCGTGTCCCAGACTAATCCGCCTGAGCATCCTGTTGTCCTGCTGCGTCAATAGGATTAAAATAGGTAGTTCGTTGCCATAGAACACAAAAGGCGCAGTGATCTATTTCGGCTTAAGACCGTCCCGGGTATAAATCTATAAGATCCGCCGCGTCCTGTCGAATGAGTGTGTACAGAACCGGCCTGTCAAAGGTCACCAGGGTCAGTGCAAACAGGTTTAATGCAAACACATGAGTCATTTTCTGACACAAGACCTGCTCGTCATGTTTGTTTTGTTTTTACAGACCGTGAAACGCATCAAAAATCCTGTGGCACCAGATCTTGTTCCCTCCTATACACAAACTGTTCAGCACCACGGCCAGCTCCACTCACGGTCAGAAGTAACAAAAAACAGTGACGTAGATGTGTGTATTTATTAATGTAAGGATAAACATTTCAGCTTTTCTTTTCCAACACAGAACAAGCGAGGAAGAGACGTAAAAACAGCACCGAATCGGACTCACCGTGACCGTCATCCTCAACTGTTCAAATCCAAAGTGAGTTCACTGTTTTAATATTATTCCTACAACTTAAATGTTTAAATATGTACGTAAATATCAGCTGGCACAAGGGTATGAGGTGAGGATTTATCTGTTTTTCTTGTTTTTTTTGTGCGTTTTGCTTGTATTTCGTTCATGTTTTATGGTTTTGCTGTGACCTAACGCCAGTCGTGCGAGAAACGATTTGTTCACTCGGGCTCGGCGGCAGATTTGAACTCATAAAAGGTTCTGTGAGGATATTCTGGGCGAACGACGTAGAGAACGCCATGGTGTGATGGATGAGCAGAGGCTGAGTGTGTGTTGTGTCCTGTCTCGTCCTGCTCTTATTCAGGATGGTGTGTGTGTGTTGCTGTTTTTTTGTGCGCAGGGCGTTATTGGAAAGGGCGATGATGTAAGACCCAGACTAAAGCATCAACGATCACCTTTTAAATTTAGTTTTATGTTGACTTTTAATGCATATTTTTCTTGCTTTTATGTAATACATCATGTTCACTTTTCCATTTTGTTCGTTATTGGCCACATTCACATAATCTCTCACTTCAAATCTTTCAATAGAATAGACTTTTTTCCTTTTTTTTTTTGTTATTTCCATTCCTCTTTTTAAACAGAGCTCAAACCTGTGGCATAAACGTGCACTTACATATGATATAAACGCACATATCTTTCTTTGTAGAGCTGTTTTCAGTGCAGTGCGGTTGATTTCAGAACCACGGACAGCTCCATGACCCGTGCGACTCTGATCCCACAGGTAATCTCAGAGTCCTGGCTCTTTTAATTACGCGCTAATTGGATTACACTGGTTCTTTTCCACAAGCGACACAGAAAAGATCCCATGAATGAGCTCGTAGTAGTGACGAAACCAGTTCATTCACGTTTTTAGGCCTGTGTTTTCCAGTCAGGGATCACTGGGAGTGACTGGAGCAGGGTCAGATTTGAAAAGAAAGTGACATTAAATGGACTTTAAACAACAAAACAAATCATTTATGAGGATTTTAGATGTGGGTTTGATTCAAAGTAGAAAGAAAATTGACAATATGTTACTGGTAAACATATTGATTTGAATGGTGGTACTCGAGTTAGGTGGGACTTGGATTGTGTAGAGGGTTCTTAGATTGTGTAGGGAGTACTTAGATTGTGTAGGGAGTACTTGGATTGTGTATCAATTACTTGGATTGTGTAGAGGTTCTTGGATTGCATAGGGATTTATGGATTGTGTGGGATTGCGTTGGAGTACTTGAATTGTGTAGGGGGTTCTTGTTAAATTTGTACCGGTTCTTGGATTGTGTAGAAGTTCTTGGATTGTGTAGGGGTTCTTGGATTGTGTAGAGGTTCTTGGATTGTGTAGGGAGTTCTTGAATTGTGTAGGGGTTCTTGGATTGTGTAGAGGTTCTTGGATTGTGTAGGGAGTTCTTGAATTGTGTAGGGATTCTTGGATTGCGTAGGGATACTTGAACTATGTTGAGGGTGCTTGGATTGCATAGGGATTTGTGGATTGTGTAGACGTTCTTAGATTGTGTAGGGGGTTCTTGGATTGTGTAGGAGGTTCTTGGATTGTGTAGAGGTTCTTGGATTGTGTAGACGTTCTTGGATTGTGTAGACGTTCTTAGATTGTGTAGACGTTCTTAGATTGTGTAGACGTTCTTGGATTGTGTAGACGTTCTTAGATTGTGTAGACGTTTTTAGATTGTGTAGACGTTCTTAGATTGTGTAGGAGGTTCTTAGATTGTGTAGACGTTCTTGGATTGTGTAGACGTTCTTAGATTGTGTAGACGTTCTTGGATTGTGTAGACGTTCTTGGATTGTGTAGACGTTCTTAGATTGTGTAGACGTTCTTGGATTGTGTAGACGTTCTTAGATTGTGTAGACGTTCTTGGATTGTGTAGACGTTCTTAGATTGTGTAGGAGGTTCTTGAATTGTGTAGGAGGTTCTTAGTTTGTATTTTGGAGGTTCTTGGATTGTATTAGTCGTTCTAGACAAAAACTAACAGAAAAGTATGACCATTTCACAGATTATTCATTAACTAAAGATACAAAATATGTTTCTCAGTCTCGGTTTGTTTCATCTGTGATTAAATGATCAGAATAAATGGACCAACAAACTGCACAATAAAACTCTGACACATGATGTTACTGCATGTTCCTCTTGTACAGGGGGAAATCTGTGTGACTCCAAATCTCAGTATCAGATGATGTCACTGTGACTATTCAGATAAAATATAAAATGGCTCCTTGGCTCATCTCAGCTGCAGTAACATCTCGCGGCCATTGGGAGACGCTCTTGCCACAAATGCAAACACCCTGTGGAAACATTAGTGAAGTAATGTTCGTGTTTATCCTGTTTTTGGTTAAATTCATCCTATTTACGTTCTAATGAGGCCTTGTTAGTGTCCACTCAGACCCTGCATATGTTAAACGGATCCTTTTACGACAGAACTGCAGTGAATAGAGGAAACACGCTCCCTAACCCACTCCAGCCCGTTTCATTTGCATAAACTCTCGCTCTTAAATCAGCTTCCTCTTCTCAGTGTCTTTGTGAGCTGGAGCCCCCGATCATGCCCCTGTTTTATTTAGAGCTCTTTCCACTCCGGCCCTTTTGCGCAGCTGTTGCCTGTGACCCACTTGTGCCGAGACTCGAGCTGAGAGGCAGGTACAGCCTCGGGAGAAATGGACCGAGAGCGTTTTAAAGAAGAGGCCAGAGTGGAAAAAAAAGAGTCTGGTATTAAAGGCGCACTAAGTTTTCTGATGGAGGAGGGGGAGGGTCTGGGGATGTTATTGCTTTGAATGTTCCACAGTATGAGAGGTGATATTTACTGCTTAAAAGTACCTTGAAATACATCTACTCTACTATACCTCTCTCCACATATTTGACCTGCAGTGAAGGGAAGTGACTGAATCGAAAATACTTATGCAAATAGTCGGACTCCAGTGACAGTTTCATTTGGTATTTATAACAGTACCAAAGTTACTCTCCTAAAATTAAAAGAAATGCATTGCAGTCGTGGACAATATGCAAATATAATACATTTCTTAGTTTCTTACAAAGGTGTAAAACTGTTTCTCATCATGCAGCAGTGGACATTTATCAAACTAAGGGAGGACAGCAGCTGCGTTCGGCTCATTTTGGTTAAGGCCACATTTCTTATCTGTAGCCTCCTTTAATACAGGAATGTGTGACCCCCACGAAGAGAGGGATTTAAAAGACTGGTGCAATCTCACACTGTTAGACTCTGCTTTAGACTCTGATTTAGACTCAGCTTTAGACTCAGCTTTAGACTCCCCTTTAGACTCTACTTTAGACTCTGATTTAGACTCAGCTTTAGACTCCCCTTTAGACTCTACTTTAGACTCTACTTTAGACTCTACTTTAGACTCTACTTTAGACTCTACTTTAGACTCTACTTTAGACTCTACTTTAGACTCTGATTTAGACTCAGCTTTAGACTCCCCTTTAGACTCTGCTTTAGACTCCCCTTTAGACTCTACTTTAGACTCTACTTTAGACTCTACTTTAGACTCTACTTTAGACTCAGCTTTAGACTCAGCTTTAGACTCCCCTTTAGACTCTACTTTAGACTCTGATTTAGACTCAGCTTTAGACTCCCCTTTAGACTCTGCTTTAGACTCCCCTTTAGACTCTACTTTAGACTCTACTTTAGACTCTACTTTAGACTCTACTTTAGACTCTACTTTAGACTCAGCTTTAGACTCTGCTTTAGACTCTGTTTTAGACTCTGTTTTAGACTCTGCTTTAGACTCTACTTTAGACTCTGCTTTAGACTCTGCTTTAGACTCTGTTTTAGACTCTGTTTTAGACTCTGCTTTAGACTCTACTTTAGACTCTACTTTAGACTTTAGACTCTGCTTTAGACTCTTGTTTAGACTCTGTTTTAGACTCTGCTTTAGACTCTACTTTAGACTCTGCTTTAGACTCTTGTTTAGACTCTTGTTTAGACTCTGTTTTAGACTCTGCTTTAGACTCTTGTTTAGACTCTGTTTTAGACTCTGCTTTAGACTCTACTTTAGACTCTGATTTAGACTCTGTTTTAGACTCTTGTTTAGACTCTACTTTAGACTCTGCTTTAGACTCTTGTTTAGACTCTTGTTTAGACTCTGTTTTAGACTCTGCTTTAGACTCTTGTTTAGACTCTACTTTAGACTCTGCTTTAGACTCTTGTTTAGACTCTTGTTTAGACTCTACTTTAGACTCTGCTTTAGACTCTTGTTTAGACTCTTGTTTAGACTCTGTTTTAGACTCTGCTTTAGACTCTACTTTAGACTCTGCTTTAGACTCTGTTTTAGACTCTGCTTTAGACTCTGTTTTAGACTCTGCTTTAGACTCTGTTTTAGACTCTACTTTAGACTCTGCTTTAGACTCTGTTTTAGACTCTGCTTTAGACTCTGTTTTAGACTCTGTTTTAGACTCTACTTTAGACTCTGTTTTAGACTCTGTTTTAGACTCTGTTTTAGACTCTACTTTAGACTCTGTTTTAGACTCTGTTTTAGACTCTGTTTTAGACTCTACTTTAGACTCTGTTTTAGACTCTACTTTAGACTCTGTTTTAGACTCTACTCTAGACTCTGTTTTAGACTCTACTTTAGACTCTGTTTTAGACTCTACTTTAGACTCTGTTTTAGACTCTACTTTAGACTCTGTTTTAGACTCTGTTTTAGACTCTGTTTTAGACTCTACTTTAGACTCTGTTTTAGACTCTACTTTAGACTCTGTTTTAGACTCTACTTTAGACTCTGTTTTAGACTCTACTTTAGACTCTGTTTTAGACTCTACTTTAGACTCTGTTTTAGACTCTTGTTTAGACTCTGTTTTAGACTCTGCTTTAGACTCTACTTTAGACTCTGATTTAGACTCTGTTTTAGACTCTGTTTTAGACTCTTGTTTAGACTCTACTTTAGACTCTGCTTTAGACTCTTGTTTAGACTCTGTTTTAGACTCTGCTTTAGACTCTGTTTTAGACTCTGTTTTAGACTCTACTTTAGACTCTGTTTTAGACTCTGTTTTAGACTCTGTTTTAGACTCTGTTTTAGACTCTGTTTTAGACTCTGTTTTAGACTCTGTTTTAGACTCTGTTTTAGACTCTGCTTTAGACTCTGTTTTAGACTCTACTTTAGACTCTGTTTTAGACTCTACTTTAGACTCTGTTTTAGACTCTACTTTAGACTCTGTTTTAGACTCTACTTTAGACTCTGTTTTAGACTCTACTTTAGACTCTGTTTTAGACTCTACTTTAGACTCTGTTTTAGACTCTGTTTTAGACTCTACTTTACACTCTGTTTTAGACTCAGCTTTAGACTCTACTTTAGACTCTGTTTTAGACTCTACTTTAGACTTTAGACTCTACTTTAGACTCTGTTTTAGACTCTACTTTAGACTCTGTTTTAGACTCTGTTTTAGACTCTGTTTTAGACTCTACTTTAGACTCTGTTTTAGACTCTACTTTAGACTCTGTTTTAGACTCTACTTTAGACTCTGTTTTAGACTCTACTTTAGACTCTGTTTTAGACTCTACTTTAGACTCTGCTTTAGACTCTTGTTTAGACTCTGTTTTAGACTCTGCTTTAGACTCTGTTTTAGACTCTGTTTTAGACTCTACTTTAGACTCTGTTTTAGACTCTGTTTTAGACTCTGTTTTAGACTCTGTTTTAGACTCTACTTTAGACTCTGTTTTAGACTCTGTTTTAGACTCTGTTTTAGACTCTGTTTTAGACTCTACTTTAGACTCTGTTTTAGACTCTGCTTTAGACTCTGTTTTAGACTCTACTTTAGACTCTGTTTTAGACTCTACTTTAGACTCTGTTTTTAGACTCTACTTTAGACTCTGTTTTAGACTCTACTTTAGACTCTGTTTTAGACTCTACTTTAGACTCTGTTTTAGACTCTACTTTAGACTCTGTTTTAGACTCTGTTTTAGACTCTACTTTACACTCTGTTTTAGACTCAGCTTTAGACTCTACTTTAGACTCTGTTTTAGACTCTACTTTAGACTTTAGACTCTACTTTAGACTCTGTTTTAGACTCTACTTTAGACTCTACTTTAGACTCTACTTTAGACTCTGATTTAGACTCTACTTTACACTCTGTTTTAGACTCTACTTTAGACTCTGTTTTAGACTGTGTTTTAGACTCAGCTTTAGACTCTACTTTAGACTCTGTTTTAGACTCTACTTTAGACTTTAGACTCTACTTTAGACTCTGTTTTAGACTCTACTTTAGACTCTGTTTTAGACTCTGTTTTAGACTCTGTTTTAGACTCTACTTTAGACTCTGTTTTAGACTCTACTTTAGACTCTGTTTTAGACTCTACTTTAGACTCTGTTTTAGACTCTACTTTAGACTCTGTTTTAGACTCTACTTTAGACTCTGCTTTAGACTCTTGTTTAGACTCTGTTTTAGACTCTGCTTTAGACTCTGTTTTAGACTCTGTTTTAGACTCTACTTTAGACTCTGTTTTAGACTCTGTTTTAGACTCTGTTTTAGACTCTGTTTTAGACTCTACTTTAGACTCTGTTTTAGACTCTGTTTTAGACTCTGTTTTAGACTCTGTTTTAGACTCTACTTTAGACTCTGTTTTAGACTCTGCTTTAGACTCTGTTTTAGACTCTACTTTAGACTCTGTTTTAGACTCTACTTTAGACTCTGTTTTAGACTCTACTTTAGACTCTGTTTTAGACTCTACTTTAGACTCTGTTTTAGACTCTACTTTAGACTCTGTTTTAGACTCTACTTTAGACTCTGTTTTAGACTCTGTTTTAGACTCTACTTTACACTCTGTTTTAGACTCAGCTTTAGACTCTACTTTAGACTCTGTTTTAGACTCTACTTTAGACTTTAGACTCTACTTTAGACTCTGTTTTAGACTCTACTTTAGACTCTACTTTAGACTCTACTTTAGACTCTGATTTAGACTCTACTTTACACTCTGTTTTAGACTCTACTTTAGACTCTGTTTTAGACTGTGTTTTAGACTGTGCTTTAGACTCTACTTTAGACTGCTCAGTATTCAGCATTCTGTTACTAAATACATTTTGAAAATATTCTTCCATCACTGTTGGATGGATGTTGGATGTCACTTTTCTAAGACCTCTCACTCCCAGAGCCTCCCCCTTTTGCTTTTCCGTCAGTGATCAGTTAAAATCAGGATTAACGGCTGAATGTCGCACAGAGCTTAAGTGATGCTTAAAAGTCCGATATTACACACATTTAACTCTTGTGACCTTTAAATATTATACTTTCTAGCTTTGAGCGAATAAGGCAGTCTAAAAATTACCTCTATTTTTCAAAGTTCAGAGCCATTTTTCTATTTCTTTGTGCGCAACAGTTCATTTCAGTGTTATAATGTAATGTTCCAATTAGCCGCTGCGTGCTAATGAGGTCTAGATCCCATATTAAGATCTTTTTTAGTTCACAGATCATCACAGATAATGAGAGATAAAACTATGTTCCCCAGTTTCCCCGAGTAAAGTACATTAATGTTGTAATTATATATGCGAGGCCAAGTTTAAAGAGGCAGATCGCTCGAAATAGACTTTTGTGAGCTTTTTAATCATGTTATAATGGTGTTTTCTCTTATTCGTTTGAGGCTGAAGTGCTTAAAAAAAGACTGTTTTCACCTACCCCCTATCTCCACCGATAGCTCAGGACTTTTTGGAGGTTATTAAAAAACGTCAGACTCCAGGTGATGCGTTTAAGATTAAAAAGAGTCGTGTAGCCATCAACAATAAAAGTAATTCCAAATAGAGTGTGTTGAGGCGTAATCTCACTTTATGAAGGTGTGGGGTCTGTCTTATTTTTTTAATTGTTAAGCCGTTTAGATCAATGTTGTCTTATACTTTGAACAAAATGAAAATATTGATCTGTGTATGTTAGAGTTTCGTACAAAGAGCCCAAAAAATGATGTCCTTAAAGAAGCAGAAGCAGAGGCAACGTTTAACTGTTACTTTAAAGTGTTGAAAATTATAATTACATCACCAGTCAAAGGTTTGGACATATCCTTTTTATTTATTTAGACTACTTCTTACATCTTATATCCACACAGAAGACATCAGATATATAAAGTAAAATGTATGGAATTATGTAGTAAAGAAGAAGGCTTTTTGGGTACTTTGAGGATTTGAATATAAAATATACTGTATATTTTACAAAGTAATTTATGGTGAGCTGCTAGTGTGGCCCCTCCAACCCAAACCCTCACACACGCCACTTTCACACTAGGGAATGCAGGTCTGTCTTGCCTAAGGACACAACGGCAGCAGCAGGTTTTGCCCCTAGCGCCCCCCTGTGGCACATCCCCAGTGCGCTCACATCTTAGTTCTCACTCATTTGGTTAAACTGGTACATTAGAGTCGAGATATTTACCTTTTTTCTTTCTTCTGCTTCATATATATATGATGTCGTC
Source organism: Periophthalmus magnuspinnatus (assembly GCF_009829125.3). NCBI lineage: Eukaryota > Metazoa > Chordata > Actinopteri > Gobiiformes > Gobiidae > Periophthalmus > Periophthalmus magnuspinnatus. Next base: position 3,526,550 of record NC_047126.1, on the reverse strand, counting down.
TGTGTGTATAAAATGTAGAAAAAAATGTAGTCCTGGTTTAGTCCTGGTTTAGTCCTGGTTTAGTCCTGGTTTAGTCCTGGTTTAGTCCTGTTTTAGTCCTGGTTTAGTCCTGGTTTAGTCCTGGTTTAGTCCTGGTTTAGTCCTGGTTTAGTCCTGGTTTAGTCCTGGTTTAGCCCTGCTTTAGCCCTGGTATAGTCCTGGTTTAGTCCTGGTTTAGCCCTGATTTAGTCCTGGTTTAGCCCTGATTTAGCCCTGATTTAGTCCTGCTTTAGTCCTGGTTTAGTCCTGCTTTAGTCCTGCTTTAGTCCTGGTTTAGTCCTGCTTTAGTCCTGCTTTAGTCCTGCTTTAGTCCTGCTTTAGTCCTGCTTTAGTCTTGTTTTAGTCTTGTTTTAGTCCTGCTTTAGTCCTGCTTTAGTCCTGCTTTAGCCCTGGTTTAGTCCTGCTTTAGTCCTACTTTAGTCCTGGTTTAGTCCTGCTTTAGTCCATACATCTTGTTCCATATATCTGATGTCTTCTGTATATAAAATGTAGAAAACTGTAAAAATAAACCACACTGACCGAGGGCGTGTCCAGACTTAAACCGCTCGTACATGTCCCTCTGATACTAAAACTGGACGTATTAACTGAACACAGCTGCCCGACACGCTTTGAAACTATTATTTTTAATGCTCCCACTCCAAATGTTTTAACCTCGTCGTCCTCAGTCGCACAGTGAAAGCAGAAGAGCACTCAGCGTTTGTAAAGAGATGTGAGCTGACGCGCCTCCAGAGACACGGCTCTGAACAGGAAACAGCCCGACTCCTGCTCCATCTGCTCCATCCCCGACTTCCACCTCTGCCAAACGGAGAAAAACGACCCGCGTGAGCTCCCTTAAGCGGCCACGTAAACAATTACCTCATAGAAACAGCCTGGAATCCTGCAGAAACCCCGTGTTTGGGTTCATCCGGACGCTGGATCTCCTGGCGCTTAATGAACAAAAAGATTTAAAATTTATGCCTTCATCTATAATTTAAAAATAATAAGTAGAGCAGCAGCGGTTAAATGTACGAGGAGAGTCAGACAAGCTCTCACGGCGAGGCTCAGAGAAGGGCAGGTTTTATGTTTTGGAGGTGAAAGTGGCTCAGTTGGTAGAGCGTTTGCCCTTTGATCAGATGCACTGACTCACAGGTTGGTGGTGCGATTCCAGCTCCCAGAGTTTGTTCCTTGATGTAAAGAGCTTTGACTGACTCAAAGGTGGACACGTGCTGGATAAAATGTGACTACTGTATTTTCTGTAGCAGAAGTGGCACCAGAGTATAAGTTTAGTCCTGGTTTAGTCCTGGTTTAGTCCTGGTTTAGTCCTGGTTTAGTCCTGGTTTAGTCCTGGTTTAGTCCTGGTTTAGTTCTGGTTTAGTCCTGGTTTAGTCCTGGTTTAGTCCTGGTTTAGTCCTGGTTTAGGTCTTGTTTTAGTCCTAGTTTAGTTCTGGTTTAGACCTGGTTTAGTCCTTATTTAGTCCTCGTTTAGTCCTGGTTTAGTTCTTGTTCAGTCCTGGATTAGTTCTCGTTTAATCCTGGTGTAGTCCCTGTTTAGTCCTGGTTTAGTTCTTGTTTAGTCCTGGTTTAGTCCTTATTTAGTCCTCGTTTAGTCCTGGTTTAGTTCTTGTTCAGTCCTGGTTTAGTCCTGGTTTAGTCCTGGTTTAGTCCTTGTCAGTCCTGGTTTAGTCCTGGTTTAGTCCTGGTTTAGTTCTTGTTTAGTCCTGCTTTAGTCCTGCTTTAGTCCTGGTTTAGGTGTTTTTTAGTCCTCGTTTAGTTCTTGTTTAGTCCTGCTATAGTCCTGGTTTAGCTCTGGTTTAGTCCTCTTTTAGTCTTGGTTTAGTCCTTGTTTAGTCCATGTTTTAGTCCATGTTTTAGTCCTGGTTTGGCCCTGGTTTAGACCTGATTTAGTCCATATTTAGTCCTGGTTTAGTCCTGTTTTCATCCTTGTTTAGTCCTCATTTAGTCCTGGTTTAGTCCTGGTTTAGTCCTCCTCATGTGAGATGGTTCTTGTGGCTCATGTGGGAGATGTTCTTTGGTGCTGGTCCATGGAGAGACTTGTTCACACTGAGCTGCTTTAAAGTCTCTGAGCCACAGGAGCCAGAGACCAGAGCCACAGGACACATGTGTGAAGTACTTCCTGGTTCTAGACCTGAGCCACGGGACACATGTGTGAAGTACTTCCTGGTTCTAGTCAGTTCTGGATGTACTGCAGGTGTCTCTCTTCTGATGGTTTTGAGGATCACCTTTACTTTGAGCTGGTTGACACTGCACTGGTTTGAGAGCTCGATATAAAAACATCCACAGCTGTGATCCAGGCGGTATGTCACATGAAAACTGCTTCCTGAAGATGTTTTAACCGTTAAAAGCAGTGGACTTGTTTACATGTGCACACTGCCTACACGACCCACAGTCAAAGTCCCAACCGTTTGTAAAGAAGGGTCTTGGGTTCGGGAGCTGGGGGCTGACTCTCCACCAGTTTGTCCTTTAAAGTGCGGCTCGTCTCAAAGCAAAGGCAGACGAAAGGGCGGGATCAGTGCGGAGAATATCCCACACGCGTCCTAAGTGTGGTCTGTCAGCGCTAAATCCCAGTGAGCGAGGGCCAGACAAAAAGGGAGCATTAAGATCTGGATGTTAAGAGGCTCTACGTCTCCCTGATGCTTCAGAGCTGGAGTCAGACCACTTTGGGTTTTTTTTTTTTCCTTCAAACATTGATCCATCCCATCAGCCACTCTCCGCTCCTAATCTCTTCCTGTTTTCTGTCTCGTAAACTGTAAAACAATCAAACGCTGCCATGTGATTGTGTTTGCGAAAGCGGAATTTAAATTTTAAAGAGTAATAGAACGACTTTGGGAACAAAAAAAGAGAAAAAAAACTGGAAAAGGATAAATGTATTTCATATATTTTTAAAACTTTGTCAGCAGTGCCAGAGTAAAAGCAGCGGCTAATTAATTAGTGAACCTGTAGCTACGTGCTTGTTGATCCGAAGGTTGCCGGTTCGAATCCCGCTCTCATCGGTACAGCAGATCCACAGACACAAATGAATACGGTTGTTGCGTCTTAACAGGGGTCCCCAACCTTTTTTTGCACCACGGACCGGACGGATACTGGTCCTCGGGCCTGTGGTTGGGGATCACTGATATAAAGTGTTTTCAGTGTCTTTAAAGAAGCGGAAAAGTACTATATATAAAACATTTCACTTGTATCGTAGGCCTGTCTGCACAATTCTCAGCCTAGTAGTTGCTCATCAGAGGATTCATGAGAAAACAAAGCAACATTTTAAAGATATTCCTGTTTTCTGTCGCTGTTCGCTTGCTGCAGTAACGTGGTAAGAAAGACTTAACGCACTTGGACTGAAGCAGATCTGTCTATCCTCGTTCATTAACATTTGGATGAAGGATTTGAATGAAATGAAGTGAAAGGGGCCGTGAAAGGCTACGGCGGTGAATCCCTTGACAGATGTGTTGAATAATGCATGACGCTTCATGACGTTTTTTTTTTTTTTTTGTTGGAAATTGGAACGGCACAACCTGAATTACAAATGAAGCCCACCGTGATTCAAACAGAAGAGGCCGCTCGTAATGGGATGAGTTTGCGAGAGACGTAACTAACGCCGGGTTTCGGATGACATCACCGCACTCTACAGGCCAGTCATATTTAAAACAGACGGGGAGCAGCGAAAATGAATGTTGTTAAAATGGTAAATGGGAAGATCACTTTTTTTTTCTATAGCTCTTTTCCACCTTTAATGCACACTCCACTCACTCATTCACACACACATCCACACACCAGGGTAACAGGCACTGGGGGCGAGGTGGGTTTAGTGTTTTCCCCCAAGGACACAATGACACCGTTCATCTGTGGGACCTGGAATCGCACCTCCAACCTGTGGGTCTGTGGATCTGACTGGTGGATCAGTGGACGCTCTACCAACTGAGCCACTGTCGCCCCCAAAATGTCGATTTTTGTTGTTATCTGGAAAGTTCATAGGTCTAGTCACTAAAAGAAATGATCAGGTTCAGTATTTCATGACAAAGTGCAGTGTTGTCAATAGAGATATCAGTCCCTTCCCCCATCTTGGAGTATGACATCATCACAGTCTAAACCAGACATGGGCAAACTACGGCCCAGGGGCCACACACGGCCCTGTAAATGTATTAATCTGGCACGCCAAACGTGACTAAATTATATTAAAATAGATAAGGGTGGCCCATGTGTCAAAAAGTTTGCCCACATCTGGTCTAGATAGATATAGAACCACAAATATAATCCTTTTTTGTTGAGATTGTGTGATGTTTCGATGCATTAGTGGCTGTTAAAGATCTCTTCTCCTCTCCTCGTTGGGGTGTTTGTTATGAACAGTGAACAGACATACGGAGAATTCTAGGCCTGCTCAGAGTGTATTTTGAGTAACTGCATTCTGGTACAGTTCCTCTTTCATTTTGTAGTGTTCAGAATACAGTTGTTTTTTCTAAAATCAAAGGGAAACATGGCTGTATTTGATCACCCAGTTTAAGCTTCGAACTGCAGATATTTGAGAAAAACTAACACAAAAAACACCGCTGTTGTGTCGGTGCAAATGTGAGTTTTCCCTCTACGGTTAGTGATACATAAATGTGAAACAAACCTACGCTATGTTGTGTTTTTACTCTATAATTTAAATGCAACTTGATGTAAAGTCGTATATTCTAAGCAGGTCTATTCAAAACACTGTAACCTGACTGGACCATGTGTTGGAATATGTTAAAAAAAAAAAATACAGTTGAATTCAGGTGTCCAGTGATCTGTAACTAAACACATTTTCAAACTATTCAGGGCCGGTTCAGACTATAATCAGACTGAGCAGCTGGTTAGGGGCCCCAGTCCAGTAGAGGGCCCCCAAGAGCCCATACATTTATATTGAAAATAATATATCAAGTTTTATAGGACACAGGGTTTGTGTGTTTACAGCAGACTAAATATCCCTTTAAAACGATTACATTTGTTTTATATCTATAGTAGTAAAATCTTTGCTGCTGCTGCGTTTGTTTTTGAGTCGGGCAGAGGTGAGGGCAGCTCTGTGTTTACACCGGAGCAAGGACCCGACATAATGTAAATGTAAACCCACTGTCGACACTGGAACACATTAAAATCCACCAGAAACTTGTCTAGAATTTCAAAACTCTTGACCCTCCCCTTATATATTTGTGTTCTGTTGTTGTGACTGTGGTCGTTGTGACATTCTGGATGTTTTCAGTCTGATGTTGGTCATAAAAACACAAAAACAACTGGTCAAAGTGATGAGAGCGGAGTCAGAATGTGTCAAATGTGAATCACTAATAGTACATCCGCTGCCGGGGGCCACAGAGACAAACTCAGCTTAGGGCCCCCTGAAAGCTGGGACCGGCCCTGTTCCCAATGTAAGAAAGAGCATCAAGAGTCTGAAACGTAAAGTCAGAAGGGTTTTAGTGAGTTCCACACGGGTAAAGTGAACAATAAAGCAATGGACTCTCAGGAAAGGATAGAAGAGAGTCCTGAGATGTGCCTGATGAGCTGAGATGGGCTACAGATAAGAAAATAAGAAGTGTGTCCTTCCATATCCACTGGTGTGCACGTGTTATTCACTTTAACATTAGTAAATCCAGACACCAGTTTGATGTAGAGCTGCACAGATTTAAAAACAACCCAAAACACCTCACACCAAACAGGATCTGAGCCATTCCCATCCCAACAGCAGCCTCTTTTCTTTCCCTTTCCTCCCTGCACGCTTGGCCACGCAGGGGTTAAACGTCATTTGGTTGTAGGAAGTGGGTGGTGTTGGTGGTAGAGGATGAAGATGGTGAGGATTTTGTGTGGCAGCAACCAACCGCTCATCATTTCAGCGAGGAAATCAGCAGCAGCAGCAGCAGCAGGAAAGGACAGAACGAACCCAAACGAGGACCAGCCCGTTTGAATCTGACTCCTCTGCGCATGGACAGACCTGTTTTCTTTCTGTTTCAGCTCTGCCCAAACGGACTGCGCCGCGGTTTTATTCGTTTTTTTACCGCGGGATTTCCCCTCTGTGCCAAGCTGGAGCGCGCGCAGAGACATTTTTGAGACAAACCGTGGTGTTTCCAGGTCTTGGCGCAGATCATACATGTAGATTCGTCTTGATTTGGTCGTGAACAGCCGCGCTAATTTACGCACGGGGGATATTTTGAGCGCGCGGTGACTTGGTGTGCGGGACAATGACGCGCTCTGAATGAATGGCTTGGACGTGTTTACTTGTCTCTTCTCTGCCTTGGATTGGACCGACAGCTTGGGTTTTTCCTTCCTCAGCTGATCCCATGTCTCCAGATGGACACTGCAGCCTGTAGTAGTAGTAGTAGTAATAGTAGTGTGTAGTATTTGTAGTATTCTTCCTGTGGTCAGTATGGGATGCCCGGGGTTTAACGCACAAGTGGCGCACGCTGAACTTCATTTTCTTTGCGTTTTCGGTGCCTTTGCGGAAGTGTAGCATCAGCGTGGCGTTGTGTTAAGAGCTGCAGAGATAATATGAAGAGCCTGGGACGCTGTAAGGTCCAGTGTTGTTGAAGGGGCGCCTTGTCTGTAACCTGGCAACCACAGCAGCCACGCGACCTTGCTGCAGGTTTGAGCCCGGGCGCGCGCCATGGATGACTCTGGGATCATCCGAAGAAGAAGGATGCAGGTAGGACCCTTGGAATAACCCATAATCTGTTGAAAAACTCAGCCAAAGAGTGAGCTTTTTGCAAAATAGTCAAACAAATACATCAATCAAAACAAACCCCATGACTTTATATCACATTTTGGCTAAATTAGTGTTTGTTCTTTTGGTTTTGTGTAAATCAATTCAAGTTTGGCGCATGAGAGCTGGTTATATTCAGCCTGTAGGTCATTGCATTTTGCCTTTTGAGCACGTGAACCCAATGAAGTTTGTGTAGTTGTGATGTTTTAGCCCATGTTTGTGAAAAAATAACTAGTTAAAATGATAATCAAGCTGTTAAAATGTCAATGTTTCAAATGTTTTTCTATAAAAATCCACTTAAATGACCAGGTAAAATAAAAATACACCACTAAAATTCCAAATATACCCAGCACATAGTAGCACAATCATAATAACGCTTCCAGTCTTTGATGCCTCGTGTTCTTTTGCATGTGCTGAAGCTGCCCGCAGTCTCGTCTAGGTGTACTATTGTATTATATTTGCATGAAACTCGATGATGTAGTCGTTTAGCTCTCATGACAGACAAAACAAGCCTCCGGTAAAAGCTTCCAGCCATTCTCTGTGCCGTGGGGCGCCGGAGGAATCAAGTGTACAGCCCCTAGAAGCCACAGCTCACTTCCAAACCATTATCTGCTCGTGGCCCTTTGCTTTTTACAGGAAATGTACTTCACACCCTGCACGGTTAGGCTGCAGGAGATGATCATAAACACAAGAAACAGCTGGAGGATCGAACCGTGCAAAGGCTTCGGCTACTCCATCCCGGGCCGCTATTGTTAAGACCTCACGGATTAACGCGTTTGGTAAATTAAAGATGTTTCAGATAAGGCTCTCGTGTATGTAGACGAGGTGACAGACACGCCGGTCTGAGACACCTTCAGATTCATTTTCCACCTCTGCTTCTCTGCTGGCTCTGTGCCTCTGTGTGGCAGCTAGCTAGTGTAATTTTCCAAGCAGTGATGTAATGTTTTTGTGTTTGGTGACTTGTGCACAGCCTTGTTGTCAGCATGGGTCCATTCAGCAAAAGCGTAGCACTGGATGGACACGGGCAAGTTTGTCAGCGAACAAAATCACGCTAAAAATACTAATACTAATGCTAATACTAATCGTAAGCTAACTGGTTGTTGTTTAATTATCAAAACAAAGTAAACAAATGAGCGACAGTGGCTCAGTTGGTCGAGATGATCTAAAGGTCGCTGTTTCGAATCCCTCTCTCGACCAAAACATCACTGGTTGAGCCAAAAGACGCGCAGACCCACAGGTTGTTGGTGCGATTCCAGCTCCCACAGATAAACGCTGTAGTTGTGTTCTTAGCCAAAACACTACTTAACCCACCTGACCCTCAGCGTTTGCGTACACTCGTGACTCAATGTGTGATGTAAAGCGCTTTAGTGTGTCTTAAAGGTGGAAAAGCGCAGTATAAAATGTGTCCGTTTGCCGTTTTACATGTTTCTGGCTGAGTTTGTGACTTGGCACGCTCGAAAAACAAGAAAACATCCTTCGTTTTTATCAGGCAGATTATGAATCCAAGCAGCGAGGATGAAAACATAACGGTTTTTAGTCCACGCGCGCATCCAGTAAGCAATAAAACTGGACTTTATGGACGCGGAGAACATCCACCGGAGCCTCGCCTCACCTCACTTTTAACGAGCGCAGCACTTCACAAGACCAAACTCTATAAAAGTGTAATATTAACGTTTGTACGAGTTATCATATCGACTCCAACATGGGCCCCGCGTGCGTTTCCATTGACGAAGTGGTCGATATCCATATCTCAAACAGAGAAAGGCTAAATGCTGAGGCGCAGTTGTCGGGCCCATTAGCAGGACTAATGGTGCGTCCCGGGGGAATAGAACCGACCACCACCGGCAGTAGCAGCAGCAGCAGCGCGAGGGCTCTCCGAAAGGCTGAAAGGGCTCGGGACAGGATGAGACGGGCTGGAGGAGGGGGGGGAGGGACGGCCCGGCGTACATGTGGACCACTGTAGACTCCTTAAAGAGGCGCTTACAGCTCTGGGACCCCCTCATGGGCTGGGGCTGCTTCCTCTGAGCGTCAGGTTACACGGGACGCTTCAGTCACAGGTAAAGGATGAAGATCGGCCTCTTTAGACTCGACTTTTATCGTTAAAATTATCACAGAGCTGCGTAGATTAGGCTGAAAAACTGTGATCTGTCGTATTTGGTCTCATTGTCTCGACTTTACAGACTCGAAAACGCATCGTAAGACTTTTTATAATAAACACTTTTAAATCAAAATGTCAAAAAGTGAAATATTTCTTATATATAGAGGCTTCCAGTCGTTATATTTCAACCTCAGTTTTGTTAAAATGCGTTTTTAAAAAGTCTCATTGTGCAAATAGACATAATCGTTTGGCTAATAGTAATTCCCTGACTGATAATTGTTAGTTACAGCCCCAATAAATGATAGTGATTAAAACGTCCTGTGTTACGCAAAATTGAGTGAGGTTTAAGTCACGTTTGAACATTTTTACCGCCTTTATTATTATGAAAATGCTCTGTTCCACCTGGTGATGTCATGAAGTGGTAGTTTTCAAGTTTAACAGCTCCTTTTTACCTTTAGTTCAGTAGAGATCGTCAATTCCAGGAGCTGAAATGATCCAAATGAAGGTGTGTGGAGTTTAAAAACACAGACAAGCACTTCCTGTATCACCACATGATGACATCACAAGGTGGACCGGTGGGGTTTTTTTCAGTTTGAGACAAAAACTCAGCCTAAATGTGCAGGATTTGTGCGTTAAACAAGTGCGAATGAAACAAAACCCAACTCCAGGTCTGTTTATGATGAGAAAACAACATTATAAGCTCAATAATACATCAGAAAATGGCGTAATATGGGCCGTTTAAACACCGTAGAGGCTTTTTTTGTACGGACAAACTGAGTAACACTATCCTCACCTCCAGCCCGAGAGCGTTTCTGCCCGAGTTTGCACGATGCCTCTCACATCCCTCTCACTTTGCTCTAGTTTAATATGTGTAATATTTTGTTCTGGGCAGCGTGCCACATTTCAATATGCTAAGCACCGGGGACAGCAGTGCGATCAAGGCCCGTCCCTCTCCACCTTCCTCCTGTGCCGTCCTGTCTCCAGACTCTGAGTGGGCACAATCCAAAACGGGACGGTTAAAAGCGAGCGGGAATGACTTTGATACTTAAATATAGACCATAAGTATTATTACATCAGACACTGGAGTGGATGTTCTGCCAACGTTCAAGGCTTTTTACTTATTGGGAAAAGTTTGCTGTATCTTTCATTTGTCGTTTAATGAGTTTTGACCAAAAATCTGAAGCTGGCACTACTTTATAATAACTACACCTTAATTAGCCTTAATAAAGCATGAATAAAGACGGGTTCAAGTCTGCCCGGCGACCGCACTGTTAGCGTCACTACTTCCTGTCCAAGTTTATGTCTATGTTTTTGAAGAGCCACGATAAAATGAATAAATATTTAAAGATGAGGAAGTGGACAGGGAGCTGCAGGTGGGTCAGGGGTCAGGGGTCAGGGGTCAGAGGTCAGGGATCAGACAGTGGACAGGGAGCTGCAGGTGGATGTTACTGAAAACATGTTAAAAACTACACAAATAAAGTTAAAACTTCACCGGAGACACTTCTGTGTTTAGAAAGAGACATGTTTGTGCCTCGATGCTAATGCTAATGCTAATTTTGAAGCATAATAAATATTAAAACAACACCACAAACTGAAGTATTCTACATTTAAAAACAATCGGGTCATCTTTAGTTTAATCACTTTGAATTTTTGTTTTCTTATTTTAATAAAAGTGACTGTTCGTTTTGAGACACAGTGCGCTAGCTAGCGTGCTGTTGTAGTTATTAAGCCTAAATCATTCTAATCTATTTTTTAATCATGATTTAAGTCTTTGTTCATGTTTTCTTGAATCAGTGCAGTTATTAGAAAAGTGTTACTCTGAAGATTGTGTTACTTAAAGCTCCAATATTAAACAAAACTGACTCTTGTAGCTTTAAGTCATGTTATAATGTTGTTTATCTTCTCAAAAACAGACCTGGAGTTGTGTTTAGTTTCATTCACACATGTTGGAGCACTTCCTCTGTCACCACATGATGACATCACAAGGTGGAACAGAGAAAGGTGGAAAGAACTCAGTCTAAATATGCAGGTTTTTTGTGTGTTAAACATGTGTGAATGAAACAAAACACAACTCCAGGTCTGTTTGTGACGAGAAAATAACGTTATAACACAGATCTGAGAATAGAGTAATACAAGCACTTTAATGATGTCACCTCACAGCTCCGCCCACAACAGAAGAATATAAATATAAACCTAAAAAATAAACTAAATAAATAACTGAATAAATAAATAAATAATAACTAAATAAATATAAACCTAGAAAATAAACTAAATAAATAATTAAATAAATTAATAAAAACTAAATAACTAACTAAATAAATATAAACCTAGAAAATAAACTAAATAAATAAATAAAAATGAAATAAATATAAACCTAGAAAATAAACTAAATAAATAAATAAAAACGAAATAAATATAAACCTAGAAAATAAACGAAATAAATATAAACCTAGAAAATAAACTAAATAAATAAATAAAAACGAAATAAATATAAACCTAGAAAATAAACTAAATAAATATAAACCTAGAAAATAAATAAATAAAAACTAAATAAATATAAACATTGAAAATAAACTAAATAAACATAAACATAGAAAATAAAATAAATAAAATAAAAATAAACACGGAAAGTTATGACATATTCAAATGAATCGAAAGTTAAAACAAAGGCAGGACAGTCTGGTTTAGAGCGACTGTAAATGAAAGTTTTGTTAGAGCTGTACATTTTGCAAATACATCTAGAGACACGAACGAACTCATCCAGGGTCAGATTTAAAAGTGTAGAAGAGTTGGTTGTCATGGTCACTGGGAGCGTCGTGTGAGTGGTAGTTTCATGGCAACGACACGTACAGCGGCGTCGGACAGACACTGAGGGGGAGCAGGTGTTGGGGGTTTGATCCATTTGCTCTGGCCCATCACCCGCCGCACCACCCACATCCTCTTTTACGACTCTTCCTGGGTGGACCCCTCCCTCCTCCTCCTCCTCCTCTTCCTCTTCTCCTCTTTCTCCCTCTGAGTCACCCTGGACGAGCTCACTTCCTCTTGATCATAGACTCATTAGCCGGCCCAGAAAGTGCTCTCCCCTGTAATGAGTGATGTCATTCCCAGACATATGACGGCTCGCTCTGACCACCGCTGGGACGCCGACACAAAGCCGTCCCAAAATAATTTTCCGATGCCCCCGTTTTTGGCCTTCATGTTACGCTACACGAACTGCACATTTGGTAGATTAGTTTTATTTGAAACTACTCAAACATGGGACAATATTGAAGTTTTATGCGACAATTAACGATTATATCACGATAATGATTAAATTTGTTATGGATATGAATAATTAAAACTTTATAACAGAGAATATTATGGATGCACAGGGCCTCAACTGAAATTTGGGGGACCGGGGCAATAAGCCTCACATGGGCCCCCTGTACTACAAATTAATAGGAAGAAGGTCCAATTCTGGGCCCCCTAAGACCCTGGGGCCCCCGACAACAGCCCCCTTTGTCCCCCCCCCGTTGACTCGCCTGTGGATAAGTTGTTTTTTTTCTGCACATTTTGGTGATATAATAGCAATTATTACGATTCTTGTCAACCGTTTTTATCACGATAAACTGTATTGTTTATTGTCCCATCCCTTCTATTTACAAGAGATACACAGATATTTAGTTTTTGGTCAATCTGCTGCCTAGAAAATACACATAAAGCTTTATATTAACACTTTAATACTAGATAAAACATGACTACACAACTCTCTGCCGTAAAAAATCTGCCGTATATATCGCACCAAAAATATCAGCAGAGATTATTGACTATTCGGTAAAATCGGTATCAAACAAATTCATGCGTCAAAGTCAATATTTACTGAAAAATTGACTGCACCTGACATGTAACGTTTAACCTTTTCATCTGGACGCAAACTTTAGTTTTGCTTAAACACAAAATCTGGAACAACTCAAGCTTCATATCACAGAGAGAGAAATGAAATATGAAATAAAAGACACATCTGTAGTAATCATTTCTTATTTAAATACATAAAATTAATTATGTTTCTCTCTAGTACTTAATTTGGCCGATGTGACCAGTAGCTCGGTCGCTAATGAGTCAACAGAAAGGGAGGGGCACTTGCCGGTCTCTCGTACACGCCAGCGCACAAGCAAAGCATTCTGGGATTTGTAGTATTAGTGGTGCATGTGCTATACACCGGTGGGTCAGCTCTAATGCACATTTGACATGATCTCACGGGCCAAATGTAGTTAGACCACGTGCCAGATTTGGTCCGCGAGCCTGAGTTTGACATATGTGGTGTACGGTCTGGAAGGTAGTACCGCATGACGGAGAGATGGAGCGATACTTTCACTTTTTAGTATCGTCTATCGGCCTTAAATCTCCAGCGCAGGTCGATGTTTTGGTTTTTTTGTGCTTTTTTTTTTACTACCTTCTACTTTATTTGATACCGTACACACAGAAGACGTCAAATATATGAAGCAAAATGTATGGAATCACGTAGCAAAGAAAAAATATTAAAGAATATCTGTATTTGAGGGGAGTTTGTAGTAAATTTAACTGACATAATTGGGGAAAAATAATCAAAATCTGCCCTGAAAATATTGCCATCCATGAAAAAAAACCTGTATCGATCGATCTCTAGCTGCAAACATAAGGAATCAGACCTGAAATATCCATAATTATGTGCTCAGAATGAACATTTAATATGTAACCGCAGCTTCTTTTCCATTCTGAATCATTATATTTTAAGATGAACTTCACCCCAGAAATCCACGCTTCTAAAAAGTGCTCCTGGAGTTAACGATTCTCGCCCAGTTCTATCGTAGCACGAGCAAACAGGAAGTGCGCGCGGCCATACGTTATCAGAGACTGTTTGTGATTCTCAGCGGGAGTCTGAAGCGCCGCTGGCTCCCCATAGCTTTATATTAAGTACGTGCTTTAATGTCGCGCTGTGCTGCTGCCAGAGGTTCTTTTTTTACATTATTATGTCGAATCTGTCAAATCTGTAATGGACCAAGTTTTTACCAAATGAAGAGCTAATACTCCCCTGGTATTAATGAGGGTGTAGAGGCTGAAATGAGCTGAATTCTGAACTTGTTTGTGCTTTTGAAGAGCAGTTTTCGGGGCCTTATACACCGAAAGTTTGGACACATGATCTCATTTAATGTTTTTTCTTTTTTTTACATTTTCTATACACGCAAAAACGTCAAATATGTGACGCAAGATATATGGAATTATTGACTCTTTTGAGCTTTTAGCCATGTTTGAACATTGTTACCGCCTCAAAAACAGACCTGGAGTTGTGTTTTGTTTCATTCATTCTCTTTATTTTTAATCTGTAACATCTCCAAAGCTTAACACGCTCTGTTCCACCTTGTGATGTCATCAAGTGGTAGTTTTCAAGTTAACAGCTGCTTTTTTTTACCATTAGCTCAGTAGAGATTGATGCTGAAATGATCCAGATGATTCTAGTGGAGGTGTGTGGAGTTTAAAAACACAGTGGAGCACTTTCTGCATCACCACATGATGACATCACGAGGTGGAACAGAGTGTTTTCAGTTTGAGAGAAGAACTCGGTCTAAAAATGCAGGGTTTGTGTGTTAAAAATGTGTGAATGAAATCAACATTATAACATAGATCAGACAATAATGTAATACGGGCGCTTTAAGTCTGTCTCCACCCACAACAGAAGAATATAAATATAAACCTATAAAATAAACTAACTAAATAAATAAATAATAAATAATAACAAAATAAATATAAACCTATAAAATAAACTAAATAAATAACAAAATAAATAAATAATAACAAAATAAATATAAACCTATAAAATAAACTAACAAAATAAATAAATAATAACAAAATAAATATAAACCTATAAAATAAACTAAATAAATAACAAAATAAATAAATAATAACAAAGTAAATATAAACCTTTAAAATAAACAAAATAAATAAATAAATAAATAATAACAAAGTAAATATAAACCTTTAAAATAAACAAAATAAATAAATAAATAAATAATAACAAAATAAATTTAAACCTATAAAATAAACTAAATAAAAAACAAAATAAATAAATAAATAATAACAAAGTAAATATAAACCTATAAAATAAACTAAATAAATAAATAAATAATAACAAAATAAATATAAACCTATAAAATAAAATAAATAAATAATAACAAAATAAATATAAACCTATAAAATAAACTAAATAAATAACTAACTAAATAAATAAATAAATAATAACAAAATAAATATAAACCTATAAAATAAACTAAATAAATAAATAAAAACAAAATAAATATAAACCTAGAAAACTAACTAACAAAATAAATAAATAATAACAAAATAAATATAAACTAAATAAATAACAAAATAAATAAATAACTAAATAAATATAAACCTAGATTATTAATTATAACTGAAATCAGAAAACAGCGTAATAGGAGCCCTTTAAGATTTGACTAAATATCTCGTCTATTCTTTTCTATTTTCTAGATTTGTTGAAGTTTATAATTTTACTTTCCGGTTGGACACAGGCAGGTTCCTGGTAATCATAATGTTAACATGGACCAAAACAAAAATGGCTGTTTGATGACTAAACTAATCAAAATAAATGACAACACAATTATTTTTTTATGAAGTTTTAGTGGTCAGATAAATGCCTTAATTCTGCGTAAATTGTCAGTATTTTGGACGGAGTTTTTAGTGTTTTCAAGTTATTTTTTGCTGCTATAATATGCCACAGAGATCAGAAACTAGAGTAACACGGGCCCTTTAATGTCTATGTACCTTTTTAAAACGTATATATATTAAAAAATCGTATCTTTATGTACCATATTGAGTAAAAAAACAACAACTTTGCAGTAAAGAGTGGATTTTACATGCATTTCTGAGCCTGTAAGATCGTCACATGTCCTTCACGGTCTCGTTATCTGTGAAAAGGCCAAAGAGGATATCTCCAAATCAGATCTACGGAGGGGCCCGGGATGACTCGATAAGCATCTCAGGACAGACTCACGTGGGGAATTGACAGTAACCCGATCTCACCATAGTCTTGTGTTAAATAGAATCAGATCAGGGAAAGATGGGCAACAAGCTCCATAAAACATCCATCCCTCTGGATCCTAATCGCATCAGCGCCCCCTAATGCCATAAATACACCAGCAACTAATTTTGGATTGACGTTGGCTCCGTCGCAGTGCCAGACCTCCTTCTGTTTTTCTCTTGCATAAAACACAACATGTTTGAACTCATAAACATTTGGGAGAAGGAGGCGACGGCAGCTCAGTTGGTAGAATCCCGCTGTCGAGTAAACCTCAATCAATAATCAATATATGAACCTGGAACTGTATATTTTGAACGTCAGGATTTATCGTGAGGACTTTGCAAAAATGGGGAAAAAATGGGGTATTTTTTGTTGTAATTTGATAAGATTTGAGCTGTGGAGGAGTGAATAAGTGAATAAGTTTTTCTTTTATGGTTAATTATTGGTACGTTCTAGTGTTTATGTGCTGTATTTGTCTTGAATCAAAAAGTCTGATTTATTGGCAAGGCAAGTTTTTGTACAGCACAGTTCGTCTACAGGGTATTTTAAATTATATTAAATTAAATTAAAATCACAATGCAACAAACTGAAACATTAATAATCACAAATAATCATTATAAGATTAATATTTAATGGGAAAGTGCAGAATAAAACCCTTTCAGTCGTATGCACAGCTGATTCACCATGTTTAGTCCTGGTTTAGTCCTGGTTTAATCCTGGTTTAGTCCTGGTTTGGTCCTGGTTTAGTCCTGATTTAGTCCTGGTTTAGTCCTGGTTTAATCCTGGTTTAGTCCTGGTTTAGTCCTGGTTTAGTCCTGGTTTAGTCCTGGTTTAGTTCTGGTTTAGTCCTGGTTTAGTCCTGGTTTAATCCTGGTTTAGTCCTGGTTTAGTCCTGGTTTAATCCTGGTTTAGTCCTGTTTTAGTACCGGTTTAGTCCCACTTATGATGATTATGATGATTATTTGTAATTATTTGTTTTGATTTGTGTGATTTTAATGTCTTTCTTATTCTGTAAAACACTTTGAATTACCTTGTGTACGAATTGTGCTATACAAATAAACTTGCCTTGCCACTTTTTAGGCCTGGTTTAGTCCTGGTTTAGTCCTGTTTTAGTACTGGTTTAGTACTGGTTTAGTTCTGGTTTAGTCCCAGTTTTTAGTCCTGGCGATATATCAACAGGTCTACAGGTCCACTGTCGATATAAACATCAATGGTTGTGCGATTTGATCCACTGACCCACAGGTTGGCGGTACAATTACAGCTCCCACAGATCAATGGTGTCGTGTCCTTGGGCAAGACGCTTAACCCACCTCGCCTCCAGTGTCTCTGCACACTGGGTCTATGAATGTGTGAGTTGTTCATTGATGTAAAGTGCTTTGAGTGACTTGAAGGTGGAAAAGAGCTGCACACTGGTCCCTCGTTTATCGCGGGGGTCAAGTTCTAAAAATAACCCACAATCGACGAAATCCGTGAAGTATCAGCTTTATTTTTTACAGTTATTCTCTCTGTTTTTGTCTGTAAAACCCCTCACCACACACTTTATACACTTTTCTCACACAGGCGTTAACATTTTCTCACATTTCTCTCTCGTTTAAACACAAAGTTCAAACCTTCATAGGCGTCTTTGTCGGTGCAGAACGTTTCATCGACATTGTGGGTTTTGTCGGGGAGAAAACAAATCACAAACGTACAGAACTTCAGAGTCACACTGCGATCCAACGTTTATGTAAATTTGGAGGACGGAGGAGACTGATGGACAATGGTCTACAGTCCAACAGCCAATCAGGACGCAGAACACAATGCACGCTCATACAGTGTAAAAAAACAGGTAAAATTTCACACACAAAAATCCGCAAAAAAATGAGACCACGAAAGGTGAACCGCGATATAGTGAGAGACAACCGTGTAATACTTGGATGCCGGGAATATCAGGTGCTAAAACGGTCGTTGTGTCCTTAGGCAAGACACTTCACCCACATTTCCTGGTATGAAAATGTGAGTGGATGTTGGCGGTGGTCGGAGAGGGGCCGATGCCACAAATTGGCAGCCTCGCTTACGTCAGTCTGCCCCAGGGCGCCAGCGACTGCAGCGGTAGCGAGTGTGGAGTGAATGAATAATGCATGAAAATGTAAATCGACTTTTAGCGTCTGGATTTTAGCTCGATATAAAACTAAACCATTATTATTATGATTTAGAAATGTGTGGTGTTTTTTATTGTACAATGTCTAAAGTAATAACTGCGTACAAATATTTAAATCTTCCTTTTCTATCTCTGTTTCTCTCCACAGAAGGATCTACCGCTGCCTCGCAAAAGTAGCAGGTGAGTCTGCGCATGCTTTGGGAATAAAGGTTATTTTTTTACCTTTTTAGTACGACCTAACCTCAGGGGGCCGTCATAAAGTATATATCTAAAAACCAGCATGAAAACAGCGTTCACAGATCTGGATGATATTTTCAGTTACAGGAAAGTCTCGTTCGAAAGCTTCCTGCATGTTTAAACCTTGTGGGAGTCTGTTCCTTTCTGGGGCCAATCCACTGCACCACTGAGCTGTGCAATGGAAGTTCCGCTGTAAAAGTGGCCCACTGTGACCTTAAAACCCGCCTGGTCCAGGACGGCAGTGAGCGTAGCATAACAAATGGGTCAGAGCGTGTCTTTGAGATAGTGTATCCAAAATCTACCCTTTTTTTTTGCGCTCTGAATTTGACACAGCAACACGTTTTAGCTTAAACATCAGCGTTCCAGAGTGCAGCTGACAGATTCTCATCCTGTGTCCTCCGTCGTCATTGTAAACGCATTTAAATGATTGTTTTAATTGACGACTAAAATAAAAAAAACAAACAAACATTAATTCACTCGCTCTCGCCTTTGACCGGATCGTTAAATCCAGTCCGGCCTGGTGAGTTTGGATTTTTTTCATCTATTTGTGAATGAAACACAATATTTCCCTTTAAACAGATCCTCCACACTGTGTTTAGGTGAAAAAAACAACAAAAAAACTTAAAACAAAGATCAACTATTGAAATTCAAAGTACGAGGTCTCACTCTGCACTTACTCTAGAGAACTGTAAAGATCCTTAAACGCTCAGACGTCTCACTCTGACTAGTTTTTGAAGCCTATATTTATGTAAAAGCTTTTTATTAATTAAAACTTACGGGCTTCAACTCATTCTGTTTTAATCATAAACTGTTTAAAGAAGTAGATTAAGAGAGTGAGACGTCACCCGCAGCGTTCAGCTCCAAATGAAGCTAATCGAGGCTAGAGCAGTTATACGACCGCGAGTATCATAGCAACCAAAGAGCCAATCAGGAGCGAGGCTGTTGACGGCCCGCAGTGAATGTTCATATCTTGAATTACGGACACAAAAGCGAAAAAACAAACAAACCCAGGATCATGTAGAGCGGGTTAATATGAACATTTAAGACCAAAATGACGAGTCTGACAGCAGAGAGAGAGAAAGAGTTGACAGTTTTTAAATATAAACTGAATTATAAACAGCTAGCAGGTTAGATTTGTGCGTTTTTATCAAGAGTCTATGGATTTAACTAAAAAAAAACGTAAATTCTTAATGTAATTTGATCAAATAAACAAGTTTGAATAGATAAAACTAGTCATTTTTGAGATATTATTTTGTTAAGCTCTTTAATAAGTATGAATTGTATATCTGGGTAAAAGTACTTACATAAGCGATGGGTTTTAATGCATCTATTAGACTCTTAAATCCAACTGGAGCCTTGTACATTTATATGATTAACAAGGCTTTACTTTGTTCTAGGGCTGGTGATGTGACAAAAACTGTGTGGATCTGTCAGTGTTTTTGATTTCCTTTGACTTTGTCTCATAAAAACACGTACAAATATCTGTCAATATCCATTTCCGTGAACATAAACAACGCAGATAAAGTCGAATTTCTCCCTCCAAACTTTAAACTCCGCTCCAAACCACATGCTTTTCCTGACGTTCAGATAACTACGCAGCTCTTTGTTTGTTCTAAATATTATATGGAACAGCAGCGGCCATGTTTTGTTGTTTATAAGTGTTTTCAAACGCGAGTGCCAGGTACATTGTGAGATTTGGCAAAGCGTTTTTTTTAAGTTTTTTTTTTTTTATGGCTCTCGATAAAGGCAGACACTGTTGGCTCCCCACAGAGATGACATATTTAGAAACTTAATTAGAAGACCTGTTTCCAGAGCCAGACCCAGATCATCCTCTGAGTTTTGACAAAGACGTGTTATTAATATGTGGAATCCAACGAGGCCTGTCACGATAATTACTGTTTTTTTTAAGTATCGTGGTTATTTTTTGGGTATATGATCAGATTTGAGCTGTAAAAAGTTGAATTAATAACGTTTATGACTCGTTATAGATGCAAACTACGTAAAATAGTGTTTCATTCTGGTGTTTATTCTTTGCCGCTTGTGTTTTTTTTTGAGTTGGAACAGTTTTAATGGTTCAAATCTGCTCTTGGGTTGTTGCGTCAGTGGCGTAAATTAGTTAATATAATCGTTTATCGTTTATATTTACTTCAGCGACATATTGAACTTCAAAAACGTTACCGTGACAAACCTAAAGCCGACTTTTCGACCGTCTCCTTTCAGGGTTTTTCCTGTGTGCCGCTGTCCATGGTGCTGAAATCTTCCATCCATTTTCTGTTATTTACATCTCGAAAACATCTTTGGTTTGGAATTTCTTGCACGTCTCTTGTTATTTGTCAGTGTACTTTATATATTTCCCATTTAAGCTAATAGTGTTTGGCATTTTTTAACAGATATTACATAAATCTACACTACCTGACTCTCATTCAATTCTTTATTTTTACTACTTTCTATATTTATATACACACGGAATACCTCAAATACGTTGGCCTCTTCCCGTGTGAACTTGACGTTTGGATCCATGGCATTAATATGTGCAGTAACAATAAAAGAGGACCGGTTTCTCCAGGTAGAAGTCTTCAGAAAACCCCCACACACTGATCAATACCTGCTGTTTGATTCACTCCATCCACTGCAGCACAAACTCCACACCACAAAGCTCAAGTCCCACAAACACAGAGGGAAAAGTGAAGGAGGAACAACACGTGGAAAAAGCCCTCCATGCTTGTCGATATCCAAAATGGGCCTTCAGTAGATCTAAGAGAGATAAAAAAACAACAGGACAACAGGGAATCTGAACCGAGAAGGAAAGGTATAACTATTCCTTACGCAGCGGGTGTGTCTGAAAAGCTCCAGAGGATTTTCAGAACAGTTTGAGATTCTGGTCTTTTTCAAACCCAACAAACACTTTAAGACAGAAACTGGTTCATCCAAAGGGCAAAACTCTGAGCTATAAACAAAGTGATGTGTAATACTCCATTCAGTGAAGAGTGGAGTGAGCGTTACACTGGAGAAACTAAACAGCTACTCCATAAAAGAATGGACCAACAGCATCGAAAGAGCAGCTCAGGACCCCAGTCTGCTGTGCATCTACATCTCAAAGACACTAAACACTACTTTGAACAGAGTGAGGTTCAGAGCTTAGTCGAAAAGAAAAGAAATTGTTTGAGAGGAGAGTTAAAGAAGCTATTTTTTGGAAGGAATGGAGGCCTGAGATATAGCCTGTCCCCAATTTATAACTCCACCCTTAGACCCAAAGCAAACAAAGGGAACGAAGAGAACAAAAGAGCGAGCCAGTACGCCCATTGAAAGGTGATGTAGGTGTAGGTGATTAAGACTGAAACTGTAAACAATAACTGATCAGACCTGGATGACGGAGGGATTACACAGAAGGAGATATATATAGTGCGATCTTAAAGCGGTGGTCTTAAAGCGGCGGTCTTAAGGGGGTGGTCTGAAAGCGGTGCTCTTAAAGTGGTGCTCTTAAAGCGGTGGTCTTAAAGCGGTGGTCTTAAAGCGGTGGTCTTAAGGCGGTGGTCTTAAAGTGGCGGTCTTAAAGTGGTGGTCTTAAGGCGGTGGTCTTAAAGTGGCGGTCTTAAAGTGGCGGTCTTAAAGCGGTGGTATTAAAGTGGTGGTCTGAAAGCGGTGCTCTTAAAGCGGCGGTCTTAAAGCGGTGGTCTTAAGGCAGCTGTCTTAAGGCGGCGGTCTTAAGGCGGTGGTCTTAAAGCGGTGGTCTTAAGGTAGTGGTCTTAAAGCGGCGGTCTTAAAGCGGTGGTCTTAAGGCGGTGGTCTTAAGGCGGTGGTCTTAAAGCGGTGCTCTTAAGGTGGTGGTCTTAAAGCGGTGCTCTTAAGGCGGTGGTCTTAAAGCGGCGGTCTTAAAGCGGTGGTCCTAAAGCGCTGGTCTTAAAGCGGCGGTCTTAAAGCGGCGGTCTTAAAGCGGCGGTCTTAAAGCGGTGGTCTTAAAGCGACGGTCTTAAGGCGGCAGTCTTAAGGCGCTGGTCTTAAAGCGCCGGTCTTAAAGTGGGTCATATTCCTCGCGTGGCCGTCGCACAGTCTCATGCTGTGGTCCTGCTTTCCACTGTCATCGGAGAGTTCTGCATCTCGTCACCTTTGACCTCTGTGACTGGGTGGCAGATGTTGCAGATGGTGTAGCGGACACACACTGCGGGTCCCGTTTGGATCTAAGCGATAAAAGCTTTTTGGTTTTTCTTTTATGCGTAGCCATCTGAGCAGTAGATACACAGTTGACCCATATATCAGTTAGCCCATATTAGCACGTTTTAGCGTATCGGCTAACGGTCTTAAATCTCAAGGAAACTAAACTCATGCCCGTATACGCCCTCACCAGAGACTGTATATATAAATGGACATAGCTTACCTGCTAGCCGCCGCGTTCCAAATACAAAGTGAGTATTAGCGCGTTTCCGACTTCATCGACTTCTCTCTCTGCCGTCATTTTGGTCTTAAATGTTCGTATTAACCCGCTCTACATAATCCTGGTATTTTTGTTTCACTATTGTGTCTGTAAAAAATATGAACATTAATAACAGACGAATCAGGCGCCTTCTTTCCCTGAGGTCACTCCCGCTAGCGTTAGCAACAGGTTTGATTGACAGCGTTGCTAAGTGCCCACTCCCTGCTAAACCAAGGGGAGTTACCTTCAACGGCCTCGCTCCGGATTGGCTCTTTGGTTGCTACGATACGCACGGTCAGATTTCCAAATATGAAACTCTCTCCAAATTAGCCGCTATAACTGCTAGCCTCGATTAGCTTCATTTGGAGCTGAACGCTGTGGGTGACGTCTCACTCGGTTAAACTACTTCTTTAAACAGTCTACAGTAAAACAGAATGAGTTGTTTTAATTAATAAAAAGCTTTCACATAAATATAGGCTTCAAAAACTAGTCAGAGTGAGACGTCTGAGCGTTTAAGGATCTTTACAGTTCACTAGAGTAAGTGCAGAGTGAGACCTCGTACTTTGAATTTCAATAGTTGATCTTTGTTTTAAGTTTTGTTTTTGTTTTTTTCACCTAAACACAGTGTGGAGGATCTGTTTAAAGGGAAATATTGTGTTTCATTCACAAATAGATGAAAAAAAGCCAAACTCACAAGCTCCGACTGGGTTTAATGATCTGGTCAGAGGTGAGAGCGAGTGAATTAATGTTTTTTTTAATTATTTTTTTATTTTAGTCGTCATTTAAATGTGTTCTACATCATTTACCCCGGGTTTATAATGACGTAGGACACGGGAGAAGTTTGTGATGAGGATTTATTCATTGGGCTTTGCTGATATTGTTTATTTTTTGTCACTTGTGTATTTTGAGGAGTTAAGTACTGCTCGTGCTCCAACCGTTTATGGGTGGGGTTGATTCCAGCGTTTGGGGGCGTTTTGTGAGGAGATATTTACTTTTTTTGCGCAGACTAAACATTATCGGATGGACGATGAAGACGTCTCTCTCAGATTACAACAGCACCAAATCTGAAATGATATCACAGAGCGGCCCCTGCGACTCCCTGTGGTGCTACACTGATATCTCCACCCTCCTCCCTCCACCCTCTTCTGTCCCATGTATATTTTATCCTCCCCAGACTCCCACATTAGAGGCTCCATCCATTATTGAGTCCTCCCCTCAGCAGCACTGTCCAACTGTCGCCCCACGTCAGCGCCGACATGTGCCACGTGTGTTTCGAAGTGAAGGCGGGATGAGGCTTTACTTTACACACACAGACACACACACTCATACACACACACCCCTACACACGCACTCATACACACACACTCATACACAGACACACACATGCACACACAGACACACCCCCTCATACACAGACACACACACACTCATACACAGACACACACACCCCTACACATACACACACCCCTACACAGACACACACATTCATACACAGACACACACATGTACACATACACACACACCCCTACACAGACACACGCACACATACACAGACACACGCACCCCTACACAGACACACACACCCCCACACACTCATACACAGACACACACATACACAGACACACACACACTCATACACAGACACACACATGCACACACATACGCATACACACACGCACACATACACACACATATATGCACACACATACCCACACACTCATACACATGTACATATAGGCACACACACAGACAGACACATATATGCAAACACTCATACACAGACACACACATACATGCACACACAGACAGACACATTCACACAAATACACACAAATACATTCACTCACACACAGACACACACACACACAAACACCTGCACACATATGCACACACACAGACAGACACGTACACAAACATATATGTGCTCACACACACACACAGATGGACACAAACACACAGAGAGACACACACACATCCACATATATGCACACACACACACTCTCTCTCTTTCTCCCTCCTCTCTCTCACACACACAGACACACAGACACACATACACTCGCACACACACCCCCACACACATCCACTCACACACAGACACACACACACATCACATACACCCCCACACACATATGTAGGACACACACACACACGCTCACACACACATGTAGGACACATAAAAGGCTCTTTCCGTCCTGACATTTTCATACAGAATTTGTTATTGTCAAAATGTGACGTCTCAAACATTTCCATCGAACCTTAACAACCAAAGGAGGAAGGATGTCAGGTTTCAAGGTCTTAAAATGGGTCACATGAATATTAATAATTTAAAAGTTTTAGTGTAATTATTTTATGACCAGTGGCTCTGAATATTAAAGGCAAGTTTATTTGTACAGCACAATGTGTACACAGAGTAACTTAAAGTACCACAATACAACAAATTAAAACATAAATAATCATCATAAAATGAACATTAAAAGAGAAAAGGCAGAATAAAACTCTTTCAGTCACAGCAGATAAACAGAACATCTTCAGGAAAACAGTTTCAGGTTTTAACTGCACAAAACTGAAACACTGATTCAACATGTTTAGTCCTGGTTTAGACCTGGTTTATTGGTGTGAAGTACTTCCTGGTTCTAGTCCTGACCCGAGCAGCAGTGTTCTGGATGTTCTGTTCTGTCTTAAGGCTCGTTTGGAGAGGCCAGTGAGGACGTTACAGTCGTCTAATCTACTGGACACAAACGCAGGATAAGTCTGTCTAAGGTTTTGACAGTAAAGATTTGATTTTTATCTGACTCTCGTGAACTTTAAACCATGTTCTAACGTTGTTCCCTCCTCAAAAACAAACCTGGAGTTGTGTTTTGTTTCATTCACACATGTTTTAGTTACACTTTATTATCAGTCTGTCCACATCTCCAAAGCTCAAAACGCTCTGTTCCACTTTGTGATGTCATGAAGTGGTAGTTTTCAAGTTAACAGCTCCTTTTACCTTTAGTTCAGTCGAGATAAGCGGCAATTCCAGAGGCTGAAATGATCCAAATGATTCTAGAAATGAAGGTGTGTGGAGTTTAAAAACACAGAGGAGCACTTCCTGTATCACCACACGATGACATCACAAGGTGGAACAGAGTGTTTTCAGTTTGAGAGAATAACTAAGCCTGAATATACAGAGTTTGTGCGAATGAAACAAAACACAACTCCAGGTCGTCGTTAATGGACAAAACCTCCAGAATTGCACTGACTCATGATTGACTTGGGGTTTAGGCAGTGAAGATTCAGATCGGAGAGTCTTTTTCCAGTTTAAACCAGCTGAAACTGGAAACGAAAACAAGAGACTCACGTGAGGCTCATCCTGTTTCTGATTGGATCTTACAAACCAAAACACCAAATTATAACATCATCACCAGAGAATGGACATATGGACGTTTTTTTCCCCCCTTGATTTCATTATTATCCCTGCACATTCTCTGTTTTTGTTCTGTACAATTAAGATAAGATCAGATCTGCCTTTATTAGTCCCACAGTGGGGAAATTCCAATGTTGCACCGCACAGTTAAAGAACAGAGGGAAAATGGTACATGCAATAAAAGAAGATAATAGATAAATAGCTTAAAATAATAAAAAAAAGGCTTAAAAATAAACTAAAAATAGAAAATAAACTAAAAATAGAAATAAACTAAAAATAGAAAATAAAAAATAGAAATAAAATAAAAATAGAAAATAAAATAAAAATAGAAATAAAAATAGAAAATAAAATAAAAATAGAAATAAAATAAAAAGAGAAAATAAACTAAAAATAGAAAATAAACTGAAAATAAAAATAGAAATAAAAATAGAGATTATAGATTATATAGGTTATTATTTTAGATTATAAATATTTCAATTCAAAACACATAGAACAATAAAAGAACAATAGGATTAAATGCCAGGGAGAAGAGTCGGGTTTTAATCTAAACATTTCCGCACATATTTATTATTCAAAGTGGCCATTTTTCTTGTAAATCTGCGCCTCTGCCCCGTGTCGTTGTGTTTGATAGCGTGTTATTACCTCCACTCTCATCAGAATGCACAGTGGCTATTAAAGACATTAGCACACAGCTCACTGGTCACCCCTGCCACCTCAAACTCTAATTCACGCCGCGCACATGCCGACTGATCCTCCACCACTTCCTCTTTCATTTATTTCCCCTCCGTGCATCTCTCCTCCTCCGTGCCCCCTCCCCCTGGCTGTGCCGCTCGCCGTCCGCCTCCCCGTTTGGCACGTTACCCTTGAGATCAGCCCCGCAATCCCGTCTGCTCTCCTTCTCAAACGCTCGCAGCCTTTTTGTTTTTTCTGTGTGTGTGTGTACGCGTGTGTGTTTGCCCTCGTCTCTCTCTTTCTACGCCTGATCTGGCCGCTGACATTTCCACGTTTTTGCTGACCGTCTCCTCTGCTCTGTGGATGCGTAGCGTGATAGACCGAGCGTGTGTGCGTGTGTGTGTGTGCGTGTTTAGAGGTTGAGAGATGCCGGTACAGTGCGAAACCGCTGCCTCTTGACTGGCGGGTTCGTGTGTGTGTGTGCATGTGTCTTCAAATCCGCTTCATCCGCTGCCAACACTGCCTCCAACATGTTTCGACGCACAAAAAGGTAAACGGCATCTGTGTGTGTGCGTGTGTGTGACCGCTGCGGTGCCCTGCTGTTGTTTTCATGTGGATTCATTCAAAGGTGTGCGGATAAACCCGGTGTTGCGCCTATAACGTTCCCATTGTCCCTGTCTGCCCTCGCGCCGTCCCTCAGTCGTCTCCTCGTCTCTCCGTTAAGCTTCATAAATGTGTTGTTGTGTTGTTCCTGCTTGTGTTAAGTCACATGTTGGGTGTTTACACGTGAACACCTGTGCGTCTACAGCTGATGTTTGCTCGCAGACTCGTGGTACGTTTGATTCGTCACGGCTGTTTATGGAGATCTATGTTTATCCAGTGTGTTAGTCTAAAGATAGAGGCTGTTAGTCCTTTAAATTACTCTTTACCCTTTAAAGAAACACACTCGTTATACATTAACTTGACATTTTGAACGTTGACATGAGGCGTGCGGCGCTTGTTGTGATTTTGACTCGGAATCTTTGAAATTAATCCCATATTTAGCAGCTCAAATCGTGAATTTTATATTAGTAAAAAAGCGTTTACCTTCACGTTAACAGCTACTTCTTACCTTTTGTTCAGTAGAGATCAGCAATTCCAGGGCTGAAATCGTCCAAATTATTTTAGTGAAGGTGTGTGGAGTTTAAAAACACAGTAAAGCACTTCCTGGATCACCACATGATGACATCACAAGGTGGAACAGAGTGTTTTCTGGGGGAAGAACTCAGTCTAAATGTGCAGGGTTTGTGTTTTAAACATGTGGGAATGAAACAAAACACAACTCCAGGTACCGTTTTTCTGGACTGTACGTCGCTCTGGAGTATAAAAAATGCATAATAATGAAGAAAAAAACATATATAAGTCTCATCCTCGGTGTCGATTCTGAACAAATCCACCAACTCCAGAGGAAGCAGTTATATATTCTAATAATTTCACATTTAAGTCGCAGCCCCAAACAAACTATGAAAAAAAGTGCCACTTATAATCTGGAAAATACTGTAGTAGAGTTATTTACGTTTGTTTTTTTTTCTTTATTACATAATTCCATATCGCTTAATTCATATATTTGATGTCGTCTGTGTGTATCTAAAGTATAAAAAGTTGTCAAAATAAAGAGAAAAAACATTAACTGAGAGGATATGTCCAAACTTTAGATTTTTTCATCGTGTAAATGACCTAAAATGACCTGTTTATTAAAGTACGGAGCTGCATATCGTTAAAAAATCGTATTCTGCTGAGAACATTTTACCTTTGGGGGGCATTTTTGTTCTTTCTCAGTCTTTCTCAGATGTTTTTTAAATGACCGTAATATTGGATCGAAGATGTGAAATTAAATATTTGAATAATTTCACATATAAGTCGCACCTGAGTATAAGTCGCCCCGCTTATAGTCCGGAAAATATAGTATGTTTGTGATGAGGAAACGACATTGTAACATAAAAATAGTACAATAATTAATGCCAAATGCAGCTGTTTAAATGATGAAAGTGACATTAGTTGAGGCACGACTGCTGCTTAATCACATTAGTATTCGTATAATATAATAATCGCAGGAGGGTAGATGCAGAAATGTCTTGCCCAAGGACTATCGTGTCCAAAAACGGGTCACAGCCTGAACTTGACCGCTCGATTGGCAGACAGGGCGCGCTGACATTTGCAAAAAGGCTCAACTGTCCAGCAGACTGTCAATAGCGAGCCCCGATCTGAAGGTTACCGGTTCAAATCCCACCAAAAATATGAACGTGTGTGTGAATGTGTGAGCGTTTCCTCGATGTAAAGCGCGTCTTTGAGTGTCTCGAAGGCGGAAAAGCGCTGCATAAAAAAAAAAAACATGTCCATTTGCCATTTACGTAACCTGCGCTTCTAAATGTCACCGGGATTAAAGCGAATGTATTAATAAACGTGTTTGAACGGGAAGTGACGGCGGCGTGAGGGACAAAAAAGACCTCATTTGTGTCCAGTTTTATCGAACATAACGACCGCATCTGTTTAAATAATATACTTTTTTCGCCGCGCGGCCGTAACACAAACCCGTTTAGCTCTGGTGTTGGTTTATTTTGTGCAAAGCTGTAGATTATGGACTATGAGTTGATGATGATGATGTCCCTTCCTACGCAGACAGAACAGGAGTTAGTGTTACACAGTGAATACAGTCGTCCTCCGGGGAATGAACTGAGCTGTGGCTGGAGTCGCTCTGATCACACGGGATTAGCGCGAGTCTTTACCGCTTCTCCGGCGGTGACGAGCGAAACTAAATACACGTCGACAGTAAAGGCGGTCGTCGCGTTTACTCGGGATGAAACGACGTCCAAATCCCTCGATATCTGATATGATGATGACATGATAAGCATCACCCGGTATGATATTTATTGCGATATTTCTGGAGGTTAGCGATTATGAGTACGCTTCTTTTTCCTTTTTTAAATGCGTTGACCAAGCGTTTGCGTCTGTCGTAATCTGAATAATTAAGATTTAAAAGTGTTTAAAGGTGCTACATGATGCAAAATTGACTCTTGTGAGGTTTTAAGTCATGTTATAGTGTTGTTTCCTCATCAAAAACAGACCTGGAGTTGTTTTTTTTGTTTCATTCACGTGCGTTTGAGTAAGTCTGTCCACATCGCCAAAGCGCAAAATGCTCTGTTCCACCTTGTGATGTCATGAAGTGGTAGTTTTTACGTTAACAGCTCCTTTTTTACCTTTTAGTTCAGTAGATATTGTAAAGTCAAGGGCTGAAATCATCCAAAATGATTCTAGAAATGAAGGTGTGTGGAGTTTAACCTTAAAGCGTTGGATGATGTCGCCGCCGATAGACTCACGGTTGCCGACTTTCCGTTACCGTAACTCCAATTGTGCTTCATGTAAATTCAAATGGCGTCTCAAAGCAGAGGCATGGGGTTCTTTAAATATGTCACTGTCATTACGTAATGTGCTCACGTCGTCCCTTGAAGACGACCAATCAGAGCGCAGCAAACACAAAATAAGGATGGATTTGTAAAATAGAGGTAGTTGTGCGAAAAAAGGCAAAAGTACAAGCTGATACTTCTTTTAACGTGATTTTTATGGCAAAAAAAAGAAAAAAAAGTCTATGTGAGTGATAATGGTCGGTTCTTTAAGGGTTAAAAACACAGTGGAGCACTTCCTGTATCACTGCATGACATCACAAGGTGGAATAGAGTGTTTTCTGTTTGCAAGAAGAACTTTTGACCTATCAAGTTTATTTATTCAGTTTGTTTTCGTTAAGATCGCTCATGAAAAATGCTGTTGCTCTCTTTGCGCTCTCCCTGTAGAGATAAATAAAAGATAAAATGTAAAAAATGAAATGGAAATCGTTACATATATAAATATAGCGGCGCACATTCGTTTCACAGTCGTACTTGGTGTTTGTTTTACTAAGATTTGGCACATCTGGAGATCGTGACGCCGCCACATAACAAATAACAAGTATGTAAACATTATTTTATTTACATAGCGCATTTAAAATCCAACTTAAGCTGCTCAAAGTCAACAGAAAAACACATATATACAGAAAATACAGCACAGGAAAAGCAATAAAACAATAAAACACCAAGATATCCTGCTCTATCCTGTCTGGTCTTAAACTGCGGAGGAGTCTGGATGAGGTTTATGTGCCGCTCTACAATTAACTCACTGTTTACATTTTACTTTACGTTTAAAAGGGCAGTCATTTCCTCCATTTGTCTCCGAGTCCTTCGCCGGATCGCGCAGTAATGGATTTAGGAAGCACGGTCTGTTTTTCTCCGCATCAGGCCGATTGGTGTCAATATCAGGTCAGAGCACTTTCTCAAATTACTCCAGACACTGAATCATACGGTGTTTTCAAAGACGTATAATGTCTGTGTAATCCCTCAGACGTCCAGGTGTGATCTATAGTGAAAGACGCGTTTAAAATCTGTCAACTGGAGTGAATTTCTGTTTCCTTTTTCCATTCCTGTCGTTAGGAAAGATAATCCTTCGTTGAACATGAATGAGGGTCTTGGACATCATCTGTTTCCGGTCCATATCTCCATCCTCAGACTCAAATTAAAAGAAAACTGTGGTGCTAGCCAGTATGCTAATAGCCAGGATGCTAATAGGTGTGAGAGCTCCCATTAAGGGCCTGAATGATTACACTGAGGCCAAAAAAAAAGTCGCCACCAAAGAAAAAAAAGGGTCACACACTTGATTACGCCGCACATTCGCTGTGGCATTGTGTCATTCTCTCTAAGTCTCTCTCTTTCTGCTTCTCCCTCTCTCTGCTTCTTTTTCTCTCTCTGCCACCCCCCCTCCCCGTTCTCTCTGTCTCTCTCTGCTTTCTCTCTTCCTGCCTCTGTTTTTCTCTCTCTCTCTGCTTTCTCTTCCCCCCTCTCTCTTTGCTTCTATTTCTCTCTCTTCCACTCTCTCTCTCTACCTGCCTCCCTCTCTCCCCCTGTTCTCTCTGTCTCTCTCTGTCTGCTGTCTCTCTCCCTGCCTCTGTTTCTCCCTCTCTCTGCTTTCTCTCTCTCTCTCTCCCTCCCTCTTTCTCTCTCTCTCTCTCTCTGTTTCTCTCTCCCTCTCTCTTCCGCTGTCTTTCTCTGTCTCTCCCTGCCTGTTTCTCTCTCTCTCTGCTTTCTCTCTCCCTCTCTCTTTCTCTCTATCTCTCTCTCTGCTTTCTCTCTCCCTCTCTCTTTCTCTCTATCTGTCTATCTGCTTTCTTTCTCCCTCTCTCTTCCACTGTCTCTCTCTGTCTCTCCCTGCCTGTTTCTCCCTCTCTGTCTCTCTGCTTTCTCTCTCTCCCTCTCTGTCTCTTTCTCTCTGCTTCTCTTTCTCTCTCCCTCTCTCCTTCTCAGCCTCCCTTTCTCTCCTTTCTCTCTCTCTCTTTCTCTCCCCCTCTCTCTGCTTTCTCTCTCTGTCTCTCTCTCCCTGCTTCTCTTTCTCTCTCCCTCTCTGCCTCCCTTTCTCTCCCTTCTTCTCCCTTTCTCTCTCTGTGTTCCTGAATCACTCTTTCACAATTTGAGCCTGATGAATCGTGGCGTTGTCGTCTTGGAATCCGCCCGTGTCATCAGGGAAGAAAAAAATCCACTGCTGGAATAACCTGGTCATTCAGTTTATTCATGTTTGAGCTCAGACTGTTGCTGAACCTCGACCGGACCAACTGCAGGAGGAGACGACCTATTTGTTTAGTTAAATCCAGTTTCGGTGTCATTAGCTCCTCCCTTCAGACAGATATAAGGCAGAAATCTGACCAGAACGGAAGAAGAGGCTTAGACGAGCAGCGAAACATCTTCACTCCTGTAACTTTCTACCCAGTTTCTTTTACTAAACACTTATAACGGCGAAATCTGGTCATGTTCCAATAATCATGAGAATCGCCCACAAAGATAATCGTCATTACATCACCAGAACGTGCAGAACAAACCTACTTCTCCCTGATGATCTCGTCTAGATCACTGTTGTTTTCACTTATAACAAAGTACAGTGTGTTAAAAAAGGAGCCTATTCAAATTATAATTATTCATATCCATAGTAGCTGAAAAATTTAGAAAAAGTTGTAGGAGGAAGGTGAAGACGCATTGTACTTATTATTGTTATTATTTTTATTAGACATACAAACATAGTGACCGTACATATACAATAATGACCAATGGTGATAAGACGTACGAGACATAAAATAGTCTGTAGACGTAAAAGCTGTTTACAATTATATGTGACAAGTTTGTGTTTTGTGCGTGACATTTCTGTGATTTTGGAGGTGGTGAGGGCAGAGGGGAGTGAGAGAAAGGAAGATATAGAGAATATAAATGGGAAAAATAAATAAAAATAAAATAAGATAAAATAAACAAAAATGAATTAGATGTTCATTCTTCTTCAGTTCTGGTCAGATTACTGCTGGACACTGCCTTACATCTGTCTGTAGGGGGAGCTAAGTTTGTCCATTTGATAGATTTGAATTTTTCTTTTACTTCGATCAAACCTGAACGACTGAGGGATTTCACCACATTTCAACATCGTCCCATGCCTGCTCGTAACACGCACGCAAGACTTTATGATGATACTTATGTTTTGTGTCGTTTTAATCATCGCTGTGCGTAAAAATTGACAATAACAGGTTTGTTTGGTTAATTGCACTGGCCCATTTCGCACCATCTGACGAAAATACGTGTTAAGTGCTTTTGCTTTGTTTACCTTTATATTTGTTTGAGTTATAAAATGTAAATTCTCAGTGCTCGGGCGCCCAGAAGTACTTCGTAAAAAGTAAAAATGGCAGGGTAGCTCTTAAATGTATTTTGCATGAGCTACTGAAAAAGTTATTTTTGCTAAAACTAAGAGAATGCTAAATCACGCTCTACGATTCAGTTGGAATTTGTTTGGTGCGTTAGACGAACACTTATCTTCCTCTGCGTCCTGCATGTGTTCACTCCGGGTTTCCGCAATTAAAACTGCTACTAGTTTTGAGCTCGCTGCCAAACAGATTGTGCTAAAAGTAGTACAAAAATAATAGAGGCGATAAAGTGTGCGGCGCGACACAAACGTGGAGCGTCAGTTCTAGAGGCTCAGGGAGTGGGCTGGGATCAAAGGGAGTGTTTGAGGCTCGAGTTAAGACGCGCTCTTGGGGTTCGCACCACTGTGAGCGAGTCCCACAAGTCGACTCCATGTGTGCACTTAAAAGCCCGCTCGGCTGCTGTTTGCTATCAGCGCCTGCGAAAAGTGAAAACAAAATTTAAGGGCTGTCTTCTTGTCTCAGGGAGGAGGCATTAAGTTTAGGCAGATGCTTATTTAACTGCTACTGCAAGTTTATTTATAACGCGCATTAAAAACAACACCAGACCGAGCAAAGTGCCGCAAAGAAATAACAATTAGAAACAATAAAAGCGGCGTATGTGAAGAAACTGAAATCAAATCTGGTGAAATGTCGACGTCTTAAACTGTGTCCAAGGTCAAACAACAAGTACACTTTAAGAATAGACGTGCAAACAGGAAACAGAAGAAGTCTAACGAGCAAAAGCAGATCGTTCCACAGTTTTGGTGCAGCCTCCGCCAAGGCCCAGTCCCTCTGAGGTTCCAGCTGGTCTTTGGCACATTCAGGAGGAGCTGCTCAGCCGACCTGAGAAACCGAATACAAATGTGAGACTGGAGGGGCTCAGAGAGGTTGAACGAGTTTATTTTTATTTATTTTCACTTGATAAAAAAATACAGAACGTGACAGAAGGTTATCCAGAACCTTCAGTGAGCTTAAAATGCCATAACCTCCGAATAAAATACGTAAGACTCTAATAAAACGGTGCAAAATTCATATCTGTAGCTCACGATGGATAAGCTGCGTCGATACAAACGGAGTTACACGTCAAGTTTAACCTAAAAGGCCATATGGAAAAGTGTAGTTATTCAGACGGCACCATTCAAACGCTAAAAAAAACTAATAAAAGCTGTTTAAAATGGATCCTGAAGTGCACGGGCAGCCAGTAAAAGAAGGATAAGATCAAGGTGACGCGCTCATATTTTCGAGTGCCAGTTAAAAGACGTGCAGCCGCATTTTGGACCAGCTTCAGTCGGACAATGGAGGACTGACTCGGCCCAAAGTAAAGTGCATTACAGTGAAGCGGCCGAGTGGTTACGCAGTGCCGTCGTGCCAAAAGGTGCTCATCTGTTGCCAGCTGCCTAAGGTGGAAAAAGCTGGCCCTGACAACAGAACGGATTTGGCTGTCAAGATTAAGTCATTTAATCAATTTTAAAACCAAGGGGTACAAACTCAAAATGACTGAAGTTTCCCCAAATTAACAGAGATGACTCCAGCAAAACTAGGTCCAAACATCATGACTCATTAAAGTGGAGAAAATTTAGACCCAGCCGTGTTTTTTAAGTCCGTCAAGCGCATTTGGAGTGAGTTTAACACAAAATTATCTCTCTTCTTAAGTGGGACATGAGTCTGGAAATTGTCTGCATAGGGGTAGTAAATAGAATGAAAAAAGAATCGGGCCTAACGTAGATCCCTGTGGTACCCCATACATGAACGTACGCAAAAAATCTCCTTTTTAAGTAGGATCTGAACCATTTCGAAGCAGCATCTATTACACCAACACACTGTTCCAATTGTGTTATTAAAATGTCGTGATCCACAGTATCAAACGTTGTAAAACGAAGATCACAGAGTCAGTAGCTAAAAGAATATCATTAAAAATTCGTGGTAGTGCAGATTCAGTGCGATGTATTGCTTTAAAAGGGCAGACCAGCTCAAATTAAGATAGTTCAAAGCTGGAGAAAGTAGTGGGCAGGGAGACCAGT
This sequence comes from Periophthalmus magnuspinnatus, assembly GCF_009829125.3. NCBI lineage: Eukaryota > Metazoa > Chordata > Actinopteri > Gobiiformes > Gobiidae > Periophthalmus > Periophthalmus magnuspinnatus. The sequence goes on along the minus strand of NC_047126.1, from coordinate 3,490,997 downwards.
TTAAACTCGTGCCTGCTCTGATCTACAGCGGCTACACCTCCACCACGACCAGAAACGCGCTTAAAATAGCAGCAATCCAGCACCGACAGTTCAGCAGAAACACTAGACTCACCGCAGTCGCCCATGTCTCTGTCACTCAGAGGAAATCCGGTGGGTTGTTATATGATTATAGTCTGAAAAACCTGGGGTAACACTGGGTCCAAGTGCCAAGCAAACCTTCAGTCTCACCGGTCTCCCGCTGCGTTTGCGAGGAGAAGGTGAGCGTCACGTGTTTATGTCCATCCTGTGGTCTATGCCTCGGACTGTTCACAGGGAGACGAAGATCCAGCAATGTTTGGCGACGGCAGACCATTAAAGAGTTGACATTTTGACAGATTGGCGTCAATAAAAGTTGGCAGAGGAAGACGACTAGCCAAACTCCGGTGCCATCTTGCTCCGCTCGAAAGAGAAAGAGACCGTGATGTATCTAAGTATCATAAGCTGCAGTGTATGCATAACAAAATGTGCACAACTGGATTTATCAGTTTAGCTTAGTTATGTTCAAAGTTCATAATGTTTAGCACTGGTAGTAGCAGTGACGGTTATAAGGAGCTATAATTACTATGGGACGATAATGTGTGTTAAGGTAGACTTTGGTTCTGTAGTGTCTCTCTGGTGTTTCGTCAAATCTCTGCACGGCAAAGTATCTCATAACAAAGACACAAACACTTAAAATCACATGTTTTTTGCAGCGCCCCATCCCGTATGTAAACTATAACTGCACTGGTAGAAGTACGTCTATATTAGCTCTGTTTTTAATTACAGGAAATGGGTTTTATCACTCTATAAAACAGTAATAATCTGACTAATATCGCCAGTGCAGGTTTCCAAAGTCTTACTATATAATTTGCTCCAGATGGCCAGACCCAACACATGCTCGTTCCAGTCCAGCTGTTAGTCACTGTTGATGTTGCGTATATTTCTGCGTCTTCGTGGCCCAGCAGTGTGTGTCATAACAGAGGCGGGTAACGAGGTACAGTACAGCCCAGCGTTCCTGCTCCTCTCCTGTTGTTTGTACCGTGGCAGCACCATCTGTCACTGGCTGCTTTTCAGCTCAACCACAACACGCACTCACTGTCTTTGATGCACTGAGAACATTAGAAGACTTATATTATAAATTAGGAGAGCACCAATCCGGCGTTTCGAGCTCCGAGACCAATTTCAACACTGTAGATGCTGTAGGTTCTAGTTGAAAAGTGATTCATTTGCGAAGCCGGTGAGTTTTGGAAATACAAAACTGGTTTATTCTTTGTTACAGCAGATACAGACAGGACGGGACTGGAAGCCTTTTGGTGTCCCGAGTGTCTCCTAAAGCATCTCTCCCCTTGGTCCTTAGTCTCCTCCACTCCGTCCTCCTTAGTCTAAGTCCCCTGAGCATCTGATCTCTGAGTATTTATACCAGAATTACAAAGCTACATACATTTCAAGGCAGTGACTTTTATTTCGCACCCACGAGATAATGAACTTTTACACCTGAGGACAGCCAAGACAACAAAGTCTCTCCTGAAGGATGGGACGGAGACTGAAAACAGCATTTATTTCCTTTAAACTACAATGAAATAAGACAAAACTGATCCAAAGTTGTTATGTAGATGTTATTTATCTCTCAGGTATCCACAGCTTTATGTAAATACTAGACTTTCTGCGCCGACTACAACCTGTAAATACTCTTTTTCTCGTATTTTCCGGACTATAAGTGTCACTTTTTTCATAGTTTGTCCAGGGGTGCGACTTATATGTGAAATTATTCTACTTCCAGAGCAGGTGGATTTGTTCAGAAGCGACACCGACGATGAAGAATTCAGTGGATTTATTGATTTGGAGTGAGATCCAGAGTAAACTTGTTGCTTGTTTTTTCTTCTTTATTTATCTGATTAACTGTTAATATCTTACGTTAACAAACCAGACACGTGTTCAGTTCTGTCTGTGCTTCATGTCGCTGAATAAATATAAATGTGTTACGTTAGCGTTAGCGTGATGTACTGATATTCAGCCTGTTGTTCTCTATTTTATAGTTTTTATTATAACTTGCCTTTAAAGATAAAATGTCGGTTCTTGGTCTCGGATTTTGTAAAATAAATTTCCCCAAAAAGTGCGACTTATAGTCCAGTGCGACTTATATATGTTTTTTTCTTCATTATTCTGCATTTTTTGGCTGGTGCGACTTATACTCCAGAAAATACGGTACATCATTTTACAACAAGGATATTGTCTGAATGGATATGTGTATTATAAATGAACTTGGATATTAGCTGCATTTAAATATAAACCTGGCGTACTTGTTCTTGTCATGTTTAAATTAATGAATGTTTCGTGCGTTTGTGGAAGTGCAGACAGGTAGATCTTTATTAATGTAATCACAGCCAATATGAGGCTGCATACAAATGATGTTTATGGAAATGAGTTATGTTCCGTGTATGTTCAGCGTACGACAAACTGCTGTTCAATTCAGCCACTTTGAATCTGCTGTGAAGAATTAAAGGCTATAAAATACTAAATAGTCTTTGTGCGCAGTGGCACGCTAGCTAGCTCACTGCATCTCAAGGCTAATAGTCACTTTTATTCAAATCAGAAAACATAAAATAAACAACCGCTTAAAGTTCAAATTAATTAAAACAAAGACGAGCCAATTATTTTTATATGTAGCACTTATACTTATTTAACACGTTGTCAGTGAGATCCACCCACAGCTCCTTGTCCGCTGACTTATCTTTAAAGTATTTATTCATTTTAATGCGGCTGCAAAAACTTCATAGAGATATAATTGGACAGGAAGTAGTGGCGCTCACAGTGAGGTTGCCGGGCGCTGCTGTGCACAGAGTTTGTTCGTGTTTGTATGGATATTTTAGCTAGAATATTTATGCTTAAGGTAAAAAAAAAAAAAAAGTCAGTGATTTGTCAATACCATGAAAAACTACATTAATCTTTAGTTTTATTGTCACGCTCTCCTGGCTCGTCCCAACTTCTCCTGTCGCCGGCGCAGTGGAAAAACCAGCGCTTACATCCATTATCAGATGTAAACGTTTTAATGTCTATTAGTCATGCTGCAAGACTCTGGGCTAATGCAAATGAGTCCGAGGAAGCGCTGTTTACGAAACCATCACATCGTTAACAGACGAGAAGGTCATTGTCACGATCACGGTGCTGTTTGTACGTATAAGATAAACTATAGACGGGAGACATGCAGCGGTTGAAGACAGCGGAGAGATCTCGATAAGCCCGTGCTCTGGCCTCTTTTTCGCTGCATCGCCGGCCTGAGGGTCCACTTTCACGCCTTTAGAGGACATCAGACAACACCCTCCGCTCAGACCAGCACCAGGACACACACTTCAGCTCTGTTTGTGCTGCCGGCTGCTCCATGTGCTGCTCACAGACAGTAGAGAACATTAAAAACAGGGTTAAAGACGGAACTATTGCCCTCGTGTCTGCTGTATAGGATCGTTTTGTATAATTTGCACATTTTAAATCGTAATATTCACCTAAAACGACTTAATAAAAGAAACAAATCCACTGGCCGTGTAGCTGTCGGCACGTCCTATCCTGCAGATCACGCTAGCAGTACCAAAATGACCGCTCGACGCTACCGAATCCTGCGTGTGTCATCGATTAAGAAAATAAAATTGAACGAAGTGCGTACAGAGCAGTGGGCGTACGCTGATGTTGGTGAAAATGGAGGTTGGTCGGCTATATGGCGTCTTGAAAATAAGCGATTAAACATGAACGAACCGCTCCAAATATAACTTCAGAGTGTAAATGAGAGGAGGAAACAGCTATAACACGGTTAACCCTTTAAGGACTGAGCACATTATAGAACGTTATAGCTCACATAGACTTTTTTTGGCCATAAAAATCATGTTAAAGGAAGTATCAGCTTGTATTTTAGCCTTTTTTCACACAACTACCTCTATTTTACATAACCATCCTTATTTTTCCTTTGACGCGCTCTGATTGGCAGTCTTGAGCACATTACCGTAACGACAGTGACATATTTAAAGAGCCCCGTGCCTCTGCTTTGAGACGCCGTTTGAATTTACATGAAGCACAATCGGTTGCGGAGTTACGGTAACGGAAAGTCCTGAACGGCAACAGCATCCGACGCTATAGGTTTAAAAGCTCTGAAAAGTCTGTTTTAGTAAATCCGTTTACCACCCACGCTTAAAAAACACATTTATTTAATCATCCCCTTGTTATTAGTGTGACAAATGCCATCACCATCCTCCATAATCGTATAAATTTGAGTCTAATCTAATCACATTTCTTTATAAATTTGCATAAACACTGTATTTTTTGCTCTCTACATCTTCGTAAAAGTCACTGTAACAAGTAAACACCTCCATTTGCGATTGAAAACATCCACTCTAGTTTAAAATCAATTGTCATTTTGCTCTTTCTAATTCACCCAAATATGTTTTCCTTAGAAATGAAGCACTTTTCTTTGATCCAGTGATCTTATTTACTGCTTATTCATGCCTCGACTTGACACCATTTCTGTTATTAGATCTCTCCTCTTCATATTTTCGTCTCCAGCACCATTTTTATCTCCTCTGCCTCGTCATCTTTTCTCCCCCGTCAGAATCTCTTCATGGGGAATAACTGCAAACACCTCTATTTATGTCTCTCTGTATTGGATTACTTAGCAACAACAGGGTCATGTGACTAACCCCAGTCGTGCCCCTCGCTCTCCGTCTCGCCTCGTGTTGTTTTCCTCCCGCTTTCACCGTCGGACTTATCTATTCTTCTTCACCGTTCTTGCTTTTCTCATCAAGTTCACCTTTGGAGCTCCATCTGCCGCCTGTCAGCATCACTCATCCTTCCCCTCTATCTCCGTCTAAACGCTTTACACTTGATAAATCTGACCGCACGGCTTCATTTGGTCATTTTCCCAAATTTAGGATCTACTTGAATCCCGGAAGATGTGGTCTGGACGGCGCCGCGGTGGTAATAACGGCTATATTCCCTCACAGGAAGCCCTAAGCTCTCAGTTCCAAAAGCAATTTCTAGAAGCATTAAGTCGTCCCTTCCATTTCGCTTCCGAGTTGTAAACATGCACTCACCTTTAGGACGTCCCAGAGGAAACGGGGGAGAGGCAGGCCTTGCTGTCACTTGTCAGGAAGTCAGCCCAGACAGATCAATGGAGTCGCCACGAGGCAGGTCTGGTGTCCCATGTGCTCCGTGAGTCAGCACTCAGGCCAGAGGAGCCACGGAGTTAGCGCCGTCTCTCAGAGCTCATCAAATCACACGGACTCGCACCTGTCAGTCTGCACACGCTCCGGAGATCGGAACGGACACTTCTGCTCCTGCGGCACGAGGAGCTGAGGAAGCACACGAGGCTCCTCACCGGACGTGTGACCAATTAATGTATCGGTGGTGGGATATCGAGATGAGTTTGTATATCGGTATAGAGATATTGAAATGTGTTCATATATCGGTTTTGTGATACCAGGATGAGTTTGTGTATCGATATCGTGATGTTGAGATGTGTTCATATATCGGTACTGTGATATCGAGATGAGTTTGTATATCGGTATAGTGATATTGAAATGAGTTCATGTATCGGTTTTTGTGATACCAAGATGAGTTCATTTAGCAATATCGTGATATCAAGATGAGTTCGTATATCGGTATAGTGATATCGAGATGAGTTCGTATATCGGTATTGTGATATCGAGATGAGGTTGTATATCGGTATTGTGATATCGAGATGAGTTCATGTTCATATATCGGTATTGTGATATCGAGATGAGTTCGTATATCGGTATAGTGATATCGAGATGAGGTCGTATATCGGTATTGTGATAAGTTCCTATCTCGATTTTATGATATCGAGATGTGTCATATATCGATATTGTGCTATTGAGGTGCTTCTCCGTTGCGAGAGAGTAACCTCACCCAGATACAGACCTTCAAAGCTGAACAGTGTAACACGTTTTAAAATGTTTTATTTAGTCCTGGACGCTTGTATTTAAACGTCTTCTTGTCCGGCAGGTGATGTTTTTTTTTTAAATTTATGTCTGTTTTTTACTAAAATGCCTGAGTCTTTTGTTTGGACGCCGCACCTGACGTTAGGGGAGAAGTGTCCTGTTGTGAGAAATCATTAGCGAACAATTACAGAAGGCCAAAGACGTGTGGAGTTAAACGCTGTCGACGCAGGACCAGGCGCAGTCCTTGACCCGTACGTTTATATACACTTATATATAGACTGAACCTCGCCTCGACGCAAACGCGCTGACTTTGACAAAAAGGCGAGATAACAGCCGACGGTAGAGTTGTTTTGACTCGCATCTGATTTGTCTGATTGCACTTTTACTGTTTTGTGTCAGATTTCAAGTTTAAACCAGTCGACCTGCCACGATAACACATTTTGAAGCACGATATATTGCGATAAACGATAATATTGAACAACAAAATCTGTCCACGTGATAAATCCTGAGCCTCCAATCTATTCTCCAGCCGATATTTACGAACAATTTTGATCATTTCCCACGTAAATACATGAATTTAAATGACTCCTTACATAAATACTGTCTGTACTTTTTTACTAATCTGCATAATTTAACTATAATAAGTAATAATAAAATAAAAATTAAAGTAATAAACTCAATACAAGTTATTTTTTAGACATTGACAGCCCTGTTTTTACTACTAACCCATAACAGAGCTGTGTAATCTCATTTTGTGAACACCATCGTCGCGTTAAAGTGTTAAAATAAAGAAATATAGAGCGATATATCGGGCGATGTTTGGACTTTTTAGTATCAGCTGAATCGGCTTTAAATTTCCAGCGTAGGCCGATAGTTTGTTTTGGTCAATTTACTACGTAGAACATGGACACAAAGCTTTATTTTAACACTTTAATACGAAGAAACAACTGCAGTAAATGTGATGCGCAACTCTCTTAAAGGTAAAAAAAGGGCTGTTGGTGTTAGTTTGTAGTGAATTTAAATTAAAAATAACCCGCAATAGACGAAATCCGTGAAGTATCAGCTTAATTTTTCACAATTATTCTCTCTGTTTTTTGTCTGTAAAACCCCTCACCACACACTTTATACACTTTTCTCACACAGGCGTTAACATTTTCTCACATTTCTCTCTATGTTATAGCGAGGAACAAGTGTAATCAAAATCGGATCTATATATCGACTCAAAAGTATCGACGGAGCTTATCGTTTATCGGTTGCTCTGTGTTTTAAACAATCTGCATCAGCCATGAAAAAAAAACAACATATTGGTCAATCTCTGAAAACAAAGATTTATGCAGGAATTGTTGATCCCAAACCAAATATCGGCCTAGGCAGGAGAGTTAAGACCGATAGCGATACTCAAAACGGCGCAAATATCAGTCCCGTATATTGTTAAACCGATATATCGCGACAGCTCCATAATCCAGACTGATACGATCGTTACATCAAGCACATTTCACATCGCCTGAACTTTTACCTGTCGACTTTGCGGCCTCTCGCGGCAGGTTGATGTTTATTGCCGTGTGAGGGTCGCGGTTTGCCGTTCGTGACAAATGTGTATATTTTGTGGCGTGTTTGTGTGAGTCGTGGCTCAGCGCCCGAGCAGCTGCAGAGGCGATAATTGCTCGTCAAAGCTTCTACACGAGTCATTACCACAGAGTTCACCTTTGACCTTTCCACAGCGGGGTAATATATGATGATATAATGCTGTTAAATCATCAAAAACAGACCTGGAGTTGTGTTTTGTTTCATTCACATGTTTGAGTAACACTTTCTTATTAGTCTGTAACATCTCCAAACCTCAAAAATGCTCTGTTCCACCTTGTGATGTCATCAAGTGGTAGTTTACAAGCTAACATCTACTTTTTACCTTTAGTTCAGTAGAGATCGGCAATTCCAGAGGCTGAAATCATCCAAAATGATTCTAGAAATGAAGGTGTGTGGAGTTTAAAAGCACAGTGAAGCACTTCCTGGATCACCACTTGATGACATCACAAGGTGGAACAGAGTGTTTTTAGTTAGAGAGATGAACTCAGCCTAAATCTGCAGCGTTTGTGTGTTAAACATGTGTGAATAAAACATTTTTTTAGAGCATAGATTTCATTATTATTGATACTTTGCAGGGGGTTTTCTACGTGCAGCTCTATTGGCAGAATGTTCGGCCGTTACCATGGTGACACAGTGCGCACATTAGCAAACGCTGCCCAAAACAGTTTTAAGATGGTCTGAAAACTCAAGAAACATCGCGTTTTCAGGAGTTTGTGGTCAATCCGAGCGTGCGTGGTCCTGTTTAGGAGTTTGACTTTCGACAAAAAACGTGAACGTGACTAACGGAAAATCTGTTGGCTAACGCTAGCTAGCTTGAGACTGTAATGTTACGTGTGAGAGACGTGTTTAATAGCATGGTTCAGTTCACTTGTTGTAGTCAGTTCTTTCTGGTCAGATTGTGTTATAAAATAAAACAAAACTCAGAGCTTCAGACAGGATAGTGCTTCAGTTAGCGTCACAGCGTTAGGGATTGTTGACGACATCAGCTAAAACGTATCAATAATGCGTTTAGGAGCTAACAGTGGTCATGGACGCTCATTATTACTTCTTTGTCATTGGTTAAACCGACTTGTCACTCAGAACATGAAGGCGTCCGACCACTAGGGGGCGATTGTCTTTGTGTTAACAGGTAATAACGATGGATTTAGAGCATTTTTTTTAGGACGCTGATTTGTTTAACTTACTTTTAACGCAAGTTCACAACGTGCAAGATGTGTTTATGCCATATGTTTGTCCCAAAATATATAGAATTGTGCAGTACTACGTAAAAAAAGCTAGGATTTTGGATGTTATTATAATCTTTCCAGGCAGAATCTCATGACAATTAGACCAAAAATCTTGTGTTCTAAATTCACACCCAAAACAAATAATTTCCTCTTTCCTCAAAATGCATTTTTCTTGGCACAGGAATAAAAAAAAAAATGTTGGAGCAGCCGTACCCTCCGCAGATGAGCTCCCAGCATCCACACGATCCTTGAGTCATATTAAAAGCACATAAAAAGCAAGTTGAGCGTAATAACATTAGTAAATCAACACAGACCGGTCCTTTCTGGTGACAAAATGAGTTCTCGCGCGTCTCCTCTGCCCGTTGTCATGTGCGGACAGCTCGCTCGGTCATAAGGTGTGATTTGAACACCCTTTTGACAGACTCTGGCCCACACGTCCGCACATTTTCTCTCCGTGTCACATTTTAAACTCGTTTCTCAGAGGCAGCTCGCTCCTCATCAGCGGTGGCCGTCGGCCGCGACCGTCCCAGCAGCAGCACGCCCCACTGACCCTCATGAATCACACTGCGTTTGACTGACAACCTCCCGCCGCTCGAGCACTACGAGCCCGGACCACGCGTTTTGAGTTATGACACTGTGGGATTTATGAGGTGACGTGAGAAGAACTGCATTTGAATTTGAAGTTTAACTGGGACGTGGTGAATATTGTGGGAAAAAGATGAGAAAAAAGGGTGAAAACAACTTTAAAAATAAAAACAATATCTATGGTAATTACCTGTAGTTTTTCATGGTGATATGTTTAAGTACAAACACTAGAAACTCATTTTTATAACTCTATTTTTTTGTTTTTTGGTGAGTTTGGTCTCTCAGCATAGAAGCTTTCACGTGGAAACAACAAAACCGCCCACTCTGCACCGAAATATGTTTTAATATTTAATTTAATCCACTTGCCTCCATAGAGTTATAAGGTTAGGAGTTAAGGTTGTTTTCTCAAAATGTGTTTTCCCCTCATAAAAACATAAGGATCAGGCCTTAAAGTAAAACCTACACACACCAAACTTTACACTCTTATACTTAACAAGATTTTGGTGAAACGTACAGAAGGATTTGTTCATGTCTAATTCCGAGTCTGATTTATTCAAGTTTTAACTAAAAAAAAAGAGGCGAAACTTGAATTTTTAGGCAAATTTTCAGTTAAAGTTTACTCAAATACTAAATAAGATCCAAAATCCCCTGTATATTTAGATTTTTAGTATCTAATATGACAACAAAAAGAAGCGAGACATTTAAACCTGGCTCTTTTCATGTTTCTGTTTTAAGCGGTAAACATGGTAGATTTGGGCAGTTTTTACACATAAAATGCCTTATTTTTAAATGAAATCATCACATGAAGAAAAACTAGTAATACAGTGTTTTCTTACATTTATATAAGTAAAGTTTTAAATGTTTTTCCCGTTCACCTGCAGCGTCTCGCCTTATCATTAATCTGGTTTTCACTTAACATGATATTTCTCATTTCTCTTCTATTATCATCTTAATATATCGGATTTTCTGGACTATCAGTGTCACTTTTTTCATAGTTTGTCCGGGGGTGCGACTTATACTCAGATGTGACTTATATGTGAAATTATTCAAATATATAATGTCACATCGTTGTTATTGTCACAGTGATGACCGTGTGACGGGCTCTAGGCTTGTACCAGTATCTACCACTCCTGGACCACTGAACATTTAAAATATCAACATTACGGTGATTTTAAAAAAGCATCTGAGAAAGACTGAACAAAAATGAGCCTAAAATAAAATCATATTCTCCTGAGCGACGCTTCATCTTCCTCTGGAGTTGGTGGATTTGTTCAGAATCGACACCGAGGATGAAGAATTCAGTGGATTTATTGATTTGGAGTGAGATCCAGAGTAAAAGTGTTGCTTGTTTTTTCTGCTTTATTTATCTGATTAACTGTTAATATCTTACGTTAACAAACCAGACACGTGTTCAGTTCTGTCTGTGCTTCATGGAGCTGAATAAATATAAATGTGTTACGTTAGCGTTAGCGTGATGTACTGATATTCAGCCTGTTGTTCCACATTTTATTATTATTATTATAACTTGTCTTTAAAGATAAAATGTCTGGTCTTGGTCTCGGATTTTGTAAAATAAATTCCCCCAAAAAATGCGACTTATAGATGTTTTTTCTTTCATTACTCTTCATTTTTTGGCTGGTGCTGGTGCTGTACTCCAGAGCGAGATTAGCCCTGTCATGATAACAGATCTCAGTTTGATACAGCACTGAAGTAAATACAGACGATAAACGATAATATTGAAACTAATTTATGACTGACACAAAAACCCAAGAGCAGATTTAAACCACAAAAACTATCATAAATCTACAATATTGTCAAAAAATCACAAGCTGCGAGAAATAAACAGGAGAATGAAACACTTTAGTCGTTAGTTTGCGGCTGTAATGAGTCGTAGACGTTATTAATTCAACCTTTTACGTCTTAAATCTGATCATACAGACAAAAAATAACCAAAAATCTCCCAGTCGTGCAAAGATTTGATCCAGACCAAACTACAGACTCTGACATTGAAGAATCCGTGAGTCCAGAGCTGCTGGTCCCAGGTCTGCGCTCCTCCTCGCACATATGGAGCTATACTGTTTACAAACACTAGATTTCATTTACCAGACTCTAGATGTGAAAATACTCGCACTACCCAGAGTGCTTTGCAGGAGGATTGCCAAGTGTCCGGCTCGCAGCAGGTGGCTCATATTTGTTTAGGCTGCAAATAGCTTCCTTCACTCTTTGTTTTTCTTTTTTGTTTTAACACCAGGGTTTGTTTTCTCCTCTGCGTTCTTGTGAAAATTAAAAAAAAAATTTAATAAAAAACACCCATTTGGAGATGTCACCGTTTGCCGTGTTGTAAAAAGTGACTCAAAATGTGTTCCCATGGTAACGGTTTACATTGGTCTCAGTGCGCCGCTCGCTCCGCTCCTGCTGTTTTTAATTTTTCCGGTCATTTCGGTAAAGAGAGAGTGGATTTATCCGTGGTGTGTTCCTAATGTGGATAATTGGACATGAATGAGTTTGAATATTAAAAAGAATGAGTCTCTCTTTCACCCCAGAGCTGCAGGTCTTTGTTCACACTCAATTTATGCGTGAAAGAAACTCAGATGTCACTGGGAAAACAGTTTGTAATATTTAACGGAAAAGCTTTGCGTGTTTGTGAGAGTTTGTCACTCACTGATCCGAAGGTTGGTGGTTCAAATCCCGCTCTAAACACACAAAAAAACAAACAAAATAACTGCGTACTCCGGCGTTTGAATGTCGCCCGGCTGCTCCTCCGTGTAGCCCTGTCAAAATGGGACAAACCTACGCCGCAGAATGTACGTCCACCGCTGTCTGTGCGCTCCGTTTTCTCCCGTAGAAGCAATGCATGATGGGATATAGACGTGTGTGAAGTCTACTCAGATGCACGGTTTGTTTATGGGCCGATCTCCATGGAAACGCACATTTGTCGGCTGCGTTCGTGGGGCATGAAGTGGGACAGGTGTTGTAAGCAAGGGCCGGTTCAGACTATAAGCAGACTGAGCAGCTGCTTAGGGCCCCGAGGCCAGCAGGGGGCCCCCAAGAGCTCATACATTTATATTGAAAATAATATAATATGTAAAGATTTATTAGAAACTGGGCTTGTGTGTTTACAGCAGACTAAATATCCCTCTAAAACAATCACATTTGTTTTATATCTATAGTAGTAAAATATCTGCTGCTGCTGCGTTTGTTTTTGAGTCGGGCAGAGGTGAGGGCAGCTCTGTGTTTACCCCGGAGCAAGGACCCGACATAATGTAAATGTACGAACACTGTCGACTCATTAGTTTATTGTCAGTGCAAACATTAAAGCAGCACAGACTTATTTTAAAACGACAGTCAAGCCTTAATTTACCTTCTCACGGGCCACATAAAATGACGTGGCGGGCCACATTTGGCCCCCGGGCCTTGCGTTTGACACATGTGGTCTACAGCCTCGTCTTATAAAACACTAACTGTACATTTAAGGAGCTGTAATCCCAGTTGTGTTCCTCCAGTTGCACATAACAGTTTGGACGTACTGTCTTCTGTGTCGTCTCTTCTGGTTCGCTCTGGCAGTGAAGTGAATCTCCGACACGGGGCCCGTTTGGCTCCTGTACTTTTACTCATTGTACTGCTGTTGTTGCTGCTCGTTATTATCTCAGAGGGGTGAGGTGGTCAGGATGGAGAGCAGACAGGTGTAATGTGAGTCTGTTAAATAAACTTCAGATCAGATCACGTATGGACATATGCGACCGAGACCCAGACGAGCTGAAACATGTGCACGATTTTTTTTTTGGAAGTGTTTGTGTCTATGAAAAGTACAGATTTTGTGGATAATGGTAAAAATAAAATACTGACTGAGGGGCAAAAGTATTTCTTATATAATAGAAACATCACTGTATCAGCCTTGTAACACCTCAAGTATTTCTTCATGTATAAAATACTCCACATTTCTATTTAAAATGTGCTGCTTTAAGAGTCACAATGAACTCATTTCAGGTTATATTGGAAATGTAATGTTTTTATTGTCGTAATTAGGCAAAGCAAGTTTATTTGTAAGTAATTTAAAGTGTTTTACAGAATAAGAAAGAGACTAAACCAGGACTAAACCAAAACTAAACCAGGACTAAACCAGGACTAAACCAAGACTAAACCAGGACTAAACTAGGACTACATAAAGCTTAAACAAGGACTAAACCAGGATTTAACCAGAACTAAACCAGGACTTCTCAGAGTGTGAGATGGTTCTTGTGGCTCATGTGGGAGATGTTCTTTGGTGCTGGTCCATGGAGAGACTTGTTCACACTGAGCTGCTTTAAAGTCTCTGAGCCACAGGAGCCACAGACCTGAGCCACAGGACACATGTGTGAAGTACTTCCTGGTTCTAGTCAGTTCTGGTTCTGGATGCACTGCAGTTGTGTGATTTTTGACATGTTTTTAGATGTTAAAAAGCTGCAGATCTTACTGATTTGATGTGGCTGTTAAAGTTCAAGTCTCAGTCCATTATTACCTCTAGATTTTCATCCTAATTTAAAGGTTTTAGAGACACTGGGGGTAACTGCTGACACTGTCTCTTTGTTTCTGTGGCTATGACTTCAGTCTGATATTTACCCAAATATCTGAACATGTTTTGTTTTCATTGTTTACTCCGTTGTGTCGTCTTCATCCTTTCAACACGGATGTAGTTGCCAAATGTAAAATAAAACAAAAAGCTCTTGTTGCTGCGCGTCTCGTCCTGGCCCCTCTCATGTTTTCCCCCCTCTGGCTCTCGACAGATACACAAGTAACACAACTCCAAAGTGACCTTTTCTCTGTGATAAACACTTGGCCGGTCAGGGGATTATAGAGCGTCCTCCCCTTTAAGTGTGCCTGAGCTGCATGCCTTTAAGATAAGTGTCATGAAGCACTGGAGACTTTCACGGACACATCAGATACTTTCCCCCGTGTCACTGTTGTGTCTGTAGTACTTCTAAATATTCAGCAGTGTAACTCTGGAATGGATGACGAAATACTCAGAGAGAAATGAGTAAATAGCTTATGACTTGAGGTTTGAAAATTTTAAGAAAATAAGAATAATTCAAACTATAAAGGGGTCAGGGGTCAGGGTCAGACAGTGGACAAGGAGCTGCAGGTGGATGTCGCTGAAACATGTTAAAACACACAAATAAAATAAATACTTCACCAGAGACACTTCTGTGACATGTTTGTGAGACATGTTTGTGTCTAAATGCTAATGCTAATGCTAATTATGAGGCATAAGAAAATAAAACAACACCACAAACTGAAGTATTCTACGTTTAAAAACAATCGGGTCATCTTTAGTTTAATTAATTTGAATTTGATTTGTTTATTTTATGTTTTACTCTTTAAATAAATGCTAGCATAAGCTTTGAGACACAGCGAGCTAGCTTGCGTGCTGCTGTGCACAGAGCCAATTAGATACTGTAGTCGTTAGCTTTTCTCTTGACATGTTTGGGCAAACAGCTGCCGCCTTCGTCGTCCAACTGTTGTGACGTTTCACTGATGCTTCAGACTGTGCCTATAGAAACATATAGAAACATATAGAAACATATAGAAACATGTGGAGGTAAATGCTAATATCCACCTGTCGTACGTGTTTTGTCCCAACACTTGAAAAATACAAATGGATATGTGCACGAGGCCGAGCCTCAGATGCTCCTGATCAGAGACGTGCTCTCGATGCTGCTCAGTTCCTGCTCCTGACAGATTTCTTTGTCAGATTTGTCTTTGAACCTGTTTTAATTTGACTTAAATATGAAGAGTTCATTTGCACAGATCAGTGCCATTTGAAAAACTCATTGGAGGCTTGTCTTTTTCTCTTTGTGTAGAAATGTTTTCAAAAGTTAAATGTATTTTACTTCTGTCTAGTTCCCTCCCTCCTTGATAAAACCCACTGTACTTTTCTCATTGATCATATCTGTGTGACGGCGGCTCAGTTGGTAGAGCCACTGAAGGTTGATAGTTCGAATCTTGCGCTCGACGTAAACATCACAGGTTCAGTGATCAGATCCACTGACCCACAGGTTGGGGGTGTGATTCCAGCTCCCACAAATGAATGCTGTTGTTGTGTCCTTGGGCAAGACACTTAACCCACCTCACCCCCAGTGTCTGTGTGCACTGGTGTATGAATGTGTGTGAGTGTGTGTGAGTGTGTGTGAATGTGTGTGAATGTGTGTGAATGTGTGTGCATTTTCTGAGCCTTGATGTTGTGACTGTTTACTATTTTATCATTTGTAAAAAGATGGTAACACTTTTTGCAAATGTTTCAAAAAAGAAACTGCAGACACAGGAGACACAAGTCACACACACACACACACGTCTCACACACACATGTCACACACACACACACGTCTCACACACACATGTCACACACCCACATGTCACACACACACATGTCACACACACACACATGTCACACACACAAGTCACACACAAGTCACACACACACACATGTCACAGACACATGTCACACACACACACACACACACACACACACACACACACTACAGACAGTACATTTAATTATATTTACACTGAGAAAGTGAAAATGCATCATCGTGGAATTAGGTTTAAATAAAAACAGGGACAGTGATGATGAAATTCAAAAGGTTTAGTTGTGATGAATCATGAATGAAGAGCTAAGTATAAGACAGAGAGAGAGAAAGAGAGGGGGAGACAGGGAGAGAGGGGGGAAAGACAGGGGAGAGGGAGGAGGGAGAGCGAGGGGGGGATGGGGGAGGAGAGCAGAGAGAGAGAGGGACAGAGAGAGAGAGAGGGACAGAGAGAGGGGGGAGAGGGAGAGAAAGAGACAGAGAGAGTGGGGAGGGAGGGAGAGACAGAGAGAGAGAGGGGAAAAGACAGGGGAGAGGGAGGAGGGAGAGCGAGGGGGGGATGGGGAGGAGAGCAGAGAGAGAGAGTGACAGAGAGAGAGAGAGGGACAGAGAGAGGAGGGGAGAGGGAGAAAAAGAGAGAGAGACAGAAAGAGAGTGGTGAGGGAGGGAGAGACAGAGAGAGAGTGAAACAGAGGGGGAGACAGAGAGATAGAGGGAGAGACAGACACAGAGAGAGAGGGAGAAAAAGACAGTGAGAGAGAGGGAGGGGGGCAGAGAGAGAGAAAGAAAGAGAGGGAAGGGGAGACCGAGAGAGGGGGAGGGAGAGAGAGCGAGAGAGAGGGTGTGGGACAGAGAGAGAGAGAGAGAGAGGTGTGTACCACTGGATGAGCAAATACTCCTGTCCCCTTTTACATTCATCCTCATTACGAGACAAAAATATGGAGGCCACAGGAATCAAACAGCAACAGAATCAAACAGCATCCTCTATCTGTACTTTTCACATCCAGCGGCCTCCCTCTCTCTCTCCCTCTCTCTCTTCCTCTCTTCTCTTCCTCTTCCTCTCATTGCCTGCAACTGGATGTAAAACACTTCAGAGCCTCCATCCACAGCTAATGCGTTTCTCTTAAATATTTCACTAAGTTCCTCCTCTGTTCTGCGAGGCTGGGTACAAGCTCTGCAGATGAAGACTCTCGCCCGATGAATCTACTCGGAGGTTTGGCGTCTCACGGTGGCGTAAGACGACTGTAGTGACTGGCACGAAAATCAACAACACGGTGGAAGGGTGTGGGTGGAAGAAACGACAGAACTGTAGATAAAGGAGAAAGATATTCCATCAGGTTCATCGAATATGTGTCGTGTCCTCGATTCTCGGCCTGTTATGAAACCCTCCCCGTCCTTCACACTCGCAGATACAGAGAGTTTAAGATGATGCAATGTGGAGAAAACTTGTGCGGTCAGATGGTTTTGTTCTGCCAAATCTCGACCGACAGACACTTAAATTGGGCAGCAGAAGCTATGGAGCAATCCGCACTTCAAATAAATGAAATAAAGTCGTTTTGATTCAAGATAAGTCCAGTTTCATCTCAAGAAACCGGAATTATCTGGAATTTTCCTGCAACTCATCGTCATCAAAGCTCGTTTAATGTATCTGAGAAATGTACAGCTATAATCTACAACACTCATGGATTATTGTGTTATAATTTGTGCATTTTTAAATCACAATATTCATCTAAAACTAATTTATAAAAGAAAGAAAGATGTTCGGTCTGTTGTGGTGAAGAAGGAGCTGAGTCCAAAGGCAAAGCTCTCGATTTACTGCTCAATCTACGTTCCTGCCCTCACCTACGGTCATGAGCTCTGGGTGATGACTGAAAGGACCGCGGGGTGGCTGGGTGCTCCCTTAGAGATAGGGTGAGGCGCTCGGTCGCAGGGGAGGAGCTCAGAGTAGACCCGCTGCTCCTCCACGTCGATTGGAGCAGCCTCCTGGAGACACTTCCTTGGTGAGATGTTCTGGGCATGTCCCACCGGGAGGAGGCCCCAAGGAAGACCCGGGACACGATGGACGGACTATGTCTCTCTGGCTGTCCTGGGAACGCCTTGGGGTCCCACTGGAAGAGCTAAAGAGGACGTGTCTGGGGTGAGGGAAGTCTGGGAGTCCCTGCTTAGACGTGACCCGGCCCTGGATAGAGAAGAAGGCAGAAGAAAATGGATGAATGGATGGAATAAAGATGTTAGAAAACAGCAGATGTCCAGCTCCCACAGATGAACGCTGCTGTCGTGTCCTTGGGCAAGACGCTTAACCCACCCCGGCCCTGGTGTCTGTGTGCGCTGGTGTGTGAATGTGTGAGTGTAAAGTGCTTTGAGTGTGTTGAACGTGGAAAAGCGCTATGTAAAAATGTGACGCCTCTTTTTTTGTCTATTTCTTTTCTATTCCTTCTTTTTTTTTTTTAACAATGGAAATATAACGATGTAATAATTTGTTTTTGCATTTACCCTAATTCAGTTAAAATAGTGAAGCCAAACGACTACAAAACATTTAAGCTGTGCGTTAAACGGTGTGTTACAGTGTGTTATTGTTGCGTTATTGTTGCGTCCTCTTCTCCGCACAGCCGGCGTTGGGAGAGCCCATTATAGAGCGATGTTGTTTATGGGCTATACCTGCGTTTTCCCTCCACTTCATCACGTTCGCCATTATATGAGACAGGACCTGCAGGAAATTAAAAGCCTGTGTCGTGTTGTCGTTGTTCCCTATGGATGACCCAGTGTCAATAAAAGCCTGTATTATAACACACACAAAGACACACTGTTCCCCGCAATAAAAGTCATCAACGCACGGACCATAGACTGTGTAAAGAAGTGGACTGAGCGCGTGTGACGTCACCGCAGCGCTCAGGTTCAGTCGAAATGAGGCTAACGTCGAGGCTAGCAGTTATAGCGGCTAATTTGGAGCGAGTCTGTGAGTATCATAGCAACCAAAGAGCCAATCTGTTGAACCTAACGCCCTTTCCCGCTCGTCGTACCGCTGATTTTGCAGGGAGCGGGCGCTTAGCAACGCTGTCAATCAAACCTGTTGCTAACGCTAGCGGGAGTAACGTCGAGGAAAGAAGGCGCCTGATTTGTCCGTTATTAATGTTCATATCTTGATTTACAGACACAAAAGTGAAATAAAAACCCCAGGATCATGTAGAGGGTTAATACGAACATTTAAGACCAAAATGACGAGTCTGACAGCAGCAGAGACAGAGAGAGGACACAGTTTTTCTTTTTTTTTAATTATTTATCTGCAAAACAATGTTCCAGTATGTCTGACCAGCGAGACATACCCCTACATCGTCAGAATCAGAATCAGAATCAGAAGACTTGCATTGCCATCGATAAAGTCCAACATAAAAACACACTGAATAAATACAAATACACATAAGGGCATGCACAAAATTAAAAAAAGATATGCTTAAAAATAAAATAAAAATACGTGCACACTTGACTTATTAAAGTGACCGGTGTCCAGTTTGTCATTATTGTATTGTATAAATAATGGTATCGCCAATAAACAACAAAGCAAGGATGAAATATACAGTACTGAAAATAAATGTATAAATAAATTAAACAATAATAATATCAATAATAGTACTAATCCAAAATAATTTTTAAAAAACCCATAAAAAATAGAAAAAAAAACTAAACAAAAACAAATGTACAGGTAAAATCAGTCAGTGTTCCCTTCATTGAGAGGTGTTTGTAGTTTTCTTCAAAATAATTTAAAAATGGAGTCCAGGTCTCTAAAAAGTGCTGTGTGGTTCTCATTTTTCCTGTTTAAAAAAATTACAGTTTTTCAATAGAAAGTGAATTGGAGCCAGAGTTGATGAAGCTAAAAGCACTAGCACGTTAGCTATGTCCATTTATATAAACACAAACACACGCAGCAGGCTCACAAATTTTGAAGTCCAATATTTTACTGAAGAAAATATAGATGATCAACGACAATATATTAAAATAAAAATAGTTTATGCCACAGACACAAAACCCAAAAAGCAGATTTATGAGCAGAATTAAACCACAAAAACTCTACAACATTGTTAAAAAAAACCTTAAATCTTCTCATACAGCCAAAAATAATAACCCAAAATGTCCTAGTGGTGCAAAGAAAACGTACACACTAAAAATATATTGTTCCATCTACCGTGTACTGAAGTCAATATAGTAATTATGGTGACGGCCTCAGGTTCACACAGAACACGCTGCGCTGCCATTAGCTCAGGGGTCAGTGGGTTCGCCGCTGATGGAGGTGGATGTAACGCTGATAAATATTGACTGTTCTCTCTCTCTGTGTGTTTTCATGTGCTCCAGTTGCAGGACCAGTAACCGAAAAAGCCTCATCCTGAGTACGTCCCCGACTCTGCCCCGGCCGCACTCTCCACTGCCGGGACACATCGGTCAGTACGGATTTGTGTGACTTGTACTAATAATAATAATAATAATAATGCAATAATACATGTTCATTAGGAGAAGATTGACTCATGTTGTGATCATAAAAATCTACATTGTGTGTGTGTCCGTGTAAATGCAGTATCCTGGTGTCAGTATCCTGGTAATGAGAAACCGGAATACTGTCACTGGGATATTCAGGGATATTCAGGATGCTGTGGAACGTCGATGCAGCGTCCTGATTTCTCAACTCTGCTGTTGTACTGAGCATGTGCGAACTGAAGTTACAAATACGGCAGGAGCAGCAGGTTTCCCAAAATGAGCTTTTAAAAACATCTGCCGTATTTTCTGGACAATAAGTCGCACTTTTTTCAGTTTGGCCGAGGTGCGACTTATACTCAGATGCGATTTATATGTAAATTATGTGTTTTTTTTCCTTCATTATTATGCATTTTTTGGCTAGTGCGACTTATAATCCAGAAAATACGGTACTTATAAACAAGATAAAGCAGATTGCTGTGTAATACAACCAGATTTTAACATTTTTTAACAGTTAATAAGACGTTTTACTGAAGCTGCTGGCGCTCAACATGTTGTATCTTATGTTCTTATTTGAATTTACAGTATGTCTTGTTCTTTTTTCTTGAAACATGCTTAAAATCCGTAAGTTAGCGACGTTTAGCTCCTTGCCATATCTCTGTCGTAGTTCAGTGGTCCCTCGTTTATCTAAAAATAACCCACAACAGGCGAAATCTGTGAAGTATCAGCTTTATTTTTTACATTATTCTCTATGTTTTTGTCTGTAAAACCCCTCACCACACACTTTATACACTTTTCTCACACAGGCGTTAACATTTTCTCACATTTCTCTCTCGTTTAAACACAAAGTTCAAACCTTCGTCGGCGTCTTTGCCGGTGCAGAACGTTTCATCGACATTGTGGGTTTTGTCGGGGAGAAAACAAATCGCAAACGTACAGCACTTCAGAGTCACACTGAGATTCAACGTTTATGTAAATTTGTCTGAACACATTCTGTACTGTAGCCCCATAACCAGGACACTCGAGCGCATGTAAACAAACTCAGAGTTTTTCCAACACCGTGTCTCTTCTGCTGTTTTGTGCTTTGTCTGTTTTGTTAGAGTTTATAAGATCTTCTGTGTCACCTGCCTTTAGGGACAACAGATGGAAATTAGCGTCTTTGTTACAATCTGGCACATTTACACATGTTCATTATTACGTGCTGCCCCTATCAAATAAATACATAAATAAAGGCAATTATGCAAAAATACGAGGGTCGTTCAATAAATAAGGTGAATTTTTCGGTATAAGGACTTTGAATACAGTTAGAAGCTTACTTTTTTTTTTTTACTTGTTTTTCACATGGATTTAATTTCTTTTGCAGATTAAAAAAAACCTTTGAGAGTTTTGGCGATTAACAAAGATGGCCGACCAAGAAGCTCCAGGATTGAACAGCTCCAGGAGTGAACAGTTATCAGGTTTTTGGTTGCTGAAGGTGCAAACCCGTTGAAATTCACAGGAGAATGTCACTGTGTCTGGTGCCACATGTTTCAGCCAAAAAAAATGTCTACAAGTGGCTAAATTGTTTAAAGAAGGACGGAGCAGTGTTGAGGATGAGATGAGCTACAGAAGTGAGGCCTCCTGAGGTGAACCAGACACAGGGACGTTCTCCTATGAATTTCAACGGGTTTGCACCTTCAGCAACCAAAAACTTGACAACTGACCGCTGTTCAATCCTGGAGCTTCTTGGTCGGCCATCTTTGTTAATCGCCAAAACTCTCAACGTTTTTTAATCTGCAAAAGAAATTGAATCCATGTGAAAAACAAGTAAAACAAAGCCAAAAAAAGTAAGCTTCTATGTGTATTAAAAGTCCTTATACCAAAAAATTCACCTTATTTATTGAATGACCCTCGTATATATAGAAAACATCATATTTTAAAACAAATCATGCAAAATTGTAGTTGTGTCTCTGCAGCATAAATGTGTCTCTGTTAAATCTCGTCTGTTCCTCTGTGTGTCTCAGGAAGCAGTCCCCTGGACAGCCCGCGAAACTTCTCACCCAGTGGGCCTGCTCACTTTTGCTTCGCCTCCTCCAGAAGGTTTGGCACACTCATACAACAACAGCTATAGCATCACAAGAGCGCGTGAAGTTCTGTAGAGAAAGTGGAATATTTTACACACAGAATAACTCAGCAGGAAGCCCACCCACTCCCATGAATAAATATGAAGACTCTTTTTATGTTCTGACACGACGTTTCAAACACCGAGCTGACAGAGGCGAGATGAATGAGGAAGGTGCCCAAACACTCATCGCTTACACATCTGTTTGGGGGAAATAAACTGCATCGCCCTGACAGCAGATACCAACATCGAGATATAGATTTGTCCAGTTACACAGAGAAACGGCTCTTTTCACAGGTTTTAATCACTGTGCATTTTCTCACGGGTGTTTGTCTTTGCAGAGCCGATGGCCGTAGATGGTCCCTGGCCTCTCTGCCCTCCTCAGGATATGGAACAAACACGCCCAGCTCCACGGTAAGAATCACTCTGCAACACAATATAACGTACCAAATTACACTATTACTATTTATGTACTTCATCCCTGATTAATAATGTTTGAATACTCTGCATTTATGGTCCAGTGTCAGGCTCTACACACTGTTTATATTTGTTATTGGAAAATCACCATGCACTTTTTTTTTATGCTGTGGTTGTTCTGCTTTGAAATGCTTTTTAGGGATGCACCAATCCAGCTTTTTCTGCTCCAATACCAATACTTTGTCTTTTTTAAAATTATTAATATTTTTATTGCATTTTGACATTTTAAAGCCCTCCCACCCAGGGTATGCACAGGAACAGAAAAAATATACACACATACATCCCTATATAAACATACATATACACATATTAAAAAAAAATAAAATAATACAATTTAAAAAAATAATAAAACTACAATGATAATAATAATAATAATAATAAAAATAAATAAATAAATAAATAAATAAATAAATAAATAAATAAATAAATAAATAAATAAATAAATAAATAAATAAATAAATAAAAATAAATAACGTTTCAATTTCGCTTCTGCAATATCACAAGATTTATTTCCATCCAGTGTTGCATTAATTTTTCACCTGTTGCATTGATGCTGGTCGAGTCTGACGCTGCTCAAAGCTTCTCCAGCTCATCCCAAAGATTCTCAATGGGGTTAAGGTCTGGACTCTGTGGTGGACGATCCATGTGTGAAAATGACGTCTCATGCTCCTGTTCCACTCTGTCACAGTTTGAGCCCGATGAATCCTGGCATTGTCATCTTGGAATACGCCCGTGTCATCAGGGAAGAAAAAATCCATTGATGGAATAACCAGGTCATTCAGTTTATTCCGGTGTCAGCTGACCTCATTCTGCTGAACCTAGACCGGACCAACTGCAGCAACACGAACCTATTTTTTAGTTAAATCCAGGTGGCGTATGTGGATATCATCAGGTCCAATCAGCCCAAATAACAAAGAGAAATTAATAAAACCTAGGATGATTTAGACAGCGATAGATTTGTCCACTCAAACCATCACTTTTACCATTTTTAATCCACCCGCTTGCTTCAGACAATCGCTCTCGGACTTAGTTACACCATAACCGCTACATAATCAATAGAAAACACAAACGCTCTCGATGTGTGCGCGCGGGGGGTTTCTGCTTCGAGTTGAGAAAGAATCATCGGTAGAAATGATGCTGGGATGAGTCGAGAGCTGTAAGGAAGAAGAAGAAGAAGAAGAAGAAGGAGTAATCCGTCTGAAGTTTTTCCCCACTGTACATAATGATGTTTTCTCAGACTTGTGTCCTCTCGTGGGAAGTGCCTAATTGATTCCTTTGACTGGACTGGGTGAATTCACAGCATCATTACGGGGCTGTCTGCAGGAGCTCAGATTGAGTTTGTAATAGATTTTTATTACACAAATGGCAAAGGTTCTTAATAGATCTGTTCATTAAGCGTCGCATTGATCCGGGCTCCTCTGTCGAAAAAGAACTTGTTTTACTTGCCGAGTGTATACACAGGATTAACCCCGAGTCACCTGTCGACCGGCTCTCGCCTCTCTTCCTTTAACTACATTTTATCGTTTCTATCGGTTACAAAAATAGTGACGTGGCCGCTCGTTCTGCCTCTTAAACCCTGGAGCAAAGCGTCTCTTTAAATCCACTGGAATACATCGATCATAAGGTTATTAATACATCGTAAAAGGTTTTATTTTCCTCTGCACAGGGGAGTCGACAGCGGGGGACAAAAGGGTCTGTTGTCCGGGGCCCGAGTATCTTGGGGGGGCCCAGAATTAGACTCCTTCTCTTAAGAACTCTAATATAAATGAATTAGAGGGGGGGCCCGTGTGAGGTTTCTTGCCCCGGGCCCCCAAATTCCTGTTGACGGGCCTGACTCTGACTCTTAATTTTTGACTGCACATATTTAATCAGTTATAATTATTACCCAAATAATTGTGATTATTTATACATTTTTTAACCATAATTGAGCTATATTTTCTTAATCTTTGCACCTTCCTTTCGCTCACAGATTATTGTGTTAGCAAAAGAAAATTTCAATTCTGTAAACTGGACAAAAGTTTTAAATTAAAGATGTGAAGGCTGCTGTCTAATGAGCTACCTTAAGTGTGAGCTGTGCATGAGACATATTTTAGATAATCAGTCAGGCCCCTAATGTGTGCTCTTCGACCTATTAGCATGCTACCGCTATTGTTTCCTAGTTTTGATGCGCTAACTACACTGAAACTAATACTACCGATCGTTTCTGTTTGTTAGCTTGGTCTATTACACGACAGTAAGTGTGAACTGTCCCTGAGTCATATTTTGTGTGATCGTTCAGTCTCCTAATGAACACTCTCATGTGCATTAGCATACTAGCTAGCAGTTTTTTAGGTCAGAGGATGGAATTATACAGTAAATAGAAGATAAATGGTGTCTAAGCCTCTCCATTCCTGTTCAAAGATGGATTGTCTTTGCCTCTTTAACTCTCCTCTCAAACCATTTTTTTTCTTTGGCTAAGATTTGAACTTCACCGTCTTCAGAGGAGTGGTTAGCGGCTTTGAGATGGAGATGTACCGCAGATTGGAGTCCCGAGGTGCTCTTGCAACAGTACATTCTCTAATGAAGTGGCTGTTTAGTTTCTCCAGTGTAACGCTCACTCCACTCTTCACTGAATGGAGTAGACACATTACTTTGTTTGTAGCTCAGGGTTTTGTCCTTTGGGTGAACCAGTTTCTGTCTTAAAGTGTTAGAAGGTTTGAAATAGACTGGGATTTCATGCTGTCTGAAAATCCTCTGAAGCTTTTCAGACAGACGAGCTGCGTAGGGAATAGTTACACGTTTTCTCCTAGGTTCTGATTCTGTGTTATCCTGTTTTTAGCTTTCTTAGATCCATTGAAGGCCAGTTTTGGATATCGACAAGCAGCCAGGGCTTTCACCTTGTGTTTTTCTGTGTTTCGCTCATACTGTGGTGTTTTCCTGCAGTCTTCGAGCTCGTCACAGGAGCGTCTGCACCAGCTGCCCTTCCAGCCCACCATGGACGAGCTGCACTTCCTGTCCAAGCATTTCGGCAGCACTGAGAGCATCACCGACGACGACGGACGCCGCTCGCCACACGTGCGGCCGCGATCTCGAAGCCTCAGGTAAAATCAGCCACATGAAGGTTCTTAGACACTCACAAACTGTTGGTTTTATTGTAGCATTAACCGTTCATCGATACACTGAGTCAGGGGAGTCGACAGGGGGGACTAAAGGGCCTGTTGTCCCGGGCCCCAGGGTCTTAGGGGGCCCAGATGTGGAGGGGTGAAAGAGGACAATATATTCTTACATTTTTGTGAATCTAATTGTTTTATTTGAGATGTGATATTGTATTTATGTAGTATAACTGGATGCACTCGTGTATTTATGTTGGCGATACTTAAATTTAAATAAAACGAAAGGGGGAAAAAAAGATACAGGTCAAAGTAAAAAATCACTTTGACCCTTTTTTTTTTGTAAAATTCTACTTTTCAGAACAATTTTGAACATTTGCCAGTCGAGTGTGTCCTCTAGTCTGAGTTTCCTGAGAAAAATACCATTCTAATTGTTAAAAATATCTGCTTTATGATGGGAAAGAGACATATTGAGTCATTTATTTGCTTTCGTTTAGCTTGTCAAATGTGTAGTGAGTGTCCAGTGGGGGGCGGTAGAGGTCACACCACGAGGCAGATGTCTCAAATGTCTCAAAAGAGCTGCACAAAAATATTACAATACTTGTGTCGTACAAACGGAGAGACCAAAGATAGTTTTTTTGCAGATACAGGAATGTGAATGAAGGTAGACGGAGCGGACAGGTGAGAGCGGTGTCGTAGGCAGTCGTCTTGGGGCAGGTCGCGGATCGCAGGGTCAGAGGCTGAGGTGCTCGTACCAGTTGAGACGAGCTGGATCTGAGGCTGAGGTGTTGGTACCGGTTGTGGAAAGCTGGGTTGGAGACGGAGGTGTGGAGCGGTTTCAGGGAGCGGGATCGCGGTGGATACACGAACAAATAAACCAGAGCATGACATGAAGAAAAACTGGAAGATGACAAGACGATCTGGCCCTGAGTGTCGGGTCCTCAGTCCTTTAGTACTCACAGGTGAAGGCTTGATCAGAAGCGGGTGTGGGGAGGTGGTGCCAGAGTCTCCGCCCACCTCCAGACTCAAACACAGAAGGGAGGGGGGAAAACATCACAGAAGACACAAAAAAAACCCAAATCATGACAACTTGTGACATGGCTTCCTCACATTTGTTGTCGGACGTAACATCTGGGGGATCAAAAATACAGACTCGGAGTGAGGTTTAACAGAGTTTATTACAGACAAGAGGATGTGAACGCTGGTTGGAGGAGCGGGTCGGAGGGAGCTGGGGCGGAGGCGGAGGTGCAAGGCGGTCCAGGAAACAGGATCTGGCGAAAAAACGAGAAACACCAACCGAGAACTACGACCATAACCACAAAAAAACAGACTGAGCCGAGCAGAAACAGTACCACGGAGGATACACTGACGATCTGACGGAGTGTGTAGGATCCAGAGGTGGAGGCTTGATTGCTGATTGGCTGTAGGTGTGTAGTGGGTGGTGCCGGACTCTCCGCCTTAGCTCCAGACTCCAGAAGCGAGGAGGTTAAGACAGGGCAGAAACACACAGACAGACGGAGATCTTGACGTTGCCGAACTGATTTATTTTTGAAAATAATTTGGGGATTTTGCCGCAAACTCCTGTCACACCACAGGACAGAATAAAAGCCGTTACTCCCCCAAACGTCACGTACCCACACACAGTTATGCCGTCATCAGTGTCAGCTCTACTTTATATAGCCTCCCCTCTGGATGCAGCAGACTGTGTACAACATCACAGTACTTATCAGTATGCAGTTTTCATATGAAGCTTCTTTGCAGTCAGTGGCCTAGATAACGTCTCCTCTTGTGCTTTTCCAACATAAATGCCCTCTCTCTCTCTCTTTCTCTCTCTCTGTCTTGTTTATTCTCACAATTACTGTTTGTTTTTTAGTTTGCTGCCAGGTGTAAAATACAGTGTGCTTCTTCAGTCATTTTGATATTTCTATTTTAAGTTCTATTTTTGAGCATTACGGCACACTATAATCTTATACCCCCTCAAAAACAGACCTGGAGTTGTGTTTTGTTTCGTTCACACATGTTTATTCTTAATTTGGCTTCGTCTCCAAAAGCTCAAAATGCTTTGTTCCACTTTGTGATGTCATGAAAAGCGGTAGTAGTAAGTTAAACGACTACCTTTTGCCGTTTGTTGAGTAGAAATTGGCAATTCCTGGGTGAAAATCATACAAATCTCTCGAAAATCATACAAATCTCTCTAGGGAAGGTGTATGAAGTTTAAAAACACTTCCTGTATCACCACTTGATGACATCACAAGGTGGAACAGAGTGTTTGTGCGTTAAACATGCGCGAATGAAGCAAAACACAACTCCAGGTCTGTTTGCGATGAAGAAACATTATAAAAAATCTGAAAACAGCGTAAAATGTGCCCTTTAATAATAATAATAATAACGTGTGGGATTTATATAGCGCTCAGAGACGCTTTACAGAGCGTTATTCATGCACTCCGCTCTCTTTATCTCAGAGTGACAAGTGACAGGTTGAAGAAATAGTTAGATACTCCTAAAAGATTTCACGTCTTTGCCGAATCCAGCTGCAGCCATTTTGTAACGCCTCTGGGAAGGACTTTTCGCTCACCTTGCCTTAGCGTAACTGCGACGCTGATGTAAGTAAAACCAAAGCATGAGCCAAATGACATTTATATCAAATTAATCCCAGACACGAGTGCAGCTGTTGCCATATCTTCACATCAGAGAAACTTCTGACGACTCCGCAGGACCGTTTAGACGAAAAATATTCCAGAGTAAAAGAAATACGGCTGACAGGAATCCCATTAGGAGGCTGTTTTCTTGTCTAGTTTTTGAGTCTTACACAGCGGAGGAAGTGCAGTGGTGCAGTTTTGGACCCCGTTTATGACAGGTGCAAAACGTCTTTCAGTTTGACGTAGAGGAAAGATGCAGATTCTTTTGAGCGCTGAGTCTCCGGGTGAATGCATCAGCGTGAAATACGGACAGAATGACCACGCACACTCACGCTATAACTGATTTCTTCCTTCAAGTGTAAAGAAATAGCTTTCCCCCCCCCTCTTTCGTGTCGTTGTGCGTTCTCTCCATCCCTCGTTCCTTCGTTCTAACAGTGTGTGGTTTATATTGCTGCCCTTTCCTCCATGTTTGTGTCTCTTAAGCCCGGGGCGCTCTCCTTCCTGCTATGACAATGAAATCGTGATGATGAACCATGTCTACAAGGAGCGCTTCCCTAAGGTCAGTCTCACAACACAAAAACATAAAACGAACGCACACAAACCTACTGTAAATTTGAGACTATAGAGCGCACCTGAATATAAGCTGCACCAGCCAAATTTGAAAAGAAAATCAATTTTGTCCATATATAAGCCGCACCTGAATATAAGTCGCAGGTTTTTGTGTTGTAACATGTGATATTTACACAGAAAGACGGTACACAGAAGGTTTTTTTTTGCTTTTTTTTCTTTCTTTTTTTTGTAAACTGTGTCTGAAAAGCATCAGTTCATAATCTTTCCCCATGTCTCACTTTTGCATTTACTGTTAGAGCGCCCCCCGGTGGCCGTTAGGCAGTAAAAATCTATAAATTAGCCGCACTGTTGTATAAGCCGCAGGGTTCAAAACATGGGGAAAAAACTAGCGGCTTATAGTCCGGAAATTTACGTTACATTTGTATTTTTGCGTTTGCGTGTTGTTTTTTTACAGTTTTATCTCTCTTTACACACGACACATTTTCTCGTTGTCGCCACCAACATCAGGAAAATTATAGGGTAAAATGAAATCTGATTACTTTGGTTGGAGAATAATGGGCCCGCTGCCTTCAAATACAGACGCACAAGGTTTTCTGCTTTTGAATCGCCGCTCCGAGGGATTATAAGAGGTTTTCCAGCTCTGAAAGATCACAGTTACAATACAACGATCAATAAATGTGCCGCTCTCAGAAGACCAGCGTGCGGTCAAGATACAGAAACTGAAATAACTGTGTGTCATGTTCACTGGTGTGTAAAATAAAAGTGATACTATTGAAGGTGGTATTTATAAAGTGTAGTGCAGAAGAAGAGCGTTCAGTGGGTTAATATCTATATTTAATCTATTTGGATAAAGGGTAAAACACAAACAGATACTGAAAAATACAAATAAAAACAAAACAGGTCAATTAAAAACATTAAATAAGGAGCAGGTGTGATTATAAATGTTTATCTCCACAGAATGTACAGTTTTACAGGTCCTTGAAATCCATTTTTTGGGAAAAGCGTTTCCCCCCATTTCAGTTTTTAGATGTAAACGATAATGAGATCTTGTATTCAGAGCTGCTTTTCCACCTCTTCTATTCCTCCTCTCTCCTCCTCTCTCTCTCACTCCCTCCCTTTCTCTCTCCTCTCTCTCTAATTCCCTCTTTCTCTCTTCTCCCCTCCTCTCTCAGTCTCCTCCTCCTCCTCCTCTCTCTCTCTCTCTCTTGTCTTCTCTTTCTCAATGCTCCTCTCCTGTCTCCTTCTTTCTCTCTCCTCTTCTTCTCCTCTCATTCTGTCTCACTCCCTCTCTCCCCCTCTCCTCTCTGTTTCCGTCTCTCCCTCTCTTCTCCTCTCCTCTTTTTCTCTGCTCCTCTCCTCTCTGTCTCCTTCTCTTTCTCTCTCCTCTTCTTCTCTCTCTCATTCCCTCTCTCCTCTTTCTCTCTTCTCCCCTCCTCTCTCTGTCTCCCCCTCTTTCTCTCTCCTCCTCCGTCTGTCTCACTCCCTCTCTCCTCCTCTCCACTCTCTCCCTCTCCTCTCTGTCTCCTCCTCTCCCTTTCTCCTCCTTTCTCTCTCCTCCTCCCTCTGTGTCAC
This sequence comes from Periophthalmus magnuspinnatus, assembly GCF_009829125.3. NCBI lineage: Eukaryota > Metazoa > Chordata > Actinopteri > Gobiiformes > Gobiidae > Periophthalmus > Periophthalmus magnuspinnatus. The sequence continues at coordinate 3,460,386 of NC_047126.1, read as the reverse complement.
TCCCTCTCTCTCCCTCTCCTCTCTCTGTCTCCTCTCCCTTTCTCCTCCTCTTCTCTTTCTCTCTGCTCCTCTCTGTCTCCTTCTCTTTGTCTCTCCTCTTCTTCTCTCTCCTTCTCTCTCTCTCCCTCTCTCCTCTTTCTCTCCCCTCCTCTCCTGTCTCTCCCTCCCCCTCTCCTCCTCCTCTCACTCTCCTCCTCCCTCGCTCTCTCTCTCTCTCCCCTTCCATCCCTCTCCTTCCCTCTCTCCTCTTTATTGTTCACTTTTTAGACGTAGACATTCATGAGATCTTGTATTAAAAGTTTCTTCTCCATCTCTTCTCTTCCCCCTCTCTCCTCTTTCTCTCTCTCATTCCCTCTCTCCTCTTTTTCTCTGCTCCTCTCCTCTCTCTGTCTCCTTCTCTTTCTCTCTCCTCTTCTTCTCTCTCCTCCTCTTTATTGTTCAGTTTTTAGACGTAGACAACCATGAGCCCTTGTATTAAAACTTTCTTCTCCATCTCTTTTCTCCCCCCTCTCTTCTCCTCTATCTCCCTTTCTCCTCCTCTCCTCTTTCTCTCTCCTCCTCTCCCTCTCTCTTCCTCCCTCCTTTAAGGTTATATTTAATGTGTTATATAAATGCAGAAAGAAACGATACAATTTTTTTTGTGCATCATGCAACATTAACACACAGATATAGACACTAACTTAGCGAAAAGCACAACACACACAGACACACACACAGACACACACACAGACAGACACACACACAGACAGACACACCCCGACAGACACACACACAGACACACACACAGACAGACACACCCCGACAGACACACACACAGACACACACACAGACAGACACACCCCGACAGACACACACACAGACACACACACAGACACACACAGACACACACACACACAGACACACCCCAACAGACACACCCCCACACAGACACACACACACACAGACACACACACACACCCACAGACACACACACGCACACAAACTAACAAAAACCCATCTTTCCTGACCCAGGCCACGGCTCAGATGGAGGAGCGACTGGCCGAGTTCATCAACAGCTACTCCCCAGAGAACACCCTCCCTCTGGCCGACGGGGTCCTCAGCTTCATCCACCACCAGATCGCAGAGATGTCCCGGGACTGTCTCGCCAAGTCCCGCGAAGGCCTCATCACCGGTGTGTACTTCTGTGAGCTGCAGGAAAACCTGGAGAAGCTGCTGAACGACGTGGGTTTTGACCTCCGACCCCAGCGGGAGAATGATACATGGATTTAATTAACCACCCGCCTCTGTGTCCGCAGGCCCACGAGCGCTCGGAGAGTTCAGAGCTGACGTTTGTGACCGAGCTGGTGAAAAAGCTGTTTATCATTATCTCCAGACCAGCCCGGCTCCTGGAGTGTCTCGTGAGTTTATGAAGCTGTTCCCACGTAATAATGGACGTAGTGACGGGACGACGGCGCAATCCCTCGCGTTACTTTCAACGGAATTACAGAAATACAGTTTTGCGTCGTATTTATAGAGATTGCCAGGGCCGGTTCCAGCTTTCAGGGGGCCCTAAGCTAAGTTTGTCTCTGGGGCCCCAAATTCTAAACTTTCTTTTTAACTTTCTGGTGGATTTTAATGTGTTCCAGTTGTCGACAGTGTTCTTACATTTACATTATTTTTCCACATTTACATTATTTTTCCACCTTCAACGGCTGCATTTGAAGAGCATCCAGGGCCGGTCCCAGCTTTCAGGGGGCCCTAAGCTGAGTTTGTCTCTGTGGCCCCCCGACAGCGGATGTACTATTATGGATTCACATTTGACACATTTTGACTCTGCTCTCATCACTTTGACCAGTTTTATTTGTGTTTATCTGAACAACATCAGACTGAAAACATCCAGAATGACACAACGACCACAGTCACAACAACAGAACACAAATATATTAAGGGGGGGGTCAAGATTTTTTTAATTCTAGACAAGTTTCTGGTGGATTTTAATATGTTCCAGTTGGCGACAGTGTTCCTACATTTACATTATGTGGGGTCCTTGCTCCGGTGTAAACACAGAGCTGCCCTCACCTCTGCCCGACTCAAAAACAAACGCAGCAGCAGCAGATATTTTACTATTATAGATATAAAACAAATGCGTGAGGGGCGGGGTTCACGTGGGCAAAGGTGAAGTGCTGGTAAATTCAAAGGCACCGGGTTTTCTTCTGTCTGGGAGGTGGCGAAGGAAGACGTCTCGTAGCTGTATTTTTTTTGTTGACAGCTTCGTTTTACTTATTACCATACATCTTTTTTGTAGGCCTACATTTTGCCATCTCTGTGTGCGTAACCTGCTTAAGCCGCCGTTCATTAAAACACCAGAAAATGCTTTATGCGCTACAGTCATCGTTTGAGAGGGATATTTAGGCTGCTGCAAACACACAAGCCCGGCGTCCAATAAAACTTGATGTATACTCTTGGGGGCCCCCTGCTGGCCTCGGGGCCCTAAGCAGCTGCCCAGTCTGCTTATAGTCGGAACCGGCCCTGGAGGTTTCACAGACGACGTCACAACCTTTAGAACTTTATCAGTGAGTTTAGACAGTAGCTCAGCCGGTAGAGCGTTTGTCCAGTGAGCCGAAGAAGACGCTGTCGCTGTGTCCTCGGGCAAAACACTTCACCCACCTCGCCCCCGGTGTTTGTGTAAACCGGTGGATGAACGTGTGTGTGTGTGAACGGATGAGTAGTTCCTTGACGTAAAGCGCTTTGAGTGTCTTGAAAGTGGAAAAGTTACCGTTACCATAATATTACCGTTTCCATTTCTTCTGTAAAACACTTATAAAATGTGAAAAATCTGCTACAGTTTGAGAGCAAATATAAAACTCTACAACTCTGCTAAATATTTAGTTTGTACCCGACAGCTAAAACAAGAAAATCAAGAAAATAGTCGTGGAAAATCAGTTAAACAACAGGGACACTGCAGGCTACGCTCACAATCATCACTGATACAGACTTTGGATCAGACACAATTAAACTGAACCTTTCTCTCCTTAAATCAGGGGTGTCCAAACTATGGCCCGGGGACCAAATGTGGCCCTCAGAGCAGTTTTTATTGGCCCTCACGCCTCCTGCTGAACCGAAATGATCATAAGTTGTACTTTTAACAGCAAATTTAAATATTTCTACCATTATAACCTCAAATATCACATTGCGTCTGTGGCTCTACGCTTCGATTATGTTTTGAGATGTAAATAGTTTTTGAGTCTGTGTGTCGAGGAAGTCACGGGCCGAAAAACAACAGCTCCATGGACAAAAATGAGCCAGAAAAAAAAGCAAAAAGCGCGAGAGTCACCTGTAGCGACCAACACATATTTTAAGTAGAACTCCTGGTGTTGTCTGTTAAATTTAGCTTTATTTTTCTTGACCTTTTCCCCTCTGCAAAAAAGCTCTCCAAAGACTTTTGTTTTTGGCTCATTTTCACTCGCTTGTGGCTCTTCTTTTGTGTGTCGTGTCTGATGCATTATATCTTATATCAACCGGCGAGTTTATTAGCGTGTCATGAGGGACGGGCGAAAGTTATGTTGAAGAAGATGCGGACGCTGATAAATGTTTTTCTGCGGCCCGGAAGCGAATGCGAAACGGAACGATACCGGTCCTCAGGCCTGTGGTTGGGGCCAATAATATTTAGTACAAATGCAGATTTTTGTTGTCGTACAGTGAGTTCTGGAGTCTAGTCGAACATTTGTGAATTTAGCTTTTGGATATTTCATCAAAAACAACCAATGGACGCGCAGAGATGGCCAGACGTTTATTTTTTTGCCACTTCTACCTTAGATGTTCTGGATGATTGTACTGTTTAAAATAACGCAGAAGAGTCTAGAGCGCACAACAAATCAACCCGTGTCCTTGGCGTGACCGTACACACTGCGTAAAAAACTCACTTCACTTAGAAAGAGCAGGCCGACAACGGAGCCATCGCCGAAACCGCGTTAGCCGCTGATTGACGGCATCACATATTCACATACTCCTTCGGCCCCCGGCTCATCTTTCTGTTGCCACGGTGACCATCAGAAAGGTCGCCGGGGTCACGCGTGTGTGAGAGATCCTTTTTTTTTTTGGTTTTCACGCACAAAAAAACCCATTGTCGTCGGCTCGTCTCCGCTGCGCTCGAGCCCGTCTCGGTTTGATTTGGTCGAGTGGGGATGATATTATCCTCCAGCGAAGTAAACTACACGAGAGGTTGTTTTATTCCCACTTCTCTCTCTCTCTTTTTCTCTCTTCTCGCTGGACTGGAAGGACTGAGAGAGCGAAGAAATAGTGTTGGCAAACTCAAACGCGGCGCTGTAATCAAAATGTTATCCAGGAACAGAAGGAAAACTGAATCCCACTGGACTTTACGAAGAATTACACGGGGAAAGAGACGTTTTATGAATGTAGTTTGAAGTTAAAGTTGTGTTCGGAGCAGATATAGACTGAGATCGCGTTAGTCGCATTAGGTTTCTCTTCGTTTTATGAGGGTCTAAGGACAGGCTTGCTTGTCTGTTATTGACCAATGTCTGTTTCATTGTTGATTTTGTTCGGCCTTAAGAGGCGACTGCTGTTGTGATTTTGGGCTTTACAAAAATAAATTGAATTGAAATCGAGTTGATATATCGATCGGCCGATTTCTATTGTTTTCATTCTAGTTTCTAAATTACACAAAATTGACTCTTGTGAGTTTTAAAACGTGTTCTAATGGTGTTACCTCTTTAAAAAAAACAGACCTGGAGTTGTGTTTTGTTTCATTCACACATGTTTGAGTCACACTTTATTATTAGTCTGTCACATCTCCAAAGCTCAAAATGCTCCGTTCCACCTTGTGATGTCATGAAGTTGTAGTTTTCAAGTTAACAGCTCCTTTTACCTTTAGTTCAGTGGCGATATTGGCAACCCCTGGGCTAAAATTATCCAAATAATCGCTAGCTAGGAGTACAGTATGTCTGCGTTCACTTGGCCCAGAGAACACGACCCCAGTCTACGCCCTGGTACGACATTTGTGTATAAATTATAGGTTTAAAGCAGAACTTTTCCGCAAAATCAACTTTTCAGAGCTTTTAACCATACGTCATTCTTTGGAGTGATTCGTGCACGTCTGATCAATCTTTAAGCTCTTACTTTCAAGACGCCATTTTGCCGATCGACCCACGTTTTCGCCGCTCTGGACTTACTTTGTTTTCCGATTTTCTTTCGCTAATCGATGACACGCGTAGGATTTAGCAGCGTTGCGTAATCATTGTGGTTCAAAAAAAGAAAAAAAACAAACAAAAACGCTACTTGTTAATGTCATCTGTAGCTATCCATCGGAGACACTAACAAACGTCTTTCTTTCTTCGTAATGATGACGTTTACGGCGACGTCGGCTCCGAGTTCGCAAACACGGAAGTCGGCGGACGTGTTTCTTTTATTAAGTCGTTTTAGATGAATATTGCGATTTAAAATATGCAAATTCTAACATAATGATCCACGGGTGTCAGAGATTACAGCCGTAGAGCCGACACGAGCGCAATACGTCTGCTTTAAATAAACGTTTTCGCTTTAGACGATGAGCTGAGAAACAAAGCTGATCGTTTAATCGTAGACGGCGTTCGCTGCGTTTTGACTGCGCCTAATTAACTTGACGGAGCGATCATAATCATATTTACTTAATTACGTGAATGAATGATATTATAACTGATGTACGGCTGTGTGACGCTTTCAGGAGTTCAATCCGGAGGAGTTCTACCATCTGCTGGAGGCGGCCGAGGACCACGCCAAAGAGGGGCAGCTGATGAAGGAAGACATCCCCCGGTACATTATCAGCCAGCTGGGCCTGACCCGAGACCCGCTGGAGGGTGAGCCGAGCACGTTTCACCGTCGTTACATCATCACATTATCAGGGTTTCACTTTAATACAGGAGAGTACAGTGACCTCCCCATCCCTAGTCTCAAACTTTACCCGAAAAACAACCCGGAATATACACGGGCACGACAAAATTCAACGCCCTAATTGAAATATTACGCAGACATTTGCTCATAATCATTATCATAAACTTAAAAAAGTGACAACACTGGACAAAAAATGACTGGTTAAAGGTTAAATATCGGCAGTACGTGACTTCTATGCTCCACAAATTGAAGAAAATTAAATTATTTGAATATAAATTGCTCGTGCTGTCATAGTCCAAGCCAAATTTATAGGAAACGCTGGATTAAATTTGTGTTTTAAGACATGACTGAAGTATGAAACGTGGTAATATGAGGGTTGCACGGCTTGAAACTGTTGAAACAGTGAAACAGATTAAAATGTTGAGCATTAATAACACAATTATTACATTCAAAAGCTTTTCAATTATCATATTTTCTGGAATATTTGTCGCACCAGCCAAAAAATGCATAATAATGAACAAAAAAACATATAAGTTGCACTTGTTTTCATAGTTTGCCCAGGGATGCGATTTATACTTATTTATATGTGAAAAATTTGTTTTATTCTTCATTATTATGTATTTTTTGGCTGGTGCGACTTATACTCTACTCTATACTATAAAAGGTCTTTATTACGCAAAATTGACTCCTGTGATAATGTCGTTACCTCCTCAAAAACAGACCTGAAGTTGTGTTTTGTTTCATTCACACATGTTTGAGTCACACTTTATTATCAGTCTGTTACATCTCCAAAGCGCAAAATGCTCTGTTCCACCTCGTGATGTCATGAAGTGATAGTTTTCAAGTTAATAGCTCCTTTTTTAGCTTTTGTTGAGTAGAGACTGGCAATTCAAAGGCTGAAATGACGCAAATTATTCTAGTGAAAGTGGAGATTGGAGTTTAATAAACACAGTGGAGCACTTCCTGTATTACCACATGATGACATCACAAGGTGGAACAGAGTGTTTTCAGTTTTAGCCGGTCAGCGTGAGGCTTTAAACGCTGCACTATTTGCTCTGTGCAGTCGTTCATTAATCATCATGTGTTAACTTCAGGCCTGGCTCCGGTTCACATCTGCAGTGTAATCCATCAGGGGCCGTTCATCAGCGAGAGCGTTTCAATAGTAATATATCTTTACACGCAATTCGCTAACTACTAAGAAATATCCGAGTATTTGTCTTGTGTCTTTTGCATGTGCTGCAGCGTACGCCCACACACGACGCTGCTAGCACAACTACGCCCACAAGGATTTTTATTTATTTCATTTTGAGACTCGTGTGCAGCTCAGTTATGTTACGAGGATTTAATAACTGCAAAATGTTGTTTTTTTGTACCGTAAGTTATGTTATTTTTTCACAGTCTTTAAAGCAGCTGTCAAAAAGAGACTGAGTGACGGCAGTGATGGAAAAAGTACTCAAGTACAGTGGTCCCTCGTTTATCGCATGGGGTTATGTTCTAAAAAATAACCCGCGATAGACGAAATCCGCGAAGTATCAGCTTTATTTTTTATGATTATTCTCTATGTTTTTGTCTGTAAAACCCCTCACCACACACTTTATACACTTTTCTCACACAGGCGTTAACATTTTCTCACATTTCTCTCTCGTTTAAACACAAAGTTCAAACCTTCGTCGGCGCCTTTGTCGGTGCAGAACGTTTCATCGACGTTGTGGGTTTTGTCGGGGGAGAAAACAAATCGCAAACGTACAGCACTTCAGAGTCACACTGCGATCCAACGTTTGCCGTGTTTTCCGGAGTATAAGTCGCTCTGGAGTATAAGTCAAAAAATGCATAATAATGAAGAAAAAAACGTGGTTGTCATGTTGTCAGTGTGACCGTAACGAAGATGTGAAGTTATATACTCAGACGCGACTTATATTCCACATATAAGTCGCATCTGAGTATAAGTCGCACCCCCGGACAAACTATGAAAAGAAAGAAAAGAGCGAGTTATAGTCCAGAAAATGAGATGGCACGGAGGAGACTGAAGGACAATGGTCTACAGTCCATCAGCCAATCAGGACGCAGGACACAATGCACGTATATACGCTGTAAAAAAGCATGTAAAACTTCACTAAAAAACACTGAGATCGCAAAAGCTGAACCGCGTTATAGTGAGGGGAAACTATATTGTTACTTAAGTGAAAGTACAGATACCAGAGCAAAAAACTACTCAAATAAAAGTCAAAGTATCACATGAAAAATCTACTTAACCCTCTGGTGCACAGCTACTAAAACAACTTTCTCTTTAATGCATTGGTTTATGTGGAGTGCTCTCTGCTGCCACACTCCATTGAGATCAATTCAGTGGTCAGTCGGCGTAACTGCAAGTAAATTTCCTCTGATTGGTTTTCTTATTCAGGCCTAAACATTGCATCTAAACAGTCTTGAAATTTCCCCAAAAATGTTGAAATGTTTTTCAAAGCATAAAAAGAAACATATGTCTGTATATTTACAATAGAACACAAGTTAATTCATATTTACAGGCAGTTCACAATGTTTTTTCATGTCCTGAGAAGAAGAAAAATACTTCAGAAAAATAAAAATAAAAATCTTGACCAAGGCTTTCATAATTCATGCATCAGAGGGTTAAATAAAAGTATTAAAGCACCTGTTTGAAAATGTACTTAAAGACCAAAAAACAAAAGTATTATGTTATTTTACGAGGAATTAATAACCGCAGAACTCCATTGTTGTCTCATAGTGATTTGAGTCAGTTATTTTCTCCAGTTTTGAAACAGTGTGTTCAAGCAGCTGTCAAACGCAAAAAAATGCTACAAGAACTGCCAAATCTGCGCGTGTAAATTATGAGGCATGAAGAAATCAAAAAGACAAAGGCGTTATTAAGATTTTTCGTTCTTTTGTTTTATTTCTTCACCGTTTCAAAACCTGAATAGATGTTTTGTTAAATGTTACCAGCTTCAATAAGACGACGTGGGAGGCGAGTGTTTGTGCACAGACTTGCTTTTCTTTTCATCGTGACAGTGGGCTAACGTGTTCGCTAACGTGTTCGCTAACATGTTTTTCCCGCAGAAATCGTGAGTCTCGACAGCTACGACAGCGAAGGACCGCACACGCCGGAGACGGACGATTCGACAGAGGTGAACGCACTCAGATTTACACGTCTGGAGTTTAAACGTGTGCAAAATCCGGGGCGAAAAGTGTCTCAATTGGTAGAGTTTGTTGACGTGAAAATGTGCTATTTACCATTTAAATTGTGCTGTTGTCTTTAGGGGAAACCAAGAGCCATCAAACCGCCGTCTGAAGAGGACTTTCAAACCATCAAACTCATCAGCAACGGGGCCTATGGGTAAAACTGGAATCCATTTTCATTTAACCACTGTTCAAAAACAACTACCGTATTTTCCGGACTATACGTCGCTCTGGAGTATAAGTCGCACCAGCCAAAAAATGCATAATAATGAAGAAAAAAAACATATAAGTTGCATTTTTGGGGGAAATTTATTTGACAAAATCCGAGACCAAGACCAGACATTTTATCTTTAAAGTCAAGTTCTAATAGAAATAATAAAATGTGGAACAACAGGCTGAATATCAGTACATCACGCTAACGCTAACGCTAATGTAACACATTTATATTTATTCAGCTCCATGAAGCACAGACAGAACTGAACACGTGTCTGGTTTGTTAACGTAAGATATTAACAGTTAATCAGATAAATAAAGCAGAAAAAACAAGCAACACGTTTACTCTGGATCTCACTCCAAATCAATAAATCCACTGAATTTTTCATCCTCGGTGTCGATTCTGAACAACTCCGACAACTCCAGAGGAAGATGAAGTGTCGCTCAGGAGAATAGGATTTTATTTTAGGGGCGTTTTTGTTCAGTCTTTCTCAGTCTTTCTTTTTTAAATCACCGAAATGTTGATATTTTAAATGTTCAATGTAAAGGAGGAGTAGATACTTGTACAAGTCTAGAGCGTCCTTATGTGTGACAATAACAAAGATGTGGAATTATATATTTGAATCATTTTGCATCTGAGTATAAGTCGCACCCTGGACAAACTATGAAAAAAATGGCGAGTTATAGTCCGAAAAATACGGTATTTATTTTCATTTTAGTTCAGAGAAGTATCCTCAAACGCTCTTCGATCTTGAGATTAAATGTGCGGCTGTAGTATTTGTTTATATATATAAGAAAAAGAGGTGGAAATCTTCTGAGTTTTTTATGCTTTTTGGGCCGTGATGGAGGAAGTACTCAATATTGTTTCTCAAGTAAAAGTATAGATACCTGGGCAAAAAATACTCAAGTAAAACTAAAAGTATCACATGAAAATTCTACTTAAGCAAAAGTATTAAAGTGCCTGTTTAAAATGTACTTTAAGAGTAAAAATTTGAAGTATTTTGTGCAGATTTTTAGACCTAATAAAACTTCAAATATGGTGATTTTTATAAAGATTTGTGCTGAATTTTTTTTAACAGAAACAGCTGAATAGATATTTTTTTGTGATATTTTTTATGTTTTTGTATATTTTTGTTTTTGCTCTAATTATGAACGTGTTAAAAATAAACCCTCAGCCTTTTCAGCGAGGGTTTTAAAGATTAAACACAAACACGTGGTCGGCTCGTTTAAAGACTTCCTCGTCTCGTATCGCCCTCTTTAGCGCCGTTTACCTTGTGCGCCATCGGGAAACACGCCAGCGTTTCGCCATGAAGAAGATCAACAAGCAGAATCTGATCTTGAGGAACCAGATCGAACAGGCGTTTGTGGAGCGAGACATTCTGACCTTCGCTGAGAATCCCTTCGTGGTGTCGATGTTCTGCTCGTTTGAAACGCGTCGACACCTGTGTATGGTCATGGAGTACGTGGAAGGTAAAACGATTTCACTTTTTTATTCACATCGAACTCAAGTTTTGTGTCCGTTTTGAAATGTTTGTGTTTTGTAGGTGGAGATTGTGCCACTTTGCTGAAAAACATCGGGGCTTTGCCAGTGGAACTTGCACGAATGTACTTTGCTGAGACCGTTCTAGCTCTTGAATACATCCACAACTACGGCATCGTGCACCGTGATCTCAAACCCGACAAGTGAGCGCTCCCACCTGACGAGGACTGTTTATATCAGGGGTGTCCAAACTCATTAAGGGCCACGTATAAAAACATAGACAAAGCTGAGGGCCGATTGAGGGCCATAGACTGGTCACCAATACAGTGAATACTTCAAATCTGTGTGTTTATTACAAGTTAAACTGAACCACTGGAGCTTTATTCATGCTTAAATCCTCAAAGGGATGCATTAAATATTTGATTTTCAGAAATGTAGAGTAAAAAGTACTATTTAAGGTAATATGGGCCAATTCACGTAGAAGCTTGAGGGCCGAGAAAAATTGGTCTGGGGGCCGCAGTTTGGTCATACCTAGTTTATATAAATGGACATAGCTAACCTGCTAGCCACCGCGTTCCAAATAGGAAGTGAGCATGGTTGCGCTTCTGGCTCCATCCGCTCTGGGTCCAATTCTCTTTACATGAACAAAATGGCCGCCCCTCTCTCTGTCTCTGCTGCTGTCAGACGCATTTTGGTCTTAAATGTTCGTATTAACCCGCTCTACATGATCCTGGTGTTTTTATTTCACTATTGTGTCCGTAAATCAAGATATGAACATTAATAACAGACAAATCAGGCGCCTTCTTTCCCTGAGGTCACTCCCGCTAGCGTTAGCAACAGGTTTGATTGACAGTGTTGCTAAGCGCCCGCTCCCTGCTAAAACCAGTAATGTGGTGCGGGGAGGGGCTTTGCGTTCAACAGCCTCGCTCCGGATGGGCTTTTTGGTTGCTATGATACTCGCAGTCAGAATTCCAAATAAGGAACCCGGATCCAAATTAGCCGCTATAAGTGCTAGCCTTGATTAGCTTCATTTGATTGGAGCCAAACGTCGTTATTACACGTTATTTTGAGTAAAGACATTTGTACTACGGCAAATCATGAACAAGATTACAGTATTTTAGTGTAACCTGATGTAACTGGCTGCATTGTATTGGTGGAAAATTAAACGGCCCATGTTACGCCGTTTTCTGTTCTGTTCTAATGTCGTTTCCTCGTCACAAACAGACCTGGAGCTGTGTTTTTTTTTGTTTTGTTTCATTCACACACGTTTAACACACAAACCCTGCACATTTAGGCTGTTAGTTCTTCTCTCAAACTCAAAACACTCCGTTCCACCTTGTGATGTCATCGTGTGGCGATACAGGAAGTGCTCCGCTGTGTTTTTAAACTCCACACACCTTCATTTCTAGAATCATTTGGATCATTTCAGACCTGGAATTGCCGATTTCCACTGAACTAAAGGTAAAAGCGTCTGTTAACTTCATGACATCACGAGGTGGAACAGAGCGTTTTGAGGTTTGGAGATGTAACAAACTAATAATGAAGAGCACGTGTGAATGAAACAAAACACAACTCCAGGTCTGTTTTTGATGAGGAAACTGCATTAGAACATGACTTAAAGCTACAAGTGTCACTTTACGGGACTTTTAAATCAAAATCATATCACAAAATCATTCTCAGGATATCGACTTCCAAATATCGGTTCAGTCGATATCCTGGTTGCACATATAAACTGATGTGATAAGACTATTTCCTGGTCGTATTTGGCCCAGAAAGTCTCAGAATGTTTGAGCTTTTATTTATATAAAGCTGTTTTGTGGTTGCCTGAGAGATAAGTAACACATTCCTCATCTTTAACTTTTGAATTTGTTTTATTATTAGTTTATTTGAATGGGGACAGTGCACATTAATCTGACTGTCTCATTGTTTTTTTTCTTTCTGAACAGTCTTTTAATCACCTCTATGGGCCACATCAAACTCACAGACTTTGGATTATCAAAGATGGGTCTAATGAGTCTAACCACAAACCTGTATGAAGGACACATCGAGAAAGACGCCAGGGAGTTCCTCGATAAACAGGTTTGTACAGTTTTATAAATCCTGTTCTCGTTTAGTGAACTATAAGCACATTTACCCAAATGAAACAGTCTGATGTAGAGTCTCTCTGTTCTGTCCCTCTGGCCTGTGAAAACATATAAATAAAATAAAAACCTTCGTTCTAATGGCATCACCTCTGAACTCCCTCAGATGAGCTCAGGCCGCGCTGCTCTTTTCTTTTATTGTGATTTTAAATGTGTTTTATGATCAATGTTCTGACTTTGCAAAGAAAAATGTAGCAATAAAAATTGTGTATCCATCTGTCCATCTGTCTGTATCTGCCTATCTATCTATCTATCTATCTATCTAAACTATCTCTCTTTTTTATCTCTATCTGAACTATCTCTCTCCCTCTACCTCTCCATCTCCCTCCATCCCTCTCTCTCTCTCTCTCACTCCACCTCTATCTCTCTCTCTGTCTCTCTCCCTCACTATCTCTCTTTCTTTCTCTCTCTCACTCTGCCCCTCTCTCCCCCTCCCTCCCCTCTCCATCCCTCTCTCCCTCTTTCTCCCTCCATCCCTCTCTCTATCTCTCCCTCTCTACCCCCTCACTCCCCTTCCCTCCATCCTTCCCTCCCTCCATACTTCCCTCCATCCCTCCTCTCTCTACCCCTCCTCTCTCCCTCCCCCTCTCTCCTCTCTGTCCCCCTCTCCCTCCCCCCTCTTTCTCCCTCTCCCTCCATCTCTCTTTTTCTCTCTCCCGCTCTACCCCCTCCCTCCCTCTTGTCTCCCCGCTCCCTCCTCTCTCCACCCCACCTCCCTCTCCCCCTCCTCCCCCTCTCCCTCCCCCTCCTCTCCCTCTTCCCTCCCTCCCCCTCTCCCTCCCCCTCCTCCCCCCCCCTCCCCCTCTCAGGTGTGTGGTACTCCGGAGTACATCGCTCCAGAGGTGATCCTTCGTCAGGGCTATGGTAAACCCGTGGACTGGTGGGCGATGGGGATCATTCTGTACGAGTTCCTGGTTGGCTGCGTGCCTTTCTTCGGCGACACCCCTGAGGAGCTGTTTGGGCAGGTGATCACAGGTGAGACGCGCCGTTTTTATTGCGCTCGCTCTGGACGCCTCGTGTTATTCTGACCTTTCCCGATCTCTGACTCAGACGATATCGTTTGGCCCAACGGGGACGACGCTCTACCCGGCGACGCCCAGTCTCTCATTTCTGCTCTGCTGCAAACCAACCCCCTCGTGAGGTTAGGGACAGGTACGACGACCGACGGGCGCCAAACGGATCTCTACACCTGTATAAACTCCACACATGAGTTTAATACTGTTTTTACCCTTTAGGTGGCGCCGTTGAGGTGAAGGAGCATTCGTTCTTCAATGGTTTGGATTGGAACAGCCTCCTGAGACAAAAGGCGGAGTTTGTCCCACACCTTGAGTCAGAGGAGGACACCAGCTACTTCGACAGTACGTACCTCTCAGTGTTTATTTTACTTCACTCGGATGGGACGATAAACAAGAATATTTTTATTTTTATCGTAATAAAAAGACAACACAATACTCGTTTGCAGGACATTTTAGACGTACAGTTGTCCCGGGGCCCAGAATTGTGACGCTTCTTGACCCGGGCCCTTAAATTTCTGTCGAGGGCCCTGTTTATTCACAATATTATAATATACTGAAGTACAATTATACAAAAGCTGCTTAAACATGGAACTTATTCATAACATTAAAATAACAATCATTCATATCCATAATCATTTTAAACTGTTTTTAATTTTAATCGTTATTGTGATATTATCGTTAATCGCAGTTATTTTGCTCGTCGTCCCATGCTTGTTTCTGTCGCGAGGACGTTCTCAAACTAAGACCCAAAATGCAAAACTGTTAAATAATAATAATTTTATAATAATTAATAAAATCGCACTGGGTCTAGTTCAGTTGTTCTGTTCTGTTTCACTGTAAAAACCTGCACATAATGATTTTTTATAAGTGTTTGGGCTGTAGAAAACATTATATTTTGGACATGGAGACATTTTATTGTATTTTCCAGCTAATTTTAATGATAAACTGTTAGTCTTATAATGTAATTGTGATGAAATGTGTGTTTTAATGTGTGTTCACCTGCACAGGGTCTGCAGACGGAAAGTAGAAGTAGCTAAATCTGGTGAAAATCGTTTTTTTTCTTTTGTCAGATTGATGAATTTGTACATGGTCCCCTTCCAAAATAGTCCAAACTCAAGGAATCACAGAAAATGTACGAACAGCAGGACAAGATAATGACAATAATGAACAAAGAACAAAGGGAAATGTAACGAAACACAAGGCACAGGCGAAACACAACAGACAGGAAGTAGAAGTCAAAAACACACATACGAAACACGGAAAACGATGAAACTAAACGTTATCCGTGACGTTTATGGGGTGGACAGAGTGGACAGTGTGGACAGAGTCAAACTGTGATGGAGGCTCAGTCTGTTGTTGTTTTGTCCCCAGCGCGTTCAGACCGATATCACCACATCAACACCTACGAAGAAGACGACACCAACGACGACGAGCCCGTGGAGATCAGGCAGTTCTCCTCCTGCAGTCCCCGATTCAGCAAGGTTTGACCCGCCTCCTCCTGTCCCTCCTCCTGTCCCTCCTCCTGTCCCTCCTCTGTCCTTCTGTGTCCTCTGCTCCTCTGTCGATCTGCCCCTCTGTCAGTCTGTCCCTCCTCTGCCCCTCTGTCCTTCTCCCCCTCCTCCGGTGGACCTCTGCCCCTCTATTCCTCTGCCTCTTAGCCCCTCTGTTTCTCTGTCCCTTTGTCCCTCCTCTGTCCCTCTGTCCTTCTGCCCTTCTGCTCCTCTGTCCCTCCTCTACCCCTTTGCCCCTCTGTTCCTCCTCTGTCCCTCTGTCCTCCTCTGCCCCTCTGTCCCTCTTTCCCTCCTCTGTCTCTCTGCTTCTCTGTCCCCCTGCTGTCCCTCTGTCCCTCCTCTGTCCCTCTGTCCCTCCTCTGTCCCCCTGCTGTCCTTCTGTCCCTCCTCTGCCCTTCTTTCCCTCCTCTGTCCCTCTGCTCCTCTGTCCCTCCTCTCTCCCCCCTGCTGTCCCTCTGTCCCTCTGTGTCCCTCTGTCCCTCCTCTGCCCCTCTGTGTCCCCATGCTGTCCCTCTGTCCCTCCTCTGTCCCTCTGTGTCCCTCTGTCCCTCCTCTGCTCCTCTGTCCCCCTGCTTTCCCTCTGTCCCTCCTCTGCTCCTCTGTCCCCCTGCTGTCCCTCTGTCCCTCCTCTGTCCCTCCTCTGTCCCCCTGCTGTCCCTCCTCTGTCCCCCTGCTGTCCCTCCTCTGTCCCCCTGCTGTCCCTCCTCTGCTCCTCTGTCCCTCCTCTGCTCCTCTGTCCCTCCTCTGCTCCTCTGTCCCCCTGCTGTCCCTCTGTCCCCCTGCTGTCCCTCTGTCCCTCCTCTGCTCCTCCGTCCCCCTGCTGTCCCTCTGTCCCTCTGTCCTCATCTCCTTTAATCTCCCTGCGTTTGACATTTACACAGAGGCTCAGGCTACAGCGTGTCGTCCTAAAACTACTTTGATGAGAGTCGGAGGGGGGGATGAAAGATGAAAACGAGCGTGTGACCTGGACACACGCGTGGAATTTACCCAGAGCCTGTTCAGACTCATTTTCTCCGTTGATCTTTGTGCGTTCAGTTTTTGCAGCGTCGCCCCGTGGCCTTTCCCAGCCTGATCCTTATTATCACTCCTCTTTTTCTGTGCCACGTTCCTCTTTGTTTATGGACTGAAATGTTTAAAACCATCAAAAAAATACTCACTTTACATGTGAGTTTGTTTTGCTAATAACAAATTATCTTGTTTTATACTAAATCCACTCTTTTACCGGCTTGTTTATCTTATTAATACGGTTCTAATCTTCTTTGTACTTAACACGAGAGAGAAACAGCTGCAGTAGTTGTTTCCATGGTGAACTATTCTTTAGACGTTTGGCTGCTGTCCTCCCCCTCACAGCTGTGTAACTCAGGACTCATTTATCCAGTAACTGTGGCCTTACCTCTGTCTACTTAATTACTTGTTTTCAAAATGAATTGTTTGGTAGCTGTTCATGTTCTTTGTTAGCCTTCGAGCTACGCGTGAATCCAGAATAATCCGTATTATTTATAGAACACGTCGGTTTTGTGTCGTCGAGTCATAAACAAAAATCTGGTTCATAATGATCTGATGAATTCCTCTACGTTTGTTCAAAAGTAGTTCATTTTTTTTGCACGTAAAGACACAGACTAACGTGTGTTTGAAATCACGCCTCAGGTTTACAGCAGTATGGAGCATCTGGCCCAGTTGGAGCAAAAAGCCACGAGCTCAGTGTCCCGTCGAGAGCACCGGAGCCCGCGGGACGACCGAGTGACCAAGAGGGAGAGTCTGGGCAGCTTCAGCGTCAGAGACAAAGGCTGGAGGACGGGATCTCCTGAAATGTGAGCTCGTTTACCGTATTTTCTGGAGTATAAGTTGCACTTTTTTCACAGTTTGACCAGGGGTGCGACTTATATGTGAATTTATTATTATTATTTTTTCATTATTATGCATTTTTTGGCTGGTGCGACCTATACTCCAGTGCAATTTATATGTGAATTAATTTTTTTTTCATTATTATGCTTTTTGTGGCTGGTGCGACTTATACTCCAGTGTGATTAATGTGTGATTTTTAAAATTTTTTCATTATTATACATTTTTTGGCTGGTGCGACTTATACTCCGGTGCGACTTATACTCCAGGAAATATAGTACTTAGAAAACTGTGACTGTTTTCACCTTATTCTGGAAGGTGCTGTGCCGTGGGTTGTATTATTTTGCGTGGAGCTGCTGATCTTGACAGGACTACAGAGCCGTTTTCTAGATCGGGGTGTCAAACTCATTTTCACAAAGGGCCACATCAACAAAATGGTGGTTCTCAAAGGGCCAGATGTAACTAACTGTAAGATAAACGTCACTAAATGTAACCAAATTTAATGTAAAATAAATGCAACTACTTTTTAATCTTGTTAATCAATCGTTTCTATATTTATCGCTTATTCAAGTTACAAATATTGCATATGGATTTGCATAGACATGAAAAAATGGCTGGTTAACTGTGTATCTAATGATAAACTGACATTTTAAAACAGTCATACCTTTTAATTTCCATTGTCACGGGCCACATAAAATGATGTGGCGGGCCCGATTCGGCCCATGGGCCTTGAGTTTGACACATGTGCTCTAGAGAATCTGTGCAGTGTTGACTTTTTGTTACACATAGATATTGAACATCTGACACAAACCAACCTACTTAGATGCTCATGTAAAATTTTAGTGCCAAAACTTTTCCCAAATTCTCCATTGAAATGAACAGGATTCCCACATAACCGGAAGTTTAGTTGCATTTATGGAAAAAGTGGGCGGGGCAGAACAAGGTCAATAGAGAAAAAAGTCAGGGGAGTCGGTTTTGTTGTCCTTCCACTCTCTGTTTTTGAAGACATTCGTGTCCTGTGTCCCTGTAGGAAGCGTCTGTCCTATTCAGAGTCCGTGTACATGGAGGGCGACGCCAGCCCGCCTCTCGCTGCCCGACGCCGTTTCTCAGCTCTGATGGACACGCACCGCTTCGCCTCACCTCTGGAGGGAGAGTCCGAATCAGTGACTCGCCCCAACCCCATCAGGGTCCGAGGGACTTCTCTGGACGGGTCCTGTGTCCCGTCTCCAAGCATCCTGGAGCAGAGGAACCACGTGAAGGAGATCAACGGGGCAGGTGTGTGCATTTTGTTCTATAAGAAAAGTAGAAAAATGATAGATTCTGCTTGTGTAGGCGGTGAAACGCATGTGACTGACACCTGATTGAGTTTCTGCTGAGTGTGTGGGCGCAGACTTTTGTAAACACTTTCCAAAGCTATATTTAATTACATGTTTACCTACAATTTCACAGACAAGACCTGTAAACAAGGAGAACCTCCAGCGACGACCGCCAGTATCAGCACACTGTCCCCAGGCCTCAGCGCGCCCGATCGGGACGTGATCACACCTCTGTACGATCCTCTTGGTCCACGAGTCACCAATGATCTAGTGCTCCGCAGGGCCCGGCAGAAGCCACTACCGACAGATGGTGAAAAACGCAACTCGCGAACTGGGAACAAAGTCATTAAGTCGGCCTCTGCAACTGCGCTCTCTGTGATTATACCATCGGGTAATGCAGAAAAGTAAATCTTGTGTGTCAAACGTGTGTGTGGATCAAATATTAACAAACTTTCTGTCTGCAGTGGATCAACACGGCGGTTTCTCTCCTTTAGCCAGTCCGATGTCCCCGCACTCCTTCTCCTCAAACCCTTCGTCCCGGGACTCGTCTCCCAGCAGAGACTTCTTCCCGGCGGTGAGTGTGCTGCGCTCGCCCATCACCATCCACCGCTCCGGCAAGAAATACGGCTTCACCCTGAGAGCGATCAGAGTTTACATCGGAGACAGTGACATCTACAGTGTCCACCACATTGTCTGGGTAAGAATAAAGATGTGGGATGTTTTGTGTTGTGTCTGTTAAGTGACACAGCAAACACTTTTTTCACAATATATATAGACATTTTATCATTTTAAGGTCTTACATTATGCAAAATTGACTCTTGTGAGCTATAAACCATGTTCTAAAGCTGTTCCCTTCTCAAAAACAGACCTGGAGTTGTTTCATTCAGCAGTTAATGGATGGAAAATTGTAAAACTAGTTATAATTTATTTTAAACGATTAAAAAGTCTAAAACAGAAACAGATAAATCACACATTCCTCACCATAAGAGCTGCGTTTTCTTTTTTTTCTCACAAATTCTGTGCAGTTTGAAGCCTAAATTTTGTGATCAACTACTGCAAATATACAGATAACACGATGCACGGGAAAAGAACTGAGATATAAGATCATGTTAAAGTAAAAACAAACAGAACAGTTACAACAGAATAGTTCAATGTATAACTTAAATACAGCACAACAGAACAAAAGTACAGGAATTACAATAACACAAAACAAAGGACAACAGTCACAGAGACACAGAACAAAGTGGCATGTGGTTCACAGACTGAATCCAGTAGCACAGAGTGGCAGGGGGCGGGTCCTTTTAAAAGTGTGGCAGCTGCAGGTGAAGGATTAGGAGTGCCCAGGCTCTAGGACGTTGCACCAATCAGTTTATGGGACCCAGGAGCCAATCAGGTGCCATCTCGCAGACGAGGAAACAACCACAAGAGAAGTCGGATCAAGGCTCGTCCACACAAACAAGGACCAGCAGCAGGGACTTTACATACACTGCCTGGCCAAAAAAAAAAGCAAACAGGTCCTCTCCTCCTGCAGTTGGTCCGGTCTAGGTTCAGCAGAATGACGTGACACCTGAATAAACTGAATGACCAGGTTATTCCATCAATGGATTTGTTCTTCCCTGATGACACGGGCGTATTCCAAGATGACAATGCCAGGATTCATCGGGCTCAAATTGTGACAGAGTGGATCAGGAGCATGAGACGTCATTTTCACACATGGATTGTCCACCACAGAGTCCAGACCTTAACCCCATTGAGAATCTTTGGGATGAGCTGGAGAAGCTTTGTGCAGCGTCAGACTCGACCATCATCAATGCAAGAGGTGAAAAATTTATGCAACACTGGATGGAAATAAATCTTGTGACGTTGCAGAAGCGAAATCGAAACAATGACGCAGCGAATGTGGGAAATAATCAAAGCTAAAGGCGGAACAACCAATTATTAGAATGTGTGACCTTTTTTTTTTGTTGGCCAGGCAGTGTATCTTTTAGCTTTAGTTCAGTAGAGATTGGCTGAAATTACCCAAATGATTCTAGAAATGAAGGTGTGTGGAGTTTAAAAACACAGTGGAGCACTTCCTGTATCACTGCATGACATCACAAGGTGGAACAGAGTGTTTTTCTCAGCCTAAATCTGCAGGGTTTGTGTGTTAAACATGTGAGAATGAAACAAAACACAACTCCAGGTCTGTTTGTGACGAGGAAACGACATTAAAACAGATCAGAAAATGTCTCTTTACTCTTTACTGTACTCTCTGCATTATTAATCACCTTTTTGTCTTTTGTCGTGTGTTTCCAGCACGTGGAGGACGGCGGCCCCGCTCAGGAAGCCGGCCTATGCGCTGGTGACCTCATCACTCACGTCAACGGAGAGCCGGTCCACGGTCTGGTCCACACTGAAGTGGTTGAACTTATTCTCAAGGTACATCCGCTAATGTCAGAGCCAGAAATATCACCGCTTCTCTTATTGATAATTACGGGTTAAAGCGGCCCGTTAATCATGTTTTTATGAAGTGCCCTCATCTCCAAGTGACCTTAAGGCTAATTGGGTTACATATTTAAACATTATTCATAACATGGCCACTCTCAGATTACGATTTCAAGGTTTTATATGACACGAAATGGACTTTTGTGAGGTTTAAGCCATGTTATAATCCTGTTTCCTCGTCAAAAACAGACCTGGAGATGTGTTTCGTTTCATTCACACATGTTTAACACACAAACCCTGCATATTTATACTGTTTTTGATGAGAAAACAGCATTAACATAGATCAGAAAACAGTGTAATGTGAGTCATTTAATGCATTCCTCTGTCAGGATATATTGGCTAATAGAAATGGTTCGTTTAAACAATTTTTCTTTTAACACTTTCTGTATTTGCCACCAGTTTTACAGCTGATGAATACTAAATGTTTATACTTTACAGAGCGGTAACAAGGTGACTGTGACGACGACTCCATTTGAAAACACCTCCATTAAAGTGGGACCTGCCCGTAAAGCCAGTTATAAATGTAAAATGGCCCGACGAAATAAAAAGACCATGGCAAAAGACAGTCAAGACAGGTAGAGTAATATCTTCTTGTTTTTGTGATTTATGTGACTGCACTTCATTGTTAGTAATAATTTTAATGATTTGTTATAAGTGTTGGGATGAATACTATTATTATACTATTATTTACAGAGTACAGGTTTCATAAAAAGTCAACGATACATAGGAAAAGAAAAAGAAAACACCAAGATGCAATGTCTAAATAGTGTTAAATGCCAGGGAGAAGGGGGGGGGGGGGGGGGTCAGTCTAGTGTTAAACTGTGTTAAAGACTGAGAATCTGACAGGCAGAGGGCGCTGTTACATAGTCTGGACGCTGCCACAGAAAAGACAGGAGCCATAGAGAGCAGACAGGAGCCATAGAGTGCAAACAAGAGCCATAGAGTGCAAACAAGAGCCATAGAGTGCAGACAGAGGACCCATAAAGTGCAGATAGGAGCCATAAAGTGCAGACAGGAGCCATAGAGTGCAAACAAGAGCCATAGAGTGCAAACAAGAGCCATAGAGTGCAAACAAGAGCCATAGAGTGCAAACAAGAGCCATAGAGTGCAAACAAGAGCCATAGAGTGCAGACAGGAGCTATAGAGTGCAGACAGTAGCCATAGAGTGCAGACAGGAGCCATAGAGTGCAGACAGGAGCCATAGAGTGCCAAGGATTAAAAACAGTTTAAAACAGAAACAGATAAATCACACATTCCTCACCATAAGAGCTGTGTTTTCTTTGTTTTCTCACTAGTTCTGTGCAGTTTAAAACCTAAGTTTTGTGATCAACTGCTGCAGTGTATTCCTTTGATTCTAGAAAAGTAACTGTTTTCTGAATACCACGAAACAAAAGAGTAACTGCACCAGAATATACCATACAGTTACTCAAAATTACTATTCAGAACATATATTTTCATTACATGTATCTAGTTACTTCCCAGCACTGTCAGTTATTTTGTTTCCTTTATTTCAAACATCACTAGTCTTTCTCTTTCTCTTTGTCATTGTCTTTCCAGTAAAAAGCGCAGCTCATTGTTTCGCAAGATCACAAAACAGTCCAACCTCCTTCACACGAGCCGCAGCCTGTCGTCTTTGAATCGTTCCCTGTCGTCAAGCGAAAGTCTTCCTGGCTCTCCGACTCACAGCTTGTCTGCGCGGTCTCCCACTCAGGGATACCGCTCCACCCCCGAGCCGTCGTATCTGGGTAAGAATCATGTGGAAAACTACAGAAAATGAGTAAACATAACAGTATAACCATCGCAAAAGAAAAATAAAATCTGTCAACTGGATAAAACGTTGAAGGAGTGAAGATGTTTCGCTGCTCATCCAAGACGCCTCCTCAGTTCTGGTCAGATTACTGCTGGACACCGCCTTATATCGACCTGAAGCGAGGAGCTAACTACACTGAAACTCAAAACACCTCTTGTTTACGGGTTTGTATTTGTAGGCTAGGTCTGTTGTGCTATCCAAAGTGTGCTCTGTGCTTGAGTCCTACTTAGCATAGTCATAGTCCTAGCACAGCAAAGTCAAAACAACAAACAGAGAGAACAACAGGGCTAGCCAGGATGCTAATAGGTATGAAATCACTCATTAGGGGCTTGAATGACTATGCTAAGTATGACTCAGGCCATGTCCCAATTTGCCAAATGCACCGTTTAAAGTACTGTTGAAAGTACCCTTCAATGTACCGTTCGAAGTACCCACCTGAAGAAGGGTACTCCTCTGTGTAGTCGCCTTCGTGCCGAAATGGGACAAGGGGTGTACCGTCTTTTCGCTTGTGGAGAATTTGTCCCAGTGAATAAGTGCCCATTCGCCCCCCTCAGAAAGATAATTCCGCCATCTGCTCGTCGCTCCCTAAAGACAAAAGAATATTCTTAAATAAGGACGAATATTAAACATTACGACAGCTACACTAATACACAAGTGTAAAGGATAATCCCGCTCACCGTTTGGTCAGTTACACAGAGATTAAACACAAATGAACAAGACGTCACTGAGAGTCGCCTCATTCAGATCTTTACTCACATTTCAACAGTTTCATGTCGCACTGTTGTAGGTGACGCAAACCAGTACTTACATTTGAGCGTGTATTGCGTAGCGTACTCTATTTTCGCCTCTTTTTTGCGTAGGCACGGTGCATGATGGGATATAGTAGTGCTCGGATGATCTCCATGGAAATGCAAGGCACATTTCGGCCGCATTCATTGACTTGAAAATTAAAATGGTAGAGCACTTGTTGCGCCGGAAGTTATGTAAGTGCCCTTAAATGCAACTTTCGAACTGCGCATTTAAGGGCACTTTGGCAAATTGGGACATGTCCTCAGGCACAGTGCACACTTAAAGTAGCACAATAGACCTGGCCTACAAACACAAACCTGTAAACAATAAGTGTTTTTAGTTTCAGTGTAGTTAGCTCCTCTCTTCAGACAGATATAAGGCAGTGTCCAGCAGAAATCTGACCAGAACTGAAGAAGCGTCTTGGATGAGCAGCCAAACGTCTTCACTCCTAAAACATTTTGTCCAGTTGACAGATTTTATTTTTCTTTTGCGAAGGATCAGACCTGGGATTACACAGATATAACAGGTTTTTTTTCTTCCATTTAAGGTGCATCATCCCAAAGCAGTTCTTCATCATCGAGCACGCCTAACTCCCCGGCTCCCTCGCAGCACATGAGGCCAAGCTCTCTGCATGGCCTGTCCCCTAAGCTTCACCGTCAGTATCGATCTGCCCGGTGCAAATCTGCCGGTAATATTCCCCTGTCTCCTCTGGCTCACACTCCATCTCCCACACAGTCGTCTCCTCCTCCTCTGCCCGGTCACACTGTGGGTAGCTCTAACACTACTCAGTCCTTCCCGGTCAAACTCCACTCCTCTCCCCCTGTGGTTCGACCCCGGCCTAAGAGCGCCGAGCCCCCGCGTTCGCCTCTTCTCAAGCGGGTCCAGTCGGCAGAGAAACTGGGCTCACCTTTGACCCAGTCCAGTTCAACGGGTGGTCTGGGAGGTCCCCTGAGGAAGCACAGTCTCGAAGTGCAGCACTCTGAATACCGTAAGGATGCCTTTCTGTCTGAGCTTGGTTTGCAGAGTTTACTGGAGACAGACGGAGAAAATTTACCACCAAATCCGCCGACTATGCCCTCATCTTCATCGTCATCGTCTTCACTGCCCGAGACTGGAGTGTTGAAGCCTGTGAGGAGACTGGGCAGGCAGGAGTCGCCTCTGAGCAGGGAGACGCTCCTAGCTGAGACCGAAAGAGGACGAGGAGAAAGGGGGACGGACAAAGAATCGGAGACCGTTTTGGAACGACCAAGCAGACTTGGACCAGCAGGCCAAAGAAGGTCTCAGCATGAACTGTTTTTGCTTGAACAGAACACAAGAGGACACGTAGATGCTATTAAAACTCCTGGAACCCCGACCAAACCTATGGACAGTCTAGACGGACAGAAAGGACCTGTTAAAGCTCACCAGCATCAGACTGATTTCATTTCAAAACTGGAACAAAGAAAGGTGTCCTATAATAACGACCCAAAGGAACACCTGAAACACGAGGTTAACAACAAAAGCCACTCTGCCATCAACAAGGGGTCGCCGTCGTCTGTGGATAAAAACATGCTAGGAATGAACAAAACATTGAAATCAACCGGAATGGGTGAGAGTTTGCGAAAGGAAACCAACGATATCGGTTCCAAAAGCCCCAAGCTGCAGCCGAGAGTCCTGGCTCCGGTCGTCCCTCCGCACGGCCAGCCACTGTCTCTAGGAAAGGTCCGTCAAGGGTTGGGGTCCGTCAACTGCTACAGAGGAACCCTCGACTGGGAGGACAAGTGTCGCCTGGAGGTGGTGGAAGAGCACTCGCCTTCACCTTCGCCGTCACCCACATCTGTCACCCCCTCCCTCTGTGGCCCCTCCCTTTGTAAATCGCGACCCGTCTCCCCCGGCGACAAGACCAGCTTCGTGAGCCAGCTGACCACCGTAGCCAAAAACGTCCTCGCTCCAATCAAACTGGGGTCGCAGGAAGGAGCAAAGAGCAAAGAGCAGCAGAGTAAAGGCGCAGAAGAGAAGCAGGTGGGCGCGGGGGGGAGATGTGACTCTTCCTCTTCTTCTTCGGGGGGTAGAGTCGCTGTCGGGGCAACGGTCGTGACCCAAAGTCCCGCCAGCTCAGCTCTGGAAAAAGCAGCTACTACTACGGGAAGCAGCCCGCCAAAAATCTGAACACGTGGGTTTGTAAACGAAACAACCAATGCCTTTTTTTTGAACTGACGTCAAAGCACTTATTACGCTGTACATTCCAGTTTGAATTTGAAAATACTATATAAATATGCTATTTATTGACTCGCTGGAGGAACTACAAAACCAGGGGGCCTATTGTGGTCTTAGGTGCGCTTAAATGTACCGTTTTTATCACAAATTATAAAAGGTGAGGACTGCTCCGGCGCAAACAAGGGACACGTTACCTGTTTCTGTGTGTGTCTGTGAATGCATGACTTATGATACTGTACATTTACTGATTCATTCAAATGGTCAAAAGTGCTTTACTGATCAAAACATGCTGAATACTGTGAAAACCAAACCAGTGTCTCTTTTCTTTCAGCCGGCTCGTTTTCCTCTGGTAATGAATAAAAACAAAAGCGATGCAGCGTTAAATAAATAATTTCTCCGGTTCTCAGTTAGCGTTACCTCAGGCGTTTTTTCTCTCGGTCGCTGAAGGCCGCGTCCTGCGTCTACGGAGAAGCTGAGCGCAGAGCTTATCTACTCTTTGCAGGAGGGAAACTAAAGCCTCTGCCTCCCTTTGCCTAAACGACTTCAGCCTCACGCTCATACTAATATCCACTTAACCACAGTGCCACGGTGGGCAGCAGTCAGCACACGGTTTTGATGCATTTAAATCCTTTCCCTGTGTGAAGACGCGACTGGATACCGAAACGTGTTAACACTTCCTCGTATAATTCTATATTTTAAGATTCCTTTTGGAAATATTGATGACGTTAATGTTGGGTTGCGATGGCATTTAAAGCGGGAGTGATACAAGCACATACGCGATGGGAATATATTGTGTATTAGAATGAAAGAAGGGACTGAATGTAGCATATTTACAAGGGCTTTTGGTAGAACTTATCCTCGAGAGACAATGACCTATCCAGACGCGTTGGTACGTAGGCCTATTAAACGGACAACAATGGAAATTATATAGCGTATTTCACTTTAATTTCTGCATTACACAAACTACTTAAGATTTTATAAACACGTAATTTTATACTAACAGCAATGTACATGTAATGTTCTGAACTCGGCGAAAAGATCCTCAAAATCCTCGGCTTTATCGGATCGTTTAAATGGCCGAACAGTTGTTGCCTTCGTTGCCCCCGAGATGTTCTTCTAGTGATGAGTCTGGAACACGTAAAAACACAGATTACTACTTAATGGCAGATTTAATTCCTCGACAGTTGCTGCTCAGGCGACAGGAAGAAGGGTTGTTATTTTAGCGAGTTGTAATTATATCTATAGCTGAGAGCGTCTTGAGTCCGTTCACAGACTGTTTCCGTTGGTTTAAAGACGAAGGGGAAGCCTGCGTTGACTGGGACTTTGCTGCACTCCAGTGTCCGTTTCCGTAAACTGCTCCAATGACATGCTCCACGAGTCACTTCACTAACCACAGGGTCCAGGGTTCACAGTATAACGTTTAAGTTCTGGTGGTTGAAGATGGCACTTGAACACAACACGCTTTTTACGACGTTGATGTGACTGTTAACATTATTTACATCATTCCTTTTATATTTTTTGTAAACTGGGTCATCTTTAATCTGGTAGAGCAGAACCACCATGTTCACTTTAAGGCGTTTCCAGGCCTCTGTGCTCTGTACTAGTGCTAGATGTGAAAATATTGTGTTTGTCGGTTCAACTGCACTTTATTTGGGAAAGACTTAATTGTAACATGATTATTTACAAATATAAAATGTATAGAAAGAAACACGAATGTCAGCGTATGAAAAACATGTTTCTCTGTTCACTGAAAGTGTATTTATTTACATCCTGGGATATTTCTGTTTGTGATAGTTGTGATTTCAAACAGACACCTTGGCTGCAGTATATGTAATAAAATTAAGGAATAAACTTTTGTCCGGACCACATTTTTATTGCAGTGTCTTTGTTTAATCGATCTTATTACCTGGGGACACGGTGACGTGAGGAAAGTCAAGAGCATTAAAAAAAACATGTCATTGTAATGTTAACAGACATATTGTTTTTGCTAAAAATATTATTTTTCCAAAGACCTTTCCCTCGACTTTTCAAGAACTTTTACAGTACATTTTTCCAGGACTTTCCCCGGATTTTCCCAGGACTTTTACAGGACATAAAACTTGAATTTGTTAAGCTAAAACGTCGTAAATGCCACTGTTATGGTCCGTATCTATGGGAAACACTGTTGTACCCTCAGCTCTCCTTGAATGCCTTTGTCAACATACATCTTTCAAGGACTTTCCCCACGACTTTTCCAGGACTTTCAAAGACTTTTTACATGACTTTCCCTACGACTTTTCCAGGATTTTTTCCAGGACCTTCCCACGACTTTTAAGGACTTTTCTTTTCCAGGACTTTCCTTTTCCAGGATTTTCAAGGACTTTTCCCACAAATTTTTCAGAAGTATCAAGGACTTATCCATGACTTTCAATAACTTTCCTATTCCAGGACTTTCAAGGACTTATCCATGACTTTCAAGGACTTATACATGACTTTCAAGGACTTTCCTATTAAAGGACTTATACATGACTTTCAAGGACTTTCCTATTCAAGGACTTATCCATGACTTTCAAGGACTTATACCTGACTTTCAAGGACTTTCCTATTCAAGGACTTATCCAAGACTTTCAAGGACTTATACATGACTTTCAAGGACTTTCCTATTCAAGGACTTATCCAAAACTTTCAAGGACTTATACATGACTTTCAAGGACTTTCCTATTCAAGGACTTTCAAGGACTTATACCTGACTTTCAAGGACTTATACCTGACTTTCAAGGACTTATACCTGACTTTCAAGGACTTTCCTTTTCCAGGATTTTCAAGGACTTTTCCCACAAATTTTTCAGAAGTTTCAAGGACTTATCCATGACTTTCAAGAAATTTCCTATTCCAGGACTTTCAAGGACTTATCCATGACTTTCAAGGACTTATACATGACTTTCAAGGACTTTCCTATTCAAGGACTTATCCATGACTTTCAAGGACTTATACCTGACTTTCAAGGACTTATACCTGACTTTCAAGGACTTTCCTATTCAAGGACTTATACATGACTTTCAAGGACTTATACATGACTTTCAAGGACTTATACATGACTTTCAAGGACTTATACCTGACTTTCAAGGACTTATACATGACTTTCAAGAACTTTCCTATTCCAGGACTTTCAAGGACTTATCCATGACTTTCAAGGACTTATACATGACTTTCAAGGACTTTCCTATTCCAGGAAATTTGGCTCAAGGACTCTTCAGATCGTCCCCGTCGAAAATGTCTGAGGGGCCAAGTTTGTATTTTGCACTGTGTTGCCATGGCAATGACTCAAAAAAACATGTTATTGCATTTTGTGCATCAGCACTTTCAGTGTATGGACTTTGTTTCCTGACAAGTGCAATAAAACAGAGACAAGCGGCGTGTTAGAGTGTCGGCTCAGCTGAGTGCGAAACGCAGCCCGCCAGGGCCGTTCGATGCCGCTTGCAGCTTTAATTATTATTATTATTTATTTGAATATAGGCAGATACAAGAAAAATAAATGAACAGTATTTCTTGATCTAACGTGCATATCACAGTGTTTATAGTCTGGTTACACCAGTCCCCTGAAGGACTTTTAAAACTGTTCACATTTCACTAAAAAGATGAGGGATTAGTTGTAGAAAAAGCAGTAAATACAGTGAATTTGTCAAGAGAGTCAAACATTAAAATATTACACACTTACAAACTCATATACTCAAATTTCACTCTTTTTTTTACACATGGTGACTTTAGTAGCAGAAGCCAGGACTTTATCTCAAGGTAATAAGTTCTATCCTGTTTGAAGAATTCTATTGGTATATTCATTATTATTTTACACAGACATACATTATTGCTCATATCCACAGCACAGGAGAAGCTTGGAGTAGAGCCGCTGCTCCTCCATGTCGAGAGGAGGTGGAGGTGGCTCGGGTGTTTGGCCCACTGGACAGAGGCCCCAGGGAAGACCCAGGACACTCTGGAGGGACTGTATCCATGTACATGTTTTAAATGTTTTAAATGGACCTGTTCAGTTATGTGTTTTGTTTGTTTTTGTTTGTTTGTATTTTAACACATCCCTCATGAAAAAGAGGGTCTGGTTCTCTCACTGTATAGATTATGAATTAAAATATACAATGGTTTAAACAATAACGCTGCAAGAGGCTTAAGCTTTTGCATTCACATTCACAGGACATTATGTATAAACAAGTATAGACACATAATAAATAATAATAAATTCTGTACATAGAGCTTTTGTTTTCAAGGTTTTTGGGTTTGTGCAATAATTTAAAGTATTTGTAATAAAATAATAAAATAAAAGAGATTGAAATACAACAAATTTGGGTTTCTGACTGGAATATGATATTTTGAGAGGATTAGGATTAAGTTCAAGACGTTTTTCGTTGTTGTTTTTTTTGTCTTTTTGCTGCAATAATTTCAAAAACAACAAAAAGTACAAGTTTTGCATTAAGTTGTGGGTTTGCATCAAGCTATTTTATTCACAAACAAAAAAAAAGAGTGTGTAGTGCGTAGAGTACAAAAAGAGTGTACGAGCACTCACAAATACATGGATGACGTTTCTTCAGTGCTATGACAGAATAAGATGATCTAAATTTAAGCGTGATTTTGAAATAAAAGCATTAACAGGGAACATCTATGTGGGATTTTCATGCAAACCTCATGAATCTTATTAGTTACAAAATATTTCCTCTTAACATAGTTCCGGTTAATGCCAGTATTTGCATTATTCCAAACAAAAACAGCAGCTGGTTTACTGATCACTTCACTTATAATACGTCCTCTTATGGATAAAGCGTAACGTCATGGCGTCACCGAGTCCGCGCTTCATGAGCCAATCAGAGAGCAGCAGCGAAGGACAACAGGAAGTGACCAGATGCTAGCAATTGGTCGAAGGAAAACCATGGATCTATAATAAGAACCGGAGACGTGAGCCCAGCAGTGGGGCTAGTTCTGTACAGATGGGTTCTCCTCTCAGTTTAACACTGTTCCACTCGTTTTATTCGTGGGATTTAAACGTTAAACGTCTTATTTCTCCGGTGAGTGCGACTTTTCTTTTCCCAGGCTAAACAC
Source organism: Periophthalmus magnuspinnatus (assembly GCF_009829125.3). Lineage (NCBI taxonomy): Eukaryota > Metazoa > Chordata > Actinopteri > Gobiiformes > Gobiidae > Periophthalmus > Periophthalmus magnuspinnatus. Next base: position 3,429,449 of record NC_047126.1, on the reverse strand, counting down.
ACCCGGGATAGCATTAGCACTGGGGTAAAGGGCTAGCATAGCATTTTGACATTAGCAGTTTCTTTGTTATATAGATTTTTTTAATTAATCCAAATGAAATTAAGATTTATATACTGCGTTTTGAGCCTTTAAGTAAGTCCTTTGGTATTTATTTGGATTAGCTATAGGTGATGTTTTACTAAAGGATTAAAGTGCAGGTGCAAACATAATCACAGAGAAAAATAAACTCAAACCCTGTCTTTTTAGCTTATCTTTTTTCATAAACTGTTTTATTTTTATTTTTATCTTATATATACATTTATTACATTTTTTATTTAATTTTTTACAATTTATTTATTTCACTTGGCTCTTCTTAAACAATACATTTTAAGAGCTTTGAATTATATTTTTGTTACTTTATTTTTAAATCTGTTTTTCTTTACATTGTTACATAAGGAGGATTTAGTGTTTTCTGTTTTTTAAGTTTTGATTTTGAGATGCTAAATTTACACATCAAAATATGATTAATGTCATGAGTCAAACAATCTAATCATGTCTATGCTCAGAGGATTATTGGCAGTTTGCGCTTTGCCAACTGTCACATTGTAATAGTCATTTTCAAAGGGATAGGACGCAAGGCCCGGATCAAATGCTCATCACATGACGTCTTTTTTTCTTCAGAGTAAAGTTCCCAACATTGAGGCATTGTATTCTTGTTCCTTGTTGAAACTGCTACGCATGTGTTTCAGGTGCATACTACCAGAACAGAAAAAAACTATAGTTTCCTTTTTTCAAATGTTGTGCAATCACCAAACAGGGTTGACTGGATTGATATTTATTTTTAGTATGTGGCAGTTTTGTTACTTAAATACTTTTAATTAAGAAGACTTTTTCATGTGATACTTTTACTTAAGTACCTCTTAAATATTTTCATGAATTTTGTGTATTTATTTATTTTTGTTTTGCTCAAAGCCGAAGCTTGAACACAAAACTTTAGTCAGGATGTTACTAACATGGTAAAAATAACTCCTCAAATCATATTAAAAATACCTTTTACTTTTCAGGCCTGTTCAAAAATGTAGTGGAGTAGAAAGTACAGATACTGCTTTCAAATGTAGTGAAGTAAAAGTAAAAAGTATCTCCTTTTAAAATGTACTTAAGTAAAGTACAGATACCTAAACATCTGACTGAAGTACAGTACTTTACTACTTGTACTTCGTTACCTTCCACCACTGTTTTTGGCCATCATTAGTCAGTAGTTATTTCACTACATGGGGACATTTATTTGTTTCATCATAGCATTTTTACATGTTTAAGCGTCTAATAATAAATTCTGTTAAACCTTACAATATATGCAGTTTAAAGTTGAATCAATAACCAATGAATGCCTTTAGTTTGATTATTACAAATGTTTTCATTCACACTAGTCCAGTATTAGTTTTTATTTAAATGAATTCAATGAGTTTCCTTGTTCTATCATCTCTCTACAGTTCATATTTAGAATGAAACGGTCCAGTTTGCAGATCTGAGCCATGAACTCGGTGTCCCCCAGTGCTGCGCAGTATGTGGGAGGTGTGATGCAGGATGACCGTGTAGAAATGCGCAGGCAGCAGTGTAACTATGGACCCAGGCCATCGCAGACGGCCGATCCCACGAGAGACGCAGCCGATGAGCCAGATGAAGTGGATAAACTTAAAGCTAGATTTATTTCAGCCTGGAACAACGTCAAATATGGTCAGTTTTAATTCAGAAATTACTTTTTTGTGGTGGGGGTGTAATTGGTGTTGGAAAAATTGTCTTGTTTCTAAATGATTCTGTGTTTCTTCCTGGAATTTCCCCACTGTGGGACTAATAAAGGCATGTCTTATCTTATCTGATCTTATCTTATTTATTTTCAAGGCTGGACAATAAAAACTAAAACATCTTTTAACAAAATCTCACCAGTTCACATCCTGGGACAGTCGTTTCTACTCAACAGTGAAGGTAGGGTTTTACACACAAGCCGGTGATTAAACGCTGTAAATGTGCTTATGTAATGCTGCATTGGGATTAACTATAGTGTGTCTAACGTGCTGCTGCTGCTGCTGTGTTGACTCTTTGCAGATGAGGTGGAGCGATTCCGTCTGGCCTTTGTCTCTCGCGTTTGGATGACCTACAGGAAGGAGTTTCCTCAAATAGAAGGCACCTCTTTGACGACAGACTGTGGCTGGGGCTGTATGCTGCGCAGTGGTCAAATGATGCTGGCTCAGGGGCTTTTGGTCCATCTGATGCCCAGAGGTTTGTTGTGAATGCTAATGCCATAGACTGTATTTGTAAATGGATATAGCTCACCTGCTAGCTGCTCCTTTCCAAATGGGGAGTGAGCATGGGCACGATTCGGCTCCATCGACTCTGGCTCAACTTTTTGGCTCACTTTCTATTGAAAAACTGTCACCTTTCTCCGTAACTGCTGCTGTCACTCGTCATTTTGGTCTTAAATGTTCGTATTAACCCGCTCTACATGATCCTGGGGTTTTTATTTAGTTATTTTGTCCGTAAATCAAGATATGAACATTAATAACAAACAAATCAAGCACCTTCTTTCCCTGAGGTTGCTCCCGCTAGCGTTAGCAGCAGGTTTGATTGACAGCATTGCTAAGCACCCACTACCCGCTAAATCAGTGGTGCGGGCAAAAAGGGGCGTTACCTTCAACAGCCTCTCACCAGATTGGCTCTTGTGTTGCTATGAGACTCGTGGTCAAAATTCCAAATATGGAACATGGCTCCAAATTCACCCCTATAACTGCTAGCCTCGATTAGCTTCATTTCACTGGAGTCTCAGTCCACTTCTTTACACGGGCTGTGACTAATACCTTATTCATTATTCATTTATCAGTATTACATTAAGAAATAATGTTGTTTGAATAATTTAGACTGGACTTGGCCGGACGCTCAGCCGCTAACTGACGTGGATTTTGAAGTTTTTCGACCTCGATCTCCAGTTCGAGCTGCTGGTATTCCCATTCCCTCATTTGCTGCTCCTCGAATGCTCAACACTCCTGAGAAAACATCTACGAGCGACAGTACGGCCAGAACGAGCCAGAGGGAAAGGCCCGAGTCTACAAGAGATAAGCAGGCCGAGCCCATCCACCACAAACTGCTCACGTGGTTTGACGATCAGCCGCTCGCTCCCTTTGGAATTCATGAATTGGTGGAAATTGGCAAAAGTTCAGGGAAAAAAGCAGGTGACTGGTACGGCCCCTCCATAGTCGCTCACATACTTCGGTAAGAATAAATAAACTGTGTTCTCCAGCGATTTCAGAAATATGTGTGATGTAATGTTTTGGCTTGTTTTTTTTTCAGGAAAGCCGTAGCAAAAGCCTCAGTCGTCCATAACCTGGGAGTGTACGTGGCTCAGGATTGTACTGGTGAGTTAATGTTTGAGATTATTCCTGTAGTCAAGACAACGTTATATTCATTTGCTTTAATTTTTAGTGTACAAAGGCGACGTGGTCCACCAGTGTGATTTGACACAAAGTCGATCCCCCGGTGATCAGCTGAACCACTCATGGAAGTCTGTTATCATCCTCGTTCCTGTTCGTTTGGGCGGCGAGGCTCTAAACCCGTCCTACATCGAATGTGTAAAGGTCTGTTAATTTTCCCGTTGTGTGTTCTTGTCGTTATCCGCGTCAGTTTATGTGATGCTTGTCTCTTTACTTAATCCAGAACATCCTTCAGCTGGAGTGTTGTATCGGCATCATCGGAGGAAAACCAAAACACTCGCTCTATTTTATTGGTTTTCAAGGTGAGAGCTATTAATTAAAAGTCTTATTTATTACACAAAATGGACTCTTGTGAGCTTTAAGTCATGTTCTAATGCTATTACCTCCTAAAAACAGACCTGGAGTTGTGTTTTGTTTCATTCACACATGTTTGAGTAACTTTATTATTAGTCTGTTACATCTACAAAGCTCAAAACGCGACGTTCCACCTTGTGATGCCATTCTAGTGAAGGTGTGTGGAGTTGGAACAGAGTGTTTTCCATTTGAGAGAAGAACTCAGCTTAAATATGCAGGGTTTGTGTGTTTGTGTGAATGAAACAAAACACAACTCCAGGTCTGTTTGTGGCGAGGAAACAACATTATAACATACTGGTAAATCAGAAAATAGTGTAATATGAACTTTTAAAAAAAAGGCTAAAATAGAAAAAGAAAGTTAAGTGTTGGTCGTTACTGAGCAACATTTTCAGCTCCATGTTTTAAGACTGAGTAATACATAAAGTTTATTAGATTATATTGTTTTACTGGTGACTTGGATCAGCGTTTGCCTTTGTGAGGGTCTTATTATGTTTTATACCGCAGTGGTGGAAGAAGTACTCAGTTTTGTGAAGTAGAAGTACAGATACTGGAGCAAAAAACTCAAGTTAAACTCAAGTAAAAGTAAAAGTATCACCTGAAAAAATAAAGTTAAGTAAAAGTACCCGTACCTGTTTTACTTTTTACTGTTCAAGTATATTTTTAAAGTATTTTGTGCAGAGTTTGAAGTCTAATAAAGCTTCAAATGTAGTGATTTTGTGAAGATTTGTGTTGAATTTTGTTCAACAGAAACGATATTTTTTTTTCCTAGCTGTTTTTATTGCTGTATTTTTATTTGCTAAACCCTCAGACTAAATAAATAAACTCCTCAGACTTTTTATCAGGTCTCAAACTGCTGAGAAGTCAATAAAAACTCCAAAAGTACAGATACTGCTCTCAAATGTAGTGAAGGAAAAGTAAAAAGTATCCACTGTAAAATGCACTTAAGTAAAGTACAAATACACATTTTTTTTACTTAATTACAGTACTTTACTACTTGTACTTTTGTTACATTCCACCACTTTTATATCCCAACTATATTTCTGCATCATTTTCTACATATTTTCTCACTGACTCCTCGTTTCTGGCAGACGATCATTTACTTTATCTGGACCCTCATTATTGTCAACCTGTGGTAGACGTCACTGAAGTCGACTTTTCACCAGAGGTTTGTTTATTTATTTACATTTTTGCCAGTTTCAAAGTTTTAGCACTTACAAATATACATGCACCAAATACTGAAATCCTCATTTACACTTTTGTTCCGTGTTCTCCCTCCTCCACAGTCATTCCACTGTAGTTCACCTAAAAAAATGCCGTTTAATCGTATGGACCCGAGCTGCACCATCGGTTTCTACGCCAAAACCAGAAAAGACTTTGAATCGCTCTGTTCTGCTGTTAGTGTGGTGAGTTTTTCTTCTCCTGTGCGGCGTTCTCCTTCTTTCACATAAATATGTTAACTCCTCCTCCTTCTTCTTCTTCTGTTGCTCCGTTAGGCTCTTTCTTCGTCCAAGGAGAAGTACCCCATCTTCACGTTTGTGGAGGGGCGGGGCCAGGACTACGGACTCGAGGGACACGGCAGTAACCATAGTTTTCCCGCTGCCCACATTTTACCCTCACGAACTGTGGAAAACTCTTACAACAGAAGAAACAGTGATGAGTTTGTCTTCCTGTAAAGCTCTGAGGACACTATAAAACCACTTTTATTTAAAACAAAACGGGATCTCCAGTCTAATGTGTGTGGGGTTCATTGTGTCATGTGAAGAACCGTAGAACGTCACTGCCCAAAAACGAAAAAAAATATGTTACTTTAAGAATATTTATCTTCATTTTAAAGAGTCAGTTTGCTGATTGTGAGGCTGGATCGGTGTAAATATTATCTACTGTACATTAGTTTTATATATTTATTTATCATGAGTGTGTTTGAGTGTGCGTGTGTGCGTTTGTGTGCGTGTAAACCGTTCTCATTTTGTGTTTGTGTGTTTAGACTATTTCATAAAGGCTCAGTCAGTTTAAATTGCAGACTTGCCTCAGTTCTCTCCCAGAGCGTCATTATGATTTGTTGTAATATTTCATATGTACGAGTCTCCAGTCTCCTGATAACAGTGCGTTTATGCGAATGTAGCGCTCATGAAATCATTTGTGTTCAACTGTGCTGAATTTACTGATTAAAGTCACACACTGGAATCATTTGTACACTGTTTTGTGTCTTAAAAGTTGTATTTTTGTTTTGTTCTGTCTCTCTGTTTTAACAAAGCTATGCATAAATTATTCTCTTCATATTCACTAATTGAATTTATTTAGCAAAGCAGTGACTTTTCTTAATCCTATATGTAAGTTAGTCCTCTAAATGTTGATTTGTGAGCTGAGAACAGTTGAAATGATCCTGTTCTGTCTCTTTGTGGACACTGTGCTCTGTCACTGCGCGCGCATGCGCACTGGCCTCTCTCCGTGACTAGACATTCGGTCATAAAGCGGTGCAGGGGGGCGCTCGAGCCACGTCGTTGGAACAAATCAAAGCTTGAAGGCACATTTCAAAGCTGGTGAGTGTCTAATTGCGTCTCGTGCCGTGTGTTCGTGCGCTGGGCCCGTGTAAACTCGTGGTGCTGGTTTTACGCAGGACTCCATGTCCCGGGGATGCGCGGGTAGGTCAGTCGCACAAGCACAGTCCGCCATTCCCCCTTTTATATTTAACCAGGTAGAGCCGCTGTAGGGCTTTGGAGGAGCAGAGGAGCCGGTGCAGATTGTGCTGAAGCTCCTCCACTGAAGCTGCAGCGCGGCTCGAGCTGGTGCAGCTTTTCACATGATCCAGACTCAGCCTCATCTGCAGAGGAGCATCTTTACAGCAATTCATCTGAACTCATTTAAAACATTTAATTTGACACGGTGTTTGTTGATGATGTGGCAGTAGAACAATAATTAGATGGTATTTTATATATTTTCCATATTTTTAAATAATTTTCTAATGATCATTCATCTTGTCCTCTCTGTCTTCAGGTTCCTGTTCCTGAGACAGGAGCAGGTGGTCCAGGGCGATGTCCACACCAGAACCTCCCATGGGAGGCAGCTCCCGCCCCGGGCCCTCCCCCGGGCCGGGGCCTTCTCCTGGGGCGATGCTAGGCCCCAGCCCTGGGCCCTCACCCGGCTCCTCCTCTGGTCACTCCCAGCCTGGACCATCTGGATACGGCCAAGAAAACATGCACTCACTACATAAAGTGAGCCACACCAGTGCTTCATCCTGGGGTTTTGATAATTATTTAATCATTATTTGCTAATTAGCAAAAATAATTACATTATTAAGTACATTAATCATAAATAATCATTAATAATCATAATTGCCTATGATAACGTTTATGGTCATATTTTATTCCTTATTTTGAATATTGTCAATTAAAACTTTTTTTTTCCAGCCGGTGGAAGGTCTGCACGACAAGAACACAAATGAGGACAGTCGTTACAGTCAGATGAAGGGACTTTCTATGAGGCAGGGTGGACACAGTGGCATGGGCCCCCCACCGAGCCCCCTGGACCAACACTCACAGGGTGAGTGACACGCTCCCCCTGAGTCAGTGTGACTCTGTAGCATTGTGTGTTTGTGACTCAGGACTGTCGCCATGAGCCGTGTTTCAATTTGAGGAAGTGTCTTACCTGGTCTTTTATTAATATTCATAACTTCATTACAATGAACATAAATACTCACCTGAAGGATTATTAGGAACACCAGACTAATACGGTGTTTGACCTTTCACCTTCAGAACTGCCTTAATTCTACGTGGCATTGATTCAACAAGGTGCTGATTCGTTCTTTAGAAATGTTGGCCCATATTGAGGAGCATCTTGCAGTTGATGGAGATTTGTGGGATGCACATCCAGGGCACGAAGCTCCCGTTCCACCACATCCCAAAGATGCTCTATGGGGTTGAGATCCGGTGACTGTGGGGGCCATTGTAGTTCAGTGAACTCATTGTCATGTTCAAGAAACCAATTTGAATTGAGTGGAGCTTTTTGACATGGTGCATTATCCTGCTGGAAGTAGAGGAGGAGGACGGTACATGGTGGTCATGAAGGGATGGACATGGTCAGAAACAATGTTCAGGAAGCCCGTGGCATTTAAACGATGTCCAATTGGCACTAAGGGACCTAAAGTGTGCCAAGAAAACATCCCCCACACCATTACACCACCACCACCACCTGCACAGTGGTAACAAGGCATGATGGATCCATGTTCTCATTCTGTTTACTCCAAATTCTGACTCTACCATTTGAATGTCTCAACAGAAATCGAGACTCATCAGAGCAGGCAACATTTTTCCAGTCTTCAACTGTCCAATTTTGGGGAGCTCGTGCAAATTGTAGCCTCTTTTTCCTATTTGTAGTGGAGATGAGTGGTACCCGGTGGGTCTGCTGTTGTAGCCCATCCGCCTCAAGGTTGTGCGTGTTGTGGCTTCACAAATGCTTTGCTGCATTCCTCGGTTGTAACGAGTGGTTATTTCAGTCAACATTGCTCTTCTATCAGCTTGAATCACTCGGCCCATTCTCCTCTGACCTCTAGCATCAATAAGGCATTTTCGCCCACAGGACTGCCGCATACTGAATGTTTTTCCCTTTTCACTCCATTCTTTGTAAACCCTAGAAATGGTTGTGCGTGAAAATCCCAGTAACTGAGCAGATTGTGAAATACTCAGACCGGCCCGTCTGGCACCAACAACCAGGCCACACTCATAATCGCTTAAATCACCTTTCTTTCCCATTCTGACATTCAGTTTGGAGTTCAGGAGATTGTCTTGACCAGGACCACACTCCTAAATGCACTGAAGAAACTGCCATGTGATTGGTTGATTAGATAATTGCATTAAGGAGAAATTGATCAGGTGTTCCTAATAATCCTTTAGGTGAGTGTACAACATAACATACTTTATTGTGCAGCACTGTGTAATCAGATTACAGGAAGATCACAAACAAAGCACTAGAAAAACGACACAGTGCACCTTTAAAAATGACATAGTTCATCTTTAAAAATGACACAGTGCATCTTTAAAAATGACATAGTTCATCTTTAAAAATGACACAGTGCATCTTTAAATCTGTGCAGATCTACTGATTTAACTCTTAAATTAGAGTCAAAGAGACTCTTTGTTGTAATTGGGTCTGTCTTGCAGGTTATCACTCCCCTTTAGGCGGGTCAGACCACTCCAGCCCCATTCCATCCAATGGGCCGCCCTCTGGGCCTCTGATGGCCTCTTCATCCTCCTCCTCCTCCTCTGGTGGGCCCAGCTCAGCCTCCACCCCTCTGGACAGTGGCAGTGGAGAACACTCTATGGGTCCCAATAATCGCCCTGGGCCTCCAGGTAGCACCGGGCCGGGCCCCAGTCCTGGGCCGAGTATCGCGTCCTTAGGATCAGGTTTGGAGCCCGGCGGTCCCGCTGGCCCGGGGGGTCCGGGTGGGCCTGGGGGTCCGACTCCTTTCAACCAGAACCAGCTTCACCAGCTGAGAGCACAGATCATGGCTTATAAGATGTTGGCTCGGGGCCAGCCTCTTTCTGAACATCTACAAATGGCGGTACAGGGCAAACGGCCAATGCCCAGCCTGCCCCCTGGTGCAGGGGCGGGTCCCGCAGGAGGACCTGGACCCGGGCCTGGACCTATGGGCCCGAGCTTCACTCGGACACACGGTGAGAAATAAGTACGAGATGGATGTTGAGTATCTGATGATTGTAACATTAATGTGTGATGGTTCAACAGGAATGATAGGCCCCAACATGCCCCCCCCGGGCCCTTCAGGAGCTCCGTCTGGGATGCAAGGACAAAACATGAATGGACCTCCAAAGTCCTGGCCTGAAGGTTTGTACATGTTTGAAAACGTTAAAGGACGAGCAAATGAGCAAATGTACATGTTAAAGAGACGTGAGTGTTTAAATTCACAGGCCCCATGGCAAACGCAGCGGCGCCCTCTAATGCTCCTCAGAAGTTGATCCCACCGCAGCCCACAGGCCGTCCCTCTCCCGCTCCCCCCTCTGTGCCCCCCGCAGCCTCCCCCGTGATGCCCCCACAGACCCAGTCCCCCGGCCAACCAGCTCAGCCTATCCCGATGATGCCTTACCACGCCAAGCAGAACCGCATTACGCCCATCCAGAAACCGTGTGGCCTGGACCCAGTGGAGATCCTGCAGGAGCGAGAGTACAGGTCTGACTCTGCACTTTATTATTTCATCACTTTATTTAAAAACAATATTCACTCTTTATTTTTTTTTTTATATTTAAGATTACAGGCCCGTATCACTCATCGGATCACAGAACTAGAGAATCTTCCAGGATCTCTAGCGGGCGACCTTCGTACCAAAGCTACTATTGAACTGAAAGCTCTTCGTCTGCTCAACTTCCAGAGACAGGTACAGACCGACACGTGACTTTAGTTCATATTTTCATAGTTTGTGATATTTCAGACATTTTTTTTTATGTATAACCGCAGCTGCGACAGGAGGTGGTGGTGTGTATGCGGCGCGACACGGCTCTGGAGACCGCACTGGACGCTAAAGCTTATAAACGGAGCAAACGCCAGTCGCTACGAGAAGCACGAATCACGGAGAAGCTGGAGAAGCAGCAAAAGATCGAACAGGAGCGGAAACGGAGGCAGAAGCATCAGGTAGAAACAACCGGATCGGACATTTGTCACATCCAGCTTCAACTACTGCGAGAGCCTCCTCACCCGCTCCTCCTCCTCCTCACCCGCTCCTCCTCCTCCTCACCCGCTCCTCCTCCTCCTCACCCGCTCCTCTTCCTCCTCCTCACCCGCTTCCAATGCCTCAGTGCCCTCCAGTACATTCAGAACTCTGCTGCCCGCCTCCTCCCCCGCGACCTGCACCTCCTCCTCACCTGCCCCCACACCTCCTCTTCACCTGTACCTCCTCAACACTTCCTCACCTGCACTTCCTCCTCACCCGTTCTTCCTCCTCACACCCACCTCCTCCTCACCCACTCTTCCTCCTCACTCTCACCTCCTCCTCGCCCACTCTTCCTCCTCACATGCACCGCCTCCTCACCCACTCTTCCTCCTCATTGACGTCTCCTCCTCACCTGCTCTTCCTCCTTACACGCGCCTCCTCTTCGCCCACTCTTCCTCCTCACATGCACCTCCTCCTCACCTGCTCTTCCTCCTTACACCCACCTCCTCCTCGCCCACTCTTCCTCCTCATTGACACCTCCTCCTCACCTGCACCACCTCGTAAGCTTCACCTGTTCGTCACCTGCACCTGCTCGTCACCTGCACCTCCTCCACACTCACGCCTCCTCCTCACCCGTACCTCCCTAAGCCTCCTTTCCTAACCCACACCTCCTTCCGTTAACACATCCCTCCTGTCCTCAGAGCTCTGCACACACTCCTCGTCCCCCAGCGCAGCGAATTCAAGCTCCTTCCCTTTGTGTACAAGTCCCTCTATAACCTGGCCTCCATACACCTCTCTGACCTCCTCCATCACCTCCTCCTCCACCCCACACACCCTCTCATGCTCTCAGATCAGCTCCAACCTCTTGTCTTCCCCTCACAACTGCCTCCAAATAACTGCACCTCCTTCTCTCATTTGTGTTTTGTCTGTCGTAAATGTCGTAAGTGTGTCTCACGTGTCTTTTTTCTCGCTCTTTTGCAGGAGTACCTCAACAGCATTCTTCAACATGCCAAAGACTTTAAAGAGTATCATCGTTCAATCACGGGCAAAATTCAGAAGCTAACCAAAGCTGTGGCTACGTATCATGCTAACACTGAACGCGAGCAGAAGAAGGAGAACGAGCGCATCGAGAAGGAGCGAATGAGGCGACTGATGGTAAGAAACAACAACAACAACTTTCACTCATGTAGTAAAAGAAAAACTCTGTCAACTGGACTAAAGGTTTTTTGAGTAAACACCATAGATGGTATAAAACAAAGTGGACTAAGTGAGTGTGACGTCACCCACAGCGAAGCTCATTTAGGCTAGCTGTTATAGCGGCCGTTCCACATTTGGAGTTCTGTCCGTGATAATCGTAGCAACTGAACAGCTGAACAGTTATTAATCTTTATTCATCTTCATATCTTGAATCACGGACAAAATAGTGAAATAAAAGCGGGTTAATATGAACATTTAAGACCAAAATGTCGAGTCTGACAGCAGCAGTTACAGACAGAAGTGACAGTTTCTCAATGTAAAGTGAATTGCAGCCATAGTCAACAGAGCTGGAAGTGCGCCCGTGATCACTTCCTGTTTGTAACGCAGCAGCTAGCAGGTTAGCTATGTCCATTTATATATACAGTCTATAGTGAAGACGTTTCCCTGCTCAGTTCTGTGCCCGTATGCTAATAGGTGTGAACGATTATGCCAAATATGACTCCGGGACATTTCACACTTTGCCAGGTCTAATGAGCTACGCTAACAGATAGAAACTGTAAGATGTGTAAATTTTGGACTATAAGCCGCTACTTTTTTCCTACTTTTTCCACCCTGCAGCCTATACAACAGTGCGGCTAAAGTATAGATTTTTACTGGCTAACAGCCACCAGGGGGCACTCTCTAGCAGTAAATGCAAAAGTAAGACAGACGTGGGGAAAGATTATGCGCTGAAGAATACACTAGTTTGGAGTTTTAACTATCATTTTGCGCATCATGCCACAGCCTCATCATGAAAAACACACAAAGAAATGCAAATGCTGCAGCTTTTAAGTTAAAGGCAATGGATCTGGCGTCAAAGAAGGACATAGAGCCACTGCACGTAAGTTTGACATTAATGAATCAATGGTGCGACGTTGGAGGCAGCAGCAGGAAGAACTTAGTTAATGTAAAAAGATGATAAAAGCATTCAGAGGAAATAAAAGCAGATGGCTCGTGTTGCTGCTGTTTTATTTTTTAAACCTGCAGGTCTGTTCATCCCATGTTGATGCCGTGTTGGTGCCGATTTTTAGGCACAGTTTGGGAAAAAAGCGTGTCTTAAAACTCAAAAAAACCTCTGCGTACCATTTTTCTGTGTAAATATCTCCTGCTACAACATAAAAACCTGCGGCTTATATATGCACAAAATGTATTGTATGCATTTTAATGTATGTCTTTTAAAATTTAGCTGGTGCGGCTTATATTTCGGTGCGCTCAATAGTCCAAAATTTAAAGTAGTTTCAGTGTCGTTAGCTCCTCAGACAGATATAAGGCAGTGTCCAGCAGTAATCTGACCAGAACTGAAGAAGCAACTTGGACGAGCAGCCAAACGTCTTCACTCCTACAACATTTTGTCCAGTTGAAAGAATTGAACGTTTCTTTTACTATGGGTCACACTTGGACGACTGAGGGATTACGCCGACATCTTTCACACACTTGTACGTCTCACTTATTTAAACACATCGTTTGTTTAGGCGGAGGATGAGGAGGGCTATCGTAAACTGATCGACCAGAAGAAAGACAAGCGGCTGGCGTACCTCCTGCAGCAAACCGACGAGTACGTGGCCAACCTCACAGAGCTGGTCCGAGCGCACAAGGCTGCACAGGCCCTCAAGGAGAAGAAGAAGAGGAGGAAGAAGAAGAAGAAGGTAAGATGCAAACGTACAGCGGCGTTCATGGAGTTTGTGACAGTTTACTCTGAGTTTCCTGATTATTTTTGCAGAGAAAAGTGATTTATTTATACACGTTTAATCTCATTATAATGAAAACTATAACAATTACTTTTATGCGATATTCAGCAGATGGAAAATGCTGAGGCGGGACAAGCTCCTCCTCCTACACTTGGACCAGACGGAGAGGTAAACTTTAGAAATCGACTGATATGTTTTTTTGTTTCTTTTTTGTTCATACCGATTGTTTATAATCCAAAGAAAACGATGGCCGACACGCTCTGCTGATATTTTGGGGCTGATATGTTGCACAAACTTTGATTATTTTCTGCAAATTCTGTTAAATTTACTACAAATTCGCCTCAAAGTCCATAGTTCTATAAGAGAGCTGTGCAGTCATGTTTATCTCTTCACTCTAAAGTGTTTAAATAAGGCTTTATGTGTACTTTTTAGACAGCAATTCAGACAAAACAAAGTACAAATATCGGCTGTATCTTTAAGTTATTGTCTTGGCTTGAATGGTTAAACTGTGAACCTGACCTGGGTCTTGTTTTGTAGCCTCTGGATGAGACCAGTCAGATGAGCGACCTGCCTGTCAAAGTCATACATGTGGACAGTGGGAATATTCTGACCGGAGTGGACGCACCAAAAGCTGGACAGCTGGACACGTGGCTGGAGATGAACCCGGGGTCAGTGTGCACTTTGTTTACAATATTTACCTGTCCCTTACACTTGTCTATTGTCGTGCAAATTCCTTGTAGTTACCGTATTTTCTGGACTACAAGTCACGCTTTTTTTCATAGTTTATTTAGGCGTGCGACTTATACTCAGATGCCATTTATATGTGAAATATATGGGATTTTTTTCTTCATTATTAAGCATTTTTTGGCTGGTGTGACTTGTACTCCGGAAAATACAGTATACGTTGATAAAGCCCGCTGCACACACAGGATGTTTCAGTGTTCAATGATTTTTAAATGTGTGACAAAAAGCACAAACTACAGACACAAAGAGAATCTGGTGCAGCAAAGAGACCACACACTACAAGCTAAAAGTTGTGGGCGCACCTGCCGTTAGTTGTTTCCTGTTTAGAGCAAAATGACTCACTCTGAGACTAAAGGTGCCAAAGATCAGAGCGTTGCACTTCTAATTTAGATACAAGTCAAAACTGTGTTATTATTATTAGTGAAATGTGGTGGGGTAGTTCAGATAAATGTTTTTAATGCACAAAAGGCTGGAGATAAACGACACAGGAAGTAGAGTCACTATCGCTAATCTGCAGCAGCTTCAGCCTGATCCTCGCTGTGTGGATGTAAACAAACACACGTGAGGATCTACTCTTGTCTTTTTTACTTTTTAAACAACACTTCAAACTGGACAACAGCGCTGTTTTTGTGAGCCATTACTCATGGAGGAAACATTGTAATGGATAATATGGATGAGAATGATGCAGTTTAACAACTTTAGAGAAGTGAGTAATAAAGTCGTCTTTAAAGTACAGTGGTCCTTCGTTTATCGTGGGGGTCACGTTCTAAAAATAACCCGCAATAGACGAAATCCGTGAAGTATCAGCTTAATTTTTGTACATTATTCTCTATGTTTTTGTCTGTAAAACCCCTCACCACACACTTTATACACTTTTCTCACACAGACATTAACATTTTCTCACATTTCTCTCTCGTTTAAACACAAAGTTCAAACCTTCGTCGGCGTCTTTGTCGGTGCAGAACGTTTCATCGACATTGTGGGTTTTGTCGGGGAGAAAACAAATTGCAAACGTACAGCACTTCAGAGTCACACTGCGATCCAACGTTTATGTAAATTTGTCTGAACACATTCTGTACTGGACAGGAGACACAGCACGGAGGAGACTGATGGACAATGGTCTACAGTCCAACAGCCAATCAGGACGCACGACACAATGCACATTCAGACAATGTAAAAAAAAAAAACCAAAAAACATGCAAAACTGCTCTAAAAATCTGCGAAACAATAAGGCCGCGAAAGATGAACCGTGATTTAGTGAAGGACAACTGTATTTTCTCTATTTCCTGAGTTTGTGTCCGTCGCACTGTCTGCCCCTGACGCTCTATTTTATTGGCTGTTGATGTTTTGTGGTTATGAATTCACGATATGACACAGCAGCTCAGAGTCGCTGGGAAACCACACACAAAAATCACACACGAGGATCCTAAATCGGGTCAACCCAGAGTCGGGAGAAGGAAATCAGGTCCTAAATCAAAATTATCTCGTAGTGTGCGGTGGGCTTAAGTGATATAATGAGAATCTTTAAAAAAAACAAACAAACAATGTATGTATTTCTCTTTTCTCACCTGTAGATATGAAGTGGCCCCACGCTCCGACAGTGAAGACAGTGAGGAAGAGGAAGAAGAGGAGGTGCCTTTATTGTTTAAATAGTCTGGAAAATACAGTGTTTTCTGTTCAGAAGTTTGATTGTTGAGCAGTTGCAGGAAGAAGAAGAAGAGCCACAGCCGTCCTCAGCGCCAGTGGAGGAGAAGAAGAAGATCACAGACCCAGACAGTGAAGACGTGTCTGAGGTGGACGTCCGGCACATCATCGAGTGAGTGTGATGAAGAGCGTACCTGTTTGTTTTTGTTTTAAACCTTGCAAGGTACCTTTTTGTTTCAGTATTTTTTAGACCCCTTTTGTTTAGTTTACCCTTAACATCCCTTGTTAATTAATTTACATCTTCATTTACCATTTTCCATCTTGGTTTTCTTTCGTTACTTCCCTTTTCCCACATGATTTGGGTCGTAACAAGGCTCTTTAACTAGATCTAGGTCGTATTTAATGGGTTTGTTTCGATGTTTTCCACAGGAACGCTAAGCAGGACGTCGACGATGAATACAGCGGGGCGGCGTTTGCTCGTGGTCTTCAGTCTTATTACTCTGTGGCTCACGCTGTCACCGAGAAGGTAGAAAAACAGTCCTCCCTTTTGGTGAACGGACAACTCAAACAGTATCAGGTAAACGCTTTAGTGCGTTTAAAATGAACGCCAAACGTATTGAAAGATTGATGCCTTTCTTTGTCTCTTTCAGATTAAAGGACTGGAGTGGTTGGTGTCTCTCTACAACAATAATCTGAACGGGATCTTGGCCGATGAAATGGGTTTGGGCAAAACGATCCAGACCATCGCACTCATCACGTACCTCATGGAGCACAAGCGGCTCAATGGACCCTACCTCATCATCGTCCCCCTCTCGTGAGTTTAAAACGCCGTACAGTTGTTCCTCACTATATCGCGGTTCACCTTTCGCGGCCTCACTGTTTCATAGTATGAGCGGGCATTGTGTTCTTTGTCCTGATTGGCTGTTGGACTGTAGACCATTGTGTCGTGCGTCCTGATTGGCTGTTGGACTGTAGACCATTGTCCATCAGTCTCCTCCGTGCCGTGTCTCCTGTCCAGTACAGAATGTGTTCAGACAAATTTACATAAACGTTGGATCGCAGTGTGACTCTGAAGTGCTGTACGTTTGCGATTTGTTTTCTCCCCGACAAAACCCACAATGTCGATGAAACGTTCTGCACCGACAAAGACTTGAACTTTGAGAGTGTGACTAGTTTAGTCCACGTTAAGTCCTGGTTTAGTCCTGTTTTTTAGTCCTGGTTTAGTCCTAGTTTAGTCCATGTTTAATCCTGGTTTAGTCCAGATTTAGTCCTGGTTTTTAGTCCTGGTTTAGTCCATGTTTAATCCTGTTTTAGTCCTGGTTTTGTCTAGTTTTAGTCCTGGTTTAGTCCTGGTTTTTAGTCCTGTTTTTTAGTCCTGCTTTAGTGCATGATTTGTCCTGGTTTAGTCCATGTTTTGTCCTGGTTTAGTCCTGGTTTAGTTCAGTTTTAGTCCTGTTTTTTTCCTGGTTTAGTCCCGTTTTTTAGTCCTGGTTTTTAGTCCTGGTTTAGTCCATATTTAGTCCTGGTTTAGTCCTGGATTAGTCCTGCTTTAGTCCTAGTTTAGTCCCGTTTTTTAGTCCTGTTTTAGTCCATTTTTAGTCATGTTAATGCCTGTGTGAGTGTATAAAGTGTGTGGTGAGGGGTTTTACAGCAAAAACATATAGAATAAATGTAAAAAATAAAGCTGATACTTTGCGGATTTCGACTATTGTGGGTTATTTTTAGAACGTGACCCCCGCGATAAACGAGGGACCACTTTATTATAACAGGTCTGGCTGCAATTAATTAAAATAACTTGAAGGTGGAAAAATGACCATGTCTCTTTTGACAGAACTCTTTCAAACTGGGTGTATGAGTTTGACAAGTGGGCGCCAACTGTCGTCAAAGTGTCTTATAAGGTATTTAAACGATTAACTCAAAAACTACGTGTGTCACTGAGCTCGGTTTCTAACATATCGACGATTTTAGGGGTCACCTGCCGCCAGAAGAGCCTTTGTTCCTCAACTTCGGAGCGGGAAGTTTAACGTTTTACTCACAACCTACGAGTACATCATCAAAGACAAGCAAGTACTGGCAAAAGTAAGAGTTGAGATTTCTCCACCAACGTGCAAGTCTGATCCATTACTTTTTTTTTTTTTTCTATTATTTGTTGCTTTTTTTTTATCCTCACCGATAACATCTTCTTCATCTTGGCTAGTCTGACCGCCTCGTGTGCTGCGTCTCAGTGTGTTCTTCTAGGTGCTGCCTTACATTGATGTCCCTCTCTGTCTTCTTTGGCCCCATGTAGTCTTGTTTGCTCCCTGACTG
This sequence comes from Periophthalmus magnuspinnatus, assembly GCF_009829125.3. Taxonomy (NCBI): domain Eukaryota; kingdom Metazoa; phylum Chordata; class Actinopteri; order Gobiiformes; family Gobiidae; genus Periophthalmus; species Periophthalmus magnuspinnatus. The sequence goes on along the minus strand of NC_047126.1, from coordinate 3,411,357 downwards.
AACGACAAGGTGCGTATTGTGGCGTAGGAAGGACCACCCCCATGGTTCCTGGACGCTTGTGTTTGGGTCAAAGTCATGAGGACAATATGGGCAGAGAGCTTCCAAAATGCTGTGCGCCAGAAACTATGTATCCTCTGTAGCCATTACACACCACTGGGACTTTTGGCTTTGCAGTGGCTCGTTTTGGTTTTTACGATTTACTGTTCGTACCATAGACTGTGTATATGAATGGACAGTTATTTCTTTCTTTATTTATTGTTTATTTGTCAAGGTCCATGTACAAATTCATGAATCTTACAAAAGAAAAGATGATTTGTAGCAGATTTAGCTCCATGTGCAGTCCTAGGGCAGGTGAACACACATTAAAACACACATTTCATTACATTTACATTATAAATCTAACAGTTTATCATTGACATTAGCAGGAAAATACAATAAAATGTCCCCATGTCCAGTACAGTGTGTTTCCTACAGTCCAAACCACCAAAAAAAATCATTATCTGCAGGTTTTTACAGAGAAACAGAACAGTACAACATGAATTAGACGGATGTGGACACATTTGATTATCTAAATTGTACTTTTTTTCAAATTTCTTGTAAAATTATTCAAATCTACCTACAGTTTCAGAGTCTGGAGCTGATTCTCTGATGGTTGGAAATGAAAAGGCAGAATCAGAAGACTCAAAATCAGAATCGGAAGACTTTTATTTCCATTGTCAGTGAACACAACTCACAAACTAGGATCTTGCTTCAGTGATAAAGTGAATAATGATTATATAAAAAAGTAGAAATAGCGATTATTTTTGGAACCATGTAATTTCGATCGGGGAGTTGGTTTGGAAGAAAGTTTTAAAACGTTTTCAGTGTCAGTGTAGCTGCATTATTAATCATTTTGAATACATTTCTTAGATTTGAATACAGAATTTAATCATTGTAACTGAACATTTTATATTTACTTAGGATATTCCAGTGGTGATAACAAAGAGTTTTTTTTATCGAGTGCCTTTAAAGCCTGATTGTGGATGTGTCTGAGAAGACTGAGCCTCTCATGAGCCTGAGACCAGCAGGACACACAGTAGGTCGTGTGTGCTAACGCTCTAGGTAATCCGCTAGCCGCCGCGTTCTAAACAGGAAGTGATCATGGGCGCACTTCCAGCTCCATCGACTCTGGCTCTAATTCACTCTCTATTGAAAAACTGTGTCCTCTCTCTGTACCCGCTGCTGTCAGACTCGTCATTTTGGTCTTAAATGTTCGTATTAACCCTCTACATGATCCTGGGGGTTTTATTTCACTATTGTGTCTGTAAATCAAGATATGAACATTAATAACAGACAAATCAGGCGCCTTCTTTTCCTTTTTAACTTCAAGAGCCTCGTTTTGGATTGGCTCTTTGGTTGCTATGATACTCGCGGTCTAAATTCCTAATATGAAACACTTCAAATTCTCCGCTATAACTGCTCTAACCTCTATGAGCTTCATTTGTCTGGAGCTGAACGCTGTGGCTGACATTACACTCCTTTTGTCCACTTCTTTACACAGTCTGTGGTTATTACAGCTCTTAAATTGTCCATTTTATTTAACGGACTTGTAAAATTCTATTGCGATACAAGGTTTTTGGCCAACAGCATCTAGTAGTAGCTTTTGGGAGGTTTTGTTATGTTCACTTTTCGTCTTTGTTCTCGTTTAGATCCGATGGAAGTACATGGTTGTGGACGAGGGACACCGTATGAAGAACCACCACTGTAAACTGACCCAGGTCCTGAACACCCACTACCTGGCCCCCCGCCGGGTGCTGCTGACGGGCACGCCGCTGCAAAACAAACTACCTGAGCTCTGGGCCCTGCTCAACTTCCTCCTGCCCACCATCTTCAAGAGCTGCAGCACGTTTGAGCAGTGGTTCAACGCCCCCTTCGCCATGACGGGAGAGAAGGTGCAAAAATACTCGTCGATTCGTGTTACTGTCGTGTTTAGTCCCGTCGTGAGAAGTTCTGAACCTCAGTGTGTTTGGTACAGAGAGATACAGTCAGACGGTGCAGGGGGAAGTGCTCAATTACAAAGATTCAAAGGTTTTATTGTCATGTGCAGTAAAGAAACACTTCCTTATACAATGAAATTCTTACTTTGCTGCCCACACTGGATGCCAAAGTATATTTAAAAAAAAAAAAAAAGGTGTAAAATAGATAAATATTTAAGATAAAGAGAGGCATATAAAAATATAATCAAATAAATAATAGTGGAATTTATTATGTATTAATTATTATTTGTATTATTATTTATTATTATTATTATTGTTATTATTATTATTATTGTTGTTGTTGTTATTATTGTTGTTATATTATTATTATTATTATTATTATTATTATTATGTGCAAAGTGTAAGTCGATGTCCAGGAGGGGGGGCTGTTGCTCAGTAGTTCAAGATAATTTTGTTAAGTAAAAGTACAGATACAAATTACAAAGTTACTCAAGTAAAACTGTCACATGAAAAAATCGACTTAAGTAAAAGTATTTAAGTACCTGTTTAAAAATGTATTTTAAGGTTAAAAAGTTTTTAAAAGTGTTTATTTGTTAAAGTGTTAAATCTAGTGATATGGGTTGAAAAATGAGACGTATTTTGCTCAACAGAAACAAAACGAATCAATTTCTTCATTTTTCTTATGATTTTTGTGTATTTATTTTTGTTTTGCTCAAAGCCAAAGCTTGAACTTGAAAACTTTAGTCATGTTTTTACCACGAACATGGTAAAAAATACCTCCTCAAATCATATGAAAAGTACTTTTTACTTTTCAGTCCACTTCAAAAATGTAGTGGAGTAAAAAGTACAGATACTGCTCTCAAATGTAGTGAAGTAAAAGTAAAAAGAATCCACTGTAAAATGTACTTAAGTAAAGTACAGATACCTTAAAATTCTACTTAAGTGCAGCACTTTACTGTTTGATAAACGACGAACACTGACACAATAACAATCCAAAATAATAATAAACCATTTTAAAACAGACAGAATCATTAAAAGGCCTGAACTGCAGCAAATTAATTGCAGAATAAAGCCATAGAATTTATCTACTCAAACATCTACAGCTCAAATATTACGTTATTACATAAAAATGGAAGAAAATGTACACACAGTAAATATTTAGCCACAAAATATATTGTTCCAACTGTCACATATTGAGGTTGAAATATTAATCATGACAAGTCCAGCTGTGTTTGTTTTGGTTTTGTCTTAAACTGCATTACTTGTTTTTGCCACCAGGTGGACCTGAATGAAGAGGAGACTATACTGATCATCCGTCGTCTCCACAAAGTTCTCCGGCCGTTCTTGTTGCGCAGATTAAAAAAAGAAGTGGAGGCACAGCTTCCAGAGAAGGCAGGTTTTTGGTTCAGACTCTCCGTTCTCAGTTTTGGATGTTTTGATTCAGATTCTAACGCTTGTCTCTTTCAGGTGGAGTATGTGATCAAATGTGACATGTCGTCCCTCCAGAGGGTGCTGTATCGACACATGCAGGCCAAGGGCGTCCTGCTGACAGACGGATCTGAGAAAGACAAGAAAGTAAGTGTGAAAAATATACAGAGTGTCCATAAAACAATATTACAAAGGCAAATGATAAGGACAGTTTGTTTGTACAGCACAATTGGTCCACAAAGTCATTCAAAGTGCTTTACAGAATCACACAAATCACAACATAAATAAACACAAATAATCATCATAAAATTAACATTAAAAGAGAAAAGTGCAGAATAAACCCCTTTCAGTCACATTCACAGATAAACAGAACAGTTTATCAGAACAGTCAAAGTCCAGATCTGTGTCACATCTTCAGAAAGAATGTTCCAGGTTTTAACTGCACAAAACTGAAACACTGATTCAACATGTTTAGTCCTGGTTTAGTCCTGGTTTAGTCCTGGTTTAGTCCTGGTTTAGTCCCGGTTTAGTCCTGCTTTAGTCCTGCTTTAGTCCTGGTTTAGTCCTGGTTTAGTCCTGGTTTAGTCCTGGTTTAGTCCCGGTTTAGTCCCGGTTTAGTCCCGGTTTAGTTCCGGTTTAGTCCCGGTTTAGTCCTGGTTTAGTTCCGGTTACATTAAACATTAAATAAATTTCTTTGCTTTGTCAAAAAATGTTGAGTTATTTCACTTTTTTTCTACATAATGACACACATCTTGCTTCATATATCTGATGTCTTCTGTGTGGATATAAAATGTAGAACGTAGTAAAAATAAAGGAAAAAAAAAACACTGAATGAATGAGAAGGAGTGTCCAAACATTTGATAGTGTATGTTTTTTCTTTTATTAAGTTTGTTAAAGTTGGTCTTTTCTCGTCTTTTATCCTGTGCTTTTGTGCTGCACAGGGCAAAGGTGGAACAAAGACCTTGATGAATACTATAATGCAGCTCCGCAAGATCTGTAACCACCCGTACATGTTCCAGCAGATAGAGGTGAGGCCTGATCAGACCGAGGTTAACTCTGTTCTGTTACATTTGCACATTTTGAACACACGGTCATTAGTCCCTGTTTTGTAGGAGTCGTTTTCTGAACATTTAGGATTCTCAGGTGGGATCGTGCAGGGGTGAGTCTCTGAAGAGCCGTGTTCTTGTTTCTTTGTTCTAGTTTCATTTAATTTTAACTCTGTTTTCTGTTGAATCCAGACCTGATCTGTACCGAGCTTCAGGGAAGTTTGAGGTTTTGGATCGAATCCTCCCAAAACTCAGAGCCACAAACCACAAGGTGCTGCTGTTCTGTCAGATGACGTCTCTGATGACCATCATGGAGGACTACTTTGCCTATCGCACCTTCAAATATCTGCGCCTGGACGGTGAGGAGACTTCAGTATTTATAATAAACAAACATATTATATATCCACAATATGAATGTGCATTCTTCTGATAAACTGTGTTTGTGTTTCTTTTTCAGGAACCACAAAGGCTGAGGACAGAGGGATGCTGCTGAAGACTTTTAACGACCCAGAGTCTGAGTATTTCATCTTCCTCCTGAGCACCAGAGCTGGAGGTCTGGGCCTCAACCTGCAGTCGGCCGACACTGTCATTATATTTGACTCTGACTGGAACCCACACCAGGTTCTGATGAACCTATAAACTACATTTGATTATATTTAGACTGTGAGTGAAACTGTTAAAACATCTGACTCTGGTGATGTGTTGTTCAGGACCTGCAGGCCCAGGACAGGGCCCATAGAATTGGTCAACAGAACGAGGTGCGTGTCCTTCGCCTCTGCACTGTCAACAGTGTGGAGGAAAAGATCTTAGCTGCTGCCAAATACAAACTGAACGTGGACCAAAAGGTGATCCAAGCCGGCATGTTCGATCAGAAGTCCTCCAGCCACGAGCGCAGGGCCTTCCTCCAGGCCATTCTGGAGCATGAGGAACAAGACGAGGTCTGGGGTCAGGAGCAGTGTCTCCGCATGAATGTGTGTGCGTGCACCCACCATACACACCATTTGAAACGGTGCTTTCTTATACTCTGCTGCCAATGTGTGTTTACTGTATTCAGGAGGAGGACGAAGTGCCGGACGATGAGACGGTCAACCAGATGATCGCTCGAAGTGAGGAGGAGTTTGACCTGTTTATGGTAAGTCAAGTAGTGCAGTGTAACGTGTGTGTTTGAAATGTTTGTGTCTGTTCAGGAGAGTCTGGAGAGTCTGGAGAGTCTGGGGCTCTCACCGGCCTCTCCTCTGTATCTCTGTATAAATAAAGATAAAGATGGTTCTTTACACTGTCTCCGTCTCTTTCCACACCAGCGCATGGACCTGGACCGGCGCAGAGAGGAAGCGCGTAACCCTCGCCGTAAACCTCGGCTGATGGAGGAAGACGAGCTGCCCACCTGGATCATGAAGGACGACGCTGAGGTGGAGCGTCTCACCTACGAGGAAGAGGAGGAGAAGATGTTTGGGAGAGGCTCCAGGCAGAGAAAGGAAGTCGACTACAGCGACTCACTCACGGAAAAACAGTGGCTCAAGGTCATAGTTCAAATACAATAATAAAATCCTCCTTTTTCTCTTCGTTAAAGGGAATGTTTTATCACAGGCAATAGAGGAAGGAACTCTAGACGAGGTGGAGGAGGAGGTAAAGCATAAAAAAACAACCCGCAAAAGGAAGAGAGACCACGACCCCGACCTGTCCGGACCGTCCTCGTCTGGGAGCCGGGGCCGAGGGGACAAAGACGACGAGTGTAAGAGGCAGAGGAAGAGGGGCAGGCCGCCGGTGGAGAAGCTCTCTCCCAATCCGCCCGCTCTCACCAAGAAGATGAAGAAGATCGTGGACGCTGTCATCAAGTACAAAGACAGGTACTGATAGTGTAATTTTGTCTTGTCAATTTCCTCAGGAGTAAGACTTTTTAGTGAGTTTGGTTCTTTCCTCAGTGCGAGCGGACGTCAGCTCAGCGAAGTCTTCATCCAGCTTCCGTCTCGCAAAGAGCTGCCGGAGTATTACGAACTTATACGCAAACCTGTGGACTTCAGGAAGATAAAGGTACAGTTTAAATTGAAAACTTTATTTATTCATAAGGAAACGTTCATTAAAAATCTTCTTGAAATTGTAGGAGAGGATCAAGAGCCATCGCTACCGCACTCTGGGGGACCTGGAGAGAGACGTCATGCTGCTGTTTCAAAACGCTCAAACCTTCAATTTGGAAGGTTCACTTGTGAGAACAACTACACATTTTTATGAACAGTTTTATCCAGGCCTGTCACGAGAATCACTGTATTTACACTTATTGTTCTGTATATTTAAGCTAATACAAAGTAATACAGCACAATACAACGAATCAAAACATAAATAATCACAAATAATAATCATAAAAGTAACATTAAAAGAGAAGAGGCAGAATAAAACTCTTTCAGTCACAGCAGATAGTCCTGGACCAGTAATTTTTGGGCTTTATGATCAGATTTAAGCCATAAAAGGTTGATTTAATAACGTCTATGTCTCATTACAGATACAAACTAACGACTCAAGTGTTTCATTCTGCTGTTAATTTATTGCAGCTCATGGTTTTTAACAATACTGTAGTTTTTGTGGTTTAAATCTGCTCTTGGGTTTTTGTGTCAGTCACATAAATGAGTTTCAGTTTTATCGTTTATCGTCTATACTTCATATTTACTTCAGCGATATATCAAACTTCAGACTAGTCATGGATGAAGTACTTGATTTTGTTACAGATACAGAGGTAAAAAAAATACTCAAGTAAAAGCATCACATGAAAAAATCTACTTAAGTAAAAGCATTTCAGTATCTGTTTAAAAATGTACATTTAGAGGACAAAGTAAAAGTATTTCACAAGTATTTTTCATTTATTAAAGTATAAATGTAGTAATATTGATTCAAATGACACAACAGCAGCCACATGAATCAGTTTCTTACCTCGAAAACTTTAGTCAGGATGTTTCCACGAACATGGTAAAAATAACCCCTCAAATCAGATGAAAAGTACTTTTTACTTTAGTAGTGGAGTGGAGTAGAAAGTACAAATACTGCTCTCAAATGAAGGGAAGTAAAAGTAAAAAGTATCCACTGTAAAATGTACTTAAGTAAAGTACAGATGCATAAAAATTCGACTTAAGTACAGCACGTTACTACTTTTACTGCGTTATTTTCCACCACTGCCTTAGAATTCATTTTCGTGACAGGCCTTGTTACTATTGGCTTTTTTTTATATGTAAATGGGATGTTTTTTTAGTGAGAGGAAGTGTAGTTTCCACCTTTGTTTTGCTTTATTCAGGCTGACCCACTTTTTAAATGTCACTGACTCAAAGCTGCTCGTTTGACGCTTTAATCTTTACGAGCATTTTTCTTTCATCCGTAATTACTGTTTTGATGTCACCTTTGCATCTTTATCCCGTTGCGAGCGCAGATTTACGAAGACTCGATCGTGCTTCAGTCCGTGTTCACGAGTTTGAGACAGAAAATCGAGAAGGAGGAGGAGAGCGAGGGAGAGGATAGTGAGGAAGACGAGGAAGAACAAGAGGAGGGGTCAGAATCAGAAGGTGAAACGCCAAAAACGTCAGAATAGACTTGTTTAAACTTTAACGGTCGGCTTTGTTTAACTGTTGTGTTATTAAACCTTAGCGCGTTCAGTGAAGGTCAAGATCCGCCTGGGAAGGAAAGAAAAAGGAGGAGAAAAAGGAAAAGGACGCAGCCGACGACCGGGGCGAACGCGAGCCAAGCCTGTGGTCAGCGATGATGACTCGGATGAAGAGCAAGAAGAGGTACGCACAACTCACTGAAGGATTTTAAGTCTCTTTTTTTACCTCTTTAACCAAAAACATGTATTTATTCTTAAAGGAGAGGACCCCCAGTGCCACTGACGAAGAGGCCTAAGCTCCTCCGTGACATTTGGGAGCGAAAAGGTTGGATTCAGACGGTCAGAGTGGGTCAAAGTGTCCACCGTAGACTGTATATATAACGTTCTTTATACAGTCTACGGTGTCGATTAAACATCAGGTCACTTCACTGATTACTCGACTCTGAAGTGAAACCATGATCCCACTTCTACAAAATGTCGTTTTATGAGATTTCGAGGAGTTAACGTCCAACACTGCTGCTAAAGCTGCTCCCGATCGTGTAAATGAATCGTTTAATCAGTGTTTACTCAAATTATTACAACCAACGTTTTCCTGTTTTCCCTGTTTTTAGGTAGTGATATTAATATTTATGTTATTAGTAGTTCCTCGCACACTTCTTCTTCTTCTTCTTCTTCTTCTTCTTCAACCAAAATATGAAGGGATGCTCCACACAGGGTAGTGTTGTTGTGTTCATATCCAGACTTTACGTTACTACGACATCAACAGTGTTTTTGCTCCCGCTTCACCACGGCAGCGGCGTTGGCGTTGGCGGCGTTGGCGGCAGTACGTTGCAACACTATCGTCTCGTTTTGGCCCCTGGGAGCTGCTGTAATCACTGAAGTGTGTGTACAGCGCATATTTGTGACCAGCGCTCACTGTTTGACTTGGAAATGTGGCCTGTGGTTTCCCTGATTCTAAGGAGCAGTTGAGTAACTTGATTTGAATGTGTTTGGGGTGGATCCTTATTTATTATACTGTAAATAGAGTCTGGTACTGTTTAAGACGAGTCCACTTTGCTGCTGCTGCTTCTCACTATTCAACCCCAAACTGCTGATTGTAGAATTACCACATTTCATTACTGAGTGCTGTAAGTTTAACTGCTTCCCTGTCGTGTGGTGATTTTGTGTTTCAGACGTGTTCAGTGTAAATGAGCACTTTTTATCGTTTTGAGTTTGAAGAAAAGGGGCAGAGGGACGGCGGCGGCTCCTCTCTGCTGCCTCTGTGCTGGTGGATATTTTATTGTACTTTGTAGAAAATGCCATTGCACGTGTGCGGCGCTCCTTTGGCACTGTACTTTAGTCCTTAGACGTTTAGAGAAAAGAGCATACAACCAAAGCGTACACTTTTTCTCCACATATTTATATCTGTGTGTTATGTAGTAGTGTGTTAATGTTGCTGCAGCTCAAGTGTATTAAAGCATAACGATTTAGTAAACGATTTAACCGGTTTATGTTCATTTATCTCATCTGTTTTGTCTTTAATCTGTAATGCCTTTGTTCACCACTGAGGGGAGTCATGACACCGCTGGCACGTAACGGCTTGATCCTGAGTCGGTTTTATTTATTGTAATAATCACAGACATGTTTATATACACGCTTAATATTCACTAGTGTGTTTAGCTTTTAAACATTTGAACTATAAGCGCAGATGAAAAAGCCTAAGCTCCACTGTGACATGTGGGGGCTCAAAGTTTGGAGTCAGATGGTCAAACTGGGTCAAACTGGGTCAAAGTGTCCATCATAAACTGTATAAATAATGTTTTTTATACAGTTTATGGTGTCCAACTGTTAAACATCAGATAAAACCACTTCATCTATTGCACAATGGCGATTACTTGCATTTTTTTTAACCACTTGAGCTGTACTTCCTTATTTTTTAACCTTTTAAAAGTTCAGGTTAATGAAAATATAAATATAAATGTGGTTCTGTGGACGTACACTGCGGCTCAGTTTACTCAGGGGGGGCATGTGCGGACACAGGGTGAAGCTGTGCGGGCCTCAGACGGTGTGGGGCAGTTGACTCGAGGCCCGTGTTGATGCAGTTTTCACATATTCACTCGGAGAAATCGCCGGCCACAGTTTCCTGACCTTAAAAACACCTTTGTGGCTTTGAGACTTTCCAGAAAACCTAAGTCGTAAACACACATCTGTATCAAATGTAAGGAAGGTTTTCTTTGCACAAACATGTTGACAGTACATGCTTATAATTCAAATGTATTTAAATGGCAAAAGATGAAATTTAAATCTATAACTGGACGATTTAAACTTCATCTTTTGACCTGGGCGGCTGAGGGATTACACAGACATGTATTTAAATGTTTGTAGTGTTTTAGAGAGAGATGTTACCAAAGGCTTATCATGTTTTTTCCATGTTGTAGCTCACGATTACAAAACATCGTCAGAACATTCTGACATTCACCGTTCACTGATAAAACATTTCCCTGATAGACTGTTCATCTGTGTACGATTAAAACAAAGTACTATTTAATATAACGACACAAACACCCGGCAAATGCTTCGTACAGACTGAGAAATGAAAGATGAAACTGTGGCGGATGAATAATAAAAGTAATGAAACCTTCTTAACTGTGCAGCTGTACACGAGGAGAAACATCATGACATTATCTGTTTAATGAGGAGACGGAACATCCTCGAATGCAGTACTTGTAAATCAGTCGAGGGTGTTACTCACTGCACTGAATGTAATGGATGTACAAGCCATTTGTGACTCATTACTGAAGTGTTATGGCTCTGCACAGCGTTCACTCACACACACAGAGACAGACACGAGTGACAAACGCACATCAATATGCAGTACTGCCACTCCGTCAGGATTCTCCAAATACCTCCTGTAGTAGTGAGCGGGGCCTTTGTTTTTACACAAGTCGAGCAGAGTTTTATGGACTTCATGAAGCCTCATTCAACTAAAAATATCCACCAGTGTGACTTATACTGGAATGTGATGGAACAATGGGCAAATAGAGCAGTAGGTCCACCAGTCCTTCTATTACAATATCAGACGCACGTGACCAGCTATAAATACATATGGGAACAATATGGCACGCCCGGCTAAAGAAGGAATTCACGTAAATATGCAAAACAATTTCACCTGCCTGAAAATTAAAATGCAGATGTAGTGTCTTAATTTATTTTAAAATCATCCACCCAATTCTAAAATATACATGATTAACCCTGAAATTATGAAATTGTGTGGGTTCATCTGGGTTATTTGAATTTTTACAGACTATTATTTAAAGACATTCTTCCTGGTTTAATGTGGATTTATCAAACATCCCGAAATGATGCGTCAAATTTGCAAGGCCTACAGACACAAGAAACCACGCACGTGAACACAGCTCCTCCCCTTGACCAACCAGAGCTCTCATCTAATTTAAAATATCAGACCACCGCTTAGCACCGCCCTTCCGCAGCTTCCTAGTAGAAAACGCTCTCCCAGTTGCCAGTTTTGTTCAGTCTTTCCGCTGTGAAACCTCGCGCATCAGTGAGTGGTTCCTCGTTTCTGTGTCTGAGTTGTTTTTTTTTGGCACCGAATGGAGTGGAAGATGTTTGGGACACGGACAGGACGTGGCGCACTGTCCCTCTGCTGTCTGCTGATGCTGTTACAGAGTGTGGCAGGTAAGAATCCAGCTTTTATAGACCGCTTTAAAATTGATTATACGATGTTAATATTAAAACGTTGGCTCCCAGTTTAACCGACAATTTATTTATTTATTTATTTTTTATTTTAAAGAGGCATATTTATTCATATATGACCTAATTAACCTCATCTGTATGCTTATTAATGCAAATAATGCAAAACATGCTCGGGGCTGCGCGGTTTTGACATTTCCTACATCAATGAATGGAATCTACGGACCGCGCTGTGATTGGCTGGTTGGGTTCCCCGGAAGTGAGCCGCCCAGCCAATCATATCCTCCGTTCTGCCGGTGACGTCAGAGTGAAGCAGGAACTGTGGAGCTCTTAAAGTGACAGGAGCAGGCGGCTGACAGCGATGGGTGTGGTTAGAATATTCTACCAGAGTCACGCTGATAACACGTTTAACTGCTCAAAGTAAAAGGAAAATATACAAAGTTTTAGAGTTTCAATCGTTCAAAGTTTATTAGAAAAGTGGGTTTAATGTCACCTCATTGCTGTAGAAAAAGAGTAATAAAATAATAATAATAATAATAATAATAATAATAATACAGTTGAATTAAATACATACAATAAATACATACAATTTATAAAATAAATATAATTAAATAAGTAAATATAATTAAATAAATAAATAGATAGAAACCCAATCCAAGCAAGGTATGCAACAACAACAGAAAGTATGGTCTATATTGCCCTATATTTAAAATGTATATAGTCTATATATTTGTTATTATTTGCTATAACAGTGTAGTAAACATAATCAAAATGGCTGAATCTGCACAAATGAACGTACAACATGACATGCAAGAAGGAAAAACTGTTGACTTTTTCATTAGTCAGGGTTTAGCTGCGTTTAAACTGTTTATACTTTTATAACGAGCCAACCTCCTGAACCCTCCAGCGTCTAAGCAGCTGTCCCCTGTGTGTTTGATAAAAAGATGACTGTTGGTGAGCAGCAATGACGAAGCATAATAATGATAACGATAATAATAATACAGTGAAATGTTTATTAACGTGCTGTTTTTTGATGGTGATAAAAGGCAGAATTGTGACGTCTTTCTTCTCGGGTCTAAGCTCCACATTTGTCCCTTCAAAACACGTGGAGGTTGTAAGACTTTAATGGTCCTCGCTGTTCGTCCTGCAGAGGTGCACAGGACACCAGACGTTCTTACTCACTACAAACAGGTGCGGTTTAGTGAATCACACCCTGAAGTCTTAGTCAAGGTTGGTCTGATCAAACGAATAAAAGTAAAGGTAAAAGTTTAAGTCAGGAAGGATCGATCACGACTCTGGAGATGACAAATGCTTTGCTCATTCATGTACAGTGTGATTGTTTTGAGCCATTTTCTGTTTCAACTCTTCGTTTTCAGCTCAGGACTTTAAAGGTCACAGCGGTTGGAAGAATTAACCCACTTTAAACTGTATCTCTGGGGGAAAAAAAAAGCCTTTTCCCTTCATTTAGAGAACATGTGTTGGCTCATAAAATGCTGCGCACTTCCACTTCAGAAGCCGGGACTCTGCTTTGGAAAGTCTCACTGAGGAATGTGTGTGTCATGGAGTGTGTGTCAGCGAATGTGCCCATGTTTGGGGGATTCTGTGATTACACAAAACTGTACTGTACTGTTCTACAACTACAGGAGTCAGTTTTGTGAAATTGCGTCTCATGATGTGGCAAATTGCAGGTCGTCATCTTCATCTTTCACAATCCTCGCACACTTTCTGTCCACGCCGGGCCTTTTGGTTTCTATGGTGACGCTGTGGTAAGGACATGCCTCACTGGGACCAATCAGAAACTAGTGGTGTGATGTGCAACTCCTCCCTGTGTATTGTCTTAAAGAGATACTCTGTCACCTCCTCGGGCCCTAGGTCACGCATCACAAAGAACAATGCTCAGGTGTTGGCACAGAGCATCCATGTACCTGTTCGACGAGCTCTGACGTCATCACCTGTAAAGCCGGTCCCGGGACAGGCTGTTCCTTCACGCGGGTCATTTTAGAGTTAATTTAGAGACTTAAGCTGATGGATTGTTAAGTTGCAGGTGCTCCAGGATCAAATTTAGACCTTAAAATGTCTAAAAAAGTGAGCTACAAAAGTTTATTTATACAGCAAATTAAAAAAAAACAACTGGAGAAATGTTCACTTTACTGGATTTTCTCAAAAATATAAAGTTCCAAAGTGGCTGATACGGTAAAACGTGATCATAATTCGATCACAAGTCATGCACTTTTTATTTTTCTATGGCGTTTAAAGAGGAAATACAAGTCTTCTGTTTCTTCTCAACACTTCACCACAGATATATGAGAGGTGGAAGTGTTTGAACTCACGCCTGTATTAAAAAAGAGAAACAGTGAACCGCGTCGTTACAGCGGTGGATGAAGTACTCAGAGCTCAAAAGTCACTCAAAAAAGTCAAAGTATCACATGAAAAAATCAGCTTAAGTAAAAGTGTTAAAGCGCCTGTTTAAAATGTGCTTAAAGAGTGAAAAGTAAAAGTGTTTTTGGTTGAAAAATGACATATTTTGGTCAACAGATACAGCACGAATGAATTTTTTTTTTGCTTTTCTTATGAATTTTGTGTGTTTATTTTTGTTTCGCTCAAAGACGAAGCTTAAACTCAAACTTTCGTCAGGATGTTTCCACGAATATGGTAAAAATAGCCCCTTAAATCATATAAAAAGTGGAGTAGAAAGCACAAACACTGCTCTTAAATGTAGTAAAGTAAAAGTAAAAAGCATCCACTGTCTGTAAAATGTACTTAAGCAGAATGTTAGGTATGTGTACTTTACTTGAGTACAGTACTTTCCTCCCTGTACTTCGTTACCTTCCTCTACAGCACCATTATACTTACAAAACGACCAAATTTGAACGTAAAAATGCTCATTGTGCCTTTTCGTCACTGCAAAACAAAGCAGAAGAAAACCTGAGTGAACTTTTAATATCTCCTTTTAATGAAAACAGGACCTAGTTTTGTCCATGCTGGGAAACAAACACTCTTATCTCCACGTTCACACCCAGTACCGCTGTTTTATCGGCTGAATCCTTGTTGTATGTGTAATTTTTAGTAGAACATTAACCCTGCGAGGCCATCGGTTCTGTGTGTCGTGGCGTCTCCGGTTTGCGTTACTGGAGCCCACTCATTAATAGTAAAACGTAATCTGAGCCTTGGTTTAAAAAACAAAAAGGTAATACTGTATGTTTGAAGCCCTGTTACGTAAAATCCAAGTATGAAGAAATGTTAAGAGTCGTCTCTAATTACTGGAGTTTACGGTAATTGGAGAGTCAGTTTTTTTCATAGTTTGGCCGGGGGTGCGACTTATACTCAGATGTGATTTATATGTGAAATGTTAGTTTTTTTCTTCATTATTATGTGTTTTTTGGCTGGTGCGACTTATATTTTGGTGCGACTTATACTCAGATGCAATTTATAAGTGAAATATATGTTTTTTCCTTCATTATTATGCATTTTTTTGCTGGCGCGACTTATACTCAGATGCCATTTATATGTGAAATATGTTTTTTTTTTCTTCATTATTATATATTTTTTGGCTGGTGCGTCTTATATTCCAGTGCGACTTATACTCAGATGCAATTTGTATGTGAAATATTAGGGTTTTTTTTCATTATTATGTGTTTTTTGGCTGCTGTGACTTATATTTTGGTGCGACTTCTACTCAGATGTGATTTATATGTGAAATATGTTTTTTTTTCTTCATTATTATACATTTTTGGCTGCTGCGACTTATACTCCAATACGACTTATACTCCAGAAAATACTATAATCTGTTTATGTTTTATTTTCTGGCAGATTCTGCGACCACCTGTCGTTCAAACCAACTGCGTTGCGATAACGGCAGGTGCGTCACGCTGAGGTGGATCTGTGACGGGAGGGACGACTGCGGAGACGGTACCGACGAGCGGCCGGAAACGTGCGGTGCGTACTTCACTTAGATCAAACTAAAATAACAATACCGCATTAACTTTGATGCTGTGTTCTGTAGATTTGACTAAATGACTTCCTTTTCATGTGCGCTGGGTTAATGATTGGTCAAGTTTATGGTGCCGGTTTGTTGGGTATGACTCACGTTTTCTCTTTTTATGATTACAGCAAACAAGAACTGCTCAGAATCAGAGTTCAACTGTGGCCTCCCGTTGAACCAGTGTATACCGGAAAGATGGCACTGTGACGGGAGGGCGGACTGCAAGAACGGAGCGGACGAGAAAGACTGCAGTACGTTTAGCAAAGTTTTATGTTACCGTTATAGGATATTACGCCATTTTCTGATATGTGTTCTAATGTTTCCTCATCACAAACAGACCCGGAGTTGTGGTTTTTTGTTTCATTCGCACAAGTTTAACGCACAAACCCTGCGTATTTAGGCCTCTTTTCCACCTTGTGATGTCATCATGTGGTGGTACAGGAAGTGCTCCACTGTGTCTTTAAACTCCACACACCTTCACTAGAATCATTTGGATTTTAATTTCAACCCTGGATTTGCTAATTTCTACTGAACGAAAGGTAAAAATGGAGCTGTTAATTTGAAAACTACTACAACTACTACTGTACTTCATGACATCACAAGGTGGAACAGAGCATTTTAAGCTTTGGAGATGTGGACAGACTAACTCCAACGCAAATGAATGAAACAAAACACAACTCCAGGTCTGTTTTTGAGGAGAAAACGGCATTATAACACGGCTCAAACCTCACAAGTGTCAGTTCTGTGTAACATAGGACCTTTAAATAAATACTTAAACGCACCAATAGTTATTTTGATTCACTTTTTTTGTTCCCAGCTGCCAAAACATGCAAAGACGGCGAGTTCCAGTGCACAAACGGGCAGTGCATATCCAAATCATTCGTGTGTGACAAAGACGCAGACTGCAGCGACGGTTCCGACGAGGTTTCCTGTCCCGCCCCGACGTGCAGCCCCAACGCCTTCCAGTGTAACAACTCGGTGTGCGTCCCGTTGATCTGGAAATGTGACGGGGACGCAGACTGCGCCGACGGCTCCGACGAGTGGCCCCAAACCTGCGCGGGACAAGAAGTGGAAAAGAAGCCAGTGCAGTGCGGCCCACACCAGTTCCAGTGTGCCAATGGGCAATGCATTCACAGGATATGGAGATGTGACGGTAGCCCCGACTGTGAGGATGAGTCCGACGAACTCAACTGTAGTAAGTAATCCACACACACGAACAAACTGTGGAGATATTTTGGAATATTTAAGATGCTATTGTTGTTTTGAGGCTGAGAAAGACCAAAATTAACATCTTGAAATTTGATCAGGGTAAAAAAATATATATATATTTAATTTTGGTAATCAATCCAAAATGTGCCACAGTGAGCTTCTGGTACAACACAAAACAGAACCAATAGTAATAAAAAACAACAACAAAAAGACCTTCCAGAACAACATAAAACAGAACTGATAGTAAAAAATAAACAACAAAAACATAAATGTGTTGAAATATCTCTATTTAGTTTTATTTTTATATTTATTTATTATTATCTTATTATTTTATATATTTATTTTTCAAGAATTTTCTATTATTATTTATTATTATTATTTTATTTATTTATTTTTTTAATTTTCCATTATTATTTATTATTATTTTATTTTTTTTAAGAATTTTCCATTATTATTTTATTTTTTTATTTTTCAAGAATTTTCCTCGCTTAAATAAAAAGGCACAAACACAGATCAGACATATTCTGACCTAAGCACAATATAATATTTCCATTTGTCTTGTCACAATTGTCCATGTGATTTGTCTGTTGCACATCATAATCCATCCCATACCAAAGATCATACTTATTTAATTTTCAAATCTAAAAACAACACTTTTAAATGCTGTATATAGTTTTAACGTCCCATATTTGTCGTAGCTCGGCCGACGTGTCGCCAGGATCAGTTCCAGTGCGGCGATGGGACGTGCATCCACGGCAGCCGCCAGTGTAACCGTGTGTTCGACTGCAGGGACCAGAGCGATGAAGCTGGCTGTGAAATAGGTGATTTTTAAATGAAATTACTTCTCCAGCCGTTTTGAGTCTGTCTAAATTAAGAAAGAACATGTTTTTTTAAATATTTGTGTATTTAATATGTGCTTCTTTCTGTAGAAAACGACTGTGAGGGCCCCACCAAGTTTAAATGTAAAAACGGGGAGTGTATCAGAGCTGAGAAAGTGTGTGACGCCACGGCCGACTGCAAGGATGGGTCCGACGAGCCAGCGGAGTGCGGTATGTGTTTTTAATATTTATACATTTATTTAAGTTAAAGTGCCAATATTACGCCATTTTCTGATCTGTTATAACGTTTCCTCCTCACAAACAGACCTGGAGTCGTGTTTTTGTTTCATTCACACACATTTTAACACACAAACCCTGCACATTTAGGCTGGGTTCTTCTCTCAAACTGAAAGCACTGTGTTCCACCTTGTGATGTCATCGTGTGGTGATACAGGAAGTGCTCCGCTGTGTTTTTAAACGCCACACACCTTCACTAGAATCATGTGAAAATGTGCCGTCCTGGAATCTCTCCAAACTCCCGAACTCTTCTAAAACAAAAGGTAAACGTAGCTGTTAACTTGGAAAACTACCACTTCATGACATCACAAGGTGGAACAGAGCGTTTTGAGCTTTGGAGATTACTCAAGCACGTGTGAATGAAACAAAACACAACTTCAAGTATGTTTTTGAGGAGGTAACAACGTTCTAACACGGCTTAAATCTCACAATTTTGCGTAACATTCAACCTTTTAACAATATGGCCGCCGATTTCCGCAGGTTTAAACGAATGCGGCAACAATAATGGCGGCTGTTCCCACATCTGCAACGATCTTTCTTTGCTCGGATTCAACTGTTCCTGTCGAGTCGGATACAGACTTAAACCGGACTTAAAGACGTGCGAAGGTACAGAGCGAACGTCATGAGTTTTACGTGAGGGGAAAAGTTCTCCGTCCGACCGATATTTTTGATTTTTAATTCCAGATATCGACGAGTGCAGCGTGCCCGACACCTGCAGCCAGATCTGCGTAAACGTAGAAGGCGGTTACAGATGCGACTGCGAGCTGGGCTATGAGATCGACCCCGCAACTGGAACATGCAAAGCTGTGGCTGGTAATGCTTTGACGTATTTGCTTGAGTTAAACACGATTCCTTTGTTTAAAAATAAAAAACAACGCACAAACCGGCTCCTCCTGCTCTTATCCAGGATCTGCCGCCATGTTGTACTTCACCAGTCGACACGAGCTGAGGGTGATGACGGCGGACAGCAGCGAGTACATACGCCTCATCCCAGAGCTCAAGAACGCAGTCGCTCTGGATGTGAACATACCGACAAAGACGATTTTTTGGTCTGATCTGTCGCTAAAGAAAATCTACAGGTAAACGAATTTAAGTTATGTCAGTTACCGTAAATTTCGGACTATAAGCCGCTACTTTTTTCCCCCACGTTTTGAACCCTGCGGCTTATACAACAGTGCGGATAATTTATAGATTTTTACTGCCTAACGACCACCGGGGGGCGCTCTAACAGTAAAGGCAAAAGTGAGACATGGGGAAAGATTATAAACTGATGCTTTTCAGACACAGTTTACAAAAAAAGAAAGAAAAAAAGCTTCTGTGCACTGTCTTTCTGTGTAAATATCACACGTTACAACACAAAAACCTGCGGCTTATATTCAGGTGCGGCTTATATATGGACAAAATTTATTTTCTTTTCAAATTTGGCTGGTGCGGCTTATATTCAGGTGCGCTCCTTAGTCTCAAATTTACGGTAGTTGGTATAAAATAAGACGTCGTGTGCTTGATACGGACATAAACTGTAAATATAAAAGGACGTAGCTGACCTCTTCGTTCCAAATGTGAAGTGATCGTGGGCTGTGCTTCCGGTTCAATCGACTCCAGTTCACTTTCTATTGAAAAACTCGCTCTTCTCGCTGTAACTGCTGCTGTCAGACGCGTCATTTTGGTCTTTTTTTTTTTTTTTTTTTTTTTTTTTTATGAAAAAAATGAAAGAAACAGTACAGTACAAAACATAACAGGTAGATAGAAACGTGCACAAGAGACAAAGAAACAGACAGTAAAATGATAATCCTGGACAAGAAACGGAAATAAAACAATGATCAGAGCTCGGGGGCGGGGTCTTGAGGGGGCGGGGTCTTGAAGGGGCGGGGCTGAGGTCTTATAATGAGCTAATGTTTTATTACTGAGCAGGTAAAATGAATGAACGAGTGAGTTTAGTTATGAAGATAAAAGTAGTTTTGACCTTCAGTTTCAGGGTTGAGTCTCCATTCTCTTTTATTATTTTTTTTCCTTTTTCTTTCTTCCCTTATTATTTTCCTTCCTTTCCTTTCTCCCCCCCTTTTTTTTAAATTTTGGTCTTAAATGTTCGCTCTACATGAACCTGCTGTTTTTATTTCGCTTTTGTGTCCGTAAAATCGAGATATGAATATTAATAACAGACGAATAAAGCTCCTCCTTTCCCCGAAGTCGCTACCGTTAGCATTAGCGACCGGTTTAATTGCTAAAAACGCCCGCTCCTTCCTAAATCACGCTTAGCAACGCTGTCAATCAAACCAGTAACAGCCTCGCTCCGGATTGGCTCTTTGGTTGCTATGATACTCGTGGTCAGGATTAAAAATATATAACTCTGCTCCAAATTAGCCGCTGTAACTGCTAGCCTCGATTAGCTTCGTTTGACTGGACCCTGAACGCTGCGGGTCACGTCGCACTCACTTATTCCACTTTTTTATACAGTCCGTGGTCTGAAAACACCAAATTAGTATCGCACGAGTTTGTATTTACTCTTCATCCATGTGTTCGTCCTTTTACGTGTCATTTTTTTAGCGTTACAAATCATAACAAAACATTTTATCCCGCAGCACAAACGTAGAAACCGCTGGCGACTTCTCCACCCACACCGTCGTGATCGACAGCGGCATCGAAGCCCCGGAGGGAATCGCCGTCGACTGGATCCACGGGAACATTTACTGGACGGACAGCGATTTGAAAACCATCTCCGTGGCAACGACCGACGGAAGCAAGAGGAAGACGCTGATCTCGGAGAAGTTGGAGGAGCCCAGGGCCATCACGGTGGACCCGGTCAATAAGTGAGTATCGGAGCGTTTTGGTGTGAGGTAAAAAAGATCTTCAAAGTTCTTCTGGTGGTTTATTTTCTGAAGGTCAAAACGAGAGCAAAACAACTGACGAATAGAATCTTCACGTCCACTCGTCGGCACAGCAGCACCAAAGTGTCGTGTATAAAAGCGATTAACGCCACGCAGACAGCCACAAGAGCAACAAAACTAAACACAAAATACCAGATCATTCCATTATATATCATCTTAAATGCATTATATGGTTTGGTTTTTGTTTTTTTTACGTTGTTTAACCTTCTGAGACCCGAGCTCTTGCAGGACTTTTTTTGCAAAAACTATTAAGTGCTTGAACACATATATTTTGTGTTAAAAAACAAAATGAGAAACAATTGTACCTCTAGGAACAATGTGTCTCATTTGTGCTGCAGGAAGACATATGCCTTTAAATAAAATAAAATAAAAAAAATAAAATAATAATAAAAATACAATAAAAAAAATAAAAAATAATAATTAAAATAAATTAAAATACAATAAAAAATAAAAAATATATAATTAAAAATAAATTTAAAAATAATAAAAATAATAAAAAATAAATAAATTAAATAATAATAATAATTAAAATACAATAAAAAAATAATAATTAAAAATAAATTAAAATACAATAAAAAATAAAATAAATAATAATAAAAAATAAATAAAAACTTAATAAATATTCTAAACTCTTAGAAATATTCAAAATTGAACATGTTCTTGTTGCTGTTCTTCTAAAAATTTGCACTGTGGCCTAAACGACCCAAAATGTGTTGTCCACAGATGAGGACAGCAGGTCTCAGGAGGTTAATAGCGTGTTTGCTTTGTTTAGCTTCATGTACTGGACTGACTGGGGCGAGGAGGCGAAAATCGAGAAGAGCGGACTGAATGGAGCTGCCCGCGTCGCCATAGTGACCGACAATATTATGTGGCCCAACGGCATCACTCTGGGTAAATATAAGCACATTGGCTCTGACGGGTCTTATCCAGCGGACGCGTATAACGAGCGCGCGGCTGATTTTAATCTCCGCGTCTCCACACAGACATGGTGAATCAGCGTTTGTATTGGGTCGACTCCAAGATGCACACTCTGTCCAGCGTGGATGTCAGCGGAGGGTCCCGGCGCACTCTGATCATCGACGAGAAGCACCTCGCACATCCCATGTCTCTGGCTGTTTTTGAGGTTTGTGTTGCGTTTTTATTTATTGGACCCGCAGCTGTTATTCGTACGAGTTTGTTTGGTTTGTTTGAGCTTCAGCTGAACAAAGCGTCTCGCATAAAAGTCAACAAAAAACAAATATACAGAGAACACGAGACGAGGGAAAAGAGCAATAAAACACCAGCATGTCCCGTCTGGAGAGTGTTAAATGCCAGGGAGAAGAGGAGGGTTTAAACTGTCTCAAACTGTGTGAAAGACTGAAAACAGCGCCCTCTACCTGTCAGATCCTCAGAGTCAAGAGGACCCATAGAGCACAGACAGAGAGAAGAGAGAGAGGAGGGGGAGAAGAGAAAGAAGAGAGTGAAGGAGGAGAAGAGAGACAAGATGAAGAGGGAGAAAAGAGGAGAAGAGAGAGAAAAGAGGAGAAGAGAAGGATTAAGGAGAGAAGTGAGGAGAAGAAAGTGAAGAAGAAGAGACAAGAGAGAGGAGAAGAAGAAAAGGGTGAAGGAAAAAGAGAGAGAAGAGGAAAAGAGTGAAGAAAAAGAGAGAAAATAGAGAGATTAGGGAGAGAAGCGAGGAGAAGAGAGAAGAGGGAGAAGAGAGAGAAGAAGAAAAAGAGTGAAGAGGGAGAAGAGGAAAAGGGTGAAGAAAAAGAGAGAAGAAGGAGAAGAGAGAGATTAGGGAGGAGAAGAGAAAGTAGAAGAGAGAAGAATAAGAGGGTGAAGAAAAAGAGAGAGAAGAGCAGACGGGAGCCACAGAGCGCAGACATTTAAACACAATAACATTTTGAATTGGACCTGATATAAAATGCTTTGCTCTTGTCTCTTAAATTATAGATAAAATATTTAACGCTCAGATATTCCACTGAAACACCAGGATATGTGGAATTAAAAACACGTGCTGTTGTGTTTTTTGCAGGACAAAGTTTTCTGGACCGACATTACAAACGGGGCGGTCTACAGTGCCAGTCGTTTGACGGGTGGAGACATCACAGAGCTGGTGAAAGATCTGAACCACGCAGAAGACATCGTCGTCTATCACGAACTCAAGCAGACCAATGGTACGCTCATCTTTTCAATGTTTTTAATGTGTTCACTGTACAAAATACTACTAATTAATGGCCTAAATGAGCCGTTTTCAGCTTCTCAAACTCTGCTCATGGCATAAAAGTTTGAGTTTATGGGATTTTAACATATTCACACTGATAAAACTTTTATAACTTCAGCCAGACCATGACCACCTCACTACTGGCATGTTTTTATTGTTATAGTTGAGAAAAAATGTCACTAGGAATTTACTGAACATGTCGGCTCTCTATGGCTCATGTCTGCTCTCTGTGGCTCCTGTCCACTCTCTATGGCTCCTGTCTGCTCTCTATGACTCCTGCTTTCTCTCTAATGGCTCCTGCTTTCTCTCTAATGGCTCCTGTCTGCTCTCTATGGCTCCTGTCTTCACTCTATGGCTCCTGTCTGCTCTCTATGGCTCCTGTCTGCTCTCTAATGGCTCCTGTCTGCTCTCTATGGCTCCTGTCTGCACTCTATGGCTCCTGGCTGCTCTCTATGGCTCCTGTCTGCACTCTATGGCTCCTGCTTTCTCTCTATGGCTCCTGTCTGCACTCTATGGCTCCTGTCTGCACTCTATGGCTCCTGTCTGCTCTCTATGGCCCCTGTCTGCTCTCTATGGCCCCTGGCTGCACTCTATGGCTCCTGCTTTCTCTCTAATGGCTCCTGTCTGCTCTCTATGGCTCCTGTCCACTCTCTAATGGCTCCTGCTTTCTCTCTAATGGCTCCTTCCAGCGCCCCCTGCCTGTCTGATTCTCAGTCTTTAACACAGTTTCAGACTAGACGGAAAACCCTCCTCTTCTCCCTGGCATTTAACACTATGTAGACAGGAGATTGAGATGTTTTTATTGTTCTTTTCCCGTGTATCGTGTTATATATTTGGGTTTTGTTGACTTTTTTGTGCTGTAGAAATAAACTTGAATTGAACTGAACAGTAAGTTTCGTGCTCGGGCCTCGGCTCACGGGGCTTTTGCAGCTCGTCAAATGCCCGTGCTGCACATTTGTGGGTTAATTTACAGCCAGTCGCTCTGTAATCTGTAACTTTTAACTAAAATGCTCTTTGGATTTGTGATAACTTAGTTTGAATGACATTAGTGAACATTAATGTAAACAAAAATATTCACTTTCCTCTTTTCTTTTTTGGTGTGTGTAGGAACAAACTGGTGCCAAACGAACAACGGCGGAAATGGAGACTGTGAGTTCTTCTGCCTCCCCGCCCCTCGCATCAACGACCGCTCTCCCCGGTACACGTGCGCCTGCCCAGATCACATGACCATGGCGCCCGATAACAGGAAGTGCGCTGGAGGTGAGAAGAATAAACACGAAAACAAGAAAACGAAACGCAAATCTGTAATTCTTCGTGTTTTTATAGGTGCGGTTAACCCTCCCGTGACCGACCCTGCGCCTCCACCTAAAGCTCCCACCACTCAAGCTCCGAAACAGGATACTACTACTACTACTACAACTACTACTACTACTACTACTACTACTACTACTACTACTACTACTACAGCTCCAGCCAAACCCACGACTTCAGCAGCACCTGAACTGATCGTAACTGCTCAAAGTACAAGAAACTTTCATTTTCTGTGGTAAAATTAAATATTTTTTGAAGGATTTTGAGGTTTTATTTTGTATTTTCTGCTCGATCAGGGAATAACCAACTGTCTGGAACGCCAACCGAAGATGACTCCTCCCACCCTGTCGCTGTTTACGTGGTCGTACCCATTCGTAAGTTTTGAAAATGTCTTTACAGTAGATACAGACAGAAATGCCTCATGTGTGCGTTCTCCGTAGTCCTGGTTTAGTCCTGGTTTAGACCTTGTTTAGTCCTGGTTTAGTCCTGGTTTAGACCTTGTTTAGTCCTGGTTAAGGCCTTGTTTAGTCCTGGTTTAGACCTGGTTTAGATCTGGTTTAGACCTTGTTTAGACCTTGTTTAGTCCTGGTTTAGACTTAGTTTAGACCTGGTTTAGATCTGTCTTTACAGTAGATACAGACAGACTCTCTAACATGTAGTCCTGGTTTAGTCCTGGTTTAGATCTGGTTTAGACTTAGGTCTAAACCAGGTCTAAACTGTCTTTACAGTAGATACAGACTCTCTAACATGTGTGCGTTCTTCGTAGTCCTGGTTTAGTCCTGGTTTAGATCTGGTTTAGACTTAGGTCTAAACCAGGTCTAAACTGTCTTTACAGTAGATACAGACTCTCTAACATGTGTGCGTTCTTCGTAGTCCTGGTTTAGTCCTAGTTTAGACCTGGTTTAGACTTGGGTCTAAACCAGGTCTAAACTGTCTTTACAGTAGATACAGACTCTCTAACATGTGTGCGTTCTTCGTAGTCCTGGTTTAGTCCTGGTTTAGATCTGGTTTAGACTTAGTTAGACCTGATTTAGACCTGTCTTTACAGTAGATACAGACAGACTCTCTAACATGTGTGCGTCCTTCGTAGTCCTGGTTTAGTCCTAGTTTAGACCTGGTTTAGACCTGGTTTAGACCTGGTTTAGACCTGGTTTAGACCTGGTTTAGATCTGTTTTAGATCTAGTTTAGACCTGGTTTAGTCCTGGTTTAGACCTGTCTTTACAGTAGATACAGACTCTCTAACATGTGTGCGTTCTTCGTAGTCCTGGTTTAGTCCTGGTTTAGACCTGGTTTAGTCCTGGTTTAGACCTGGTTTAGACCTGGTTTAGACCTGGTTTAGATCTGTTTTAGATCTAGTTTAGACCTGGTTTAGTCCTGGTTTAGACCTGTCTTTACAGTAGATACAGACTCTCTAACATGTGTGCGTTCTTCGTAGTGGTCATGTCGCTGCTGATCTTTGGCGCCGTGTTGTTTTGGCGAAACTGGCGTCTGAAAAACACCAACACCATCCACTTTATCAACCCGGTTTACCAGAAAACGACCGAGGACGAGGTTCACATTTGCCAAAACACTTCACAGGGCTACGTCTATCCCGAGGTAAACGTAAAACAATATAAATACTTCGAAATACTTTGAACTTGTGCTAATTTCGTCGGTTTTACTCGCAGAGAACGATGCTGAGTATGGAGGACATGGACGTGGCGTAAATCGGTCTCAATCGATACAAATGAAGAAGCCATTTTCTTCGAGTGCTGCTTAGAAAGAAGAAGAAGAAGAAGAAAAAAAAAAAAAAAAACCTCGCGTGCTGACCTCAATCCGCGGCTTACGCTTCTGATGTCGATACTGCGCCGCCGCCCGAGTCTAAACCAAAAACAAACTGAAGAAAACACACTCAGGTTTGTCGATTTTTAAAGGGGAAGAAGTGCAATTTTCACGATGAAGGCTGACGTCAGGATACTGTCCTCGAAGTTTAAGATATTTATTGAAATTCTGTTGCTCGTGTTCGCTCCGAAAAGCCTTACGCAAAGAGCCGTGTGCCTTCAGAACTGCATTCCACGACCCTACTGAGCCGACCTGTTACTACAACTTCACAATCTTTACAATCTTTAAAATCTTCCAACGGGAGCAAGCCATTTTGAGCGACGTTTTTATATCTGTCTGATTCTGGTGGAGGTAAACCTGATTTGTTTACTTTTAACTGGCTGCTGCTTGGACCAAAATGAAGAAAATCTGAAGCGTTTTGTTTGAATTTTATGAAGGTATTTGCGTTTCTTTAAAGCACTGTACATAATGTGTGTTTGTATATATTGTAAAACTCGCCTTGAGATGTTGCCTTTTATATTTGTAATCAAAATATGTGTATATAGTTTTATTTATTAAAATTTGTTCTGTTTACTCTTGTACATACACCGAACTGTGCCTGGATATATTGAAGTTTTGTTGAGTTTTGCAGTTTCTTGGTTTGTATCGACGACACGCAGCTCATTTCAGGAACACGTTTATTCGATGGACCGCGATATGACTATTTATTTAAGATTTTAGCTGCACGTTTTACTTTGGCGCACGTCGTTCTGCTGTTCTCTGTTGCATCTCTTGTGGAAATAAACTGTTGTATTGTATTTGAGGCTCTTTTGTTTCATTTGGTTCGATGAATAGTTTTACAAATAGACTTGGGTCGTTTCAGTAAATTGATAAAGCAGGACGGTTTTACACATGTGTGAGGCGAGTTTCAAAATTCCAAACTGGGACATATCCGATTTGGGATTGTTGGTATAAATGAAACTGAAAAGAAAATGTAGCATTATCCAGTCTCTACTCGTGGGTCAGTTTATAATCTGAGGGATTTTCTGCCTTAAACTCATTTTCAAGATAATTTTTTGAGCTTTCTTTACTGTTGGCAGGGACCAGGTTGGTCCAAAGTAAACACCTGGGACATTTATTGTTTTGGATAAATACGGACGTCTGGTTTAGACCTGGTTTAGACCTGGTTTAGACCTCGTTTGGACCTCATTTAGTCTTGGTTTAGATCAGGTTTAGCCCTGGTTTGGACTTGGTTTAGTCCTGGTTTAGCCCTGGTTTGGACTCGGTTTGGTCCCGATTTAGACCTGGTTTTATCTTTATCTTTATTTATACAGGGGGACCCAATGAGAGCACTTTTAGTCCTGGTTTAGATCTGGTTTAGCCCTAGTTTAGTCCTGGTTTAGACTTGGTTTGGTCCTGGTTTAGTCCTGGTTTAGACCTAGTTTAGTCCTGGTTTAGACCTGGTTTAGACCTGGTTTAGACCTGGTTTAGTCCTGGTTTAGGCTTGGTTTAGACCTGGTTTAGTCCTGGTTTAGACCTGGTTTAGTCCTGGTTTAGTCCTGGTTTAGACCTGGTTTAGTCCTGGTTTAGTCCTGGTTTAGACCTGGTTTAGATCTAGTTTAGACCTGGTTTAGACCTGGTTTAGATCTAGTTTAGTCCTGGTTTAGACTTGGTTTGGTCCTGGTTTAGTCCTGGTTTAGACCTTGTTTAGACCTGGTTTAGACCTGGTTTAGTCCTGGTTTAGACCTGGTTTAGTCCTGGTTTAGTCCTGGTTTAGACCTGGTTTAGATCTAGTTTAGACCTGGTTTAGACCTGGTTTAGATCTAGTTTAGACCTGGTTTAGACCTGGTTTAGATCAGCTTGGTGAAAAATAGGGACACCTGTGATATTTCTTATATAAAACTGGGATAAATAAATGTTTTTGATTCATCTACTGGGACAGGGGACACTGGGACAGGGGACACTGGACACTGGGACAGGGGACACTGGACACTGGGACTGTCCCGGGTCAAAGGGACGTGTCACTCTGCACAAACACCACACAGATTTATTTTACTTGACATTAATAACCCAGGGCTGAAGCCAAACAATCAACGGCTCCTTTGGGAAGATGCGGCATCTGGTTGAACAGGTTTTGTCACGTTCCACTGAAATCCGCTCCACGCCCCTGTGGAAGTGTGAGCGCGTGTCACATCTGTCAAACTGTCACATTTTTAAGACTCTTGGATGTTTGTTATCCTTGTGCGGGACTGTGCTTAAGAGCCAAACCCCCCCACTGAGCAAAAGGATGGCACTTTACACACCTGAGTGACACCAGACACCTGTTGCAACGCTGCCTCGCCTCACAGTTTACATTTGCATCCGCCTCGTCCCATTGGCCGGACGACGACGGGAAGGTGGAGTCGTACCTCACACCACCGAGACGTGAGCAAACAGGAGTGGCCGTGACAAATCGCCAAAGGACTCGATGGATGTAGGATAAATATTCCCTCGTCAGGTTACCGAACTGTGCCCGTGATACTGATAAAAAACAATAAGATGTTCACTCCAACAACATCCAGGTGTGTGTGTGTGTGTGTGTGTGTGTGTGTGTGTCGTGTGTCGTCGTTCTATTTGCACATCTCTAAAACTCTCACTCGTGTCTGTTTCCGCAGCTCGACCTTTGTGACCCTGAAACCCGCAGCTCGCACGGTCGCAAATATGAAGCTGAGCGAGGTTGGCAGATACCAGGGCCGGTGCAGACTATGAGCAGAATGAGCCGCTGCCGAGGGTCCCAAGGCCACCAGGGGGCCCCCAAGAGCTCAAAACATTTATACTGAAATACTGAATACGTAAAGTTTTATTAGAAGCAGGGCGTGTGCGTTTACAGCTGAATAAATATCCCACTCAAACGATTACATTTGTTTGTTTTTTTGTCTATAGGAGCGAAATATCTACTACTGCTGTTTGTTTTTGAGTCGGGCAGAGGTGAGGGCAGCTCTGTGCGACGCAAAATCACCTATTGTGCCCGGATAAAACAGTGAAGCAGGACATATATTAAAAAAAAGAAACATATCTAAGAATTACATGACAGTTTAAAGTCTAAACCGTTTCACTCAGCTCTTCGTTTTTATTACAGTTGATGGATTTGAAACTTGAAAAACCACCGTATAAACACCGTGTGAAGTTTATCTACAAGGGACGACTTCAAAAACTGCCAGAAACACCTCACGTACTTGTCGATCATTGATACCAGAACATTTAATCCCAGATCACGTGACAGTGTAAGACTAAGGACGAACCGCAACCAGAACTGAGACGGGAAGGAAAAACTAGACGCGTTGCAGTTTAATAATCTGATAACAAACTTTTATACACACATCTGCGCTTGTTTTTCGATGTTTTATGTTGATTTATTTGTTTTTGATTGTTTGTTTCAGTTTGTGTTGTATTTTAAACAGGGAACCCGCTGCATAAATAAAGATAAATAAATATATAATAAGTAAAGAGTAGATTTCTGAGCGACATGAACAGAGCAAAGTGAAGTTGTCTGCTTTTTTTGTCGGCCATTTTCTTTCACAATAAGCCTTTAACTAGCCTTTTGTGAATGTTTAAATGTATATATATATTTAAAAAAGACACGTACACTGTTTTAGGCTCTCACAGCTCACAGTGTGTATGTGTCTTTTTATATAGTGTGTGGTTTTGATTGTAAATACAAATACAACGAGTCAAAATGATCAGAATCAGAATCAGGAGAGTTTAATTATCATTGTCAGTGAACACAGCTCAAACTAGGAACTCTCTTTGGTGATAAAGTGCAACATAAAAACACTGAATAAGCACAAATAAGGGCGTGCACAAAGTAAAAAAAAGAAGATATGACTAAAATAAAATAAAATACTTGGACAAACATCATAAAAACTGTGCAAACGTGGCAATGATTTACTGTAGTGAGACATTAATGATGACCATGACCAATGTGTTTAAGGTGTTTTTGGTCGGCCGTGTTTGCGCAAACCTTTTCAAATTAAACATAAAATACAAATAAATGTGTGTAGAATCAATATTTAACGCGATATACAAAGCCAGACGGTCCACAGAAGCGTTGACATTGGATCCAAACTGGTTGCTTGGTTCTCTCTGGGGCGTTGTTGGTTTAAAGTGAGTCTTTGTGCAGCTCTACAGAACCACAGAGTCGGGTCGTTGTGTTCAGGTGGTCGCTGATGAGGAGCTGTGTAAATGTGATGAAGATCGTGCAGGTCTGGTATGTTCATGTGCTCGAGCTTTTGTGGATTAAAGGACAAACACGTGTGACCAGTGAATGCACAGTGTGGGGTGAAGATCAAGAGAAAGAAAAGGTTTCACGTAGCTCCTTTAAATGTGATCTACTCTAGTGTCATTCAGTTAAATATAATAAAGTGTAAGTGTACGTCTGTCCTGTTCACTTTGGGTTCTGTCCTGTTCACTTTGGGTTTGTTTCTATTGTTTCTACTGAACAAAACACTAAATCAAAGCCTTATAAAACCAGCTCAAAATACACATCAAATACTTTTACCTTTTACTCTTTAAGAACATTTTTAAACCAGTACTTAAATACTTTTACTTAAGTAGATTTGTTCAAGTGATACTTTTCCTTTCCCTGGTATCTACTTTTACTTAAGCAACTAAAATGAAGGTTATAACACATTAATAAAGCTCTTTAAATGCAGATTATAACACATTTATAAAGCTCTTTAACTACAGTTTATAACACATTTATAAAGCTCTTTAAATACAGATTATAACACATTAATAAAGCTCTTTAAACACATGTTATAACACATTAATAAAGCTCTTTAAATACATGTTTTAACACATTTATAAAGCTCTTTAAATACATGTTTTAACACATTTATAAAGCTCTTTAAATACATGTTTTAACACATTTATAAAGCTCTTTAAATACATGTTTTAACACATTTATAAAGCTCTTTAAATGCAGATTATGAAGCTCTAAATACTAAAAGTCACTCTCCATGGACCAGTCTTCTTCTGTCATTCCTGTGTCTCTGCCGCCTCCTTGTGGTCAAACTGAGTAACTGCACCTCCTCTTTGTTCAGGTGAGCTGTCCTTCGGGTGAATGTTTTACCTGTGCGTCATTACGTCACTGCTGCTCCAGGAAAAGACGCCCTGGACCCTTCCCTTTTGGCGATCACCTTACAGAAGGAGAATTCATTTTGTTTTGTTTATTTCTTTGACTTTGATAAACGTGTGAAGCTGAGCTCGTCTCCAAACGCGTGGACTGTGGACACGTTGTGCAAACATCATGTCTGCTTCTGCCATTTTCGTGTTGGACCTGAAGGGGAAGGTAAACGCACGCACCAGGTCATTACGCACGAGCCATGTTCAGTTTATAAAGACATTTTTAAACTTGGTGTCACTCTGAAAGTCTGTTTTTATCATTTAGATCTAAGGTTTAGAGGTTGTTTTATGTTTAAACTGTAATGACACCATGGTCCTGCTGTTAAACATTAATCAGCTCGTGCGTCTGGTTCATTCATTGGTTGTTTTTTTTTTAATTCCTTCTTCCGGTTTGTTCAACATTTTAACACAAAACCTCATTGTTTTTCCTCTGGTCTTTTCCTCAAACCCTTGTCTTTGTCTTTATCTCTGTGGACTGTTGTGTTTTTCACTAATCACACTCTGGTTTATCACAAGTGTTTCATGAAGGACTGAACCTGGATGAATCTGAGGGTCAGATCTGGCAACATCCAGCTGAGGCTTTGTATGACACTTTACATCAGACTCTGGAGAATATAGTGATCTGGAAGATGTTTAGACGAGAGAAGGAACAGAAGGAAGAGTTTGACACAGGAGATGCTCAAATACACGAGGTTTAGAGACTCATGGAGCAAGTACTGCAGTGTGTTACTCGAGTAAAAGTACAGGTACAGAGGTAAAAAGTTACTCGAGTAAAAGTACAGAGACAGAGGTAAAAAGTTACTCGAGTAAAAGTACAGAGACAGAGGTAAAAAAATACTCGAGTAAAAGTACAGGTACAGAGGTAAAAGGTTACTCGAGTAAAAGTACAGAGACAGGTAAAAAGTTACTCGAGTAAAAGTACAGAGATAGAGGTAAAAAGTTACTCGAGTAAAAGTACAGGTACAGTGGGGAAAAATTACTCGAGTAAAAGTACAGAGACAGAGGGAAAAAATTACTCGAGTAAAAGTACAGAGACAGGTAAAAAGTTACTCGAGTAAAAGTACAGGTACAGGTAAAAAGTTACTCGAGTAAAAGTACAGAGACAGAGGGAAAAAATTACTCGAGTAAAAGTACAGAGACAGGTAAAAAGTTACTCGAGTAAAAGTACAGAGACAGGTAAAAAGTTACTCGAGTAAAAGTACAGAGACAGAGGGAAAAAATTACTCGAGTAAAAGTACAGAGACAGGTAAAAAGTTACTCGAGTAAAAGTACAGAGACAGGTAAAAAGTTACTCGAGTAAAAGTACAGAGACAGGTAAAAAATTACTCGAGTAAAAGTACAGAGACAGGTAAAAAGTTACTCAAGTAAAAGTACAGAGACAGAGGTAAAAAGTTACTCGAGTAAAAGTACAGAGACAAAGGGAAAAAATTACTCGAGTAAAAGTACAGGTACAGAGGGAAAAAGCTACTCGAGTAAAAGTACAGGTACAGAGGTAAAAAGTTACTCGAGTAAAAGTACAGAGACAGAGGTAAAAAGTTACTCAAGTAAAAGTACAGAGACAGAGGTAAAAAAGTTACTCGAGTAAAAGTACAGATACAGAGGTAAAAAGTTACTCGAGTAAAAGTACAGATACAGAGGGAAAAAATTACTCGAGTAAAAGTACAGAGACAGAGGAAAAAGTTACTCGAATAAAAGTACAGAGAGAGGTAAAAAGTTACTCAAGTAAAAGTACATGTACAGAGAGAAAAGTTACTAAAATAAAAGTAAAAGTACAGATACAGAGGTAAAAAGTTACTTGAGTAAAAGTACATGTACAGAGGTAAAAAGTTACTTAAATAAAAGTGCAGATAAAGAAGTAAAAAGTTACTCGAGTAAAAGTACAGAGACAGAGGTAAAAATTTACTCGAGTAAAAGTACAGGTACAGAGGTAAAAAGTTACTCGAGTGAAAGTACAGGTACAGAGGTAAAAAGTTACTCGAGTGAAAGTACAGGTACAGAGGTAAAAAGTTACTCGAGTAAAAGTACAGGTACAGAGGTAAAAAGTTACTCGAGTAAAAGTACAGGTACAGAGGTAAAAAGTTACTCGAATAAAAGTACAGAGAGAGGTAAAAAGTTACTCAAGTAAAAGTACATGTACAGAGGGAAAAGTTACTAAAATAAAAGTAAAAGTACAGATACAGAGGTAAAAAGTTACTTAAATAAAAGTGCAGATAAAGAAGTAAAAAGTTACTCGAGTAAAAGTACAGAGACAGAGATAAAAAGTTACTTGAGTAAAAGTACAGCTACAGAGGTAAAAAGTTACTCGAGTAAAAGTACAGATACAGAGGTAAAAAGTTACTCGAGTAAAAGTACAGGTACAGAGGTAAAAAGTTACTCGAGTAAAAGTACAGATACATAGGGAAAGGTTACTTAAGTAAAAGTACAGATAATGAAGTAAAAAGTTACTTGAGTAAAAGTAAAAGTACAGATACGGAGGCGAAAAGATACTTAAGTAAAAGTAAAATGTAGTGAAGTAAAAGTAAAAAGTATATACTGTAAATGTACTTAAGTAAAGTAGAGACACCTACAAATCTGACTTAAATACATCACTTTAGTACTTTTACTTCATTACCTTCCACTGCTGGACTGATACAAACAGAAACATCAGACTTCAGCCTCGTCACGTCACGTCGGCTGGTTTTTCTGTCATTTCTCTTATTTCTGTGTTTTACGTTGTTGTTGTTGTTTGGACTAAAAGCCTCGTCGCTCGTTGTTTTTTTCTCTTTTAAGGTGCTGATCTGCAGAAACTACAAAGGCGACGTGGACATGGCCGAGATCGACCACTTTGTGCCGTTACTGATGCAGCACGAGGAGGAGGGGCTTATCTGCCCCGTCCTGTCCCACGGAAACATTCACTTTATGTGGATCAAACACACCAACCTCTACTGTATCCTCTCTGAATCCTCTCTGAAGGTTTTAAGAACGTTTTAGAGCAGGGAGGGCAAACTGTGGCCCCCGGGCCACAGTGGAGTCTAAAACCAAGGGGCGGGGCCAGGATATATATTATATATATGTGTATATAATATATATAATATATTATATATATGTGTATATAGTATATATAATATATTATATATATGTGTATATAATATATATAATATATTATATATGTGTATATAATATATATAATATATTATATATATATATGTGTATATAATATATATAATATGTTATATATATGTGTATATAATATATATAATATGTTATATATATGTGTATATAATATATATAATATATTATATATATGTGTATATAATATATATAATATATTATATATATGTGTATATAATATATATAATATATTATATATATGTGTATATTACATCAGAGACTTGGCCTGTAACATGGAGTAAAGTGTGAAAATACAAGGCTCATTGTACAAATTGTTTTCCAAATTCATTCTTTTAAAAACTCTCCTTTAGAGAAAGACTTGATAGTTTTTGCTCATTTGAACAGCAGCAAAAAACTCTTTGTACTTGACTCTTGAATCGCTGTTTGCCGGTGAAAAAAATGTTGCTGAGTCTGTAAATTGGCTCCACCAGCCGTAGCCGCCCGTTCCTGCGGTGACTTCTTGCTCACCGGATTAATAAGCCCAACGGGCCATGTGTGGCCCCCGGGCCGTAGTTTGCCCATGTCTGTTTTAGACCTAAAGTTTGATTTATTTAGAGATTTTTTCAGAATAAAAAAGACAGATTACATAGAACAGTGTAGTATCCAGGGCTAATGTGAGAGATAAAGAGAATGTACACACCGTAAAAAAAAACAACTAAATCAAACAAACAAAAAACAAAACAGACTTAAAAAAAAGTGACCAGACTTAAGCACATTTCGAGTCAGAGCGTTTGAGAAATGCCTTATTTTCTCCAGTGTCATAAAGAGCGTGCGTCTTTTATCCATTGTGTTTGTATTTGAGGGTTTTATGAACATTTGAATCATAATTTCACATTTCTGGAGCAGATCTGCGCCTTAACTCCGTCTGTCAGTGGTGGCTACGACAAATAAAAACTCCAACGCCGCCCTGGTGTATTCATTTCTCTACAAAATGGTCGAGGTAAAGGAAACGGCGCGTGGAAATCCGTTGATGACACGTGTTTGGACTCACTGTGGTGTAATGTGCAGGTTTTCACCGACTACTTCAAAGAGCTGGAGGAGGAGAGCATCCAGGACAATTTCGTGGTTGTGTACGAGCTTCTGGACGAGCTGATGGATTTCGGTTTCCCGCAGACGACGGACGGGAAGATCCTGCAGGAGTGAGTGACGACAAAATGACAAATTAAGAGTTTTAAACGGGAAATTACAACACGTACAAACGCATTTCTCAGGTACATCACACAGGAAGGGGCGAAACTCGAGGTCACGAAGAGCAAAGTCCCGACGACCGTCACCAACGCCGTCTCCTGGAGGTCAGAGGGCATCAAGTACAAGAAGAACGAGGTCTTCATCGATGTCATTGAAAGCATCAACGTCCTGGTAGGTCACGGGACGGAAATAAACCTGCTGACGTTTGGGGGAATATTTAAAATGTCACGTATAAACAGGCCCGTTTCAAGTTTTCATGGGATTAAGTTGCACAATTACGTGGATTTTTATGCAGCTGAAAAAGGTTTTGGATTAAATTTGTAATTGTTATGGCAACAGCCTCAAGGCAAGGCACGGCGGGTTTATTTGTACAGCACACAGAGTGATTCAAAGTGTTTTACAGAACAAGAAAGACATTAAAATCACAATATAAACAAGTCAAAATGTAAATAATCGTTGTAAAATTAACATTATATTACGTTAAGTCGTGTTATGACGCTGTTACAGAATCAAAAACGCACCTGGAGTTGTGTTTTGTTTCATTTATAATCTTTTATTATCAGTCTGTAACATCTCCAAAGCTCAAAACGCTCTGTTCCACCTTGTGATGTCATCAAGTGGTGTTTTGTTTTTGTGTTTTTTTTAGTTAACAGCTCCTTTTACACTTTAGTTCAGTCGAGATAAGCGGTAATTCCAGAGGCGGAGATGATCCAAATGATTCTAGAAATGAAGGTGTGCGGAGTTTAAAAACACAGCGGAGCACTTCCTGTATCGCCACACGATGACATCACAAGGTGGAACGGAGTGTTTTCAGTTTGAGAGAAGAACTAAGACTAAATGTACAGAGTTTGTGCGAATGAAACAAAACACAACTCCAAGAACAACATTAGAACATAGATCAGAAAAAGTGTAAAATGTCCCTTTAAACAGAGACAAGAGCAGAATAAACAGTTCAGCTTCAGTCACATAAATAATAATAATAATAATAATAATAATAACAATAATAATAATGATCATGATAATAACAATAATAATAATAATAATGATAATAATAATAATAACAATAATAATAATAATAATGATAATAATAATAATAACAATAATAATACTAATAATAATACTACTACTAATAATAATAACAATAATAATAATAATACTAATAATAATAACAATAATAATAATAACAATAATAATAATAACAATAATAATAATAATAATAATAATAATAATACTAATAATAATACTACTACTAATAATAATAACAATAATAATAATAATAATAATAATAATAATAATAATAATAATAATAATAATAATAAAATACATACACACTCATCTGCGCAGTGTGATTTTGCTACACAACTTGGATTTTTAATGACAAATAAAGAAATATAGGCTCTTTGTGTTTGCTTGAATCAGGTTTCAGTTGTTTACATAAAAACATTATTCCAAATTCAAATCTGTCACTGGACAAAAAAGTTCACGTCAAGTCAAACTCAAGTCACATTTATTCATAAAGCACATTTAAAATCACCCACAGCTGCTCAAAGTGCTGGACAAAGACGATATAAAGTGCAGTTTTATAAAAGAGAAAGTGAAAAAGTCATAGGAGTGAAGACGTCTCGCTGCTCGTCCAATCCGCTTCTTCAGTTCTGGTCAGATTTCTGCTGGACATGATGATCTTATGAACGAAAACATGCAAAAACACGATAAAACAAAACGATACAAGAGTGAGTTTTTACAAATATATAAAGATCAGGCTGTTCTAATGCACAGAAGTGTCTGGGACCTTTTCAGCTCCAGCCCCGTCTCCTCCAGATGTTTCTTCAGTTGTGGTCAGTCTGTGTCCAGCAGCAAAATGACCACAACTGAAGAAGAGGAGAGAAGCAGAGACACGTCTTCAGTCTGAAACTGTTCATCCCATTGAAACAGATGCATTTGAGTCCACACACTTTTATGATTATTACATGCATATTCTTCTTTGTTTTTTGGATATTCTTCTTTGTTTTTTGCATATTCTTGTTTGTTTTTTTTGCATATTCTTCTTTGTTTTTTTTGCATATTCTTTGTATTTTTGCATATTCTTGTTTGTGTTTTTGCATATTCTTTGATTTTTTGCATATTATTCTTTGTTTTTTTGCATATTCTTCTTTGTTTTTTGCATATTCTTGTTTGTTTTTTTGCATATTCTTTGTTTGTTTTTTTGCATATTCTTGTTTGTTTTTTTGCATATTCTTCTTTGTTTTTTGCATATTCTTTGTTTTTTTTTGCATATTCTTGTTTGGTTTTTTGCATATTCTTCTTTGTTTTTTTGCATATTCTTTGTTTTTTTGTTGTTGCATATTCTTGTTTGTGTTTTTGCATATTCTTCTCTGTTTTGTTTCTAGGTGAATGCAAACGGCAGTGTGATGAGCAGTGACATCGTAGGGAGTATTAAACTAAAGACCATGTTGTCCGGGATGCCCGAGCTGCGACTGGGACTCAACGACCGGGTCCTGTTCGCTTTGACTGGACGTGAGTTGGTTCCACTCTGGTCTTTTTGTGTTTAAATGTATTTTTATGATTTTTTGTTTTGTTTTTTGTTTTTAATGATTTGTTTGTGCTCAGGAGACAAGGGTAAGACGGTGGTGATGGAGGACGTGAAGTTCCATCAGTGCGTCCGTCTGTCGCGGTTTGAAAGTGACCGGACGATTTCGTTTATTCCTCCAGACGGAGAGTCTGAGCTTATGTCCTACCGAATCAACACACACGTGAGACTAAACCAGGACTAAACCAGGACTAAACCAGGACTAAACCAGGACTACACCAGGACTAAACCAGGACTAAACCAGGACTAAACCAGGACTAAACCAGGACTACACCAGGACTAAACCAGGACTAAACCAGGACTACACCAGGACTAAACCAGGACTACACCAGGACTAAACCAGGACTACACCAGGACTACACCAGGACTAAACCAGGACTACACCAGGACTAAACCAGGACTACACCAGGACTAAACCAGGACTAAACCAGGACTACACCAGGACTACACCAGGACTACACCAGGTCTACACCAGGACTAAACCAGGACTACACCAGGACTACACCAGGACTACACCAGGTCTACACCAGGACTAAACCAGGACTACACCAGGACTAAACCAGGACTACACCAGGTCTACACCAGGACTAAACCAGGACTACACCAGGACTACACCAGGACTACACCAGGTCTACACCAGGTCTACACCAGGACTAAACCAGGACTACACCAGGACTAAACCAGGACTAAACCAGGACTAAACCAGGTCTAAACCAGGTCTACACCAGGACTAAACCAGGACTAAACCAGGACTGAACCAGGACTGAACCAGGACTACACCAGGACTAAACCAGGACTACACCAGGACTACACCAGGACTAAACCAGGACTAAACCAGGACTAAACCAGGTCTACACCAGGACTAAACCAGGACTAAACCAGGACTACACCAGGACTACACCAGGACTAAACCAGGACTAAACCAGGACTACACCAGGACTAAACCAGGACTAAACCAGGACTAAACCAGGACTACACCAGGACTAAACCAGGACTAAACCAGGACTAAACCAGGTCTACACCAGGACTAAACCAGGACTAAACCAGGACTAAACCAAGACTAAACCAAGACTAAACCAAGACTAAACAAAGACTAAACAAAGACTAAACCAGGACTAAACCAGGACTAAACCAGATCTAAACCAGATCTAAACCAGATCTAAACCAGATCTAAACCAGGTCTACACTTGGTCTAAACCAGGTCTAAACCAGGTCATTCCAGTCTAACTTTTTCTTGTTCGTTTCAGGTGAAGCCGTTGATCTGGATTGAATCCGTCATTGAAAAGTTTTCTCACAGCCGAGTGGAGATCATGGTGAAGGTGCAGCCCACACCTCTTTATTTTAGTGTTTATCATCGAAATAAAGACACAAAACAGAACATTTCACGTGTTTGTTTGTGTTTTTTTAGGCAAAGGGACAGTTTAAAAAACAGTCCGTTGCAAACAATGTGGAGGTCAGGGTCCCGGTCCCGAGCGACGCCGACTCCCCCAAGTTTAAAACCAGCACCGGAAACGCCAAATACGTCCCAGAGAAAAATCTAGTGGTTTGGACCATCAAGTCTTTTCCAGTAAGTGAGACATGAAATCCGCTCTGTGTTTGTGTATTTGTGTTTTTATTTGCACCTTCTGTGGTTTCAGGGGGGCAAAGAGTTCCTGATGAGGGCCCATTTTGGTCTGCCCAGTGTGGAGAACAACGAGCTGGAAGGAAAACCGCCCATCACTGTCAAATTTGAAATCCCGTACTTCACAGTGTCGGGGATACAGGTGTGTGACGGGGGAAACAGGAGACGATGATGAATGTGGCGTGTGTGCCTCATAAATTCTACCGTTTGTCCCGTCTGTCCTTGGGCCGTACATCGGGAGTGCGTTTTCAAAGACTCTTGTTCTAAATGCTCTGTTTTTGCAGGTCAGATACATGAAGATCATAGAGAAGAGCGGATATCAGGCCTTACCCTGGGTGCGTTACATCACACAGAGCGGAGGTATGATTAAATACACAACAAAACAACAACAAAATGACAAACAAACTTCAAATCTAATGTTATATTTTGTTTTTTCCAGATTATCAGTTAAGGACAAATGTGTAGAATCATCAAAATAAAGTTATATCCACACGGCCCCTGCACTACAAACCCAACGACTGAAGGAAAAGTCTTTATGTTTCATTTGCTTTATGTGTGAAGTGTTTTTCAGTTTGATTTTACAGTATGAGCCAAACTTCACTTCTAATCGTGTGTATTTGTGTAAATCTTCTGTGATTGTGTTGTGTAAAAACTCTATAAAGCTCTTTTTTCTAACGCTCTGGTCGTTGTTGTTGTCCCATAACCTCAGACAGCGTAAATTCCGCCCAAAAGCGCCGCACACGCGCCTTTTTTCCGCTCCAGACTCAGGAGCCGCAGGTCAGAAATGTGAACGAGTCTTTGAAAACACTTTGAACACTTCAACGTTCACGAATCGCCCGCTTTCCGCTCCGCGCGCTCTGATTGGTGCAGACGGGCTGTTGCCAGGGTGACACTGTAGAAACCGAGGTGTCGCCCCGCCCCTTTGTCCATATATGGAGAGGCCCCGCCCCCCGCCGCGCTGTGATTGGTCCGCGGCTCTTTGCCTCAGTGTTTGTATGAGACTCACTGGAGACACGGCTCAGCGCGCAAATGTCTGTTATAATGTTTATGTTTATAAACTGTTCTGCTCCGGTTTGGGTTTAAAAAATACTGGACTTTTGAGTCAACGGGTCACGGAGCCTCGAGACACCGCGAGCACGGACACAAAGAGACAGGTAAGACTCAAAAAAAAGACTCAAAGAAAGAAACACACGGCTCAGAGGCTCCGGAGAGGCTCATCCACAGGGTTTATCACACAGGGTTTATTCAGCTCTGACAAACACAACACAACACAACAGAACACACAACACACAACAGAACACACGCCTTTGTGGAACAGATTCCGCTGGTGTCTCTTGTTTCGTGGCGTCCTCTGCCGCAGGTTTATGAGCTCATCATGTCTCTGATTGTCGCTGTGTCTCAGTCTCTTTGTCACAGGAGACACAGAGGAGACACAGGAGGGATCAGCTTCACCTCTGTCCTTTACATATTTGTACATGTTTTCCACATTTGCCCTTGTGTCTGGACAGAGGAGGATGGTCCTGAGGCAGATGGACGCGGGGAAATGTCTGACGGCGGCGGCAGCCACAGGAAACACGAGAGAAGTGCAGAGGATGATGGAGGAAGGAAGAGTCCACCCAGACACGACTAACGAGTATGGAAGAACCGCTCTGCAGGTGAGAAGAGCACACCAGAGCACACCAGGGCACACCAGGGCACACCAGAGCACACCAGAGTACACCAGAGCACACCAGGGCACTCCAGAGTACACCAGAGTACACCAGAGTACACCAGAGTACACCAGAGTACACCAGGGCACACGAGGGCACACAAGGGCACACCAGGGCACACCAGGGCACACCAGGGCACACCAGAACACACCAGGGCACACCAGGGCACACCAGGGCACACCAGAGACCACCAGGGCACACCAGGGCACTCCAGGGCACACCAGAACACACTAGAACACACTAGAACACACTAGAGCACACTTGGTCACACCAGGGCACACCAGGTCACTCCAGCAATGAGTAATGAAGAACCAATTTGCAGGTGAGAAACTGTCACACCAGAGCACACAGAGTACACCAGGTCACACACCACATCACACCACCTTACACCAGGTCACACCAGCCATGAGTATGGAAGAACTGATCTGCAGGTGAGAAACTGTCACACACCAGCTCACACCAGAGCACATACCAGGTCACACCAGGTCACACCAGGACATACCAGGTCACACCAGGTCACCTGTGATTCAAACATTACAACACTGAACCACAGTCTTCAGGTTTATCGTCTACAAACACGCACAGCAGCTCTGACCTTTGACCTGTACAGAAGGAAACTACTAAACATGTGCTTTTTCTTTGTTACTATTGTATCGTCACATTCACTGTACAAAAACATAACACCGGTGTAATTATAATTTAGTCTTTGTGATTATCCATGTGGCAGGTTCATTGCAGGACGGGGCGCAGCGACAGACAGAGGAGCTTTTGTTCTGTCTATTCTAAACATTCTCTCCTTTGTGTCTCGTGGTTTCACGCACAGGTCATGATGATGGGAAACCCCAAGGTCGCCAGTCTGCTGTTACAAAAAGGAGCAAATCCGAACGTCCAGGACAAATACGGAATCTCCCCAGCCCACGACGCCGCCCGCACCGGGTTCGTTGACACGCTGCAGGTCCTGGTGGAGCACGGGGCTTCTGTGAACGTAGCAGACAAGAACGGAGCTTTGCCTATACACATTGCCATCCGCGAGGGCCATCGAGACGTGGTGGCGTTCCTGGCTCCCCGCTCTGACTTGAAGCACGTCAACACCAGCGGGCAGACGGCGGTGGATGTGGCCAGAGCCTCCCGCGTGCCCGATATGGTGGATCTGCTCTTCGCTCACGTCCACA
This sequence comes from Periophthalmus magnuspinnatus, assembly GCF_009829125.3. Classification (NCBI taxonomy): domain Eukaryota; kingdom Metazoa; phylum Chordata; class Actinopteri; order Gobiiformes; family Gobiidae; genus Periophthalmus; species Periophthalmus magnuspinnatus. The sequence goes on along the minus strand of NC_047126.1, from coordinate 3,368,535 downwards.
GTTAGCCTTAAACTCGCTCACTCATCCTGGTGACTTGAATTACTTCCTGTGTAAAGGTTTGTTTTTGCTAATAGCTCTGCATCAATATGTGACGGAACATATTATCCTGGCAGCTTATTTTCAGTGGACGGTGGCTACAGTGGGCACCTCTTTTGCACAGTGCAATTTAGGCACCTTATACACATCCCTAGAACATGGGAGAGCACATTTGTAGATAGTTGTTGTGTAGTATTTCTATTGCGTAACAGTTGAATCCCTTTTGTGTTTTTACATTTTGACAAAACTTGACATGGTGTGCACAATTGCTTTGCATAGTTGTTACTCTGAACTAGACATATCTTAACTTTAACCCTATTTATTTGTGGAATACATTAAATATTCCAGTTACTTTGTACATAGACTTTAATGTGTTTGTTGAAATGTTATTTATATAGATTTTTTAAACAAGTGATTTTCAGTTTTTGCGATTTGAACATGGAAACAAAATAAACTCTTTGGAAATGATAAGTTTGTGTTATTTTTTCCGCAAGAGGTCGTCACTGTGGAACACTTTACCTGCTAGGCCACATTTTGAAGCTACGATAAACAATATAACCATAAATGATAATATTGAAACTGCTTTGCCACTGATAAAATAACAGGATAATCCCAGTGAACAGAGTCTAGTTCATTTGTTTCACTATAAAAACCTGTGCATAATGATTTTTATATTGGTTTGGACAGTTGGAAACACATTTTATTGTATTTTCCTGCTAATTTCAACAATGAACTGATGAAATTGTAATGAAATGTGTCTTTTAATGTGTTTTAACCTGCCCAGGGGCTACACATGGACAGCAGCAGTGGCATAATCTGGTACAAATCATCTTTTTCTTTTGCAACATTAATGAATTTGTACATGGTCCCTGACAAATAAAAAAAAACAAAAACATTTTATAAACACGACACATATCAGAGTAGAGCAAATATAATCCACAGAAGTGACTTATTCAAACCTCTACTGCTCAAATCTTATTCTAACACAACAAAAATAACACAAATCTCCACATTTATTGCTAGAACATGTAGACAAATGTACGCGAGATAAATATTGAGCCCAAAAATGTTGTTTCATTTTAAATATACTGAATATTAAGTGGATATAGTGACTGTCATGACAGATCTACGTCGTAAAAATCCTTTGACAAACTTATGACACGAAAATGTTAAAAATATGAACTCTTATCTTGGCAAATGGTCAGTGGTGGAACATAACGAAGTAAAAGTAGTAAAGTACTGCACTTAAGTAGAATTTTTAGGTATCTGTGCTTCACTTAAGGACATTTCACAGTGGATACTTTTTACTTTTACTTCAGTACATTTGAGATCAGTATCTGTACTTTCTGCTCTACCACATATTTGATCTGGACTGAAAAGTAAAAGTATTTTTCATTATAGTTTGAGACCTGCGGAAAAGACTGAGGGTTTATTTTTTATATGTTTGTAGATTGAGCAAAAAAAAAACAGCTAGAAAAAATATCGATTCAGTTGTTTCTGCTCAAAATTCAGCACAAATTTGTATCAAAATCACCACATTTGAAGCTTCATACGACTCAAAATCTGCACGAAATACTTTAACTTTTTACTCTTTAAGTACATTTTTAAACAGGTACTTTAATACTTTTACTTAAGCAGCTTTTCCATGTGACACTTTGACTTTTACGTGAGTATTTTCCTGCTCCAGCATCTGCACTTTTACTTAACAAAACCGAGTACTTCTTCCACCGCTACAAATGACCCATGATTATCTCTGATGTTTATATTATTTAATCCCAGGTGATATTGGAGGATGCTCTTCCCCTGCAGAACGCCTCCCTCCTCTGCAGAGCGCGTCCTGAGGAGACGTGCTCTTGAAGGTCACAGAGATAAGTGCACGGAGGCTCGGGCTGAATAAGAGGCCGTCATTGTTAAAGCTTGTAGGTAACAGGCGCACAGATTGCTAATGTTTGTGCACACAGCTCTCGAGACACAATGGCTATTTTGTTTGCTTGGCCAACTTTACAAGCCCACAGGCGGAGATACAGTTCAGCTATTTGCCTTCAGAACAGTCACTAACCGAGAAAATACCTAAGAAAGTCACTTGTTTTTGTAACGTTTTTCAGACATACAGTATCTTTCCTCAGCCGCCACCAGGTCGAGCTCACTACCTCCGGAGAAAAACGACTCCGGGTGTGTCTTCTTTGCAAAAACACTTCCTGAATGTTTGTTCTTTTGATCGAGACAGACTGCAGCAGGTATGAGAACATGAGTCAGCAAACAGACCTCTGCCAGCGCCGCACAAAAGCCCAAGATAGATCATCAAATCATAAGGAATCGTTATGTAATCGAAACACACCTGTAACTGAAAAAGAAGACAGTTTGGGGTCGTTTTTTCCTTGTTCAAAATGCAAAAAATACAGCACATTTATGAAGGAATGAGGGGCTTAAAGGGTCATTTTATGCAAGATAACACTGAATCTTACACAACCTGGAGTAGAAACCGACTAATTAAACCTGATAAGTAACTAAACAATTACTCATTATGTGATTCAGTGATTCACGTGTGAGGAAACAGATTAACAGATCAACTTTTACAAAACATGTGCATTTATTCTGATGTTATCGTTCACGCCTCCGCAGACACAGACAGCAAAAATATTCTCCAACTATTAATAATTGACCTGGCGGCGTCTTTGGAAATTTCCACGACCCAACACGCCCCGTAAAGCGACATAGGTTCCCACACAGGTCCGGACTCGCTCGACCTGCACTGTAACCTGTTGGATCTGACATGTGACAGACGCAGCAGGTCTTTGTGCAAATAGGTGTTTTTTGTGGTGGTTAAACGCACAGGAAAAGAACAAGAATGCAAAACCAACAGTATCTAGACACTTAAAAACTTCAAAACAAACATAAAAATTCAAGTAAACCGTTACATTTCAGTAAAAAAACAACATTAAATTAGAAGTATTGTGCTTGTTCCAGCTTAAAAATTATAATCTGGGACACGTGTGAATCATTTGGTTATAATTTGGACATTTTAAAATCGCAATATTCATCGAAAATGAACAAGTTCGGCTTTTATGGACAGCTGCAGCTCAAACTAGCAAGAACAGGATTTTTTTTTTGTTTTTATTTGCACCAAAATGACCGTACAACGCTGACGAATCCTACGTGTATCACTGATAAAACTGGAGAACACCCTAAGGAACAACTTCAGTAAGTAACTTGAGGGTAAAAACAAACTAAAACATGGCTAAAAGCTCTGAAAAGTTGATTTTGAAGAACAGATTTGAGTTTAAAGACACGTCTGGGCAGTAGATGTGTGGCAGTACGTAATATTTGTGTTAAAATACAAACTATATATCATCACATATACGGTTTTGTCTCATTAAAGCTCCTATATGACACAAAACTGACTCTTGTAGCTTTAATCCATGTTCTAATGCTGTTACCGTCTCAAAAACAGACCTGGAGTTGTGTTTTGTTTCATTATTACACTTTATTTTTAGTCTGTCTACATCTCGAAAGCTCAAAATGCTCTGTTCCACCTTGTGATGTCATGTGGTTGTAGTTTTTAAGATAAACGCTACCGTATTTTCCAGAGTATGAGTCGTACTTGCCAAAAAATGCATAATAATGAAGAAAAACAAACATATTTCACATATAAGTCGCACCTCCGGACAAACTATGAAAAAAAAAGTGCAACTCTCTAATTACTGGAAAATGCGGTACTTTTTATCTTTAGTTCAGTGGAGATTGACAATTCCACGGAATGAAATCATCCAGAGGAGTTTAAAAACACAGCGGAGCACTTCCTGTATCACCACACGATGACATCACGAGGTGGAACGCAGTGTTTTCTGTTTGAGAGAAGAAAAACTCAGCGTAAATCTGCAGGTTTGTGTGTTAAACGTGTGTGAATGAAACAAAAAAACAAACAAAAAAAACACAACTCCAGGTCTGTTTGTGATGAGGAAACAAGATTAGAACAGCACAGATGAGAAAACAGTGTAAAATGAGACTTTAAACGCAAAAACTGAGTCAGACGTTTGAGGGTTTGTAAACAAAGCCTCACTGTCCAGTCACGACTCTGTTTCTGCGATGCTTTGTTCAACTTTTCAGGCCTGGGGGGAGTAACACGAGACTGAACGCTTCAAACCGGCCCCACAGGTTATGGAAAGAGAAGTGGTCCAACTTGTAAAAAAAAACAAAACAGAAAAAATAACAATGAAAAAACGTAAGTCCGTACAAGTCCGTTAACCGTGACTTTTACACTCTACCAGTCAAACGTTTGGACACGCCCTCTCATTCAAAGTTTTTTTTATTTTTATTTTGACTGATTTCTACAACTTATATACATCAAATATATGAAGTAAGATATTTAGAATTATGTAGTAAAGAAAAAACATGAAAATAAGTCTATTAAATATTTTTTGACAAAGCAAAGAGCGGCCATTTTGAGGATTTGAATCGAAAATACATATAAAAAAAATATGAGTTATTTAACTTTTTTACTTCGCTACAAAATTCCTTATATCTTACGTCATATATTTAGTGGAGCTATTTAAATTAACTAAATTTTTTTTATTTTTTTTAATTCAAATCCTCAATGTATCCACCCTTTGCTTTGTTAAAAAATATTTAGTTTTTATATATTTTTTTTCTTTGCTACGTAAGTCCATATATCTTACTTCATATATTTAGTGGAGTTTTTTAAATAGACCTTTATATATATATATATATATATATATATATATATATATTCAAATCCTCAACGTATCCACCCTTTGCTTTGCCAAAAACTAATTCTTTTTTTTTTTTTCTTTGCTACATAATTATATATATGTCACTTTATATATTTAGTGGAGTTATTTAAATACTTTTTTTTAATATATATATATATATATATATATATATATATATATATATATATTCAAATCCTCAAAGTTTCCACCCTTCGCTTTGTCAAAAAATATTTAGTTTTTATTTATTTTTTTCCTTTGCTACATAATTATATATATATATATCTCACTTTATATATTTAATGTTATTTAAATAGACTTTTTTTTATTCAAATATCCACTCTTTGCTTCATCAAAAAATATTTAGTTGAGTTATTTTACATTTTTTCTTTACTACATAATTACATATATCGTACTTCATATATTTGCTGTCTTCTGTGTGGATATAAAATGTGGAAAGTAGTAAAAATAACAAAAAAAATTAAGAATGTGTCCAAACTTTGACTGGTACTACACACAAATATCCAAAATCGCCGCTTACAACCACGACATCTTTCAATATAAATAAAAACTTACACTTCGAATAGAAAAAAATAATGTAATAAAACCATATAAATACAAACCAATACTTTAAAACCTGTTACACTTAATTAAAACCCAGCGAGGGGGTGAGTTTGAATCACTGACTGATATTATCCCCGTTGACTTCATCTTGCGGCTGCTCGACCTCTTCGTCTGTGGACAGCTGCTCCAGAAGTCGGTCCTCCGCTACGATCGAACTCAGGGTCAGATGCGGACAGTCCCTCAGCTCCACGGGCAGAGCTCCAAAACGGTTTCCTTTGAGCTCCAACCGCACGAGCTGTGTCAGGCTCCCCACCTTAGGACTCAGGTGCGACAGGCAGTTGCTCGCTACCGCCAGCGTCCGCAGTCTTTTACACATGAAGAGCTCTTCGGGGAGGTTCTCCAAGGAGTTGGAGGCAGCGGAGAAGAACTGGAGGCTTTGAAGGATGCCCACCTCTGAGGGTAACGAGGTGAGGAGGTTGTGGGACACGTCCAGATGTCGGAGTTTGGTGCAGTAAAAAAGACGAGAGGGAAGCTTCCGTATCTTGTTCCAGCTAATGTCCAGAACTTCCAGAGAGTGCAGCTTAGCGATGTGATCTGGGATGTACGTTATTTTGTTATGCCACAGTCTGAGTGTCGTTAAACGCTGGCAGTGCTGTAAACTCAGGATCTCCTCTACTGTTGTGAGTCTGTTCTCTTTCAGGTCCAACTCTTGGAGGTTACTCAAGCTAAAAATGGCACTGGGGATCCGCTCCAACCCGCAGCTCACCAACTCCAACGACACCAGACTACTTAACTTCTTGAGAATGCTTAAAGCCTGGAGTTTGCCCCCTTCGTTGTTAATGCTTAAACGCTGCAGCTGTAAGGCCACGTCGGTAACGCTAGTCGGGATTTTGGTCAAATTGCAACGGAGATTGAGGACCCTTAAGGACTTCAGGTCTCGTAGACTCTCCAGACCTGAACCTCGGGAGGCTTCATTACTTAACGGGCCGTTTAGATGCAACTCTTCGAGATCGTGGAGCGAATACATCCACAAAGGCAGTTCCTCTACGCTTTCAAAGGCCAAACGGAGAACTTTTAAATGCTCTTTGAAGAAGTTCATCGCCGGCAGTTGGAGTTTCGCGGGGCAGTAGATGAGTGACAGCTCTTGCAGTGAGTCCAGCTTCGCCACGCTGGGAGGAAATGTGACATTTTTGACTTGTTCCAGTTTGAGCGCTTGCACCTCGCTGAGCTCAAAGACTGTGTCAGGAAGTCCGGACAACATGGGCAGGTGGAGTTCCAGCCGGTTGCTCGAGTTCCTGGCCAAACGAGCGCGCAGTTTATTCGCGGTCCACTCGTAGTTGAGGTTGAGATGGTACAAGCGGCTTTCGCTGACTTCGGACAAAAACACTGCGAACCTTTTGGAGTACAGGGAGTCGTACTGGTCCACGAGATGCAGGAGGAAGGCGAAGTCGTTTTTCACATCGGGTATATCGCCGATGCCGGTCTCAAATCGGACCTGCTCAAAGGAGTACTCCTTCAACGGCCGATGGAAGAGCCAGTACAGAGTGTAGATGCAAACTAAACCGTAGACTCCAACAAAGCAAATGTAGCAGTACGCCAGTTTGGAGAAAAGAGGAGCCTTGTTGTGATTACAGCAGAATATGTTAAATCCCGTTAGTTCGGGCGGGACCTTGCAGCGCACGACAATCTGAATGTTATGAACGAGCACCGCCGTGTAGATTATAACCAACAGAAACTTCAGGACTTTTAGAGACGTTTGCAGCACGTACATGACATACAAGATGTCCGCCTCCTCCACGTGGGTACGCAGCTTCTTCACTTTTTCAAACAGCGCTTTAGCTTGTTCTCCTTCTTTCTTATCCAAAGCCGTGAGCGTCGACTGCGGCTCTGGAACCTTTCTCTCCGGGTTAGATTTGACCGAGGAGGAGCGAAGAAGCCCCGCCGTTTCCTCCTCGTCTGTCTGTTTTTTCTCCGAAGTATCTCTGGAGATGGTGTTCCTTCTCAAGCTCACGAGTTTTTCCTCGCCTCTCTCCTCGGAAACTTCGCTCAAGGCTCTCGTCGTCCACGGGGAATCGAAACATTTCCCGAGAATGGACACGAAAAGTTCAATTTTCGACGACGTCCCCGGGAACTTGAACCAGAAGCTGCTCGCCACCATAAAGACCATGGTGTGGATGACGGCGAGATACGGGAAGAACTTGGCGAACCAGTGGACAAACCGCGTGTAGCAGTAAGCGTTGACAAACACGTACTGGTGGATGTCTAGGTCATTTTTACGACCTTTGACCTCAATGATGATAGGGTCAGCCGGGTTTTCAAAAGAGTCGTTATCGCCGTACGTCCTGATGTGGCTGCAGTCGATGGCGCTGGGCGTGGGGCTGGTGTAGCGGCTCGGCAGGCAGGCGATTTTTTCCTGGGTGATCTGCAAACGAAAAGATTAGCAAAATAAAATATGAACAGTGTTATTTAATCACTTTAGACGGAAACAAGGACCGGTTTGGACGCGTTTCTGTGGCTTTTTGGGTTCGTTAACTCAAGACGTTTCTGTTTAAACTCGGGGCGACAGGTGCGTTAGAGAAACTCGTGATCTGATCAAATAAAAACAGCTAGAAAAAAATGATTGTTTCTATTAAACTAAATTCAGAACAAATCTTTATCAAAATCACTACATCTGAAGACCTCAAAACATGCACGAAATACATTTTAACATGTATTTAAATATATTTTTTCATACTTTTACTTGAGTATTTTGCTCCAGTAACAAAATTGAGTTCTTCCCTCACCGCTGATGCTGACAAACTGTTATAAAACTTTTTTTTCCCCGACTTATTTCACACTTGTATAATAATAATACATTTTATTTATAACGCACTTTACATTCGAACAACAAATCTCAAAGTGCTACAGTAAAAAAAGACATTAAAAACAGAAGACAATTAACATTAAAAAGAGAAGACAATTGGTGTAAAAGCAATAAAACAATAGCCAGGTGTTTAGCTGTAGGCCAAGGTAAAAAGGTAAGTTTTAAGTCCTCTTTTAAAAGCATCCACCGTCTGTGTAAAACTTTTTTTTTCCACTTATTTCACACTTCTTTAGTTCATGAAAGGTTAAGAAAAACACAATGTTTCGACCATCGGGGTCTAGTTGTACGTTTATGTTTTTCCGCTGTTGTGATTGGTTGATTACTTTTAAGGGGGCAGGTCCTTAACTTATATAAGGGGGAGCGGAAGGGGCTGTTTCCATAAATGAGGAAGGTCAAATCGAGCGAAATGTTGTGTGAATAAAAGTGAACCAAGAGTGAGACGGTGCGCGGGAGTTTTCTTAACCTTTCATGAACTAAAGAAGCGTGAAATAAGTGGAGAAAAAAAAAGTTTTAAAACAATTTGTCAGCATCAGCGGTGGGGGAAGAACTCAATTTTGTTACTGGAAAGCAAAATATTAAAAAAATATATTTAAGTACATGTTAAAAATGTATTTCGTGCATGTTTTGAGGTCTTCAGATGTAGTGATTTTGTTTGTTTGCTGTTTTTATTTGTAGATTTTTGTTTAATCAAACTATGACCTTGATAAAATAAACCCTCAGCCTTTTCAGCAGGTCTCAAACTATAATAAAAAAAATACTTTCACGTTTCAATTAAGTTCAAAAATGTGGTGGAGCAGAAAGTACAGATACTGATCAGATGTAATGACCTAAAAGTAAAACATATCCACTGTAAAATGTGCTTAAGGAAGTGCAAATACTTCAAAAATTGTACTTAAGTAGGCCTGGAGTACTTTACTACTTGTACTCTGTTATGTTCCACTACTGTTTAATATAAAATAACAGTTTGTCCAGTGTGTGTCATGTGTGTTTTGTGTTGTAACTACACACCGGCTCTTTTATTAGGCTTAAAATGGTTCTGTGCATATGACAAAAAGGGGTTTATTCTGCGCTTTTCTCATTTAATGTTAACTTCATCTCGATTATTTATGTTTTGATGTGTTATATCGTGAGTTTAACGTCTTTCTTATCCTGTTAAACACTTTGAATGACCTTGTGGACCAGCTGTGTCGTACAAATAAACGTTCCCCGGGCTTCATTTTATGGTTTATTGCCTCCTCATCCGTGACATACCTGCAGCGTGCATCCAAACACTCCGATCATGAGCATGGCGAGGCACAGGTACTCCGAGAACACGTCCCACCAGGGCTTCAGCACCCTGTACTTCTGGTTCTGCTCTGAGCCCAAGTTTCTAAACTCGCCCACGGGAATCATCCTGGAGAGAAGAGCCAGATGAACGATTCAGACTCCCTACAGTCCAGAAACAAGTCATTTTAAAGTGATACAGTGAGGATACGTGGATTAAAAGTGGGATGTTTGAGGTTCTTTGCAGTGGAGACACGTTTGGGACGCCATTTCCAAAGCAGGGGTGCAACTTTTTAACAATAACCTGAGTGTTTTCTGTGATAAAACTATAAAATCAAGATGCAAACATGTAAAAGAGTCAAACAAACTGCAAACAACAGCGTGAAATCATGATGTAAAAGTGTAAACTGAGCACAAACAGAGTCATAAACATGGAAAAAAAGTCTAGATTTCACAACAGGAGAACTATTTTGCACTAAAGTGAAGAAATAAAAAAGGTTTATGGCTTATAAATGTCTCATAAAAGGAGTGTGGAGTAACAGAGTGCACTCACCTGAGCCCGGGGAAGGTGCGTCTGGAGCACAGGTAAACCACAGGTAAAACTCAGGTAAACCACAGGTAAAGCTCTCCAACAGGACGCGCGCGCACCGGTGTGAAGCTGAGCGCGCGAGAGCAGGGGAAAAGGGCCACTTCCGGTAGATGCTTTCAAAATAAAACCCAAAAATAAAACCAAAACATTAAAAAAGGCAGATTTACCCACAATCAGGACTGTGCTTAAGCAAAACATTTAGGTATCTGGACTTTACTTAAGTACATTTTATAGTGGATACTTTTTACTTTTACTTAACTACATTTGAGAGCAGTATCTGTACTTTCTACTCCACTACAGTAAGTATTTTTTTTATTATTATAGTTTGAGACCTGATGAAAAGACTGAGGGTTTATTTTTATCCAGGTCAAACAAAAATATACAAATAAAAACAGCTAGAAAAAAATCTGTTGTTTCTGTTGAGCAAAATTCAGATCAAAATCAGTATTTTTATTAGATCAACAGGTACTTTAAAACTTTTATTTAAGTAGATTTTTTTCATTAGATACTTTTATTTTCTTTTGGTTTTTTTGCTCCTGTATCTATACTTTTACTCCACAAAAGTGAGTACTTGTTCCAGCCCTGTTACTTCTGTGATGCAAAGTTTTGTTGTTTTTCTTGTTGTTTATTTGTTGTCATCTTCTCTCACCTGCTCCTCTGTGAGTTTCTTGTAAAAGGCCTTGAAGACTCAGTTAAAATACTCTCAAAGTATGGGGTTGACCGGTGGGATCGTGCCTAAATTGTTTGCATAGGGCCCATAATCTTTGGTGTTTCCTCTCAAATGACATAATAATGGCATTGGGCATTCACCTGTTGTTTGTCTTTACTGGGACCGGATGACCACACCCTCCTCTCATCCCACTCAGAACTCACCGTTTGAGTTTCATTAATAGATTCTGTTGGCTAAAATGACACTGCTTCACATATGAGTGTATCATTTTACAAACTAAGTAAAAATGTAAATGATGATCACACTCCAGCAGCTCTTTAGCTCCATCCAGTGGTCAAAGCTGCAAAACTCAACTTGAGGCAGAAAAGGAGGAAATCCAAATGAAAGTCAGTGCAATATTAGAACATGTTTACTTTACAGTGTGCCGTTGTACTTCTCAGTTTGTACAAAGCCAGTCTTTATTAATAATAAGTGCCTTTATGCTGAAACATCCACATGCAAATTACTCCAAAACACACTAATGCAATACAAAGGTCGACTTAAGATCAGTTTGTAAAAGAAAACATTGATTCAACCAAACAATAAATAAAAAAAAAAATCTTAAAATTCTGTACAAGACACATGGATCAGTGTATAAAAACCACTAAGAAACCTTGGTAGCTTAAACTGCTGTTAGAAATACACTTCTTTTGCAACTCTGCCGCTAGTATACAATATGTATACACTAAACAGTTGCTTCTGTTTTTGAGGTCTATAAAAAGGTGCAAAAACGGTTCATTGGTGTGAAGAAGTTCAACAAACTAAATGTTGAACCAGCTTCTCTATTGGCACTCGCTAAACGAATATCTCCAAGTTATCACCTAACAAACAGGCGAAGTCTTAAATTTCACATTTCAAAAACACTTTAGTTACATATCGTCACAACAGTTTCACGCCTCGTCGGCCTCTTTCCAACGACACACTGACAGAAGTAATGCCCACAGGCCTGACACTTTCACACAGAAGTGTCCACACTGACAAATGCTACAGAGGTTTGAGTTCACACAGGTCCACTCTGGTGTCAGGAGCCCTTATGTCCTATGAAGTCAGGGGCCTTTTTACGGAGCATTTTGAAAGAACTTGCATTGACATTTAACCCTGTGGTCATAAAGGACCCGTACTAACCACACACACGTCAGGGACCAGTGGAAGGGGCTGGTTACAACTAACCCTAGTTTTATGTTTATATTAGCCGTTTACCAATTCACTTTCACAGGTAAAACACTGGGAATAGTGTAGACAATACAAGAAAATATATTTTAAAAATACATATTTACTGGATGACTCGCGGTCACTGGTTTGGGACCCCTGCAATAAGACAGAACTTTTACAAACTACTGAGGCAATAATGTCGAGTTTTAAATCATGTTTGAAGTTTGTGTTTTCTTCTAATAAGTCAGGTGTTGTAGTAGTAGTAATTATAAAAAGCTAAACAGCTTATTTACCTGACATGTTTGGGTAGGAGGTCACTTACCAGCTGCTGATAAGAGACACGTCAGAGCAGTTTATACATTTGTCTTATTAGGACAAAACACAAAGTTCAAAATAAAAACACGACCAAATGACTTTTCTAAACAGATGTTTTGATGCTGAACATTGAGTTTTGGAGCCTCATGAGTGTCTGTGTGTCCGCTGGTGGGACCCGTGACTGGAGTGGTCCGAGTGGTCGGTGTGAGACGAGCCTCCACATTCCCCGTCCGACGCTTGATTCAGAGACAGACCCTTCGGGCAGGGCTCCATGGTAACAGCCACGCCCACACCGCTGCGGCCCGACGTCATGTGTGTGACCTCTGCCCATGTGTCACTCTCAGGGTCGTAACACTCCACACTGTCCAGAAAAGTGTTGCCATCATAACCTCCTGGAATAAACACACGGGAAACATGAAATGATTAATCAATTTGATTTTGTTTTGGCATTTAAGAACTAGACCAGGAGCCGACCATGTTCTCTGTGCAGCACTTTGGAAACATTTATAAACTGTGCTCTATAAATAAAGTGGATGGGATTTGGCCCCATGAATTTCTCATAATTTTCATGACATGGGTCATGATTCTCAGGCCCCAAATGTTTGGATACAGTTCAGTCATGGTGTTTTCAGATTCTGGAATGTGACGATGTCATATTCCCAGATGGAGGCAGGAGCCTGTTTCTCTCTGTTGATTATGTTGTACTTTGCCATGAAATATCCAAAAGGTGAATTCACAAATGTTGAACCTGATCATTTCTGTTAGTGAGTAGATGCACAAATTCACTGTTCTACCACAAAAAATGTGGATTTTAACAGTATTGTTTTCAGCAGCCCCCCACCTCTGTTAAATACGACTGTCCTGTAGGATGTTGTGACGTCGTCTAAACTCTGCAGTACAGACACTAACATTAACAAACATGCACACGGCTTCACTCACCCAGCACATAGATGCGCCCATGTAGAGCAGTGACTCCCAGAGCACTGCGTCTGTGCCTCATGGAGGCAGCAAAGCTCCATGTGTCAGTTTCCACGTCGTAGCATTCCACTGTGTTCAGCTGATTGGTGCCATCATAACCTCCCATCACAAAAATGTGATTTCCAAGAGCACACACACCTAAAGATAAGAACAGCGTGTTCACTTGTGGGAAGGTCACACTGCATTTATATGATTATTGTGATTTTCTCTTACCAGCCCCAGAGCGAACGGTGTTCATTGAGGACATAGACTTCCACTCGTCCCTCTCCGGGTTGTAGCACTCACAGGAACTGAGGCGATTTGCTCCATCAAACCCCCCGACAGCATAAAGCAGCCTGTTAATGACGGCCACGCCGACGCCAATACGACGGGTCAACATGGGGGCCACCAGCTGCCACTCATCCTTCTCTGGGTCATATCTGCAAAAACACTCATGGTCAGCCAATCACCTGCAGGATGTATGTACTTTTAGAACGTCTCAAGTGTATTTCATTAATAAATCCCACCCTCTTCTGTAACATTATACCAGCTCTCTTAAACGAGGCAGAGGACTGTTGTGTGGGGAATTTCTAACTTGAATTCAACTCCTTTCAAATGTCTGTTTGTAATTAACACATGTTTCTGTTATTCTGTAACTGATTACAGACAAAAGAAGAATTATATGAATAATTCAAGGACATTTTAACTTTTAGTTTGCCATACGACAAAACTACACTGTGTTGCCCCCAGAAGCAAACACCTGTCTTTAATAACACACCTTTCAACACTGTTGTGATGAATACATCCATGTGATCCACCCACTGCATACAGCATGCCATCGATGACTCCAACTCCGATTCTGTTCCGTGGGACGCTCATAGGCGCACAGGGGAGCCAGCAGTTATTCATGGGGTTGTAGCAGTCCAGTGCATTCGAGTCCATGTTTCCGTCGGGGGCGTTGTTCCTTCCTCCCACGGCGTAGAAAAGCCCACTGATGACACAGGCGGCCAGACCACTGCGAGGGACCTGGAGGTCGGCCAGCCTCAGCCACGCTCTAGTACAGGGGTTATACGCCTCCAGGTCACTCAGGGACTGGCGGAAGTAGCCCCCCGCACTGTAGATCAGCTGGGGAACCTTCGGCGTACGGCAGGGAATTACTTTGGTGGGTTTGTGGAGGGTGAGGTCCTGAAAAATCTGAGCTAGGTAGTCTTTGCACTCTGGATCCCACTCCAGAGACTGTAGCTGGGTCTTCAGGAAGTTCGGGGTGAGCGAGTGACAGCGGACCGCCTGAAGCAAGGCCTGGACATACGGTTTCCGGTTTTCACGGTCGTAGCGAACCCACGCCACGCAGGCATGAAAGACCTCAGACTCACAGCGCACGTTCAGCTCATCCCGGCTGATGAGGTTGACCAGCTGGCAGTGGGACAAGTTGAAAAATTCTTCCTGTGTCGCAACCTAAAAATATTTCAAGACAGGGAGATAGATGGAACGTGTAAATATAACAAACACAACAGCAGAGCACGAGTGTAAATGTTTAATTGTTCCAGCGCTAGTTTCACTGTGACACATTTTACTGTTAGTGTGCCACAGGTCATCCACACTCTGCTCATGACTCATGCTCTGCCCAACACAGCACCACAGAGACAAGTACATCAACAGCCGGAGTCGCCACGGTAACTAGTGATGTGACAAGTCGGCTCTTTTGAACGGCTCCTTAATGTGAATGGTTGGACCCAGATCAAATTCAAGATTCTTTTCCCAGACCAAGGTTTAGTTTGTTTTCCTCCCTTACAGTAACACTAATGTTCTTCCTCACAGTGGTCACGTGATGTTACTGCGGCGTGTTCGATCCGATGATTTAAACAGGTTTTGGCGCCATCTTCCTACCGGTGGAGGCAGGACGACAGCGCCATCTGCAGTCCGACTTCTTCAGGACAGTATCCCAGGTGTGTGAGAGTGAAAAGGCCCCTCGTCCTGGTTTAAAGTCCCTTGTGCATGTTTCTGTAATTCGATCGCCTTCTCTTCCTCCATAATGTGCTTCTCTTTTGCAGTGGTCACAAATGAGGGGCTTTTTTTTACCCTCACACACCTGGGATACTGTCCTGAAGAAGTCGGACTGCAGATGGCGCCACTGTCCTGCCTTCACCGGTAGGAAGACGGCGCCAAAACCTGTTTAAAATCAGCTGAACGTCACATCACAGCAACATAACGTGACCACATTGAGGCGCTAGTGAGCAGTTCAAACGGTCAGGGATGAAAACAAACTAAACCTTTGTCTGAAAAAAGAATCTGAGAAGAACAGAAAAACCTCACTGAACCAAATCCTTGAAATTTTTATGCATTTTTACAATGATTTACACTGTACCAACACATGGATCAACACATCAAAAAAACATATTATGACATATTATAATATTGTCATATTAATAACTGTTAGATTTTTTAATTAGTATTATTGTAGTGCAATGTTTTATTTAGATTATTCATAATTTCAAAGGTAAACACAATGCCACTCTCAGTTTGAAATAAAATGGATTCCTAAATTGGCTTCTGTCATAAGAATAAATATTAAAACAGCAGCAGCTTTTTAGGAAGAAACGTATTCAAAAGATTCAGATCCCATAAAAGAGCCGAAAGTCCCATCACTACCAGACATTTTTATTAATATCTGAGCATTGGGCCTAAACTTAAAACCTATCTCGTTACTAGACATGGGACGATACTGAACTTTTGTGTGACAATTATCATGGCCAAAATGATTGCGATTAACGATTAAAGTCGTTAAGGATATGAATAATTATAATTTTAACAGAGAAGATTATGGATAAACAGGAATGTAGACTGAAATTTGGAGCCTCACACGGCCCCCCGTAATACAAATGAATAGGAAGAGAGTCAATTCTGGGCCCCCTAAGACCCTGGGGCCCCCGACAACAGACCAGTTTATCCCCCTCGTTGACTCCCCTGTGGATAAGTCGTTTTTTTTCTGCACATTCAGGTGATATAAAGGCGATTATCTTTGTTGCTAATCATCACGATTATATAAAATGTCCCATGAACGATTATTGTCAACCCTTTTCATCACAATAAACGATATTATTGTTTATCGTCCCATCCCTACTCCTTACCTGACTGAAGTTCAGATAGATGTATTCGCGGGCTTTCTGGTGAAGCTCCGTGCAGCCGATCTGTTCTGCAAAGTTAGCGATGCCGATAGCATTACTGGGATCAAGTTGCTGGACCAGGAAATCACAGCAGGCCTTGACCACACAGTCGATCTGGTACATCACAGCCCCATTCATAACATGGATCACACACTTTTCCCCAACGGAGATGCTGGCGGTGTAGGCGAACTCAATGAGGCGATCCATGACCTGGGAACGAGAAGAAAAGAACACAAAGAGTCATTAAAACAACAAGTGGAGTCAGGTCAGCGTATTCATTAAAAAGTCTACAGGGACATAAATGTTGTTTTGCTTCTTCAGTACATTTCCTCATACCTGAAAACAATCTGAGTCATGATGAGTGACGTCAAAAGCACTTAAGTGTTATTTCTCTATCGTTATGTCTAAGAATTTATTGCTTATTGCTCAAAAATAGAAATAAAAGACTGTTTCAATCAGACCTATTCTGCAAAATTGACTTTTCAGAGCTTTGAACCATGTTGTAGTTGTTTTCCCCTCCTATTTACCTTCTCGAAGTTGTATTTGGAGTGATTTATGCATGTTTGCTCAATCTTTAATCGCTTATTTTCAAGACGCCCTGTTGCCGATCAACTCCTGCACGTACCGCTCTGTAGTTACTTTGTTATCCAATTTTATTTACACAACACTGCAGAATCCTCCACGTGTCTAGTCATTTTTCATACGAATGAAAGAAAAAAAACGCTACTCGCTAGTGTGATGTGCAGCTATCCACAGGAGGCGCCGACAGCTCTATGGCGGTTTTGTTGTTATGTTTACGGTGACGTCAGCTCCCAAGTTCTCACTGTAGTTTTCTAACACAGAAGTCAGAGGATTTGTTTCTTTTATTAAGCCGTTTTAGATAAATATTGTGATTAAAAATACGCAAATTATAGCACAATGATCCACTGTGTCATAGATTATAACTATAGAGCAAACACAAGCATATTAGGTCTGCTTTAAAGAGAGAACAGACTCACCTTCGGATGGATGCCTTCGATGGGAACCACCTCCATGCCGCACTCCTTCAGACCGTTGGTGAACATGGCCCTGAACACCGGAGAAGATGAAGCCAGCACCACTTTATGAGCCACAAAGTCCACAGCCTCCAGGTCTTTGTAGCGCACTCTCAAAGTGACGTCGCACAGCTGCCGCTCCAGGCGCAGCTCGTTCATGATCCCGAAGGCGACCGCCGTGTGGGACTCCAGGGTGTAGCTGAACACACGGTGGCCATTGCGCGTGGATGGAGTCACCAGCGCTTTGCATTCTGTCAGGCACTGTGTCATGACCTACTGTCTCCACCTGTGAAGTGTCCACCTCAACAACTGACCGACGTGTAGAGGGCCATCTCTGCACCGCGCACTGGCCAAAACTATGGGAACAAAAAGAGCCTGGCAGAAAGCAAAGTCTCACCTGAGGTCACACCCAGTTTATGTGGCAACTAACATTTCCTCGTCCTGTACCAGACAGTCCAGTCAGTGACTCTTGAGGCTTTACTGCATGGATCCATGGTGCTTTCCAGTTATTGCTGTGCGGCCAAAAGCAGTTACAACATCTTTATAATAAAAACCATCATAACTCCTCAGAAGAGATTAGTCATGAGACTTATTTCTATCTTGAGCCGTGTGAAGGACACTGTAGAAGAGGGAGAGTGTGTTGACTCCTCAGTGAAAAGGCGTCACGTGCCAAATGTGGAAGAGGACACCTTCCTCGAGGTTATCAGCCCAGGAATTTGTTTTCAGAGTTGTGTTTACGAGTCAGAAGTGGGTTCAGAAAACAACTGCAAAGAGAATGAAGTTTGGAAAACAACAGTTAACTGTCTTAAGCGGGAACAGAATCAACTTTCCAGTAAAAACTAAGGCAAAAATATAACTTCCTTTTTTTTTTTACTTTTACAGTGTATGAGGAACAAACTACATCAAACTGAAAATCAGGACTGCATCCGTCATCATCAAACTGTCGTCATGATCAACTTCATTCATTTCATTCTTTTCCTTTTTCAAAAACAAACGCTGTGAAATGTGTTTGTGTCATGCATAAATCTAATTCTGTACTCTGACTTATATTTGTCACATTGGCAGTGAGAACTTCAGCAATAATGTATCCAGAATCAAACTAACTAAACTGGAACATTCAAAAGCATTTTCAAAAACGAGTTGGCAGGACACTCAGGTACTGGACGCTCCAGCACCAATGAATCCACAATAGAGGAGATTGGATTGTTCCAGTTTAAAGAAACAAACAAAGCATTTTAAAATATGTTTGCAGGACGCTCAGGTACCGGACCCACCAGGTTCCGGACCCACCAGGTTCCGGACCCACCAGGTACCGGACCCACCAGGTACCGGACCCACCAGGTACCGGACCCACCAGGTACCGGACCCACCAGGTACCGGACCCACCAGGTACCGGACTCTTCAGCACCAATTAATCCACAATACAGGAGATTGGATTGTTCCAGTGTAAAGAAAAAAAACAAAGCATTGTCAAAAGGTGTTGGAAGGACACTCAGGTACCGGACACTTCACGTCACAGGTACAGTCGGTCACTAAGCAACACTGAGTTGACACAAACAGTTATACAATAGGTACAAGCCTACATTTAGAACACATGAGTAATCATTACCAGCTGTTATGATACAGCAGTTCAATAGCTGGGCTTAGTCACATGTCGACAGGCAGAAACGTCTCACAAACTAGTATTAACTTTTCTATTGTTTACCCATTAGAAAAAAGTATGAGGTCTGCCTTTACTTAAGCTCACTGGAACACAAAGCACAGACCAGAGAAGGGAAAATAAACAGTAATACTGTTTATCATAATAAAAACATATACGGATATATCAATTGGCCGATATATTGGGCTGATATTTGGACTTTTTAAGCGTAGCACAGGCTGATATTTTGTTTTGGACAATTTGCTACCTAAAAAGTACACACAAAACTTTATATTAACACTTCAAAAATAAAGAGCTAGTTGCACAAAACGTGACTGCACAGCTCTTTTGTGGTTTGTGGTAAAGAAAGCGCTTGGGGGAAGTACATTTATATTACATAATTAGGCGGAAATAATCAAAATTGGTCCAACATATAAGCCATCGGTTGCTCTGGATTCTAAACATTCGGCCATGAAAAACTCCATATCGGTCAGTACTAGCGATGGTATGTGCGGAGAATGTGCA
The DNA here is from genome assembly GCF_009829125.3 of Periophthalmus magnuspinnatus. Classification (NCBI taxonomy): domain Eukaryota; kingdom Metazoa; phylum Chordata; class Actinopteri; order Gobiiformes; family Gobiidae; genus Periophthalmus; species Periophthalmus magnuspinnatus. Next base: position 3,348,998 of record NC_047126.1, on the reverse strand, counting down.
GAAAAAAAGTGTCTTCTCTCCAAGAGACGAGACTGAAAACCCACCTCTTCTCCCTGGTATTTAATACAAACTGGAAAGGATATTTTGATGTTTTATTGTTCATTGGATATCAGATTTTGAGATCTAATAAAGTTTCAAATGCAGTGATTTTGATAAAGATTTGTGCGGAAATTTGTTCAACAGAAACAACAGAATCTATCATTTTTTCAAGCTGTTTTCTTTGCTCAATCTACGAACGTGGTAAAAATAAACCCTCAGAGTTTTCAGCAGGTCTCAAACAATAGTAAAAAAAACTTTCACTTTTCAGTCTTCTTCAAAAATGTAGTAGACAGTAAGTACAGATACTGCTCTGAAATGTAGTGAAGTAAAAGTAAAAAGTATTAAAACTATTCAAGTAACATACAGATACCTATTTTTTTACTTACAGCACTTTCCTACTTTTACTCCCATGACATGAACAGACTGATTCTACTTTGATTTACGACCCCGTCTTTCCCTCCATGTTTCTGAGTGATTCAGTTTCGTAGAAAATATTGCACAACTCTATTACTCTGAGCAAATCCAAAAGTGACACACAGCCTCCTCCAAAATGTGCTTATAGCTTCACTGCGAATTCTGCATGTGCCATATTCAAAACCAATTTAATATACTATATGAACTCACTATATAAATATAAATAATCATACTTAATCAGGTCGTTTCCCCTAGAATACCAGAGCCATCAAATGTTTTTAGGGAGGGGGTTTGTTTACGGGGTTTGTTTGTTTAGGAGTTTTTTTTAAGGGGGGTTTGTTTAGGGTTTTGTTTTAAGTGGGGTTGTTTAGGGGGATTAATTTAGGGGGTTTGTTTAGAGGGATTTTGTTTACATCCTCAACACATTCAAGCAAAATTTAAAGTATATAAACAACACTTAAACCAGTTCCTGTCAGCAAATAGATTTATGATTAATGCCTCTAATTAAAGTGAAACCCAGTGTAAAGAGTGACTCAGTGTGAAGGTGCTGTAGAAGTAACCTGTCCAAACAAAACATGACTCCTTATGTAAACTTGCCTGGAAGAACTGAACACCTTAGCTTAAAAATACAACATTATTTTGTAGCTAAAATGTAAAAATAAAACCAACAGTTATTAGCCATGCATCTGTGTCGAATCTGCAGCGTGCTATTAAAGCTACGTGTTTGTTTACGCGTGAATATCACACAAGTTTTCATGATAAACAGAAATAAAGCTAACAGCAAAACAGCCTCTAATAACACAAACAGGCTCCTACTGCTACGCCTACCCGCTACAAGGCATCTGTCTGGAGCTATGAGACGATAATAGCGCGGGATATTTTAATTAATAATGACACTAAACGGGGAACAAAAGACACTCACCAAATCTAGCTCAGATCGTCCATCGCAGTTTGCCACAGAGGAAGGAAAGAAGGAGGGGAAACCTGTAACTCACCATGACTAAGCAATGTACCCGGCCTCCCACCGCCTTCACAATAAAAGCCTCTCTCCACCGCCACGCATAGTCAGCAACGCGCCAAACCGTGTCTAAACTTTTATTGTGAAAGAGCCTCGAGTAACGGAAAGCAAAGCAGGCCAAAATCTGGTAGAACGCTTTCGCTTGTAGCTACTCAACGGTTTGTTCAGTGGTTCTTGTGTTAAAGCAGCTGCAACTGACAAAGCTTAAGGTAAACAGCAAATTTGGCTCAGTTTAACGGTTTGTAAACGACCTAATTGTAATAGAATTATTTAATCCACATGCTGCGGTGTTTATACGCTCAGAGAAATGTATAAATAATGTTTGATTATTTGAGAAAAAGGAAGCGACTGTAATAAATTCATGGGTCAGGTTATATTTATATATAAATAAAATAAAATAATAAAAAAATAAATAAACGAAGCGACTGTAACAAATGCATAGGCCAAGTTATATATTAAAAATAAATAAATAATAAAAAATAATAATAATAAACGCATCACATCGGCAGAGCTATATATTAAATAACTAAAACAACGAAGTGACTGTAACAAATGCATAGGCCAAGTTATATATTTAAAAAAATAATAATAAAAAAATAAATAAATAATAATAATCACTCCAAAACAATGCGCAGTACTCCACACTAGATGGCGCCATAGCCCAAACCACGACCTGTCTATTTTCAGCATGTATTGGTATTTTAAGTGCCTGCAAAACATGCCCAGGTAGGTCATGCATGCTCATATGGTGTATCTATACCCTATATGCATTTTTCTATATTTAACACAGGGAAATATATCACAGGGTTCGAGGGGCCCCACTTAAATGTTTAGTGGAATCTGTTTGATTGGCAGCACTTGCAAATGATACGAATTTATTTTATATTAAATGTAAATGTTCCCTATGCTTATTTCTGGCTATTCAACAAACTTGGACATAGATTAAGATAATAAAGACAGTTTTAATTAAATTGTAAGACACATTTTTCCTTATATGTGCCTGTAAAATTACCATATGTAATTATTCAAAGAGTTTTTATTGCTAAAACATGCATTTTTACAGTGTGCAGGGTTCCAGCTCCTTAGATTTGACCTATCTTCATGGGAATAGACAATAGGTCACGAACCCTCCACAAGAAAAGTTACATAGTGCACCTTTAACGACTGTAAATCCATTCTTTGAGCGCATATGGATCGGATCCGCCTCAGTCAACGCTCTGTGGACAGGAGGTCAAAGTGTGGTTACAATGTTATACACGGATGACAGATTAGAGAAACAGAGAGATAGTCCTGTCTGAATCAGTGCATTGTTATGAGCTTTATAAACCATCACAGTTACAACGACCTTTGAGTAACTCGTGGTATATAGGCCAATGCCATTACCAGATGTGAAACAGGGAGGCCAACTTCAGGCGTAGCTTCTTCATAAACCGCTCTTTCAAGGATGAGATGTCAGTCCCCCACAAAAACAGACAGAGACATGCAGGCGCTTTGACTGGAGCACAATAAATACACTTGAAACATGACCCGACTCTTCAGTGGAAAAATGTATTTCTTTTATAAAAAGAACAATATTTTGTTGCTACGACATTTTACAACAGATGAGATACAAAGTCTGTAACATACGATAAAAACACTGTACACTGCCTCTGTGGGTCAGCTTTCTCAGACTGAGTGATGGTATAATATGAACATGTTCCATCTGGACAATAGCATCACTGTGGATCACACAATAATTTAACAGAAATATGTCGTAAATAAGAAATCATGACTTTATTTTAACTTGACACAGATGAAAACAGAAGTACTGGAGCTAAATACTGAGATCACTGTGACCTTTAAGGAAATGGGAAAACCCCAAGCCACTTTTCCACAGTGTTTCAAACGTAGTTTCAAAGGAGAATTGTGATTTCAAACGTTTAACTGGAATGAGATTGTACACATTTTTTCTGTCATGTCTGTTATTTTTCTACAGCCACAAACAGGCGACAAAGACCCACCATGGACTCGAGCCAGCGATAATCAGGTGGACACTGTCACTTTCACTCTGTGTCAACACATGAAGAGAAGACACTTACAGAAAACATAACCACACTTTAGTTCACCAGGAACCAGCCCAGTGACCTGGGTCTGTTTCATGAAAAAATGCAGTTTCTTTACTTCATAGCTTGGTACTGATTTTCAGTGCATGTTAGTTTATTCAATATTTACAAAGTTGTAGAGTCACCTGCAGCTTTGTACAGAACAGATTCTCTGTACTACACAGTCCACTGTTTTACTGTTTCACAGGTCTGCTCATGTGTTTGGCTTTTACTTCAGTCATTTACTTCTGACGTTGTTTTATGGCTTGATCAGTTTTGGGTAGAGGGTCTTTATTGGAGGTGGGCTGAGATTCCCAGAGGAGATGGTGGTCTCCAGGCCTCCCTCTAACTTCTGTGATGCCACTTCAGTTTTACTGAAGCTGCACTCGAGGAAAGGCATGCCCAGCTTCTTCACCTGACCGTCACTGGTGATGAGACACGGTCTGCAGAGCAGCCTCAGGATGGCCCGCCTCATGTCTTTACTCGTCAGGGTGTAGATGATGGGGTTGAGGAGGGAGTTGACAATAGCTACTCCCAGGAAGTACTCCACCTTATAGAGCACCCTGCAGCCGCCTGTAGGGCAGACAAAATCCAGGAGCAGGAGGATGAAGAGGGGCATCCAGCAGGCGATGAAGACCCCCAAAACGATGGTGACGGTCTTCAGGAGGGCGATGTACTTCTGTGACTTTCGGGCTAAACCTTTCCTGACACTCCCAGTGTATGTCAGTCTTTGACGCTGTGTGTTGTTACGTACAATACGGAAAACTCTTATATACAGGACCACGATGGCCAGTAGGACTGCGGTGAACACAGACACGCAGAAGAGGATGTAGCTTTTGGAGTAGAGGGGCAGGACGGTGGAGCACTGCTCCAGTCTGTGCATACAGTTCCAACCCAGAATGGGCAGGACTCCCAAGAACCCTGAAAGTGCCCAACTTGCTCCGATGAGAGCGAGCATCCGCCCTTTCTTTGCTCCGTGGTACGGTCTCATGGTTACCATAGTAACATGGCGCTCAATGGCAATGGCCAATAAACTGATGACGGAGGCAGTGAGGGTGATGAAGACCCCTCCCTCTCTGATGAACCACAGCAGAGGGGTCAGTTTTAGAGAGTTAGGTCCAGACATGATGATGTTGGCCATGTACGTGATTCCAGCCAACAGGTCCGACAGGGTCAGGTTCCCCAGGAGATAGTACATGGGCAAGTGGAACTTTTTGTTCCTCCAGATGGCAATAAGGACCACTGCATTCTCCAGAACAATCAGCAGACACACCACCAAGAAGACGATGCTCTCCGGCTTCAGCCCGTCACAGCGGTTCTTCAGTTTGCCTGTGTAATTATAATGATCCACAATCACAGAGTTGTCCAGGTACTCCGAGAAGAAGTGCAGATACGAGTGAGGAGGAGGAGGGGCTGAGGAGGGCGGGATGGACGTGGTGTGTCCTGTCTCTGTTGTATTCATGTTCTGCTCCACTGGTCCAACGTCTCTCTGGAAAGTTTATGAAGTCAATTTGTTTCTCATCTTTTGACAAACACGAGTTTGGAACCAAACAAATGTTTCTGGATTATTTGATCATGTTTCATGGTCGATTTAAAGGTGAATTATAATCCCTCCAGATGGAGTTGTTCTTTGTGCCAGTGGACAGCGCTGATGAAGAAGAACTGCAAATAATAAAACAGACACTTCAGACACAGCTCAGAAAACTCACACATCAGACTGTGCAGGTTAATCTCTACCATCTGGTCTTTCTCACTTATTTAGTCTAAACATTTGACTTCAGGTTTGAAGATTTTAATCTGAACAATAGTCAGATACAATAAAAATGGTTTTGGTCTCTATTAATTAAGCTGCAATAAAAATACAAAAGAAACAACATGACCCCGTAACATCAAACAGTGATGAGGAGTTCTGTTTAGCAACTGACTTTACAACTTCACAGACTCACTGTGTCGTAAAAGCAGCATCTGCCTCGTATTAACCAAAAATGTGATTATTATTACCTTGAAACGGCAGTGACTCCCTTCTCCTGCGCTCCATATGGTTTGAGTGATGGGAATCCAAACATGAGCAGTCGGTGACTCAGGGGCAGACTGACAGAGGAGTGAGAGTCCACGGAGAACACACAGTAACTCAAGAGAGGGGCCGTCCCAACACCAGGCTCTCCTCCTCCTCCTCCTCCTCCTCCTCCTCCTCCTCCTCCTCCTCCTTATGGTCACCCCTATACAATGTAATCATGTATGTTTTGTTTGGAAACACTTAAAAACTATTTGAATAAAACATAACTTTATCAATAAGTGTTCTTATTTACACAAAGACACACAATGAGAGCACTTAGACTTAGATTTTTCATGTTTGCCCTATTCAAAATACAATACGAACAAAAACAAACAAAAGAAATAAGTATGTAAGTCCAAATAAAACATTAAAACACGTGCAGGTGTGCGTGTAGAAGTTTGGTACCACATTATTACTTTGTGACTGTGGCTCCAAAGTGTCCAGTTTTGCTTGTCCTTGAAGTATATGCCATTTTTGGTGCGCAAAACAATCAAAAGCTGCTTTTCCAACATTTTATTCAGTAATTTCTAACTCAAGTAAACCACGTATTTTAGTGAATTTAGTGAAAGTGACCTATTTTTTACCTTTTTATATTCGCGGTACCATCCATTCATGTGTCCCACCTTTTACTAAATAGCCAAGATGAGTTTATTTGTATGGCACAGTTCAAACACAAAGGAATTTAAAGCACTTTACAGGATAAGAAAGACATTAAAATCACAATGCAGCAAATCAAAACATAAATAGTCATCAGAAAATTAACATTAAAAGAGAAGAGTGCGAATGTCTGTCTTCACAAAATACCATTGTCACCACTAAAAGCTCATGGGCTAAAGTGAAGTCTTAAATAAGGTTAAACACAATAGCATACCATGGAATATTCTAGGTAAAGCAAAGCGGACCCTTCAACCAGAAAAGTGCGCCTTTACGCTCTGAAATGGTTGTTTCATTTTCATTTTCTGCTTTGTTTTACGTGTTACCGTGACTAAAATCCTTTGTCTCCTTAGGTTCAGCTGCAGATTTGCTCATTTTACACTTGTCTATTGCGTTATTTCACATCACAATATAATCCATAAGGAGTTTGACAGGTGTTTAGTGATTGCACAACTCATCCATGTGCAGTTTACTCAAGGCTTTACTGTATATCCTTCCCACACTGGAGCTGACGAGTGTGGCATCTTAAATAAAGATCGACTCCAAATAAACTGTTGTGGATATTGTCATTATTACGACCTTGTAGCTGCTAAAAAAGACATATTAACCTGAATTACATTAGTATCTATCATGTTAGCCGCCACGCGCATTTTGATTCAACGTATTTATAAGAAACTTGATGTTTTTTTGGTGCGATTAAAGCCTCTGCCAAAGCGTTATTGTGCAAGACACTTCTCTGGACATGCTTTTATTGTCTATGAAATCTGAACTGTGAACTCCGCCGTGCTCGTCTGTTTGGAAATGTTATTAACTTTTGTATCTTGCACGGCTAAACTGAATCGTTCGGAGCCTTGGATTTAAACATTTCCGAAGCAGAGGCCACACAATATAAAACACACATTTATACACGTGAACAAGTTTTGACAAGGCCTCTGTGCAGCGTAACGAATGCTTTGTTCTTCTTCTCTTCTCAGTTGTACATTTATCCGTATCACTTCCTTGTCGGTGTAATATTCCTCTCGTTTCTCACAGCGCGTATGGAGGGATTGCCTCGTTCCCACACATGTCGGCGTGCTTTGACTTGCTGCGCCTCCTCACCTGCTCTACCTTTCCTCCGGGGCTCGCTGCGCTTCATCAGGACACGACAAGCGAGGCCTACAGGTGAGCGGGACTGTTTATAGACTCAACCTCCGCCTTTCATTGGCTGCTTCTTGTGTGGATTTCAAAGGCTTAGTTTTTTTGCCCCGAGCTCACACAGTCCCACTACATACCTGCACCCATAAACAACCCCCTTTTTTTTTGCAGTTAACGCTCCAGTGCTGCAAAGAATTCAACATTTTTCTTAATCCAGAGCTCGGTCCGCTGCATTCTGACGGTTGGGACACCTTTGTTTGAGTTATTGTGTTGTTCCTGTTCAAACAGTCGCTCTTTGTGAAACCAGTTTGTTATGGGATTAGTGCGTTCAACAATAGCGTTCATTCACGGCCGATACTGAGACTTTTGGATCAGATATCGGCTTTCAAACATCGGTTCAGTACGATATCCTGTTTGGACATATACACTGATGTAATAAAACTATCGAATTTTCCAGAGTATAAGTCGCAACAGCCAAAAAATGCATAATAATGAAGAAAAAAACATATACAGTTGTTCCTCGCTATGTCGCGGTTCACCTTTCGTGGTTCTCTCGCTGTTTTGTGGATTTATTTAGCGCAGTTTTTCATGCTTTTTTATGACTTGTGTTCTCCGTCCTGATTGGCTGTTGGACTGTAGACCATTGTGTCCTGCGTCCTGATTGGCTGTTGGACTGTAGACCATTGTGTCCTGCGTCCTGATTGGCTGTTGGACTGTAGACCATTGTGTCGTGCGTCCTGATTGGCTGTTGGACTGTAGACCATTGTCCATCAGTCTCCTCCGTGCCGTGTCTCCTGTTCAGTACAGAATGTGTTCAGACAAATTTACATAAACGTTGGATCGCAGTGTGACTCTGAAGTGCTGTACGTTTGCGATTTGTTTTCTCCCCGACAAAACCCACAATGTCGATGAAACGTTCTGCACCGACAAAGACGCCTACGAAGGTTTGAACTTTGTGTTTAAACGAGAGAGAAATGTGAGAAAAACATAGAGAATAATGTAAAAAATAAAGCTGATACTTCACGGATTTCGCCGATTGTGGGTTATTTTAAGAACGTAACTCCCGGCCAAACGATGAAAAAATTGCAACTTAGTGACTTAGTCTGGAAAATAGGGTATTTCCAGGTCGTAGTTGGCCAAGAAACTCTCATAATATTGAACTAAATATTTACCCATAACTGATGTCGAGACTGAAAACAGCTTTTATTTCCTTTAAACTACCGTATTTTCCAGAGTATAAGTTGCACTAACATATTTCACATATAAGTCGCATCTGAATATAAGTCGTTGCCCAAACTATGAAAAAAAGCGTGACTTATAGTCCAGAAAATACGGTAGTTTAGAGGAAATAAAAGCTGTTTTCAGTCTCGGTCTCAGTTATGGGTAAATACTTAAAGCTATGGTATCGAAAACAGTATCGAAACTGGAAAAGTTGGCTCGATTTTGGCCTCACGCTGCAGCACTGTGTCTCGAATGAAGTCTGGGATCGTGATGGCTCAGTGGCGTCGTGACATTAAGTCGATTTGGCAGAAAAAAAACAGGATATCTTTGCTATTTTTCGACTCATTAAGTGTCAGGAGTACAGGGTTGCGTAATGTTGTGCAACGTCTCGAGGACAATCTGAAGACAACAGAGGAACAGATAAATCATTACAAACATTGGATTAGTTTAAGTTGATGTAAACACGATGAGCACTGAGTTTCGACTGATTTTTAAGAAGCAGCGTTGAATCGTTTTACTCAGAACAGCGCGGTTTATGACATAGTTAAAGTAAAAGAGCGTTTGGATTCACTTAATGTTAACAGGCAAATAATTGTTCCTCCCAGTTCCTTGAGTTCAGATCAGCACCAGATTTACTCACGGCCGGTCGTAGCTTTCAGGGGGCTCTAAGCTGAATGTGTCTCTGGGGCCCCAAAGCTGTTGGTGATTCACATTTGACACATTCTGACTCTCATCACTTTGACCAATTATATTTGTGTTTATTTGAGCAACATCAGACTGAAAACATCCAGAATGTCACAACGACCACAGTCACAAGAACAGAACACAAACATATAAGGGGAGGTCAAGATTTTTTTAATTCTAGACAAGTTTCTGGTGGATTTTAATGTGTTCCAGTGTCGACAGTGTTCTTACATTTACATTATGTGGGGTCCTTGCTCCGGGGTAAACACAGAGCTGCCCTCACCTCTGCCCGACTCAAAAACAAACGCAGCAGCAGCAGATATTTTACTACTATAGATATAAAACAAATGTGATTGTTTTAAAGGGATATTTAGTCTGCTGTAAACACACAAACCCTGTGTCCAATAAAACTTGATATATTGTATTATTTTCAGTATAAATGTATGAGCTCTTGGGGGCCCCCTGCTGGCCTCGGAGCCCTAAGCAGCTGCTCAGTCTGATTATAGTCTGGTCCGGCCCTGCTCCTGGCTAAAAACTCGAGGAGACTGGTCTTTAGCTGTAGCTGGTCCCAGACTCTGGAACAGTCTTCCTCTTTGGATTAGAACAGCCCAGTCTTTAAATATTTTTAAATCTCTGTTGAAAACCCGTTTGGCTGCAGTGGCTTTTAACACGAGCTGATCAGGACTCTTGTATTCTGTCGTATTTAAGGTTTTATCGTATTTTTGCATGTTTTGTTTTATAAGATTGCACTTTATTTTCATCTTTGTGCAGCGCTTTGAGCAGCTGTGGGTGTTTTTAAATGTGCTTTATAAATACATTTGACTTGACTAGACTTTATTACAAAGTTTAGGGACCCGCTGATCTGATTTGAGTAATAATATCAGCGCTGATACTGAAAAAACTAGCTGGTTGGACATATACAATGATGTAATAAGACGATTTACAGGTTGGAGTTGGCTCAGAAAGTCTCATAATGTTTAAATTTGTATTTACATAAAGCTGTGCTGTGGTTACTTGAGAAATAAGTACAGATTTGGATCCGTTTTGTCTAATTTGATCTTTGTTTAAAGGAAATAAATGCTGTTTTCAGTCTTTACATTGGTGTCTCTTGATATCAGTAACTGTATCAGTGCTTCCCTATTTGAACAATGCCTTTGACCTATTCAAAAATAGATAAGAAAATACATATTATTTTCTAGAGATGAGTGTGATGGGCATGTTTCTGTGACACACACTGTTATCTCTGCCTCCTACACAGCAGCAGAAATGAGCCATCGGGACGTCATTAAACCTTAATCCTCCTGTCGTCCTTTTTATTAATCAATTCATTATGTTATTAGGGTTATAAATATTTATATAAACAAACATGAGTGAGTTTTCTGGAGTTTGTGCAGTGACGGTTCAGTTAGTCTGGATTTTAAACAAGACAAGGCACGTTTATTTGTACGGCACAATTCAAAGTCATTCAAAGAGCTTTACTGAATAAGAAAGACATTAAAATCACAATACAACAAATAAAAATCATTGTGAAGTCAACATCAAAAGAGAAGAGGCAGAATAAAACCCTTTCAGTCACATGTACAATAAACAAAACGGTTTGAGCCTGGAGTTAAACATCGTCACTGTAGAAGTCTGTCTCACATCTTCAGGGAGAATGTTCCAGGTTTTAACTGCGAAAAACTGAAACACTAATTCTCCAGGTTTAGTCCCGATTTAGTCCTGGTTTAGTCCTGGTTTGGCCCTGGTTTGGCCCTGGTTTAGACCTAATTTAGACCTGGTTTAGTCCATATTTAGTCCTGTTTTAGTCCTGGTTTAGTCCTGGTTTAGTCCTGGTTTGGTCCTGTTTTACTCCTGATTTTGTCCTGGTTTAGTCCTGCTTTAGTCCTGATGTAGTCCTGGTTTAGGGCATGTTTAGTCCTGTTTTAGTCCCGTTTTCATCCTTGTTTAGTCCTGTTTTAGTCCTGGTTTAGTTCTGATTTAGTCCTGGTTTAATCCTGGTTTAGTCCATATTTAGTCCTGTTTTAGTCCTGGTTTAGTCCTGGTTTAGTCCTGGTTTAGTTCTGGTTTAGTCCTGGTTTAGTCCATATTTAGCCCTGTTTTAGTCCTAGTTTAGTCCTGTTTTAGTCCTGGTTTAGTCCATATTTAGTCCTGGTTTAGTTCTGGTTTAGTCCTGGTTTAGTCCATATTTAGTCATGTTTTAGTCCTGTTTTAGTCATGTTTTAGTCCTGTTTTAGTCCTGGTTTAATCCTGGTTTAGTCCTGGTTTAGTCCTGACTCTGGGCAGCAGGAGACGGGCCTCTGAGGTCCTCATTGTGTGAGATGATTCATAAGACACTAACAAGTCATAGATGTGAAGATGATGCTTTTTTGTGCTTTTTGTGTTTTGAGTTTTGTTATTGCCACGGCCCCTTTTAATCAATACCAGAGTTCCTGATTGGCTCTTTGGTTGCTATGATACTTGTGATCTTATCTTCTTTATACAGACTACGGGTTGGACCATCTCAAGTTAGGACGAACGATCCCAGATTCCAAAGCCAGAACCAGCGCTAAGACCTCACTTCAAACCTAAAGTTCAGGGGTGTGTGTGTGGATGAACGATGGAGCAGACGCTGGAGCACGAACAGGAAGGAAGAGCAGCCTCTTTCATGTCGTTCTGATGTCTCACTTTGCCCTGTCTGTTTTCTGTTACTGTTTCATCTCTTTTTTTATCACTCTTTTCCTCTTTCTTCACCGTCCCGTCCCAGCTGGATGAACTCATCTGCTTTTTTCCTTTAGGAGCTTCACACTGACCTTGCTCCACATGTATGCGATGGTAAATCACGCATCTTTAAAGGAGGGGTTGCTCTAGTTTTTTAGAGTACAAACGCAGCTATGGCAAATGTGCATTAAATGTGAATAATGTAGAAAAAGCTAAATAGAAATCGTGATAGAAATGTTTATGTAAAGAGCTGAAATTGAACCGCCAACTCTACTCACTCTCAAAAGAAATAAGTCAAAAGCTGCACATCTTTTTAAACCAAACATCCTTAAAATCCCTCTTCTTTTACCCAGCTTTGACATCTTTTTACATGTGCAGTTATTTATTTCAAATATCTCTGACTCGCTCTAGTCCAGGGTCCATGTGACTTGGGAAAATTAATTATAAATATTAAATTGAAGTGCGTTTTATTTGCGTTGTTCTTTTTTTTAAATAGTAGTTTAAATTGGAAGATTATTGTGATCTCGAACTATTAAAATAAAGTTATATTTGATTATTTTTCATCACTCACACTTGCAGAACTGTTAAAACAAACACTGCTCAGGCCTGAAAGTGACTTCATACATCCCTGATCTGCAGACGCTGTGCAGAGGTTCAGAGCAGAAGTTTCTGTCACATTTCATGGATTTCATAAGGAACACGCTGTAGTTGTTTATTCAAAGCGTAAAGGTACAGTGTTATCTTTATTTTAGACGTCAAAAAGTATTTGCGGCTCCCAGAGTTTCTCTTTTTCCGTGGGAACCAGCTCTTGGGGTGTTAAAAGTGGCCGACCCCTGCTCTAAACGATAAACTTACCTTTGAGCAACATGTCGCTGAAATCCATAAACGTTCCCAACAAAGATTCCACATTCTCCACAAGCTCCGCGGCCTCTCTGTCGCCCCTCGCCCTCTGCTCCTGCTCCCTCTGTTATTTCAACATGCTCCCCATCACCAACAGAAATAAACTCACCGAGGTCTCACACACAGCATCCAGAATTATCAGTTTGCCCATCAAGGACCTCCCACCCTCAACAACAGAGCACAGGAGGCCAGCGGGGACTCAGAACAGCCCACTCCACGGGGACTCAGGATGCAGAGATAGGACTCTGAGGTGGACATGGACTCAGAGGTGGACTCTGAGGTAGATGTGGACTCTGAGGTAGACATGGACTTTGAGGTAGATGTGGACTCTGAGGTGGACTCTGAGGTAGATGTGGACTCTGAGGTGGACTCTGAGGTAGACGTGGACTCTGAGGTGGACTCTGAGGTGGACTCTGAGGTGGACGTGGGCAGGCTCCAGTAAGAGCTTTGTCTCTTCTGCCGCAGCCAACTCTGCTCTCAACAGTCTGTAATCCGGACCCTCAAAAGTGAGTGTGTGTGTGTGTGTGTGTGTATTATCCTGAGTCCATTTGTCCTTATTATCTGTCTAGCTAACTATCTATCTGTTTATGTATTTATCTATCTGTCTATCTATTTACCTACCTATCTACCTATCCCATCAAGACTAGCCAAGTTCCGACCGTGAGTATCATAGCAACCAAAGAGCCAATCCGGAGCGAGGCTGTGGAAGGCAACGCCCCTTCCCGCCCGCACTGTTGGTTTAGCAGGGAGCGGGCACTTAGCAACGCTGTCAATCAAACCTGTTGCTAACGCTAGCAGGAGCAACCTTGGTGAAAGAAGGCGCCTGATTTGTCTGTTTTTAATGTTCATATCTTGATTTATAGACACAATAGTGAAATAAAAACCCCAGGATCATGTAGAGGGTTAATACGAACATTTAAGACCAAAATTATGACGTTGACAGCAGCAGTTACAGAGAGAGGACAGTTTTTCACTTCCTATTTGTAACGCGGCGGCTAGCAGGTTAGCTATGTCCACTTATATGAACAGAATTCTACTTTCTAAACATGTACAATACTTTTTTTTTCTCCCAAACTGTTCAGCCGTAGTGCTCAAAATTACCAAACAACTTTGAATAAATAAAAGTTCAAACATTAAGACTCTCTCTGGGGCCTGTAGCATCAGTGTAGCTCTAAAAACGACATTATTCTTTTGCCGTCTTACAGCTGGAGAGCATCAGTATTTCCGCAGCTTTATAACTTTTTCTAATTTACCACCACCCGCTAATGGTCTGTGAAGTCCTCCTCCACCTTCAGACTGCACCACACAGCTCGGACAGGCTCCTCCGCTCCACTCCATCCTCACCCCCTGATAAGTCTCTGACATCACACTAACCAGACCTGACCGTGGCGATAACAGCATTCCTCACTGCCGGGAGTCGTCTCATCGAGGGTCCCTTTGTTTGAAGACTCTTTTCTATATTTATCAGCTAAAGCAGAACTATTCCAAGCTAGCAAACGTGACTATTCACACAGACAAGAGCGGTACAGCTGTATTTGTATAGCACAATTTGTACATAAGGTAATTCAAAGTGCCTTACATAATGAGAAAAAAACATCAAAATCACAATACAAAAAATCAAAACATAAATAATCACAAATAATCATCATAAAATTAACATTAAAGGGGACTTAATGCATGGATAAGTCTCACAAAGTCCATTTTTGACAGTGTATGTTCGATTTTTGGCATGTTTTTAGGTGGTAAAAAGCTGCAGATGTTATTGATTTGATGTGGCTGTTAAAGTTCAAGTCTGAGTCCATTATTACCCCGAGATTTCTAGCCTGATTTGAAGGTTTTAGAGAGAGAGACTGGAGGTGACTGCTGACACTTTCTCTATGTTTCTGTTGGACAAAGATGACGACTTGAGTCTTGTCTGAGTTAATCTGGAGAAAGTTGTTTTACCTCCACACACTGATCTGTTGGAGTGAATCCTGCTGCAGTGAGACATAGATCTGAGTGTCATCTGCATAGCTGTGGTAGGACACATTATTGCTGCGTATTAACAGCATGTAGAAAACAACAGGGGTCCCAGGATTGACCCTTGGGGCACCCCACAGGTCAGGGACATTTTATCTGAAACACTTTTTCCAATTTCAACAAAGAACTCTCTGTTGTTATAGTTGTTTCCTCTTACCATTTACCCTCTCGACGTTGTATTTGGAGCGAATCTTTAATCGCTTATTTTCCAGACACCATTTTGCCGATCAATC
This sequence comes from Periophthalmus magnuspinnatus, assembly GCF_009829125.3. Classification (NCBI taxonomy): domain Eukaryota; kingdom Metazoa; phylum Chordata; class Actinopteri; order Gobiiformes; family Gobiidae; genus Periophthalmus; species Periophthalmus magnuspinnatus. The sequence goes on along the minus strand of NC_047126.1, from coordinate 3,333,848 downwards.
CCTGTTTTCACCTCCACCTTTACACGCCCACTGTGACGGACTTTCTGTATATTTAGGTATTTTTTAGCCACTTGTCTGTGAAGTGTTTCCTCTGTGTTTGCAGTTCATTTGGTTTGAGTTTGTTCGCTCGTTCTCCAATTTTAATCGGTGATACATGAAGGAATCAGCAGCGACAAAAGGACAAAAAAAAAAAAATCCCCTTCTTGCATTTGTGATGTGGAGCTATCAATAGAACCGTTTACGGCGACATCAGCTCCCATGGTGTCCACAGTTTTCTAACGTGGAAGTTAGCAGACTTTTAAAAAATTTAGTAGTTTTAGATTTAAAATGTGCAGATTCTAACATAATGATCCTGGTTTAGTTCTGGTTTATTCCTGGTTTAGCCCTGTTTTAGTCCTGGTTTAGTCCTGGTTTAGTCCCGTTTTAGTCCTGGTTTAGTCCTGGTTTAGTCCTGGTTTAGCCCTGGTTTAGCCCTGGTTTAGTCCTGGTTTAGTCCTGTTTTAGTCCTGGTTTAGCCCTGGTTTAGTCCTGGTTTAGTCCTGGTTTAGTCCTGGTTTAGTCCTGTTTTAGTCCTGGTTTAGCCCTGGTTTAGTCCTGGTTTAGTCCTGGTTTAGTCCTGGTTTAGTCCTGGTTTAGTCCTGTTTTAGTCCTGGTTTAGCCCTGGTTTAGTCCTGGTTTAGTCCTGGTTTAGTCCTGGTTTAGTCCTGGTTTAGTCCTGTTTTAGTCCTGGTTTAGTCCTGTTTTAGTCCTGGTTTAGCCCTGGTTTAGTCCTGGTTTAGTCCTGGTTTAGTCCTGTTTTAGTCCTGGTTTAGCCCTGGTTTAGCCCTGGTTTAGTCCTGTTTTAGTCCTGTTTTAGTCCTGGTTTAGCCCTGGTTTAGTCCTGGTTTAGTCCTGGTTTAGCCCTGGTTTAGCCCTGGTTTAGCCCTGTTTTAGTCCTGTTTTAGTCCTGGTTTAGCCCTGGTTTAGTCCTGGTTTAGCCCTGGTTTAGTCCTGGTTTAGCCCTGGTTTAGTCCTGGTTTAGTCCTGGTTTAGTCCTGGTTTAGCCCTGGTTTAGCCCTGTTTTAGTCCTGTTTTAGTCCTGGTTTAGCCCTGGTTTAGTCCTGGTTTAGCCCTGGTTTAGTCCTGGTTTAGCCCTGGTTTAGTCCTGGTTTAGTCCTGGTTTAGTCCTGGTTTAGTCCTGCTCTGGTGTCATAGATTATAACTCTATCGCAGACACTCTATATATCTGCTTTAAATCGAACCGTCCTATGACTTCATGACTTCATGACTTTATAACTTCATGACTTTATAACTTCATGACTTCATGACTTCATGACTTCATGACTTCATGACTTCATGACTTCATGACTTCCTGCTCTCGTGACGACAGAACTCCGGCTGACTTGATTTCTCCGGCCGATTTGCCGCGGCTTTGGTGATGCGATTTATGAGGATATGAGGTCGTCTTTTGAAGTCCGGGGCACGCAACATTCAGTAGGAGGATGAGGTCAGAGGGGAAGTCTAAGGGGGTTTTGGGGGAGGGAGGCGGCGGTTTATCCTCTGATCACAGCTGACTTGTTGCTATAGTTACACAGATATCTCGTTTGACAGGAAACGGCCCCCTGTTGCTTTAATTGCTCTGATAAGAGGAGATAAGACAGGACAAAGCCAATGTAATGACGCATGTCCCAGTGTGAATCTGAGAGCTCGTAAAAGTTGGCACGGGCTGGTTTTTGAGGCACATTCCTCTGCTTATTTCTGTATGTTAGTTTATTTGTACAGCACCATTCATACACAAAGTAATTCAAAGTGGTTTACAGCATAAGAAAGACATTAAAGTCACAAAACAAACAAATCAAAACAAATAATAATGAACATTAAAAGAGAAGAGGCAGAATAAACCCCTCTCAGTCACATTCACAGATAAACAGAACCGTTTGAGTCTGGATTTAAACATCGTCAAAGTCAAGGCCTGTGTCACATCTTCAGGGAGAATGTTCCAGGTTTTAACTGCACAAAACTGAAACACTGAATCCCCATGTTCAGTCCCAGTTTAGTCCTGGTTTAGTCCTGGTTTAGTCCTATTTTAGTCTTGATTAATCCTGATTTAGTCCTGGTTTAGTCTTGGTTTAATCATGGTTTAGGTCTTGTTTTAGTCCTGGTGTAGTCCAGGTTCAGTCCTCGATTAGTCCTGGTTTAGTCCTCTTGGTTTAGGTCTTGTTTTGGTCCTGGTTTAGGCCCTGTTTAGTCCTGGTCTAGTCCTAGTCTAGCCCTGGTTTAGTCTTGATTTAGCCCTGCTTTATTCTTGTTTTAGTCCTGACTCTGGGCACCAGCAGGAGGTGGGTCCCTGAAGTCCTCAGAGTGTGAGAAGGTTCAAATCGCTGTAACCTGCGAGTTAAAACCAGTTTACAATTTGCATCTTATCATTTTTGTGTTTTATGTGAGCAGTGTTTTGATTATTGTTCTTCTGGGTTCTTGCTGCAGCCTGTCAGGAGCAGAGCAGTGAAGGTTGGATTGAATCGTTCAGGTGCCTTCCAGATTTGGATTGATCACTATAAAGACAGAACTGAGACAGCATTTTCTGGCTATAAGTCGCTCTGGGGTATAAATCAAAAATGCATAATAATGAAGAAAAAAACTCGGTTGTCATGTTGTCAGTGTGACCATAACGGAGATGTGACGTTATATCCCACATATAAGTCGCATCTGAGTATAAGTCGCACCCCCGGACAAACTATGAAAAGAAAAATGTGGAAAAGTGTGAAAAAAGTACAAAAAAGTGCGAAAAAAAGTGTGGAAAAGTGTTTAAAAAGTGCAGAAAAGTGTGAAAAAATGTAAAAAAAAAAAAAAAAAAAAAAAAAGGTGCAAAAAAGTGTAAAAATGTGCGGAAAAGTGTAAAAAAAAAGTGCGAATAAGTGTAATGCAGAAAAGTGTGAAAAAGTGTAAAAAAAAAAAAAGGTGCAAAAAAGTGTAAAAATTTGCGGAAAAGTGTAAAAAAAGTGAGAAAAAGTGTAATGCAGAAAAGTGTGAAAAAGTGTTTTAAAAAGTGCAAAAATGTGTAAAAATGTGCGAAAAAGTGTACAAATCTGTGAAAAAGTGTTTAAAAAAGTGCGAAAAAGCATTAAAAAAGTGTTAAAAAAAAGTGCGAAAAAGTGTGAAAAAGTGCGAAGTCCGGGAAAATACGGTGCTCAAAATAATCATTCAGAACATGCATTTTCACATTTAGTCACTTTCCAACTCTGGATATGACCAATGTGTCAACAGCTTCAACTTAAATATTAAAAAGAGTTAGTCTCACACAATTGGGTCTGTGCACAACAACGCCCGGCAACCGCACTGTTAGCGTCACTACTTCCTGTCCAATTGTGTATCTATGAGGTTTTTTATTTAAGGATAAGTCAGTGGACAGGGAGCTGCAGGTGGATGTCACTGACAACGTGTTAAAAACAACACAAATAAAATTAATACTTCAGCGGAGGACGCAAAGAGAGATGTTTGTGTCTCAATGCTAACGCTAATGCTACTTTGAGCCATACTAAACATTAAAACAGCGCCACAAACTGAAGCGTTCCACATGTAAAAACAATCGAGTTGTCTTTATTTTAACTAATTCAAATTTTAATAAAAGTTAGCATGAGACACGGCGCCGTTGTTAGCACGCTCCTGTGCGCAGAGCCAATATCTGAAGCTCATCAGTTTCAGTTTGACGTTACAAATCTGAGCACTCAAAGGAAAACCACCCAGACACAGGAAGAATGCAGTCCAAGGTCTGAGAATTGAAGCCCAACTCTGCTTTTTTTCAGTATTTAGACAGTTCTTTTGCATTTATCTGACTGCGTGTGTGTGTGAAATGTTTCCCTTGTGTTTGCAGTTCAAGTGGTCCGGGTCATTACCGCTGTCCTGCTCCGTTTGGGCTTTTCCGTTTGGTTGTTTCGTCTCGTGCAGCTGCGTTGTGTGACTGAAGAGTGTTCTGGCCAGTACTGACAGATACGCTCCTTTCTCTGCAACTATTTCTGTTAACTATTTTCAAACGATTCAAGTTACGCTGCAGTTTTAACCGGTCACTTAAGGGTTAGCGAGATAAGGCTCGGATCCCGTGTGACTTTGTGGTTTTTGCACGCACTTTCAAGCTATTCCAAGCAACAACTTATTCTTTTTTCGCAGCGGACTATGAAATCAACACATATCTGCCGTTCTTTTACATGTCTTTTGCTTGAACGACTCTTTCTGTTTTTCTTCTTGGCCCCTTGAAATTCCAGCTCGCACTTCCTTCCTAAAACCAGTAAGAATGTAAATGGATGCCAGATCTTCCAGTTCTGGCCCCGTGTTAGATCTGGGAATATAAAATAAAATGTGCGGCCAAGCTGTTCAGAAGGTGATGCTGAGGAGAGGGTGTTTTTTTTTTTCTTTAAGCGTAACCTCTTCCTCTTCGTCGGGGTCGTCGTTCTTCGTAACGTCTCGGTTTAAAGTGGGTTTTATAAACAGAGGGGGGAGTGGGCGCAGATCCAGGTCCAGTCATGCACGCCATAGCGCAGCGTGTGGAGAAGTGATTTGAACTGAAGCCCTGTTTTTTTTTTCTTTTTTCTATATCTCTTTGTGCCTAAAGAACTTGAAAACACCCATTAACTGCGAGCCCTTGTTAAATGAGATCTTTTACACAGCTATGAGCCAGTATCTCGTTCTTTTGTGGTCAGATCTGGCAGCTTCACATGAAAAAAAATCCAGTTTAGATCACGCCGCACACTTACTGTAAGGCACTGAAGCGTTTCCTTATGCGTCGCACAAGATGTTTTTTTTGGAAATTTACTTCAAGATAGCGTCAAATGTTTCCTGTGTACTCCGTTGTTCCTTTAAAGACGATTACGGCGATGAATATGGCATTAAACCAGGCGAGTTTGCATTTTTATTGAAGTAGTAGTAGAACATTTTGAGCAGGTCTGTCTCTCCGCAGATCTTAATTTGTTTGCAGTGATGGAAGAAGTAGTGAGTTTTGTTAGTTACTTAAGTAAAAGTACAGATACCAGAGGAAAAACATACTAATAAGCAAAAGTATCACATGAAAAAAATCTAGTTTAGATGTTTAAAAATGTACTTAAAGTGTAAAAAAAAGTACTTCTCTCCACAGATCTCTACTCTCTGGTTATCCCCAGTCCAGTTCCGTGTTCCAGTCCTTTGTTTGCTGCCTCCCCGTTTTCCCCGCACCTGAAGTTCGTTGCTAATCAGGGGTGTGGCCTTTTATGTTCTCCCTGTGTTCATTTTGAGTCGCTGGACTGTCTGTTCATTTGGATTGTTTGTTTGTTTAAAAGACACGCAGGCTTTTTTAGTTTTTGAATAAACTTTACGTATTCACCGGGACAAGGAGTTTTGGAGCTTGCACGTGAGTCCAGTTTTTCGCCAGCGCGACACTGCACCTTTAAAATCCCGCGGACAGACCGTAGACCAGGGGCGTCCGAACTACGGCCCAGTTGATCACAAGCAGTACTTTTTACGGCAATATATTTGATTGATTGATTTAGTTTATTATTGTGTTTTGCATCCAAAGAATGTCGAGCCCTTTAATGTGTTTATAAGTGAATCAGACCGACTGAGGGATTACACAGACACGACTTAAACTACTACTTCATGACATCACAAGGTGGAACAGAGCGTTTTGAGGACAAAAGCAGGACTAAAGCAGGACAAAAACAGGACTAAAACAGGGCTAAACCAGGACTAAACCAGGTCTAAACCAGGTCTAAACCAGGTCTAAACCAGGTCTAAACCAGGACTAAACCAGGACTAAACCAGGACTAAAACAGGGCTAAAACAGGGCTAAAACAGGACTCAAGTAGGACTAAAACAGGATTAAACCAGGACTAAACCAGGACTAAACCAGGACTAAACCAGGACTAAACCAGGACTAAACCAGGACTAAACCAGGACTAAACCAGGACTAAACCAGGACTAAACCAGGACAAAAACAGGACAAAAACAGGACTGAAGCAGGACTAAACCAGGACTAAACCAGGACTAAACCAGGACTAAACCGGGACTAAACCAGGACTAAACCGGGACTAAACCGTGACTAAACCTGGACTCAAGTAGGACTAAAGCAGAACTAAACCAGGACTAAACCAGGGCTAAAACAGGACTAAAACAGGACTAAACCAGGACTAAACCGGGACTAAACCAGGACTAAACCGGGACTAAACTAGGATTAAAAGATGCTAATTTATAAACATTAGAATTAAACAAACATTTCATCTCGCTGTCGTCATCACACCAGAACATTTCAAGGCGTTGGGTGAACATTTCATCAAATAAAGGATTTCTAAATTCATCGTAAAATGGACAATACAACAAAAAATAAACTTCACTTTCTACTTCGCCGAACTCTCATAAACCACAAAGTCTTTGTTCTTCAGGGGTTTGAGAGAGCAATATAACTTAAAATAACATCACACTGCGTTGTCATATAGACCGAATATTAATGTTTCACACCTTATTTAAAGTGTGAACCCAAAATTATGTTAAATGCACCGTCTGAATTATCCACTGTGTTGACTGTTGCCCTCCGTGTCCAATATTTTTCAATTTTTCTGCCATAGACGGTTTATATAAATGGATGTAGTTAATGTCGGTTTCTGTTCTGTTGTGTGAAGAACAGCTGCAGAGGCACAAGGATCGTTGCGTAGAACTTTATTGTCGTTTACAGCCAAACAGTCGGGTTAAAGGCAGCGTCCAGCGACATTCAAGGCGGAGTTAAGAGAGTAGTGATGTCTGAAGCAGAGTCTAGCGGAGGGTTTTTATACTACTTGAAGAATGGGTGTCAAACAAAGCAAAGTCAGACAAGGTGAGTGTTTTATAACCCTCCTAAAGTGCGGGTCCAAAGTGAGTGTTTACACATTAAGAGATGAGAGGGGCTGCAGACCAGATAAACCAAAATGACCAGAACAGAGCTTCCCTTAGTGTGAAATATTGAAAAACAGTGTCCTCTCTCTGTACCTGCTGCTGTCAGACTCGTCAATTTGGTCTTAAATGTTCGTATTAACCCTCTCTACATGATCCTGGTGCTTTTATTTCACTATTGTGTCTGTAAATCAAGATATGAACATTAATAACAGACAAATCAGGCGCCGTCTTTCCCCAATTTCACTCCCGTTAGTGTCAGCGACAGGTTTGATTGGCAGCGTTTCCCTGCTAAAGCTCCACTTCTTTACACAGTTTATGGGACAAACACGTTGATTATTGCAGAACGCACGTCTCTTCGTTGTTTAATGCGCTGTTACCACGGCTACCAACTAAAACGTGTCACCTGTGTCTCTGAGAAGCCCGTTCACTGTCTGTAAATGCTTCAAATATGAGTTATTTCAGTGTTTTAAATGAAGCGAGTCCCTACATTCTACTCAGAACAGTTGAGAGTTGGTGATGTGGATGTGATTTAACTGTTGCTGGGCTATTTGTGCGTTATGCAGAATTAACGCACTGCAGTGGACCGTTGGAATTCTCCCTGACCGTGGTGTAAAGTACATTTAAAGATCCTATAATAATAATAACAACGCAAAATTGACTCTTGTAGCTTCAAGTCATGTTCTAATGTCCTCAAAAACAGACCTGGAGTTGTGTTTTGTTTCACACATGTTTGAGTCAGTCTTATTAGTCTGTAACATCTCCAAAGCTCAAAACGCTTAGTCCTGGTTTAGTCCTGGTTTAGTCCTACTTTAGTCCTACTTGAGTCCTGGTTTAGTCCCGGTTTTAGTCCTGCTTTAGCCCTGGTTTAGTCCTGGTTTAATCCTAGTTTAGTCCTGTTTTAGTCCTGCTTTAGTCCTGTTTTAGTCCTGCTTTAGTCCTGCTTTAGTCCTGGTTTAGTCCTGGTTTAGTCCTGTTTTAATCCTGATTTAGTCCTGCTTTAGTCCTGCTTTAGTCCTGCTTTAGTCCTGGTTTAGTCCTGGTTTAGTCCTGGTTTAGTCCTGGTTTAGTCTTGGTTTAGTCCTGGTTTAGTCTTGGTTTAGTCCTGGTTTAGTCCTGGTTTAATCCTGGTTTAGTCCTGTTTTAGTCCTGCTTTAGTCCTGTTTTAATCCTGATTTAGTCCTGCTTTAGTCCTGCTTTAGTCCTGTTTTAATCCTGATTTAGTCCTGCTTTAGTCCTGCTTTAGTCCTGGTTTAGTCCTGGTTTAATCCTAGTTTAGTCCTGTTTTAGTCCTGCTTTAGTCCTGCTTTAGTCCTGCTTTAGTCCTGGTTTAGTCTTGGTTTAGTCCTGCTTTAGTCCTGGTTTAGTCCTGGTTTAGTCCTGCTTTAGTCCTGGTTTAGTCTTGGTTTAGTCCTGGTTTAGTCCTGGTTTAGTCCTGGTTTAATCCTGGTTTAGTCCTGGTTTAGTCCTGCTTTAGTCCTGGTTTAGTCCTGGTTTAGTCCTGGTTTAGTCCTGGTTTAGTCTTGCTTTAGTCCTGCTTTAGTCCTGCTTTAGTCCTGGTTTAGTCCTGGTTTAGTCCTGGTTTAGTCCTGGTTTAGTCTTGCTTTAGTCCTACTTTAGTCCTGGTTTAGTCTTGCTTTAGTCCTGCTTTAGTCCTGCTTTAGTCCTGGTTTAGTCCTGGTTTAGTCCTGCTTTAGTCCTGGTTTAGTCCTGGTTTAGTCCTGGTTTAGTCCTGGTTTAGTCCTCAAAACGCTCTGTTCCACCTTCATCAAACGAGCACTTCCTGTATCACCACATGACGTCACAAGGTGGAACAGAGTTGGTTTTTTTTCAGTTTGAGAGAAAAACTTACCCTAAATCTGCAGGTTTTGTGCGTTAAACATGTGTGAATGAAACAAAACACAACTCCAGGTCTGTTTGTGACGAGGAAACGACATTAAAACACAGATCAGATGACAGTGTAAGGCTTGATCTTTAATGTTTGCTCACATTTTGCATATTACCAGCCACATAAAACACACAGACTCACCTTTTGCACAGTCACACTCGACATAATAAACAGCGGGACTCGAGCCAAGTGTGTGTTGTGTCTGGCTTGTTAACACACGCTTTGGGTCGAGTCGTCAGATGTTACACTCTTCCCTTGGCTGTGATCAAAGGCTGGTTTATACAGAGACGTAATTTATTACTTTAACTGCTGCTGAGGCATACGACTGATTCACATCCACAACAAAAAAAATGTCTGGGTGTCGTTAAAATATGTTTACCAGCAGCTCTAGTTAAAAGTTTTGATAATCTACGACACCTGTCAATCATTTTATTATAATTTGCACATTTTAAACCGCAATATTCATCTGAAACGACCTAATAAAAGAAACAAATCCGTTGGCTTCTACGTTAGAAAACTGAGGTGTCCGACGGGAGCTGACATCGCCGTAAACGTCATCATAACAAAGCGGCGTGGAGCTGTTGGCGCCCCCTACAGGACAGCTGCACGTCACACTAGCGAGCAGCGGATTTTTGAAATTTGCACCACATTCGACGGTTTCACACTTCGTCGGCTGCATTTTAAGAACACGCCGTCGAATGTGCCCTGCGTTTCCATGGAGATCAGCCGTGAACGAAGCGAGCATCTGAGCGGACTTCGCGTACTGACGACTTCTACGAGAGAAACAAGGTACATTTACTTAAATAAGTTATGTAACACTCGCTACAACTGGGGAAAAAAAATCACCTTTAACGTTATATTTGTCTGTTGATATTCAAAGGGAAAGATTAATTCCTCACTCCATTCAATCCAAACAGAAATAAACGGCTGCGGCGACGACATCTCGACTCTTCTATGAAATAATAAAGAATAAATCTGTAACTACCCCCCCCCCCCCCCTTTTTTTTGTTTGTTTGTGTGTAGTTACCATTATTATTATTATTATTATTATTATTATTATTATTATTATTATTTATGATTTATATGTTTATTATTATTATTATTATTATTATTATTATTTACTATGTGATGCTCTTCTTATTTATTTACAGTCAGGATTTGTGTGATTATTTAATTTTTTTGTATTATTATTATTATTTATTTTTAATTATTATTATTTTTATTTTATATTATTTTATTTTTTTTAAGTTTTAGTTTTGTTATATATAAAAATAAAAAATGTGTGAATGCATTTGTTGTTTTAAATGACAGTATATTGTAAAATTTGTTCACACATTAATAAAAATATGTAAAAAAAAATAATAATAAAAAATAAAATAAAACTAACTATTTCAGTGTCCATTTCACACGTTTAGATCATGAGTCAACAGCTGTGAAACTCATTAGTCAGTAACGTAAGCGCACAGACAGCGGTTGAACGATACACGGAGGAGCGCCCTTCGTCGGCCAGGTACTTTGAACGGTACTTCAAAGTGTGCAGCCGTTGAACTGGGACACGGCCAACTCCTGCAAGTATCACCAATTAAGAAAAAACAAACCTGGAGTACGTCACAGTGGGTGTAAACTGGTAGCGGTAAAAACAGGGATTGATCTGCAAAATGACGTCTTGAAATAAGATATTGGATTACTCAAACATGCACGGATCTCTCCAAATGCAGCTTTGGGTGTGTAAATGTCGAGTGGAAACAACTATAACATGGTTCAAATCTCTGAAAAGTCCATTTTGCAGAATACGTCCGCTTCAATAGCCGCACAGAGAGTGATGCACGCTGCACTTAAACCCTCTTAAGGACATGTTTTTGAATCCGCATTAACGTTACTGTACATTTTTGCTCGTTTTTTTTCTGACATTTTGCAGATTTAACTGTAGTAATTTGTCTCCAAACCCATTAGAAGCAGTAATGCGATGATGTCACCCCGACTCTGCAACCAATTTAGTGCGGTTTGTCCAGATTCACTGCTCAAACTGGATGTTTTGTTCAGCTCCGAGCCTGTATATCTGTGTCACTCACTGGCTTCGTACCCCGGCCTCCCCCTCGTCTCTGCTCAAACCACATTTCCGAGCGGCTCGTTCCATAGCGCTGCCCCGTCAGGTCAAACAAACTCCAGCAGCTGGCTCTCGTTCCAAGCGCGAGGACGGGCTAAAAGCAATATTACATCTGTACTGACAAATTGTAAGCACAGAGCAGCTGTACTCCGGCTAATTGTCCCTTGGCTAAAACGCGATAGCAACCTTTATTATGTTTGAAAACTCTGCTAAATGTGAAGTGCAGGTATTTCCGCTGGCAGGAGCAGAAAATACATCAGCGTCTCAGACTCTCCAGGGAACGCCAGGGTAATTCTTTGACGAGCTTTCGGAATAGACCCCAGAGAAAGACGGCAGAGCAGAGTGGCAGTGGTGGAAGAAGTACGCGAGTTTGTTACTTCAGTGAAAGTACTGATACCGGAGCAAAAAAACAATCGAGTAAAAGTAAAAGTATAACATGAGGAAAAGTATTAAAGTACCTGTATTTTGCGTAGACTTTGACGTCCAATAAAGCTTAAAATTGAGTGATTTTGATACAGATTTGTGCTGAATTTTGTTCAACAATACAAACAATACAAAAAAATTCCTAAGTGTTTTTATTTGTACATTTTAGTTTTGCTCAAATTAAGAACGTGTTAAAAATAAACCCTCAGCCTTTTCAGCAGGTCTCACACCATAATGAAAAATACTTAAAAAATGTAGTGGAGCCATAGACTGTTTATATAAATGGACATAGCTAACCTGCTAGCTGCCACTTTTCAAATAGGAAGTGATCATGGGCGTCGACTCTGGCTCCAATTCACTTTCTATTGAATAAACCTTACTCCTCTCTCTGTACCTGCTGCTGTCAGACTCGTCATTTTGGTCTTAAATGTTCGTATTAACCCTCTACATGATCCTGGGTTTTTTATTTCACTATTGTTTCTGTAAATAAACAATAAAAACAGACAAATCAGGCGACTTCTTTCCCTGATGTCGCTCCCGTTAACGTTAGCAACAGGTTTGATTGACAGCGTTGCTAAGCTCCCGCTCCCTACTAAGCTAGCGGTGCGGGCGGGAAGGGGCGTTACCTTCAACAGCTTCGCTCTGGATTGGCTCTTTGGTTGCTATGATACCCACGGTCGGAATTCCAAATATGAAACTTCGCTAGCGTTGATGCGTTTCATTTGACTGGAGTTGAACGCTGTGGGTGACGTCACACTCGCTTAGTCCCGTTCTTTACACAGTCTATGATCGGGATAGAAAGTACAGATACAGGAATGTGCTCAAATAAAAGTGCAGATACCTCACGTTTTTGCCTAAGCGCAGTACTTTACTACTTCCACGTTTCGACAAAGCAAAATCTTTACAATTGTTGAAATAATCGTCGTCTGAGTGCACTTGTCTCGTGTGATTTTGATGCAGAAATACTGTGGTTGAGTTCAAGTTTTCAGGTCAACTCATTTCAAATCCCAGCAGGGCTCCGTTTCCTTTTCCTGAACGTCTTTGTCCTGAAATACTTAAACTCAGCAAACCCACAAACCGTTACCGTTTGGCCGTGTCTGTGAAATGCATTGGCATAAATACACAACGCTACAGCTCAGAGCTCTGTTAAAACGCCAAGAACGACCGTAAAAACTGCACAACGTCAAATGCCACGGGTTTGGGACACTCTCATAAAGGACGTATTTTTAAAGTGAGAGATTTGAGCTTTTTTTTTTAAACACGAGCCTGTTTCAAACTTTACGAGGATGTATTTTAGACATGATTGTGCGCAGCGGAGATGAAGTTGTATCGTAGATGGAAATGAAACACCAGGACTTACATTTTCCAGTTTTTTTGCTTCTCCGTGGAAAAAGTTCCTGCTGTCTAGATTAGATTTAGATTTGATTTAGAGAAAAAGACAGCATTTGTTTGCAGTTGGACTTGCACGTGTATGATGAAATAGCATGCTAGCTAGCTCATTGTGTCTCAAAGCTAACAGTCGCTTTCATTCAAATTGGAAAACATAAAATAAACAACCTATTAATATTCAGCCATCCATTTTCTTCTGCTTATCCGGGGCCAGGTCCAAGGGGAAGAAGTCTAAGCAGGGACTCCCAGACTTCCCTCACCCCAGACACGTCCTCCAGCTCCTCCGGTAGGACCCCAAGGCGTTCCCAGGCCAGAGAGAGACATAGTCCCCCCGGGGCTTCCTCCCGGTGGGACATAAACACCTCCCCACCTTCCCCCGTTATTTGTAGAATGTAGAATACTTCAGTTTGTGGTGCTTTTTTCTGTCAGGTGAGAGTTTGTTCAATGATCTGGAGGTTGGAGGTTCGAATCCCGCTCTCGACATAAAAAACATTATCAGTTGAGCCGTCCTATCTAGAAAACAGAGAGTACTTTGTTGAAATTGGAAAATGCGTCTCAGATAAAATGTCCCTGACCTGTGGGGTGCCCCAGGGGTCAATCTTGGGACCCCTGTTGTTTAGCTGCACATGTGACTGAAAGGTTTTTATTCAGCATTTTTCTCAATTTAACGTTGATTTTATGATGATTATTTATGTTTTGATTTGTTGTATTGTGATTTTAACCTCTTTCTTATTCTGTAAAACACTTTTAAATTACGTTGTGTACGATTTGTGCTGTACAAATAAACTTGCCTTGCCTTTGAGTGGCTTGAAGATTTATTGTTCTTCAAAATTAGCGTTAGGATTGAGACACAAACATTCCTCTTTCTAAACCAGGAAGCGAAATCCAGTGACATATCCCTTTTATTTGTGTTGTGTTTATCATGTTGTCAGTGACATCCACCCACAGCTCCCTGTCCACCGTCTAATCTTAAAATTCATTCATTTCAGCGCAACTCTGCAAAAATCCCACAGAGATCACACTGGAAGGGAAGTACTGACGCTACAGAGACTATTGTGTTGTCTTTAGTTCTGCAGTTATTTTGTGAAGTGAGGAAAGATTTGGTTCTAACAATAATGTAACATGTTGGAGCTAGCTCTTATGATAGCATCAAACACGCCGATGACGTCTTCCCCCTGTTGCCCTAGTTACAAATCTATAAACAATGAACTAAACGAAATCCGCATTCAATTTGAGCTACTTTTCCCAGCGACTTGTTTACGGAAGCTTTATTATACGAGGGAACGAGCGGCATACTGCTCCCAGATGAGTCCCCACGGTCTCCCTTATGGCTGCGCTATAACTGCTCGTGTCCCGGCAGGTCACTATAAACTATTTTACTATTGACTAACAATGTCGACTGTGTGCCCGGACTGTTTCTTGTAGAGCTTTAAGGACTGTGTTGAAAAGGATTGATACAGACAGTGGTATTTTTACTTGTGGAAAAAAAGAAACAAGAGGCAGAGGAGATGGATTTCACAAGCTTCCTGATGGGCCTGACATGCCCACTGGGACCTGTCGTTTATGACCTTTGCCCTCACCAAAGTAAGACGCCAAGGGCATTGGATGATGGCCAGGAGAAATTATGAATAGGAATCGTATTATTAACAATCTGAAACGTCCCATAAGGGTTTTGTAAAAGGAATGGCCAAGAATACGCCAGTGCCTGAAGAGAAATGGTTTTATTATTTCTAGCTTGTTTAGACTAGAGCGTAGAAGATCCCTCACACTGTCTCTAATGTCTTTACTTCTCCGCTAACCCAAACCCCGCTCCCCAGAGGCCATTTGTCCTCACGATTCTTTGTTTTAACAATTTTCTGGTGACTCGCTCAAGTCTTTCACAGCCGCGCTTTTGTTTGGATATGAAAATGTTTTGCATCTAGGTCAGAAAAGTCACGTTTTTGTATTTGTATCAGTCTGAAACAGGCGCCACAGAAAACACTTTCATAGTGGACTTGAATGGGCCGTTACTCTCTGGGAGTAGGATGCAGATGTTTGGAGAACATGTGGTCAGTAGTGTGGGAACTCAGCTGGACGTGAAGGGCGTCATCCTCCTTCTGTTGTTGTTTGGATGTGAACACAAAAGTATCGTCCATCAAATCTGCTCTGGGCCCTTCACTCAGAGACAGATCACGTCAAACACACTGGGCAGTTGGGCAGTAGCGACTTACAAAGTAACAGTCATCTCATACAAAGTAAGAGATTACTGTAATCAGATTACTTTTTTAGTAATGCAGTAATGTAACTAGTCACAATTAAAAATTACATAATTAGATTACAGCTTTGCTCCAGTAACTTTTCGTTACTTTTTCCCTGCCAAAAATGTGTGTAATCCACAGAAGTGTCATAAAACAGTAAAGAGACAAACAGGTGCACAGGATGTGATCCTCTGGTGTCAGACGCAGATCAGCTGTGAACTCAAACATATTCAATAAATATAAATGTTTCCTCAGGACGACGATTTTTGAAATCAGCTCCTTGAACAGAAGTGTCCTCAGAGTGAAACTTTTATGATTTGGTTTTGGCTTTTGCTGTTGGTTGGTTTCTGAGCTGTATGTTTCTTTTTTTTTTAAAGTAAATTATAGTAATCAAATTACTTTTGAAATAAGGAACCAGAGTAGTAATTAGATTACTTTTAGGCAGAGTAATCAGTAATCAGATTACACTGCTGGACAGCTACAGTAATAAATACACAGTGCTGTAACGTTTAAGTCTGATGATTTCATATCTTTAGATTGTAGAGTAAACCACATTCCTGACTAATGGAAGAATACTTAAACCCCTTAAACTCCTGCAGCATGTTTGTGTGTTTTTCCTCTTGTTTATTTTGCTTCTTACTGAAGCAGATGTGCTTTTTCTCAAAGCTTGTAATGCTCTTGAAGCTTCATCAAGATAAAACGTGAACCTTTTTGACCTTTCAAAGATCAGCAGAGTTTGGTGATACCTCTGTCCTGTGTAAGTGCTGAGGCGTTCACTCGTGTTTGGTTTGAGAAAAGTGAAAGTGGCTCAAGTGCCCGGAGCTGTTCAGGAAGTGAATATCTCCACGGAAACACAGCTCGGCAACACTATCTGTCAACTGTGACCCCAGGCTCATAATGATGTGTCCCAGGAGCATTTTCATTCTTTACATTTACCTCGTTCCCCGACAGAGCCCCGCCCACTCAGTGAGAACCCTCATCAGACCGTTCACTTGTTTATATTCACGGCCCTGGGTCCTGCCCCGAAAGCCCTGCATTACCCTCAATTTACCTCAATTAAAACAGAATGCGTGAAGCTTTGGCACGCCGGAGCCTCTGGAGCTCCAAATGAGCTGTTGAGCTGATAGCAGCTGTTTGAGCTGCGTCTGTAACATGTTCACATGTTCCATTAGACCTGCTCTCCCACACCACACTGACTCAGTCCAGATGTTGCCCGGGCAGCAGGGCCAGCGCAGGGGCCACTTTCACTATGAGAACATCCTGCACAGTGAAGAGCCGGTTTTATCAGCGCTGTTGGTGGGTCTTTGTGGTATTGTTGTCACAAAAGCCTCAGTCTCACTAATCTGTATTTGTCGTCATATTGTAAAGAAAAGTAATCCCTGACTGATCAGATTACACCAAACATAAGTAAACATGAGCTGGTTAAAAGTCCCCAGTCGCTCTGTCAGTCTTTTGGCCTGTGTCCTTGTTTGTTTGTGCTTTTCTCTGATGTGCTGCTGATGTTTCACAGTTGTTTGTTTTAAGATGATCGTCTCAGTGTTTTTGTGCAGACAGAGGTTCTCTGCAGTGAAACTGGACCCTGATTAGCAGCACATTAGCACTGCTGCAGCCTGTAACCTCTGTCCAAAACACACAGCTGTGTTCTCAAGGGAAACAGTCTCCTTTAGGCACTTCATGTAGAATCAAGCTTTTCCCTTGAGAAAAACACATGACTCCACACTTTATTCACTTTATTCAAATTATTCATGACAAATTGGGGCTCAGTTTGAACAGGTTTTATTTTATTTAAACTTTTTTGTTTTGTTTTGATGGCCATTAACCTTATGTAGAACAAACACCCCCTTTTCACTGTGAAGCTTCAGTCTGAACTGTTCATTTGTGAAAAAGACATGTCTGATTTTATGACTTTGGACATGAATTTGACATTGGTGGTGCGATTCCAACTCCC
The DNA here is from genome assembly GCF_009829125.3 of Periophthalmus magnuspinnatus. NCBI lineage: Eukaryota > Metazoa > Chordata > Actinopteri > Gobiiformes > Gobiidae > Periophthalmus > Periophthalmus magnuspinnatus. The sequence goes on along the minus strand of NC_047126.1, from coordinate 3,316,989 downwards.
ACAGATGAATACTGTCGTGTCCTTTGGCAACTTCACCCTCCTCCGGTGTGTGAGTGTGTGTGAATGTGTGATTTACCATAATTTACGCACCAAAAACTGAGGAAAACAGAAGCAAAACATGTCCCAGTGTTAATCTGTTGACACTAGAGCTTAAGAAAAGTTATGGATATGAATAGTTTTAATATTATGAATACGTTCCACATTTAAACTGTTATAGAATTGTATTTTGTTATAAGTGAAAATAACAATGCTCCAGAAGAAATCATGGTAAATAGTAAATTGTCTCATTTTTACACAGTCCTTTTCTTTAATTTTACTGGAGACGCTGGAGAGCCATTTTTAAACATATAAGAATAATCATATTTCATCATGTCCTGGCAAAAGTGAACGAAAAACGCAATTATTAGGATAGATTTTTTTGTTTATATATAGTTTTGATATGCGGTGGATTAAATGGGCGAGCACTAGTGTAGATGTACGAATAGTAGTGGGTTCGTTTTAGCGTTAGCTGCAACGGCGTCCTCCCAGTTGTTAAACCAGCTGAGATCATCCATAACTACTGTAAGCAGACAAACCGTAGAGGAGCTGGGTTCAGACCTTTCAGTCAGTGGGCAAACGCTGTACCAACTGTGCTGCTGCTGTCCAGGTTTGCACACAACTCTAAACGTGCTTTGTGGCTGTTTAATTGTTTCAAAGTAGCTCCTTTGAAGGTCCCACAGTTAAACCAGCAAGACCTTCAAAACCTTCTGGAACGTCTGGTCTTACTGGTTTAACTGTGGGACCTTCAAGACCAGACGTTCCAGAAGGTTTTGAAGGTCCCACAGTTAAACCAGCGAGACCTTCAAAACCTTCTGGAACGTCTGGTCTTGAAGGTCCCACAGTTAAACCAGCGAGACCTTCAAAACCTTCTGGAACGTCTGGTCTTGAAGGTCCCACAGTTAAACCAGCAAGACCTTCAAAACCTTCTGGAACATCTGGTCTTGCTGGTTTAACTGCGGGACCTTCAAAACCTTCTGGAACATCTGGTCTTGAATTTTGTGTGGAGACTTTCAGTTTCATCCACTTTTTGTCCATCATCTCCTGGAACCTTGGAGATAATCTTTGGTTCTTCACAATGATTATCAGGATTTACTCTTTCGCTTCTGTTCCACTAGGGCTCACAAGTTTTGGGCTTTGGCTTCTGGACGGCTTAGGTTTTGTCTCCAAAGCCTTTTTTACCCTTTGAATTTTTGGACAATTCGTTGTTTTTCTTGAAGGCTAACATTTTCATACTTAGCTCCGTGTTTGGTGTCAAAATGTCGACGTAGATTGTACCGACGCCGCCTCATAACACAAAAAACATACAGATTTTCTCCTTAAAGCACAAACTTGTATTCACCTTTAGCGTCTTTCTTGAAACTTCCTTCCACGCCGACAATTTCCCTCTTCCCGAACAATTTGTGATGATTATTTTCAAATATTTCTCAGTGTCACTTGTTGGGAAAATCTCATTAGTTTATTGTCAGTGCAAACATTAAAGCAGCACAGACTTATTTTAAAACGACAGTCAAGCCTTAATTTACCTTCTCACGGGCCACATAAAATGACGTGGCGGGCCGCATTTGACCCCCGGGCCTTGAGTTTGACACATGTGTGGTGGAGTGTTCCAGAGGGTGGGGGCAGAGATGGAGAAGGCTCTGTCTCCCCAGGTTCGGAGCTTGGTCCTACAGGGGAGGGGGAGGAGGTTTGCGTTTGAGGAGCGGAGGGAGCGAGAGGGAACGTGGTGACGGAGCAGATCTGTGAGGAGGGGGCCAGGTTGTGGAGAGCTTTATCTGATTTTTGTCTTGGGTGTTTTGAAAGGCGCTTATAAATAAAATGCATTATTATTATTATTATTATTGGTGATTATCAGGAGTTACTATCAAACCTGAGTGTCCTCCCGGCGCTGGCACACTCTCACTGTTCTGTTTTACTGTAGCGTGCACACTATGTTTTTACGAGTCGTCATCTGGACCTGGTTTACGCGCTCGCTTTCTTGTGGCGTGGGGGTTGGCTCTGCTCCTCTTCTCTCCTCCGTCTGTGGGCAGCGAGCTCGTGAACAGAGCGAGAGCATCCAGAGAGGGCCCGGTGCCACATCACAGATAAAGAGCTGGGTAATGGAAACGATTGTGAGGAACTGGGGGGGGGGGGGGAGTCTGAGTTAATGCAACAGCTCATAACGGCGCTGGTCTGTAGCACATACGCAAGCGCCATTAGCGATGTGTGATTACGCGAGCGCATGAACACGGCGGTTTCCACAAACACGCTGCAGAAATAACAACTGTGACCCGATCAAATTTTGTATATCTTGACACTATCTGTGACACTCTCTGCTTCTACACGGAGCCACGACAGATCACTGAGAGAAATCTTTAACACATTTAAGGTCACTTTTGAGTTGTTCCATTCTTGGGCCACTTCTCTTATCTTTGTATCTCCTTCCTCCCGGGTAAATTTTTCACAAACATGGCATTTCATTTCATTTTTATGCAGGTGATAAACAAATTTACATGCCACTTATGCAGGATAATTCCTACAGTGCCGAAACACTCAGAGACTGTGTTGAGGAAATCAAAAAATTGTGCTCTCTGCTGCCACACTCCATTGAGGTCAGTTCAGTGGTCAGTCGGTGTAACTGCAAGTAAATTTCCACTGATTGGTTTTCTTATGCAGGCCTAAACATTGCACCAAGTTAACTCATTTTTACAGGCAGTTCACAATGTTGTTTAATGTCCTGAGAAGAATAAAAACACTTCAGAAAAAAATCTTGACCAAGGCTTTCATAATTCATGCATCAGATTAAATTATGACTTTATTCTCATTAAATTTTTCAACCTATTTGATAAAGAAATGTCCAAGTTCTGCTGTGAGTGAGTTATTTTTTGGGGTCATAAATTACCCCAGGACGACACAAGGGCAAAAGAAACAAGTTGATGTCGGCAGAAACGTCAGCGCAAGAAAAGAGTTGGCAGCTCCGATGGACAGCAGCGGATTTTTTTTGTACTAAAATGACTACGGGACACGGCCAAATCTGACGTGAATCACAAATTAAGAAAATAAAACTGGAGAGTGAAGTAAGTGTGGGACCAATACTGAGAGACGGACACAGTTAATAATGTAATAATGTAATGCTGTAAGACAATTGTTATAGATTCTTACGACAGATTTAGGGTCTCTTAAAAATATAAATCTGACATTAAAGTTGTAATTTAACGAGAATAAAGTCAAAGCCAGAAAAAGTCATGATTTTACGAGAATAATGTTGGTTGGTTGTAGCCACAAAAGTCGACATTTCATGATTTAGAGCTCGACGGTGAATCAAAATGAAGCAGACTGCAAAAGACTGGATGAGTTAAAGCTCACATAAACGTCCATTAAGGATATCAAACTTTGAAATACTGACATTTTACACGGCTGATGAGTTTGTAAATCATTAGACAGAGCTGCATCACTTTAGCTGCCACCTTTCCACTCGTACACATCAATCACAATCAGTCAGTCAATCAATGAGGTAGGCCGGGTAGGCTCCTCCCTGCAGAGTGAGCCGCTCTCTGAGGCTCATGGGGCAGGACACAGGCTGAGCTCCGAGCCGTGAAACAGGTGGAGTGAGTGTCGGTGTGATCTTTGCCCACACTCTGCTTCTCTGCTTTTCTAAACATGAATAAATTTCCACAGAAACGACTCCCACGTGCCTCTGTGCAGCTGAGCGCGCCTGGGCAGGACAGCCACACTTTAACAGTTTATCTGGAACTTCCACCGAGAACAACTGTTGAATCTTCTTCTTTTGTAGTTTGCTTCATTTTGATTTGGCGTCGAGCCCTAAATCGTTAAATGTCGACTTTTTTTGGCTACAACTTTATTCCGCTAAAATTATGACTTTATTCTCATTAAATTATAACTTTATTCTCATTAAATTATAACTTTATTCTCATTAAATTATAACTTTATTCTCATTAAATTATGACTTTATTCTCATTAAATTATGACTTTATTCTCATTAAATTATAACTTTATTCTCATTAAATTATTACTTTATTCTTATTAAATTATGACTTTATTCCCCTAAAATTATGACTTTATTCTCATGAAATTATGACTTTATTCTCATTAAATTATGACTTTATTCTCATTAAATTATGGCTTTATTCTCATTAAATTATGACTTTATTCTCATTAAATTATGACTTTATTCTCATTAAATTATTACTTTATTCTCATTAAATTATAACTTTATTCTCATTAAATTATTACTTTATTCTCATTAAATTATTACTTTATTCTTATTAAATTATTACTTTATTCCCCTAAAATTATGACTTTATTCTCATTAAATTATGACTTTATTCTCATTAAATTATGACTTTATTCTCATTAAATTATGGCTTTATTCTCATTAAATTATGACTTTATTCTCATTAAATTATGACTTTATTCTCATTAAATTATTACTTTATTCTCATTAAATTATAACTTTATTCTCATTAAATTATTACTTTATTCTCATTAAATTATAACTTTATTCTCATTAAATTATTACTTTATTCTCATTAAATTATGACTTTATTCTCATTAAATTATGACTTTATTCTCATTAAATTATGGCTTTATTCTCATTAAATTATAACTTTATTCTCATTAAATTATGACTTTATTCTCATTAAATTATAACTTTATTCTCATTAAATTATTACTTTATTCTCATTAAATTATGACTTTATTCTCATTAAATTATGACTTTATTCTCATTAAATTATGGCTTTATTCTCATTAAATTATAACTTTATTCTCATTAAATTATGACTTTATTCTCATTAAATTATAACTTTATTCTCATTAAATTATTACTTTATTCTCATTAAATTATGACTTTATTCTCATTAAATTATGACTTTATTCTCATTAAATTATGGCTTTATTCTCATTAAATTATAACTTTATTCTCATTAAATTATGACTTTATTCTCATTAAATTATTACTTTATTCTTATTAAATTATGACTTTATTCCCCTAAAATTATGACTTTATTCTCATTAAATTATGACTTTATTCTCATTAAATTATGACTTTATTCTGATTAAATTATGACTTTTTCTCATAAATTTACAAATTTTTCTGGCTTTGACTTAATTCTCCTTAAATTACAACTTTAATGTCAAAATGTTATGACTTTATTCTCGTTGCGCCAGAATTTTTTTTTTTGCCGTTTTACTCCGTCGTAGATTCTAAAGCACCACCCACTTTATGTTTTTCATTATTTTGAGGCATTTTATTTATTTTTCATATGAATGTGTACAAGAATTAGACGAGATTTGAGACACGAGATACTGTTTCTTTTATTTCAGTGCATGTGACAGTAAATGGAAAAAACACACACACTCTGAAGCCTCTTTATCTCACCACAAGTGTTACATAAATATGTCGGCGTGAGCGTGTGGAGGTGGAGGTGAAAACTGGAGATAATCGTCTGGAAAATGATTGATTAAAGAAAAACATGCACGATCAATCCAAAAACAACAGAGGGTCCTAAATGTAAAGTCCATTTTGCAGAATACGTCTGATTTAACAGAGTTTGACTTGTCACGTGTGTTACTAATTAGACTTACACACATTCCAGATTTAAAGCTAACATCTGTAACTTTATGTGTACAGTACAGCGCACAGTCGAGAGGAAGTAACATAGACAGCCTCTAGTGGTGTTATGTGAGAATACAAGAGGAGCGTTTCAGCCTTTCTAATTAGAGACAGTATTCTGGGACAAACTTGACCATAAAGTTTCCCCATTAGTGTATTTTCTTGTTCTTTTTTGCCGAGAAGTGTCTAAACACAGGGGGCGCTCTGGGACACTTCCCCATTTGCTTGTTTCCTTAGAATGTTAATCTGTTTGTCTGTTATCGACCAGCGTCTGTTTCTTTATTGAATTTTCTCTTAGTTAAATCAATGATCTCGTTAAACCCTAAGAGGCGACTGCTCCCCGTGCGTTTGGACTTTACAAAAATACGTTGAATCGAAAGTGAGGAAACTGTTCAACGTAGACATTTTACTTAGAATAAAAGTCTTTTATTAGGGCAAAGCGACATGCCGACGTGTTCGAACATGCAAAACGGGGGGAGATAACTGTTCCAAATGATAAAAAAACCTAAGAAAATATAGATCCCACAGTGTTTTTACAGATAACAATGACGGCAGCACTTTGCAATGATGTCCTGGATCGGATATCGGTTCATTTGATATCCCGGTCGGACATAAACGATGATGTAATGACTTTTTTACAGGTCGTATTTGGCTCAGGAATCTCATAATGTTTGAACTTGTATTTACACAAAGCTGTTTTGTCGTTACTTGAGATAAATAACAGCTACGTAACACATTAGGATCAGTTTTGTCTTCCGTTTTGAAAGAAATAAGTGCTGTCCGGTTGGTATCGAGTATCGGCAGAGCTACATGTTATACGCTAAAGGATCAGTATCGTATCGGAACTGAAAACAATGGATTCCTACTTTGCATTTGACCTCACAAAACCTCGTCTTCTGTTGCACACTGAATATCTTATAGTGATATAGTTCCCCTTTTGGACGCATCGACTCTATGGTTTTTCAATGAGGAATTTTACCGTCGCAGGGTCGTGTTCTTATCTGCTTTTCGTTGTATATGCATTTTTGGAAGTAGAGATAATACGGATTGCTTAGAATTCAGAGAAACCGTATAACCATATTTTTAGAAACCATATTTTTGGGTGGATATATATGACCATTTTCATGATTTTTTCCCCCAAATTACGTCGTCTGCGTAATCCTTGTTGGTCTGATCCATCATAAAAGCCAAAGTTGACAGATTTAACTTTGGCTTTCCCAAATTATACCATCTAAATTCACTACAAACTCCTCCCAAGTCCTTTTCTATAAGAGATATCGGCCAACCAATAAGACCTGACCTGTGGGGTGCCCCAAGGGTCAATCCCGGGACCCCTGTAGTTTAATCTCTACATGCTGCTGTTAGGCCAGTTAATCTGCAGCAATAATGTGTCGTACCAGCAGACGACACTCAGATCTGTCTCACTGCAGCAGGTGAAGTCCTACGAGGTCTAGAACCAGGAAGTACTTCACACATGTGTCCTGTGCTCAGGTCTAGAACCAGGAAGTACTTCACACATGCCATGTTAGAGCCACATGAACCATCTCACACTCTGAGGACTAAACCAGGACTGAACCAGGACTAAATCGGGACTAAATCGGGACTAAATCGGGACTAAATCGGGACTAAACCAGGACTGAACTAGGACTGAACCAGGACTAAACCAGGACTAAACCAGGACTAAACCAGGGCTAAACCAGGGCTAAACCAGGGCTAAACCAGGGCTAAACCAGGACTAAACCAGGGCTAAACCAGGGCTAAACCAGGGCTAAACCAGGACTAAACCAGGACTAAACCAGGGCTAAACCAGGGCTAAACCAGGACTAAACCAGGGCTAAACCAGGGCTAAACCAGGGCTAAACCAGAGCTAAACCAAAGCTAAACCCCGACTAAACCATGACTAAATCAGGACTAAACCAGGACTAAACCAGTGCTAAACCAGGACTAAACCAGGACTAAACCAGGACTAAACCAGGACTAAACCAGGACTAAACCAGGACTAAACCAAGACTAAACCAAGACTAAACCAGGACTAAACCAGGACTAAACCAGGACTAAACCAGGACTAAAACATAATTTTAATGTCTTTCTTATTCTGTAAAGCACTTTAAATGACTTTGTGTACCAGTTGTGCAGTACAAATAAACTTACTTTACCTTGCCTATATCAGCTTATCTCTAATTTGGAGTTTGTTTTTCTTTTTTAGTATGCCAGATGCCCTTCCTCACGCGTCGTTATCCAGGCAGAGGACAAACACAAAGCGCACACAGACTCATATTTTTCACAGTGCAGTTTACGGAGCCAGTACATGTTGTTTTTTCCCATAATGACATTAGCTGTGTCTGCTTGTACTGAGTAAACACGCTGCGTTCGCTTTCCGAGACAACTGGAGCCATTACCAACCGCCGCAGAAACCCAAAACGTTTTACCCATAAGCCCCTGTGCTTCTTCTGCCGCCGCGTAACCCCTCTCCCTCGCTCTCTGAGGCTTTGACTTCACTGATTGCATGCGTCATTCAAATTGGCCCTGTGTTAAGTCTCTTCTCTTTCGATCTCCCTCTCTTTTTTTTATTTTTACCCATTTGAAAAGTAAACAGAGCTCGCCGTATTTACCCGAGGAACAATGAGAATGAGAAAGAAAAGTTTGGTTTGAAAGAAAAGACAGGAATTTGGAGCAGTGTGGAGTCCAATGAGGCCGTACCCCTGTAAAAACCAGACGGGAGCGTGTGGTTTTGTGGGTGCGGTGCCTGGTTTTTTACTGAGAAAAGATGTGATTTACCACACACAGAGTGAAACTGAACCTGCAGAACACACATGGGCTCCCAGGGCTGGACTTTTACATAAGGTAGAGTGCAGCCGAGGAATATGCAACGTTTCCAGACATCGATTTGAGAACAATAAATGTAAAAAAATGAACCTGTAACTTGACCTGTGGGGTGCCCCAGGGGTCAAACCTGGGACCCCTGTTGTTCAATCTGTACATGCTGCTGCTCGGCCGGTTAATGTGTCCCACGAGCAGCAACAAATATAAAAAATAATGTGTACAATTATTATAGGGATGGACACGAAGCCTGTTTACTTCCATAGTCAAATCAGAAAAAGGAAGTGTAGTATTCGGAAGCACTTTGGTCCGCTGAAGTTGTTTTAAATGTACTATGTAAATAAACTTGAGTTGAACAGAATTGAACCATGAATCCTATGGTGATCATCATAATGGTAGTAGTTGACAGTCTGATCCAGATATTTTAATTTTTTTCTTTCTTTTTCTCAAGTTTTATCCCTAAAGTATTCCAAATCGGAAGTACGTGTGTGACTGATGTTTGCGCTCTGCCAGTGGTTTAATAAGCGTGATTTTTTATTTGTTTTACTACTTTACTCTTAAACCCTGTGTTGAATATTGTGTCTTAAACGTTGAGGTGAACTTATTTCTTGTATTCATCTTTCGGTTGACAAGATGTGCCGTAATACATCTTTTCAGCGACTCCGAGCATCTGTTAGCGACGTGTTTTACCTCTGCGTGAAAAGTGAATGGTCTGTCCTTTTATGACCTCGTACGGACAGAACGTACATTTAGTTTAAGTCGTTATAGGACCAGGCGTCAATTAATAGTGTCTTTCTTGGGTATAAGTACTGGATGGGACACACACACTCAGCTGGGACACACACACTCAGTGGGGACACACACACACTCAACTGGGACACACACACACTCAGCTGGGACACACACACTCAACTGGGACACACACACTCAATGGGGACATAACACCCCACTCTCTTACACACTCACACACACCCCCACACACACACACCCCGACATATACACACACACAGGCATATACACACACATACACAGACATATACACACACACAGCCATATACACACACATACACAGACATATACACACACATACACAGACATACACACCCCCACAGACATACACACACACGTACACAGACAAATACACACACATACACAGACATATACACACACAGACATATACACCCCCACACACACACACACAGACACTCTAACTACTACCATACAGAATACACAGAGTACATCACCTCTAATTACACAGTTACTCATCGTATCTACACCTGTACAACTACACCTGCCTCATGACCTCATCAGACTTAAATACACACAAACACCAGACTTAAATACACACAAACAGTCTGGGATTTTATTTATAGATTCTGTAAAGGCCAATTACACAAAACATACTTTATATTTTAGTGTTTTTATTAAGTAAATGCACAGTGTTGGGAAGTAACTGAATAGATATACTGAAAATACATGTTCTGAGTCAAAAACAGACCTGGAGTTGTGTTTTGTTTCATTCACATGTTTGAGTCACACTTTATTATTAGTCTGTTACATCTCCAAAGCTCAAAATGCGACGTTCCACCTTGTGATGTCATGAAGTTGTAGTTTTCCAGTTAACAGCGACCTTTGACCCTTTAGTTCAGTAGTAGATTGTCAATTCCAGGAGCTGAAATGATCCAAAAATGATAAAAGTGAAGGTGTATGGAGTTTAAAAACACAGCGAAGCACTTCCTGTATTACCACATGATGACATCACAAGGTGGAACTGAGTGTTTGTGCATGTGTGAATGGGAAAAAAACACAACTCCATGTCTGTTTTTGATGAGGAAACAACATTAAACATTGGTCAAACCTGCACGAATCACTCCAAAAACAACTTCAGGTGAGTAAAACGGCGTCAGGAGCAGCTGCGACGCGATTAAACTTCTCTGGAAAAGTCCGTTTTGAAGAATAAATCTGTTTTAAATTAGACGCGTTGGCTCGGAGAATGTGTGGAGTAACTTATTATGGTATTTAGTGGCGGAGAATTAAGAGCAAAGACTGTGTGAGCGATTATGTGGTCACACCCTCTTTGACCATTAAGTCGATTTTAATGGAGACTCCAACCGCAGTACTGCACCACCAGGGGGCGCACTTCTGCTGGGGGCGGGGCTACATTCCACTGACACACAGATATGCAATTTAGTATTTACTGCAGGCCTTTTGGAAATTCCCTGCAAGGAAAAAAACTGTGAGATAAATGTTGAGGGTTTTTTTTCCTCTGTGTGTGTTTGAGCTGAACCTCGTCTGATTTTAATAATGTTTGATTTTTATTCACTTTTCTTTGTTTATACAGAGAGAAAGAAAACACCACACTCTCTTTTTGTGTTAAAATACAGAACAAGACAAACAAAACAAAAAAAACAGACAAAACACAAACTGCAACTGCACAGATCCAAAAAAACAGGAGCAGGTTCTTCTCCACCTCTTCTCTTCCCCCTCTTTTCCACTCATCTCCCTCTCTTCTCTTTTTCTCTGTTCCTCTCCTCTCTCCCTCTCTCCTCTTTCTCTCTCCTGCTCTCCTCTCTCTCCCTACCCTCTCTGTTTCCTCCTCTTCTTCTCTTTTTCTCTCCCCCTCCCCCTCCCTCCCTCTCTCTCTTCCTCTCCTCTTTCTCTCTCCTCCTCTCTGTCTCCTCTTCTTCTCTCTCTCACCCTCCCTCCCCTCTCTCCTACTCCCTCCCTCTTGTCCTCTCCCTCTCTTTCCTCCTCCTCCTTTCTTTTCTCTCTTCCTCTCCTCTTTCTCTCCTCCTCTGTCTCATGTTCTCCTCTTTCGTTCTCACCCTCCCTTCTCCTCCCTCCCTCTCTCCTCTTCCCCTTCTCCCTCTCTCCTCCTCCTTCCCACCCTCTCCTCCTCCTTTCTTTTCTCTCTTCATCTCCTTTCTCTCTCCCCTCCTCTCCTCTCTGTCTCCTCCCCTTCTTCCTCTCTCCTCCTCCCTCCCTCTCTTTCCTCCTCCTCCTCTTTCTCTCTCCTCATCTCCTCTCTGTCTCCTCCCCTTCTTCCACTCTCACCCTCCCTCCTCCTCTCTCCCTCTTTCCTCCTCCCTCTCCCCTCCTTTCTTTTCTCTTACTCTCCTCTTTCTCTCTCCTCCTCTCTGTCTCCTCTTCTTCTTTCTCTCTCACCCTCCCTCCCCTCTCTCCTACTCCCTCCCTCTCTTTCCTCCTCCTCTTTCTCTCCTCCTCTCCTTTCTCTGTCTCCTCCCCTTCTTCCTCTCTCCTCCTCCCTCCCTCTCTTTCCTCCTCCTCTTTCTCTCCTCCTCTCTTCTCTGTCTCCTCCGCTTCTTCCTCTCTCCTCCTCCCTCTCTTTCCTCCTCCTCTTTCTCTCTGCTCCTCTCCTCTCTGTCTCCTCCCCTTCTTCCTCTCTCTTCCTCCCTCCCTCTCTTTCCTCCTCCTCCTCTTTCTCTCTGCTCCTCTCCTTTCTCTGTCTCCTCTCTCCTCCTCCCTCCCTCTCTTTCCTCCTCCTCCTCTTTCTCTCTGCTCCTCCTCTTTCTCTGTCTCCTCCTCTCCGCTCTCCTCCTCCCTCCCTCTCTCCTTCTCTCTGTTACTCAGTTTTTAGCCATAGACCATCATGAGATCTTGTATTCAAAGTTCACATCCCAAAGTTCAACAAACAGGTGAGATATGGAGTCAGTTTTTCGTTGTCGTCCCATAAACACATTTTATAAACACATTTTATAAACACATTTTACACCAAACTACTTTTCTACGTTTTTGACTCTTCAGCGGCTAAAGAGTCAAAAACGTAGAAAAGTAGTTTGGTAGTCGTAGTTTAGCCGCTCTGGGTTAAACACAAGTGTGAGGTCGTGATCTGTCAATCAAACCTATGTCCTGCAGAATCTGGGCAGGTAGAAAACTGTTTGGGAAAGCTACATTTTTATGACGCATTCTTCCCCGTACGACCTTGTCCTTGAAAATTTAGCAAGTTTGTATTTTATGTATGTGTGGAATGTGAAAGAAAAATGAACATTCCAGCTCTGACGGCGGAAAAAAGAAAGAAAAAACACACAAAAGTTGGAAAGCTGCTGGAAGAAAAAACCCTTATCAAACCCTGTGCATAAAAAACAACAACAAAGTAACAGGAAAAAGACCAAGGTGAGCCGACATAAAAAAAGGACGACAAACTGGGCAGGACAACCCGATACCGAGCCGTAGGAGCTGCCCGCGAGCCGCCGTCCACACGCTAACGGAAAAAAACAACCCGTGAACTTCCCCAATACAAAATAAAGAACGAAAACATGACGTCTGGAGTCACCAGCGCAAACAAAAGAAGCTAGGCTAACAAAAGAAGCTAGGCTAACAACAGCTACGGATCCGTCATGGAGACACCAGCAGAGGGCAGCGTTGAAACAAAACGACCAGGACCAAAAAATATACTTAGAAAAATAGGCAAAAATTCTCTTAAACTAACAAAAATATACAGGAAAAAGTAGGAATAACTTCTTATGAATTAAAACTGGAAAAAGTAGGAAATTGGGAAACACGGGAGGAAATAAAAAGGTGCCGGAACCTAACAAAAGCAACGCTCCTTTGGCAGTAGAGCGGGCGCTTAGCAACACTGTCAACCAAACCTGTTGCTAACGCTAGCGGGAGTGACCTCAGGGAAAGAAGGCGCGTGATTTTGTCTGTTATTAATGTTCATATCTCGATTTACGGACAGAAAAGCGAAATAAACATGTAGAGCGGGTTAATTAACCACGGAAAACCCACGGAGTCAAATTTAGCCACAGTTAATTGCTGCTCCCAAAATGAACAAACAAAAAAAAAAGTCAAATTTAACTTCAAAAGCCCAGAGTGCCACTTCTGGCCCCTGCATAGCGACTCCTAGTGGATGAATAATGAACTAAAACGAGCCGTAGAGATAGTGACAAGATGGACGACACATGATGTTTAGTTGAACTGGAAAACTACCTCAACGAACCAGCGGTGGGTAAAATTGTGTTGTTTTTTCTGTTACTCTTTTTAGTAATATCTTGCAGAATGTCTAGAAGTACGTTTTATATTCTTTTTGGATAAATTAGTGACTCTGATCCTAAATTAGGGAATAAAGGGTTAAAATAAAACACTTATAGCAGTAATTTAATGCACTGTTCATAATTTTCCAAAGAAGAAGAGAGTTCAGAGTGACAGTTTTTCAATAGCAAGTGAATTGGAGCCAGAGTCGAGTGCGCCCGTGATCACTTCCTCTTTGTAACGCAGCAGCTAGCGGGTTAGCTTTGTCCGTTTATACATTTTCCAGCTAATTCAGTCGTACGTGAGTCATTCGCTTTAAGACAGAGTTTAAATTCCCCTGTGAACAGCTGGTAAAGATTCATGAGGGAACATAGCGGAGGAGGCACTGGAGGTTACGCTCACACACTCCCTCGTGACTCGCACTTCGCCAATAATGACTTCTGCTCCCCGCTCTTTCATAGCGACATGTGTTTTGCGTTGCTACAGAGAGGCAGGTTGGTTGGAAAGCCCCATGTAAGGAGCAGGAGTCGCTCGTAAACAGTATCTCTGGACTCCCATCTCGCTCGGACTCGTCTTCCGCCGTACAGAGCTGATGTTATCTGCGCCGCGTCGACATCAACCGCCGCCGCTATCAACAAAGACGCTCTCAGACCTCTTTGTTCACGCAGCAGCCCACCCAAAACACTATAAAACTGTCAAAAAACCTTTAGATTTATTTTTTTACCATTGTGTCTAAATGTTCCTCAGATGAGCCCTGTGTAACTTTTCACGCTCGTTTCCATGGAGATGATGTCGCGTGCCTGGAATAAACAACAGTATAAATGTTGCATGTTTAAGTTACACCTGTTTTTAATGTTTTAAATGGATCTACGCGTTTGTGTTTTCTTTGTTTTTGTTTGTATTGTTTTGTATTTAAGAGTGTGTTGTTCTCATTGGGCTCTCCCTGTGTAAATAAAGAGAGAAATGAAATTAAAAAATGAAAAAAATAAGTTTATTGTTCAAAGATGCCTGGAAAAACGTGCATTCTTACTGTTTTTTACCTGGCAACAGCCGCTCAGTCGCTTACACATTTACGACACAAACATCCTGCATCGTTTGACAAACCTGAGCCGAAAATATCTACACTGTGAGAAATAAACGATCGAATGTAGTTTGTGTTTAGATTTGTTTGAATAATGTTACATGTTTGTGTCGATCGCATTTTGCTGATGGATGATGCAGCGTAATCATTTATCATATCTTTATCATAATCATTTATCATATCTTTTTTCTGGGGCGTTCTCAGGTCGGTTCATGTGTTTTTTTTATAGTAAAGAGTTGTATAATTGACACATTTATTAACACAATAATGCATCTGGACTCATTTGTCTACAGATATGTTCTCAATTCATTGATAATTTCACTTGCAGCAAAAAAAAACAATGGCGGTGATCACTCAGACACCTGCATTGATGTTTTAGTGACTTAAAAAAACAAACTGTAAACTTTGTTGTGGTGATGTCGTTAATCGCAATTATTTTGGTCAAAATAATTGTGAGTCTAAATTTTAATATGGTCCCATCCCGACTCTCCACAGATCTAACCTGTGATTTACTCTGGTGGGAGTAACTCTGGGGTAGTTGTGGATTTTGTCTTAAACAGGATTATTCAATATTTGTAATTGTGTGTGTGTGTGTGTGTGTGTGTGAGTGAGGGGGTGTATTTGTCTGTGTATGTGTGTGTATTTGTCTGTGTATGCGTGTGTATGTCTGTGTGTGGGGGTGTCTGTGTGTGTGTATGTGTGTATATGTCTCTGTATGTGTGTGTGTATGTGCGTGTGTATGTATATATGTATGTGTGTACATGTCTTTCTATGTATATGTGTGTGTTTGTATGTGTGTCTATCTGTGTATATGTGTGTATACATGTATGTATATGTGTGTATATGTGTGTGTATGTGTGTGTATGTTTGTAGCTCTTTTACATGTGGTTATGACTGTTCACGTCGGGGAATGTGAGTGACTCAAACTGCAGTTTACTGACTCATTTTACTGTAGACTCCGGCTCACAGCTCCTGATCTGGAGTCTGCTCATGGGACGACGCGCTCGCGATGGGACGATACACTCACGATGGGACGATACACTCACGATGGGACGACGCGCTCGCGATGGGACGACGTGCTCGCGATGGGACGACGCGCTCGCGATGGGACGACGCGCTCGCGATGGGACGACGCGCTCGCGATGGGACGACGCGCTCGCGATGGGACGACGCGCTCGCGATGGGTTTGTCAGTGAAAGAAGGAAAATGAAAATTATTCTTTACATGTGTCTTGATCTGTAAAGCTGCACCATGCAACTTTTCTAGTGAGGAGCAAATACCATGGAGATGTTACAGATTTGCCTATAATGTTCCACAGTTTGGCATTCATTCATTAATATGTCTGTTTTTAATGTTCATATCTTGATTTACGAACAAAATAATGAAATAAAAACCTCAGGATCATGTAGAGGGTTAATACAAACATTTAAGACCAAAATGATGAGTCTGACAGCAGCAGTTACGGAGAGAAGGGCCACAGTTTTTCAATAGAAAGTGAATTGGAGACAGGATCGATCACTTCCTGTTTGAAACGCGGCTGCTAGCACGTTAGCTTTGTCCATTTACATATACAGTCTATGCTATTTAGCTCACGTTTACTAATTACATGTGTTTTAATTGCACATAAATGTCTTGGAAAAACCTTTTAACACGGCCAGGATCACCTTCTATTCACAGATCTGACTTGTAACGTGACCTGGGGCTGGCGTTGGCTTGTCTCCACTTGAATTTTAATGCGTCACTACGGAACATTCCACACAACGCAATAACATTTCCGTGAAGATGAGTCAAAAAACTTACACTTTGTACTTTTAACCTCAGAAAAACTTCGTATAAATAAAAGTTCAAACATTATTCGACAGTGAATCGTCTTATTACATCATCGTAAACGTCCAATCAGGATATTTCGAGCAGATTAACCCGTATGGCGTCGCCGCATTTCCGATTCTGGTCCAACGAACAGTGAAACACGCGGCGCTATCAGCAGGAAACCTCAGTGTAATAACTCAGATCGCTCCTGTCACCCGCGATGCCCCGTCAACGACCCAGGCGCATGTGGTCGCGACCGCAGCTGCCTCTTCCGTTCAACCGCCACCCGCCGAGCCGTTATCGCCGCGCCCGTCTGCGTGACCTCTGTGACGCGGGGTCAAAGGTCACGAACTGGTCTTATCGCTGTAATGAGTCAGGGTGAAGCAGGAACGCACTTCTGCACTAAAACTGAAAAAAACTGAGTGTGTTTTTCCACGGATACGAAGGGTTGACGGTGCGATTCCAGCTCCCGCAGATGAACGCTGCTGTTGTGTCCTTGAGCAAGACACTTAACCCACCTCACCTCAGTGTCTGTGTGTGAAACGGTGAGTGTTTTCTTGACGTAAATCCTTCAAGATGGCGAAAAGCGTTATATAAAAACATGACCATTTACCAGATTACTGTCTGTATCTCAAAACAACAATAAAACACATTACAGGAGAAGACGAAGATCAGAATGAGCAGAGTTTCCTCCCAAACGACGTAAGTTTTAACGTTTCTTTTTGTACCAAACTGTCGTCAGGAGAATGAAGGCTGTGTTTTGACTGAGTGTTAGCTCATATATATCTGTATAATTACACAAAATGATGCTTTTGTTTATCACAGTTTTGCTCATTTACTGTTCAGCCTTGGTCCTCCTGCCTCTTCTTCTTCATCATTTACTTACTTCTTCACTTTATTTACTTCTTCTTCACTTATTGTGCGGCCTTGGTCCTCCAGCCTCTTCTTCTGTGTTTTTGTGTCTTCTTCATGTGACCTTTGACCTTGCTCTTAGTATAAATTCAGAGTATGACGCTGCCTCGTCCTTTTTGTAAATCCAGTTTTGGGAATAGGTCAGTCTTCTGTTGTAATCTCTTTACATCTGTAATTTTATTTTACAGAGATCCCTCGTTTATCGCCGCGGTCACGTTCTAAAAATAACCCGCAATAGGTGAAATCCATAAAGTATCAGCTTTATTTTTTACATTATTCTCTATGTTTTTGTCTGTAAAACCCCTCACCACACACTTTATACACTTTTCTCACACAGGCGTTAACATTTTCTCACATTTCTCTCTCGTTTAAACACAAAGTTCAAACCTTCGTCGGCGTCTTTGTCGGTGCGGAACGTTTCATCGACATTGTGGGTTTTGTCGGGGAGAAAACAAATTGCAAACGTACAGCACTTCAGAGTCACACTGAGATCCAACGTTTATGTAAATTTGTCTGAACACATTCTGTACTGGACAGGAGACTCGGCACGGAGGAGACTGATGGACAATGGTCTGGAGTTTAAAAACACAACGGAGCACTTCCTGTTTTTGTATCACCACATGATGACATCACAAGGTGGAACGGAGTGTTTTCAGTTTGAGAGAAGAACTCATCCTAAATATGTAGAGTTTTTTTTTGTGTGTGTGCGTTAAACATGTGCGAATGAAACAAAACAAAAAAAAACACAACTCCAGGTCTGTTTGTGACGAGGAAACGACATTAGAACAGAGGAAACGGCGTAATTCGTCACAGTTAGACGTCTCTTACACGACACGCAGACGAGAGCAAATCGAGGTTAACGCCGCGAGTCTGACAATTATAATTATTTTACACATTCCATAGAACAAATCCGTCTTTGAGCGCAAGTCTTGTCGCACATTAGCCCAAGGAAAAGCTTTTAACGGGCAGCGTGCGGTACGTCGTAAAACGAGTAAAGTGCCTAATAAATACACACGTTTAAGAGCACGGGTTGAAATGCGTCGGGAAGTATCTGAGTACTGAAAATACACAGTCTGAGTACTAATTTTTAGTTGCTGTACTTATCCAAACCCATGAAAACGAGCCGGCTACACCACCTGACCAAGCTGCACAAGTTACAGGTCATATCTGTGGAGAGGAGAGGAGCGCACAGTAACAACAGTGTTTTTTCGGGTTTGTTTGAGCGACACAATGGTTGTAAATGAATAAATACAAGATGGACGCCGTCTGTGTCGTACTGTGGAACATTCCTGGCGCAGACTCTTGACCAGAACAGTTGTGTAGTGCAGTGGTCCCTGGTTTAGTTTAAGTTATGTTCTAAAAATAACCCACAAAAGGCAAATTCCGTGAAGTATCAGCTTTATTTTTTACATTATTCTCTATGTTTTTGTCTGTAAAACCCCTCACCACACACTTTATACACTTTTCTCACACGGGTGTTAACATTTTCTCACATTTCTCTCTCGTTTAAACACAAAGTTCAAACCTTCGTAGGCGTCTTTGTCGGTGCAGAACGTTTCATCGACATTGTGGGTTTTGTCGGGGAGAAAACAAATTGCAAACGTACAGCACTTCAGAGTCACACTGAGATCCAACGTTTATGTAAATTTGTCTGAACACATTCTGTACTGGACAGGAGACACGGCACGGAGGAGACTGATGGACAATGGTCTACAGTCCAACAGCCAATCAGGACGCACGACACAATGGTCTACAGTCCAACAGCCAATCAGGACGCAGGACACAATGGTCTACAGTCCAACAGCCAATCAGGATGCAGGACACAATGCACGTTCATACTGTGTAAAAAATCATGGAAAATTGCACAAAAAAATCCACAAAACAGCAAAAGGTGAACCACAATATAGTGAGGGACAACTTCACTCCTTTTAAATGAGTACACGACAGTACTTCATCGTGTAATACTGACTTTGAACTGCACAGTATTAGTGAGAATAAAAAACAGACGTGTGATTTGTGTTTCTAATTAGACAGAAATTACTGCATAACAAATAGAGCAACGGAAATAAAGCTGTTTCAAATTACACTCCATGTTTTTTCACTATAATACAATGCAACTCTGTGTATAAGTATTCTAAGTATTCACAAACAGTACACTATGTAGGTCCATGTAACAGAAAATATTACAAACTACATTTTAACTTCAGTATTTTACGAAAATGTGAGTCTGGTCAGCGCCGAATCTCCATCCATCCATTTTCTTTTGCGTATCCGGGGCAACAGTCTAAGCAGCGACTCCCAGACTTCCCTCACCCCAGACACGTCCTCCAGCTCCTCCGGTGGGACCCCAAGGCGTTCCCATGTCACAGTCCCTCCCGCACATGTGTCAAACTCAAGGCCCGGGGGCCAAATGCGTCCCGCCATGTCATTTTATGCGGCCCGCGACGAAGTAAATTTAAATGTATGACTGTCTTAAAATGTCAGACATATTTTTTTATATCTTTGCAAATTTGAGAGGAACCATTTTGCTGATGTGGCGCTTGGTGAAATTGAGTTTGACGCCCGTGCTAGCGTGTCCTGGGACCCTCTTACCCGTTTTCTCAAGCGGATGAGCCAATTGAGGGCACGTACGGTCAACTGTACTGGAAAAACTAAAGGAAAAAAATATCACAGGGGCTGAAAAACACGGTATGATTGGACGATTATGTTTGATCGGGCTTGAGACGCAACAGAGAACGCAGGACCAGACAGTGAAAGTACTCTGTAACTAAATACATTTACAAAGTACTGTATTTTCTGGCATGTAAGTCGCACTTTTTTCATAGTTTCATAGTATATATATGTTTTTTTCTTTATTTTTCTTTATATTTTTTTTCGTTATTAAGATTTTTTTGACTGGTGCGACTTAAAATCTGGAAAATACAGTATTCTTCTCATTATCGTGTAGCCATTTTGTGTTTTACAGTGAACAGACTGAACCGGTGACTTATCTGAATTCTCTTTGTGCCGTCAGGCTCCGTGCATCTGCTGATAAGTTTATTTAGACTGGGCTCAAAATACCTGGTCTAGTCGGGGGGATGAGGGTTCAGAAAAAGTCCGACACACAGAAAAGGAGAACAACTGTATTTAAAGCTCATGGGACTTACCCTACGCGCCGACGGGAGCTCAGTTTGCGGAGCGAATACCCAATGTTCTGAAGGAATCTCACTCTTGACATAAACATCATGGGCAGAGAAGGTGAAAGTGGAAAAGCGCTGTTTAAAAATGTGATCGTTACAGCAAACACGGGTTTAATGATGTGATAAAACTTAATGGACACGGGGAAGTATATAGTTATCGGAGAAAAGAATAAAATAAAAGCCTATAACCATAGACTGTAAATATAAATGGACATAGCTAACCTGCTAGCCGCCCGTCCCCTCTCTCCGTACCTGCCGCTGTCAGACTCGTCATTTTGGTCTTAAATGTTCGTATTAACCCTCTACATGATCCTGAGGTTTTTATTTCATTATTTTGTCCATAAATCAAGATATGAACATTAATAACAAACAAATGAGGCGCATGATTTGTCAAAATGTAAACAATCTGGACGGGATTACTTACATTATTACATTTTTTATACTATTCACTATTATTATTATTATTATTATTATTATTATTATTATTACTACTACTACTACATTGTATTATTTCTATATGATTTTTTATTTATTTTTTATTCATATTTTATTTATTTTTCTATTCTGTGTACATGCCTAAAAACTTACACAAGGATTTTTTTTTATATCTAATTTCAAGTCTGACTTTGAAAATTAGGCAAAATATGATTTTTTCAGCAAATTTTTACTCAAATACTAAATAAAATATATTAAAATGGTCTTAAATGTTCGTATTAACCCTCTACATGATCCTGGGGTTTTTATTTCACTATTGTGTCTGTAAATCAAGATATGAACATTAATAACAGACAAAACAGATGTCTTCTTTCCCCAAGGTCGCTCCCGCTAGCGTTAGCAACTAGTTTGACTGACCGTGTTCGTAAGCGCCCGCTCCCTGCTAAACCTCGCTCCTGATTGGCTCTTTGGTTGCTATGATACTCGCAGTCGGACTTCCAAATACGGAAATCGACTCCAAATTCGCCGCTATAACTGCTCCGGCCTCGACGAGCTTCATTTGGAGCTGACGTCACGCTCACTCAGTCACTTCTTTACACGTCTGTGACTCTAACTCTGCTCAGACCGGGAGTATTTGTGACTAATGAAAACCTGATGTCGTCCGCAGAGACACATTAGTCACAGAAAAGACTCTCTTGTATCTTTGGAATCGTAAAAGTTTAACACGATTGTGCCTCAGTTTAGTGGGATCAGGTCCGTTGACAGAAATTTTAGGGGCTGGGGCAAGAAGCTTCACATGGGGCCCCTTTAATTCAAATCAATCTTTATTAAAAACATAGAATATCTGAAAAAACAACGATAATAAAAATCAAAAACACATTGCACGTTATAATATTTACAGACACAAACAACAGTCTCCACATTTTAGAGGTGAATCTGACAGAACTTTTTTACAGGACAGACTAGAGCTTGAATTTATTTATTTATTTATTATTTATTTATTTGATTGGGACAGTGCATATTAATGAACAAACATGACCTGATTATTCAAATTTGCGGCTCGACACATAAACAAACACATGTAACAGTCCACGAGGTTCATCTGGTTTTCCGTTCATTTACTTTTTTTTTTTTAATAGATCCTTTCTCCAGACCAGAGTTTAGTTTGTTTCCATATCTGACAGTTTTGACTGCTCACTAGCGCCTCAGAGTGGTCACACGATCCCTCGGAGGAAGATTGCAAGTAAAAAAACAACAAAAAAAACTAATAAATGCAGTATCTCATTGTGAAAACACAGGATCTCACACAGTTTACAAACATTTCACTGGCCCTTAATATAAAATAATAGGCTGTGATTCCAATTCTGGGCCCCTAAAACTCTGAGGCCCCAAACAACAGCCCCCTTTGTCCCCCCCCTGTGTACACCTCTGACTTGGATGTATCATGATATAACACAATTCAACATTTACCCTGTTTTATTGGCAAAAAAACTCCGACTTGACCCAGTTTTTGAACAGAAAATAAGGAGTCTTTGATAATAAATATAGTCACAGAAGCAAACAAACATCGCGAGCGCATGACAAAGCGGCGTCGCGTTTGATTTCCTTCCCAGAAAACCACATGGACGAGAGCGTTTATGTGTGACCGCAGACTGGACATGCGCGACAGGCTTCTTCTCATGTACAACGCCGACGACACGCACGATATTTACTGCCGCACTAAATAGCTGCGTTTGGCCCACGCGGCGTCAGACAAAGTCCAGTTTGTGGCGGAGTTAGCACCTCCTGGACCCTGGGGAGCGGTCAAACTCAAGACTGTATGTTTCACTGCGGCCGTGTCTGGGTCTCAGCGGGACGTCGCTCTCTGCAGTGAACCGTGTCGGGAAGTAACTGAACACATGTGCTACTTCTTCTGGTACAGTTACAGTTACTTTCATAAAAAAAAAAAAAAAAGAATACATGGGCGTTTGTTTCGACTGCTCACTAGCGCTCTTCCTCACAGTGGTCACATGATGTTACTGCGGCGTGCCCTTTCAGCTGATTTAAACACGTTGTGGAGTCGTTTTCCTCCCAGGACGACAGCGCCATCTACAGTCTGACTTCTTCAGGGCAGTATCCTAAGTGTGTCAAAGTAAAAAAGCCCCCTCGTCCCAGTTTAAATAAAGTCCCGTGGCGGCAGGTGGCGCTGTCGAGTTGCCTCCGTCGCCGCAGTAGCACGTGACCGCACTGAGAAAGAGCAGTGCAAATGAGCAGATATGAAAACAAACTAAATCTTGGTCTGGAAAAAGAATCTATTAGAACTTTTCTCATTAAGGGCCACGTATAAAAACACAAAGACTGGTCGCCAAAACACTGAATACTTCAAAATTATTACAAGTTAGACTGAACCACTAGACCTTTATTCACGCTACATCCTCAACGAGACACATTTAATATTTGATATGGGCGTTTTAAAGTAGATTTTCAGAAATATACAGTAAAAAGTACTGTTTAAAGTAACATGGGCCAATCACCTGGAAGCTTGAGGGCCAAGAAAAACTGGTCTGAGGGCCGCGTTTAGCCCCCGGGCCACAGTTTGGGCATGCCTGTATTAGAACCTCGACGAACCTCATTAGAAAAATGTGCTGGACTATTACACAGGTCAAAACTTAAAGCTAACGACAACACGCAAAAAAAAAGTTTAAAATGTTTATTAATTGAAACGGTCTTGCAGTTAAAGCGTAAAAAAAGACGTGAGTAGGTGCATTGGCTAATTTAATTTTTACTTACCCATGTCGTGTGCCGTCCTACGTGTTCCAGCCAAATGAGTCCCTGAGGAGGCGGAGCTCTGTTTAGCACCTTTTTTGCTAACAGTAACTTTTTAACGATATGATTGGATTTGCTGAAACTGCCTGTGCTGCAGAGGGAGTGACCGATTAAGGGAGGAGAGCTATATTTTTGTAAACGTTAAACAGATCTATATTTTTGTAAACATTCTCTTTTTCGTCTCCGCTCTGTCTCTCGTTGTAAAGTCGCTCGTCCGGGGGCTTAACCTTAACGCGAACAGGAAAAAAAAGACACTGCTCAAAGTGTTTCAAATGTTTTATTGATTGGAGTGGCTGCGTATAAACTAACTGCAGTTAAATTGTTGAATATCTTCTTACCTGTGTCGTCTGCCATCTTATGTGTTCCGGCTAAATAAGTCCCCCTGGAGCCGGAGCACATGGAGAAGGTTCCCGGGGGGCAGACCACTGTGAGCTGAGGAGGAGGGGGGGGGTCCAAACATTTTAATTTGTTTTATCTTGTTTGGTTTCTCACAGTTAAAACGGATAAATTAATGCAGAGCTCGATTTTTAACACCAGATTTGATTGAATAAAGTTTGACACTGTTTTGTTTGCGATAACTTTTAACAAGATTATGAGAACTCCCCTGTGCTGCAGAGTGGACTCAACCAATTAGGGAGGTGCTGTATAAAAGGTAAAAGGTATAAATCCAACTTAAAACATATTTATTCAGACTGGCTTTAACATTATCATTATTTATATTTTGTTGTATTAATGTATTTTATTTTATTTTATTCTCCTATTTTACTGTTTTAGTTTGATTTTAACTTGTTTTAATTAGATTTTACTGGAAAGCACTTTGGTCACCTTGAGTGTTGTAACGCGCTCTATAAATAAACCTTGATTGATTGATTGATTTACTATTTTTGTGAATATTTTTGGAGTTTGAAAATAAATACTTTTGGGTCTGTATTGGACAAATCGTCTCAACTTTGGTTTGTTCCCCGTCAAAACCGCTAACGTTGCTATCCAGGCTATGACAAGCTGTACTTATCTCATGATTTTTACACTATAATACAATGTAACTCTGTGTAAAAGTACTCGGAGTATTCAGAGTATTCAGACAGCAGTACTTTGACCCATGTAACTCAACTCCGGGGTTTTCTGACTATTCTTTCCATCACTGACAGTCGCATAAATCTTACCCAAACCCCCTGAAGAGAAGGCGCGGCTAAGCTAACACGCTACTTCACTAACACGCTGCTACGCTAACACTCTGGTAGCTAATTGTTTAAGTTTAAAAGTTTAGAGGGAGGATATGGACAGATTGCTTTAATGGTTTATTTTTAGAGCAAATACACTCCATTTTCTCCTCGAGCGAAGTCCATTTGTAATTCTGTCGACGCTGATGGAGCCATGTGCTTTTCCTTTGTCCCCGAGGAGTCGATCCATCACAGAACTGCCACGACTTTAAAAGAACAAGTCTCTGTGAGTTCGTACGATGATAAATGGACAGCTATATTTTCAAATGCTTAATCCTCGCGGTGATATTTTTATTTGATTCTTTGGTGAGTTAATGTCTGTTGTCGTGATAAATTGTATTGAACTGACCTCGTAAGGCACCGAAAACGCTTTACGTCAGTGTTCCCTGGTTTATGTTCTAAAAATAACCCGCAATAGATGAAATCCGTGAAGTATCAGCTTTATTTTGTACAATTATTCTCTATGTTTTTGTTGTAAAACTCCTCACCACACACTTTATACACTTTTCTCACACAGGCGTTAACATTTTCTCACATTTCTCTCTCATTTAAACACAAAGTTCAAACCTTCGTAGGCGTCTTTGTCGGTGCAGAACGTTTCATCGACATTGTGGGTTTTGTCGGGGAGAAAACAAATTGCAAACGTACAGCACTTCAGAGTCACACTGCGATCCAACGTTTATGTAAATTTGTCTGAACACATTCTGTACTGGACAGGAGACACGGCACGGAGGAGACTGATGGACAATGGTCTACAGTCCAACAGCCAATCAGGACGCAGAACACGACGGTCTACAGTCCCATGAAAAATCGGACTAAAAAAATTCAGCATGACCGCGAAAGGTGAACCGCGATATAGCGAGGGACAACTGTATATATAAATGGACTAACCTGCTACGTGCCGCGTTCCAAATAGGAGCATGAGCATCGACTCAAATTCACTCAAATTCACTTTACGTTGAAAAACAGTGTCCTCTCTCTGTCTCTGCTGTTGTCAGACTCGTCATTCTGGTCTTAAATATTCGTATTAACCCTCTACATGATCCTGCGTTTTTTATTTCACTATTGTGTCTGTAAATCAAGATATGAACATTAATAACAGACAAATCAGGCGCCTTCTTTTAACGAGGTCACTCCCGTAGCCTTAGCAACAGGTTTGATTGACAGCGCTGTGTGTGTCGGCTCCAAATTCGACGCTATAAATGTTTTGAGTTGATTCCTTGTTTTATTAATATCTTTTTGCATGATAAATTGTACGGGAGTGACCTCTTGACCTCTCTGTCTACAGCAGAAATGTCAAACTCAAATTCACACTGGGCCAAAATTTAAAACTGAGACAAATTCACGGGCCAAACTCAGTATTTATTGAAAAACTGACTGCACCTGATGTGTGACGTTTAACCTTTTCATACAGAAATGAACTTTAGTTTCGCTTAAACACAAAATCTGGAACAATTCAAGTTTGATATTACAAACACGTGAGAAATTAAATATGAAATAAAAGACACATTAGTCGTATTTTCTTATTTAAATGAAATAAATGATGTCTCTCTCTGTCGCCTTTCAAGTATTTTTTTTTCACAATCGAAAAAAAATAATAAAAAATAATAATAATCATTTTGTTCACTGAAAATTTGACTTTTAAACTATTAACAGTCCAGCCTTGGAGTAGAAAAAGTGCACAGAGAAACATATTCAAGCTCAATTTTCTACATTCAGATTTACTCCACTGTGTCCACTGTGTGAACCAGCAAAGCATTCTGGGATTTGTAGTATTAGTTGTGCACGAGCTATACACCCACGGACCAGCTGTAACTCACATTTGATATGATCTCACGGGCCAAATATAATCACCCCGCGGGCCAGATTCGGTCTCCGGGCCTGAGGTTGACATATGTGATCTACAGCTTCCATTTAAACCAGAGTTCAAAGGTCAACGGCCAGGCGCTCTCACTGTTTTAATCACAGACGAGACAGCGGTCGCTCACTGCAGACGACGACGCATAGAACAAACAGAGAACATGAAACAAAGCGACGGTGGTGGTGTTTACAGAAGTGATTCACAAAGTTAAAGCGGCTCCGGCGTAAAGGTTCAAATACCAAAGGATTAACGACGGAGAGAAACTGAGATGTGGTAAAGCAGCTCCCAGACTGTCGTGTTTATTCTCACCGGTGACGTTTTTTCTCTTTGTCTGGAGGGGAAACAAAAATTCTCACAAGACTCACGGGCTGTCGGGGCTTCCTGTTTCCGACCGAGTGCGTTTCCAAAAGTGAATGGTTCTGACGAGGTTTGCGCCGCGCAGATTGGCCGCAAGAGCGAGCACAAGTGCATCGACGGAAAAGAATAGTCTAGATGAAGTAAAAAAACTAAAAAATAACGGAAAAGACAGTGTCACGCCATTTTTTTACGTTATAATGTTGTTTCTGCGTCACAAACAAACCTGGAGTTGTGTTTTGTTTCATTCACACATGTTTAAACGCACAAACCCTGCAGATTTAGGCTGACACTCTGTTCCACCTTGTGATGTCATCAAGTGGTGATACAGGAAGTCAGGAAGTGCTCCACTGTGTTTTTAAACTTATTTGGATGATTTCAGCCACTGGAATTGTCAATCTCAACTGAACTAAAGTTAAAAGGAGCTGTTAACTTGGAAAAAAAATACCACTTGATGACATCACAAGGTGTAACAGAGCGTTTTGAGCTTTGGGGATGTAACAGACTAATAATAAAAAGTTACTCAAACATGTGTGAATGAAAAACACAACTTCAGGTCTGTTTTTGACCGAACAGTGTGACAAATTGTGCCTTTTTCCCTTTTAATATCACCGTGATTTGTTGTTTTTTTTCACACATTTGTTAATTCCCAATAATTTATCAATATCCAACTAATCATAACTATCCGGGGTTTGTTTTGTTTAGTGTTTCAGTTAATTTACCTTTAATTTAAACACCACACACACCTGTTACTTTAAAGATATTATATTTGACACAGAGGAAGAATCAGATACATGTGGGTTTTTTCCTTAGTTTCTTAGTTTCTTGTTGTTTTTTTCTTTAGTTGAACCCAGTTAATTGTTGTAAATATGTATTATTTTTCCACTTTAAACCACTGTGAGCTGTAATAAATGTAATTAATTGGGAATTTTTCTGTCTGCTTCCTACTTTGACCATTAGAACATGACTTAAAGCTACAATAGGACCTTTAACACACAACATACTAACATTATTATAAGCAGAATACTTTGAAAATGTTCTGTATTCAGTGACAAAACACTGACCACAGGCGTAAAAACAGCTTTATGTTTGTTTCTCTGTTTGTTCCGCATTTCCTGGCACTAATTGGAGAAGTTAAAATCACACGTCTCACCATAAAAGCGGCGTTTTCTGTTTTTCTCACTGATTTTTGCACAGTTTGAAGTCTAAACTGTGTGATAAAGTCGTGCCATGTATGCTTCTGTTCTTAGTAAAGTAACTGTTACTCAAATACGCCTTCTCAGTACGTGTATTCAGTTACTTCCCAAGGAGGTTTATACGCCGAGGATGGTCAGCAAACCCACAAAAAGACATTATTATCCAAAAACCCGCACAGTCCAGAGATTAAAGAAAAGAAAAGGCTCTTAAAGGTCAGGATTCTGCAACGTTTTTGCCTTGAGTTTCCTTTTGCAGAACAGGATTGTCCGGAAGCTACACATTTTAAAATTGACAATATGCCCAAAAAGTCACTGACACTTTTAAATCTTCAAGTTATGACTGAACCTTCTGAGATTTTTGGCAATATATACGGTTATAATTGTCACTTACACTTGAACTGATCACTTCTTAAACTAGGGGAAGTAAAAATGACCTACTTTTTAAAAAATAATGTTCGGTTTCACACTGAACAGCCCGATCCTACACACTTTACGTCACATTTTAAAGCATTTCTGGGCTTATGTCTCTTATTTGATCCTCGATGTTACGTTTTAAGTCATTTCTCGTCTGAGTTTTTTTCACAAACACCTTTTCTTTAAGATCATCCCACAGGAAGAAATCAGGACTAGTCAGGTCTGTGGAGATCACATACTGCCCCCTGTCTGTGAAAAACACTTATTATTCCTTTAATGGCGTTTACGCTCGGGGCATCTCTGGGATTAAAATGTCGAATTTGACCCGTGTGACTCAAAGTGCCGCTGTACAATGAGGGTTCGTTCCTCGGTGCTAGATTTGCTCAGATTAATGTGGGAAGGGTCGTTCTAAACGCTCTGAAAAAATAAAATAAAAATATTTAGAAACAAAAGAGTTATGAGTTTTTTTCAACTGTCAGTGACTTTTGTATAAGAGCCACGGCAAGATGTCTCTGATATTAGATGGGACACAGTTAGATGTCTATAAAGCATAAACCATTATCCATTTATTAGTGCAGAAACTCAGGCATCAAAATTACATGTTTGCAATGGTCATTCATCAAATTTTTGTTATTCAGCACAATATGTAAAGGTTGGAGACCCCTGGATTAGGCCATGCAGCCGACCTACAAATCACTGCACTACACCAGTGTGACAAGACAATATGGGCCTGTTCTATTTCATTTATCTTTATTTTTTACGATACGAGAGGTTTATTACCAGAAAAGATGTTATTACAAGAATTCATTTTGTCTGTTGTAAAAGCCAAAAATGAAATCTGTCAACTGGACAAAATGTTGTAGGAGTAAAGATGTTTGGCTGCTCATCCAAGCCGCTTCTTCAGCTCTTACTGGGTGCTTTTTCACACCTATTGACATCCTGGCTCACAATACTGTTCTCTTTGTTTCGTTTGTTTGCTTTGGGTCTGAGGAGACAGATGATATCTGAGGCTCCCATTCCTGTGCAAAGAATGATTGTCTTTCCAAAGAAAAATGGCCTCTCAAACTATTTCTTTTCTCTGGCGAATATCTGAAAAATGGTAATTCGACCCGAAACTGAAGAAGCGCCTTGGACGAGCAGCGAAACGTCTTCACTCCTACAACTTTCTGTCCAGTTGGCAGATTTTACTTTTGGCTTTTATTATGGATCAGACCTGGACGACTCAGGGATTACACAGACAGTAGTTTGTAATTAGTTTTTTTCTAACTTCACATGTTTATGTCTTTTGTATGCATATAAAATGTAGAAAATAGTGCAAAAATAAAGAAGAAATAGGAGTGTTTAGTGGCTGTTGTTGTTGTTTTCATGTCTTACCTTATCTCCAGTTACACTTAATCAGATAAAACACACATATTCTCCGTTTAAAGAGTTATTTTAACAGATAAATGTGTCAAAAGTGTCATTTACCTCTGTCTCCTATAGAAAACACTGTGCTATGTCTCCCTCTGGTGGTCGTCTGAGGTAAAGCCGTTAAAACCCGGGCCGGCCGCTGATTGGTCGCTTCGGTCACGTGTCTGATTGGGCGCTTTGGTCACGTGACAATAACACTATGATGGCGGCCTGTGCAGCTGTCCGGACGAGCATGGGCCTGACTTTGAGACTGTCCCGGGGACTTCCTGTGTGCAGCACGTGTCCTCTGTACACGCTGAACAGGAGCGGGGACAGGACGGGCTCTGTGGACCGGCCCGGGACAGGAAACAGACATTTAAGGACAAGTTTAGGTGCGTAAAGCTAACTCTGAACTCTTAGCTTTATCTGTCTGTGTCAAAGCAGCGTTTGGGTTTGTGCCAGTCATGATGAGGAGACAAAAATAAAGGCTGAAAGTGCTTGTTCTGTTTAAATGTTGTGTTATAATCTCATTTATTTGTCTTATTTCTCCGTCTTTACTGCTCCTTGTGGCCAGTTCCAGCCTGTGCAAACATACTTAACATATTTTCATTTTCTTGCAGGTCTTTATCGAAGTGACGAGGCGAGCTCCAGCACAGAACAGCCTCAGGAGGAGTAAATATCACACTTTTATTCATCCAAAAACAAAAAATATGCAGTTATTTGTGTAAAGTCAGGACTCTACTGGAGCACAATGGCCCTGATTCACAAAGCAGAGTTATCAAACTGTCAAACTCAGACAACTTTTCTGTCTCAGTAAACAGGTTTGGGGCAGAGTTAGAGTTAGTGTTCAGTGTTTGAGTTTAGCTGAAGAGAAAAGTCATGATCTGTTTTTACCCATAAAAGACAATTCACCGCGGCAACAGTGAACCAGAGGCGTCCATTTTAGAGAGACAGGAAGTCATGTAACTGTGGACAGGTTCAGGTTTGATATTAGGTTTAAGATGAGCAAGACGGTGAAGGCAGACAGCCCCACGGCATCGTCATTTACGCACCAGCGAGATCGTGAAATTAAGGAGGCTACAGGCGCTTGAAGGCTCCAGCTGCCTTCACTACAAAGGCCAAATGTCTGATGGGAAATGCAGCGTAAACACATCACAGAGGCCTGACCGACACATATTTACAGTTATATGGTCACAGATGTGTAAAATCAGACAGAAAGGCCCTGGGTGGTGAATGATACAGAAAACATGAGGTGTTATAAATGACACAATGAAACTAAATAGATTCTTATGGTTAAATCCTTCTCATTAAACCTGTGAATGAGGAAGTGAACTGTCCAATCAGAGTTCTCCTTCAGGGGAACTGTCCAATCAGAGCTCTCCATCAAGTGAACTGTCCAATCAGAGCTCTCCTTCAGGTGAACTGTCCAATCAGAGCTCTCCTTCAGGGGCAGACTCTGGTTAAACTCTGGGTCTGAGGAATAAAACCTGCTCTGGACCAGTTTAGGTTCACACAGTTGCCACAGTGACAGACTCAGGGTTTAGTTTAACTCTGTGAAACTGAAAACTCTTGAGCGAGTTGACCGTTTTTCAGGGTTAACAGAGTCTGAGTTTGACCTAAACCTGCGTCTTAAATCAGTGACGTTATTGTTCTGTTCTTTTATTTCCAGGGTGAATGTGGTGTACGTAGATCGATCTGGACAGAGGATTCCAGTGAAGGCCAAAGTAGGAGATAATGTTCTTTATCTCGCTCATAAAAACGGTGTTGATCTAGAAGGTACGTCAAAAAGGAGCAGGTGTGATGTATTAAAGTTGTATTAAAAGTTCCCACATCAAAGTTCAACAAACAAATAAGATATTGTACATTCATTTTACACAGTGTTGTTCTGGGATAAACTTAATTTCATATTTGCTTGTTTTATTTTTGTTTGTTTTAAGGAGCGTGTGAGGCGTCTCTGGCCTGCTCCACCTGCCACGTTTATGTAAATGCAGATTATTATGACAAACTGCCGGAACCTGAAGAGAGGTAAGACGCTCATTTAACGAGTTTATTAAAGCAAACAATTGTGTGCACGGCGGTGGAAGAGGTACTCTGTTTTGTTACTTAGGGAAAAGTACAGATACTGAAGCCAAAAATACTCAAATAAAAGTAAAAGTACCACGTGAAAAAGGTATTTTACTTGTTTAAAAATGCAGTATTTCACGTAGATTTTGAGTCTTATTACAGATTTTTGCAGAATTTTCTTCAATAAGAACAATTGGGGTTGTTCTACCTGTTTTTATTTGTATATTTTTGTTTTCCTCAAATTAAAAAACATGTTAAAATAAACCTCTAGGTCTCAGACAATAATAAAAAATACTTTTACGTTTCAGTCCTGTTCAGAAGTTTAGTGGAGTAGAAAGTTCAGATACTGCTCTCAAATGTAGTCAAGTAAAAGTAAAAAAGAATCCACTTTAAATTCTACTGAAGTACAGATTGTGTGTATCTGTACTTTACTTAAATACAATACTACGTTTACTTCATTATATTCATCTAAGCCACATTTTACCACTTCAGGGAGGATGACATGCTGGATATGGCGCCGTTGCTTCAGCAGAACTCCCGTCTCGGTTGCCAGATAATCATCACCCCGGAGTTGGACGGTATTGAATTAACTTTACCCAAAGTCACCAGAAACTTTTACGTCGACGGGCACGTTCCTAAACCTCACTGACAGCCGCCATTTCTGCACGAAGAAGAAGAACTGACAAAAAACCCCACGGCGGCGTCCTCGTCCTGCTGTTTCACGGGTTTGACGGGGCCATGAGAGGAGATGGGGAGCGAGTTGCCAGATCAAAGATGTTTCCCCGTTTCAGCGGTTAACAGAGATTCAGCTGGTGTCGCACATAAATGGTTACTTAAAATACTTTTCCGTTTCTTTGGACATGTTCTTAAGCCAACATCTGTGTACAACTTTGACTTTGAACATTCCGTGTTACAGCTACTACACGTACTAACCTCACTGTGGCCAGTCTACTGCATAAACTTTACATCACTGAAGCCATATCGTCTAAAGAAGTGGTCCAGAAGTCATTCGTTTTTATGCAATCGCTGGGTTTTAAGGTCCTATGTTACGCAAAAGTGACTCTTTTGTGAGCTTTAAACCACGTTCTAATGTCGTTACCTCCTCAAAAACAGACTTGGAGTTGTGTTTTGTTTCATTCACACGTGTTCGAGTAACACTTTAATATTATTCTGTAACATCTCCAAAGCTCAATGTTCCTCCTTGTGATGTCATGAAATGGTAGTTTTCAAGTTAACAGCTCCGTTTTACTCTCCGCCGATAGACTCCCGGTTTGTGCGATCATGTAAATTCAAACGGCGTCTCAAAGCAGAGGCATGAGGCTCTTTAAATATGTCACTGTCACTACGGTCATGTGCTCACGTCGTCCCTCGAAGACGACCAATCAGAGCGCAGCAGAGACGAAATAAGGATGGATTTGTAAAATAGAGGTAGTTATGAGAAAAAGGCAAAAGTACAAGCTGATACTTCCTTTAACATGATTTTTATGGCTAGAAAAAGAAATAAAAAGTCTAGGCGAGCGATAATGGTCTGTGTCAAACTCAAGGCCCAGGGGCCAAATCTGGCTCGCAATGTAATTTTATGTGGCCCACGATGAGGTAAATAAAATGTATGACTGTCTTAAAATGTCAGTTTATCAGGAGATTCGCAGTTACAGTCATATTTTTTTACATCTATGCAAATTTGAGGGCAGCCATTTTACGACGCGATAGGGTTAAAACACAATGGAGTACTTCCTGTTTTTGTATCACTACATGACATCACAAGGTGGAACAGAGTGTTTTCAGCCTAAATCTGCACGTTTTGTGTGTTAAACGTGTGTGAATGAAACAAAAACACGACTCCAGGTCTGTTTGTGACGAGGAAACAACATAATAACATCAGAAAACGGCGTAACATGAGCCTTTTTTAACGTCTCCTCACCAAATATCTGTTAGTGTTTCATTCGAGTAGTGTTACGTAGCAGGTCCTTGCGCCCTCTGCTTGCATTTTGTACCGTTAAATGGCCTTTAACGCTTTTATTTAAATTATACAAGTGGGTTTTGATAAGCTGTTCAGACATTGCATAACATAGGATCTGTATGAAGTGGTCGTTTTTATCGCTCAGTCGCATTTACGCACAAATATTAAACTGTCTGGAAAGAAATGTGTGATAAAAAGTGTTTCTTGGATGTTTTAAAGGTCCTATATTACACAAAACTGACTCTTGTAGCTTTAAGTCGCGTTATAATGATGTTAACTCCTCAAAAACAGACCTGGAGTTGTGTTTTGTTTCCTAAATCTACAGGTTTGTGACGAGGAAAATGGTGTAATCTGGGACCTTCAAGTGAATTATTGGATGGGTTTTCCAGATTTTCAAAAACAGAGACACACTCGGGTTTAGGTGTTGGGTAATAATTGTTTGGTAATAATAAAACTGTGAAAAGAGTAATTAAGAATATTATTAATCACACAGTCCATTCATAAAGTCTGCACAGATCTTCATCACATACTGAATCTACTCTAGTCTTTTTCTTGTTGATTTTTATGCGTTTTTACACTTGATTAACACTGAACCGACACAAGAATCGTCTCAGAAGCAGAACAAGCGACACAAGTGAGTGAAACGAGCACAAAAAAAACCATTTGTGATCGTAATAACAGGCCTAGTCATTTCTCTTGGATAAGTTTGTTGTTAAATAAAGTTCTCACATTGGTTTCTCTCATATAAATAAAAATAAAAAGAGCCAGTCTTTTGAACGGCTCAGAATCAAAAAATTTGGATCCCATAAAAGAGCCAAAAGTCCCATCACTGGATTATATTGTCATTTGTTTAACTATAATAAAGGAAAAGCTGCTTGAAAATGGCAAGAAATGGCAAAAAAATGCACCGTCAGACGTCCCTCAGTCTCTTATCTAAGAAACTGACCCACAAATGAGTCCAGAATCAACAAAGTTACACAATCTGTTCACAATTTTATTCAGTCTGTACCAGGAGTCTGCAGCCACTCTCTAAAGAGCCACATACGGCTCTTTAGTGCCCCCAGTGCGGCTCCTTAAAGCCTCCAGAGCGGCTCTTTGCAGTTTGATTGATACAAATCATTTTGAGTTTACTTTATTAAGTTTGTATTTGACAGTGTTTTTAGCATAAAAGTTCATTCTATTGAAATAATTTGTATTTATTTATATATTTTTACTGTTTGTCTGAACAAATCCCAGGCATAAAATCAGAATTAATCATTTTGTAAAGTAAATATTTCACATAAACTGCACGAGGATGTGGGAAATTACATCATTTTCTTCCGCCAGACCTCCTCAAAACAAATAAAATAAATAAATAAATAAATCCACAGTGTGTTAAAAGCTGCAAACACTTGACTTACTTCTTTTAAATTATTTTTTTCAACCACTTCATCTCATTATTTGTAAAAACATGGCTCTTTCTTTCATTCATTTGGTTTGAAACGTGTGGCTCTTTGGCTGTTAAATGTTTGCAGACGTGTGGACCGAACGTCAAACTCCGGTGTGTCTCAGGTCTGAACTCTGAAACTCTGGTGTCTCCGAGTCAGTTTTTCAGAGACTCCAGACAGAACAGTTTGATTCATCTTTGTGTGTTTTGGTTAAACTAATGACCATCTTTGTTTTTGGCGAGTGTCAAATTGGTCAAATATCTGGACACCTGAGACATTTCTTTTACAAAACTGGGACAAATCACTTGTTTTTGTATAAATCTGCTGGGACAGGGGACACTTGAGTAAAAGTACAGATACAGAAATACTCAAGTAAAAGTAAAAGTATCACATGAAAAAACTACTTAAGTAAAAGTATTAAAGCACCTGTTTAAAAATGAACTTAAAGAGTAAAAAGTAAAAGTCTTTCACGCAGATTTTGAGTCTTTTAAAGCTTCAAATGTGGTGATTTTGATAAAGTTTGTGCTGAATTTTGTTCAACACGAATAAATGAATAAATAGTTTTTTTTTCCAGCTGTTTTTATTTGTATATTTATTGTTTGCTCAGACCACGAACGTGTTAAAAATAAACCCTCAGCCTTTTCAGCAGGTCTCAGACTATAATGAAAAATACTTTTACTTTTCAGTCCTGTTCAAAATGTAGTGAAGTAGAAAGTACAGATACTGCTCTCAAATGTACTCAAGTAAAAGTATCCACTGTAAACTGTACAGTACAGATACCTAAAGTGTAGGCCTATACTTGAGTACAGTACTTTCCCTACCCAACCATGTGTCACGTGCTCCAAAAACAAAGGAATAACATGGATTTCAGAGTTTATTTTCAGAGGATTTTTATTTATTTATTTATTTATTAATTATTATTATTATTATTATTATTATTATTATTATTATTATTATTATTATTATTATTTGTATTTATTTATTTATTATTATTTATTATTATTATTTGTATTTATTATTATTATTATTATTATTATTATTTATTTATTTATTTTTCAGCATTTCTCTATCATTTTTGTCTCTTCTGACTATTAATTGTGTAACTTTTCAACTCTGCCTCAAATGTCTGTAAACCTTTATTATTATTACTTAAAAAAAAATAATAATAATAATAGATTTTTAAAAAGTAAAATAAAATAAATCTAAAATATCAGAGGAGTTGTTGTTTTTTCACGCTGCCGCAGATTCGTCAGTGAAATTGCGCAAAGTGGCCGCACGTGCGCAGAGGCCCAACATGACGCCTGCACGCGCCCCTGTCCCTCAGACTCCTCATGACTCTCAGATCATCCTGTCAGTCCAAGGTGAGAAATTTACCCCAAAAAACACAGTCAAATAACAAAATAAATGTATATTTTTAGATTTAAAGTTGTTTGGTTTTGTCCAGGGCGGAGTCAAACTGTGACTTTAACATTAGATCAACTTTATGAGGCTGTGCAGGGGCAATTAGCCTGTTTTATTTTTATATATATATATATTTTTCTCATTTTAGACATGTATAGTTTAGTTTAAAGTTTAAAGTTTCCCACAGACACAAAGTTTCCTGTTGACGCACGTGACGTTTTTGATGAGCGCGAAAATTTTAAAAAAGTCGATACATTTTAAATGATAAAACGTTTGATATTTCTGTAAAAACGCCGCTTTAAAGAGCTGCCACATTTGGTCAGGTGGGTTAATTAGGCAACATGGACCAGCAAGTTTGGACATTTTAGTTTTAAATCTGTAGTTTTACAAAACTCCCTGTTTAATGCTGCTGTTGTTATTTTATTATGAAAAGATGAAGACTGTGCAGTTCTGTGATGGATTTGAGCTCTACTCTGGGTTTCTTGTTGTTTTGAGTGATATTGTCGTTGAATTTGTCTCTATATAATGAGCCACACTAAAACTCTGTTGTTTTCTGGCTGAAGGATGAGCACAGGAGCAGCCACACAGTCCAGTTTACTTCAGGAAAGTCCAAAACAAGATGCCTCCTCTTCCTCCTCCTCCTCTTCCTCGTCAGCGCTGCACTATCTGTTCCAGGAAGTGTCTAAGCTGACCTCTCCCATCCACAGCAGCTTCATAGAGACGGGCCACACAGAGGACGTCTTATGTCCTGAGAGTGTCCCTCACAAACCGCTCTCTACTCTGGTCAAAAATGTCCAAAGCCCCTTAAAAGTCCTGAGTCTGATAAATCTACAGTGTGAGCGGCTCCTGCACCAAAGTGAAGACGACGCTGACCACAGCTCTCTGCTGTTTTTCTCAGATTTTGGCTTCTCAAAGCCAGCGGAGGATTTACCGGACACTGCACAGCCCTTAAACTGTGAGAGTAACTCTCTCAGACAATCAGACAGTCGTCTTAAAAAAGGTTGTAGTCCAGAAGATTCTGAGACAAAGAAATGTCCCGTGAGTTTCCCTGTTAAAGCAGAAGGAGCTAAAAGCACCGCAGACACACCTCAGACTCCAGAGCTGCGGTTCACTGTTGGTCTGGACCTGAGCAGTGACTGGACAGAGGAGAGTCTCTCCACACAACACACATTTTATGACTTTTTACCTGAGGCTCTTTGCACTGACGAACATCTGAGCTTCAGTCCAGATGAAGCTCTGTGTGCTTCAGAGACGTCGCTGCCCCAAGATCATAATGCAAACATATGTTTGAGTCCAGATGAAGCTCTGTGTGCTTCAGAGACATCGCTGCCCCTAGATCATAATGCAAACATATGTTTGAGTCCAGATGAAGCTCTGTGTGCTTCAGAGACATCGCTGCCCCTAGATCATAATGCAAACATATGTTTGAGTCCAGATGAAGCTCTGTGTGCTTCAGAGACATCGCTGCCCCTAGATCATAATGCAAACATATGTTTGAGTCCAGATGAGCCTCATAAAGGCCCTGTAGAGTCAGCGGACTCTCAGTTTTACCCTCGGTCATGTAGCCCATCTGAACAGAAACCACAGAATATTAAAGTGACCCCTGGCTCTGCGTGTGACGACTCGTCAGAGGACGTCCCGACGCCTCAGACTGTGGGAGGAGGAGACGAAGCCTCTGCTGAGCTCACGTCTGCAGAGAAACGCACAAGTGCATCGTGTGAGGAGCAGTGCGCCCTCTGGAGGTCAAAGAGGAGGAAACAGCCTCGGCCCAGTCGCAGCGCCTCAGTGCAGGACCCGGACTTCCAGGGCGTCACATTTCGGATGGACACGGAGCTGGACGACGCCGAGGGGCAGTGCCGGCTCCGCATCACTTCACAATACAGGTACCAGCACAGGAGCCGGACGCGTGCTCTGGTCTGTATTTAACTGTGGTTTTAGATTATAGAAAGTGATGATGCCGTGGTCCCAGATGAGAGCGGCCAAGGGCAACGTCGTTTTAAAGATGTTTGTAAGAAAAATTTAAGATAAATTCACAAATGTTGAACCTGATATTAAGTTTATTTCAACAATATCCTCCATTTTAACACTTTTGGCTTATAGAATATTGTGATTTCATCTGAAACACAGAAATGATGTTCATGTTTATGTTTTCCACAGCACAGATCTCCCCAAGAGTCTAAAGAGGACGAGGCTGAGAACAAGGACGTCCCAGAAGTCTCTGAAAACCAGCTCTGATGACGACAGTGACTCTGCCTCTAGTGAAGCCAGTAAGAGAAACATAAACATCCAAACGGGCCCAAAACAATGGGGAAATATGCACACTATTTTTATTTTTGTTTTTATTCCTTTATTTTATGTTTTAATTTTATTTATTTATATTTTTTTTAATTATTTTTTTATTAATATTTTTAAGTACATTTTAACATATCACAACCCCTCGCACCAACCCTCCTCCCCCCTACAGGTGGCGCCAGGCGAGCACAGGAACAAAACACAACTGTTACACAAATACACTAGAATTAACACATTTTTATACATTCATACATCCTCTCACACACACACACACACACACACACACAGATAAGTACAAACCAATAAACAATAAGAAATATGACCCTCGTAAAATAAAAAAATATAAAATACATAAATATTTCCTTTTTTTTTTTTTTTTTTTGTAGCTCTCTGTTGCTCTCCATCTTCCCCGTCTCCACAAAACAGTCGTCACTAAAAATATTTAATCCACGCTCCAGATTAGACATTATTTATACTTTACTTCTGTTATAGTAGTTTTCATTGTAAGTTATTAATAATTCTCTAGTTTATATAATATTACTCCTGTTATCCGCAGTATGATCTTCACAATTTTTATTTTATTACGTTGATTTCTGGTCTGGACTTTGACCTTCTTCCCCGTTTGAAATGTCAAAGGTGAATAAGGCGTCGCCATAAATCATTACACAGGTCCGTCCTATGTTTTAAAGTTTGATAAAGCAGAAGGAAATGTGTTCGGTTGTTACGTTATTCAACTTTTATCAGGTTGTACGTAACATTTCGAAAGGGTTTAGGCTGAAAAATGACTTATTGCATAACCGTATTTAATAATAACGCACGAGAAATCCAAGAAAAGGAGCATCATTTCTACAACAAATGACTCAATATTATACAAAAGAAAAACTACAAACCGTGAATCATTCCCGAGTCCTGTAATTTTCAAAAAGCAATGTGTTTTATAACGGTTTTTAAATGCTTCTGTTGTGTAGGAGCTTTTTAATTTATCACTAACCCCTCCAACACAAACACAATGACGGTTTTTGCTGGTTCTAGTCTCACGTTTTTTGAATAAACCTGTTCGTCTAAGATGATATTGACTCTCTGTAAACGAGGAGGAGCTTATAATTATCTGCCTTATGCATCATTGCGGCAAATTTAACTAGTTTTAACTTGACAAAAATAGGATTTGAACTATTCTAACGACCTTCTTTTGGAGTAGAATATCTTGTAGCAGCTGCTTAAACATGGAGGGTCATCTTTATTTCAATTAAATAAAATGCATTTTTTGGATAAATCTGATGTAATACCCAATTGTTGCTGTAATAATGGATTAATTTCTACATCTTCAATGCCAAAAAGGAGACATCTTAAGGAACTTTTTCGCGATTTTGGCAGTAAAATCATGTATTAAATGAGTTGACTAAACTCCCAGAACATACACGATTATTCTACTCTGAAGCACCACGTTTTCTCCACTAGAGGGCGACATTACACAAGTGTTTATGAATATTGAAGTGTGGATTTTTTGTGTTGTTAGAGGACAAAGTGTGTGCGTCCTGCTGCACAAAGAAAACCCCCATGTGGCGAGATGCTGAGGACGGGACGCCGCTGTGCAACGCCTGTGGGATCAGGTAAAACGCTCGTGTAGAGATGGACGGATACGGCGTTTTTTTGTTTTTTTTATTGTTTAGAATCCAGAGCAATGATATGTAGGGCTGACTTGGTTTTAATTCCATTTCAGTTTAAGGTAAAAATGAACAAACATAAATACGGTCTATGCTTTTTATTTGCTATATAATAAGGAAAAAAAACCCATAATGGAGCTGTGTAGTTTAACTTTGTGAATGCCGTCATCGCACTAAAGTGATAAAATAAAGCTTTATGCAGTAATTAGTGAACACAAACCAAATATCGGCCGAGGAGGAGAGTTAAGGCTGATGGCAGATATGCAAAAAAGTGTCTGTCTCGAGTCTCTTCCTCTTTATGATCTGTCTGGAGTCTGCGCTAAAATGTTTAAACCATTTTGACCCATTTATTACATTTCATGAGTCTGTTTAGGGCTAAAACAATCGTATATTAAGCCAAATTATGTTTATATTTAGTGATGCAATAATGTTTATCTGAACCGAAACAGAAAATGTGTTGAGCCAGAGCAGTAACGACCGTTTAGTGAATGTTTAGTTTATTGAAAAAAGCAAAAATATGGTCAGTTTACTCCATCAAGATGATATTGTCCAGCGGAATCACTTTAATACAGTTCAGTTTTCTTCTTCTTCCGTTCGTTTTTGAGCTTCTATTAGGATTAATTTGTGAAATGTGCTTTAAGCGTATCTGATATATGTGCTCAATATAAATAAATACGTAAAATTCATATAGCAGCACATTTATAAACCGCTTCAGGGGACCAAAGTGCCTTCACCAACTCGATTTCATCTTTAAATCAGACGTGTGGTGTTTGTGCGGCTCTATAGTTATAATCTGTGACACTGTGGAGCGTTAAATCACAATATTCATCTAAAACGACATAATAAAAAACTGCGGTGTCCGATGGAGCCGCCGTAAACGTCTTCACAACAAAGAGCCGTGTAGCTGAGAGAAAATAGAAAGTAAGAAAATAAGAAAATAAAATTGAACAAAGTGCGTCAAAGTGGGCGTGTGCAGGTGGAGGTGAAAACGGGGATTAATCGGCAAAATGGCGTCTTGAAAATAAGCGATTAAAGATTACTCCGACGTGAATCACTCCAAATACAACTCTGAGAGGGTAAATGAGAAGCAAACGACTACAACAAAGCTCTGAAAAGTTCATTTTGCGGAATAGGTCAGAATTAAAACTGGCGATGCAAACGAAAACCGCGTGAAGCTCGTTCTGCTTTAATTGGATATTTTTGCGTATATAAAATTGTCTAACAGTAGCTTTGTTTTCCTCAGGTATAAGAAGTACAGAGTGCGTTGCATAAACTGCTGGAATATCCCAAAGAAAGATGGAAACTCGGTCTCGCGTTGCAGCCGATGTGGACACTTTGTGAGGCTGACGTCTGCGCAGAGACGACCCACCGTCTGACACACACACACACACACACACACACACACAGAGCCATGAAACTATTTATTCTACTGTTAAAATACACACTAATACTACAGATTATATGCAAGGAACAGTAAGTACTAGTTACTTTAATATTTATCTAAAATGTGTTTTATTGAATTGTAAAAGATGGAAGTGAAATCAGTTTCTCACGATGTTTTGTGAATGTGTTTAAAGAACAGCTCCCTCTGGTGTTCAGTGACTGTATTGCATTAACCCTATTATAATAAGTTATTTTTGCTTTGGACTGAAGTTTGACTTGTGTGTTTTATTTTGCATGTTTGATCTTGAAATAGAAGTTTGGTTTGTGTATTTGTGAAGGGACTGAGCTGTTTTGAAGAGACACTTGAAGAGGCTTGTTGCATGTATTTCAAATTAAATATTTGTCTTGTTTCTGTACAGTTTTTGTTTATTATGTTATGACCAAAAAGTGACATGTGTTTAGTGACAAATATGATCTACAGGAAGAAAACTAAAGCTTTTTCTAAATGAACCTGTGAAGATTGTAACGCGTCCAAGGACTTTTTGGGGTCACCTGTTTATAGCAAAAGAAAAATATAAAATGTGTCAACTGGACAAGACGTTTTGCTGCTCGTCCAAGTCGCCGCTTCTTCCGTTCTGGTCAGATTTCTGCTGGACGCCGCCTTATATCAGTCTGAAGGGAGGAGCTAACGACACTGAAACTCAAACCCCCCCATTTGTTTTCAGTTTCTGTTTGTAGTTTCGTTTTATTGTGCGATTCTAAGTGTGCGCTGCGCCTGTGTCCTACTTAGCAGAGTCATTCAAGCCCCTAATGAGTGATTTCACACCCATTAGCGTCCTGACTAGCCCTGTTATTCTTTTATGCTTTGGGTTTGAGGATGGATCATGTCTGAAACACCCACTCCAGTTCAAGAAAGGATTCAATTCAATTTAAATCATCTTTATTCTGAAATCATGGTCCATTTTCAAAACGGACCAGGACAGTGACCACACAAACGGTCACTTTTACGTTTTAAAAAGAGCCGCACCAGTGTCTCCATCTTGGACTGACGTGGACTGCACTGACTCTTTATGTTTGTGAGTGACATTATTTCATTTTCTGACTTATTCAGCTGCAAATAAAACTGTACAGTAAAGTTCTTAGTGCAGCAAAGTGTCACCTCAGTCGCTCTAGTCCATCCTCCTTGAGCAGCCGTAAAACGTCGTTATAATCCACCTGCAGCCTCTGAAGACTCTTTTGTGACGAGTCCAGAGGTGGACAGAGACATCAGAGCATGAACCAAACTTGAACATCAGCGTATGAGCTTGAGCAACAACATCCTGCATCGTCTAGAGCGTCTTTCCGAACAAAAAGTGCTTCTTAAACTCCCTTCAGACAGAGATAAGTTAGTGTCCAGCAGTGATCTGACCAGAACTGAAGAAGCGGCAAAACGTCTTCACTCCTACATCGTTTTGTCCAGTTTTATATTTTGCTTTTGCGATGAATCAGACCTGGACGACTGAGGGATTACGCAGATGTCACCAGTTTAGTTTTGTTTTCGTTTTGAAATCAGGGCTAATAGAAAATGGACTTAACTCAAACCGACATGAGATCACACAGCTGAAACGACAAGTTCACCTACACTATTTAAAAAGACATGCGCTTTTTTTCCCTCACTGTTTGACATGAAATCAAATTTACCAAAATTATTTCTGTTTGCTAATTGCCAGAATAATATGATTTTTTTTCCATTACTTTCTTCAAAGCCAAATGTTTATGGTTCATATTGAATAATGATGTGAGTTACAAACAGCACTGTCTTATTTTAACATGGGCTCAGAGGGAAAAGTGATGCTTAGTTTCCTATTACGACAGTGAGGGATGACAGCAGCCTGAACACACACATAAACACACACACACACCCACACACACCCCAACACACACACATGAGGGGATGTGGACGAGCAGAACCGATGAGAAATATGAGTGGGAGACACAACACTGTTCCACACTGTGACCTTGAAGCACAGATGCATTTACACGGCAAAAGAAAAATATATGACATATAAATCTAAACAGAACAGACACAATCCCCATCAACACCTGGAACAACCGCCTGGAGCAGAGTGTGACAGTACAGAGGCCGGGGACCTACAGAGCTGAAGGGCCTACAGGGCCTGGGGACCTACAGAGCGTCTAAACTGGAGGGAGGGACCTACAGAGCTGAAGGGCCTACAGAGGCTGGGGACCTACAGAGGCCGGGGACCTACAGA
The DNA here is from genome assembly GCF_009829125.3 of Periophthalmus magnuspinnatus. NCBI lineage: Eukaryota > Metazoa > Chordata > Actinopteri > Gobiiformes > Gobiidae > Periophthalmus > Periophthalmus magnuspinnatus. The sequence continues at coordinate 3,272,429 of NC_047126.1, read as the reverse complement.
GCTGGAGCGACCTACAGAGCTGGAGCGACCTACAGAGCTGGAGCGACCTACAGAGCTGGAGCGACCTACAGAGCGTCTAAACTGGAGGGAGGGACCTACAGAGCTGGAGGGACCTAGAGGGCTGAAGGGCCTACAGAGCTGAAGGGCCTACAGAGCGCACAGGAGTCGAGAGTGTTCTCCACTCAGACTCTGTTTTTATTCAGTTGGTTCACTGTTTATTGTCGTGTGGCCTGTGGTCAGGGCCAGTCACAGTTTAGTGTTTATTACAGTTTCGACAGTCTGTGTGTTGTTGATTTCTGCTACAGAGGCCGAGCCGCTTCTACAACTGAAGAAGATGATAATAAAAACAGCTGAATAAACCCCACAGAGGAATCAGAGGACGATGTGCGCATGTGCAGCAGGAGACGACAGCACAAACTTTCAACACAAGTTTAAAGTTGCGCTTTTAGTGGCAAGACTTTGTTTGTAATTTCGAGTTTGTAATAATTAGATGTTCGTTAGTAATACAGTTATTTAATCAAACAGTGAGCTAGCTTCACCGCTAGTTTGTGTGAAATGATGATCCGGACAGAGCCGTGGAGTGACAGCGGTTTAAGAGCCACAATTCAACGACTCCATCCTCCAAGGAGCCGCCCACGAAGACCGCTCCTCTGTGGCGTCTGTGGACCACAAAGACCCGCCGAAATGAGACAGGACCAGCCCCCGAGCCGCTCCTGTCACCCAGCAACAGACACACTGCTAATGCTAATGCTAATGCTAAAAGCCGCTCCTGTCACCCAGCAACAGACACACTGCTAATGCTAATGCTAACGCTAATGCTAAAAGCCGCTCCTGTCACCCAGCAACAGACACACTGCTAATGCTAATGCTAACGCTAATGCTAAGAGCCGCTCCTGTCACCCAGCAACAGACACACTGCTAATGCTAATGCTAATGCTAATGCTAACCACGCGCAGCATTAGCTCTCGTGATCAAACAGTCGGACCATGAGCCCATGAAATTATAATAAATCTCATCCAAATCTTATGACTGAAAACATAAACATTAAAACTAGTGTAACTTCTATAAATATGATCAGTTTGACAATGTCCTTGTAATAAAACGACCCTAAAAAACTTTCAACTAAATTAGGTCTGTTTGAATTCTTAAAGTTGGATTTTAATATTGACAAGGGAATAGTTAAATGGTAAAGGTGTTTTATGTCAGTTTATAAAGAAATATCTCTTCAAATTTATTAGAGAATAAGACAGAACTGTAATTGCTTTGTTAATAATGTGAATAGACAAATATTAAAGCCTTTACACACATTAGAAAACTAGAAAAAAAAACCTTGCATGTCAATATACTCTTAAATTGTGTTCCTTTTTACTGAATTGTGACAGTCCAAAACAAACTCTTTATGTTTATAAATCAAACAGGTAGATTACTACGGCTTAAATATTCCTTAGTTCATGTAAATTAATTAGTTATTTAAAAGAGACATCAAATACATAAAACATCTCACAGTAAATCTAAAGTCATTATAGAGAGAAACATAATTAAAACACGAATTATCAACTGGTCAATCTGGACAAGTTGTGTTTTGATCTTTAAAACATTCATTTTCTGGTCACACGTCAAATGTCAAGTACAAATCTATTTTCTGTGACTGTAACATTACCATGGTCCACTTCCTCTGATAAATCTGTTTAGGTGATCTTCAGCTAAAATTAAAAAAAAAACTACCTTTACTCTACATTTAAATGAAATATTTTTAACTTCTGCAAGAAATTACAACTAACCCTAATCTTTACGCACTCACTGCTCTATTAGGGCCTTGATGGAACCAGAGACGTCCAGAGGAATAACGGGAAAATTGAACCAGAGACGTCCAGAGGAATAACGGGAATATTTCTCTGTACAGGATCCGCTTCAGAAAACGTGGTCTACATCTGTGACCGGTGAGTGAGCGTCGTGTTCTAACGCAGGGAATGTTTTTGACACATGAGGAGGTTTTATAAGAGCATCTATCACCTGTCTGACCAGTGCACCTGTCTGACCTGTGCACCTGTCTGACCTGTGCACCTGTCTGACCTGTGCACCTGTCTGACCTGTGCACCTGTCTGACCTGTGCGCTGTTGTTTGCGTGTCTTTATAAATATACATGTTGTGTCACATGTCGCTCATGTGGTGTCCAGATGTTTAATGATGATCACATAGAAAACTTTAGTGGTGTGGGACACATGTGAAGAAACACTGACCACTGACCAGCGCAGGAGGTCAAATACAGTCCAGTATATACAAATATTAATAAACTATGTACGTCTACTGACTCGACTCCAAAATGGCCCAGTATATTTGCATTTAACGTCAGTAAAAATAAATATACTTGTGTAAAAAGCGGCGTTATTAAATCGTTATCGACTAAATATTGACGTCTGCTTTTCTACCTTTAAAAGTCACCGCACGCTACTGCAATTTACCCAGAAATAATCACGAACTCATTTAAAAACATGGCAGTATCCTCAGCTCTAGAGTTTGTCTTGGTGGTTTCTACAAAAAAACACTAGATCATTCTGGTTTGCTCCTGTGGTCACTTCCCCATCTTTAACCCCCTCTTTTCTTTATTCATATTTTTACTTGGTTTTTGGTTATTTTCATTCTGAACTGCTGGATTTAGTCATTCCTGTGCATTTCAAATATGATATTGTTCAGTCCTAGACGTTAAGCTGACGATCGGCGCCGTCACACCTGTTTCTGTGGTGCACTGAACATTATCTCGTTTGGAAAATCACATAGGTCTGATGATCCATCCATGGCCCACCACTTTCCCCCTTTAAACCCTCCCAACTCTCTTCTGCCAAACCAGGAAGTGTGCGCAGGAAGCAGCTGTCCCCAGTATCCGGCCACTCGCCCCAGCCCAGGTGCATCCTGGGAATGAAGCTATGCGCGGCCATACTGTGCATTTGACACTGTACATTGGTGTTACAGTAATCTGGACCACCGTGAGCTTTACGCACTGATAAGATGAACGTGTTTTAAAATAACATAAAGTGTATTTCTGATGTTGCTGATGTTTCTGATTTTGGGGAGCATATAATCTGTCACACACGCCACCGATTCACTCATGTAAAGTCCAAACATTTATGAAGTTTCAGTTTTAAAATGCCCCAAAAATGAAACGAATCCCCACAGAGAGTGATCCCAGTGTCTTTAAAAACACGTCACTGAGTTCTCACATTATTTAGGACACACAAAGACACACAGACAAGGGGGATTTACTGTTAAAGGGCGACAGACTGTTTGGCTGCACTCCTCGTTACCCATGATGCACCTGTACGCGTCTTAAATAAGGAGCCATAGACCAAAAAAAAAAGCAAAATAAACATTACCGAGGCAAAGCTTATGATTCACACTGGCAATAATAGTAACAGCTGAACAAAAGTAAATGGAATGATTTAGTAAGAATCATGTTTTTTCAGTAAATGTGAAATAAACAGAACAAGGATAATGATCTCAATTATCAAAATGTTAGAAAAATGACAAAAGTAGGTTTAGACTCCCACAGGACATGTCCCTCATAAAGCGCTCGCTCTGGCCGCCGCTCGCTGCCTTGTTTGTCACTTTCTCCATTATATAAACTGCAAATATTGTCTTAAACAATTAGGTTGCATTGATGTCTATCGGCCTGAAAACAATAGTGTTTATATGAGCTGAAGGAAGTTAGCCACAGGGCCTCTTAAGACGTTTGAAATCTCCTGCATCATGACAGTGCATTTGACACGGCCCTGTGTGCACTCAGCTCATTTCAGAAAACAGTTGTGTAATAAACTCTCGTCGTGGACTGTGTTCTGGTTCATATCGTAGAAATAGCTGATCGTCAGATATTGATGGTGACCCAAACCTCTGAAGGATTTATCAGTCCCTTGTGTCGCTCTGTAAATGCTACAGGCAAATGACAGCAGGTGTGCGGGCCCCGCGGTGCCACTGTGTGATCATGTGTGACCACAGCTGCACATCACAGCTCACTACACCTCGGCACGGCTCATTGTTTCTATAGACAATCAGTGACAGGGGCAGGAGTCTGATGATATGTGATGATGAAGGTGCTGACGGATTTGTTGAGCAGCGGTGAAGCGCTTTGCTTTCGATCTTTCCCAGGACCCTGAAGGTCACACGCCTGTAGGTCGCATGTTTGTATTCGAGACTGTCTAAGAGGGAAATGACTAAGAGAGGCATAAGAGGTGACCCTGACCACTGACACAACGACGGAGAAAGAAGGAAAGATAGACACTCATCCATGAGCACAGGGAAGGAAGGACAGGGCTCCTGTTGAGGAAAGTTACCACAGTTACAGCCGCTCCAGGGGAGACGGGGCCAACTGTGGCACAGGTGTCCCACAGTGAAGAGCGAGACCACTCAGGCCTTTAAGAGGAGCAAACACCAAGGATTTTTACAGTAAAAATATGGGCTTAAGCTTCAAAAGTGACGTCATGTTCACCTTAATCATGAGTCAATAAAGAAAACAAAGTGTAGTATAAGAAATAATCCCACATCAAATTGTTTTAACTGTGAGTTCATCCACCAGCCCTAGTGAGACGCGGTCATTTACCCTCTGACCTTTGACATACTGTGGTGTATGAGAGTGACTGGTGGTGGCCGATGGTGCCACTTTGCCGTCCCCAGGGCAGCTGTGGCTACAGAATGGTGCAGTGCTTTGAGAGGCTCGTCAAACCCGTTCAACTCAATACAAATGTAAAACCATATTATTGTAATTGTTAGTGAAACCTAGAGTTGTTTTTCATAGACACAAATAGGAAATGACTATAACACGATCTTACACAAGGAGTAATGTAGGCATCATTGAGTGGATTATGTTTGGAGCCATTGTGTTTGTGTGGACATGCGCAGTCGGCCGGTGCTCACTCAGCCTTCTGTATTTTCAAATTAGTAAATATTTTTTGGAAAGAGTCCAGATCCTTTTGGAGTGAGTGACCACCAACCTGGTGTGTGATGTATGAAGTGCACGTATATGAACCTGTGTGTGTGCTGGTATTGGCGGAGGGGGGGGAGGAGGGGGGTGCAGGTTGCTTATCTGCGGCCCACAGGCAGCTTTTGAGGCTCTTATCAGCAGCCACCACATTGTACGAGCACATCCTCTTGTCCAGCAGGAGCGGAAAACTCTCCCCACAGCCCCTTCCCTCCCACTCCGCACTCTCTCCAGCCTCGCGTTTGCCAGAGCCGAGCCGAACGACTGGCACTCCTGTAAAGCCTGGTGCCGTTCTGGCCGGCAGAGTGGCACAAGGCAGACAGGAAAGTAAAAACAGAGAGTTAGAGGAAGAGAGGTGAAGATGACATGTGAAGCGAAGGGATGGTACGGCTGTTACTCCGCGAGTCTGGTCAAACGGGCAACTTCACAACCCCAAAAGCTCCGGCGTTTGAGTCGTGGTGTCACTCAGTCTCGCAGTAAAACACATTTGAGAGCGTCGTTCGCGGCGGGGGACTGTGGCTCGCCCGTGACCTCAGAGAGCGTCAGATGGGACAAGCTGCAGAGGAGAGGGGACGACCCGAGGACAACGGCGAACGCCACGAGTGAAAACAAGACCTGAGACCTGATACAAACTACACTGGATACCACCACGATGAAGTAAGTGCATGTTTTTTTTTTCTTTAAATCCACCAATGGCACAGACTGGTGTTTGAAATGCCCTTCACATAACGACCCGTCACATTTACACTCAGATTATTTCAGAATTATTCTCACAATCTGTTTTTTATCACATAGAACGCACTAAAAACAAGTCAAAGATACAAAATATACGACATTATATTTATAAGATTTAACAACAAAGACAACAAAAGTGCTGCATGGAATCACACAGCGTATTTTCTATTTTAATTATAATTCGATTTGCTGTTTTTATAAGACGACACCATTTACTGACGAAAGGAGGAAGTATTGAAAATAAAGCTAAGACAGAAAAGACAGAACAAGAACAATGAGGATTGCAAAACCTGATATGACCGAGATGTTCCATGAGATAATTACAATGGCTGCTGGAAGAGTATTAAAATAATTATATATATAGTGTTTAGTTTTAGTAAAAGGGGTAAGAAATACTGGAGAACATCGTTTAACTCATTGTTTAACTATTTAATTCAGGATTCTCTTGGGACACAATTCAAATAAACTTGTGTACTTCCATGTTCGTCTTGTAAATGCATCTAATCTGATTTTTTTTTCTTGTTTTTTACAGATACTTTGATGAACATCTTTGGAATTTTGGGGAATTTTTGAGGAATTATTGCCCAGATTCAGACGTATAACCAGTACTGGAGGATAACAGGCTCTGGACTCCATTAAAAAAAAAAATCCATTTGGAAAAAATAACTCAACAAAAACATGGGATCCGTCCTGTCCACTGTTCATGGAAGACGATAATGTGTTGACAGTATGATTTGATCCCGTTTAGACCAGTGGGTGAAGTTCATTTTGAAATCAGGTGGGCGTGATCGTGTATTTTACTGAATAACACAGACACTGCGGGCGTCATGGTAGCTCTGGTGGTTTTCAGCGACTGGCAAAGGCGTAACACACACTGACCCTGCGTATGTGACGAAACATGATGGAGAAACAACATCTTGCATCTCCCCCAGACCTGCCCTGCCCCTCGCCAACACCAGGGGGGCGTAGTCCATCCCCCAACGACACGCCAACTCAGCCAGACCCCGTCAGCCCCCATCAACCTGCGGACGGCACGCCACGTCAAGATAAAGTGTCTACCGACAGGCACGCGGACGCCGTCATGGAGGCTAAAGACGAGGAGAAGCCGGGGTCAGGGACGAACTCTCGAGACACTCCTAACGGGACGCGATCCTCTCCGCCGCCCCTGCTCCCCGCTCCGATGAAAACGTCCCCACTGCGGCCGGAGCTGCCTTCATCATCCTCGTCTCCTCTTCCTCCTCACATCCCAGTGATCAGCCTGGGACACAGTAAGCCGCCTCTTCCTCTGACGACTCTGCACCCGATCCCCAACCTGCTCCCAGGCCTGCACCCGGACCCTCGGCGAGCACAGGGGCCCGGGGTCAGTATGGGGGGTCCGGGTGTGTCGTCCGGGGCTTTGATGCCGCAGCAGTACACACCTGTGCACAGCTTCTTCACCAGGTAAACCCTCGTCTTTATTTAATACACAGAGATATGACACCTGTATCTGTTTGTAATGTTTTAAATGGACCGACACAGTTTGATTTGTTTGTTTTCTTCGTGTTTTTGCGTTGTACTGAATAGAATGCCCTCGTTTTAGGCAGGTAAAATAATGAGACGTAAAGAAAGAGCACAGAAGAGTGTTGAAACGTGGATGCTCAGTGTCTCAGTGTGGTCTGTCTCTGTATAAATAAACATGAATGAAATATGCTACACAGTATTATCTCATTTTTGTACTGAAATAGGCCACATTTAAGTTATGTTATGGCATTTATTAGTTTAATGTCGAGGCATTAAAGCAAAGAGAAGGAAAAAACTGAAGAAAAAATACTGATTTATCTTTTACCTTAGTGTTGTTCATATAAAAACGTTTCATTACATGTCAATTAAAATACCACGTCTTGTTTTTACTCAGAAGTGAAAGTATGTATCTTGTGGCAGAGCTGTGCGGAAAATCAAACCTCGCATGCCTGAGGTTTGAATAATTTCCCTGGGAATTGTAGCAGGATGTGAGTGGTGACGGTGGAACTGTCACCCAGGGTTAGAGTTTAGGCGTTCAGACGTTAGGGTAAAAAAAAAAAGGAAAGAAGTTAAAGTTAAAATGTAGTAATAATAATAAATAAATAAATAAATAAAAGTGAATAAATTAATAAAATGCAGGCTCAGTCAAAGGTTTGGACACACTCTTCCTTGTGTTTTTCTTCTTTATTTCCATGAATGGACACATAATGATGTAGTAAACAAAGATAAACTCAAAATGACTCAAAGCTTGTTTTAAAAATAGCTCTTAACCTTTGCTTTGAACCCTGGTTTGCATTTTTTAGATTTTTTTTTACCCAAATAAGGCACAGCTGTGAAGTGAAAACCATTTCAGGAGGGGTTTTTTTTTGAGAGAAGGCACTGTCAGCAAAACAAAGTAATATAAAATATAAGTTATTTTTCTTTCCTACGTAATTCCATATATCTTACTTCATATATTTGATGTCTCCTGTGCCTAAAATGTAAAAAGTAGTAAACATAAACATAGAATGAGAGGGTGTGTCCAGACTTGACCTTTTATCGTGTAAATTCTTAAATACTACACCATGTTCACGTTGTCAAGTGATGATTTTAAACTGTGTTCATTGTACCAGATGCTCTTGTGTAACATTTTGCTCATTCTCTTGTCCAGCACTTACTTTGGGCCCTCAGGAGGAAGCTTTGGGGTCATCGCCAGCAGCCGGAGGAGAAGGCCATCCTCACACTACGAGGTCGAAATAAGTGAATGTTAGTATCAGTGTGATGTGAATAGATCTGTACATATATGAATGAAACCAAACACAACACAGAGATTAAAGTGATTTATTTATGTCTTTACAGTGATCATTAAACTGCCTCTGGAATCATGGACACTGACTGTTTTCCCTCTGTGCTTTAGCAGGCCCGCCACAGAAGCTAGCCCGCCGTGTCTTCACCAACAGCCGGGAACGTTGGAGGCAGCAAAATGTCAACGGGGCCTTTTCCGAGCTGCGAAAACTCATCCCGACTCATCCTCCTGACAAGAAGCTCAGCAAGAACGAGATCCTGCGACTGGCCGTCAAATACATCCACTTCCTGGTCGCTCTGCTCAACGACCAGGCTCAGGACGGGGGCGAGGGGGGGCGAGAGGTCGAGGGGGGCGGGGCGGAGGACGGGACAGTGGTACTAGGACGGGACTCTAACAAAACGAGCAGTCCGTCCACTCCTCACTCGGCCTCTCTGCCCTCGGACCCGCCCGCCTTAACCGCGGCTCACAGGGACTCCACGGACTCGGTCCTCGGGCTGGCCAACTCCCCGACGTCCTCCAGTTGCTACGGAGACACGGACAGCGAGGAAAGCTTCGGGGGTAAAAGCTCTTTAGTGAACCATAGCGTTTTGACAAAGGTTAAAGGTCAGATTAGACTGGTGCCGTCTGCGAATGATGAGCGATGACAGGACACGGGATGGACGGAACCGGAACCTTAATGACAAACGCCACTGGGGTTTAAAACAGTGCAATAATTTAAGCATGTGATACAAATATTTGATAGTAATTTGTAACTTTTAGGAGTAGCACAGCATGATGGGAAAATCAGCTGTACTCAAACCTCTGACGGGGTTCATGTTTCCGATTTTGTGAATGATACAAAGTAAGAAAGTGAGTTTTGGCTTTGTGGTGGATACTATTTTATTAACGTTGGAATGCATGTGTGACATTATCAACCGAGAGAAATCTGTATGTGGCTTTTCAAACTCTCTCAAACCTGCACCAGAAATAAAATGTTCGAGTTTGCTGTTCCTCATTTGACATCCTCTTACTCTGCTCCAGTCAGAATGCCTCCGTCAGCAATCCCCCTTAAGTCTAAGAGCACGAGTTTGCAGTTTCGCTATTAAGCAACGCTGAATAATGTTTGGTTAAGAAAACTAAAAGTACATTTCTTAATACCTGAACGCTCTGACACAATGACTTACTGTTGGCAAAACAACTAATGACAGATTTATAACAGGAAAATTCCAACATGAGAACAAATAAATGAAACGGAATAACATTGACCAGGACTGAAAATGCCCCCAACTGTGGGAGGTTTGTGTGGATGTGATGATTTATGTAACTGTGTGTGGTTGGCCTGGTGGATGTGGTTGTGCAGCGTGTACAGGGCTGGAGGGGTTTGGGGTGAGGTGCAAACTTTACGGTTGCTGCGTCTCACTGACGGCCAACAGAATCAGGAGGAATGAAGACAAGGCACCAGGATGCACCCAAAACCTCCTCACCACAAAACAGGAAGAGGAGTTTCACAATGTCTCCACGACTGTCCGCTCGATGTGCTCAGTAAACCGCAGATTACACAAGGACGGGGGTCATCAAATTGTGCAAATAATGGCTCAATTTAATTGAAAAGCGGGTCAGAAAATACTACAAAAAGATTATGTGGCCAGAGTGTTTCACCCATTTGTCACATAATAAAAGACGCCAAACGGGCCAACGGTGACCAGCCTGAGACCCCGAGATAAAGCCTCGCCAAACACTTGGACCTCACGCCAGATTCTGTGGCAGGTCTTTGCCACAACGTGCCCACTGGCAAACACGCACAAAAACATGCACGCACACAAGCACACACACAAACACACAGAGTCATCAGTTAAGTTAAGCAATCAAAATGTGTTGACACTAACGAGTTTCATTAAGAGTTCTGAATTATTACGAAATGTGACACAGTGGTAAATGTGGTACAGTTCTTTATTTCAGGTAAAGCTGTTGTGCAACAGAGAGGAATATTTACAAGTTATTTAATGATATAAATAGATTTTGTGCAGATCAATATCCTCATAAAAACACCCACGGCGGTCGTACTTTTACAGATTATTCTCGTTTGAAAACTTTCTCACCACTTTTGACCACAGATTCCACAGTGCTGCTCACATTTCTATCCACGTTTCCAACTTGTGAATTTTCCAGTGTTCTTTTATTTCCGAACTTGCGTCTGCCCACTTCACTCAGTGCAGATCCAACCCCTGCCCCTATAGCGCCCCCTAACAGACCACCGAGGAACACACCGAGCACTAGTCCAAGCACCGCTCCGGCAATGACCACCTTTGGCACTTGTTTGGCAGTTTGGCCTATTTTCTCCCACATTGGACTTTCGGCTACCATTTTGGCCCCTGCTTTGGCTCCTGACCCCATCTTTCCCCACACGGGACTTTCGGCCACCATTTTGGCACCAGATTTAGCCCCTGAACCCATCTTCCCCCATACAGGACTTTGCGCCAGGTTCTTTGCTCCAGATCCAAGTTGTACCGAGGTCTTTGCTAATAAATCTGCCCCGGATTTGGCTCCAGAACCTACTTTGCCCCAAACTGGACTGGCGGAGGCATCTACGACCACTTTGGGAATTTTACCTCCAACAGCTTTGGAAATCTGTTGTTTTCTCGCTGCGACCTGTTCCCAAACAGCACTGTCCTTAATCATCTTCTGGACACTTTGAGCACCGCTGCCGGCCTTCCCCCACACGGGACTCTTTCTCAGGGACTCGGCTCCTTTGGTGACCCACGTCGAGCCGTCTGACAACAAACCGGGCAACGTCTTCATGCCCGCCTCCATCTTGTCCTTGACGGTTTGCAGCAACGACGGTGAGAAGTTAGAAAGTACAACCGGAGGGAGGCTTTCGATGTCCATTGCGCTGACGCTCATCTCCGCTTCGTCCCTTAGCTTCTCCATCTCTTCAGTAACGACGTCCTCTTCAAGGGGCTGCATGTACGAGAAGTTGCGTCGTCTTTCGGAGTTCAGCAGCCTCAGGTCTTCTTGTTTTTGGGCTTCCGGCTTGAAACCTTTCTGCTCCCGGGCGATCTCCATTTGCTTTTGCCTCACTTTGTTCTCCGCCTCCTGAAACGCCGGCGAAGAGTAGCATTGTCCTCCTGCTTCCTTCACCGTCTGGTCGACCATCTCCAGCAGCTCGGCCACGTTCCCCGCACCTCCGTCTCGTTCCATGATGTGAAACCTGTCCCTACACTTCTCCACCACTTTTAAAAGATCCGGCCTCTCGCTAGAAATGTACGCTTCAATACTTTTACCCTTGGCTTTCCCGCTGTCCCTGAGTCGGTCCGAGAACGTAAAGATCGCGATGGCATGTTTCTGGACGGCGTCGGTGCCGAAAATGCTGGCCAGAGCTTGGAGCGCCTGCACTTCCATGTTGGCAGGTTGGTCCACGGGGATACACAAGAGGAAGGCGTGCGGTCCGGGGCTGGAGAGGGCGACGCAGGACGTGATCTGAGCTCGTACGTCGTCTGGAGACTTCTCCGTGGTAAACCAGTCCGGGGTGTCCACCACTGCCACCTACAGGTAAGACACAGGTAAGTAAATACGAAAGAACTGGAATGGAAAAAGAGCGATGGAGGTCAACAGTAACAGGCCTTTTCCCCTGGTTCTAGAAGCTAATTTTTCTCAGACTTTACGGAAAAAAAATGGAAAGTTTGAAAGTTTGCTCAGGTTTTTCCAGCTACATGACAATCGATGACCACAAATCTGTCTCTGAATCCTTAAAAACCGCAAAGTTATTCAAACATTTTGCCCAATTTTGTGTTTTAAACAAGCTTTTTGGACTTTAAAACAGGCGTGTTATGGATAATCGTCACCACGGAGCTACTTGAAGGAAATATAGACGATAATATTGAACGATAATATTGAAAATGCAATATTCCACTGACTCTACAGCAGGATCATGTTTTAAAAGTACTCTAAATGTACAATATCATTAAAAAACATTAACTCAATAATAAATCTATAGCTAAACTCACTTTGTAATTAGTTTGTGTATATAACGAGTCATAGAAGTTATTTTCTCATCCCTCTACGGCTCAAATCGTGTCATAAAACAGTAAACGTTAGTACAAGTACAAAGAAAAAGTCTCCAGTATAAATATTTACCCCCAAAAAGTACTGTTCGATTTAACGTATTAAACGATCGAAGTCGATATAGTGATTATCGTGACAGGTCTACTCTTAATATTTTAATTTTTACAAAAGTCTAAGGGGAAAATTAAGGGAATTTTTACTTCCGGAAGTGGAGCGGACTTAAAGTGGGCGGGACGGTTCAGTTTCATTAAAAAAAGGCACTACGTTTTGTTCCTGAAGTGTCTGAAAACTACTGTGTAACATTTTTATGGCAAAGCTGATGCCCTTCCATCAGAAAACTCCTATAGTGCAACTTTAAATATCCATGGGTTTCACACGGCGTTCACCTTTGATTAATTTTAACTTTTCGCCGCTCAGAATGTATTGACACTTTGTAATGACGTCACCTTGGGCTGTGTTCGTTGGTTACCATGGTGACGCATTAGCAAACGCCATCAAAAAAGTTTTAAAATGGTCTGAAAACTCAACAAAAAAAAACACAAAATGGATTCAAACTACATGTTTTCAGAAGCCCGTGATCAATCCGAGCATTAATAGTCCCGTTTAGGAGTTCGATTTTCAATAAAAACGGTGAGAGTGACTAATGGAAAAACTGTTGGCTAACGCTAGCTAGCTTGTGAGTATAATTTTACATGTGAGGTAGTTTCAGCTGTTAAAAAAAACTAACAGATGATTTCATGTGTGCCAAGTTGGCTCTTCCTGGTCCGATTATGTTAAAACAAAACTCAGATTAACGTCTAATTTGAGTAACAGACAGAGCAGTGCCTCCAGTTAGCATCACACCCACATGAGCTGTAAAGTATCAACAGTATTTGAACTGTCCGTCGCTATGTATCATATTTTATACATCTCTGAAATCCATGTTTACTGTATTTTCCGGACTATAAGTGTCACTTTTTTGTCCGGGGGGGGCGACTTATACTCAGATGCGACTTATACGTGAAATTATTCAAATACATAACCTCACATCTTCGTTATTTCACACTGAGGATACTCTAAACTTGTGTACCAGTACGCCAAATGGAAATACGCGCTACTTGCCAATACAAATATTTACAGAAAGAACTTGTAATGCCACTGCTGGTCAAGTTTAAAATAACAAACCTTTCTCCCACAGACTTCTGCCCGTTTCTTCTCGCAGTCCTGAGTCACCAGGTCTGATCTGAACGCGCCGAGGCCCAGGATACAGTTCCCCACCTCGCTCTTCCCCGCCCGGGACCGCCCCACCAGAACCAGGCGGAGTTCGGAAGACTGTGAGGACGAGCGAGGCGAGTCGGAGGAAAACGCCGAAGCAGAGGGTGAAGAAAACGCAGACGCAGAAGGTGAAGTGAACGCAGATGCAGAGGATGAAGAATGGGATGAGGACAAAAAAGACGAGCGGGGGGGAGTTGTGGGAATTGTGGGAGATGTTTCTTCAACGCCGTTTTCTCCGTCGTAAACTGGAAATAACAGAATTTAGATCAAACGGTGCAGTTATGTAGTCTGCACGTATAAAGTGTGACAAAAAACTGAATGAGAAAAGCTGAAACTTACAAGTGCTGGTGATTTTGGGGATAGATGCAGCGTGAGACGTTTGTGAGGAAACGGCGCCCTCTGTAGACAAAAGAGAGAAATGCCAGTTAGGACATTTAGAGTTAGTTTTAAGAATAATTTACAGTCAGAAGCAGTGATGGGAAGTGTGTTTTTCGGTTACACAATACTGAATATTTGGATTAAAATGTGTTTTGTAATGAATTCTGATACGGAGTACAGTACTGCTGAATACTGCGAGTACTTTTATATCAAGTTGCACATAAGTTATAGAAAAAAAACGCAACGTAAGATTAAAAACAGCTTGATGCACGTCGTATCGCTGACTGTACAAACTAAAATCACACACGTACGCACCAAAAGAGCAGGTTTTGTGTTTTTCCGTCACTGATTCTGTGCAGTTTGAAGCCAAATTGTGCGATCGTGTTCTGCTGTGCGTTTCTTTGAGTTTAGAAAAGTAATTGTACGAATACCACCAAGTGAAAAGTAGTAACTAAAAGTACCAGAATACAGTTACGCAAAATTAGTATTGTGTTGTAGTGATGTGATATTTTGTGTTCACTTCAGAGTTGTCCGTGTCCCTCAGTCGTCAAAGTCTGATCCAAAGCAAAAGACGCAGTTTAAATCTGTCAACTGGACAAATCGTCGTTGGACTGAAGACGTCCTCGCTCCATGACTTGTCCAGTTGACAGATTTAAACTCCGTCTCTCGTTATAGTTCTGAGATAACACCTTTCGGAACCTGTTTGGCAGTTTAGTTTCACCTATTTTCTCCCACAAATAGGACTTTCGGCTACGATTTTGACCCCTGACCACATCTTTCTGCACTTTCGGCCACCATTTTGGCTCTAGATTTAACCCCGTCCTCCCCCACACAGAACTGAGCCAGAGCCGCCTTTGTTTGTTCTTTTTTATGTGTCGTCATTAACTTAGCTGCTTTTGTTGGTGACATTTGGTTGCTATGCCGACAAGGTTACTAGTCTGTTTTGGGGGACCGCTGTTGTTTTGGCGTGTTTTAAGTTTGAGTTCAGAAAATAAGTCCAACAGCCAATCAGGACGCAGAACACAATGCATGTTTATATGCTGTTAAAATTGCACAAAAAAATCCATGAGGGACAACTTTATTCAGAACATGATCTTGATTGGCTGTTGGACTGTAGACCATTGTCCATCAGTCTCCTCCGTGCCGTGTCTCCTGTCCAGTACAGAATGTGTTCAGACAAATTTACATAAACGTTGGATCTCAGTGTGACTCTGAAGTGCTGTATGTTTGCGATTTGTTTCCTCCCCGACAAAACCCACAATGTCGATGAAACGTTCTGCACCGACAAAGACGCCTACGAAGGTTTGAACTTTGTGTTTAAACGAGAGAGAAATGTGACTTGTTGAATCCTGGTTCTTAGTCCCGTCTCAGTCCAGTTTTAGTTCAGTTTTAGTCCAGTTTTTTAGTCCAGGTTTAGTCCAGTTTTTTAGTCCTGGTTTAGTCCAGTTTTTTAGTCCTGGTTTAGTCCAGTTTTTTAGTCCTGGTTTAGTCCAGTTTTTTAGTCCTGGTTTAGTCCAGTTTTTTAGTCCTGGTTTAGTCCAGTTTTTTAGTCCTGGTTTAGTCCAGTTTTTTAGTCCTGGTTTAGTCCAGTTTTTTAGTCCTGGTTTAGTCCAGTTTTTTAGTCCTGGTTTAGTCCAGTTTTTTAGTCCTGGTTTAGTCCAAAAATGTTAACGCCTGTGTGAGAAAAGTGTATAAAGTGTGTGGTGAGGGGGTTCACAGCTGACACTTAGCGGATTTCACGTATTTCGGGTTATTTTTCAAACATAACCCCCACGATAAACGAGGGACCTCTGTTCTCCAGGTTCTTCCCGTCACTGCTCTGAGTCTTAACACTTTCACAGTCACCCGAGTTGAATTTAAGGCCCGTCGTCCTCGCCGTTGGCTCTTGTTCTTGCGTTTGACTGGAGCGGAGCCCGTTGGACACTTGTCTAATTTCCACTCGACCCTCGACGTCGTCCCGTCCGCCGCTCCCCCTCTCGCTGACCCGGCTCGTGAAGCTTTTGGTTTCCGCGTTGGTCCCAAACTCCGTGTTGAAGCTCTGTCTCCGCGCTTCCCTTTGAGCTCTGTAGTTTTCCATCAGCTCTCGTTTTCGTTCTTGGATCCTTTTGTCGAGTTCGCGCTCCTCTGCCGTCTTCAGGGCGTGGATGCCGTTTCTCTGGACGACGGCGTCAACCTGAGGAAGAAAACATAAATAAAATTAACATTAAAAGAGGAGAACGAGCTTTTAAATCATCATAAACTGACAGAACCTACATAACTTTACCAGAGTCTCATTACAAATTCACAAATGGCACAGAAAGCGACATATGTAGGACCGATTTTGATTATTTTCTCCAAATTCTGTTATTTAAAATTGATCATAAACTCACCCACACACTTTTATTTTACCACGAGCCCGTAAGACGCCTGTGTAGTCACGTTTTGTGTGTTTTTTATAGGTCGGGAAAAAGAAAATATCGGCCTCTGCTGGAGACTTTATGGTACAGTTTTATTTGGACAGTGCACAACAAAACACTGACGTTAAAAACATAAACAGTAAAGACGTTTGCAGATGTTTGGTGTCAGGTTATAGAAAAAAAAACTAATTTCCACGTGTCGCCCCTGGACAGACGGGGGTTAAGTCAGAAGAACAGTTTGGTGAAGGTGAAAGACTGAAAACGTGTGGTACATACGTCAAAAACAACACAACTCACACACAAATACGACTTTTATAAACACATTCAGTTTACACACACACACACACACACACACTAATTTACACAGATACACACAAAACCATATTAGTTTATGCACACACACACCAATTTACACAGATACACACACACCAATTTATCCACACACACAACCATATTAGTTTATGCACACACACAAACTAATTTATACAGATACACAAACTATACCAATTTATTCACAGACACAAAATCATACCAATCTATACACACACACACACCAATTTATCCACACACACACACACACATATAAATCTCTTTCTCACACATTGGTCCAAACCTTCTTTGATTTGATCCATTTCTTTGTCACATGTACAAACTTTTTAAACCTTGTGTGTTTTTATCTCATTTGTCTTTAACTTTTCCACTTCGGGCTGATAAATCTGTGTCTCCTTTTATTTTTACGTCTAAACCAGTTCTGTGTCGGTGGCCGTGTGGGCGTAAACATCATAAAACAGAAGAGCGGAGAGAGAAGAAAAATAAAAAAACTCTTGTTGTACCTGTGATTTATGTGTTTATATGATCTTTGTGTGAACTGGAGCTGATCAGGAGAGAAACGCAGCTTAAAAAATATGTGTTTAAAGTGTAAAATTACAGAGCCCCGCATAGGACATTTGTGAAATATAATATTAACGCGTGGCCACGAGATAATATCACGTTCCCACATTATATTATCTTGAGGGAACGACTTAATTAAGACGTGCGCATTTTTATTTTTTAAGTTAAATATCTCGTGCGTCCGTGAAAATATATGTATAGAAATTATTATTACATATTTTTGACAAGCAGGTGCAGCAGGCGACCTCTTGGCGGCGCACATGAGCTAGAAGTACAGGTAGAAAAGGAAGCGTGGTAAAAAGAAGAAGAGAGGCTTGGGAAAGTCGGGACCTCAAAATCAAACATTATTTTATGCTGGGGATGAGCTACAATGACGTATTAGCGACGCTTTGGACGGTTATATTTTAAGACTTTTCATGAGGATATCTGCGCATGTCTTGAGTCGTTCCCTCGTGATAATTAACTCGTTCCCTCAAGATAATATCGTGTGGGAACGTGATATTCTCTCGTGGCCACGCGTTAATATTATATTTCACAAATGTCCTATGCGGGGCTCCGTATAAATAATGTAGCGTGTTTATTTTCTCGCCTTTTCCAGGAGCTGCTGGACCTGCATCCTGTCCTCTCTGTGTCGGTTATTGATCACGTGACATCCGCCGTTACACCTGTCGAGTATCTGCGTCAGGGCGGCGGGCTCCTTCTTCAGGTATTCCTACAGAAAACGTTTTTTTTTTTAGCACAGTGTGTAGCTTTGTATTTGTGTAAAAACACTGGAGCGCAGGGCTGTACCTCCAGAGTCCGTCCGATCAGATAATCCCCACACGTGAACAGGATCAGAGTGTGATTCAGAACATCCTCCCCGAACAGACGCTCGAGCTCCGCAGGGACAAGACTTTCCATCTGACGCAACAGAAACACAAAGTAAATCATAAAAACTCAAGAGAATTATTAAAAAAAACTCAAATGACCCGTAACGGAACATAAAAGTACAAGCAGTAAACGAAAGACGAAGTTTAAATCTGTCAAATCGTTGTTGGAGTGAACACGTTTTGCTGCGCTTGATCAGTTAAAAGTAGTCAAATAAAAGTACTGCGCTTAAGTAAAGTACTGATGCCAACAATGTGTACTTAAGTACGTCTGAAACTGGATACTTTTGACTTTTACTTCACGACACCTGAGAGCAGTATCTGTACTTTCCACTCCAGGATTGAAAAGTAAAAGTGTTTTTTTATCATTATCTGAGACTTGCTGCAAATTCTGAGGAGTTTATGTTTAACACGTTTGCAAAAATACACAAATAAAAACTGTTTAGAAGTATACGGCGCTGTGGTATTGCTTCTGTTGATCAAAATTCAGCACAAATCTTTATCAAAATCACCACATTTGAAGCTTTTTTAGACTCAAAATCTGCACAAAACACTTTAAAAATGTACTTAAAGAGTAAAAAGTTAAACCGGTGCTTTAGTAGATTTTTTCATGTGATACTTTTACTTTTACGTGTGTATTTCTTGCTCCGGTATCTGTACTTTTTCCCGTTCATTGTCCTTTTACTTTTATGTACTTAATAAATCTGAAACAGGATACTTTTTACTTTACGACACCTGAGAGCAGTATCTGTACTTTCTACTTCACTGCGTTTCTGAACTGGCCTGAAAAGTAAAAGTATTGTTTTTATTAAAGTCTGAGGAGTTTATTTTTAACACGTTTGTACAAATACACAAATAAAAACACTTTGGGATTATACGGCGCCGTGGTTGATCAAAATTCACCTCAAATTTTTATCAAAATCACCACATTTGAAGCTTTTTTAGACTCAAAAACTGCACAAAACACTTTAACTTTTTCCTCTTTAAGTACATTTTCAAACAAGTGGTTTAGTAGATTTTTTCATGTGATACTTTTACTTTTACGTGTGTACTTTCCGCTCCAGTATCTGTACTTTTTACCCACCTCTGTGAACTGAAACACGGGGATGAGCAGGAGAATGGCGTGCGGTCCCGGAGCCAGCAGCGTCATCGCCTTCTCCGTCTCTTTCCGGATGCTCTCGTCCATTTCCCCGCCGCTCCAGTACCACCGCGGAGCCTCCACCACCGTGACCCTCCTGCCCTCGACGAAGCCCCGCCGCTGGACGCTCCCCCTGGACGCGCTCGCGGACAGCGGCGCCTTCTCGTTCAGGATGGTGTCCGCGGAGCAGGTCTTTCCGCAGCCGATGTTTCCCAGGAGAAGAAGCCTGAGGTCTGCGGAGGAGGAGTCGCCATCGCTCCCGCTGAAGCTCATAACTGAACAAAGACACGTTTATTCAACCAAAATGCACTTTATCCCTCGCAGTTTGTCCAAAACGCCGCTGCCCGACTTTTAACAGGAAATAAAAAACATGAACACATCGCTCCAGTTCTTGCGTCTTTGCACCGGCTCCCTGTTCATTTTAGAATTGATTTTAAGGTTTTATTGTTTGTTTTTAAAGCTTTGAATGGACTGGCCTCAGATCACATCTCGGACCTCATCCAAATTTAAACTCCGGCGCTCTGAGGTCCGAGGTCCGAGGGCCAGGTCCAGGTCCAGCTCGTGGGGCCTAAGACGAGACTTAAAACCAGAGGAGACGGAGCCTTTTCTGTTTCTGGTCCAAAGCTCTGGAATGTTCTGCCTCGTCACGTCCAAACGGCTCCACTGTGGAGTTTTAAGTCTCGTCTTAAGACTTTTACTCTGTGGCTTTTAACTCATGAGTCGTCTGTGTCTGTGTCTCTGCGTCTGCGTCTCTGCGTCTGTCGTCTTTTATTGATTTGCTCCTATTGATTTTACTTGCTTGTTTTATTTGATTTTATTGTTTTATTGGTAATTGTTTTATATACATATTTTTTTATTTTTGCTATTTTATTCTAGTCTAAATGTTGAATTACTTAATTGTTTTTATTTATAATGTATTTGTTTGTCTCACCTGTTCAAAATCGCTTTTAATGTTTGATTTTATGTTGTAAATTCTGTGATATTTTATTCTTTTATGTATTGTGAAGCGACTTTGAGTGTGTTGAAAAGCGCTATATAAATAAAATGTATTATTATTGTGAAATGTGCTGTATAAATAAAGTGGATTGGTCCCGCTGAAGCTCATAACTGAACAAAGACACATTTATTCAGATATTTATAGTATTTACACTAAAGCTTTCATCGTCTGCGCTTATTTGATTCGATTAATAATTAGTTTAGTCTGATAAAAAGATAAACCGCACCTCACCCGTCCAGTTCAACAACATTGTTTGGAACAGAGCTATATTAAAAAAAAAAAAACTTAAGAAAAGCAAACTATAGAACAAAAAGTGAACCAATTTTTTCATTTATCTCGACACCACAAGACTCTATTTTTCAAAAACGTCCAAAAACAAACAAAACAACAACCGCACGAGTCGATTTAAAACATTAAAACAGGAGCAGCTGTGATTATTAATGTTCATCTCCACATTTTTAAAGTGCGTTGGTGGCACCAGTGTTTCCAGTTTTGCTTGTCGTTTAAATGTTTTCCATTTTTGTGAAGTAAAAACAGCCCAAAGCTCTTTTTTTCCAGCTCGTTTTTGGTGCGAAAGTTGAACGAACAGGTGAAATATTGAGTCTGTCGTCAAAGTCACGCAGCGACGGTTTAAACTCATCGTCTGTTATGAAACGAACAGCCTCGAGTTTAAAGTCGAGGCTGAAGTTTGCACGTTTATTAAATCTGCACGATCTAATATAGAAAGAAAAGCAGTTTGAGCCATTTCTTTTCCATAATTCAATGCGATACAAGTTTGTTTCTCTAATAAAAGGATCATTTTTGAGTTTAAACTGTCGCATAATCCCCATTCATGTATTTAAAAGCTGCAAACTGTCAGAACTGAACACAAAACGTTGAGCGCAGTGTGGAGATCGTCTTTAATCCCTATGAGAAACTTTTCAACTCCTCAGTGTGAATCAGATGTGTCCAAACTGTGGCCCGGGGGCTAAACGTGGCCCTCAGACCAATTTTTCTTGGCCCTAAATCAGGTGTGTCAAACATATTTTCACTGAGGGCCACATCAGGAAATATCTGCTGTCAAAGGGCCAAATGAAAAATAGATTTGATTAAATTGTTAATCAACTGTTCCTGTATTTATTACTTACTCAAGTTACAAATATTACACACGCTTTTGGAAAGATGTAATAAAGTGACATTTTAAACCATCATATCTTATAATTTCCCCCGTCAAAGGCCATGGAAAATGACGTAGAGGGCCACATTTAGCCCGTGGGCCTTAAGTTGGACATGTGACCTCGAGCTTCCAGGTGAATCGTCCCATGTTATTTTATTTTAAACTGAACTTTTTTACTGTATATTCCTGAAAATTTAATATTTCACGTGTCCCATTGAGGACGTAAGCGTGAATAAAGGTCTAAAGGTTCAGTCTAACTTGAAATAAACACGCAAATCTGAAGTTTTCACTGCGTCGGCGACGAGTTTATGTCCCTAAATCGTCCCTCGGCTTTGTTTGTGTTTTTATACGTGGCCGTTATTGAGAAAAGTTTGAATAACCTTGATCTAAAGTCTCGTTTTCGAATAAATCCGGTGTCGTAAAAAAGGTGAATCGTACTCACCTGTGACCTGTGTGTGCGTTCAGCCTCGTTACCCGGCGCGGCGTTGGACTCCCGGAGAACAAATGACTCCTCTGAGACGCAGTGAGACGACAGGACGGGTCTGACCACGCCCAGTTCAGTCCGGCTTCATTTTCGCACAACAGGTTTTGGAGTTTTTGCCGGAGCATTCCCAAAAAGGGTGGAGCAGGTGTATCCAGAGGCAACGGTGAATCATTTCAACCCCCGACCTCGCCTCCACGCACGCCCTCCAACTGTGCCAGAAGTGTCAAGACGAGGAGGCGGGACAAAAGCCGCGCGCCGTGTGACAGAGCAGATAATGACATCACTCAGGTTTAAGTCAAGTCATTAAAAGGAACAGTGAAACTCCGGGAGGAATGTGAATGAGTCAAACTGTTCCTGCTCCTGTCGTTATTAGACTCAGCGTGTGTTTTATTTACAGGTGCGACAGTAAAAGTAGCGCCATCTATGGACGATTCAGAGCGTTCTATAGAAATGAGGAAATAAAAAATGAAAGGAGCGGGTCCAGAGGTGATGCAAAGACTTTTATAAATTATATGTATTCAATAGTTGTTCAAATAATGCAAAAGTTCTGTGTTTCTGTGTAAACTCTGCTCACCTGACTGGGCGACAGGTGCGCAGGAGGCGGAGCATTTGTCTAAAAAAAAATAAAGGAAAACTCCCGCACGCCGTCTCACTCTTAATGCAATTTATTCCATACAAGATTGTGCAGAATTCCCGTTTGTAGAGGGAATTCTGCACAATCTTGCGGGTGTTTTTTGGGTCTGATTGTGAATACGTCTCTTACGACTATTGGTTGATTAAACTAAAGGGGGCGGTCCCTTGATTTACATAAGGTGTGCGGAAGGGGCTGTCCTCGCACCTGAAGAAGGTCAGAGCCACCGAAACGTTGTATGGAATAAATTGCATTAAGAGTGAGAGAGTGCGGGAGTTTTCCTTTATTTTTTTAGACAAATAATGCAAAAAGAAATGAGTTATGTGTTTTATTTACAGGTGCAGCAGTGTTACGCTGGTCTGTGGTTTGTAAAAGTAGCGCCATCTATGGACGATTCAGAGCGTTCTATAAAAATAAGGAAATAAAAAAATGAAAGGAGCTGGTGGAGAGGTGATACAAAGACTTTTATAAATTAGATATGTTCAATTTTTTTTTCAAATAATGCAAAATGAAATGAGTTAATAGTGACAAAGAAACACGACGACGCCACATTTTGTCTCTGATCCTTTTCCTCACAGCCCTGGCATCAGGTAGGACACATTTTCCAGAGTGAGGTCCTTAAAAACATTTAGTATTTTAAGATAAGATCAGATATAACTTTATTAGTCCCACAGTGGGGAAATTCCAGTGTTGCACCGCACAGTTAAAGAACAGAAGGAAAATGGTACATGCAAGAAAACAAGATAATAGATAAATAGTTTAAAATAATGTAAAAAATAGACTTAAAAATAAAGTAAAAATAGACTCTAATGTAACATCTCCATTTTGCATCAGGGCTGTGGACGTGTCGTTAAACATGTGACTTACCACAGAGTGTTGGACACAGCCCTGCAGCTCTGGGACCTGAGAGCTGAGGGACACCAGAGGAGCCAAAGTGCACAGCAGAGAGTCCAGCAGGACGGACAGAGCAGTGGACACGGACACCCGCCTCTGCAAACACAGAAGACAAAGACAAACTGCGCTCAGTGTTTAAAGTGACACATGATCGACACCAAAGAGCCTCGTCAAACACTAAAACCACAGAGTTCAGAGCAGGACACTCACGTCCGTGTCCTGGAGGTAAAGTCCGATCAGGGACAGAGCTTCTCCGAGCAGGTGCAGGTGAGCGGCCGCGGTCACGGGGGCGTGGTCACAGAGTCCGGGTAAAGACGAGCACGGACACACACTGACCTCCAGAGCGGGCAAAGGCTCATGGGACGACACGAGAGCAGAGCGACCGTCCAGCTCTGACCAGACGAGAGCCGCCCGAGACACGGAGCAGGTCAGTGCAGTGTCCAACAGCGGGACGTCCCTCTGGAAAAGCCACCAGAAAATGGTTCAAGTTCAGGTCTTAGGCTGCGACGTGAATGGCCACGAGGGGGCGCTGTTTAGGAAAACCTGACCTGTTCTGCGCGAGTCTTTAGAGACGAGTCCAGCACCAGGTCAGAGTCACAGAACTTTGATTTAGCAGAAAAGAAAACATGAAAAAAATTAAGAAAAATAATAATAAATAGTGTATTTCAGACGCAGTACTGTGTGTATTTCAGACGCAGTAGTGTGTGTATTTCAGACGCAGTAGTGTGTGTATTTCAGACGCAGTACTGTGTGTATTTCAGACGCAGTAGTGTGTGTATTTCAGACGCAGTACTGTGTGTATTTCAGACGCAGTAGTGTGTGTAGTGTGTGTATTTCAGACGCAGTAGTGTGTGTATTTCAGACGCAGTAGTGTGTGTAGTGTGTGTATTTCAGACGCAGTAGTGTGTGTATTTCAGACGCAGTAGTGTGTGTATTTCAGACGCAGTAGTGTGTGTATTTCAGACGCAGTAGTGTGTGTAGTGTGTGTATTTCAGACGCAGTAGTGTGTGTATTTCAGACGCAGTAGTGTGTGTAGTGTGTGTATTTCAGACGCAGTAGTGTGTGTATTTCAGACGCAGTAGTGTGTGTAGTGTGTGTATTTCAGACGCAGTAGTGTGTGTAGTGTGTGTATTTCAGACGCAGTAGTGTGTGTAGTGTGTGTATTTCAGACGCAGTAGTGTGTGTAGTGTGTGTATTTCAGACGCAGTAGTGTGTGTATTTCAGACGCAGTAGTGTGTGTATTTCAGACGCAGTAGTGTGTGTAGTGTGTATTTCAGACTCAGTAGTGTGTGTAGTGTGTGTATTTCAGACGCAGTAGTGTGTGTATTTCAGACGCAGTAGTGTGTGTATTTCAGACGCAGTAGTGTGTGTAGTGTGTGTATTTCAGACGCAGTAGTGTGTGTAGTGTGTGTATTTCAGACGCTGTAGTGTGTGTATTTCAGACGCAGTACTGTGTGTATTTCAGACGCAGTACTGTGTGTATTTCAGACGCTGTAGTGTGTGTATTTCAGACGCAGTACTGTGTGTATTTTTACCTCTCCTCTCGTGTCTCGCTCCACACAGACGCGTCTTTTCTTCTCCATGTTTCTTTAAACTTTTATTTCTGCATCAGATCAGACTCTGACTGACCCCGGGACCAGCGACCGAGAAAAACACGAGTTTATTAAAGTGCGCGCGGTCACACCGTGCGCGCGTCCACACAGCGCGCGCGCTCACAGTCTCGTTAATGATTAATCGGCGCCACCTGTTTGTTTTTGTCGTGGCGCTTTTTTCTGTTTATGTTCGACATCAGCTGTTTCAGGTTCACTCTGTTCTGAACTTTACACTGAAACATGTGTCCTCACTGTCAGGAGACTGTAGGCTGTAGTGTGTAGGCTGTAGGGTGTATGCTGTACTGTGTAGGCTGTAGTGCGTAGACTGTAGAGTGTACCATGTAGGCTGTAGGGCGTAGGGTGTAGACTGTAGTGTGTAGGCTGTAGGGTGTAGTGTGTAGGGTGTAGTGTGTAGGCTGTAGTGTGTAGGCTGTAGCATGTAGGCTGTAGTGTGTAGTGTGTAGACTAGGCTCTGTGGTGTAGTGTGTAGGCTGTAGTGTGTGGACTGTAGTGTGTAGTCTGTAGGGTGTAGTGTGTAGACTAGGCTCTGAGGTGTAGACTGTAGGCTGTAGTGTGTAGGCTGTAGTGTGTAGACTAATCTGTAGGCTGTAGTGTGTAGACTGTAGTGTGTAGGCTGTAGTGTGTAGACTGTAGGGTGTAGGCTGTAGTGTGTAGGCTGTAGTGTGTAGGCTGTAGGCTCTGTGGTGTAGGCTGTAGTGTATAGGCTGTAGTGTGTAGACTAATCTGTAGGCTGTAGTCTGTAGACTGTAGTGTGTAGGGTGTAGGCTGTAGTGTGTAGACTGTAGGGTGTAGGCTGTAGTGTGTAGGCTGTAGTGTGCAGACTGTAGGGTGTAGGCTGTAGTGTGTAGACTGTAGGGTGTAGGCTGTAGTGTGTAGGCTGTAGTGTGTAGACTGTAGGCTCTGTGGTGTAGGCTGTAGTGTATAGGCTGTAGTGTGTAGACTAATCTGTAGGCTGTAGTGTGTAGACTGTAGGGTGTAGGCTGTAGTGTGTAGGCTGTAGGCTCTGTGGTGTAGGCTGTAGTGTATAGGCTGTAGTGTGTAGACTAATCTGTAGGCTGTAGTGTGTAGGCTGTAGTGTGTAGGCTGTAGACTGTAGGGTGTAGGCTGTAGTGTGCAGACTGTAGTGTGTAGGCTGTAGTGTGTAGACTGTAGTGTGTAGGCTGTAGGCTCTGTGGTGTAGGCTGTAGTGTATAGTCAGTAGGCTGTAGGCTCTGTGGTGTAGGCTGTAGTGTATAGGCTGTAGGCTCTGTGGTGGGGCAGTACTTGTTGTACTTTCTTATACAATGACCTTAAACTTTCTGTTCCCTCAGTGACACTGGAGACACTTCAGGTCAAACTTCTGTTGTTCAGATTTTATGTTTTGTTTTTTGTTTTCTTTAGATTTATTTGAAACACTGGATAAAAACAATAATCCTCTCTGTGCATTTACACAAAGAACAGACTCTTTTCTGTTTTAATCTCCCAAATATCCTCAGGTTTGTCTGTTTTTACCCAGAAAATCACTTTATTTTAAACATTTTGAACAAAGTCTCTTAAGTGTTTTTTTATCGTGTAAAACGGCTTCAGTCTGGGCCCTGCTACATTTAATCTAAGTATTTGTTGTTATGTAAAATCTTTCTCTTGACACTGACGAGCCCTGGATGACCCTTGACCCCTACACCTGTTTACAAAGCTCC
Source organism: Periophthalmus magnuspinnatus (assembly GCF_009829125.3). Classification (NCBI taxonomy): domain Eukaryota; kingdom Metazoa; phylum Chordata; class Actinopteri; order Gobiiformes; family Gobiidae; genus Periophthalmus; species Periophthalmus magnuspinnatus. The sequence continues at coordinate 3,245,525 of NC_047126.1, read as the reverse complement.
AGGGTGTAGAAATAAAGCACACCCAAAGTCCGGCCCGGGGGCAAAGTGCGGCCCGTGTACAAACCTCCACGGGTCCACGGCATCTGGAGTAAAAATACTTCTGTGTGGCCTCGTACAAGAGATATTATATTTCACCAGTAGATGGCAGCAGCTCCGAGGCCACGACCTCTGTGAGTTTTATGGTTAAACGGATAAAGATTAAAGGTTTAAAGACGTTTGAACCTTTGCTACGAAAATGCTGAGTTTGTTTGGTTCAATTTATTTTATTTTTATTTTTTGGTTGAATTTATTTTATTGCGATGATCAAAACCACAGTTTAAACGGCGACGCAAGTTTATTTACACAGCACAGTCTGTACACGAAGTAATTCAAAGTGTTTTACGGAATAAGAAAGACATTAAAACATAAATAATCACAAATAATCATCATAAAATTAACATTAAAACGTGAAAAGTGCGGAATAAAAACCTGTAAATGTTCACTTTTCCACATTTATAATCTGTGTATGATTCATTTTGGTTATAAAAGGTGAAATCCATGTGCGATAAAAAGTCAAAAACGATTAAATAGTTCGTTTGCGTTTGATATTAATGGTTCGAAGGAAAGATCAAGGCCTCACACATTTTCACCAAACCAAATCTGGACCAGACTTAAGACAAAAATGCAAAAAAAAAACCTTCTTCTTCTTCTTCTTCAGTTGAGATCAGCTCATGTCCTGGTGTTTTACTCACAGGACGTGTCTTTAACCATGTGATCTGTGTTTGCTTAGTCAGGCTTTCAACGTTTCCCCTTTTGCACTTGAAAATCCAGAGTCATGTTAAGTCCCAGCTGCTCCTCCTCCCCCTCCTCTGGGCTCCTCCTCCTCCTCCTCCTCCTCCTCCTCCTCCTCTCTTTACTTTCCCAGACTAAACTTCCTGACTCACGTTAACTCGGGCCCGTCCCGCTCTCTCTCCCCAAACCTGCCGTCTCATGTTAAAGCCAGAGGAGCTGATTCATGTTTAGCTGAAGCTTGTGGTGGCTCTGATTTCCTGTTTTCTCCCTCTCAGGCCGAGGAGGAGGAGGAGGAAGAGGAGGAGGAGGAGCCTGGGGAGGTGCGTATAAAGACACAAAAGCACAGCCTGTACGGGACACTGAGGCCGAGCAGCTGAGCACACAAGAGACAGGACAAACGAAGAGACTGCACTACAACTGGTGAGGATTTGAGGCTTTTTTGGGACAAATGCATCGTTTTACAGCTTCAGTAATGTTCATTTTCACACACAGGGAACAATGGAGACGGATAAGAAGCTCGGGACGTCCAGTGAGTCGACAACGGACAGGTCAGATTTAAGTTTGGTTTAACTCCTGTCATTTGTTTTACTCAAATTCTTAAAAATCGTGCAAAAAAAAAAAGTTGCAGTCACACAGAAACCCCGTCATTCCTCATCTCACTGTCAATCCGTGCTGTTATTTATTCATTTTTCTTATTTAAAATCGTCCACAGAAAGAGAAAACTGTTAATTTCTGCAGCCAAACAGTGTCTGATCTTAAGTTTAGTAATTTTATTTTATTTTATTATTTAGTTTATCCACGTCTAAGTTTAATACAGACGCACAAATCCTTTTATTTTACTCATTTTTTCCTGGACTTGTGATGTTCTGTTGATGTTTGTCCGTCTATAGTTTAATTATCACGCCAAAAATTAATAAAAATGTGATAAAAAATTAAAAAAAATCATGCGTGCAAACCTGATTATATCTCTGTTTTCTCTCATTTTTTCAGGGATCTGTCTGAACAAATAAAAACAGCGACGAAGGAGAGTCACGTCAGAGCGGAGAACACGGAGCTGATGCTGAGCTTCCAGAGAGGACAGGTCACGTTACCACAGTTTAAGGTTTGTGTCTCTTCATAAAAGTGTTGAACGTCGTTGTTGTTGTGTCTTTGTGCAAAACACCTCAGCTGCGTCGGCGTCAGGATGTGACTGAACAGAGTCTTTGTATTTGTCAGTTTCCGTGCGGTTACTTCAGTCAAACGAACCCACAGAAACATAAAAGATGCGCATGAGTAAAACGTATGAAAGTATCTGTTTAAACACAGATTTAAAGAGTAAAAAGTACAAGTATTTCACGCAGATTTCGCCTCCGTGTCCAGAGCCGCACAGACCCTGGACTTTTAGCAAATTTAAAGATCTTTTTATTTAGAAAAGCTCATTTTTTATGCGTTTTTTTAACATTTAGCGGTTTAGTGTTGGTTTGAAGTTCTCGTTTTATTGTAGCGCTCTGAGATTCTGTGGAATGAAGAGTAAATTATAAATAAAATGTAGTATTATTAGTAGTAGTAGTAGATTTTGAGGTGTAGCAAAGCAAATGTAGAGACAGAAACAACTGAATCTGTTTTTATTTTTGCTCAAATTATGAACGTGTTAAAATAAACGCTCAGATTTTTCAGCAGGTCAAACTATAATGAAAAATACTTTTACTTTTCAGTCTTGTTCAAAAATGTAGTGGAGTATAAAGTACAGATACTGCTCTCAAATGTACTCAAGGAAAAGTAAAAAGTATCCGCTGTAAAATGTACTTAAAGAGTAAAAAAATAAGTAAGTATAAGTATTTTGTGCAGATTTTGAGGTGTAGAAAAGCAAATGTAGTGACAGTTTTCTTAAATTATAAACATGTTAAAATAAACCCTCAGACTTTTCAGCAGGTCTCAAAATATAATGAGTAGGAAGTACAGATACTGCTCTCAAAAGTAGTGAAGTAAAACCAAAAAGTATCCACTGTAAAATGTACTTAACCTCCTGAGACTCGAGCTCTTTCATGTTTTATTCATTTCTCTTTGTTTTTTTTTGGGCTGATTGGACCTGATGAGTGTGAAAAACATAGGAGGACATTCGTTTTAATCATTTTGAGAGAACATTTGAAGAATAATTTGCACAAACTATCCATCGCAACATTTGTCCTGAGTGAAAACAAAATGAGAAACGATATTTGCGCCTCTTGCTGCAGGAAGACATCTGCCTTTACACAAAAAACAGAACATTCTAAACTCTTAAAAATATTCTAAACTGAACATTTTTGCATCGTTGCTGTTTCTTCTTCTTCTAAAAATTTGCGTTGTGGCCTTGACAACCCAAAATGTGGTCCTAGGAGGTTAAATAAAGTGTAGATCCCATACTCCAGAGCTGCTGTGTGTGGTACTTTTCCATCAAATTAACGAATAAATCAACAAAAACAACCCGGCGTGTTAACTCGGACTTGTGTTTCCAGCTGCTCCTGTGCTCCCTGCATGAAATCTACACGGCTCTGGAGGAAGAAATGGATCGAAACCGCGACCATCCCGCCGTCGCTCCCATTTACTTCCCTCAGGAACTGTCCCGTCTGGAGTCGATCGAGAAGGATTTGGCGTTTTTCTACGGACCCGAGTGGAGAGAGCAGATCCGAACTCCCGCCGCGACGAAGAGATACGCCCACAGACTCAGACAGGTGAAACATCTCCCTCAAAACCTTCAAATCGAACGTTAAAACGACTCGACTAACGCACGTTTCATCCGTTTGAGCAGATCGGGAGAGAAAACCCCGAGTTGTTGGTGGCCCACGCTTACACTCGGTACCTCGGCGACTTGTCCGGGGGGCAGGTGCTCGGTCGGATTGCGCAGAAGTCGATGGGGCTCAAAGGTTCTGAAGGCCTCTCGTTCTTCGCTTTCCCCGGAGTGTCCAGCCCCAACCTGTTCAAGCAGCTGTACCGCAGTCGCATGAACAGCATCGAGCTCGCGCAGGAGGAGCGGGAGAGCGTCCTGCAGGAGGCCGCCACCGCGTTCGAGTTAAACATCCAGGTAAATGTTTGTCCCAGTGATCTCGGCGGTTTACTTATCACCACGTTCTTACTCATTCTGTACGTTCTGTTCCGTTCCGCAGGTGTTTGACGGTTTACAATCCATGCTAAGTCAACCCCAAGACGAGGGTCGAAGGTCAGAGTCGACTCGGGCGAAGCAAACGCAGCCGTCCGTCGTCAGCGTTTTCCCGCTCTTCCGGATGTTTGTGGGTTTCTTCTTGGCGTTGGTCACTGTCACGATGGGAGTTTATGCCTTTTAGATTTCGCCCTCGTGTCGTTTTGTGTCTGTAAATCTATGCACCTGTTTAAAAATGTAAATGTTTTTGTAAAATATCACTTTTGTAACGAATGAAAACCACGTGCAATATGTTCCTTGTGCAATACGATGTGAATATTCAATTAAAGTGTTTTTTCAGACTCTTTGCAAACTCTGTGTAAGTGTAAATAACTGAACATAAATGCAAAAAGAAACATTTGTCTGTAGGATTTTAGTGTTTTATAGAATTTAATTAAAAAACTATTGCCTTTTTATCGTTCTCTGCCTCGTGTTCTGTTCAAACTGAGAGTAATTGCATTTAGAAACATCTGAGTTAATGTAAAAGTTAAATATGTTTTGTTCTTCAGGCAACAAAACTGTCCTTCTGTCCTTCCTTTTTGTCATTTCCTTTAAATAAAACTGTCACAGGATCAGGCCGAGTGTCGTCCCTGGCTGTTTGCTCTTAGCAGTTAAATGTCATATCTGTAAGTCTAAAGCTGCTCGCCCTGATGAGAGTCCTCAGGAGAAAAAGAGAAATGGTCTTAGTCATGACTTTATCTGCAGATTTGTCCTTCATCGCCCCCTTGTGGCCGACTGGAAATACTTCTGTCAAACACATTCTGGACTAGAATCAGCCATGAAGTTCTGTTTTTCACTTTTAAAACTAAAGCTCTTTCGTCTTTTTGCATCCTGAAGCTCTACTTTGAAATCCAGTTCCAATCGACAGGAGAGAAATATTTACATTTGCAAATCTTCCCAGGTTTTAGGTTAAGATTTAGGAATTAAGGTTTTGATTAGAGCAGTTTTATTAATGTGTCCTGACTGTAAAATAAATAAATCACGCTTGTTAATTGTGGTTTACATTTGAAATTAAAACTTAAATATTCCTAAAAAAAAATAAAAGTACCACCAAAAGAAACGGTGCTGTCTCCCCCTAGTGGACACAGAGGTGAACTGTGAATGTACTTCATGCACAGAAACACAGAAGCACTGGCAAAATATTCAAAATATTTATTTACATTCAATGATCATACCACATGACTAGTGCAGAATGTTACTGTATGTGTTTTAAAAGTGACTGCTCAGTGTGGTAAACATCATCACATCGACATCAGCTGTTTAAGGGCCGTCGGACAGTGCGCCGCTGACTGGAACGCCAGAATACAACACCACATTTTATTATTACTACAATATTATTAACAGATTACACAGACCCAAAGCGTCGTTAGGTCGACTCAAATACAGAGGTGCACTTCAGCTGAGGCGCTTCACCGTTCAGTCGAGTCTGTTGTTTCTAGGTTTATAATTAATAATAATAAGAGTCATATTTATTTAGAAAAAAAAAACAAAAATCATGACTGATACAAGGCAGCTCTACTTCAGTCACTTCAGGCTCGCCCTGGTCATAAGGTTTTCCAGTCATCTCCAGCTACTCTTTTATACTTTGCTATTGCACAATGTGTCAAACTATGAAAAGGACACGCTTCACTAAACCAGAACACACGGAACATCATAAAAAATACTTTGATTACATTGCATTACTAATTTTCTACCTAAAAAATCTAATAGTCATCGTTATGCATCATATGGCACACTGCCCAATGAGAAAAGGCAAAAAGGTTTCACTTCGTCTTTAAATGCTGTGCTGATACGTGTTCTTTACCTGGGCTACACCGGGTAGAACAGCTAAGGTGCTTCGTGATAAGACGCGGTCAGACGTGAGCCGTTAGTTGGCCTCATAAGACGACAACAGAGCAGCGTCCACTGGCTCCATGCAGGAGGGGCAGGTGAAGGAGCGCATCAGCCACGGGTCAATGCAATCCACGTGGTAAATGTGTAGGCAGGGCAAGAATCGGACGGGGTCGCCATATTCAAAATCCATCATACAGATGACACACCTAGAGAAAAACAAACACACGTTAACTTTGATACTGACAGAGAGAGATGAGATTCTGAGAGACGGTCCATACTCTTTGACTTTCTTATCAGACGGGTCAGATCCGGGGTCAAAGAGGCCTTTGGGCAGGTGTTGGATGAGGCCGATGCGCTGGGCGATGCGGATCTGCTCTTCTTCAGTCAGCTGACTCGCCAGGCGTCTCTCACCTGGTCTGGGATGATACACCGGCTGTGGACGCTCCTAGAAAATGAGCTTCAAGTTAGTGTTTACACAGGAGAGGAACTGCACTTTCAGACATGGAGAATGAATAAAGATGCTTAGTATGTTAAAGTCCAAAATGTTCCAGAGTATGGTTTTAACTGTCTGTTTCCATTGAATCATACAGGTGCCACATGAAGACAGTTCCATACTGCGGCTTTAATGCACTGTACACTAGTACACCAGGATCAGTCTGTCAAAACCAGACTTAGAGAGACTTATCCTGCGTTTGTGTCCAGTAGATCAGACGACTGTAACGTCCTGTTCACTGTCCTCTCCAAACGAGCCTTAAGACAGAACAGAACATCCAGAACATCCAGAACACTGCTGCTCGGGTCAGGTCTAGAACCAGGAAGTACTTCACACATGTGTCCTGTGCTCAGGTCTAGAACCAGGAAGTACTTCACACATGTGTCCTGTGCTCAGGTCTCTGCACTGGCTCCTGTGGCTCCCAGGACTAAACCAGAACTAAACCAGGACTAAACCAGGACTAAACCAGGACTAAATATGGGGATTCAGTGTTTCAGTTTTGTGCAGTTAAAACCTGGATCATTCTTCCTGAAGATGTGACTCAGGCCTCGACTTTGACGATGTTTAAATCCAGACTCAAACGGTTCTGTTTCTCTGAGGGTTTTATTCTGCACTTTTCTCCTTTAATGTTAATTCTATGAAGATTATTTGTTTTGATTTGTTGTTTTGTGATTTTAATGTCCTTCTTATTCTCTAAAACACTTTGAATTACCTTGTGTATGAACTGTGCTGCACAAATAAACCTGCCTCAGTTGAGTCAATGCTCCCTGACAGACACACACCTGGTCTGGTGGAGTTTAATGCTCTGTGGTGGTGTACTAGAGTCTGTGAGTGACACACACACCTGGTCTGGTGGTGTTGTGGTGGTGTAGTGGAGTCTGAGTGACACACACACCTGGTCTGGTGGAGTTTAATGCTCTGTGGTGGTGTTGTTGTGGTGGTGGTGTAGTGGAGTCTGAGTGACACACACACCTGGTCTGGTGGTGTTGTTGTGGTGGTGTAGTGGAGTCTGAGTGACACACACACCTGGTCTGGTGGAGTTTAATGCTCTGTGGTGGTGTTGTGGTGGTGGTGGTGTAGTGGAGTCTGAGTGACACACACACCTGGTCTGGTGGAGGAGGCTCTCCGGGCAGACTTCCTCCCTCAGATTCGTTCAGCAGAGAAACGTCGTCTGCTCCTTGAGAAAAAAGACAGTTCCCCATTGAAGTTCCACCACCATCAGAGTCTCAGACGAACTGAGAAACAGCGTCAAAGTAGAACTAGCCTTTAGCCTTTAGCCTTTAGCTAACGCGAAGAGACAAGTGTTTGTTTTTAGCTAACACATCTGCTAGCCCATTAAAGAATCAGAATCAGAACGACATTTAAGAGCCACAAAACAAGAAACATGAACGGCTCTGGAGGGAAACAAGAACGACACAGAGAGACCGAAAAACAACCAGGAAATGACACGTTTGAATCACAAAAACACGACAGTTTAGAATCTGAGCAGCAGTGTTTACTAAATGTAGACCGGAAGTGTCGTCACAGCGAGCTGTCAGCTGACCTCAATGAACACTGTCCTCAAATACATAAATAAATAAATAAATGAACACTGTCCTCAAATAGAAAAATAAATAAATAAATGAACAATGTCCTCAAATAGATTAATAAATAAATAAATAAATAAATGAACACTGTCCTCAAATAGATAAATAAATAAATAAATGAACACTGTCCTCAAATAGATTAATTAATTAATTAATAAAAGAACAATGTCCTCAAAAAATAATTAACACTGTCCTCAAATAAATAAATAAATAAATGAACAATGTCTTCAAATAGATAAATAAATAAATAAATTAATTAATGAACACTGTCCTCAAATAAATAAATAAATGAACACTGTCCTCAAAATAAATAATTATATAAATGAACACTGTCCTCAAAAAATAAATAAATAAATGAACACTAAAAATAATTAAAAAAATAAATAAATAAATGGACACTGTCCTAAAAACAGAACACTATCCTCTAAAAAAAACAAAAAAAAAACCCAACCCCAAAACTGAACACTAGTACACTTTAGTACTATATTTTGTGTTTAAATTTGGGGCTTTAAACGTATAAACATATAAACAGCAAAATAAAGACTAAAACAAAAGCTGTGTTTACTAAATGTACTGATTTTTGTTACAGTAAAGACAATAATTTGATTTAACAGAATCCCTTTCTGTTTCAGTCGTAACGATGAGTAAGAAAAAAACACACAACACTGAGGTACAGTCAAGAACATCCTTTTATTCAATCAGGTGCTGCTCTTTTCAAACTGTGTTTTTCTTCTTATGGAAAAGAAACTGTAATTAACACATGCATTTCACCTAGAGCTCTGGGGGTGTTCTCACACAAAAAGTGCACTGAGGGCATGGATAGGAGGTGCAGAGGTGGGAGTCAGGGGCCACAGGAGCTGCTTTTCACAAACTGCCAAATACTTTCAAAATAAAACAAAAATAAACAACAAAAAGACACAAAGCAGTCCAACTTGAGCCAAAAGGAGAGGGGAGAATGGAGGGACGTCCCCGTATTCTCACCTGTTCAGAGAAATCAGATTCAGCTTTATCTTTTGAAAATACTGTTAACCATCCATCTGGAATAACACTTTTCTCCACATTCATTCGCATCTGGGATATGTCCGAGTTGACCCTTCCTTTGACCCCACGTTAGACGCTTTCGGTTATAAGGTGCTTACGCTATAGCTTCAATTTACAGTCCTCGGCTTCCTCAAAGGCAGCCTCGATGACGACATACCCTGATATTATGCAAAAAAAATCTAAAAAAAGAAAAAAGAAAACAGAACAAATGGGGGAATAAAACTAAGTAAAAATATAAATACAAGAAATTTAAAAGCGCATTGTCTATAAACTAGTCAAAGCAGCCTCCCAGTTTCATCAGCACACACACCCCCCTGAATCCCGGCCTCGTCTCCCACTCGGGACACCCCCAACAGCCCGTCAGTGTAATTTGTTCACTTACATTAGCTGTTGAATGGAGAAGCTGAAGAGATGGGTATGGTAATACAATGTGAAGCATATAGACAAGAATAACATGTGAGCTAACTGCATTCTGCTCAGACAAAGGTTTTTGCCGGCAATATTTTTATCCCCTCCTCAACAGCAGAGGGCGGAATAGCTGGACAGTGAAGGAGAGTGTGTGTGTTTGTGTGTGTTTGTGTGTGTTTTATGTGCGAGAAAGATGCCGAGCGACAGACACACAGTTACAGACTACTCCAGTGTCTAGAGAAAAACAGACAGTGGAGACAGGGGGCAAGAAAAATTAGCTGAACAAGAAGATTTTTTACTTCAAACATTGCCCCCCCCTTTTATTTATCAATAAAAAGTAAAGAACTAATTCACACCATTTTCCTTTTGTACTATATATATATACTGTAGATATATATATACGGCTTTAAAAAGGAAGAGAGGCTAATGGGGTCAAATGGAAAGTGTTTTTTTTTTTTTTTTTTTACAAGCCAAAAGGTAAAAGTTGACCTCGGTCGCTAAAACGGTGCAGATTTTTTTCCTCATTGCAGCACTTGGGGACAACCTGCTACCTCCAGCCATTTTGAGAAGGGCGATGTGGGTTTACAAAATGGAGTCTGTGAACAAAAGGCACTTTTAAGGGACAACCTTTAACTGCTGGGAATCTATACACTACAGCACAAGCACTAAGAGTAATTTACAGAGAGGGAGCGGAACAGGGGAGAGGTTCACTCGCAGTCCAAAGGTGTTTCGCTTCTGCAGGACAAAACGTGCAACCTGCTCACGGTCAGATCGACTAAGAGGGTCCTGGACGCCGTACGCCGCCTCGAAAAAGGAGGAGACGCCAGGCAGTGGTGGAAGAAGTACTGTGTTTTTGTCACTCAGGTAAAAGTATCACATGAAAAAACCTGCTTTCAGTATTTTCCAGAGTATAAGACACACTTTTTTTCATAGATTGGCCAGGGACTTATACTCAGATGCGACTTATATGTGAAATATAGTTTTTTTTCTTCATTATTATGCGTTTTTTGGCTGGTGCGACTTATACTCAGGTGTGACTTATACGCCTGAAAATTTGGTAAGTAGAAGTATTAAAGCACCTGTTTAAAAATGTACTTAAAGAGGAAAAAGTAAAAGTATTTCACGCAGATTTTGAGGTCTTATGAAGTGCCGAATGTAGTGATTTTGATACAGATTTGAGCTGGATTTTGTTCAATAGAAATAATCTTTTTCTCGCAGTTTTTTTCTTCCTTATTGTGCATTTTTTTAGCTGGTGCGACTTATACTCAGGTGTGACTTATATTCCGGAAAATACAGGAAGTAAAAGCATTAAAAATGTCCTTAAATAGTAAAAATTAAAAGTATTCCATGCAGATTTTTAGGTCTTAAAAAGTGTCAAATGAAGTGATTTCGATACAGATTTGTGTTAGATTTTGTTCAACAGAAACAATCCTTTTCTCGCTCTTTTTTTTCTTAATTTTTATGCATTTTTTGGCTGGTGCGACTTATATTCAGGTGCGACTTATACTCCGGAAAATACTGTAAGTAAAAGTATTAAAGTACCTGTTTAAAAATGTACTTAAAGAGGAAAAAGTAAAAGTATTTCACGCAGATTTTGAGGTCTAATAAAACACCAAATGTACTGATTTTGATACAGATTTGTTCAACAGAAAATCTTTTTTCTCGCTGGTTTTATTTGTACATTTTTGTTTGCTGTTTTCTCAAATTATGAAGATGTTAAAACTAAACCCTCAGTACGTCAAACAATAAGAAATACTTTTACTTTTCAGTCCTATTGGGAGTAAAAAAGTACAGATACTGCTCTCAAATATACTGAAGTAAAAAGTATCCACTGTAAAATGGACTTAAAAGTACAGATTCTTAAGTACTTCACTACTTTTACTTTGTTTTGTTCCACCACTGATGCCAGGAAAACAAGCGGGTCAGAATAAACGGGACTAGGCAGGATTATTCTCAAGGTTGATCCTGGATTCGTTTTGCGTCACAACCTTAGAAGATCAGGAACCTCTCCCCCGCTCGTACAACAGAAGAGTACACATAGAGAGGAGTAACGCTGTTTTCTCGTCTGTTTTGTTCATTTACCTTTCATTTACAATAGTTCTGAAAGTATTTAATCGTGTCTAAGCACCAGGTTTATCTGATAAAATACCATTCTCTGTAGAAGTTGTGTAGATTTGTGTCCTTCAGCCCTCCCACATTTTTATAAACAAATGATTACACATAAAACATTAAAAAAAGACAAGAGAAATAAAAACAAAATACCCCAAGTTACAAAGATTTTTTTCATGGCCCTCTGGTTTAGAGTCCTGGAGCTTATGGACTTGAAACAAATACATTTTTTTTCTCTTTTCATGTAGCTTTCTTAAAAACCTCTAACAGACAAACACAATGATCTACCCAATGCATTGCACGTGGCTCAATCAACACATTTTCAATAATAATACTTTCCATCAAAAAGACGTTTTTCTTCAAACCTACAGGGGGAGTGGGGGTTTGTGGGGGTGGTGGTGGTAGGGGTGGGGTTGTGGGGTTTGGGTGCTGCACTACAGAGGGTCGTGACGAGGGGAAAGGGGGGGAGTTCGTTGGTAACAGTTATGTGGCGTTTTCGTGTTTGGAAAAGTGACGTTCAGAAAGAAACTGGGCCATTCACAGGTGGAAGGAGTGAACTGGAGATCGGATCAAATGGGTTTTTCACCGGCGATACCGATACTGATTGTTTAGATTCCAGAGAAAATGGTGGTTGATGAGCTCTGTTGATACTTTTGGGCCGATATTTTTCGGCCAATAACCTATGTCAAGATTTTTGGGCCGATATATTTGGGCCAATAAGCTTTTTTGATATTTTTGGGCCGATATATTTGGGCCAATAAGCTTTTTTGATATTTTTGGGCCAATAAGCTTTGCCAATATTTCTGGGTCGATACTTTTGGGCCAATAAACAGTGTCAATATTTTTAGACAATAAGCTCTGTTGATATTTTTGGGCTGATATTTTTGGGCCACTAAGCTCTGTCCATATTTTTGGGCCAATATTTTTGCACCAATAAGCTTTGCTAATATTTTTGGGCCAATAAGCTCTGCCAATATTTCTTTTGGGCTGATATTTTTGGGCCACTAAGATTTTTCCATATTTTTGGGTCGATATTTTGGGCCATTAAGCTCTGTCCATATTTTTGGGCCAATATTTTTCTGCCAATAAGCTTTGCCAATATTTCTGGGTCAACATTTTTGGGCCAATAAGCTCTGTCAAGATTTATGGGCCTTTATATTTGGGCCAATAAGCTCTGTCCATATTTTTGAGTCGATATATTTGGGCCAATAAGATTTGTTGATATTTTTGGGTCAAAAAGCTCTGTCCATATTTTTTGGGCCGATATTTTTTGGCCCGATAAGCTCCGTCAGTATTTATGGGTCAATATTTTTGGGCCTCTGTCGATGTTTTTAGGCTGATATGTTGAGCCAATTTTGATTATTTTTCCCATATTCTTTGTATTAAAGTGGATTTTTTTTAGGCAGCAGATCGACCAAAACAAAATATCGTGCCGTGCTGGAGTTTAAGGCTAAAAATTCCAAATTTCGACCCAATAAATCAGTCAATCTCTAACGTAAACAAGGGCATACTTCATAAATAAAATGGATATTATGATTTTATTACTTTCCCAATTGTCTTTATAAACCTACAAGAGAAGAGGAAAATAATTTATATTTATATTAAACCAAATACACGTCGAGTTCACAGAGGCACTTCATAATCAAATTTGTTTTTTAGTACGAACATAAACTCTCAACCGTGTCCCCAAAACCTCCACCGACAGACGGCCCAGTGACTTCACGAACCAAATCAGTGATTAAGAACCAATATAAACTCCAACGTTAACATTTCATTTACATGTAACTAAAATACAAGTAATGAAAAACCATTAACAAAGGCAGTTTTGAGAGCCAAATATAAAGGCTTCTTCCCTTCAGTCGCGGTTGTCATGTGATGGATTCTGTTTGTTAAAAAAAACTAAAAAAACAATTCAAACGGTGCATTGCTGGGTCCCTGGTGGTGATGGAGAGTACTGCAGTAAGTGATATTAACGAGCAGCTGCTTTCGTGAGCTATCCGAAATGAACCAGAGAAGTATTTTTTATTGTCTGACCGAGCGCATGAGTGAACCTTGCCTGTACCTTGAGTATTCTACAGCTAAAAATGAACACGCAAGCCCGAGACTGAAAGAAAGACCAAAAGGCAGCCTGCCCCCACGCACAGAAAAGCGAAAAAAAATCATAACAAATCAAAATATATAAAGCTGTAGCTGGTAGTATGTGACGTGTATTGTATGTGATAGCAAATCCCAAGGGCCCACGTTGCCACAGCGCCGGCCCGGTCCGACTTAACCGCCTCGTTGCTCGCTCGTTTGACCTTAATGTGCAATATATTTCATCCCTAATTCGACGTAATAGTGCATAGGTGACGGGACGAAAAAAAAAGAGCGTGTGTAGAGTTAGTGTTCTGACTGATGCGCGTTCAATCTCCCACGTTGGCTTCATGGCTATCACCCCCCCCCCCCCCGGTACTTTTTTCGACAGGTAAACAACGACTACTAGCCCCATAGTGCATTTAGGTCACACCATTTCATGATGTCACCGTAGCTGGTCAAACGTGAGCGGGAGAAAGAGGCGGAGGTGGAGGGGAGGGGCTGTGGCGGCGGAGGTGTTGTGCAGCGAGCGGTTTTAGCGGTTTAGCGGTTAGGAAAAAAACAAAACAAAACATAATAAGCAAATCTGACCATTTCCAAATTGTGTATATTTAGATCTCGTAGCCAATGAATGGAGTTTCATTATGGATACAACATATGAAAAATACAAATGATAAAAAATGCATATTGGTCATTATTAATTTGCCCTACTTGGTTTTTTGATACTTAGTGTTTGAAAGACAGTTCCTCATCGTCCGCCTCCTTCGTCTTCGTAATGATCCGGTTCACTCAGTTAGATGCTTCTGACATAAAGGGGATGAGTGCAGATAAGGGCATCCTCAGGGGGGATGGTGGGTTCTTCAGGTTGTGCAGATGTGTTTTCGTTATTGATGGAGAGGAAAAATACTTTAGTGTTTACAGTCTGTTTTTAGCTGTGATTTTTGTTATCCCAATTTTCTTGAAATATTTTCTATATAAGCTGTGTTTTCAGTGATGCCTTGTCAGAGGAACCAGGACTGTGAAGAAAAAGAAAAAGGGAAGAAAACATCAGAATTTGTAATCGAAGTGTAATATACAAACGTCCACTAGATGGCCTCGTACTCCATGTTTTAGAGTCTCAAAAGTTGCTAACTCAGGTTTAACTGCCACATAAACTTGTTATTTCCAAGACGCACACAGGAAGCAGCTGTTTGTTTGCGATGAAGCCGTTTTCTATTTACCAAACCGTAGATTCGAACTCCTCTGTCACACGCTCTGCCTTTTTGTATGTAAGGTGATCGCTCTAATATGTCAGTGCTGCGAGTCCGAATGGGCTCAGGCTACACTGTGCAGCCATTGAGAGCGGCTACTCCCGGGATCTCATTTCTCGGTGATAAGAGGCAGAGAGAAGTCGCTGGCACGGGCCCAGATGGTTTTTGGCTGCTGCGTGCTGACATTCCACAGGCCACGGCTGAGGGAATGCAGCACATCACCACTTTTAACAGTCCCACACTCAAGTAGATCCTCCTTCTTACCCATAATTCCTCTTTCAGATAACTGCTCCTCCTCCTGGTTTGACTTTTCTTAACCCAGCTCTCTTTTCTATCCCCTATCTTACTCTTGACTCTTTCAATATAATCCTTGGCAGAGGAAAGTGACCCCCCCACCCCACACACACACGCACACTCACACACACACGCACACACACACACACACATCCGCTTCAAGTCCAAGTTCAACTGCCTCTGACATCATGTCTGGTTACCCACAGCAACCAGACAGCCTGGACGTGACTGTGGAGGGCAGCAAGCTTAGACCAATTCCCTCTTTTCTCTCTCTTTCCATCCAGTCCTCCACACTTTTGACCGAGGAACTCCACTGTCTCCCTGGACTCGCCTGCAGGGACAACATCTCGCCAGCAGAGGGACCCTCACTCCAGCTTTTGCGCGTCTCTGCTCTTCAAACTCTCTTTCTCTGTGGGCTTGGCGACTGGCGAGGCCTCCGTCTGAACCCTCCATATGCCAGAGAACAGCAGGATAAGAAAAGACCTCGGTTACCCACTGCGGCTTTGACTGACCTACTAGGCTCTGCTCACAGACACGCCGAACGTTCACCTGTACACAGCTGCTGTTTTATTATCAGCAGTCTTCTTTTATAATGTCCGACAGAGTGTGTGTGTGTGTGTGTGTGTTTGTCTTTTCTGGACGCCGTTTGGATGCCAGGCCTAGATCTGCGCTGAGTGGTACAGGTGGGAGCCCAAAAAAATACGAGATGGAGAAGCGGGACTAATGCCCGAGAGACGCAGCGGAGAGAAGCGAGGGCGGGGCTGATCTGAGGAGGAATGCAGATTGCTTCCATGTGTGGGGAGGACAGAGGAGCCGAGTTGGCTTCAGGCAGGTGCGGTTAGCCCCTAATGAGAAAAGTTGTGTTGGTGATGGAGAAGGCCCAAGATATTGCAGGCCAGAGTCAAAGCTGTAACCACAGTGTAGCGAACCACAGAGACACACTGTGGGGCCTCGCAGATAAATCAGTGTTGTAGCTAAAACAAACTGGCAACGCTAACATTCATTCGGAGCAACTGCTGAAGAACAGACACTGTAAACCAATACTGAAACTAACAACCACAATACACTGGCAACACCACCACAGAGAGGACCATGAGGAAGACACATCCGAGCATCTTCTTTAGTTTTAAGCTGATTATGACAGTTTTAGCGGGAAAAAGGAGCCTGGAGTTACTTTAAACAACACCAAATTCGAGTTAAAGTTGATTGGAGTGGACCATAAACTGTGTAAAGACGTTCAGCTCCGGCCAAATGAAGCTCGTTGAGGAGTTAAAGCGGCAAATTTGGAGCCGAGTTTCATATTTGGAATTCTGCCCACGAGTATCATAGCGACCAAAGAGCCAATCAGGAGCGAGGATGTTGAAAGTAACGCCCCTTCCCGCCTCTTCCCGCCTGCGTCGCTGTATTATTAGCAACGCTGTCAGTTAAATCTGTTGTTAACGCTAGCTGGAGCGACTTCGGGGAAAGAAAGCGATGGATTTGTCTGTTATTAATGTTCATATTTTAATTTACGGACACAGTAGCGGAATAAAAATACGAGGATCATGTAGAGCGGGTTAATACGAACATTTTAAGACCAAAATGACGAGTCTGATAGCAGCAGTTACGGCGAGAGGAGCCACGTTTTTTCAATAGAAAGCGAATTGGAGTCGGCTAGCGCGTTACCTTTGTCCATTTATATACAGTCTATGGTGAAGACTGACGTTACCGTAGCCAGGAAGATTGCTTTTGGACGATTTCGATCAAATTCAAAACTTTCTTATTCACTTTTTACTAAACGAAAAACAAATAACGTTCATATTTTTGTGATCGCTGGAGTCGCACACGTCGAATCGAGTGTAGTGTTGCCACTGTATCACAACATGCTCGTCCCTCCAAACAGGCAGTGTGTTGTATGTACATGGGCGTGTTGTGCGGTGGAAGATGAAAAACTGGGAATAAAAGACAAAAAAAAATGGCAGGCGGGTCACATGGATGGATGGGTGGATGATGGGTGGTGTTACTCAAATGTGGGTGCTTGACGGTGTACCTGAGTCTGCTGGGGGATATTCAGAAAGTTGTCCCGTGTTCCGATGCCGACAAACCGGTTGGGAGCTGTGGAGCCTGGCGTGGAGTATGCTACAAACAAAGACAGAAGTGTGTACATGCTTTTACACACACGGATACACACCGAGCTCAGAGCCACGTTTTCTACTTTGACTCGGCTCAATGTCAGATCGAGCGGCACTGAAGGCCCCGGAATAATCATAATAATCAAAATAATCATAATATGCTCGAGTTTAAGAGCAGATTTGGACGATTGAGTATTGATTTTGCGTTAAATTTACTATAATCCAATTTGTTCGTCAAGGTAACGTGTCCGGTCAGCTGGTTTAAACAGGTTTTTGAAGCTCTGTGGGCGATAAACCGGGACGAAGGGGCTGTTTTTACTGTCACACACCTGCGATATTTCGTCGGACTGTGGATGGCGCTGTCCAGATCGTCCGGTAAAAACTAAATCAGCGCCGAAACCTCTTTAAACCAGCTGATCGGACACGTCGCAGTGACTTCACGTGACCACTCTGAGGCGCTAAAGAGCAGTCGAAACTGGAAACAAACTAAACTTTCGTCCGGAAAAAAAACTAATTCTTATGCGAAGGGGGGCGGGGCGGCGGACATGTTGCCTTTGTGAGCGTTTAGTGATGATCAAATTTAGGGCAGTTGCGCTGTCTGGACTCCAAGATGGCGGCTGAGAATAGTCATGTTTGGTGGATGGTATGCACGAAAAGAACGAAAATCAAACAAATAAAAAAACTGATGAGTTGTCACTGAAATATACATACACGTGTCTAAATAAATGTGTGCTTGAAATAAAAAAAAATAAAAAAAAACAACATGATTTATAAAGGAGAGTGGTGGTAACAGCCATAGCCACGAATAAAATAAAATAAAAATAAAAGTATCATCAGATAGCTGGTAGCAAGTGACAAGTTAATCTGATATTGTTGGAAGGGGGAGAGGTGGAAAGCGTGACAGGACAGGAAGAGCAGAAAAAGTCAAAACCAAAAGGAGAAGTGACCCGCTGGCTCCGTCCAGTGCCCCGCGGCGGTGTGCCTCTCCCAGGACCCGACTCTCGCACGGCACCTGTCTGGGTTGAACCAAAGCCTCGCCGCTCCTTCAAACACCCCCCTCTCTCACTTCCACGCTATATTTACACTTTTGATCAGATTAAATTAAACTTTAAGCAGTGTTTGACTTGTGTTTATGTGTTACGTCGTTAATATTTCATTGTGGTGCGACCTGCGTGACGGGGACAAGGGGGAAATCGATAAAGTGGAGCAAGTTTTTTCTTTTTTTTTTTCTTTTTTGGAGTCCACGCCAACTGCCCTAATTTTGTTCCTTGGAAAAAAAACAAAACAAATATAGACAAGGGAACAAAGAGGGAGGAGATGAGACTACAAACATCCAGTAGGTTTGGAAATAAGGGATAGATTGTGCAATGATAAACAGAAGATTTGCAGCTAAAGAGGCAACATGCTCAGGCCCTGCTGTGCTCCAGTCGAACGATAATGCAAAAAAAAAAAAAACCTACGAGGAAACCGAACACCAGAGAAAGTGACAAAATGAAAAGAGGTATTAAAGAGGTGGGGCTGGCTGGTATAGATGTTCTGAAGGAGAAAAGAGTGATAGAAGCAGACAGAGAAAGAGTGAATGTGGATCTCTGGTTTGGCGTAGGCGTGGTTTCTGCCTTGATTCGTGTGTTTTCTAACTCCGATAAACTCCGATGAACATATTTAAGGGTGGTGGTGTGCGTTATTTTTGGACTGTTACGCTAAAATATCCTACCCGGGGTTGAGAGAGCACCTCTACAAAGTCTATGAGGGGAAGGAGGGGGGACCTGGGGCAGTCACAGGGTGGGTTTGTGGAGAGGGGGGGAAGCCGGGGTGACTTACACGGAGATGCGGGTGAGCTGAGTCCACCGTCAGAGTGCGTGCTGAGGCTTTTAGAGTCGGGCATGGGGAGGGGCACAGGGCGCGCCACAGGGGGCGGCGGGGGCAACAGGAAGGAGCCCGGCATTTTGCTCTGGCCTCCTCCATTAGGCTGCAGATGGATCATACAGACAGGGGTGAACATGGCACCCCCCCAAGATCATACACAAAAGAGAGGAACCAACAGAGTCACATGCACGAGCTGTAAATACATCCGTATGTTCAAACACAAGACACAAGTAGTAGTAGCCAAGCGTACAAAAACATTATTAAACACAGCGTACTATTTCAAAACAGAGAGGGTAAAAGGGAAAGGATGATGGGAGCTTGTTGCGCAGTGTCCCAAAATAACTTGTGGGGATGGAAAGTGAACGAGGAAGACGAGGATGAAACGTCTGTGGTTTCAGTATAGGTTTACAGTGGTCTTGCAGCTGCCACCTAAACGAATGTGTCTGTGAGGTTTCGTCAACACTAAATGAAAAAGATTGTTTTAAAACGCAACATCGTCTCCAGAGAGATCGCTGAAAAAAAAACTCATGGCAGTAATCAGTGCTTCAAAAAAAACAAACAAAACAAACAAAAAAAAAACAGCAGATGACAGCGTTTGCGTTCACAGTGCTGCACAGTTCTGGAGTGTATTTCTGCGTTTAAGAGTAATGGCGGTGAGGGGGCTTACCTGTGCGCCGGGCTGACCGGGGCTGTCGGTGCACACGAACTGCACGAATTCCTTAAGTGGGTCCTGGTGGTGGTGGTAGCGTATGGTGGGGTGGGTGAAGTACGGGCTGGACTGCTGGATGATGGAGGAGGAGGGGAAGTGCAGAGTGGAGGCTGAGGCACGGGGACTTCCTGATCGGACCGGGCAAAGAAAACGAGACAGAATGAGGAGGGTGCGGTGCGGTACTACTGACCGCACACGTGAACAGCATTACAATATGATTACAAAATGAGTTAATACGTGTATAATATAAAAATAAACACGAGTACGCACTGAACTAAACCTAAAACACCACGGGTAATGTTAAGTACAGATGATGGGAGTTTACACGCACACATTTCTACGTGTAAATGGTCACGGTCACATTTTTATACAGCGCTTTTTCTACCTTCAAGTCTCTCAAAGCGCTTTGCATCAAGGAACCACTCACACATTCACACACACACAATTCACACACACACAATCACGAGGTGGGTTAAGCAGCGTCTCAACGACAGCGTTCATCTGCGGGAGCTGGAGTCACACCGCCAACCTGTGGGTCAGTGTATCTGCCCGCTCAGCCAGTTATGTTTAAGTCGAAACCTTCGGATCAGAGGACAAATACTCTACCAACTGAGCCGCCTTTGTGTTACTGTCCCTCGCTGTATCGCGGTTCAACTTTCACGGTTTTGCTTATTTTTGTAGTTCAATTTTCATGTTTTTTTCACAGTGTATGAACGTGCATTGTGTTCTGCGTCCTGATTGGCTGTTGGACTGTAGACCATTGTCCATCCGTCTCCTCCGTGCCGTGTCATTTTCCAGACTATAACTCGCTCTTTTCTTTCTTTTCATAGTTTGTCCGGGGGTGCGACTTATACTCAGATGCGACTTATATGTGGGAAATAAGTCGCATCTGAGTATATAACTTCACATCTTCGTTAAGGTCACACTGACAACATGACAACCACGTTTTTTTCTTCATTATTACGCATTTTTTTACTTATACTCCAGAGCGACTTATACTCCAGTAAACGTTGGATCGCAGTGTGACTCTGAAGTGCTGTACGTTTGCAATTTGTTTTCTCCCCCAACAACACCCACAATGTCGATTTGTGTTTAAACGAGAGAAATGTGAGAAAATGTTAACGCCTGTGTGAGAAAAGTGTATAAAGTGTGTGGTGAGGGGTTTTACAGACAAAAAACATGTAGAATAATCGCAGTTCGACCGCAGAACGCCTCCCTGACACGGTGAAAGACTTTGGCATATCTCTGCGGTCTGGGTAATTTGGTGCAGCGAACAAAAAACGCTACGCTGCTAGGTGAGGAGAAGCTAGCAAACAAGCATCTCTGCAAATGTCTCGCTGATACTGCAAATGAATACTGGAAGAAACGGTCAAAAGGAAACGCTAAATTGGATACTTCTGTGCCGCCGATGCCGTGTAATACTCAGGTGATAAATATTTATACTCACGCCTGCTCCTGTTTTTAATGTTTTAAATTGACTTATATGCGTTTTTTTCTTTGTATTTGAACAGAACCCCCGTGGAAAGCAGAGTCCGAGCGCTCTCCCTGTGTAAAGAAACATAAATAAATACATTCTTGAGTGTTTTGTCCTATATCCATGTGAATGTGCTGTTGTCTTTGTGTGTGTGCACAAATGCGGCCACAATGGTGGACTCTTCAGACAAGAAGAATCAGACAACAGTCATTTTGGCAGCTCTCCACACTGATCCGCAGCCAACAACACACCATAAAACACTCTGAAACGTTCAACTCCAAAAGGCCGGACAAACCTACGAGCCACAGCCTGAGGGGGAGACATGATTTACCCATAGACGGTTTATATAAATGGACTTAGCTAACCTGCTAGCCGGCGCGTTCTAAACAGGCTCCATCGACTCCGGAAATTGTCTCAAATGTTCGTATTAACCCGCTCGACGTGATCCTAGGGTCTTTATTTCACTATTGTGTCCAAAAAATCAGGATTTGAACATTAATAACAGACGAATCAGGCGCCTTCTTTCCCCGTTAGCGTTAGCAACAGGTTTTGGTTGAGCTTCATTTGACTGGAATCGAACGCTGTGGGCGACGTTACGCTCACTTAAGTCCACTTCTTTATACAGTTTATGGGTTTACCTCTACCTCCATCTTTCTTTTAACTTCTCTCCATCATCCTCCAGTATCGTATTGAGTCAGTAAATCGATCGTTTGAGCAGCAGCCGTCTTAGCTACGAGACGACTCCACACGCGCAAACTACATCTTATTATAGCAAAACACAAAGTTTAAATCAGTCAACTGGACAAATCGCTGTAGGACTGAAGACGTTTCGCTGCTTCTTCAGTTCTGGTCAGATTTCTGCTGGACACTGACTTATATCTGTCTGAAGGGAGAAGCTAACGACACTGAAACTGTAAAACGTGAACAGCGATTGTCTCCAGTTTCAGCCTTAACGACCCTATTCAACCTGTGACGGCCGCCTACTGTTCTCTTTGTTCCTGTTTGTTTTATTATATCTTATTATATCAGAAAGAGCAGAGGTGGAGCTTCACTGGGTCATGAAAAATATCTTTAAAATGGACGCACAGGTAGCTCTTTGAGGGTGGAGTTCAAACGTTGGCGGAATGTGCTGCGTAGTTAATAATGTCAAAATGGGCGAAGTTACAAACCCGAGTCCCACCGAATGATTATATAAATACTCCTTTATTACAGAAGGCACTGCACTTTTATATTGTTTAATACGGGCCACTTTTGTCTGAAAATCTTGATATAGTCTCAAAATGTTGTTACTTTAATAGTTTGCGTTAGCTTTAAAACCATTTAAAAGGTCATATATTTATGCAAAATTAACGCTTGTGAGGTTTAAGTCATGTTATAATGCTGTTAGCTTCTCAAAAACAGACCTGGAGTTGTGTTTTATTTCATTCACACATGTTTGAGTCACACTTTGTTATTAGTCTGTTACATCTCCAAAGCTCAAAATGCGACGTTCCACCTTGTGATGTCATCAAGTGGTGGTTTTCAAGCTACTTTTACCGTTTATTCAAAAGATATTGGCAATTCCACAGCTGAAATTACACAAATGATTCTAGTGAGGGTGTGTGGAGTTTAAAAACACAGCAGAGCACTTCCTGTATCACCACTTTATGACATCACAAGGTGATCACTGAGTGTTTTCGGTGCAGGGTTTGTGTGTTAAACGTGTGTGAATGAAACAAAACACAACTCCGGGTGTGTTTTTGATGAGGAAACGACATTATAACGGGTCAGAAAACAGCGTAATATGAACCCTTTAAACTCAACATGAAACAAAAAAGTTTGTTTTGTAAATCTGCTGTGAATGGTGGTGAGATGAGGCAAAAATCTGGTCTGAGCGGGTTAAACTCGAGGTTAAACTCTGTAAATTTGGACACAGGGAGTTATCAGTCTGAGTGACCTTTGTGTCCGGCCCCCGTCTGGCTCCGGACCAAACGATCCCGTAGAGAGACAAATGGAATTAGAGGGAGACGGGTAAAGAGAGAGGGCACTTTATGGGTTTGAAAAGTGAGACCAGCCCAGAGGGACGCATTGGCAAAGTTAACATGTCTGAGACTCTGGGAATGCCCTGACTGCAGATCGTGAGACGGCGATGAGTTTCCTATTGCGCCGTCTAAGTCCGAGGATGACAGCTTATGAAAATGTACATTAGGAGCTGATTTGCACCGTCTCTACAGCCCCCGCCTTGGTGTAAATGTGCGACGCTGACTCCAGACGTGAAGCTAAAATGTGTTTTTTTTTCAGGACAACACAACAAAAAGCATGAAATTGAATCATTCACAAAGACATGATGCAGCGATGAAACCATGCAATGATAATATTAACACTAAGAGCACACAGACGAATGGAAAAAGCTGAAAGAGAGAGAGAGAAAACTTTGCCAAAGCCATGATGGTCGTCCTGAACGCTGGACGGGTGAAGCACTTCCGGCGTCCTCAGCGGGACTCCAACGCCGCCGTTCACTCGGTCATTTTAAGACATTTTAGGGCAATGCTTTGTCGTTTTTTTTTTGTAAAAGACTCAATTTGAGATCATGTTTGACACTCCCTTTTCTTCTCTCTCTTTTTCAAAGTCTCTCCATAGAGGCTCGGGGTCGTTCGTCGTGCGTTTGGGTCGCAGGGTCTCACCTGGTCTCACTCCCGCCAGCACAGGCAGCGGGTGGTGTGTGAACGCCATGCGGGGGGACCTCGTCTGGGAGCCCAGGGCGTTGAAATCAAACTTCCCCGGCTTCTTAAGTGAACCGGGCGAGGACAATCCTGGCGAAAAAAATGGGATCAACAAAAAAGTGGAGGGAGAGGGAGGAGAAGAGAGAGGGGGATTTAATTAACAAATTGTTTTAAAAAAAATGAATTGAATCAAGGGACAAACACGGATTCTGATTGGACTTTTCTTGAGAGGTTGGCGGCAGTACTCTCGTTATAGTTGTAAAGTTGACGTAAACAGGCCTGTCGACAGAAATGCGGGGGGGCACGGGGCAAAAAGCCTCACGTGGGCCCCCCGTTTCAATATAAATGAATAGGAAAAAGGTCCAAATCTGGGCCCCGTAAGACCCTGGGGCAGCGGACAACAGCCCCGTTTGTCCCCCCCCTGAACGTAGACAATACCACCACTGTAAATAAACATGCACCGCTCAATTTGCTGCATTCTAGCCTGACTACAGTCCCCTTCCTGTGCCACAGTATGTTTTGAATCTCATCTCGGTTTCTCTCTCTCTTTCAGGTGCCAGCTCGGGGCCCTGTGTGTACAAGCGCCGCACCACACAGCCACAGTCAGCTACTTGTGGTCTGGTCTCAGCAAAAGGCTGTCGGGCTGGCTGTACAAGAAGAAGGCTTCATTCACAAATAGCACACTTTGTACAGTATGGACACGGCAGCTGCTGAGTGCGAAAGACAAGCAGACGGACAGAGAGAGGAGACAGAGGGAGAGAGGGAACGAGAGAGGCGAGAACAACGTGGGAGACATGAAAATATGCGAGCAGGCGAGGGAGCAAAGCAGAACCTGTGAAAAATGCAGCAGCGTGTTGTTTTCGATGCGTTGCTTTGATGACTTGTATGAAATTGGGATGTCATAAGATGTTAAATATGGTTATTATCTCTCACTCTCACACGCTTCATGTCGGAGCGCACTCAAAGCACAAGCGCACATTTAATCACGAAGATAAAGCGCTCCCAACATGGCAACGTTTCACTAATAAAACAATTGACTTTTTCGCTCCATTGAGTTCGTCTTTAATCTTTGAGCGATTTGATCATGTTTGCCTTGGAAACTTTTTTAGACCGTTGTTTAGTACTCTATTTCTGGCCCCCCCTCCACATCAAACAAGGCATTAAATACGATTGGTGCTCAGTTCTCCAGCTGGAGATGTGTGAAAGTCTATGGGAGTGTGTGGGCGTGTAAAAGCTCCCTTCTCTGTGTGAAAGAGTTAAGTCTCCAGCAGGTGGGAGTGAATATGTGTGAACCATTTATGTCTTTAGCAGACATATATTCCATTTTCCCCCCACTGTAGCGAGAGTCTGGGGGCGTATTGTACTGTCAGACAGATTCCAAGCATGAAGACAACCCCGATCCCACTTGTGACACCAAGAGTTAGCGCTGATCGTTGACATCGTCACACCAGACGCTAACAGGGGATGAGACTGGTGTGCTGTGACTTTAAATGAGGAAAGGGCTGGAGGGAAACGTTCACACAGGGTCAGGACAGGGATTAGCTGCTATTTACATCATTAGCATTTGTCAAAATATGCTAAATATGCTAGTGGGTTTACTTCTACAAATTATTGGAGAATTCAATTGTTTCTTACTGACATTTTGGCTTATTTCAGACCATAGACTGTTTATATAAATGGACAAAGCTAACCTGCTAGCGTAAGTGAGCATGTGCACGCTTCCGGCTACGTCGACTCTGGCTCCAATTCACTTTCTATTGAAAAACTGTGGCTCCTCTCTCTGTAACTGCTGCTGTCAGACTCGTCATTTTGGTCTTAAAATGTTCATATCAACCCGCTCTACCTGATCCTGCTGTTTTTATCCCACTATAGTGTCCGTAAATCAAGATATGAACATTAATAACAGACAAATCAGGTGTTTTCTTATAGATTAAATTGACTGCGCTGCTCCTAAACTCGTGTGACCGGAGCTGAACGCTGTGGATGACCTCACACTCCCTCAGTCCACGTCTTTACACAGTCTGTGGTTGAGACACGAATATCGCCCACGGTTTAATGAAAAAAACAAAAAACTGGAAGCAATATTTGTCTCATAATCTTTGAATACTTATTACATGATGCAATGTGGTCAAGTGCTCCAATCAGGAAACAATAAATATCACATTTGGACATCTGTTAGTGAACGCACGCTGTAACTCTCACTATGGGAATGTGTAAGACAATATCTGAAAGCGCGAGAAAGGGTCGAGGAGTCAGTGAATGTGTGTGTTTGTGTCACAACTGCACTGTTTCCTCTTCTGGCAAAGCCTCCGTCTTTCACTGGCAACCAATCAAGCACTCCCTTGATGACCCTTCTGTCTCTTTGCACTAACAGGCCTACCACCAGATGCGCCTCTGAAGCAGAAGCTCACACACACACACACAACCGGAGAAAGACAGTGGAGAGGGTCTGAACCGGCGAGGAGAAGTCGGGGAGTCGTCCTGCCTGAACTGATTGAAACCACATATGGAAGCGCAGCCATAAACCTCCACGGGCCTGTAACATTTAACTCAAAGCACTAAGCGTGTCCCCCAACAGCACAAGTCCCCCGTGTCTCAGGAAATTTCACAATCATTTGGAACTAATATGAAATCATGGGTCTTTTACTTGCCTCCACTAACCTCCCCCACCCCTTCTGCAGCCCCTGTGGAGCAGATGTCTCCTGCATCCTGGTGGATCCCAAGGCTACTCACACACAGAAACACCATCTGGGACCATGCTTCAGCTGTGGACGTGTGTGTGGACTGTTTATGTGATTCATATGTATGAATGCATCTTAATACTGTACACTAGTGTGTGTGTGTGTGAGTGTGTGCTGTATTCATGTGTGTGTCTCTGTATAAGTGTGTGTGTTGTGACCGCACAGACCAGGCGCACCTTTGTAGAATGGCTCTTGGTTAGTGTGTGTGTATACGTGTGTGTATACATGTGTGTGTGTGTATACGTGTGTGTGTATACTTGTGTGTGTGCGTGTGTGTGTTGTGATTGAACAGACTGGGCATACCTGTGTATTGTCTTTTGGTTGGTGTGTGTGTTTTGACCACCTGTGTACGTTATTCGGTTGGTGTAAGTGTGCGGGGGTGTATGTGCTTGTGTATGTGTGTGTATACGTGTGTGTCTGTGTGTTGTAACCAAACACACCGGGCACACCTATGTATGGTCTTTTGGTT
The DNA here is from genome assembly GCF_009829125.3 of Periophthalmus magnuspinnatus. Taxonomy (NCBI): domain Eukaryota; kingdom Metazoa; phylum Chordata; class Actinopteri; order Gobiiformes; family Gobiidae; genus Periophthalmus; species Periophthalmus magnuspinnatus. The sequence continues at coordinate 3,218,441 of NC_047126.1, read as the reverse complement.
GGTGTGTGTGTGTGTGTATGTGTGTGTGTTGTGACCACCTGTGTACACTCTTTTAGTCAGTGTGTGTGTATTTATGTGTGTACGATGTCTTTTGGTTGGTTTGTGTGTGTATGCTTGCGTATACGTGTGTATTTGTGCGTGCGTGTGTGTGTTGTGACCACTTGTGTATGCTCTTTTAGTCAGTGTGTGTGTATTTATGTGTGTACGATGTCTTTCGGTTGCCGTATGCTTGCGTGCGTGTGCTGTGCCCACCTACGTACGCTCATTTGGTTAGCGTGTGTGTGTATGCTTGCGTACCCGTGTGTATCCGTGCGTGCGTGTGTGCGTTGTGACCACCTGCGTACGCTCTTTTGGTCGGTGTGTGTGCGCCTGGCCGCCCACCTGGACAGGGAATTCCCTCCTGAGCTTTGTCTGTGGCAGGTGGGATCCTTCAGAACGCACACACACACACACACCGCACTAACGTCACATTCACACATTCTGGCCTTTGAAAAACGAAAAAAACGGGACTTTCCAGGACTTTTAAAAACACTTAACGCACTTCTACGCCCAAAAGAATCCATATTTTTGTCTTAAACTTGTTGTAGGGCTGGAATACAATGGTTTAATTTGAAAACGGTGGGCGAAATCATCCTGAAATCTGATTAAAAACGCTTTAAAATGTCCTTGATTTTACGCTATAATCTAAACATATGACGCTATACTGTTTTCTAAAGCGCGTGTTATATAAAAAACCCTCCTCGCAGTGAGATTAAGTCGACCGCGGAGCGACCGTGGAGCCGTACCCAGACGAGACCCTCTAACGAGCAGCCTCTTAATTACATTTACAGCTAAGTGAAGGAGCATCCAAACCAGCTAACGCTTCTTCCATTAGCCCTCGCCAGCGCACATCACTTAGGCCTCTTCCCTCTTCCCTCATTTACCTCCTCGCTGACAGGACCGGTCCCTCCCTGAGGTCCTTCCCGCTGTACATGTTTTCAATTAGACAGACGGGGGGAGACAGGGGCGGGGGCCTGAACGGTAGAGGTAGGAGCGGGGTTTTTACACCTTTGATCCGCAGACGGCGAGCATCTTAATGAGGGATTTGAAGCGCAGGGGCAGCACCTAAACACCTGCAGGGGTGGGAGCGCGCTAAGTGTGTTTTCTCGTGCGAACGTCTGCATATCAGGTGCTGTCATCACGAGTGCGGGTGTATCGACACGAGGCCCGGGTAAATGAATCGCCTGGTGGTCTGTGTGAGTGAGATGTGTGCGTGTGTGTGTGCGTGGAGAAAGGCAGAACGCAAACAGCATGTGAATCTGCCTGCTGGTGTCGTCAGCGTTAGCTCTGTGACATCTGTCTGTTAAAGTAAACGCCGGGAAAATGACTCAAGAAAACAAAAGATACGGAATGAACGCTAAGCTATCGACTTGCGACGCCGGGATCCGCACACACTTATGACAAATTCCATAAATGCGCCGCGCGGAGTGAAGTCTAGCACACGTTTCTGCACAGTTTAGGTGGAGGAAATACGTCTTTCTGCTGAGTTTTACAGGTTAATATGGTACATGGTTGTGCACAAACAGTGAAATGACTGCACTTTGTCATGATGTGTTGAGAGATATGAGTGTAATCAATGCTCTAACCATGGTAAGGAAACTGCACGCCATCGTTTTCATGTTTTATCTTCCTCTCTTGCACACTCGCCAAATGGTGCTGCACTGCAAGTCAAGAAGGGTATTGTTAACAATGAGACAGGGTCAGGGCGGAGGTGTAGAGTGTGAAACAGAAAGAAATGAACAGGTAGAAAAGGAGTTTGAGAGTGACGGTGTGTTTCTGAGATCGTTCGGGAGTCAGATTGGCCCACGGTGAAGTGACGTGACGCCGTCTTCTGTGGATATAACTGTATAAATAATCACGCTAAGCAGTAAAAAACACATTCACGACTTCATAATTCAAATAAATAACAGTTTAGTTTCCGTGCGGTAATGTGAAGGTCCATTTTAAACTGTTTCCTGTTGTTCTACGGTTGTTTCCTCGTCAAAAACAGACCTGGATTTGTGTTTTTTTGTTTCTTTCACACATGTTTAACTCACAAAACCCTGCAGAATCTCTCACCTGTTTGTTTTGACTTGACTATTTAGATTTTAGCATGTGATACTTCTACTTTTACTTCGCCACATTTGAGAGCAGTATCTGTACTTTCTACTCTACTACATTTCTGAACAAGACTGAAAAGTAAAAGTATTTTTTATTATTGTGGGTTTATTTTTAACATGTTCATAGTTTGAGCAAAATAAAATCTACAAATAAAAATTCAGTTGTTTCTGTTGAATAAAATCCTACACAAATCTTTACCAAAATCACTTCATTTGCAGCTTCATAAGACTCAAAATCTGCGTGAAATACTTTTAATTTTTAAACTTTAAGTACATTTTTAAACAAGTACTTTAATACTTTCACTTAAGCAGATTTTTGCATGTGATACTTTTACTTTACTTGCCTCGATATCTGCGTTTTTACTTAAGTAACAAAATGGAGTACTTCATAAGACCTCAACATCTGCATGAAATACTGTACTTTTTACTCTTTAAGTACATTTTTAAACGAGTACTTTAATACTTTTACTTAAGCAGATTTTTGCAGTTTTACTTCTTTTATCACTGGCTGCAACTGCAATTCTTTAAGTATTTCATCTAATTCACAGTTAAATACATAATAAACTAAAGAAATATAGTGAAAAGCACAAAGTTTTTATTAGTAAAGTGATGGTAAAACTCACAAAACGCTGCAGAATCTCTCACCTGTTTGTTAATCTCTGATACTGAAACATTTAACACCGTTTAAAATCACAACACTGTATAAGGACGAGCTGCACCAGAACTGAGACGAGAAACAGGCTTTTTCACTGTTTTACTTCACAAAAATGGAATATGCTAGAGACGAAGGCAAAACTAGAGTCGTTGGAGACACAATCAGAGTTTAATAATGTGATAACAAACTTTTAAACACGCCGGCTCAAGTTTTTAATGTTTTATTTGGGATTGTTTTGGGTTATTTCCTGTTAGTATTGTATTTTAAACAGGGCGCTCATGAAAAAGTAAGCCCAAGTGCTCTCCCTGTATAAATAACGTTGGCTGAGTTCTTGTCTCAAACTGAAAACACTCCTTTCCACCTTGTGATGTCATCGTGTGGTGATACAGGAAGTGCCCCGCTGTGTTTTTAAACTCCACACACCTTCATTTCTAGAATCATTTGGATCATTTCAGCCGTGGAATTGCCCATTTCTACTGAACTAAAGGTAAAATGAGCTGTTAACTTGGAAAAAAACCCAAAAAACTTCATGACATCACAAGGTGGAACAGAGCGTTTTGAGCTTTGGAGATAATAAAGTGTTACTCAAACATGTGTGAATGAAACAAAACGCGACTTTGAGTGTGTTTTTGAGGCATTAACAGCTTTATAACACGACTTAAAGCTCACAAGAGTCAATTTTTTCTAGTAAAGGACCTTTAAAGTGCTGATTATCCACTGAAAATAGATAAATTTGGACCCGAATTTGGTTAAATATTCAAACTAATAGCGTTCGCTGAGTGTCAGACGCGTGTAGGGCTCTGTGCGTACGTAGCTTTAGTCACAGCGAGTGAGTGTGGAGGGAAAAGGCAGAGCAAACACAGGAGGATGGTTAATGAGAGTTAAAATAAGCACGTTAACAGGCCCACAGGTGCGGTGGGGCTGGGGACACGGGGAGGGGGAGTACCTGCATCCATGTCATTGGGCCACACGCTGGACTGGGAGGAGCTGGCGGCCGGGGAGCGTCCGGGGTAAAAGACGTCGTCTGTGGGACTTTCCATCTCACTGTCGTCTAAAGACTTTCTCTTGGTGGAGCTAATGCCATAAAGAGAAAGAAAAAAATGTTTATCTTTCAAATACCGACACAATTCAGACGTAATAAACAAAGAACAGTGAGAAGTGGAGCGTCAGACGGAGGTAGAGCAGACAGAACAGGAGGATTGCCGCAGTAAACATCGTACAGTGTTGTGTGTCTGGATAGATTTGTGTTTTTGTGTTTTTGTGTTGGTAACTACCTCCGGGGAAGATTTGCGTATAATTCCACCTCAGACCTACAGCGGCAGCAGACGACAGAAGTGAAGAAAGAGAGAAAGTTAGGAAACAGAGAAACTAAAAAAAAAAAGAGCCAAGAGAACGTTGATAAATGAGAACACAAGAGGACGCACACAAACATGTACAAGTGTAGGACAGGCTCCAAGTATGCAGATGAACTTTAGTACCAGATGCCATTCATAGTAACAAACCTCACTGAAACAACATTCTTTGCCAGAAAACTCATTCTTCCACTAAGAACCAATATACTGTTGGCAGATATGACTGTGATTTCACACTTTCCTCTCGTATGCCCTTGGCTTCACAGAGAAGCACATTTGGATAGCACGGCTACTGCCACATGGTGACTTCAGCACAAACAACACAAACGCTGCAGTGTCTTACAGCTATTTCCTTTACATAGTCGCTTACGTTCAAAGTGGTGCGTAAACGGTCAGATTAAAATACCTGGTTGAGGGAGGGGAGGTCAGGGAGCGACGGCCCAGAGCCACTTGGTTGATGTTGTAGTAACTGGGACTACTATCCAGGTCGGCCAGCGAGAAGTTAGGACCTGATGCTGTGGCGACAGGAGCTGCGGGTAAAACAAACACACACGTATCACCGAGACGTCCCTTCACCGAGCGTAATGAGCGTGCGGCACTTACTTTGCGACACTCTGACGAGCTCTGCCACGTTCCACACCCCTGAAGTGACGAAACAATCCTGGAAACTAAGGTGTCCTGGTAGAGAAAACACACAAATGATCAGACAAAACGCAAAACAAACCAAAACCGTCACATCCCAGATTCAAAGCCTGAGATTAAACGTAACCCTGAAATCAAACCCCCCGTGAGATTTGGACCATCTGCAACTATATTTGTGGATCAACATCTGGGTGGACGTGTTTGCTAATTGGATCTATAATTGGACGATGAGCGTGACGGGAGGCAGTTCAGGTGCGTTGATTTGACAGTGTTTGGACACGGCGAGGCGGGCGAGCTTACCGTTAGGCGGCGGTTTGATGTCTGTGTCTCCTTGTTGACTGGAGCTGTCCGATTGTCCGGATTCTGCGGAAAGGTAAAGCGAAGAACATGAGCGGTTGCGTGTTAAAAAGCGGGAGACAATGTGACAGTGTTTGCTCGTGATATGGGAGGCGTTGGCGAGTATATGAAGCCCCTGCAGTATGTGCCGCTGTATGGCGTACATCTTGCGAGTGTCGTGTGTGAATTCGCACGTTTTTCTGTGACAGCATGTATCCAAGAATGTTATCTTCATCACTCCCTGTCCTTCCTGACTTGAGGTGTCTTGATTTACAGAGTGCCGCTTTGCCATTTAGTATCTCACCACGCATCATATCCCTCTCGCTAATCCCGTTTAATACCTTCTTGCTGGTAGGGATTTAGTCCTTGTAAACAGAGCACCTTACGCATCGACACACATATGAACGCACACCCACACAACCGCACTCAATCTGTTTTCTCCTGTAAATTCGGTGTCATACTTAATACATGATGTAATCCCGGCATGGACACACAAATACATGTAACACAACGGAGGCCTCGCGAGCAGCTGAACCGCAAAGCCCCGTAGGATTTTTTTTGATAAAGAACAGTGTTTACTTATCAGTTTTAGTCTCTTTTTTTACAAGCTCAATATGTTCAAACTTGACTACTTGCTTTCCAGGCCCAGTACGATCAAAAAACACAGCTCGTAACGGAGGAGAAACGGTGCAATTCATCCCGTTTTGGCCCCGGAGCTCGCGCGTAACTCCGCTTGGCCTGCGCAGACGAAGGCTAACTCGAAGCTAAGCGAGCTAAAGCAGGTGTTTACCTCCGGTTTGTGGGTAACACGGCGCGCGGGCCCATGCCAGCAGCACTTGCCTCGCAGCCACAGTAAGCCACAGATTACTGAGCAGAAACAATACCAGACCTGTCTCTCTGCCTACGAAGAAGAAGAACAAGAAGGAGAAGAAGAAGAAGTGCTTATCCAGAGAGAGAGAGAGACGGGACAGGAGACACGCGGCCACTGAACCAGCTTACAAATATAAAAGAGAGGTTCCCATTGCCTTCTATTTTCCTCCTGAATGTCTCCCTTTCTCCGTCTCTCTCTCACCGACTGTAATCCTGGCAGCCATCTTAGAGCTTGGCAGCCATCTTAGTTTTGGCTGTAGCGTCGCATTCCAGCTAACTGACGCTACTCGCTCCAAACATATGAGGCTACACCCCGCCGCGCGCGCACCCAGACACTCGCTACGCACGGGGGGTTAGGGTTAAGGTGGGGGGGGGGCGTACATGTATATGATGGCCAACCGAAGCTGTGGGGTCAAAAAAAACTGGACTTCACGAGGGTTTTTAGCTCTGCCGTGGTCACTCCGGGATCGCACGAGGTTTCATTCGTTCGGGGGATGTTGACGTTCGGGGGTCACACGGTCGGACCTTCTGCGTACTGTAAGTTGGTTTGGTACGCTCACGTCTACACTTACTACTTCTTCTTCTTAATCTTCTTAACGTTGCCCCAGCGTGACCTGACTGTTCAGCTCTCCCTCTCTCTCTGACATCCAAACCAAACCCACCGAAAAATAAACAAAGAAACGAAACAGCGGTTCACTGCGGAGCGCGGGCCCGGAGCCAGATTTGTAAAACCGTAGGGACATTTTTGGTTGACAGGACGATGACACTAAGCACGTCAAATGTTGCTCTCTGCATAATCCAATCCACAACTGTATTTTGTTCATTTTACAGACGCAGAGAGAGCGAAGAGGATGGAAGCAAGTAAAAGTACTACACAAATACTATCGGAAATGTAGGTATCTGTGCATTTAAACGTTGGTACTTTTTACTTTTACTTCACTACATTTGAGAGCGGTATCTGTTCGTACTTATCGACTCCACTACGAAACAAAATCCAGCAGAAATCTTTATCAAAATCAGTAAATTTGAAGCTTTAAAAGGCTTAAAATCTGCACAAAATACTTTTACTTTTTACTCTTTAAGTACATTTTTAAACAAGTACTTTAATACTTTACTTAAGCAGATTTTAGCATGTGATACTTCTACTTTTACTTCGCCACATTTGAGAGCAGTATCTGTACTTTCTACTCTAGTACATTTCTGAACAAGACTGAAAAGTAAAAGTATTTTTTATTATTGTGGGTTTATTTTTAACATGTTCATAGTTTGAGCAAAATAAAATCTACAAATAAAAATTCAGTTGTTTCTGTTGAATAAAATCCTACACAAGAGACATGAGACTCAAAATCTGTGTGAAATACTTTTACTTTTTAAACTTTAAGTACATTTTTAAACAAGTACTTTAATACTTTCACTTAAGCAGATTTTTGCATGTGATACTTTACTTGCCTCGATATTTGCGTTTTTACTTAAGTAACAAAATGGAGTACTTCATAAGACCTCAACATCTGCATGAAATACTGTACTTTTTACTCTTTAAGTACATTTTTAAACGAGTACTTTAATACTTTTACTTAAGCAGATTTTTGCAGTTTTACTTCTTTTATCACTGGCTGCAACTGCAATTCTTTAAGTATTTCATCTAATTCACAGTTAAATACATAATAAACTAAAGAAATATAGTGAAAAGCACAAAGTTTTATAAGTAAAGTGTTTTAAGGATGAAAATCTGATGGTAAAAATGTGTTTTTTCCCACATTTTAACGTCTTAATGCCACAGTCGTCGTTATTTGTGTTTTGTTTAGTCTGTATGGTTCACATAACAATTAGCACAGGATTATTAAAATATGATTATTTTTTATATTCAGCCAGTCTGTTAATTATTGCTGCTGTAAACGTCACCATGAGGGAAACGTTCAGTCTGTGATCAATATGTAACACTGTCAATCAAACGTTTGGACACGCCCTCTCCCTCAAATTTTTATTTTTTTTACTGCTTTCTACATTTTATATCCCCACAGAAATCATCAAAAATATAAAGTAACATATACGGAATTATGTAGTAAAGAAAAAAAGGGAAATAAGCCTACTATTTTTTTATGTTTAATTTTTATATCCGTATTTTCAAAGTAGCCACTGTTTGCTTTATCGAAAAATATTTAGTAGTGGTTTTTTTTTTGCTAAATAATTCCACATATTTTGCTTCATATATTTGTAATTTAAAAAAAATTAAAAAATAAATAAGATGCTGTGTCCTAGTCGTTTATTTGATATCGATGACAGTTAAAAGTTAAAAAATAAAAGTTATAATTAAATGCTCAATTTCCTGGTGTCAAAACTGCTACAAAATATAATTCAAATATTTTTAAACCAATTATCAGCCTGTTTTATTAACGGTTTGATGAGATGAGATCAAGACTAAGGAGATTACATTTCCGTTTGGTCCTTTGTATGACCAGGATGGGCAGTGTGGTGGTGCTGGTGGTGCTGGTGGAGGTGGTGGTGCCGGTGGAGGCTTGTTTGTTGGTTATCACGGTGGTGCCAGCTCCCCGCACGGCCTCCCCTGGTCTCTGAAGCACACATCCAGGCCTTATCTTCCAACAGCACTCCCCTAAAGCCTCTGGAATGCCCCTCTACCTCCAACCAGCCTCCACCACCACCACCACCACCCAGCTCCAACCCCAGACTGCTCCATTTACAAGCGTGGAAGTGTAATTATATAGAGCAATAATATCGTTTATCGTGATAAAAGGGTGGACAATAATCATTTAATCACAAGATAATCGCCAGAATGTGCAGAAAAAACAATTTAACCACAGGGGCGTCGATACGGGGGGGACAAACGGGTCTGTTGTCCGGGGTCCCAGGGTCTTAGGGGGCCCCAGAATTGAATTAACATCCCAAAAATATGTGTCGATTGCACAGTTTTCTCCAAAATGTTCTCCGTTAGATCCTAGTTACTTTCACTGATAACAAAGTACAATTATATCAAAGTTGTTATCGTGATATAATCGTTAATCGCAGTTATTTTGGTGAAATTTCAATATCGTCCCTGTAGATTTCCTTCCTATTCCTCAGTAATCCAGGTGCGTTCGATGGTAATAAAGGCGTCGAAATGTAATCAACTGGACTGGAGTGAAAACAACATTTATTTCCGTTAAAGTAAAATAAAATCACATGTTTGTATGTTCTCGTGTCCTCGTTTCGACAGAGGAAACATCTCTCCAGTCCCTGTGATGCTGCCCTGGGAAAAGGACTATTTATATCCTGTATGTTTTGGTTGAACTCGCCTTTAGAATGTGGAAGACGGCGGGATTATGATTCTAAGCCTCTGGAAAAGTTGCTCTAAAAGGTCAAACCTGATTAAACAGCGGAGTGTCCCCGCGAGTGTGCGACTACATGTGTGTGTGTGTGTAAGTGTCCCCGCGAGTGTGCAGCTACATGTACGCTCACACACTCATGGGTTCACCTCCTCCTCATCCTCCTCTTCCTCCTCTCTCCCCTCTTCTCCCCTTCCTCCTCGGAGCAAATGTCACTGTGGTCCTCCTCCTCCTCCACCTTCTCATCTTCTCCTCCTCCTTCCCTCTCCTCTTCCTCCTCTGCTCTCTCCTCCTCCATCCCCTCTGCTCTCTTCTTTTTCTCCTCCTCCATCCCCTGTTCTTCTTCTCCTCCTCCCTCTGTACTCTCATCCTCCTTCTTCATCCCCTCTTCTACTTCCTTTCTCCTCCTCCTTCTTCCTGTCTTCTCCTCCTGGTTCCCCTCTGCTCTCTCCTTACCCTCTCCTCCTCCTCCATCCCTTCTTCTCCTCCTCCTCCTTCCCCTTGCCTCCTCCATCCACTCTTCTTCTCCTTCCCTTCTCCCTCTTTTCATCCTCCAGCCCCTCTTCTTCTCCTGCTCTTCCTCCATCCCCTCTTCTTCTCCTCCTCCTTCCCCTCTGCTCTCATCCTCCTTCTTCATCCCCTCTTCTTCTTCCTTTCTCCTCCTCCTTCTTCCCGTCTTCTCCTCTTCCTTCCCCTCTGCTCTCTCCTTACCTTCCCCTCACCTTCTCCTCCTCCTCCACCCCTTTTTCTCCTCCTCCTCCTTCCCTTCTCCCCCTCTTCGTCCTCCATCCCCTCTTCTTCTCCTCCTCCTCTCCATCCCCTCTTCTTCTCCTCCTCCCCCTCCTCTCTTCTTCTCCTCCTTCTCCTCCAGCCCCTCTTCTCCTTCTCCTCCTCGTCCTCCATCCCCTCACCTCCTCCTTCCCCTCTTCTTCTCCTCCTTCTCTCCATTCCCTCTTCTTCTTCTCCCTCTTCTCCTTCTCCCCCATCCCCTCTTCTTCTCCCTCTCCTTATCTTCGATCCCCTTTTCTTCTCCTCCTCCTTTTACTCCATCCCCTCTTCTCCTCCCCCTCTCCTCCTCCCCCTCCTCTCCTCCCCCTCTCCATCCCTTCTTCTTCTTCTCCCTCTCCTTTTCCTCCATCCCCTCTCCTCCTCCTTGTCCTCCTCCCCCTCCTCTCCTCCCCCTCTCCATCCCCTCTTCTTCTTCTCCTCCCCAAAACACAGGATAACTCAGTACATCCTCCCAATTGGGTTTCGCTTAAGAGGTTTATCAGTGTGTTGCTAAACATTCTGACCTTTTTTTAATCCTTAATGCGCTTAAAATGTTCCAAACCCTCCTAATCCCCTGACGATCCCACACAGATGTTCACTCCGCTCTTTTATTGGATGTTATTTCATTATTATTTTTATTTAAATATATGTGAACATTTTCAATTTTAATATTTTCTGTGTACGTGGGGACATCAAACACTCCACTTTTACCAGTGCAGAGGTGACGATACGCCAACGAGCCGGCTCTTTTCAACGGCTCCTTAACGGAAACGGATCGAACCGGATCTCGTTTTTTTGAAAAGAGACGAATCTTTTCCTTATTAGTTTTTATGCGTTTTTATTCTGATCAACGCAGAACCAACACAGAAGCAGAGCAAGCAACACGAGTGACAGCTTAATGCACAAAAAAACAATAAAAATCATAATTATGTTGTATGTTTTAAATTATTATTGTGCGTCTGTGTTTTATTTAAATAATTCCAAAGTGAATCTCAGTTTGAACCATTTTAAACACATTTTAAACACATTTTAAACGCGTTGACCGTGTCTCTCTGTGATTAGTCTGTTGTTAAAATGAGTTTTCACATCAACTTCTGTCATTTAAATGAATATAAAAAGAGCCAGTCTTTCAAACGGCTCTTTTCAACGGCTCCTTAACGTAAACGCAACGAACCGGATCTTTTCCTTACTCGTTTTTATGCGTTTTTATTCTGATCAACGCAGAACCAACACAGAAGCAGAGCAAGCAACACGAGTGACAGCTTAATGCACAAAAATGCATCATAAAAATCATAATTACCGGTATTTTTTATGTAAGGGTTTGTTTTAAAATGATTATTATTGTACGTCTGGGTTTTATTTAAATAATTCCAAAGTGACTCTTAGTTTGAACCATTTTAAACACATTTTGAATTATTTTAAACGTGTTAATTATTTTAGTCTGTTGTTAAAATGAGTTTCCACATCGACTTCTGTCATTTAAATAAATATAGAAAGAGCCAGTCTTTTGAACGGCTCTTTTGAACGGCTCATTAACGTAAACGAATCGAACCGGATCTTTTCCTTTTTCATTTTTATACGTTTTTATTAGATCAACACAGAACCAACACAAAAGCAGAGCAAGAGACATGAGTGACAGCTTAATGCACAAAAAAATAAATAAATACCATAATAAAAATCATAATTATGTTGTATGTACAGTTATATTTTAAATTATTAATGTAGGTCTGTGTTTTATTTAAACGATTCCACAATTATTCTGAGTTTGAACCATTTTTTAAACGTGTTGACCGTTTCTCTCTGTGGTTATTCTGTTGTTAAAATGATTTTTCACATCGACTTCAAGTATAAAAAAAAAAGATTCAGATCCTATGAAAGAGCCAAAAGTCCCATCACTACAAAACGGCTCAATATACCGTATTTTCTGGAGTATAAAAGTATAAAAAATGCATAATAATGAAGAAAAAAACATATATTTCACATATAAATTGCATCTGAGTCTGAGTCACATCTATGGAAAAGAAGTGCCACTTATAATCTGGAAAATAGGGTAAATATAAAAAGAGCCAGTCTGTCGAGCGGCTCTTTTATACGAAGATTCAGATCCTAAAAAAGAGCCAAACGTCCCATCACTACAAGACGCATCAATACACCAGCAACAAAATGCACAATAAATGTAAATAAAAAAGAATAAATAAATAAAATCTGAGTATAAGTCGCACCTCTGGACAAACTATAAAAAAAGTGCCACTTATAGTCCTGAAAATCCAGTATAAAAGTTTGATTGTGCGTCTGATGTTTGTGCGTCTGATGTTTGTGCGTCTGATGTTTGTGTTGAGTTAAACGCGGTGGACGTATATCTGTATGAATGTGTAAGTCTCCTACGTATTTGTTTGTCTCTGTGTTGCGGTGCCATAGTGCCATGGTGCCATCGTGGTTGTGTGGCGAGGTGGCAGCTCTCAGTGTGTGTGTGTGTGTGTGTGTGTGTGTGTTTGCATGGAGCAGGTGTGCAGAGCCGCCCTGCGCAGCTTGCTGCCCATCTGTGCTCCCGTCTGTGTGCCGCCTGCGCCCACGCTTTGCCAACAGCGCCGCACCACAGCAAGAAGACCCAGGAGAGAGGGATGTGGAGAGACGGAGAGAATAAGAGGGAGGGAGCAGGGAGCGGGTGCAGGACGGGAGCGGTACAATGTGGTGGCCTACTGTCACTCGCACTTATTTTCTCATAGTGGAGTTTTAAATCCATGTGTGCAGGTTTATTTATGTGCGACGCTTTAAAAAGTTCAACGCTTTTAAAACATGGATTACATATAGATTCAGTCAAAGTGTTATTTTACATTCTACGTTTGTGTAAAATATTAAACCGTGCGCTGGTGTTTTGCCGTGGGCCGGTGCACAGAGGAGGCAGAGCGAGTGTGTTGGGGCCCCCAGCACAGTTCACAGGCCGCTCTAACAGAGTGTGAACGTCCCCCCACTGAGCTGATACTGATATAACTGTCCTGTAAGTGGTGTTGACATCACCATTATTATCCTGTCAACCTTCATCTCCACTCAGCTTAAAGGAGTCAACAGGGGTGGGGGCCCCGGCGTGTTAAGGGCCAGTGTCTCTGCTTCAGCCCAAATAAATACATCTGCACAAAGGCCGGAAAGGGAAGGAGAAAGGGAACACGGGGAGGGCAGAGGAAGGAGGGAGAGGAGGGGCTGGGGGCACGAACAGCTCCTATAAGAGACGCACATCAAAGCAGCGCGCACACACACACACACACAGAAACACACACAGGAACACACACGCTCTGAGGGAAGGCTGCAGTGAGGGGCTTTCACCACCAGGTGGCTATTTCCTGGCACAAACGCACTATGATGAAATGCAAATAAAGCAACAAGGCCTTGAGCCAAGCATCTCCTCCGGCTCAGTCCTCATTCTTAAGGCACAGACAGACGAGAACCAAACCGCGGAACACGACGACATGAAAGAGTGATGTGGGGAAAATCAGAGTGAAATGAGAAAGGCCCTGAGTGCGCTGCAGGTTGGATCGTGTCAGTCTGAGATGTTTTTATTCAACCAAAATGAAATAATATGATCATTCTGGATAGAGATGGAGCCGATTCGCGCGGCTGAGTGTTAACAAAACGCTAAATCTCACACGGAAACACTGAATTTGACGGCGAAACGTGCTGCGAAAAGGTTTAAAAAAGACCAAAGTTTGTGGGTGTTGGTGTGTCGAGCCGGGCTGCAGTGAGTCCTTCTCGCTGCTGGCTCGCACACTGTGGCTCTTTGTGCACAGGCTGAGCGCTCACTTCCTGTCTGGCCGGAGCGGGGTGCTTTAAGGTAAGCTCCTCCAAAACTCTCCCTCCTTTTTTTAAACTTATTTTTAGCTTGCACACTTACATTAAACCGTGTCTTCCTCATTAAATACTTCCTTGTCCATACCATCTGCTCTCAGTTTGTATTTCTTTATTTGGGGTGAGCGTAGTACGTTTCTTTCTTAGTCTACGACGCATTTACGAAAAGAAACTCGACGCATTTACACTAATAGGAGGCTCGTGCAGTTGCTTGGCCAAGGACGTGGTGATAAGAGCAAAAAACATCCCCACAATCAGCCCGTGAACACACAGAGCACCACTGATACCGCGAGCCGCTGCCAACTCCTCCAAACGCACCGCTGAGATAACACCGATAACAAACATTCTGCCTCCGCCAAGTCCCGTCCTCCTGAGAAACACTTCAATGAAAATTTACAGCGAATGTGGCGCTTTATGAATATAACAATACTTTTATATGTCAGAGGGACGGGGGCACCGCTCGGCACAGGCGGCGACGCACCCAATTACGCACGTGCGCTCTGGAGAAACGGCGCGGCGTAAGAGGGTCATTTTAGCGCGTAAGGAAGTAATGAGCGTTCCTCGGGGGAAAGCGTGATTGAAAGTCTAATATAGAACGAGGAGGACGGAGGGCGGGGCGAGAGTTACTTCAGTCGCGTGTGAACTCATGAGAAAGCTTTATTAACTAAGGTTTTTCTTGGTTTTGTTTGCCGCTCGTTGTGTTACTGTTATTTTTGTGTTTTATAGCCGCCGCGGTTCCCTGCTGGGTCTTACACAAACACAAAGTGGATACACACACAACACGCACAATACGCCTGTGTGAAGTACAGTCAAAGTAACTTCATTCAGTCGGTACGTGCCAAGCCTCGCAGGGGTAGTATCGCAAAATGAAAGCTGCGTATAGGGTTTAAAATAAAGAAAACGCACAGTGCTGGAAAAACCTGTCACTGCGCGTAAAGCTGACGGCGGCGCGGGCTCCGTGCGGTGGGATGAGTACATTGTAGTGTATGGAAAAACAGCAGGAGGCAGGGGCTGTTCAAAGAGGTCACACTGTCACGTTGACAACTTCACATACAAACATCCACGGAGAGCCACAGTGAGCCGCAGAAGAGCGGAAGGACACGGGTGCAGCGCTGCCAAGTGCCGGTGACCTTCGACCCGCTGGCACAGGGCTTAGGGCCGGTGCCAGCCAGACAGCTCAGCACAAGAAGCAGAGCAAACATTAAGCTGACGCATGCGCGGACGGGACGGCGAGTCAGGGGTGTGGGCACGAGGCGTCCAATCACAAATATGAAATCAGTCTGCAGCAGTCAATCAAACACAGGACTTTAGATCAGTGTGAGGACGTGTGTGTGAGGACGTGTGTGTGGACGTGTGTGTGGACGTGTGTGTGAGGACGTGTGTGTGAGGACGTGTGTGTGAGGACGTGTGTGTGAGGACGTGTGTGTGGACGTGTGTGTGAGGACGTGTGTGTGGACGTGTGTGTGAGGACGTGTGTGAGGACGTGTGTGAGGACGTGTGTGTGAGGACGTGTGTGTGAGGACGTGTGTGTGTGGACGTGTGTGTGAGGACGTGTGTGTGAGGACGTGTGTGTGTGGACGTGTGTGTGAGGACGTGTGTGTGAGGACGTGTGTGTGAGGACGTGTGTGTGTGGACGTGTGTGTGAGGACGTGTGTGTGAGGACGTGTGTGTGGACGTGTGTGTGAGGACGTGTGAGTGAGGACGTGTGAGTGAGGACGTGTGTGTGAGGACGTGTGTGTGGACGTGTGTGTGAGGACGTGTGTGTGGACGTGTGTGTGAGGACGTGTGAGTGAGGACGTGTGAGTGAGGACGTGTGTGTGAGGTCTGTGCAGAAAAGAGACCTTAAACACAGGACTTTAGATCAGTGTGTGGACGTGTGTGAGGACGTGTGTGTGTGGACGTGTGTGTGGACGTGTGTGTGAGGACGTGTGTGTGAGGACGTGTGTGTGAGGTCTGTGCAGAAAAGAGACCTCAAACACAGGACTTTAGATCAGTGTGTCACAAAGTTTATCACAGTTCACTTTTCGCTGACTCGTTTCGTGGATTTGTTTAATGCAATTTTTCATCCTCAAACATCGGATCTCAGTGTGACTCTGAAGTGCTGTACGTTTGCAATTTGTTTTCTCCCCGACAAAACCCACAATGTCGATGAAACGTTCTGCACCGACAAAGACGCCTACGAAGGTTTGAACTTTGTGTTTAAACGAGAGAGAAACGTGAGAAAATGTTAACGCCTGTGTGAGAAAAGTGTATAAAGTGTGTGGTGAGGGGTTTTACAGACAAAAACAGAGAGAAAAGTTGTAAAAAAATAAATAAAGCTGGTTATTTTTAGCACGTAACCCCCGCGATAAACGATAAACTGTAGCTGCTTTTATGGAAAAAGTGCGGGGCCGGATAAGGCTCTCAGCGCTGACGTGAAGGAGTGGGTTACCTGGGATACGATTCCAGTTTTTAAGGACAAAATCTGGACTAGATTCTCGCTCAGAGCCTGTGGACACATTTCCAAGGCCCTTTTGTTCATTGTGCAGCTCACAAGGACACATGGGGAGAGCAGTATGGCAGAGTGAGGTCATGTGAGGGAGCTGGAGCCAGGCGCGACTCTTATTAGCGCTAGAGATGGACACTGGACGCTGTCTCAACGGCCCGGCACGGACTAAACGTGCTTCAAAAACAAGACGTGGTGATGAATTTAGAGGAGAGGTGAGTATTTATCACATTTACGCTGCGGTAAAGACGATATCGTGTCCAAAAAGCACAAGGTCAAAGAGCGAATGGAACAAATGGCCGTCATTATCAACGCTCACAGCGAGGAGAGAACTGCACAGCCCGCGGCGAGAGTAAAACGAGTGAGGCACGGGCACACGGATGAGCCAATCAGGAGGCAGAGAGACACACGTGAGCCAATCAGGAGGCAGAGAGACACATGTGAACCAATCAGGAGGCAGAGTGACACACGTGAACCAATCAGGAGGCAGAGTGACACACGTGAGCCAATCAGGAGGCAGAGTGACACACGTGAGCCAATCAGGAGGAAGAGTGACACACGTGAGCCAATCAGGAGGCAGAGTGACACAGGTGAACCAATCAGGTAGCTAGCCGCTGCGTTCCAAACAGGAAGTGATCATGTCTCTGTATCTGCTGCTGTCAGACTCGTCAATTTGGACTTAAATGTTCGTATTAACCCTCTACATGATCCTGGGGTTCATTTTTTTTGAGTAATTTTGAGTTTTGTTTTTTTTTCTTTTTGAGTTATTGAGTTTTTTCTTTCTTTTTTCCTTTTTTTTTACCACAGATCTACACTATAAGAGCTGTGGAGTCACGTTTGTGCAGCTTTCTCTTCATATTTAAGGGTTAATTTAAAGCTTTGTGTTTAGTTTTTAGGAAAAATATCGATCTGTGCTGGAGATTTAAACCCGATATCGGCCTGTTATATCTGGACTTGTCACGTTTGTTCACAAAAAAACAAATGGATTAAATGGGATTAACATTAACACATTTGCGCATTTCCAATTTCTACAACTTTTCCTTGTTTTCCGAAGCCGCTCCTCTCTCCACAGATCACGCTCATCACTTCCTCCATGACTATTTCACATCTTTATTACCAAAAACACCCTCACATACTTTTAGGAGAACTTTGCCCAGTCAAAAATCTCCAGTTTTCACATGGAGCAGGTGTCAGATAATCAGACGTGAGTCCGTTTAGGGAATAATCAGTGTCACCGAGAGTAAAACGGACAGAACCTGATCCCACTGAGGCCGAGTGGAGGCGCAATCCCGAACAACAGCAGCCACGGCTCTGTGTGATGTAACGTCAAACAGGTCAGACCCAGGAGTTGACTGAGTTCACACTGAGCTCGGTGTTTTGTCGAAACACGTCGCACAAACACCTTCAACAGCCAAATTATTATTATTTTTGATTGATTTTTAAAGTTGCTCATATTACGCTGCTTTCTGATCTGTTATAATGTCGTTTTCTCCTCACAAACAAACCTGGAGTTGTGGTTTAAGGCTAAATATTAAGGCTGAGTTCTTCTCTCAAACTGAAAACACTCTGTTCCACCTTGTGATGTCATCAGGTGGTGATACAGGAAGTGCTTCGGTGTGTTTTTAAACCCCACGCACCTTCATTTTTAGAATCATTTGGTTAATTTCAGCCCTGGAATTGTCCATTTTACTCTTGAACTAAAGGTAAAAGGACCTGCTAACGTGAAAACCACCACTTCATGACATCACAAGGTGGAACAGAGCGTTTTGAGCTGTAAAGTGTAAACAAAACACAACTCCGGGTCTGTTTTTGAGACCGAAACAGCATTAAAACATGACGTAAAACCCCACAAGAGTCAATTTAGAGTAATAAAGGAGCTTTAAGGTTTAAAAAATCATGAATAAACACACACAGACAAGAAACGTGAGTAAATGAAGTAAATAAGTCCAGAAAAACACGTCAACACACATCCCGATGCCGAAAACCAATCTTGCGAACAGGCCAAAACCTCGGAACCGACCAGAGCCACATCGCAGCGAGTACAAGACCACACGACAAACTCTGAGAGACCACGGCCATCCTGAGGCAAACTGTGCACCCCGCTGTCACTGACGAGCGCTCGGAGTCACACAGAACCGTCTCCTCTGCTCCGACACCGAGGACTTTACAAACACAACGGAATCATCGAGTAGGACGCTCTGATCTGACGATTTTCTACGTTTACGTCAATATTTACTCCTTAAATGGTCAAGATTAAACTCAACGTTGACATATTCATGCAGAAGCGTACAGCAGCTCCTCGGTAAATGGTAAATGCTCATGTTTTTGCAGCGTTTTTCCAATTTTAAATTGTTTACATCAAGAAAACACACACACACACACTCACACACACTCACACACACACACACACACATGATCCTCGGGTTTTTATTTCACTATATTTTCAACATACGAACATTAAAAACAGACAAATGAGGCGCCTTCTTTCCCCCAGCTAGCCTTAGCAACAGGTCTGACTGACAGCGTTGCTAAGGGGCGTTACCTTCAACAGACTCGCTCCTGATTGGCTCTTCGGTTGCTACGATACTCACGAGCTCCATATTCACCTCTATCTATATCATTCGTCACTCACTCAGTCACTTCTTTACACACTTTACGGCGGGGTTAAGTGTCTCGCTCAACGACACAACAACAGTATTCATGTGAGGGAGCTGGAATCGCACCGCCAACCTGTGGGTCAGCGCTCAAAAAAATGTCCGCTAACCTTCAGATCGGTGGACAAACGCTCTCCCGCCCGAGATACTTTCACCTCGGTTTGTGGATTTCACGAAAAATATTTAGTTTCTACGTTTGTATAAATATTTGCGGTTAAAGAGTAACATGAAACATTGACATACTCGTGCAGAAGTGTACAGTACCTCCTCGGCCCCTGACGGCTCACGGCTCACGGGGCGAAGCTTTTGATTTGGTTGTGACTGGCAGCTCATGTAAACACTGCATCAGCGAGCGAGCAATTGTGGAGACGCAGAGAAAAGCTGAACGGCGGCCAAGAGCTGCAGAGCCAAGTTTGGCCCTATAGCTCTCAGCATGTGTGTGTGAGAGAGAGAAAGAGAGAGGAGGAGGAGGAGGAGGAGGAGGGGGGAGACAGAGAGAGAGAGAGAGAAGAGAGAGAGACAGGAGGAGCCACGTTTGGTCCTATAGCTCTCAGCATGTGTGTGTGAGAGAGAGAAAGAGAGGAGGAGGAGGAGGAGGAGGGGAGGGGAGGGGAGGGAGACAGAGAGAGAAGAGAGAGAGACAGGAGGAGCCACGTTTGGCCCTATAGCTCTCAGCATGTGTGTGTGAGAGAGAGAAAGAGAGGAGGAGGAGGAGGAGTAGGAGGAGGAGGGGAGGAGGGGGGGGGGGAGACAGAGAGAGAGAAGAGAGAGAGAGACAGGAGGAGCCACGTTTGGCCCTATAGCTCTCAGCATGTGTGTGTGAGAGAGAGAAAGAGAGGAGGAGGAGGAGGAGGAGGGGAGGGGAGGGAGACAGAGAGAGAGAGAAAGAGAGAGAGACAGGAGGAGCCACGTTTGGCCCTATAGCTCTCAGCATGTGTGTGTGAGAGAGAGAAAGAGAGGAGGAGGAGGAGGGGGGGGGGAGGAGGAGGAGGGGAGAGAGAGAGGAGAGAGGGAGACAGACAGAGAGAGAAGAGAGAGAGAGACAGGAGGAGCCACGTTTGGCCCTATAGCTCTCAGCATGTGTGTGTGAGAGAGAGAAAGAGGAGGAGGGGAGGAAAAGACAGAGAGGAGGAGAGAGAGAGAGAGGGACAGGAAGATAGAGAGAGAGAGAAAGAGAGGAGGAGGAGAGAGATAGAGGGAGGGGGAGAGAAGAGAGAGAAGAGACTGGAGGTGAGAAGAGAGACATATAGAGAGAAAAAGGAGGAAGACGAGGAGAGAGAGGGAGGGGGAGGGGAGAGGGACGGAGGGGAGAGAAAGAGAGGGAGAGACCAGGGGAAAGAGGAGGAAGAGAGGGGAGTGGGACGGGGAGACAGGGAGAGAGAGAAAGAGAGAAGGAGGAGAGGAGAGACAGAGGAAGGGGGGGAGAAGAGAGAGAAGGAGGGGAGAAGAAAGTAGAGATTGAGGGGGAAAGGAGAGGAGAGAGAGAAGAGAGAGAAAGGGAGGGAGACAGAGAGAGAGGAGGAGGAGTGGAGAGCGAGTGTGTGGTTTCTGCGTCCATACGTCGGTGTGTTACTGTACGCACATGTGTGGCTCCGCTTAACCCATTTACGTAACAGACGGGGTCTTTGGGTTCAAGCAAATTTAAAGACTGAACTAGAAAAGGCAGAAGGAAAAAGTTGTAGGAGAAGAAGCTATACAGGGACGAGGGAAGGAGGGGGCAGAGGAGGCAGCCAAAAGAGAGGAGGAGGAGAAGAAAAGTGAAGAGCGCATACATATTTGATTTTTGACCAATCAGAGCGCAGCGGTGACCACATAGCAACGCACGTGTGCAGTGGAGCCCTCATGACACCTGTTACAAAACCTGCGCCCCTCTTCTTCAAACAAATATGAGAAAACGCCTGGACAAAGACGAGACAGAGCGCATGTCAGATGAATAAAAAAAAAGTAAGTGAGTGTGGAAGAGTTGGAGAAAGAGAGTAAAGCAGAGGAGCATGAAGACTTGTTTCTGGTGGGACTCCAAGAGCAGCATCTGTTTGGCTGGAGCTCAGAAAAGTCTAGTGTTTCACCCTGCAGCGCCCGGGGGAATGCTATTCCAGGCTGCAGAGGCTTCTATGAAAAACAGCTTTATGTGGAAAAGGGGAGATGGAGGGAACCGGAGAAAGAGAGGCAACAAGGAAAGGAACAGGGGGAGCGAGGGACGAGGGAAGGAGACAGAGGAAGACGAGTAAGACAGAGAGAGGTGTCAGGATATAGAGAAGTAACTGTGACACTTTCGAACCAAGCTTAAACAAAAAATATATAACTTCTTCCGAGTTCTGAATTGTGAATAATTGACCTAAAAATCGCAACAAAAGCAGGTTATGATCTTAAAATAAAGGTTAAAGGTCATATGTTACGCTAATATGAGCTTTAAGTCATGTTCTAATGCTGTTTCTCCTCAAAAACAGACCTGGAGTTGTGTTTTGTTTCATTCACACATGTTTAAGTGACCTTTTATTATTATCGTCTACATCTCCAAAGCTGAAAACGCTCTGTTCCACCTTGTGATGTCATCAAGTGGTAGTTAGCAGCTCCTTTTACCTCTAGTTCAGTCGAGATTTGCAGTTCCAGAGGCTGAAATGATCCAAATGATTCTAGAAATGAAGGTGTGTGGAGTTTAAAAACACAGTGGAGCACTTCCTGTATTACCACTTGATGACATCACAAGGTGGAACAGAGTATTTTCTAAAGAACTCAGCCTAAATGTTCAGAGTTTGTGTGGGTGAATCGAGTTTAAAAACACTGCGGACCTTTAAAAGACTTCACTAATAAGGGTATAATTTTTCTCTTATGCATGACAAAAAAAATGTGAAATGTTAAATCTAATCTTTGTTATGGGTAAATTCTTTATCCACAAGTGAAGATTCTTAAAAACCAAAGCATCCCTCCTCACATTTCATAAATCTGTGAGTTTTATGGAAAAGAAAGATGCTATAAAACTTAAAAATGTAATAGATGACCTAAAGCTTATGGACAACCTCTAGTATTTATTATTATTATTATTATTATTATTATTATTATTATTATTTATTAATTTATTTATTTTTATTATTATTTTTATTATTTATTTATTTTATTATTATTTATTTTTAATGTTGTTTTTTTTTCACTGCATTCCTATGTAATACTTTTTCTGTTCCGACTATTAACTTTTCTACTTCCTGTATTACCACTTGATGACATCACAAGGTGGAACAGAGTGTTTTCAGTTTGAGAGAAGAACTCAGCCTAAATCTACAGGGTTTGTGTGTTAAACAAAACACAACTCCAGGTCTGTTTGTGACGAGGAACCATTAGAAAATAGATCAGAAAACAGCGTAAAACAGACTCTTGACTTGTCGTATTGTGATTTTAAACGTCTTTCTTATTCCGTAAAACACTTGAAATCACTTTGCGCGTGAACTTTCCCGCACAAATCCGCCCGCTTTGCCTTTCAGTCAAATCCATCATTTACACTTGTTCACGGTCCTTATTCAAACACAGCAGAAGCAGAGGTGCAGACAGCCTTGTTTGCATCTGGTCCAGCTGTGGAGTGCCCCTTCACCTGTCAGTCAGGCGTCTGAACGGCCCCCGGGGACCTCCGACAGCTGGCGGGCAGGTGCGGCTCCCTGTCCACTCCCCGCGCGGCACCTGCGTACGAGCGTCTGTGCCCGTCACGAGGAAGAACTGCAAACGATCTCCGAGGGTTTGAGCGTCGGAGAAAGGAGAGTGCGAGCGTTTGGTTTCAAAAGACGTGAGGTTTGATTTGTACGTGAAAGGTAAGAGGGGGCTTTACGGTATTACGGCGAGGCAGGGGCTTTAATCAAACGCAGAAGTCTCTTTCCCTGGAAAAACAATAAGGGAAGGCAAAGTTTACATGAGCTAATTGACAGAGGGAGAGGGGGCAGAGATGGATGGACGAGCGAAGGAAGTTGGAAGGAGAGAAAATAAACAGAGCGAGGAGCTGGAGCGTGGAGAGGGACGGAGCGGGACAGAAAGTGGCCAAAGCAAAGAATTCAAATGTGCTTTTCATTTGTGGATAAAAATCTGCACTGTTGTTCAAGGGCTAAAGTATAGGCAAATTTTAAGCATTAAAGTTCATGGAAAAATGGTTAACGAGCGTGTTTTTATAGCGACTCCCACTCGGGCTCGCCGCGGCCTCGCATGGGTCTCCTAAAAGACTTTACAAAAACACTACAGACTTAGATTAGAAATGTCTTACAGGATTTACTCTCCGTTTGAGACACTTTTCCATTGAGTGATGCGAGGTAACGATGAGAGCGATGAACACCTGAACGAGAGAACGTTTAAACGAGGTTATTACACTGCCCAAAACGAGAGAATGTTTAAACGAGCTTATTACACTCCCCTGAACGAGAGAACGTTTAAACGAGGTTATTACACTCCCCTGAACGAGAGAACGTTTAAACGAGCTTATTACACTCCCATGAACGAGAGAACGTTTAAACGAGCTTATTACACTCCCCCGAACGAGAGAACGTTTAAACGAGCTTATTACACTCCCCTGAACGAGAGAACGTTTAAACGAGCTTATTACACTCCCCTGAACGAGAGAACGTTTAAACGAGGTTATTACACTCCCCTGAACGAGAGAACGTTTAAACGAGCTTATTACACTCCCATGAACGAGAGAACGTTTAAACGAGCTTATTACACTCCCCCGAACGAGAGAACGTTTAAACGAGCTTATTACACTCCCCATGAACGAGAGAACGTTTAAACGAGCTTATTACACTCCCCTGAACGAGAGAACGTTTAAACGAGCTTATTACACTCCCCTGAACGAGAGAACGTTTATTACACTCCCATGAACACGAGAACGTTTAAACGAACTTATTACACTCCCCTGAACGAGAGAACGTTTAAACGAGCTTATTACACTATTTTCTGATCTATGTTATAACGTTTCCTCGTCACAAACAGACCTGGAGTTGTGTTTTGTTTCATTCACACATGTTTAAAACACAAATGCTGCATATTTAGGCTGAGTTAACAAACAGAAAACACGCTGTTCCACCTTGTGATGTCATCATGTGGTAATACAGGAAGTGCTCCACTGTGTTTTTAAACTCCACACACCTTCACTAGAATCATGTGGATGATTTTAGTGCTGGAATTTCAAACCTCTACTGAAAAAAAAAGTTGTAAAAAGTAGGTGTTAACTTAAAGACTACCACTTTGTGACATCATAAGGTGGAACAGAGCATTTTGAGCTTTGGAGATGTAGACAGACTGATAATTAAGTGTTACTCTAAGCCACGTTCTAATGCTGTTACCTCATCAAAAACATATCTGGAGAAACACTTCCTGTATTACCACTTGATGACATCACAGGGTGGAACGGAGTGTTTTCAGTTTGAGAGAAGAACTCAGCCTAAAAAATGCAGAGTTTGTGACGAGGAAATAACATTATAACACAACTTAACCTCCTGAGACCTGGCGTCCTCATCTGTGGACAACACCTTTTGGGTTGTTTAGGCCACAGTGCAAATTTTTAGAAGAACAGCAACAAGAACATGTTCAATTTTGAATATTTCTAGGGGTTTAGAATATTTATTTTTATTTTTAATTTATTTTTATTTGATTTGATTTTTTTTAAATTATTATTATTTATTTGATTCGATTTTTTAATTGTTTTTTTTATTTATTTATTTTATTTTATTTTAATTTATTTATTTATTTTTATTTGATTTGATATTTTTGTGTTTTTATTTGTTTTATTATTTTTTATTTTATTTTTTATTGTATTTTAATTTATTTATCTTATTTTATTTATTTATTTTTATTTGATTTTATATTTTTGTATTTTTTTTGTATATTTATTATTATTATTTTGTATTTTTTATATTGTTATTGTCATTTTGCTTTTTACAATATATGTGTTCAACCACTTAATAGTTTTGCAAATAAAGTCCTGCAAGAGCTCGGGTCTCAGGAGGTTAAAGCGCACGAGAGTCAATTTTGTGTAATATAGGAGCTTTAAGTTAGATTTAGAACTAAGTCTGTGCTTCTCGGATGGATTTGTCGTCATTATTTTGTTGCTTTTTCAAAATTCTAAACATTTTTATAAAAAGTAATTTACACAGAATAGCAAAGAGCGTGTTTTTATTTGAATTCTGCACTGAGAAATCCTTAATAAACACGCTCCCCCAGACTCCCCCGTTGATCTCATTGGAACACATAAGCCCCGTCGATCAGCTTTGGCAGGATTTGATTCATTTGAACATTTGAACGCTCATCACTCGTCATGTCTGCGCCTAAAATACTCAAAAAAAACACGCGGTTAGGGTCAGCGAGGACAAATCTGAGAGAGACAGTCGGATACGTCCCAAAAGAGATGAATGTTGACGAACGGGACATGTGGTGAAGTCAAAGAGAAGTGTTAAATAACGCAAAATATATTACGCAAAACTGACTCTCATGAGCTTGAAACTGCGTTGTAATGCTGTTAAATCATCGAAAACAGAGTTGGGGTTGCGTTTTGTTTCATTCTAACACTTTATTATTAGTCCGTCCACATCTACAAAGCTCAAAAATGCTCCGTTCCACCTTGTGATGTCATAAAGTGGTAGTCGTAAACCAGTTTTTTCAGTAGAGATTGACAATTCCAGCGCTGAAATGATCCAAATGATTCTAGAAATGAAGGCGTGTGGAGTTTAAAAACACAGTGGAGCACTTCCTGTATCGCCACATGATGACATCACAAGGTGGAACGGATTGCGTAATGTAAACAACTCCAAGGGTATTAACGCTCGAGAGACACGCAGGTAAAACTCCACGGAAAACTCGTCCACGTGAAAGATAAAATAGTCCCCAAGCACAAATAATAATGTCATATACAAAATACTCTGCATGTCCCGCAATAAAACATACGTCAGGGAAACAGGGAGGGCATCCAGCACACGGAAAAAAATAGGACGGACATAGGACGGAATGAGGCACACGAGCAACTGAATCTAACCGGACATTTTGGATTATTGTGAAAGAAAGAACCACATCGGCGCTGGTTTAAAGAGGCGATTGAAATACAAAAAACGTGCCGACGAGACGTTAAACCGGGACAAGGGGGCCTTTTTACTCTCACACACCTGCCGGGAAACTGTCGCACCGCAGATGGCGCTGTCGTCCCGCCTAAACCGGTAGGAAGACAGCGGCAATACCTGTTTAAACCAGCTGATCGGACAAGTCGCAACAACATCCCGTGACCACTGTGAGGCGCTAGTGAGCAGTCGAAACGGTGAAGGAAAACGAACTAAACTTTGGTCTAAAAAGGGATTAAAAGATGGATGAAAATGAATTATGAGAATCAGATCAGATGAAGTTTATTGGACTGATGAACTTATACATGAATGACAGAGGAGCTGGGGGAGGTGTCTGGGGTGTGGGAAGTCTAGGATAGGCAGAAGAAAATGGAATCTAAATCTACAGGTAACAAGCTCTTTCTACACAAAGAAATAAACGTACTGTATTTTGTTTTGCACAGGACGTTTTATAAACATTTTCAGCTGATGTCATAATTGCACCAAACGAAATTAAAATTTTTATTCACTTACAACAAATTAAATAAAGCATCGTAGTAAGAACACAACACCAAACATGTATTTTGTCCAGTTGAGCCGCAAATACTTTAGAGCAGGAGTCTCAAACTTGTGGCCCGGGTGCCAATTGCGGCCCACGAGATGATATTTTGTGGCCCGCGGGACAATATGAAACTTTAATGTTAGTGTGGCGTTTTCATGTTGCGCCAAATCGGTAAACCCCAAAACAAATAACGATGTATACGGCCGATATTTGGACTTTTTAGCGCGTTAAATCTCCAGCGCGGTCTGATATTTTGTTTTTGTTCGATCTGCTGTTTAAAAGACGCACATAAAGCTTTATTTTAACACTTTAATACTAAGATTGCTGCACAAAACGTGACAACACAGCTCTATTATAGGTCTGCGGTTAAAAGTTAGGCCTGTCACGATAACAAACAAACTTGAACGAGTTTTAATCTACACCGAGTACGCTAAAATAAAGCTAAATAATCACCAGTGAACCCTTTTTGAACAAACAAAAATCATTATAAAACCTGAGCAACAGCAAAAACAACCAAAATTTAGTCGTAGAAGTGACTTATTCAACCCTCAACAGCTCAAATCTGATCATATCGCATGAAAATAACAAAAATCTAACCACTTTTGCAAAGAAATTAGATGAAATTAGATAAAGATGTAGTGATTATTGTGGCAGGACTAAAAAAAATAATAGTTTTAGTTACGTTACATTTACAATTTGGGGGAAATAAGCTAAACCGGGCCAACGTATCGACACTTTTTCCTTGGATATCGGCATCAGCCATGAAAAAAAACAACATAAAAGTGGATCTCTGAAGTACTCTGAAGTACTCTATGTCACTATGGTAAACAGTTTCAGTATTAACACCTTATTTTAACCAGTAGAACGTGGAAAAGCACTTTACAGACGGGTAAATGTGTGGCAGGAGTTGGCAGCGCTCCGCCGTCGTGTCCTCGTATGTGCATTTTCTTTGCTTATCTGAATCAATGCAAACACTTAATAAGTCAAGCTGCGATGTGGAGTTTACAGCCCTGTATCAGACGCTAGCTCAAAGGCCTGCGATGTCTGCTGCTATCGCTAATGCACACATCATCACTCTTCTCTATTCAACCCTTTGTGGAGCTCGAGTGTCGCTCTCAAGCGGCGCGTTCTCGGGGAAACTGTAAATATTCAAGGTAAGTGACTGGTGCGAGGTGAAACAAAGGACGTGCGGACAGTGATGGGAAGAATACTTTGAAAACGCAGTTACAGGTTAATGAAAACCCGAATTAAAATGTGATTTGTGAAGTGTTTAGCAACGCTGTCAATATAAACCTGTTGCTAACGTTAGCGGGAGTGACCTCGGTGAAAGAAGGCGCCTGATTTGTCCGTTATCAATGTTCATATCTTGATTTACAGACACAATAGTGCACATGTGGCAAACTCAAGGCCCCCGGGCTAAATGCGGCCCCCCACGTCTTTTTATGTGGCCCACAACAAGATAAATTAAAAGGTTTGACTGTCTTAAAATGTCAGTTTATCACGAGATACAGTTATACAGCCGTATTTTTATATCTATGGAAATGTATATGCAGTATTTGTAACTCAAATAAGAAATAAATACAGAGACGGTTAATGAACAAGTTAAAAAAGTTGTTGCGTTTATTTTACGTGTGGCCCTTTGAGAGTGACCATTTTCTGATGTGGCCCTTGGTGAAAATGTGTTTGACAAACCTGCAATAGTGAAATAAAAACCCCAGGATCATGTAGAGCGAGTTAATACGAACATTTAAGACCAAAATGACAAGTCCGACAGCAGCAGTTTTTCAATAGAAACTGAATTAGAGCCAGAATTGACGGAGCCGGAAGTGCGCCCATGATCACTTTCTATTTGTAACGCGGTGGCTAGCAGGTTAGCGACGTCTATTTATATAAACAGTCTATGATTATGTTGCCTGGTCCAGTCAGAACTGTAATCCGAATACTTAGAATACTTTTATATTGAGTTGAATTTAAATTATAGTATTTTGTGTTTCCTCATTTGTTTGGTGTTTATCACAAATTGGTGAAGGTTTTTCTCACTGATTCTGTGCAGTTTGACGCCTAAATTTGTGTGATCATGTCCCGTAGAGCCACATATGAGCCACACACAGTCATAAGAGCCAAATACGAGCCACACACAGCCCTAAGAGCCACATATGAGCCACACACAGACATAAGAGCCACATACGAGACACACACAGCCGTACGAGCCACATACGAGCCACATACAACCATATGAGTCACACACAGCCATAAGAGCCACATATGAGCCACACACAACCATACAAGCCACATACAAGCCACACAAAGCCATACGAGCCACACACAGCCATAAGAGCCACATACGAGCCACACACAACCATACGAGCGACACACAGCCATACGAGCCACATACAAGCCACACGCAGCCATACGAGCCACACACTGCCACATGAGCCACACAGAGCCATCAGAACCACATATGAGTCACACACAGTCACATGAGCCACATAGAGCCATAGAAGCTACATACGAGCCACACACAACCATAAGAGCCACATACAGCCACATGAGCCACATACAGCCACATGAGCCACATAGAGCCATAGAAGCTACATATGAGCCACACACAGCCGTACGAGCCACATACGAGCCACAAACAAGTTAGTATCTTTACATTTGCCATTATGGGGCAACTAATCATCTTTTCCTGCGCGTTCACACCACACTTCACCGTGATTGGCTGAATCCACCTGTCACTCACACAGAACATGACAGGAGCTGACCAATAGGAGAAGAGCGTGAGGAGGAAGTGTCTGGGTTTGAGCGCAGAGCCGCGTTAAACAGAGAAACACAGAGTCACTATGTGCAGGGGCGTCGCCAGAGGGGGGCGAAGGGGCCCGATGTCCCCGGGGCCCCAGAAATGAACTGTCTTTCTATTTATTTATATCAGAGGGGGCCCCACGTGAGGCCCCTCGCCCCCACGGCTCCATGTTTCTGTAGACGGGCCTGACGTTATGACAGATAAAAAGGCACACAGTCAGGATCACATCACACGTCGTTAATTTGTTTTAAAAAGACGTTTAAACGAGTAAATATGATCTGCCAGAATTTTTTTTCACCGAGAAATCTTTCCTGTTCTATTTTACGTTTGGCAGTGAGATTCTCGAGCTTTAAACAATTACACAGACCCCACTCTAAAAGATTTAATTTCGATAACAGCGTGTGCGAAAGAGAAACAGGCAGAATAATGTGCATTAGAGAGATGTTAGGAGCCATATGAGCCACACACACACCCCCGCACGAGCCACACACAGCCACACGAGAAAGAGACAGAATAAAATGCATTAGAGATGTTAGGAGGCACATGTGTACGACCGTATGAGCCACACATGGCCGTACGAGCCAAATACGAGCCACACACAGCCGGAAGAGCCACATACGAGCCACACATGGCCGTAAGAGCCACATATGAGCCACACACAGCCATAACATCCACATACGAGCCACATACGAGCCGCATACAACCATATGAGTCACACACAGCCATAAGAGCCACATACGAGCCACACACAACCATACAAGCCACATACGAGCCACACACAGCCACATGAGCCACACAGAGCCATCAGAAACACATATGAGCCACATACAAGCCACATGAGCCACACAGTCGTACAGGCCACATATGAGCCACATAGGCCACATACAATTATATGAGCCACACACAGTCACATGAGCCACATACGAGCCACACACAGCCGTACGAGCCACATACAGCCGTACGAGCCACATACGAGCCACACACAGCCGTACGAGCCACATACGAGCCACACGCAGCCACATGAGCCGTAGAATGAAGAGGAGCCGTTTTAATGAGCCTCCCTGTGGTTCCAAAACTAAATTTCACATTTTTCTCATAAACTTTCTGAAAAAAAAGAATATTAAAGTTGTAAAGTTCAGAGATAATCAGCTCTGAGTCACTAATGACAACGACCCAGAGTTTATTTAAATCTGTTTCTGAATCGGTTTATAAAAAACATTATTAAAACATTTCACCAAATTAAAAACCATGTTATTTCTTAGTCTGTCTCGGTTCGTCTCGGTCCATCTTAGTTTGTCTTATTTCCACTTGTCTGTCTTGCAATAAATTTATTTTTTTTTTTTTTTTTTTTTAAATCGAAACTTGTGTTTTTAAATGTTTTTTGGACTTAAAACAACCACATTATGGATATTAGTTAGCACGTAGTTAGTTAGCACGTAGCTGGTTCGCACGTAGCTGGTTAGCACGTAGCTGGTTAGCATGTAGCTGGTTAGCACGTAGCTCATTAGCATGTAGCTGGTTAGCACGTAGCTCATTAGCACGTAGCTCATTAGCACGTAGCTGGTTAGCACATAGCTCGTTAGCTTCTGCGATGCCTTTGAACTCTTAATGTTGTAATTTTTTGTAAAGTCTATGAGAAAAACACGTGGAAAATGGACTTCCGGAGGTTTGGGCCCCAGCTCTCGTCCTCTGTCTGTGAGGACGAGGCATCTGAGTTCACTTATCCACAGCTCTGCTCTGAGGGTCTTTTGGTGGAGATAGTGACGTGCGAACCATCACTTTTTCCTGTAATTATCCCAGTCCCTCCTCGTCTTTGTTTTTCTCTCCATTCTCTGTTCTGTCACTCACATCACAGAGCCACTGTCATGACTAATGCTCCGATTTAAACCATATCTAAAAATGAACAACTTCTATTCGTGAGATATTTATTATTATTTATTTAAATTTATTCATTTTATTAATTAATTTATTATTTTATTTTAATTATTTATTCTATTTATTTTTATTTATTTAATTTAATATATTTATTTTATTTATATAATTTATTTTATTTTATTATTTTTATTTTATTTTTTCACAATCCCATGTCACAGTTAAAAGTCCCATATTACACTATTTTCTGATCTGTTCTAATGTTGTTTCCTCGTCACAAACAGACATGGAGATCCTGCATATTTAGGCTGAGTTCTTCTCTCAAACTAAAAACACTCTGTTCCACCTTGTGATGTCATCGTGTGGTGATACAGGAAGTGTTTTTAAACTCCACACACCTTCATTTCTAGAATCATTTGGATGATTTCAGACCTGGAATTGCCTATTTTTTTCTATTTAACTAAAGGTAAAAAGGAGTTGTTAAATTAAAAAACTACCACTTGATGACATCACAAGGTGGAACGTCGCGTTTTGAGCTTTGGAGATGAAGACAGAGTAATAATAGTGACTCAAACATGTGAATGAAACAAAACACAACTCCAGGTCTGTTTTACTCACAGGGATTTGTTTTAAAACTCGCTGGTAAAAGTTGAATAAAAACATTCCAAGAGTTTTATTTTTAGGATTAATTTGAAGGAAGTCTAATAAAACTCTCGTGTCCTCTGTAGAAAACTGTGTGTTGTGCAACTTTAACCCACAGATTCATCACAAACACGAAGCATTTAGACTTTTCCATCATTTTAATTGTTTTGAACGGGGAAAATAGTGACATGGGGGAACATAACCCTGCAGATGTGAGGGGATCATGTTTACTTAACTTTTAATCAACCAGCAAAGTCCCATTGAGAGGAGTGGATTTAGTCGTATGGAAACAAGGAAAACACAGTACAGTTCATCACAAACACGAGAAAGTGAAGAAGAAGAAGAAGAAATGTAAGTTAAAAATGTCGATATTACACAAAATGAACTCGTGTGAGCGTTAAGTCATGTTCTAAAACCTCAAAAACAGACCTGGAGTTGTGTTTTGTTTCATTCACATGTTTGAGTCACACTTTATTATCAGTCTGTTACATCTCCAAAGCTCAAAATGCGACATTCCACCTTGTGATGTCATCAAGTGGTAGTTTTCAAGTTAACAGCGACTTTTACCTTTAGTTCAGTTGAGATAAGTGACAAATCCAGAGGCTGAAATGATCCAAATGATTCTAGAAATGAAGGTGTGTGGAGTTTAAAAACACAGAGGAGCACTTCCTGTGTCGCCACACGATGACATCACAAGGTGGAACAGAGTGTTTTCAATTCAGCACCAAAGCCATATGAACCATCTCACACTCTGAGGACTAAGTCAGGACTAAAACAAGACCTAAACCGGGACTAAGACAGGACGAAACCAGGAGTAAACCAAGACTAAACCGAGACTAAACCGGGACTAAAACAGGACTAAGCCAGGACTAAGCCAGGACTAAGCCAGGACTAAGCCAGGACTAAGCCAGGACTAAAACAGGACGAAATCGAGACTAAACCGGGACTAAAACAGGACTAAAACAGGTCTAAACCAGGACTAAAACAGGACTAAACCAGGACTAAAACTGGACTAAACCAGGACTAAACCGAGACTAAACCAGGACTAAAACAGGACTAAACCAGGACTAAAACTGGACTAAACCAGGACTAAACCAGAACTAAACCAGGACTAAACCAGGACTAAACCGAGACTAAACCAGGGCTAAACCGAGACTAAACCAGGACTAAACCAGGACTAAACCAGGCCTAAACCAGTGTAAAGGTCTTTAAGTTGTCGGGGTGTCTCCTGCGCGTCTGTCCGGGGGGCGGGGCCTATGTCTCATTGGGCTGATAGCTTTTGACGGACAGCTCTGGTGATGTAATGCGCCGGGGTCTCGCTGGTGAAACTCTGGACGCCTGCACTGATTACCTCCCCCGCGGGACGGACACGGGGCCATATGGTTAATGCTAAGTCCAAACTCTGGGACGTGTTTTATAGACGTTGTTATTTAAGACGACGACACGGACGAGACGTTTTTTTTTTACCGGTTTGTTTACAGATTTTACGGGACGCTGTAAATTATTTTGTGTTTTCTCGATGTGCAGTTTTCTTACACAGGGACTGAGAATCACATCAGACTTTTTTATGTGACATGTTTCGCGGAAAAATACGAACGATATGGGTTTTTCGTGACCGATGCCGATACGATTATTCAGCCTCCAGAGAAAATAAACCGATAAGCTCTGCCGATATTTTTCTAGGACCGATTTTGATCATTTTCTCCAAATTCTGTGTTTTAAATTCACTACAAACTCATCCTCAGCCCTGTTTTTACTACAATATCAACTTATCGTTCAATATTTGGAGCTGGAATAACATATTTTTGGCATCAATTCTCATCCTCGGTACTTTTTCTTTTGCCTAACTGGGAGATTTTTAGTTATTTTTTGACTGTATGATCAGATTTAGCTGTAAAAAGTTGAATAAATAACGACTAAACTGTTTCGTTTTGCTGTTTATTTATTGTAGATCGTGTTTTTGTTTTTTTTTGTGGTTTAAATCTGCTCGTTTTTTGTGTCAAGTGGCGTAAATGAGTTTAAATATTATTGTTTATTGTCTATATTTGCTTTGTTACACGTCTAATCTTTATGCTTTTTATTTTGGAGGCAGTAAACAAAATATCGCCCTCTGCTGGCCGATAACAGATACGCTAAAAACTACAAATATCGTCCGGATTTATCGACCACCCCGTATATCGGTTTATGTCTAATGTCAACATCAATTTTCTACTTTCTGTCATCCGTATTCTTCTGCTTATCCGAGGTCACGGGGTCAACAGTCTAGACTTCCCTCACCCCAGACACCTCCTCCTCCCTCCAGCGCCTCCGTTGGGACCTCAAGACGTTCCCAGGCCAATCGAGAGACACCGTCCCTCCGGTCCTAAGTCCTAAGATGTCCCTCCAGGTGGGACATATCTAGTTTACTCAAATATTAACTCAGATATTCAGATTCATGTCGGAATTTTGCGTTTTTTTCCAATTTTTACGCATAAATTAACAATAAAAATGGTAATTGGTCATGTTTTATACAGCGCATTTCCACTTTCAAAACACTCAATCGCTTTACGTCAAGGCGAATACAGATACGAGATACAGAAGTTTACGCGGAAAAACTGGGGTGGAGGTGGGTTAAGTGTCTTGCCCAAGGACACAACAACAGCGTTCGTTTGTAGGAGCTGGAATCGCGCCGTTTAAACCTACGGGTCGCTACGGATCTGTGGATGTGACCGCTCAACCGATGACGTTTATGCCGAGAGCGATGACGGGATTCAAACCGCTTAGCTAACTCGGTCCAGTGGGCAAACGCTCTACCAACTGAGCCACCGTTCCGTCTCCTTCAGTTGCGTCACGGCGCGGCGTTCCGTGTGCCCATGTGGATCGATGTGCGTGATTGATAAGCCCCGGGCGCGTCGCTTTAGCAGATGCACAGCCTGATCGCTGCTATAACGATTAGCCGCGCGGTCAAGCTAACAGCTGCACATCTTCTTAGGGGCTGCTGTGGGTTTTACTGACAGACTTATGATGGATCAGGGGTATCGGGATTGTTGGAAGAGGATTGGAGGGAAAATTACATAATGACGTAATTACGACTCCAAAAAACGCAAACTAAATTTCAAAATAATGGCGTCTGCTTTAAAAGGCTCGTGTGACGCTGTTTTCTGAGCTGTTCTAATGTTGTTTCCTCGTCAAAAACAGACCTGGAGTTGTGTTTTTGTGTTTCATTCACACACGTTTAACGCACAAAACCTGCATATTTAAGATGAGGTGTGTGGAGTTTAAAAACACAGTGGAGCACTTCCTGTATCACCACATGATGACATCACAAGGTGGAACAGAGTGTTTTCAATTCGCCAACCATCTCACGCTCTGAGGACTAAAACAAGACCTAAACCGGGATTAAACTGGGTCTAAATCAGGACTAAACCAGGACTAAAACAGGACTAAACCAGGTCTAAATCAGGACTAAACCAGGACTAAACCAGGACTAAACCAGGACTAAAACAGGACTAAAACAGGACTAAACCAGGACTAAAACAGGACTAAAACAGGACTAAACCAGGACTAAACCAGGACTAAAACAGGACTAAACCAGGACTAAACCAGGACTAAAACAGGACTAAACCAGGACTAAAACAGGACTAAACAGGACTAAACCAGGACTAAATCAGGACTAAACCAGGACTAAATCAGGACTAAACCAGGACTAAACCAGGACTAAAACAGGACTAAACCAGAACTAAAACAGGACTAAAACATACATAAAAATTACATAACGACATAATTACGACTCCAAAAAACGCAAACAAAATTTCAAAATAATGGCGTCTGCTTTAAAAGGCTCGTGTGACGCCGTTTTCTGAGCTGTTCTAATGTTTCCTCGTCACAAACAGACCTGGAGTTGTGTTTTTTTTTTCATTCACGCACGTTTAACGCACAAAACCTGCATATTTAAGCTGAGTTCTTCTCCCAAAACACTCCACTCCACCTTGTGATGTCATGTTTTGATACAGGAAGTAGTTTAAACTCCACAAACCTTCACTAGAATCATTTGGATTTGGAGTTCAACAGTTTGAATCTCGCTCTCGACATAAAAATCATCAGTTGGCGGTGCGATTCCAGCTCTCACACATGAATACTGTCGGCGTGTCCTTGGGCAAGACACTTAAACCAACGGTAAAGCGATTTGAGCGACTTAACGGTGGAAAAGCGCTGCGTAAAAATGCGACATTTTACCATAACTTCATGAATCCATCAAACGCCAAAGTGGGAATTTGTTGATTTCCGATAATAAAAGAAGAAATCGAATCTGTGAAGAGGACACTCCCACAACTTTTTGTCCAGTTTGCACGTTTAAATTTTAGTTTTACTTCGGCTCATACCTGGACGACGGACAGATTACGCAGACATCTCGACTTCCAACGTAAAAGAAAATGGCGTTTGGCAGCAGGAAAAGCAAATGCACGAACCTAAACCCTTGACGTGACCCTTGATTTAGGCCAGAGGCGTCAAACTCATTTTCACCGAGGGCCACGTCAGCAAAATGGCCGCCATCAAGGGCCAGATGTGACTGTGCGGCAGGATAAATGTCACTAAATGTAAACAAATGTCACGTGAAATAAATGCAACTACTTTTAAACTTGTTAAATAACTGTTTCTGTATTTATCACTTATTCAAGTTGCAAATATTACGTGTCTGTGTAACTGTGTATTTCCTGATAAAGCCTTTTTTACCCTTTTTATTATTGGACGATTAGTTGTTTTTCTTGCAGTCTAACATTTTCATACTTAGCTCTGTGTTTGGTGTCAAAATGTCAACGTAGATTGTACCGACGCCGCCTCATAACACAAAAAACATACAGATTTTCTCCTTAAAGCACAAACTTGTATTCACCTTTAGCGTCTTTCTTGAAACTTCCTTCCACGCCGACAATTTTCCTCTTCCCGAACAATTTGGGATGATTATTTTCAAATATTTCTCAGTGTCACTTGTCGGGAAAATCTCATTAGTTTATTGTCAGTGCAAACATTAAAGCAGCACAGACTTATTTTAAAACGACAGTCAAGCCTTAATTTACCTTCTCACGGGCCACATAAAATGACGTGGCGGGCCGCATTTGACCCCCCGGGCCTTGAGTTTGACACGTGCGATTTAGGCCGTTGGGAGCGTGAGACCGCGGCTGGACAGGGATGCGTTTGACACGAGACGCAGATCCATTTTTACACCCGACAGACTCCCGCCGTACACAGCCCGGCAGCCGCGCAAGCAAACACTCCACAGCTTACACTACCTTTGTCACCTCCCACACAGCGGTTATCTCCAAGGACACAAAACCCACACGATTCCCTTACCAATTTTCACGCATGCAGCCTAAATGGAGCTGTAAGCAGGCATTAAGCCCGACGGGAGAAAAAGCAGAAAATACCGATAGACGGATGGAGAGAGAGAGCGAACGAGAGAGACGACAACGAGGACGAGAGGAAGAAGAACCGAGCGGGAGGGGAGGTTTCTTTTTAGCGTCGACTTCCTTTCATCTTTACAACATACTTAAACAGGGGGATTTCAACAAAAAAAAAAGGTAGAGGCGTTCTGATTTGTGCGTACTCTTTTTGCTCGCACACCCACCCCCCCCCAACGAAAAAAAAAGACGACACAATGCCCCCTCTGTGCTGCTACACCAGGGGGACGAGCACAAAAAAGAACTGCAAACCCTGCCAGACTTAAGACGCTCTTGGTGACGGGCCAGGGGTATCTGAAATAATACTCCGCAGCTCCTCTCGGTCCTGTATGTAACTTTTTTTTTTTCCTCTTTTAAGTCACAGATTAGAGGTGATCTCCTTTCACTGGTAATGCTTCAGCCATTCTGAATAGTGCATGTGTAGTTTGGACTGGACCGCCGCCAGGAAAAGTGGAGCAGGGCAACAGCGGGCGGCGGGCGGCGATAATGTACGACTGGAGAGCTCGGTCCAAAAAACGTATTTCAAAGATTTATACCACGAACTCTGAGAAATGACCAGAACAAACTCATTCTTTTGAGTCGGTTTGAAGGAAAAGCGCCAGTTAGTCATGGAAAGTGTTACACAGTGCAGCTTTAATTATGAGAACTCGATGAAAAGCTTTAAACGGCCCGTGTTACGTTATTTTTTTTATGTTTTTTTTTATATTTTCTGATTTTCTGATGTTATAATGTTGTTTTCTCATCACAAACAGACCTGGGGTTGTGTTTTTTTGTGTTTTTGTTTCATTCACACATGTTTAACGCACAAAAAAACCTTGGATATTTAGGCTGAGTTCTTCTCTCGGACTATAAACGCTCTGTTCTACTTTGTGATGTCATCGTGTGGCGATACAGGAAGTGCTCCGCTGTGTTTTTAAACTCCACACACCTTCATTTCTAGAATCGTTTCAGTCCTGGAATTGTCAATCCTGTACTGAAACTAAAGGTAAAAAGCAGCTGTCAACGTGAAAACTACCACTTGATGACATCACAAGGTGGAACAGAGTGTTTTGAGGTTTGGAGATGTGACTCAAACATGTGTGAATGAAACAAAACACAACTCCAGGTTTGTTTGTGATGATTTAACAACATTATAACACGGATTAACGCTCACAACAGTCAGTTTTGTGTCATATAGGACCTTTAAGTACATTTTTACAGTAGATACTTTTTACTTTTACTTCACTACATTTGAGAGCAGTATCTGTACTTTCTACTTCACTACGTTTTTAAACTCGTCTGAAAAGTAAAAAAGTACTTTTCATGTGATTTGAGGGGTTATTTTTTACCATTTTTGTAGTAAAATCCTTTCCTATATCTACAGAAAACAAAAACTAAAAGCAGCCGTCAACGTGAAAACTACCACTTGATGACATCACAAGGTGGAACAGAGAGTTTGGAGCTTTGGAGATGTGACTCAAACATGTGTGAATGAAATAAAAACACAACTCCAGGTCTGTTTTTGAGGAGGGAACAGCGTTAGGACACGACTTAAAGCTACAAGAGTCAGTTTTGATGTAGGACTTTTAATATTTCTACACTGAATTATCACAGAATTATCACAGTGTCTTTCAAATATGGGCCAGAGAGAAAGACACGTACAAATACTGCAATACTTCTGTAACTGTAGTACAGTTACAGAAGTAACTGTGTATGACTGTGTCATTTTTATTGAAGACGCTTAATAACTTAAGACATACAGCCATAGTTTTACCTCAGTGTCATCACCTCTGCAGCGCTCTGACTCGTTAGGGCGCTCTGACTCGTGACGGCGCTCCGACTCGTGACGGCGCTCCGACTCGTGACCGCGCTCTGACTCGTTAGGGCGCTCTGACTCGTGACGACGCTCTGACTCGTGACGGCGCTCTGACTCGTTAGGACGCTCTGACTCGTGACGGCGCTCCGACTCGTGACGGCGCTCCGACTCGTGACGACGCTCTGACTCGTTAGGACGCTCTGACTCGTGACGACGCTCTGACTCGTGACGGCGCTTTGAGCATTTACGAAAGGACAATGCCGTTACATTTAGGGATGCAAGACGACGAATACTGGCGCCAATTTAGAAAAGTTTGATGGATCAGATATCGGTTTAGTCAATATCGGTTTAGTCGATACCCTATTTTATAAACAGTTGTAATAAAACGATATTTAGACTTTCTACGTTGGCCCTTATAGTATTTTTTTCTAAGTTGTTCTGTAGTTTCTTGATAAATCACAGTTGCAAAACTTTTTTTTTTTTTTTTTTTCTTTTTAAACAGAATAACTTATATTTCCTGTCTCTGCTCTAGTATCGGTTGATATCGGGGCTCGGCAAACACTTAAAGCCAAAGTATCGCCGCTACTGAACATTTTGATTATTTACTGGACAATGTCGGCTCAAACATTTGGCCCGACTTAATAAATAACAGTTACAAAACAAATTTGGATATTTTTTTGCCAGAATAACTTATATTTCCTGTCTCCGCTCTAGTATCGGTCGATATCGGGGCTCGGCAAACACTTAAAGCCAAAGTATTGGTGCCAATATTGAAAATTTTGATTATATACTGGTCCAAAGTATCGCACAATTTGTACACAAAGTGAA
Source organism: Periophthalmus magnuspinnatus (assembly GCF_009829125.3). Lineage (NCBI taxonomy): Eukaryota > Metazoa > Chordata > Actinopteri > Gobiiformes > Gobiidae > Periophthalmus > Periophthalmus magnuspinnatus. Next base: position 3,178,383 of record NC_047126.1, on the reverse strand, counting down.
TCAAAGTGTTTTACAGGATAAGAAAGACATTAAGACATGTGTTACTTGATAAATAACAGATACAAAACACATTTCGATATCTTTTCTACCATATTTCCTGTCTCTGTCCTAGTATCAGTTGATATCGGGAGATCGGCACACACTTAAAGCCAAAGTATCGGTGCAAATATTAAACATTTTGATTATTTACTGGACAATGTCGGCCCAAACATTTGGCCCAACTTGATGAATAACATACGAAACACATTTGGATATTTCTTTTTAGCAGATTAGTTTATATTTCCTGTCTCTGTTCTAGTATCGGTTGATATCGGGGCTCAGCAGATGCTTAAACCCAAAGTATCGGTGCAAATATTGAACATTTTGATTATTTACTGAACAATATTGGCCCAAATATGTGGCCCAACTTGATAAATTACAGATACAAAACACATTTGGATAATTTCTCTACCGTAGTTTCTCTCTCTGCTCTAGTATCGGTTAAATCTGGGATCGACACACACTTAAAGCCAAAGTATCGGTGCAAATATTGAACATTTTGATTATTTACTGGACAATGTAAATAAATAACAGATACAAAACACATCTGGATTTTATTTTTTTTACCAGAATAACTTTTTTTTGTGTGTGTGTGTTCTAGTATCGGTTGATTCTGGGATCGACACACACTTAAAGCCAAAGTATCGGTGCAAATATTGAACATTTTGATTATTCACTGGACAATGTAAATAAATAACACATACAAAACACATCTGGATTTTATTTTTTTACCAGAATAACTTATATTTTTTCTCTCTGTTCTACTATCGGTCGATATCGGGGCTCGGCAGACGCTTAAACCCAAAGTATCGGCACATTACTCACAGAATATCGGTCTTTCCCCGGTTTATCATGGTATTTTCTATCACCGCGTCATATCAGGTCGAACGGGAGCAGCTCAAACGATATCTGTGTTCCCCCGAAGAGCCGATCCCTTCATTTACGCTCCCCTATAGCGGCTTTAACAGTGGGCCGTCTGTACCTCCCCTGCCCCGAGCGTGACCCACTCGCTCACCCGCAGGAAGGAGTGATTAGCCGGACTGTAGTAACCATGGCCCACCTGCTCGGGCTCAATGGGCGCCCTCACACGGCTCGCTTGTACAAGTCAACAGAATTTTAATCACAACACAAAGACACACTTGCTCAGACAAAGGCATGTACACAAAAAGACTCTTAGGTGAAAGAGACGGGTGCGCGCTCCCCCCCTTTCATCCCACAGATAGATAGAGAGGAAGGAGGCAGAGAGCGATAAAGGCCCAGACAGCAGTAAAGGGCGAGTGGGGGAAGGAGGGAGGAAGGAAGGGAGGGAGGAGGAGTGTTTCCTGCAGAGACTGGCCCACAGGATGTACAGCAGAAGTCGACCTGGACTCTTAAACGCCGCCGTCGTACAGTAGTTAAACCTTTTTTTTTTTCGGACGGCGAAACGGCAAATAATCACGTTTTTATGACGCGTTTCTGCTCCTTCGACGAGATTTTACACTTACTCGTTCAACGCACACATTCGTTCAGATCCGCGGGCAAACGCTCTACCGACTGAGCCACCGTCGCCCCGCGTGTCACGATGAACGATGATATAAAAGATACATAACGGAATTAAGACACGTGCGTAGTTAGTTTGTGTTTATAATGAACTTTTCCAACGACGGCGAAGAAAAAGTGATGGAAAAAAAAGATTGTTCTGCACGAAATGTGTTAAAAGAGACGTGGAAATAGTGGTTTTTGTGACAGATTTTAGAGTCAGGGACGAACAAAACGCTGCGATGAACCAAAAGGGAACACCGAGGGATTTACAGTTGTTCGTTGTTATATCGCGGTTGATCTTTTGCGGTTTTGCTGTTTCGTGGGGTTTTTTAGCGTCGTTTTACATGCTTTTTAACAGCGTATGAACGAGCATTGTGTTCTGCGTCCTGATTGGCTGTTGGACTGTACACCATTGTCCATCCGTCTCCTCCGTGCCGTGTCATTTTCTGGATTATAACTCGCACTTTTCTTTCTTTTCATAGTTCGTCCAGGTTTTTTTCTTCATTATTACACATTTTTTTGATTTATACTCCGGAAAACACAGTAAATGTTGGATCTCAGTGTGACTCTGAAGTGCTGTACGTTTGCGTTTTGTTTTCTCCCCGACAAAACCCACAATGTCGATGAAACGTTCTGCACCGACAAAGACGCCTACGAAGGTTTGAACTTTGTGTTTAAACGAGAGAGAAATGTGAGAAAATGTTAACGCCTGTGAGAGAAAAGTGTATAAAGTGTGTGGTGAGGGGTTTTACAGACAAAAACAGAGAATAATGTAAAAAATAAAGCTAATACAGCACGGGTTGTGTACGCGATAAACGAGGGACCACTGCATCTATTCTACGCTTTAGACAGATATAGAGTGGCACAGCGGTGAAGCAACTGCCACAAAACGAGGTGTTCTCCCCCCGTTTCCGCTCCACAAATGTAAAATCACGCTCCTTCTTTGAACCACGACGCCATTTTTTCCGACAGACAGACATGACGGGACGTGGGCAGGTGGACGCAATCAAACACACTTTTTGTAAACTTAATTTCCTGGAAACAAACGTTATACTTTTCTTGTTTGTAAAGGGATCTGGGAGCGTTCGCGGTCCAAGTGTGTTTTGTTGTCTGCGTTTTCCTGAAGCCCGCCGCTCTCTCTCTCTCTCTCTCGCTGCTCTGTTTCACTCCGTTTCGCTCTCCTCTCTCTCTCTCTTTCCCTTGGCACACACCGGCTTGTCGGGCCTGTAATAGAGCGACTATTGTTTGATGAGGGAAGCCGCGGGAACTGTACCCGGTTAACCCCGCGCTGTCTGCGTTTGTGTGCCCGCGTACACACAGGGAGCGTGCCATTGTGTGCGTAATGTATGGCTGTTTGCGTTATGCGTGTGTGCGATAACAGTGTACATTACGATCCGTCCGCCTGCTCGTCTGTTTGAAGTGTAAGCAGCCGTGACATCAGGCTTTGTGACGAACAAGTGCCCTCTTCACTCCTCCTTAAGACGACAAACTCCACCCCCCACCGCCGCCACCGCGCGCCCCAAAGACGACTTAAACTCCCCCCAGAAAAAAGACGTCCTCCTAACGCCACTTTCACCCGCTCGCCACATCCCGTACTGTAGCATTCTTCAACACCCTTAATACCCCCCCAGTCCCAAATCTCCGAATACCTCCCGTCTCGAGTTGCCGGGCTGTCTCCCCGTCGGTGTGTGCGCGTGCGTGCGTGTCTACGGCAGAGCACATGTGCGATGCTCCATTAACTCTAGTGGTGACAGGCCTTTGATGGCACCAGGACCCCTTAATCCCACCGCAGAGGGTAAAGAGGAGGGAGGAACGGGCGGGAGGAGGGGAAGAGCGGACGGGGGGGGGACAGCCTCCAGCCTCCTGACCGACCCCCGACCACGGAGTACTCACAAGTTCAAGTTCAAGGATCGGTTTGGAAGTAAAACGGTTAAAAAAAATGGGGTAGAGATACGGTACAATGAGGGAAGTGTGTTTGTGTCAGGAAAAAAATGTTCCAAAGTGCTGTCAGGATGTTAAATCTGTGCTATATGTAGAAAAACGATGTGTTTTTGTTAAGAATTAAGTCTTAAAAGTCGTAAAGTATCTGTACTTTAGTGAAATGGCCCACGTTACGCTGTTTCCTGATCTGTTCTAATGTCGTTTCCTCGTCACAAACAGACCTGGAGTTGTGTTTTGTTTCATTCACACATGTTTAAAACACAAAACGGCTCTTTTCTCAAACTGAAAACGCGCTGTTCCACCTCGTGATGTCATCGTGTGGTGATACAGGAAGTGCTCCGTTGTGTTTTTAAACTCCACACACCTTCATTTCTATAATTATTTGGATCATTTCAGACCTGGAATTGCCAATCTAAAGGTAAAAAGGAGATGTTAACTTGAAAAAAACTACCACTTGATGACATCACAAGGTGGAACAGAGCACATGTGTGAATGAAACAAAACACAACTCCACGTTTGTTTTTGATGATTTAACGACATTATAACACGGATTAACGCTCACAACAGTCAGTTTTGTGTCATATAGGACCTTTAAGTACATTTTACAGTGGATACTTTTTACTTTTACTTCACTACATTTGAGAGCAGTATCTGTACTTTCTACTTCACTACGTTTTTGAACAGGACTGAAAAGTAAAAAGTACTTTTCATCTGATTTGAGGGGTTATTTTTACCATGTTCGTGGAAACTTCCTGACTAAAGTTTGCGAGTTCAAGCGTCGACTTTGAGCAAAATAAAAATAAATACACAAAATCATACGAAAAGTTAAGAAATTGATTTGTTTTGTTACTGTTGAACAAAATATGTGTCATTTTTTTATTTATATTACTACATGAACAACACTTATGTGAAGTACTTTTACTTTTTGCTCTTAAAGTACATTTTTAAACACTTTTAGTCGATTTTCTCATGCGATACTTTTACTTTAACACGAGTAACTTCTAACCTCTGCATCTGTACTTCTACTTAAGTACTAAAATGCAGTACTTCATCCACCGCCGCCGCTGTAAAAGAGTAAAACGTCTGAATATAAAACGAAACGCCGTGAACCTCATCAAACTCAAACCTCCATTTTGATTCGCTCCAATGACAAACGCGGACGAACTCGATAATCAGTCGTATATTTGCATTTGAAAGAACGATTGTAAAAAAAAAAAAATGTTTAAAAAGTCTGGAAGTAAAACTAAACCTTTGAAAACGCCGCTTGTCTTAGAGACGACGACGACTTCGACATGTGCTCGCCATTTCGCCATCACACGCGCGAGGATTTACGACAATCTCCTCCGCGTTTAATCACAAGGGTATATTTTTGTACCTCTGTTTTTAATGTCTGTCTTATGTTAGAAAAAGCGTTACTTCACTCTGCCAGGTGGTGTGTGTGTGTGTGTGTGTGTGTGTGTGTGTGTGTGTGTGTGTACGTCTGCATATGTTTTTTGAGCCGGAGTACACGCACACGCACACACGGACACACAAACGCACAAACGCACATGACTAATGAGGTATTTGGCACTGGGAGAGCTATTTTAATAATAACTGATACATCCCTGGATCCTTTTCGGGGGCCAGCTGGGAGCGGACTCGCGTACCTCTGCGGGGGTGAGGATGAGGAGGGTCGGACACCGGATCGACGAAGGCGGGAGACGACGAAGAAGAGGGCGGCGAGGTCGGATTTGGGAAGCGCTTTCGGACCGCTCTGTCTGCTCCCGGGTATTTCACAAAACGAGCGAACGCGCAAAAAAAAAAAAAAAGTTAAAAAAGTACAGCTACGGAGGTGAAAAGTTACTCGTGTAAAAGTAAAAGTACCACTAAGGATGGGACGATAAACAAAAATATCGTTTATCGTGATGTAAAGGGTCGACAGTAATCGTTCGTGAGACGTTTTATATAATCGTGATAATCGGCGACAAAGATAATTGCCAGAATGTGCAGAAAAAAACAACTTATTAACTTATTTATTTATCCGCAGGGGAGTCAACAGTGGGGGGGACAAAGGGGGCTGTTGTCCGGGGCCCCTCCGTCTTAGGGGGCCCAGAATTGAACCCTCTTCCTATTAATTTGTATTACAGGGGGCCCATGTGAGGCTTATTGCCCTGGGCCTCCAAATTTCAGTTGACGGCCCTGCTCGTCCGTAATATTCTCTGTTAAAGTTATAATTATTCATATTCATAACAACTTTTATCATTATCGTGATGTAATTGTTAATCACAATTATTTTGGTCACACAAAATTTGAATATTGTAAGTATCACATGAAAAAAATATGTTAAAGTGTTAAATAACCTCTTTAAAAATATATTTAAAGAGTAAAAAGTAAAAGTATTTTGCGCAAGTGTTGTTCATTTATTTGAGTGTGTGTCAAAAATGAGGCATATTTTGGTTAACAGTAACAATACAAGTCTGTTTCTTATTTTTCTCATGAATTTTGTGTCTTTATTTTGTTTTGGTCAAAGTCAAAACTTGAACTCAAGAACTTTAGTCAAGATGTTGCCACGAACATGACAAAAATAACCCCTCAAATCAGATGAAAAGTACTTTTTACTTTTCAGACGAGTTTAAAAAACGTAGCGAAGTAGAAAGTACAGATACTGCTCTCAAATGTAGTGAAGTAAAAGTAAAAAGTATCCACTGTAAAATGTACTTAAAGGTCCTATAAACAAGGCAAACGTCCAAACCAGGGGCGGTGTCGGGGAAGGGGCTTGAGGGGGAACGTGAGGGGGGCCAGTGCCTCCCCATAGGCCCCGCAAAGAGTTTTACCCCATTTTCGAAGAACATTCAGTCCAGTTTTGATTGAAAATGGCCACCACAGAGTCTTAAAAATTAGATTACAATTTAAAAAAAAGTTTTAAATCGCTACAGGGGGAAACTACATTTAAATTTGTTCAAAACAGCGACTAAAACATCGGGTTTGAAGGTACGTTCCATCCTTAAAAGCCTCTAAATGAACATAGAAGACTTCAGCACCACCTTAACTCCTCAAACCCAAAACGTCTGGCTCCGCCCCCCCGGTCCAAACCGCACTGGACGCCGCCGTCTGCCTCCCCGTCTCCCAGCCTCGCAGCGCGTCTCTGTCTCCGCGCTCGCTCTGACAGGTACTTTTTCACGCGCGCGGCTTTACATAGAGACACGTGGAGATGAACCCGGCTGCCGATGCCAGCTCGCTCCTGAGTGAGAGATGCGATGGCGTCTCTCGCACTGGCGCTGGCTCCTGCTCCTGTGTGCACTGGCTCCCGACGCCCGGTTACGGCCGAGTCTCACACGCGGCTGACAGAACGGTATAGAACATTAGACACATTGGCACGTCGCTGCTTAGTCTGCGGAGATCCATAAACAAGGGTGAGCAGAAGACACAAGCGTAACGGCGCGGGCTCCCACACTGCCTCCTTGACAGTTTGAAGTAAATAGCAGAAAACAAGACATTATTTTTGGCAGAGCGAGCGGCAGACCGGTCCAAGAACTAGGGGAGGTCTAGTGGGAATGAAGACGGATTAAATCTCCCAAACAGATGTGATTAAAGTCAATATCATATGTGGTATTATTCATTGAGAAGAGCTACTCCATCATCGGCGCGGGAGACGCTGAGGCGGCGCTGACAGCTCTTAGGGGCCCTTTTTTTCTTTTTTTTTTACCTTTGGAGTTTTCTATTTCGACGAACTACGCTCACAATTTATCTCCCAGGAAAAGCAAAAACGAGGGAACGTCGGTGGAGCCAGCGCAGATCAGAAGAAGTTCAAATTACAGATGGATAAAACCGTCACGAAAGAATATAAACCGCGGCTCGGAATCGAAAAACAGTATTTGGTTCAGGGTCCGTGCGCGGATTTGCACAGCAGTGACCGCGCGGTAATAATATAAATTTTAGAAGCTTACGGGAGCTGAGTGAGCCGTGTGCAGCTGACAGGGTTAAGTTGACCCACAATCTGCAGAGTAAGTGGATTTGTAATCCCCGAGTAGATTTTTTCAGTGTTTACTGTCACAGTCGGAGCGTGGTCGTGCTCAGTGTCCGAGCAGCTGTCCCGCGCGCTAACGTTTGGCCTCTGTTCCTCTGTGAAGCGTCGTCACGTTTCACTCCACGATGCACAGGGTTGTTTTGGGTTTTTTTTTGCACTATTTGTATGTTTATATGTTTATGTCATGTTTTTTTTTTTTTGTAGAATTAGACTTAAGCTGAGTTCCGCACAAAGACAGGGTGTTTTGGAGGCTAAGCTGCTTTGGGGCTGAGCGCGTTCTGATACAGTCACCAGCCGATTAATCGCCCATTACTAACACAAGCTGGAGGCCTAATGCTAATATGGGTCTGCCACATACGCCCAGGACGGGAGCGGAGTGCCAGGTCAACCGGAGATCAGACCCCTGCTGGACGCGCACCGAGGCTCACCCCGAGGACGAGGTAACGGGGCGAGTTTAACGTAGGAACAGAGACGTAGAGGAGCAAAGATGTGCAAACGTCTTCCACCGAGGGCCAGACATTTAACCCTTGCGTGCTCCTCCCAGTTGAGTTACGTTGACGTTCCTCTGGGCTCAATTTGACCCCAGTTTATTTTTCGTATAACTCAGCCATAAAATAACATACTTCTTTTCTTTTTTTTGGTTAGTCGGCCACATTTTAGTAAAGATTGTGCGTTTTTTTTGGACCTGAAACTCTCCTGCAACTCTTAATTTCCATCACCGTCCTGTGTTTGTCGAGTGCAGAGGTGGAAATAAAGTCGATCTGAGTTATAAGAGAAACAAACTGGGGACAAATTGAACTTTTAACGTAACTTGTAACTTGTTTATCAGACAGTTCTCATTGTACAATCAACATTTTTTCAAGTGGCCCAATTTTCAACCTGTTTGATGCAGAAATGTCAAAGTTCTGCTGCGAGTGAGTTATTTTTTGGGGTCATAAATTAAACATTAAACATATTTGAAGCGTAAGAGCCACAGACAGATGACTTCAGTGCGTCTTTAACACGGGTGCACCTTTAATTAGGCCCGAAACTGTAAAGTCACTGAGTTTATCGCGGTGGAATTACATGAATTTGCAGTAAAACGTCCAATTCAGCAGCTCTGGTTTAAGGTGTTTTCTGTCAAATGCAGAGCAGCGTGGAGGTTTATGGGGACGCGTGGACAATAAGAGAACAGCGACGGTATGTTCTGCTCATTTTGATTAAGGACACTTCTTATCTAAGGAATATGTGACCCCCCCGCTGTGAGAGACGCTATAAAAACTCTCTTCTGTTCTTTCCTTAGAATCCGTTGCTTCTTTGGAACTCAGTAAAAACCCTTCTGACTTTATGTCTCAGTCTCTTGGTCGTCTTTCTTCCAAGCGGGACGTGCCGGGGGACGCTTTGTGAACTTTGGAAAAGACCTACTCCCGGTGTTTGTGCCAAAACGATGACAGATCTTTGCCTGTAAAATCCACAAAGATGTCCGTCTGTATTTTTGACACAGATTGATATGAGTCTGGTGTCCTCGTCCTCTGCTGTGACTCAGATTGGTCGTCTATGATTTACAAATAAAACTACATTTCTCTCACCTCGGATTAACCTCAGAGTTTAGTGCGTTGCTCATTGATTCTGCAGAAATCTGTGATGTTTTTCAGCCTCCTGTCATGTTTTTTTTGTTTTTTTCCCCATAAGGACGGATCATGTGCGTCCCTGATTGGCTAATCCACCTGTCAATCACGTCCATTTGAACTCTGGGAGATTCACCGTTGACCAGACTCACATCTTCTAAAGACGTAAAGAAGTGTGTGTTCTGGATCCCACACGAGCCACATCCCACATGTTGTAAAACTCGACCTTAAATCCCACGCGCTGCACAAAATGTGTGTGTTTAAATATGTGTGTGTTTAAATATGTGTGTGTTTAAATATCCGCTCATGTTCAGGTTATTATTAAACCGGAGAAACACGGTCAACACAAATAGACTTTTATCTACAGAGAGCACCTGGAACACCTCTACTGGAGCTGTGACAGGGACACGGGGAGCCACGGGGAGCCACGGGGAGCCACAGGGAGCCACGGGGAGCCACAGGGAGCCACGCAAAGTCACACAGAGACACACAGAGACACGTAGAGCCATAGGGAGCCACGCAGACACACATAGGGACACATAGAGACACGCAGAGACAGACAGAGACACGCAGAGTCACACAGAGACATAGAGACACGCAGAGGGACACAGAGATACACAGAGACAGACAGAGACACACAAGAGATACACAGAGACACGCACGGGGACACAGAGACACACAGAGACAAGCAGAGGGACACACAGAGACAAGCAGAGACACACAGAGACACGCAGAGGGACACACAGCTCTGGAGTGGTTTGGTTTGGCACCTCATCACGAGTGTCACTCAGTCAGGGCGATCAAGAGAAAACATTTACTGACCCCTCGATAACACGTCCACAAAGCGACGGATGAAAGAGGGAGAGAGAGGGAGACAGAGAGAGGGGGAGAGGACAAGAGACAGAGAGGGAGAAGACAAGAGGGAGAGGGACAGAGAGAAGGAGGGAGAGGACAAGAGAGAGAGAGGGAGAGACGGAGTGTGAGAGATGGAAAGAGAGGGAGAAGACAAGAGAGGGAGAGAGAGAGGGGGAGAGGACAAGAGAGAGAGAGAAGGAGGGAGAGAGAGGGAGAGACGGAGTGTGAGAGAGGGAAAGAGAGGGAGAAGACAAGAGGGAGAGGGACAGAGAGAAGGAGGGAGGAGAGAGAGAGGGAAAGGGAAAGAGAGAGAGTGGGCAGTGTGCGAGAGGGAGAGAAAGGAAGAAAGAGAGAAAGAGTGAAAGAGAAAGGGAGAGAGAGGGTGAGAGCCAGAGACAAAGAGGAGAGAGAAAGAGAAGGAGATAGAGAGAAACACCACACATTTACTGCCCCGCCCCCTTCGCTGTCACCGTCGGGGAAGAGCTGTTCAACTGTTGAGTGACACTCGCAACTTAGCGTCTTAATGGAGGGAGAGGAGGGCGAGCCAAACCACAGCCTCTCGACAGGGATGTCCCGCTCTGTAATTACACAGACACGATAGACTCAGTGTGTCTCCGCCGCCGTCCTCCACGACACAACACACCCCTGTTTGTGAACGCCGCCCCGAGCTCGGAGGTGTGCGATGGCGTTACGCGTGATCCCCCCCCCCCACCGGTGCACCAGCTGCGACCGGCTCCCCGTCACACACACACACACACACACACACACACACACACGTGGACCCGAGCACAAAGAGGAGAAAGTTGTTGGGAAGTGGAGCTGCCTTCAATTAGACTAACCACATATTTACAAACAGTTGGGGAAAATCTGGCTCTCGGTGACTCATCAAACACAGCGGCGCTCTTGCACTTTTGACTCCGGGTCTGCTGCCTCTCCCGACGCGAGCGCGGGCCGGGGAGGGAGATGACAGGGTGTGGACAGAATGAAAAACACACACACACGCCTGCTGTACGACCGCATAAACAAATGCATATGTCTAAATACAACTAAATGAGCACAATTACAGCCGTGAGGCCAGAACAAACGTGGCGAGGAGGACGCGTTTGGGGACGTCGGAATCCTGAGTTTGCACATGACTCGCACGTGTTTAATGAGCGCGGCGGATAATAGTGTGTGTTTTTTTTTACTTTGTGTAGAAAAGAAACTCACGTGACACAGCCCTGCAGCTTTAAGTATTCAAAAGTTTCAGGAATTATTATTTATCAGCAAAGTCCAGTGCGTTTTAGCTGGTTTGAATCATAGACTGTGCATAAAAGCGGACATCGCTAACCTGCTAGCCGTCACGTTCCAAACAGGAAGCGAGCATGGGTGCGCTTCCTGCTCCATCGACTCTGGCACTGATTCGCTTTCTATTGAAAAACTGTGTCCTCTCTCTGTAACTGCTGCTGTCAGATTTGTTATTCTGCTCTTAAATGTTCATATTAACGCGCTCCACATGATCCTGTTTTTTTTTATTGTGTCCGTAAATCAAGATATGAACATTAATAACAGTCAAATCAAGCGCCTTCCTGCTCCGAGACGCTCCCGTTAAAGAGTTAGCAACAGGTTTGAGTCGCAGCGTAAAGGTGCAGGCAGGAAGGAGCGTTATCTGCAACAACCTCGCTCCTGATTGGCTCTTCAATTGCGCTCGTAATTCCAAATAAGGAACTCGACTCCAAATTAGCCGCTATAACCGCTAGCGTCGATGAGCTTCATTTGGAGCTGAACACTTGGTCCACGTCTTTACACAGTCCATGGTTTGATTGTATTTCACTAAACAGCCGCCTCCCCCTCCTCATGTTTTCCACCGACAGCCTTAGACGGTTTTACAGATGTTTTCCTTCCTGTGCTTAGAGCTAAATTTGCTAATGTGGCTATTGTGGTGGGACACGAAAGCCCGTGGACCCCGGCCTCGGCGCTGCTCACGAGCTGTCAGCGCCTCGAGTGTTTGTCTGGACTTGACCTGCGCCGCTGTGTGTGTGAATGAATGTGTGCGGTGAACCACATCAAAGCACAACCCGGGGGCTCAGTTGTTGTGACCTCTGACCCCGGCGTGCTCCGAGACACAGGGAGTCTGCTGGAGGAGGAGCCCGAGACGCACTCAGACATAAGGGAAAGGGTGGGCCTCCAAATTTACAACAGCTAAAAAAACAGGCATGGATAAAGACAGTAATTTGTCTTGTTAACTTTTATAGGGACCTGCGCGGCCGCACAAGTAAATCACAGGGAACAGAACACAGGTCGAAACAGTGACTCCTCCTGCTCCTCGTGTGACTCCTCCTGCTCCTCGTGTGACTCCTCCTGCTCCTCGTGTGACTCCTCCTGCTCCTCGTGTGACTCCTCCTGCTCCTCGTGTGACTCCTCCTGCTCCTCGTGTGACTCCTCCTGCTCCTCGTCCACTCAGCCACACGCCGTCTCTAATCCTGTTTATTTAGTAAAGTCTGCTCCATGACTGAAGTCTGCTCCTGGTGAAAAAACTACTTCACATGTTGGACAAACTGAAGACTTCTGAAGCAATTTAAACATATTTTTTTTGTTTCTCTTGTTAATCCGTCCTAAAGTTCTTAAAGAAGCAGTTCCTCACTAAGGTTATATTTATTTTTAGCCCTTGGCGGATATAACCTAAGTCCCCGACAAAACATCAAAAGCCAGTTTAGCCTGTGTGTGCACGTGTGTGCACGTGTGTGCATGTGTGCGCACATGTGTGCACATGTGTGCGCACATGTGTGCACATGTGTGCATGTGTGTGCACATGTGTGCATGTGTGTGCACATGTGTGCATGTGTGTGCACATGTGTGCATGTGTGTGCACAGAGAGTGAGTCACAGATCAGTGTTTTTACATGTTTAATCGAAATGACTCACACCGTATCAGCGTGTGCATGTGTGTGCATGTGTGTGCATGTGTGTGCATGTGTGTGCATATGTGTGCATGTATGTGCACATTTGTGTATGCATGTGTATGTGTCTGTTCACTGTGTGTGCATGTGTCTGTTCACTATGTGTGTATGTGTGTGTGTATGTTCACTATGTGTGTGTGTGTGCCTGTTCACTATGTGTGTGTGTGCGTGTTCACTGTGTATGTGTTCACTGTGTGTGCGTCACAGCTGCATAAACTCACAGCTCCGTGCTCTGGAGCTGTTCTATCACGGCTCATTATAATGTTCCTTCTGCACTAATACAAACATGAGGCATAACTGACACTGATGTTTTCATTTCTGTTACTGGCTGTAATGTTCACAGGTGTCAAAACTCTGATCAGTTGTGTTCTGATGTATCTGATCCACAGGTGGGGGCATTAGGACGTGTGTGTGTGCTTCATACATGACACATGTGTGTATGGACCGGTCCCTGACAGTCATTGGAGGCGGCGGTGGCTCGGCCGGTGAGTTTGCTTTGGCAGCGGTTCAACATTCCACATTCCTGTGTGATATTCAGTGCTGTGACCTCAGGAAACCCGCCCTGCAGACGCTTCGCTCCTGCTGCAGCTTCTTTCCACTCTCCACGTCTGCACATCCATCTTTTTCCTTTCCAACCTTCTCCCTTTGTATTTAAAACTCAAGGAATCACATGTCAGTCACAGCTGGTCCTGGTTTATATTCTTCTCCTGACTCGAATCCTCAGCGATCTGGCTCTGTCTTACTCCTGTCACAGTGAATTCACAACACATCCACTGCCCGGCTCACGCAATCCATCTCATACAGACATTCTTGTACTGAGGACTTACATAAACACTTCTGCCTCAAACAGTCAACACCCATCTCCAAAAACATCTCCACATTCTTCTTCATTTCACATTTATAAATAAAAATAACTTTATGTGAAACTAATTCGTCAGTCATTAAGTATGTCAGCAGGGTTCGACTCCTCTGGCTCCTCCCTCTGCTCGTAGCTCCGCCCAAAGGCTCTGAGACATATTTCACCTGAGATGACCCCGTGGGCCATGCACCGCCGTCCCGCCTCCCTCTCTCGGCCCTGTCTCTCTCCTTCGTCGGTTTTTGAGTTGAAGTTGTAAACTACATGTGCAGATTCACAGAGAAGTGAAACGATAAAAGATCACGTGAAAGTCGTCTAACCTCAGCCGATGGTTTTTTTTTTTCGCGGGGACCGATCGAGCGCGTTTGCAGTCGTAGCGGGCGGCGCGGGGGCTGGTGGTGTCGTACTGTAGTTATGTGTGTGCGGTTGACCCACATACAGCAGCGGAGCAGGGGTGAAGTGAGGTAAAGGGTGGAGCCCAGTCTTATCTCGCTGACACTCTGACACTTTCCTCTATCTTAAGTGAACCTTTATATGGCCCCAGCAACAACTGCTCTCAGCGCACAGCCATAAAAATAAACACCGGCCTCTAGGGTTGTCAAAACGATCCAAAACCAGACACTAATCCATACTAGGAAATAGATACGCAGTTGCACAAGTGTCGAAGCTGCAAAAGTGGCATAAACATGACAAAGTGGGACGCTTCGTGAGCAGTTCTAGAGTCGTCTTGGAGCAGCAGCAGCGCAGAAGCAAATGGGACTTGGAGCACTGAGAATCGAGTCTTTTCCTCAGTATCGAACGACTCGGAGGCTTTAGTTTGGTGACAAAAAACTAAACAGCGAAGAGCTTCACAGAGACGTTGTAGACGCCGCTCGTTTAAGACATATTTTCATTGCGTGGCTGGTGTCTGAGCTACGCGGAAATGTCCTCGTGATTACACCAAAATAAAACGTCCACGTCCAGTCAAAAGTCTGCACGCACCCTCTCATTCAGAGTTTTGTTTTTTGGTTTATTTTTACGACTTTCTACGTTTTATATCCACACAGAAGACAGCAAATGTATGAAGTAAGATACGTGGAATTATGTAGTAAAAGAAAAGGTTTAAAAGTTACGTGGGTGAGTTCGAATCCCGCTCTTGACCGCTGCTCTCTACCGCGATCTACAGCCGTCCATAGGGGGCGCCGACAGCTACACGCCGCTTTGTTGTGATGACGTTTACGGTGACGTCTGCTCACATTGTTCACTGCAGTTTTCTATAGCAGAACTGAGCGGATTTGTTTCTTTTATTAAATTGTTTCAGATCATGCATCAAACTCAAGGCCCATGAGCCAAATATGGCCCGCCACGTCATTTTATGTGGCCGCGACAAGGTAAATTAAAAGGTATGACTGTCTTAAAATGTCAGTTTTTCAGGAAATACACAGTTACACAGCCGTTTTTTCATTTCTGTGCGAATTCATATGCAATATTTGTAGCTTGACGTGAACGTCACTGGTCGAGCGGTGAGATCCACTGATTCACAGGTTGGCGTTGCTGTTGTCGTGTCCTTGGGCAAGAAATTTAACACACCTCACCTCCATTTAACATTATAAATAACTCTATTCAATATTTTCCAACTAACCAAAAGAGTGGCTACTTTGAGGATTGAAATATGAAATAAATTTATAAAAAAAACACGTTGAATTCTTTGTTTTTTCATTCTTTGCTATGTAACTCCATATATTTAACTTGATATATTCATGCTTCCTGTATGTTTATAAATGTAAAAAGTAGTAAAAAAAGAGGGTATGTCCAAACTTTTAACTGTTAGCGACGTAGCTCACTCTGAAACAACCACATTTCTGCAAAAAAGAAAGTGTCCGAGGGTCCGCAGAGGTCGCGCGCGCCTCGGTGACTAGCAGCGCTCACATTTGTAAGACTATGACTGAGCGTATGTGTATGTTTCGGATTAAGAGCTTCACCCCTGGACCTCAAAATTAGACGGGGGATTAGCAGGACGCATCCGCCACCTGTCATTTTAAGCCCAGCAATTATAACAACAACTTTTAATCAACGTGAGCTTGTACATGTGAGACGAACATGGAGAACCCTTCTGTATTTCTATTGCGGTCGCGCTCGCACCGCCAGCGCCAGTGTCATTGGGTTGACCGCACGGAGCCGGGTCACTCGTGGGGCAGCTGCACGAGGGCTTTCAGGCTGATCGTTAGCCTCTGTATTAAAAAGGATGAGCCTAGATTGGGACTTATTAGCATGGTGCACAGGGAAGGGATTTAGCCTTCGGAGTGACTTTTACTTGGCACTGGACTGCGGGCTCACATGTGAAAAACAGTTGGCGCTAGCCCACAAGGTAGCATCCCATTAGCACCTGCGCCGGGCGTTTTGTCTCTGCGCTAAACGGGGTTGTGTTATCACTTATTGCAAGAGTTCGGCACGTTTGACCCCTGTTAATGTTCTGGATTGTGTCTGTGAAGTCAAAAATAAAGGTAGCGCTAACTGGAGGTATGTTAGCTAGTTTTAAGCAGGCAAAACAAACATAAACAAAGTGAAAAAGAAAAGGTTTGACGCAAATCTGTTCAATAAAATGGACTTTCCAGAGATTTAAACGATGTTATACTTGTCTCTTCTTCTCAGCTAGCTTCTTTATCGTTTAATCGTTTATTTTCAAGACGCCATTTTGCCGATAAATCCCCGTTTTTTACCACGCCCACTGTGACCTACGCACTTCCTTCTCCAGTTTTATTTTCTTAACCGGTGATAATCGTAGGATTCGGCAGCGTCGCGTAAAAATAATCCGCTGCTCGCTAGTGTGATGTGTAGCTATCCATAGGGGGCGCCGACAGCTACGCGCCGCTTTGTTGTGATGACATTTACGGCGACGTCAGCTCCCATTGGACACCGCAGTTTTCTAAAGCAGAACTCAGCGGATTTGTTTCTTTTTTGTTAAGTCGTTTTAGATCACGCGTCAAACTCAAGGCCCACGAGCCAAATGTGGCCCGCAACGTCATTTTATGTGGCCGCGACAAGGTAAATTAAAAGGTACGACTGCCTTAAAATATCAGTTTATCAGGAGACACACAGTTAAACAGCCATTTTTTCATATCTAAGCAAATTCACACGCAATATTTGTAACTTGAATAAGTAATAAATACAGAAACGGTTAAATAACGAGACTAAATAATAGTTATTTTACATTACATCTAGTTATATTTACATCCGATTAATCCGAAAACGAGTCTGACACCCCTGTTTTAGATGAATATCACGATTTAAAATGTGCAGATTAAAACAACAATCCACAGGTGTCGTAGATTATAACTATAGAGCGACGCACAACAATAAAAACACACAAAACCGTCACAACTTCAGCCGTTTATCTGCACAGATGGAGATAAAACCTAAAGAGCCTAAACAAACACGGCGCAACGTCTCAGATAACAATCAAACACAAATTAGCAACAGATTTCTTTAATAGGCCGTTATGTTCTCTTTAAAAGTGAAGTGCCACCTTGATTTACGACTAATCCCAAAGAAAGTGACAACCAAACAGAGAGAGAGAAAACAGAGGGATAAACGAGTACAAAGCACGAGGCGCTCACAGTGGAAACAGAACGGGGGTCGGCTGAGCGGGGCACGGGAGTAATTGCAGGAAAAGGGGCCTCATTAGTCTGTCACTGTTCAACCCTTAATTTTGGGATAAGCCCAGAGCTGGAAAAGAAGACTCAATTTTGCAGAATATTTCCAAAGTTTTTTCTTTTTTTTCTGCCTCTCGTGTTTTTTTGCACAGCTCAGACCAAAGCTCTGGACGCCAGCCATGGATCAATAAATCAATTTAAACACTCTATCGTCACAAGAGATGAAAAAAACACAGGAGTCAAGCCAGGACAACACATGGGAAAAAAGAAGAAGGGTTTAGGGTTTGGGTTTAGGGTTAACGGTTTAAGGTTAGGGTAAGGGTTTAGGGGTGGAATTAAAGTTTAGGGTTCAGGTTAGGGTTAAGGCTTTAGGGTTAATGTTTAGGGGTTAGGGTTTAGAGTAAGGGTTTAGGGTTAGAATTAGAGTTTAGGGTTAAGGTTAAGATTAAGGGTAAGGGTTTAGGTTTACGGTTAGTGTTTAAGGGTTAGGGTTTAGAGTAGAGGTTTAGGATTAGGGTTTAAGGTTAAGGTTAGGGTTTAGGGTTTAGGATTGGATTACAAATTTAGGGTATAGGCTTTAAGGTTAGTGTTTAGGGGTTAGGGTTTAGAGTAAGGGTTTAGGGTTAGGATTACGGTTTAAGGTTAAAGTTAGGGTTAAGGGTATAGGGTTAGAGTTTAGGCTAAGGGTTCAGGTTTAGACTAAGGGTTTAGGGTTAGAATTTGAGTTTAGGGTTAAGGATTTAAGGTTAGGGTTTAGGATTGGGTTAAAAGTTTAAAATATAAGATTTAGGATAAGGGTTTCGGGTTCAGGTTTAGGTTTAATGTTTAGGGGTTAGGGTTCAAGTTCAGAGTTTAAGTTTAGGGTTAGGGTTTGGGGTAAGGGTTTATGTTTTAGCGTCAGGATTGGGCTTTAGGGTTAGGATTTACATTTAGAGTTTAGGTTTAGAGTAAGGGTTTAGCGTTTAGGTTTAGGTTTAGGCTTAAACTTCACTATTATTCATCAATTTCCCAAACTATTTTAACCCCAAACCCCACATTTCGTCTGATTTCTCGTCTCCATTTTGATTCCTCTGCTTCACAAACACCTCGGTATTTGATAAAACACATTTCTCACACACACATTCGCTTTACCTCCGCACGCACAGCACTGGGAACGGTACAAAAAAATGATATAGTCTCATTTATTATAGATAGCAGTGTCTCTCTCCTCTGTTCTCTCATCTCCCTCCTGCCCGCTCGCTCTTGTGGGAGGCAGCACTGGGCACCATGCCACGCCACATCAATATGCGCGCTGGTGAAATGTTTCCCCCCCGTTTGCCTCATGCAGCAGTGGAAGCAGTGGCTAATGTCACCGGATACGGCAGGTCATGTTAGCTGGTAGTTAGTTAAAGGAGGTTAGCGAGCTAGCATTCCCACTGTGGCCAGAGTTACGACTTGGGCCAAACCAAAAAAAAACAAAAAACGAAACAAAACAAAAAAACGCTTGTAATATCAACCTGCTACTGCGACCGTTGATGTAGACAAGGGCAGAGCTAGCGCCACCCTGGAGGCTCCTTGGACCGGTCCCAGGCAGGGTTCCATGGGAGCCCTGGTTGCCATGGTGCCAGCCGAATTTGGGTCCAATAAAAAGGGAAGGGGAGCAGCGGGAAGGGACCGTTTCAGGGTGGCGACGAGAACAAAACAAGAAGAAGCGTCGGCGGCCGTGTGTTGCGGCGACGCTAAGGCTAAGTGCTTCGGCGGAGGTGTAAGGACTGGTTTATATGGATGACGTTAACTGCTTTAAGTGAAAAAAATCGATTGTGTGAACCGAACGCGCATAAAGAGGAAGCGTTCGCATTAAACTCTTGGCACTGACAGTCGCTCGGATGAATACAAACGTCTCGGAGAATTACATCGCACTTAAACGGACCTAGCACTTAGCACTTACGCGGAAGGCCACAGCTAAATAGAGTTAAATCGAGACGTTTAGATGTTTGCGTTTAATTTACCTGTCGGTGTTGAAAAGAAGAGCGACCTCGACCTCAGTGTGCGTATGCTAAACGGTTTCAAACGCACTTCCACCTGCTCCAGACAATGCGGAGAATTTACTGAGGTATTTCATCGCTCTAAACATCAAAAACGCTCCCCGACTGGCCGCAGGTCGGTGCCAGTCGTTCTCATGTGGTTTGGAAGTGTTTTAAAATGAAATCTTTTGGGAGAAATGTTGCAACAGTAATGGAAATGGTATTTGTCGATAAAACACACAATGATCCGAGCGTTTTGTACTTAGAAATAAAACGATATTCAAACTGAGGACGCCTGTTTGTTTAAAGTGATGCTGTTGGGGAACGAGAAAGGTTTAGTAAGGAATAAGTTGAAGAGTGACCCTTTGAAATGGAAAAAAATGGACAGATATAAAACAGGAAATGTATGTAATGGAAAAAAACGACTTATTATTTGAGATTGGAAGCTGCTAAATTTGAGACACGATGGATAAAATGGACAATTTCCCTATTTCCAACGTACAACCAGCTGTATTTTATTTGTAGAACCCGCCGATTATGTGTTCTCTTATGTATGTTTGTTAAACTTTGGAAAACCGCAAATAAAAAGTAAAAAACCTGTTATAAAATAGTGTGTGTTAGCATGACGACGACGAGTTTACACAGACAAAAAGTTCAAATATAGTTCTGAAATGGCCAAAAATATTACACTATTATTATTAGAAAATCAATTTATCGATCAGTATATGTAATTTCTTTGCAATAATGGGGAGTTTTTCCAGTTTTTTTATGTAATACGCTAAAGTTTGAGCTGCACAAAGTTGAAAAAGTGACTTCCAGAACGAAATATTAGCTCTTTCTGCTATTTATATGCTGTTTTTTTAATGAAACTGCCGTCCACTTCTTGTTTTACTTCAGGATTAACCGGCTTTACTGTGGCTTGAGGTAGTTCCAATATCATCGTTTATCGTGATGTTTATCTGTAGCGATATATCGTGTTTCAAACTGTGGTATAAAACCCCCATAAACGACGGCGTGAAGGCAAAGGTGCAGTTTATTAACAGTTTCCCACCTTTTCATACTCCCTTAAACCGTTTATCTCTCAGAATCTTAATCGATCACAAGATAAATTTCCCGTTTGTGTCGGCCTGTCACAATAATCGCAGTTTCTTTGTAAAAGCTGGAAGATTTTGAGTATTT
The DNA here is from genome assembly GCF_009829125.3 of Periophthalmus magnuspinnatus. Classification (NCBI taxonomy): domain Eukaryota; kingdom Metazoa; phylum Chordata; class Actinopteri; order Gobiiformes; family Gobiidae; genus Periophthalmus; species Periophthalmus magnuspinnatus. The sequence goes on along the minus strand of NC_047126.1, from coordinate 3,157,806 downwards.
TTGTTGTGATATGAAAGGATTTGAGCTGTAGAGGTTTGAGTAACTGTCATATAATCACTATATCCACGTGTCATTCTATATTTAAAAGCTGGTCTTGACCTACTGGAACATTTTTGTCTTTATGATCAGATTTAAGCCGCTAAAAAGTTGAATTAATAATTTACACGAGTCATTACAGACGCAAACTAACAACTAAAACTGTTTATTTATTACAGCTCAGGGTTTTTTTTAACAATATTGTAGATTTAAAATGTTTTTTGTGGTTTAAATCTGCTCTTGGGTTTTTGTGTCAGTTCCAATATTATCGTTTATCGTCTAAATTTACATCAGCGATATATCGGACATATTTTGTTATCACCGTCCTACTTCGATGGTTAATTATTGTTCCATTTTGCTATCAATATGTTTCAGTTCAGGCCTTTTCATCATACTGTCTATTTAAAACTGTTTGTGTTAATGACAGGAAGTAGTTTCAAAGTTATTATCGTTTATCGCGGTATACCAATATATCGTGCTTTAAAATGTGTTATGACAGGCTGATTTTTATGGCTAATTATTTCTTCATTATGCCATTAATATGTTGTAGGCCTTTGAATAATACTGTTTACTTTAAAATGGTTCACTGGTATTATCCTGCATTATCGTTATGGTGTCAGTGACATAAATTAGTTTAAATATTATCGTTTATCGTCTATATTTACTTATCAAATTTCTAGTTTTGCTATCGTGACAGGCCTACTTCTATGGTTAATTATTACTTTGCTACTTTTAATGATCCAGTCGATTTAAAAATGGTTAACTGGGATGGTTTTTCATAATCATTATTGTGTCAGTGGCATAAATTTGTTTCAATATTATCGTTTATCGTCAATACTTACTTAGTGATATATCGTACTTCAAATTTTGTTATCGTCACAGAGCTGCTTCTATTAAATATTGCTCTATTTTGCTCGTAATAAGTTGCAGCTCAGGTTTTTAATGATCCTGTCTATTTAAAAATGCTTCAATGGGATTATTTTACATTATCGTTACTGTGTCTGTGGCGTAAAGTATTTTCAATATTATTATCGTTTATCGCGGTTTACCTTTGTAGCAATATATCGTGGCTTCCATAACAAATTATTGCTTCATTTTTGCGGTTCATATGTTTCAGCTCAGGTCTGTTAATGATACTGTGTTTAAAACTGGTTTGTGTCAGTGGCATAAATTAGTTTCAATATTATCGTTTATCGTCTATATTTACTTCAGCGATATATCAAACTTAAAATTTTGTTTCTAGCAGTTCAGTTTCTATCAATTACTGCTCTATTTTGCTATTAATAAGTTGCAGCTCAGGTTTTTAATGATCCTGTCTATTTAAAAGTGCTTCAGTGAGATGATCTTACACATCGTTATTGCATCAGTCTTGTAAAATAGTCTCAATATTATTATCGTTTATCGCGGTATATCTTTGTAGCAATATATTGTGCTTCTATGGCTAATTATTGCTTCATTTTTTCAGTTCATATGTTGCATCTCAGGCCTTTTAAAGACACTGTATTTAAAAATGCTTCACTGAAATGATCTTACACATCGTTATTGCATCAGTGTCATAAAGTAGTCTCAATATTATTATCGTTTATCGCGGTATATCTTTGTATCGTGCTTCTATGGCTAACTATTGCTTCATTTTGCGGTTCATTATGTTGCATCTCAGGCCTTTTAAAGTATTTGTATTTAAAAATGCTTCAGTGGGATGATCTTACACATCGTTATTGCGTCATAAAATAATCTCAATATTGTTATCGTTTATCGCGGTATATCTTTGTATCGTGCTTCTATGGCTAATTATTGCTTGATTTTTTCAGGTCATATGTTGCATTTCAGGCCTTTTAAAGACACTGTATTTAAAAATGCTTCAGTGAGATGATCTTACACATCATTATTGTGTCAGTCTTGTAAAATAGTCTCAATATTATTATCGTTTATCGCGGTACGCCTTTGCTTTAAAACACTGTGTCGCCTGAGCCTCGCCGAGTCCTTTTGTGGGTGTCCTCCTCGTAAAGACTCTCTCCTGCGCTCACATGAATGAACTCTTTTGATGAATCGCGGCGCCTTGTTTACCGCCTCTCCATTTTATTTACCGGCTGCTTTTCAAGTCGTCATTGAGGGACACTCTCCCCTACAATCCCCCACAATCCCCGGCTCCTCAACTTCACACATGCTCCCCCCCCACCCCCCCCTCCTCTTCCTCCTCTTCTTCCTCCTCCTCCGTACTTAACCGTACCCCCCCTCCGCCGAGCGATACCCTCCTCCAATCCCATGTCGTTCCCTATCCCGTTTCATCACGCTTTCTTCTAGCGTCCTAGATCTGTGTCCAAACTGATTTGAAGCTTACTCGCTTTACACAAACCCATGCCAAATTTCATTCTCTGCATTCTGGCTCAGATGTGTACTTATTCTATCCCCCCGCCCTGTTTTCCATCTTCTTCTTCAAACTGCATCTCTCGTGGCGTATTTAAAAAAAAAAAAAAAAAAAAAAAAAAAAAAACGCCGTCTGTTGTGAGTCTAAATACATTACAAAACCCTCGTCAAATGAGTAAAGTTAGCATAAATTGTTATCTTACCATACGATGCTGCTAACGCTAATATCAACAGATAGAGCTAATCAGTGTGTACTGATCGAGAGGCTGCGGAATTAACGGAATATGAATCAGGATCGGGATTGTGTCATTTATAATTGGGAATTCTATATTATATCAAAACCAACTGAACGTTTATGGAGCAGAATTACAACAATGGAGCGAAAAATTTACTAGATTTTTGTGTTAAAAGGGAATAATTAATGGAACGTGAATCAGGATCGGGATTGTGTCATTTATAATTGGGAATTCTATATTATATCATAACAAATTGTGGATTAGTGAAAGTTTATGGAGCAGAAATCCAACTATGGAGCGAGGAAATTCACTGATTTTTGTTTTAAATGGGAATAATTAACAGAATCGAAATCGAAATCGGGATTTTGTCATTTCTATTCGGGAATTCGATATTTTACATAACCAATTGTGCATTAGTGAAAGTTTATGGAGCAGAAAGCCAACAATGGAGCGAGGAATTTCACCGATTTTTGTGTTAAATGGGAATAATAACAAGTTTAAATAGTTTAGGTTCAGAAAATGTATATTATTTTATGTTTTTAAAAAATAAAAATCTAGCCGTAATTGATTAATATGAAAAAAGTTATTACATTTTTATTAATTTATTTATGTATGCATTTATATTTTATTTATTTATTTTATTATTATTTATGTATTTATTTATTTTATTTTGTATTTATTTATTTTTATTACTATTTTTATTTATTTATTTATTTTTATTAATTAATTTTTTTTTGGTGATATCCCCCATATCGCCCAAACAGATCGATGCATTTTACAGCTTAATTCATCCAAGTAGCTTTGTTTAGTAAAGCAGACACAGATCTAAACACTGAAAGCCAACTCCCAGCACAGCTCTTAAAAAACACACACAAAAACCCCACAAAAAAACCACACACATAATTGTCCTATTGAGCTGTAAAATGTTTGGGCTTACAAGTTACTATAGATTTTTCAGTCGCCACAAACGGACGCCCAGGTGCTAATGAGGCTGCCGAGCGAGGGCATTTGTTTAGGAATCAAAGAAAAAAGAACAAGTCGTAAAAGAAAGAGAAGAAAAGAGCAGAGCGGCAGGATGTGAGGGAGGACGTTTGGCACAGGCTCGGACTCAAAATTTGGCGTCTTCCAAAAAACAGAGATAGCATCAAGCCAAAAAAAACGGCCACCAACACGAGTACCGCGCAACCCTTCGCTCGTTTTTTTAAAGACTCTGACATTTCTCCGCAGCGCGACGGAAATAAATCAACCCTAAACGCTGAACCAGAACAGCGGGAGAAAAAAAAAAAAAAAAAAAACGCACACGCACAAAACATCTGTATGGGAAAACCAAATAAAACTGTAATGCTGCTATTATGTGTCTAATTGTAGCATTACTGAGGCGGTGCGGTGCAGAGCGACTGGCCAGACTCGCCGGACGATGCCAGGGTCTCGCTGTGAACGACGCGCACGTTTGAATAAGCCCATGTTCCCCGGCTCTTGGCCTGTTTGATCGTGAGCGTTACTCCTCCTTTTTTCCTGCTCTGTCTCGCTCCGGCGCTGAGGTCGGGGGAATCCTGACAGGGTTTGTATACGTCTTTTTGGAATACTTACATTTTTTGGGGGTTGGCGCAGCTACAAATAAAATGTAAAATGGAACCAGAACAGAAACTACCACCCGCGCGCCGCTTTTGGACGTGATTTTATATTTTGAGAAGAGGTTATGTTTGGTTAATATTATGAAAATAGCGGATTTATAAACGGAAATTGCGTGTTTTTTGGTTTACGGGTGTGTTTTTTTCATCTATTTCGCTCCAGCTTTACATTTATATGAACATTTCTATAATCGTACGACTATAAAAAGTGTTTGTGTGGGGTGTTTGAGGACAAAAGCTTCGTGCAAAGGCTTTTCCACAGGTTAACGTAAACCCAAGGTGAACCAGAGTGTGTCTGTGCTTCTGTTTGCCCGCGGTGTGGTTTAGGTCTTCAGATAAGCGCAGACCCTGTGGTGCTGGACGGTTTAAGCCTGTAACGTCCCCTTCGTTTCCAGACGTGCGTGTATCTTTTGCAGGGGAAAAAGCTCACAGCACAACAGGGCTTTGGCTGGAGCGCGACGTCAGCCGTCCAAACACATCGACTTTTTTCCAAAGCCAAGAATAGTGCTCAGTGTTTTTAAAGAGCGCTCGTATTAGCCCCTCGGAGTTCGGACGCCGTGATGTTTCTCACTCAAATAAAATGACAAAAGTGTTGGAGGAGACACGTGCTGACGCTACTTTGTTATCTGATGTAGGGCCTGTTCCCACAATGCACCACACAGCTCTGACCCTGCTGCCTCAACACTGACATTTTATTTACTTTAATCCAAAACAAATGTAAGAGAGTGAAACACTTTGACTTTTGTTCTGTCCTTGAGGGTAAAAATCTATTTGTTAACAACACATTTTACTACAGACATGAGGAAAGAAGCAAAAAGCCCAGAATGAGTGTGAGTCGTGTCTGAGTCGTGTCTGAATAGTGTGTCCCTGCTGCAGCCAGGACGTGTCTCACTGATGCCTCATAATGTCCACTTTCCCCCAATAAATCCTCATATTCAGAGATGTTTCTCAGTGATATTCACTAGAGGACTTTTTATTTGTGATTCGTTCCTGTGGTCAGTAAATTGGCCCGGGCTGGCAGCTGCTCGAGGTTTCTCTGGGTTTTCTCACAAGCCAGTCCAAGGCTCGACTGCTGCTATAGCGCGAAAGAGGAGGGATCTGGCAACGCGGAGCGTGGAGTGTGGAGCGGTCATGGCAGAAATGGCACGGCGAGCACATTTCACACCTCCCTCGGAGTGACTGCAAATTTCCTGTACTGCACTTTTGATTAGAAACACATTTGAAACATCTTTTTATGATCACACTTACGGTTCACAAAGGAAAATAACGAATTAGAGCCAGAGTATGAGTAAGAGCACAGGGCTAACCTGGGACCGAATGCTGCTTTTGTCTTCACTTTTTCCAATCATAAATAAATATCATATTTGTGCTGAGTAAGACGTCGGTCCAGGGACGAGAGGTAAAATGGAGCCTTTTATTTTTCTTTTAAAAAGAAGCTTCAGTAGTGTCTCAAACTAAAAATAACTAAAAGTATTTTTACACCCGCTCAAATCTGCTGCCAATGTGAGGAATCTGGACTAAAAGTGAAAACTTTTGTCAGTTTTACCCCAGAAAATAGATGGTTCTCAGATGATTCTCGGTGCCAGTGTGTTCAGTGGAGCCAGGTCTGAGTGGCCGTAGTTTTTCTCGTACGTTTACGTGTGGCGGTCTGTTACGAGAGACGCGCTCAAAGGCTGGCTGCTGAACAGCCTGAGAAAGCCTGACGGCAAGCCCAGAGATTCCCTGTGGCAGCTTTTGCTACTCTGTCATAAACAAAACACAAGACGTCTTTCTCTTCTTCCCACACCAACGGTGCTCGGTGCTGCCAAACAGAACAATCACTATCGCAGCCTCTTCTCCTTTCCAACACTCTCTCTCTCCCGCCATCGCTGTCTCTCACCCAACTACAATATAAACAAAAGAGATCAGCAGAGGCTTTACCTCTGTGAGAACAACAATAAGGGCCATGTTTAAGGAGACAAAACAAAAGTGTGTACGGGATCAAAAAGGAGCCAGGACGACAACGATTCTAAAGAGCAACAAAACACTACGCAAACAAAACATACAATGAGCTCCTGGTTTTAATCACTGCACCGAACAAACTCTTTACTCTGTCTTATTATTATTATTACGATTATTATTGTCATTCCTGCTGCTCCGCTCGGTGCAGACTCACACTCAGGACACTGGCCTCTCTCCACACAAAGGTCAGAGTCTCAGTGTCAGAACAACAGAAGCACAGAAATAACATTTCAATTACACTGTCCAGTAAATACAGAGAATTTAGATGTAGATCTACATTTTGTGCATAATTTACAAATAAACCAAATATAAATATTGTCTGATATAATGTCTTCATATATGTGATCACATGTACGTCTGAAATAGCGGCTCACATGTAGTAATAATATTGGCAGGATTAGGTGTGAGAGCTGCTGAATGCGGCTGCTTTATCTCAGCCACAGATGGATCCGCGCTTAAGCCGCTGTTACTGCCAGGCTCTGGCCGGGGCCGTGTGAGGTGTTCGCTGTTTGGCTTGGAGAGCAGGAGGTTGAGAAAAACAAAGAGGGAGACTGAGTCACATAAATAAGGACAAACTTCTGCACGGGCAGATTGTGTGTGTGACGGCTGCTGAAAAAGTGCATGAAGCAGTTCTGCACTGTTTGAAATTTCAGAAAATTCCAGCTGAGATAACATTAGGTCATGAGCATGTGTTTGTATGTATATGTGGCCGGCCAATGGCGAGGCAGTGTGTGTTCCAGGACTTGGCTGTGAAACGTGTTTGGTGTGTGTGTGTGTGAGCGGTCGCTGTGATGCTGTTTCTCGTGTGTGTTTTTTTTCTAATGTGACAAAAACTACAACACAGCCAGTGTTTGGCTGCATGTGAAGACTACAGTGATGTTTGGCCCAGGGAGACGTGTGCACCATGACGGTGGCTCACACACAACAATGTCTGGCTCCAGTGCGGCTCTGGTCTGGCTGTTTTTGCCGTTCGGGGAGTGTGTACATTAGTGACTCAAAGACTGATCTGTTTTGCATCTAAAACTATGTGTCAGTTTTGTTCCCGCCTTATTCTAAACGTGTGCATTAGTACGAGTGAGAGTTTCTTGTGTTTCGTGCGTTAGTCCGAGGCATTGTGCGTTTGGCAGACAGGTCCTGTGTGGTGTAGTATCCAGGCAGACGGAGAAGGCAGTCGCAGCCTGGGGCCTGGGAGCACAAGACTCTCCCTCACACACGAGCGCTGGGCCGGGGCCAAGCGACTATCCCCGGCTACAATGGCCTTATCATGGCACACACACTCTGACGACTGACGGCAATCCTATAAACAGCAAGTCTCACTGATCGCAGCAGAACACACCATTGGACAGGGTAATCTGATTCGTCATAAAAACAGGCTTTAAATTTCAACCTATAAAACTCTGAAATCATGTTCATGTGCAGCCGTAAAAAAGCGACACCATGCTGTTCACACACACTTTACTGTTTTTTAAAAATGTGTTAATGTAAATACAGAAATACTGTGAAGAAATGTGAAATAATGTTAACAGACATTGCTACAATTATTCACTATAATTATAATATTTTACTGTGCTGTATTTAAATGAAACCACAGTGTGTTTGGTCAGTGCTGGAGTGTGTGAGTGTGTGTGAGTGTGTGTGTGAGTGTGTGTGTGAGTGTGTGTGTGAGTGTAGTGTCTGTGTGTGTGTGCATCTGGGTCCTCTGACCCGGGGCCACATACCTGGCGTGTGGACGAAGTAGGCCAGATACAGGTCCAGTTCTTTGACGGAGACTCCGATGTGGTGCGGCTGCACACACAGGCCCGGGTTGGTGCACTGTGGTGATTTGACCAGTCGCTCCCCGTCCGTGCTCTCCAGGGGGCTGCCCTTGAACAGAATGACCATGACCAGGTCCAGCCGCCACACCTTGTCGGCCTGGCGCAGGCAGTCGATTCGGCGGATCTTGCCCTTCTGGTCGGGGTTGGACAGCACGCAGCAGGGGGGCTTCTTCCCTGTGATGGTGAGCACAAAGTCCTCACGGAACTCGGGCCGGATGTCCTTGCGGAGCTTGGCCAGCAGGCGCGAGGCCCACTTCTGCTTGATCTCTGGCTTCTCCCCCAGCAGTTCGTCCTTCACTGCGCGCTCTTCCTCCTTGGACATGCGCTTCTCGTGCTTCTTGAAGTACTTGCGCTTTCGGGCCTGCAGGTTGAACCAGGTGTAGGCGAACGCTCGGACGTGGGGCAGCAGGGCCTCGATGAAAGGGTGGAATTCATCCTGGACGAGAGAGGAGGACGGAGGGAGGGTGGAGGAGCAGAGGGAGGGGGAGAACGGGGGAGAGAAGGATGGGGAGAGAGGCACGGGGGGTGAGGAGGGGAAGAGAGAAGACAGGCAGTTAGCACCGGCACGCAGCATGGAGGAGCGCCACTTGCTCTGCGCTCGCTCAGAGACTGAGCAGCCAGAGCGAGAGACAAACAGACAGAGAGAAAGAGAGGAGAGAGAGAGGGATGCTGGAGACACACACCTTACAGGCACTTGTCCGCTTCAACATGAAACACACACTTACTCTGATACATTTCAACGAGAAGAACCAGAAAAACAGCTCTAGTCATCCAAGCCAAACACTGCAACGTTACATTTCTTTGCATTTTGATTTTAAAAAACGACATGACAACAGTAACTCGTCCAGATTAGCTCCAAACAGCAGCCGTTGACTTGTTTACACGTCTTATGATTGCGTACTGCAGTTATGACATTGTGTACACAAACGCACAAAGAAGAAATCACAGAGTAGTTACCATTTTGTTTTCTCATCATAAATTCAACCCGACGAGTACAAAAAGTCAAAAGTCACACCGCTATACCAGAAAGAAAAAATGAAAAATCAAAAAAAAAGAAAAGAAAAAAAAGCTGAGAAAGTGTCCCTCAGAGGCGTCAGGGGGCAAAGGCGGAGGAGGAAGGCGGTGGAGGAAGGCGGTGCGTTGTAATAGCAGCTCAGAAACACAGGAGGTACTGTGGCCGAAGTTGTACGAGAAGTCTGCTCAAAAGCACAGAAGAAGAGGGCAAGTGTATCTGTTTTTAAAAAAGACACATTAAAAACAACGTCAAAAGTGCAAATTAGGAAAAACGTTTAAATTAGAAAGTGGAAGCCCCCAACGAAAAGAAAAAAAAAAAAAAAACAATAGTAAAGAATAAAAAGTTGTTGTCAAAGCGGCGCATGCTATGAGTTCACTTCAAATCGATAATATGTACGAGTCGGGTGAAGGGAGAGAGGGCTGGACTTGGGGGGTGCGAACGGAGGAGTAGAGAAGAAGAAGAAGAAGAAGAAGAAGGAAAAAAAAAAAAAACGGCAAAACAAGAAGAGCGAATCAATGTTGGCCGAGCGTGTACGACCGCTGGCAAACCCGAATGCCGCTCTCCCCTTTTTCTCTCCAACTCTGGCTCTCTCTTCCTCTCCACTTTCCTTCTCTAACCATTGAGTGAGTGAGTGCCAACGTGCGCAGGTCCCACCTATTTGGCACCGAGTCGCAGCCGGCCCAGCCAATACGCACGCTCCAAGCACCGAAAGGGAGGGATGAGAGAGACATGGCAGAGCGAGAAGCGGGGAGGAGGGGGGGAGGGAGGGAGGGTGGTGGTGGTAGTAGAGAGAGAGAAAAAGAGAGCAGAGAGAGAGAGAGAAAGAGCAGGGATTGTGTGTGTGCGGCGCGGGCAGAAGGTACATCATTAGCCAAATAGACAAGTTCCAAAGTCCAAAGGATATTTATTCATTTTGCATGCGTCCAATCCCGACAGCGCCCGCCTCCTAAAGCCCCCACCCGAGCGCCCGCGTCACCGGCGTAGCCACAATCGAGCCCAGTAAAACCTCTCCAACTCGTGCCCCCACCCCCCCATCCGCCACTCTCTGTCCCTCTCTTTCCCTCTCTCTCCTCGCGTTACACCACCTTGGCATGGGATGGCATGAGAAAACAGGCCCAAAATCCCACTAGACCCTGGGTCCAGCAGCTGCTCCTGGATTTACCACACAAACAAAGAGAGGAGGGGGGGGGGGGAAAGAAAATGCCCCCTCCGCCACCCAGCTACCCATCCGCCATCCACCCAACCTCCATCCAACCCTGTCTCTCTATCTCCCTCTCCTCCCAACTTCAACCCCGGCGAAATAATAGCATCCAAAAACAAGCGCTCCCCGTCACAAAAATGCTTCAAAATGGCTCAAAACGCTTCAAAACGCTTCAAAACGCGCTCTTTCACGTCCAAACTGGCTCATTTATCGCCCGTTTTTTTTCCCCCGGTTTCTCAATTCGTAACTTTTAATAGCTCCGCGCGTACGTTAAAAAGTTTCCTCGCGGTGAAGCTGGATTCTGAGCTCGTGTCGTGACGTTTAATGTGACTAAAGTGAAGCAGCAGTAAAAAGCTAATGCCGTATTAATGTTTACAATAGAGCAGCTGTACCCGATCAGTCATGGCTAATAGCGCTCGGCTTATTACGTACGATCGGGTTGTGTCTACGCCGGTCTCTGCGGGTTAAAAGCGAAAATGCCGGACGGTGGATGTGTCTTTTTTTAGGACGAGAGTCTGTGATAAAACGTGAGGGAAATAAATGAAGTTTAAAATGGTCGAAATGAGCGAGACATTGAGACAAAATGAGACAAAATGTGAGTTTCAGTCCACGAAATGAGATTTTTATATGATTTATAATAATTAAATTGTGTGGTTGAGCTCAGTTTTGGGTTTTATAATTTTTGGTTGATTTTATGGAATATTCTTGCTGTTTTTAATGTTGAATTTTTGGAACTACGGCTTCTCAAAATGTTAGTTCAACCCTTTTTTTGTCCGATCCAAATGCAAATATTGAAGAAAAAACTGTTCTTGTGTGTGTTTTTTCATTTTGTTTTTTTATATTTGAAGCACTTTGTCGAGCTGACGTTGTTTTAAATGTGCTGTATAAATAAAAACCTGAAGAAAATGGAGGTCTGGTTGGACGTCTCTGTGCAGACCCCACACACAGGCCCCTCCTCTCGTTGGCTCCTGTCTGACCATTAGGCTGATTCTGGCCCCGCTCCTCCGTCCCAGGCCCGGGCGCAGATCAAACCGACCGAGGGTGAGTTCGAGTTTCAAAGCGCTGCAAACGTAATACGCTTCCATCATTGTTTTATTAGCCTGAAACGAGGGAGCAAACACGTTTAACTGAGGTCGTAACGCGGGGTGTTTTTCTTTTGCACCGACCCCGGGCCTGCGACGGACGGACGGACGGAGGAGGAGGAACGGGCCCGCGGCTGACTGGCAGGTTGTTTTTAGGTTGGCTCAAAGGCTACGGGACTGGCTGGCGAGGCGAGCGGGACAGGGAGGAGGGGGGGGTAAGGGCTGGCGAGCTGGACGAGGGAGCGCCTGGTTGGCCACCCGGACGGGGAGCCGACTGCCTGGACGCCTGGCTGGCTCGTCGGTGCCGCTGCAGAGGGGGCTAGACCCATCTGGACCGAGCCGAGCCGGGCCGAGTGCCGATTGTTCAGACTAGCATACGCCTCACACACACACGCGCACACACACAAACGCAAGAAGAAGAAATGTGGAAAAAGGAGAAGACGACGATTGCCGTCACCTAAAAATATGGGCAAAGGGAACATGAGGAGAAGGAATTAAGAAGAAAGCATGAACATTTGTTTAGTGTTTTTGCAGAATAATGGCAGGTGTGTGTGCAGCCTATAGAACAAAGAAAGGATCTAGAATTTAATAAAGCAGGATCTGGCAAATAAAAAGGACTTACATGGAATTACTTTTTAGATTATCACAAAAACAAAATGATGTTACCCTTTATTACAGCTAACTCTGCACAGTCTGCTTTTATCTCTTCTTCCCAAATAACCACAACTCACTTTAATAAACAAATAATAAAACGGGGATGTGGACTTCAAAGTGTTGTTTTTGTCTGTATCTGTAGGAGCTTCACTCGCAGCTCTGCCCGTAGGCCTCCTAAGCCCCGACCCGTCTTATCTCTTTGTGCCACATTCACTGACCTTTGTTCAGAACGAGGAAAAAACGACCAAGACACGGTTCAGCGCAGAGCGAGGTGTTTACAGCACGACTGAGACGATCAGAGAGATCAAGGGAGTGATTAGGACAGGCCTACAGAGAACAGGCCTACTGTCAGAGGCCTACAGTCAGACAGAGGCCTACAGAGAAGAGGCCTACACTCAGACACAGGCCAACAGTCAGAGGCCTACAGTCAGACAGGCTACAGTCAGACAGAGGCCTACAGTCAGACAGAGGCCTACAGTCAGACAGAGGCCTACAGTCAGACAGAGGCCTACAGTCAGACAGGCCTACACTCAGCCCTGTCAGTCACATTCTCCACACATTGAACAGGAGGTTTTCAGGTTTAAGTTTTGTTGTAAAAAAAAAAAAAAGCTGTAAATATCCACAGACGGAGGCCTGCGCGGTGCATGCTGGTCCACAGACAGAGGCCTGCGCGGTGCATGCTGGTCCACAGACAGAGGCCTGCGCGGTGCATGCTGGTCCTAAAGGCGTCAGAATAACCAGAGGAAGTCTCCACAGCGCGCGACGGAAGCGCGTTTCCTTTTCCACAAAAACAACAAATATGACGTAAATTTAGGCTAAATAAAAATATAAAACATCTCACAGTGAAAAGCTCGTGCTCGTGTCAGTGCGCCGTGACGCTGCACGCGCCTCCTGCACGCGCCTCCTCCGCGTGAACCCGCGTGAACCCGCGTGTGACGCTGCGCTCGTGGCTCGCGGCTTTTTCATCGCTGACGTCACATAATTATCTTTACATCGTTTGAGATTAAGGAAAAAAACTCCTCTGGAACATTTCACCAGAGCAGCGCAACTGTGCGCAGAGTCTGTGCGCAGAGTCTGCGCCGCTCCCTCTGTGCGCAGAGTGTGTGCGCAGAGTCTGCGCCGCTCCCTCTGTGCGCAGAGTGTGTGCGCAGAGTCCGGGGCCCCTCTGCAGGCCGCAGCTCAGAGGGGCCCAGAGGAACAGACAGGTCAGAAAAATAAAATACTACAATTCAAATGGGTAAAAAAGTGTTTTAAAAAAATGTGTGGAAAAACATCCACGTGCACAGAGCTGTGTGTGTGTGTGTGTGTGTGTGTGTGTGTGGTGTGTGTGTGTGTGTGTGTGTGTGTGTGTGTGTGTGTGATTCATTTCTTTGGCTCACTGCCACAGCTTCAATTGTAACATTTATACAAACAAATACCAATAAACCAAATAAACCAAAAGGCTTAATATGATTTAAACACAACGACAAGAACAACAACAACACACAGGTAGAAAAACAATGTGTGTGTGTGTGTGTGTGTGTGTGTGTGAGCCTCTTTAACAAATACATGCTCAAAAATACTTTACTTTTCAAAAATGCACCATGTTTATTAATTGTATAATTATAATCCCTCACATTTATTAAACTGTCCTCATTAAATAAAACTCATGTTCAACCTGAAATTAAAATTCACGAACAAGACTTGGATTTTAACTGGGAAAAAAAACAACGCTGAATTTAATATATTTTTTTAAACACTACAATTTGAAACAGCCCCGTTTCTTCTATCAGATTAAATTACTAGATTTTTTTGCAGGTCACTAACCTGAATGTAGAACAGAATAAAAGAATAAAGAATAAAAAGCCCAAACACACCACCGAGACTGTGATTTAAGGTTTATACAGTGGATACGACGCCATTTACAATGTTCTTTTCAGTTCTAACCCGACTATTATTATTATTATTATTATTATTATTATTATTATTATTATTATTACTATCATCATCTCGCTCGTGTATTAAAGTGTTAAATAAATGATAAAACCTTGTGCGTTGGGAGAGTTCTCTGTGTCATAAACCGCGTCTCATAAAACATAAGTGCGTTTTCATTTTTCATTGAGTTGTTCAAACACAGACTCAGCTCTGACCACAACATAAAACCAGAGCTTCACCCCGTGACACCGAAGCATCGTTTGTGTTTACGGCTGTTTACACCGAAGCCCGACAACGTGTGAAAGTCTGGAAGTCATCTGTGGCACGAGGCGCAGGAAGAGCCACAAATAGAGCCACATAGAGAGCCACATAGAGAGCCACAGACAGAGACACAGACAGAGACACATAGAGAGACACAGACAGAGACACATAGAGACACAGACAGAGCCACGACCAGAGCCACAGACAGAGCCACATAGAGAGCCACCACCAGAGCAACGACCAGAGCCACGACCAGAGCCACAGACAGAGCCACAGACAGAGCCACCTCCAGAGCCACAGACAGAGCCACAGACAGAGCCACGAGCAGAGCCACGACCAGAGCCACGACCAGAGCCACAGACAGAGCCACAGAAAGAGCCACAGACAGAGCCACGAGCAGAGCCACCTCCAGAGCCACAGACAGAGACAAGGACAGAGCCACAGACAGAGCCACAGACAGCCACATAGAGAGCCACGAGCAGAGCCACCTCCAGAGCCACAGACAGAGACACAGACAGAGCCACCTCCAGAGCCACAGTTCTGGCTCCTCTCGTGGGTTTGTGCAGAGACAAAGCTTCTGTCGTCTTCGCTGAACTTTAGTCCTAAAATACAGTTGGACGAGTGTTTTTTCTGTGAGATCTTTATCCTCTGAACCTGGAGGAACAGACTCGACTGAAACTTTAGACATTTGTTTATAAAATACAAAAGCGACTCATCTTGATAAAGCAGAGTCTGGTTAAATCTTTATCCAGACTCTGTATAAATAAAGCTGATGGGAATTAAAGTTTTCAAACTGAATTATGGGATACATTTTAAAGAGTTAAGAAAATCGTTTTGCGCATATGGCCTGAATCTGCTGCGGCCGTGTTCAGTTTCATGAAGACAGAAGTTAATGTAATAGATGCTGAGTGCACTGTACCAGTGTTTACATTATGATGTTTTAGTGATGCTTCACACATGTGCTGCGTGTGGGACCGGCCCGCTCAGACCCCGTGGGGCCGTCCCAGACGAGCATCAGGAGCGAGTCTGGTGAAGTCCTGGTGTCCTGGACTCACCTCCGGACTCTACGGCGGAGCGGCCGTCCACAGCAGAGCGAGGCCTGTGAACCTCCTGCTCCACAAAGACACAGAATGGAGCAGATAATGAACAGAGATACGCTCACCCCTCATGCCCCGCGAGTGCAGCCAAGGCCCGCTCTCTCACACAAGAGGTGCACTATTGAGACTTTCCCTCTCTCTCCCCTGGTTCTTTTATTTCGGCCGCTCCTCATTCTGCCAGTCGGCAACGGCGAGGCGAGGTGCCAACCTCTCCCCAAAGTCGGGCAGTTTGCCCTCACCCTTTATGCAAATGCTCCAGC
Organism: Periophthalmus magnuspinnatus; assembly: GCF_009829125.3. NCBI lineage: Eukaryota > Metazoa > Chordata > Actinopteri > Gobiiformes > Gobiidae > Periophthalmus > Periophthalmus magnuspinnatus. The sequence goes on along the minus strand of NC_047126.1, from coordinate 3,142,237 downwards.
TCCAGCCAAACTCACTGCTCCCCTCCACCAACACTCCCAGGACTAATGTTCTCTTGTGTTTCTATGGAGCGACTTTCACACTCACAACTTTTCACATTCACCAGCAGCAGCTCGATTCGTACAATCTTTGGTATAATTCAATAAACATTATCTATAACATTATAACATTATAACATTATAACATTATAACATTATCTATTAGCCTGTTATAAACACATCATAATAATGCAGTGGATTCACACATCGTCTTTCACGACACCAGAGCGTTAAACCTCACTCTGAACAGAAGGACACTCTGTCATAAAGTCAGACCCTTTCACCAAACACATTATTGTAATCTTCAATTCATAATTCACTGGCACTTTTATTTGCTGTAAAAGAAGAAAGTAAATTCTCAGAGCCAGTTTGTGATTGTGTGCATCCAGAACCGTGTGTTTTCCACTCGAGTGGGGACTGTTCTAGAGGAAGTGGAGTGTGTGGCTCCTTGTGAACCAGAGCCTGGCCTGTGAGTGTGGCACAGCGAGGGTTAATGGCGCTGGGCTTTTGCCTGTGCACACGGCTTTGTCTCCGCAGCGCTGCTCATGTGAGAGGTCAGGCGAGGGTGTCTGCTCCCAGTGCCATCCTGATCCCTCAGGGTTGAAAGGTGTCTCGTCCAAATGGCGTCCCGAGCGCCGGGTCTTAATCTCTACTACACACAACGCCTCCCCCGAAACTTAGCACTGAGCTGGCATCACGGGGCTAGGTCGCTCTGCCCATTTTGAGTGGCATTCCCTGCAGGGCCAGTGCCGTGCCAGGACGGAAGAAGCCCAAGTGAGGCGAGAACAAAAAGCCCCCACAGCCCACAACACAATAGATAAATCATTGTGAAACTTTAGTCCTATTATATTCCTCTTTCTTTGGTGAGGTTTCAAAGCAGAGCTGCAGGGACAGAGTGTCAGAGAGTGTCAGCGTGAGGAGCTCAAACACCTCCCTGTGCTGACCTGAGGAGCACCACAGCCCCCCGAGCAGACAGCCGCGACTACTGCGCAGACAGCCGCGACTACTGCGCAGACAGCCGCGACTACTGCGCAGACAGCCACGACTACTGCGCAGACAGCCACGACTACTGCGCAGACAGCCACGACTACTGCGCACACAGCCACGACTACTGCGCACACAGCCACGACTACTGCGCAGACAGCCATGACTACTGCGCACACAGCCGCGACTACTGCGCAGACAGCCACGACTACTGCGCAGACACATTAAACTACAGCTCTGCGCAGACATGTAAAACTACAGCTCTACACACGGACTGACCAGAACCTGCACAATAAAAACACAACTAAGACCAAAGTGTGTCAGATATAAAAAGATTCATCACAAAGAACGATGTGTGTGTGGCTCAGTGGTCTCCAGGTACGACTCAGGCCCTGATGACCTCTGACCCTCTGACCACATCAGGCTTTGACCGCACACAAAATCAATCAAAAGTAGGTCAAGTAGATCAACTACAACAGAGACTTAGATTTTTATCATTTAAGCATTTTGTTTGTGTGTATCGATGTGCACTTATATGTTCGTGTGTGTATGTTTGTGTGTGTGTGTATGTGTGTGTGTATGTGCGCTGAACTATTCTTCACCTCCTTCACGTCAGTGGTGGTTTGTTCTTTCTCTTTTTCCTTTTGAAGAACTTAACGGAGGAATAATGTTTATGAAAAACACATCAGCCTCATTTATGAAAAGAGCAGGACTGTGAACAGAGAGCGCCACGTCACAGCCTCAGACGACACACACACACACACCCCACACACACACACACACACACTCTGTTACACTCCTCTCCAGCCACACACTCAGGACCAGGTCTGACCTCTGTCCCATCATCACAGAGTCACAGCAGGAGCCGCTCCAACAGGACTAAGAATAAACTCATTTAGATTCCCTCACACACACACACACACACACACACACACACTCGGCCGTGCCCTGCCTCGTCACATCCCGTCTGACCTGTCTACATTCAGCTCGTCGTTTCCCTTCTTGTCATTTGTTTTGTTCTTGCTCTTCACAGCTGGCACCGGCGTCTCCGTCATGTGCGACTGGAGAATGTGGCGTCCAAACTGTGACTGCGGCTCATACAAATACTCCACGATATTCACACATGTTTTCGGCCTCGTACATTATGCGGAACTGAAGTGACAACAGCATTTCAACACAACAAATCCTCGGACACACTCCCCCAAAGAAACACAACGCGACACGGACTCGGCCAGGTTCAGCTTTAGCGGAGAGAAATGTGTCCGAACAAGTCAACGAACGTCTGAACTTTGAGACGTTTTGCTTCGTGATGCGGGGAAAAAAACAATAACATGTGGTCACTGCGCTGATTATACGACGTTGAGGGTCTATTTTTCCAGTTTTTACCTCATTTTAATGCATTTTCTCATAGTTTATACGTTTATTCGACGGTTTAATGTTGCACCGTGATGCCAAAACAAGTTCTTTTGGTCGTTTTCGTTCGCTGACAACGGCAAAATAAATGGATTCTACGTCTGAAAACAGTAACTTGATGAAAAAGTTGAACATTTCAGACGTCTGTCCCGGTGTCTGCTTTGTAAAAATGGGACTTCCTGGTGAAATAAACGTATAAGAAGTCAATAATTAATCGAAGAAACCTCACGAAATAGAGACATAAGACGAAGGAGAAGAGCAGAATTACAGAGATAATGTTGAGAACAGCCCTTCAGTAAAGCGAGGCATGTGAGTGGTTCAGATAACCCGCTCTGTTCTCGTGAGAGGCGCACGGGGAGCGAGCAAAGTGGCTTTTAAGCTCACCAAATCCAACATATCCCAGATAAGACCGCAGCAGCTCTTCCTGAGGGATTGCACAAACGAGAACAGAAGAGAAACAGGTAAAAAACGGAGCCGCAACAGGAGAGAAAGAGCCGGACGTATCGACTCGGAGACGCTCAGGACGGCGCGGTGTCGTACAGGAAAATAAACTCACGTCCCCTGCAGCGGCGTTGTGTCACTTTTTAAATACACACAGACAAAGCATCCATCTCCAGAGCGCCGCAGCGTCCCTCAGACCGGCACAGACCCAGGCCTTTTATGTGGAAGACATTAAAAGTGTTTACACAAGGTGAGCGTCTTCAGATAACGGCGGGAATGAAACGGAACGAGTCTGGATTTGCACAATTACTGTTTTCAGACGCACAGTTTACGGTTTTATTGTGAATGAAACTAGAGAAAGAACTTGCTTTGGCATCGTGGGGCGACGTAAAACAATGAGGAAGAGTATAAACTAAAATAGACCCCGCCCGCTTTGGTTTGGGTTCAGTTTCGCCACTAAAATCTGATATAAAGTCGGTTTATTTGTGTAAAATGTTCTATGTTCATGTGTCAAACAAGTCAACACTGCGCTGATTCTCTTTAAAGGCTTTAAAACGTCTTTTTAGTCTCGATACAACACGTTTTCTGTCAAAATCAGCAGCTCCATGCAAAATAAAACAACCTGAATGACGATATCGGTGCAAACAGCAACTCCTAGAATAAAAATATGCGCAAAAATATATACGGACATGCTTTAAAATGAGGTAAAAACTTGCACTTTACATAAAAATAGACCCCGCCCACTTTGGTTCCTAAACGTTGATACTTTCCAGTTAATTTGGGTTCAGTTTCGCCGCTAAAATCTGATATAAAGTCGGTTTATTTGTGTAAAATGTTCTATGTTCATGTGTCAAACAAGTGCGCTGATTCTCTGGAGGCGTTAAAACGTCTCTTTAGTCGCTGTACACAACAAAATAAAACAACCTGAATGACGACGGCGGCGCTCACGGCGACTTTCAGAACAAAAATATGTGTAAAAATATATGTGGGCATGAATTAAAATGAAGTAAAAACAGACTTAAATATAAAACTTTACCTTTTAGGACCTGGCGCCTGGCACATATGAGGAGAAAACATTTTGGGATGTCTATTTTTTTGTCTGTATAAGGTCCTGGTGTCCACATTTGAGGACATTAAACTGACACTTAAAGGCGACGGAAGAGTTTAACACCGTCAGAGTTCAAATGTGACTTTATTTTGTTCTCTCAAAATGATTCAAACGTAGAACAAATGTATGAGGACATCCTTTTTGTCATAATGTAAACTGATAATTATTTGTTTTTTTTTTACTCTTATCAGTCCAAAAAGCTAAAAGAAATGAATAAAACCATGACACGCAAGAGCTCGAGTCTCAGGAGAATAGATTTTAAACTTAAACACAAAATATACAGTTGTTTTTTTTAATGAAACTTGAAGATTCACGTGACAAGAATAAGAAACAAAGATCGTTTGAGTCGAGAATTAGAAGCAAAATGAGGTCCTTTAATTCCAAACCTCGACTCTAAACTTTCTTTTTAATCCGGAGTCAAAGTCGCATCAACTTTACTTTATCGTTCACAAAGTCTGACATCATAAAGCTGCAGATCAGACACAGAAAAGTCAGAATTTTCAGTTTCAGTGTTTGGTTTCTGTGTTTGGGTTCGGTATCAGTAATCGTGAGATGCATTTTGAATATCGCGACTCCTTTACGACTAAATCTGCACGTTTTTGGTTTTTTTTCTTCTTTTTTTCACGCTCTTCCACACAGATGTGCTCTCACGGCCAGCGGACAGGTGCACACACTGTTCACACTGTTCGCGATCGCTCCAAACAAGAGGGACTTTTGAAACGAGCCCCGCTTTGCTTATTTAACATTTCAAATTCTTCCCTTTAGGTGCAGGGAGAAAACAGCATTAATTCCTGTTTCTGGGAATGAGGGCGTCGTTTTTCCCGGACCGATCCATAACATGAACATAAAAATAAATACGCCGGACCTTAGATTAATCGGATCGAGGGTGTTTCAGTTTCAACGGGGTGCGAAAGTGATTAGTGCACGCTCGTTTAGAGGGTTTGTAGTGACGGTGCGACGCTTTAAACTGCACCCCTGTCGAATCGGAAGGAAAACTACGGGGGAAAACTACATTCGAAGGCGACTGAAACCTCCGGAACATCTTTAATTTAGTTCTGATCTCTATCCTCAAACCCGTGGCTCTCGTACAACACTCCGCCTGTCACGAAAACACATTTTGAAGCACGATTTATTGCTGGAAAAGAAAATATAGACGATAAACGGACACGACCACCCTGAAGCAGGATTTTTTCCCCCAAAACACAATCCTAAATGTGCAGGATTTGAATGAACGTGAGCTGCAACGTCTCTGTCTCTGTCTGTGTGGAGTTTTCCAGAAAAAAAAACACAAAATAAACGTTCAAACTCGTGTCATTTCATAAAGTTTCAGTGGACGGTGAACGGAAGCAACTTTACACCAACAAAACTGGGCCGCGACTCAAAAAAAACGTTGGAAAACACTGGTGTAATTCCTCATTTTAATCCGTCTTCACTCCTGCGACTTTTGGTCCACTTGACAGATTTGGATTTTCCACGAGCTGCAATTTATCAATGAGACGGGTAATGAGTCATAGAAGTTATTTAATCAAACCTTTACTGCGCGAAGTACAAGAAAAGTACAAAAAAATAAGAAAATATTCGCTTTTTTCGTTGCAGAGAAGGAGGGTCTAAGGCAAAAGTGTCAAACTCAAACTCACACTGTGCTGAAATTTAAAAACTGAAACAAATTCATGGGACAAACATCATATTTACTTTATATAATGTTTAATCTTTTCATATCAGAGATTAAATTTAAAATAAAAGACACATCAATAGTATTTATTTCATATTTAAATCAAGTTTAATAAATAATAAGGTTTTTATTCTGCACTTTTCTGTTTTAATGCTAATTTTATGATGATTATTTGTGATTATTTATGATTATTTATGTTTTAATTTGTGTGATTTTAATGCGTTTCTTTAAGTTATTTTGTGTACCGATAGTGCCTTAATTAAATAAAATGTATTATGTCGCGCTCTGAAGCCTTTTAAGTTCATTTTTAAACTAAATATTTTTTCTTAACAAGCCAACAACAAAAAAAAACTAAAAAATTATAGTTTAATTCACTGAAAATCCAACTTTTAAACTATTTACAGTCCAGACTTTGAGTAGAAAAAGTACAAAGATAAAAAATATATTCACGCTCAATTTACTCCACTCTGATTTACTCTGTGCACTGGTCTCGACAGCAAAGCATTCTGGGATTTGTAGTTTTAGTGCTGCGTGCGTTAAACACCAGCGGGCCAGCTCTAACGCACATTTTCTATGATGTCACGGGCCAAATATAATCACAGCACGGGCCAGATTTGGTCCCTGGGCCTGAGTTTGACATATGTGGTCTAAGGACAGGGGTCGATTTCCTTGTTTTCTGTGGGTGAATTAGTTTGTCTTTTTTGCATTTTACTGTTGATTTTCAGACTTTTTGTTGGTTAAATCAGCTGTAAAAGGCAAGGCAAGGCTGCGTTTTAGAACTTCACAAAAATAACCTGAATTAAATTGAAATATCGACCTCCGAAAGTAAAAGTTCCTCGTCCCACGTCTGAAGCGACAGGCCTGTATCTGCCGCCTGCTTCTTTATCTCTCGCACTCGTCCCACAGCCAGTTAACTCGCCGCAAGCCAGAGGGAAGACCACAAGAATGCTTAAATCAGCATAATTAGGCCTGTGTGTACTTTAAACAGCCGTTTTTCCCTCCGCGCCTGGAGCCGTGCCACCCGTACACCGCTTCTTATGAGCGCGAGCGACCGCAGAGTCAATAAACACAAACTTATCACCCGTCCAGACACTTTAAACCAACACGGCCTCTTGTTGTGCCGCGTTTTAAACTTTTGTCTCACAGAGAATCGTCCAAACGCTGCGTCATCTGCGCCCCATGTGCCGCGGGACGCTCTTTACACGTCCGCACTCTCAGGTGGACGTGTTTTCACTGGAATCACAGCTAATACGAGGAACATGTACGTATTTTTATTTAGTTCTGCTGCTGAAGACGACACAGACTCACACAGAACTTCAAATTTATGGCTTGAATTATGGCGTTAATCAGATAAAGGCGGGAATGTGACGCTCAACGATCACTCGGCGACGTTATAAACAAAGTACAAGCAGTAAAGCTCTGTACTTTACACAGTTTGAAGTATCGGGACTTTACTTACTTTTACTTTTACTCGAGTACATTTGACGGAAGGATCTGTACTTTACTTAGGTAGATTTGAAGATACTTTACTTTACTACATTAAAGAGCAGTATCTGTACTTTACTTCTTTAGATTTGAAGTTACTTTTTACTTTTACTTCTCTAAATTTGAGAGCAGTATCTGTACTTTACTCCTTTAGATTTGAAGATACTTTATACTTTTACTTCTCTAAATTTGAGAGCAGTATCTGTACTTTACTTAAGTTGATTTGAAGATACTTTACTTTTACTTTACTACATCAAAGAGCAGTATCTGTACTTTATTCCTTTAGATTTTAAGATACTTTTTACTTTAGTAAAAGAGCAGTATTTGTACTTTACTTAAGTTGATTTGAAGATACTTTTTACTTTTACTTCACTACATTAAAGAGCAGTATTTGTACTTTACTTACGTAGATTTGCAGATATTTTTTACTTTTACTTGAGTACATTTGAGAGCAGTATCTGTACTTTTTACTCCACTACATTTCTGAACAAGACTGAAAAGTAAAAGTATTTTTTAGTATCGTCTGAGACCTGTTGAAAAGTCTGAGAGTTTATTTTTAACATGTTTGTAGTTTGAGGAAAAAAAAATACACAAGTAAAAACAGCTAGAAAAAAATACAGATTAAATTAAACAAAATTCAGCACAAATCTTTATGAAAATCACCACATTTGAAGCTTTAAAGTCTCAAAATCTGCACGAAATCCTTCAACTTTTTCCTCTTTCTGCACATTTTTAAACACAGACTTTAACACAGACTTCCTCACGTGATACTTTTACTTTTACTTGAGTATTTGTTCTGTACTTCCACTTAACAAAGCTGAGTACTTCTTCTACTTTAAGTCAAAAAAAGACCCAAGTTTAACAATGTTACTCGGTTGTCGTCGTACGTATAAGAAATAATGAAAATAAACAGAACCGAAACCGCGTTTGCCAGAGAAGTTGGAAAGTCAGCGAGCACGCCGTAACAAGAGCTTCCAATAAAAACATGACTCTCTTTCCCTCCGGAGTTCAAACACTGCTGCTGGAGGGGACAGTGCGAGCCAGCCCGCTACGCCAAAACAAGTCCCAGAAAACGAAAAAAAAAACGAAAAAAAACGAGAAAAAGAAGTTGATCAGGGGTTTAAAAACATTACACCGCTTTTTATTTTAGCAAAAAAAAAAACAGATCCTACAACTTGAATACGTGTCGGCTACGGAAACACATCTCACGCCGGTCTCCATCAAAGCCCCGTCCCGCTGTTTTTATACGAGGGGGGGACGCACTGCGGAGCGGCCACAAAGACTCCACTCTCTCCCCGCTCCCGTCCGCCGCGCACACTCCCCTCTGTTTGCGAACGCGCACAGCTGTGGATCTTGTACCGGGTTCAGCCAAGGTAAAGATATGGTATATTACGCAATGGCTTATAGATTTTTCCACCGCTGGAACGCCGCCAACGACTCTCAACAGGACGTGGGGAGAGAGGGAGGGAGAGAGGAGAGGAGGGAGGGAGAGAGGAGGGAGGGTTTTCGGAGCAGCAGCAGCACACTTTGTTCCAGTCCTTCACACTGGACACACTGGGAGTATTTGGGACGGGCCTGTAGTAGTGGAGGAAGTAGCCGTGGTATTAGATGTTTGTTAGCTCTGTGTGTGCGTCTAAGTGTGTGTGTGTGTGTGTGTGTAAGTGTGTGTGTGTGTGTCTAAGTGTGTTTACTTTACGAAGATGTTACATTAGAGTCTATTTTTTTAATTATTTCAAGCTATTTATCCATTTTCTTGTTTTTTCGCATGTACCATTTTCCTTCTGTTCTTTAACTGTGCGGTGCAACATTGGAATTTCCCCACTGTGGAACTAATACAGGCAGATCTTATCTTATCTAAGTGTGTGTCCCAAAGGCTGTGTCAACTGCTCCCGTCGGGGTGTGTGTGTGTGTGTGTCACTGTCACTAAAATAAATGACCTCACATCGCCACATAGCTCCCCCCCTGTAAGTACAACGCGTTTTCTATTTCCGTCTCGCTCGTAACGCTTCTTTTAACGCCGTGTTATTGTGTAAATGTTGCCGTAAACTCCTCGGGTCTCATTATGTCGAAGGTATTTTAGCGTCTTAAGAGAACGACGCTGCGGTAAAGCTGATACGAGGAGGTAATACGGCAGAACGCAACTTAAAGAGGTCGCGTCACGATGTTTTCTGAGGTGTGTTAACGTTTTCTCGTCACAAACAGAGCTGGAGTTGTGTTTTTTTTGTTTCGTTCACACGCGTTTAAACACATAAATCCTGCGTTTTTAGGCTGAGTTCGCGGCGCAGACGGAAAACGCGCCGTTCCACCTTGTGATGTCATCGTGTGGTGATACAGGAAGTGCCGCGCTGTGTTTTTAAACTCTGCGCGCCTTCGCTAGAATCATTTGGATCATTTCAGCCAATCTCTGGAATTGACAATCTTCTACTAAACTAAAGGTAAAATGTTGTGATTAACTTGAAAACAACCACTTGATGACATCACAAGGTAGAACAGAGCATTTTGAGGACTACGCAAACATGTGTGAATGAACCGAAACACAACTCCAGGTCTGTTTTTGAGTCTGTAACAGCATTAGAACATGACTTAAAGCTCACAAGAGTCAGTTTTGGGTAAAATATAGTGACAGGAATGAATTTTTAGGCTGAGTTCTTCGCACAGACGGAAAACACTCTGTTCCACCTTGTGATGTCATCGTGTGGTGATACAGGAAGTGCTGCGCTGTGTTTTTAAACTCCGTACGCCCTCATTTCTAGAATCATTTGGATCATTTCAGACCTGGAATTTACGATGTACTACTGAACTAAAAGGTAAAATGTAGCTGTTAACTTGAAAACTACCACTTGATGACATCACAAGGTGGAACAGAGCGAATGAATGAAACAAAACACAACTCCAGGTCTATTTTTGAGTCTGTAACGGCATTAAAACACGACTTAAACCTCACGAGAGTCCATTTTGCAGAGTCTACCTTCGTTTAAATTCGCTAACTCGGCTTTATCCAACACTCGTCGACGCCGATTATCGCGCGGCGCCGCTTTTTCAAATACATAAATAAAAAATAATCCCCCTCAATCTGTTTCTTAATGAAGCGCTCGGCCGTCGGGACAATCAAACCCATTGTTTTTGTCTCCTCCTCGGCGGCGATCAGCGCGTTCTACGTTCACACACTGCACAAAAACACTCTCCCTGAGCTGATTCGGCCTCGATCTGGCGTCTGAGGTCCCCCTTCTTCTTTTAATTGGGCCCTTGATGGTCGACATAGGGTGTACTTCCTCTAATTAGCTCTATCTATAGCGTATGGGAGGGTGTATGAATGCATGCATGTGTAAAATCCTCTTTTGAGCAACTCCAAACTAACTAAGAGCTTTAATTTCACGCTAGACTGCATTGTCCCATTCAACAAGGTTATCCGCACAAAAAAGCCTCTGAGAATATCAAAAAGACTGAAAACACGGCGTAGGGGGATGGACGAGGATGCATGGGAGCAGCTGAGACAAACAACAACAACCAGCGAGGCTCATCCCGGCACAATGGCCTCCTCTCAGCGGCCGTTACTGGTCCTGAAGGAGCTAATTGAGGAGGTGGAGAGGTGGAGGAAGACGAGCCAGGACGAGGCAGCTGCCGGGATCTTCTCACACATGAAGAACCCACAATTCAACACTCGACGCTCTCTCCGTGGTGAACTGTGTGTCGTCGGGCCTGTCACGGTGACTCATTTTGAGAGTGCGGTGGTGTGGAAGCCAAATCGTGAAGCGAAAATGTCGGAAAACTGGTTAAAAATGTAAGATGTGATGAATGAATAACAGAAAGTAACTCTTAAATGGTCACTTTGTGTTTGTACAGTTGGTCCACGCAGTTCACCTTTCGTGGTGTCGCTGTTTCGCGGATTTTTTCGTGCAATTTTGAGCATGCATTGTGTTCTGCGTCCTGATTGGCTGTTGGACTGTAGACCATTGTGTCGTGCGTCCTGATTGGCTGTTGGACTGTAGACCATTGTGTCATGCGTCCTGATTGGCTGTTGGACTGTAGACCATTGTGTCGTGCGTCCTGATTGGCTGTTGGACTGTAGACCATTGTCCATCAGTCTCCTCCGTGCCGTGTCTCCTGTCCAGTACAGAATGTGTTCAGACAAATTTACATAAACGTCGGATCGCAGTGTGACTCTGAAGTGCTGTACGTTTGCGATTTGTTTCCTCCCCGACAAAACCCACAATGTCGATGAAACGTTCTGCACCGACAAAGACGCCTACGAAGGTTTGAACTTTGTGTTTAAACGAGAGAGAAATGTGAGAAAATGTTAACGCCTGTGTGAGAAAAGTGTATAAAGTGTGTGGTGAGGGGTTTTACAGACAAAAACTATAGAATAATCGTAAAAAATAAAGCTACTTCGCGGATTTGCTGGTTATTTTTCGACTGTAACCCCCACGATAAACGAGGGACCACTGTATTGGGAAATGGACACGTTTTATATCGCGCAAAGTCGCTCAAATCGCTGGAATTCCGCTCGACCGATGGTGTTTATGTCAAGAGCGGGGTTCAAACCGCCAACCTTCAGATCAGTGGCAAACGCTCTACCATCTAATGAGTTACAGAACTTCGTTATTCAACCTTCTACAGCTCAAATCTCATCGTCAAACAGGAAAAATATCCCAAATTTTCCCGCTACGGCAAACAAAAACTCCCCACGATGAATAAAAAAACCCAAAAAATTATATTTCCATTGATCAACGACAGTGTTTCCAGGACGACGTTTCGTTTTGTTGCACATTTGATTATTAAATTTGGGGAACATTTTAATTAACAGTCTCAACACACACAGAAAATTTAATTATCACATACAGAGATTTTTCACCTCAACTTTACCCGCAGCCAAAAGATAATGACAGGGCAAAAATAGAACGCGTTTGTGTTTTGAAACAGGAGCGACGCGAGACGTTTGGCTCAGACGGACGTACGGAGTGATTTTACTTCACAGTGTGCAGTTACTACTCCCCAAAAATGTTGAATTAACTCAGATTAAGTGTAAAAATAAAACATGTAAACAGAAATAAAACATGTCTGTGTGTTGTGTAACTAAATCAGGATAACTCCACAAAGTGTTATCTGTTTACTCTCAAAATGTTGATAAAACTCTTGAATTCAGGGTTAAATAGACACTTTGGTGCTGTTTTACCTAATAAACGTGATCGAAAATGTTAAATTAACTCAAATTAAGTCTAAAAATAAAACATAAACGTATAAATAAGAAATCTCTGTGTGTCGTTTTGGCTAAATCGAGATAACTCTATAGAAAGTTATAACTGTTTACTCTCAAAATGTTAATATAACGCCTGATTTTGGGGTTAAACAGACACTCGGGTTGAGAGTTAATTAATTAACATTACCAAAAAATGTTAAATTAACTCAAATCAAGTGTAGAAATAAAACCTCTGTGTGTGTTGTTTGGCTAAATAAGAAAAACTCTACAGATTGTTATCAGTTTATGCTAAAAATGTTAATAAAACTCTTGATTTCTGGTCCAGTGTTACTGAATTAACATGTCCGAAAATGTTAAATTAACTCAAATCAAGTGTAAAAATAAAACCTCTGTGTGTGTTGTTTGGCTAAATAAGAATAACTCTACAGATTATTATCAGTTTACTCTCAAAATGTTAATAAAACTCTTGATTTCGGGGTTAAACAGACACTCCGGTCCAGTGTTACTTGATTAATGTGTCCGAAAATCTTAAAATAACTCAAATTAGCTGTAAAAATAAAACCTCTGTGTGTTGTTTGGCTAAATCAGGATAACTCTACAAAGTGTTATCAGTTTACTCTCAAAATGTTAATAAAACTCTTGATTTCTGGTCCAGTGTTACTGAATTAACACGTCCAAAAATGGGAAATTAACTCAAATCAAGAGTAAAAAATAAAACTTGTGTGTGTCGTTTTGGCTAAATGAGAATAACTCTACAAAGTGTTAAATCTCTTTACTCTCAAAGTGTTACTATAACTCTCTCTAAAACAAACTGAACTCATATAAACTCGATTACGTGACAGTTAATTTGACGCTGCACTTTCTGGTGTGTGTGATTCTCCGCAGACACGCGTCCTCGTCCCGTTTGAAACACTCCGCGGTGTCGAGTCTGATTCCACACACGAGCATTGCGCCTGTGCGTCCGTGTCCATGTGTGCGCCGTATGGAGAGGTTAACACAACTATATCACACAACAACACCACGGAGAGATATAAGGACCGCTGCCTCCACTGGCCATAGACCAGACTCCACCTAATCCACACACACACACACACACACACGCACGGAGCGATCCAACCAGGGGAGCACCACCTATCACCCCTCTGCGCCAACTGCCTTCGTTAAGCGTGATAAATCCATTTTGCATGTGTGGCCAGAAACACTGCACAGATAAGGGACGAGCGGAGCGAAGCGGCGCCGGAAACACGCTGAAACGTCCACAAATGTTCACGAATCAAGCCCCTGCGTCGACCCCACGGCACAAACCGGCCCCTTTGACAAATCTTTTAACCGCAATAATACGAAAAACGCGTTCATTCCAGAGCGCGCGGAGCATAACGTGAGCTTTTTCCTACATTTCTCGGATTAATTCAATTCACTTTGTTGCGCACTAGCAAACCCCGATCGGTCACCTCCCAGGGCAAATCGGCAAAATGTAATTAAAAATGATTCTGACTGTTTAAACGCGCTCGGTTTGGGCCAAGCCGAGAAAGAGGGACTTGGTCTGCCTCCAGCACAAAAGATGAATAAGTCAAAAGAACACAATGTACCTCCCAGGCCTGCCCGACGCCCTGGCACAGGCGGCACGGTGCGTTTACCCACTGACCACCGCCGTCCTGCAACCCTCTGCAGGTTTATCCACTGACCGCTCCACGTCTACACTGTCGCCGTCACACGTCTACAGAGAAATACTGAGATAAACGGTCATATTTAAACTACTTAAGATTGAAATAATGCCAGATAATCCCAGTAAACCGTTTGTAAATAGACTGTTTCATTACAAGACGTGAGCTGCGACAAACAAACAGCAGAATGGACCAATAATGAGCCATAAAAGGGACTTATTCTTCACTCTACAGCTCAAACAGTGTCGTATTACAGCAAAAATACCCCGAATCTCCGCACTTTTGCAAAGAAAAAGTCGTCATGATGAATACTGAGGTCCAAAACAGGCCAAACTGACCACTACAGCTCTACACCCTCTGTCATTTTACCCCCTGACCACTACATGAGCGTTTCACCCTCCGCTGGCTCTTTACTGGCCAAAAGAGTGATTAGTTTTGTCGTACTGTGGACCAAGAAAACGATGCGAAACTCGACTTTGGCCTCCACCGGGAGTGACTGACACGGCGCCGGTCTCGTCTTTCTGACCCCGGAGGTCAGCGCAGATCGTCGCACAGATGAACACAAACTCCACACGCACGAGTCGAATAAAAGAACAGTTTAAGTACATTTAGAACAGACTGAAGTGGAACGTGTGAGCTTCTCACATATTGTCGTCCAGACTTCTCTTTCTTCTCCATATGCACAGACGCTTTGTTGAGCTGAACCCTTTATCTTTACCAAAGATACTACAAAAATCATATTTATTTCCTTGTTGCCATGGTTATGTGGCAGACGTATACTGCATATAGCTTCATTAGACGCTCTGTGTCTTGCCAGAATCCCAGGCTGGGTGTATTTCAAGAAAGCACTTGATGTCCAAATCTAAAAGACATTAGAACCACAAATTGTTGGACTTTGTGCACTTATACAGCAAATAAGAGCGTTTTGTGTGAACTGAACTCAAATAGTTAAACAATCTGCAGCAGATTGTCGAACATCTCAGAGTTTTCAGAAAAGCTTCAAAAGTTGGCAGAGCTCAGAGACGTGCAGTCTATATTAACAGCCCACATCTCATTTGGATCAGCTGGAAGGCTTAACTGGAGTAATTGATTTCAAAACGCAGCACATAAAAGTTTTAATTAACGACGCCTCCCTGACCTTCAAATCGCATTCAAACTTTCTGCAAATGCGCAAATCTAGAGTCTAGAAACGCGCTGTGTGGCGCATCAAAGCTTCAGGTGTTTGGCACGTGCGTCAGGAGCGCGCGGGGCCAGGCCTCTCCAACAGAAACACAATGGTGTCACTTACACAGGTGAATGACAGCGCGCAGTAAATATGTATAATGTGTAATTAGCGCGATGACACAAAGTGACACTGAGCGAAGACAAGAAACTAAAAGGAATTCAGATCACACCTCGAGTTAATTTAAGCTCACCTCATGTACGTCAGTCACTCATCAGCACAGGAGTGACAGCAGTGCGTGAGCGTGCGTCAAGGAGCGTTTATGTGCGCAAAGGAGCGCATATATTTGCGTAAAGTAGTGCCTTTATGCGCGTAAAGGAGCATTTATGCGCAGAGAGACGCAGCGTTAAAGCAGCTCCATTAAAGAAGAAGATCCTGTATGCAGCCCCCGCGCACATGGGAAGCACGCGCTCATGAAGGCTCGTGCGACAGGATCTGCTGCCAATTAATTTTAATTAATGGAAAGAAAGAGGAAACTCGATGCGGACCTGTGCCTCATAGCGCTGGGCTTGGAACACGCGCTGCTCTAAATATGCAGCAGGCTGATGGACGCGTTTCTGCGGCTCTAAATCAAATACACCATTGATTATCGAAGCCGAAACACAGACTGCAGCTCAGAGCAGTGATAAAAACAATATGTGCAACGTGGCCCGTGGTCCACAGACTCCAAATGAATAAAAGCATTTTGACAAAGGCCAAGAGTTCAAATTATTTTATTTCTGTCCACGTGACCAAAACTAATGAAATGTCATGAGAGAAAATCTTTGTCCTGAGAGAAAACTCTGAAAACTCTGAGCTGTTTGACGCTTAAATATATTTAAAAATGCAGCTTTTATTTTACAAAATCATACAGAGAGGGGCGTGTGCTTGTCCAAAGAACGGCCTCACTGTTGACCTGTTTTATACTCGAAATACTTCTGTAAAATACACAAATTTGGCGCACACGGCTCTGCGCACCGCTGCTTTCCAGAGACCAGCAGCGCGGCCTGACGCGGGGCTCGGCGCGCGGAGCTCTGCCCTGAGCCTGAGCCCGGACTGTCCAAAAGGAAGAAAAGCGCTCACTTTTATTATTCCGCAGTTTTTTATGTCATTAAAGCAGAAAAACGGCGCGTTTGTACAATTTACGCATGAAAGGTCACGCAGGGCTTGACCTTTGCAGTTTGGAGGGTTTACAATTATTTAGGCCCAGTAAAAACAACACAGGAGATAAAATATATTACTGCAAAAATATTATGTATTTTTTTTAATTCGTTAATAGGATAATAAAAATAAAATAGGCTATGGACTAGATTTTTTTTCTTTTCTTTTTTCTTTTTTTTTGCTATAGGCCACAACAGCAATCTCTCAAAATACAGACTTTAAATTGAGATTTTTAATGGCAAAATAGGTGTTATATTTTACACAAATAGCCTGGATTAATATTATATCACACATAGAAAAGGGTAAAGTCAAACTGTGTAAACAAACAAACGTGTGCCAAGGAGACGTGCGTGCGTAAAAGTCAGAAAGGCCCCACGTCTGCTGCCATGCGTAAAAAAGCACGACACTAAAGCTCTTTCTTATTGGATAAAATCACACACAGAGTAATATAGAAGACAGACGTACAGGCCTGTGGTTTGTGCTGGTTTTATAACAGACAATAAAAAAAAAATACTAAAATATGTGAGCAGCCTTTATATGAACCGTGTTTTGACCTGTTATAAATTCGCTTTTACGCGCGCCCCCGCTGTGGTTTGTCTCCTTCAAATCCAACTTAAACTTAACCTTTAAAATCAAAACTTAAAGCGTTTGTTTTCTTAAAAGGTCAAACGTCTTTTGAGGTGACTTCACTGGAACACACGCCCACTTTTTAACCGTCGGCCAAATGTTGTTTTCAGAGTCGGGCGCTGCGGTGAAATATATGAAAACATGGTGGACAGCAGCTGAATGTGTCCTCTGTCCTTAAAGGCCCCCGGACAGTCAGCGCGGACACGGCTCGAGCCCGGGACACCGCTGCTCTGAGCCCGTCCCCTCTGAGCCCGTCCCCTCTGGTCAAACATCAAGTGTCCCGCTGCTGCCCGTCGCGCCACAGCTCGGTCCTCGGGCTGTGGACGCGAAAAACTTCCACTTCTCGGTCGAAAGCGCGTGAATAAATAAGCTCTTAAAAGTTCAACTGAGTCCTCACGCGCGCGCTCCAACCCCCAGCCTCCCCCTTTTATATCAAATAGATTTGGGAGTAGCGCCATTTTCTTCCTAAACCGTGCGCAACGAGACGCGCAAGGAGCTGCAGGGCGGCTCACGGCTTCCTCTGCGAAAGAAAAAAAAAAAAAAAGAAGAAGAAGAAGCAGAGACACGGCTCCAAATGTGCGCGAGGTCACACCAGGAGAGCGCGCGGGGCAGGGGACACGAGACACGAGAGTTTGGAGTAAATGACAAGCAGCGAATCCACGAACACGACACAAACAGGGGCTGAAATAACGCGCGCGCGGAGCAAAAACCGGAAAACAGGCACATGCAGCAAAAAAAAAGAAAAAGAGCAGCGAAAAGAAGCAGCGGTGCGTACCTGTGTCAAGCAGTAAGGAGAGTACATGGTCGGGTCTAGGGATGAGATTTGGAGAAGAAGATAATAAAGTTGGATGGAGTATCGCTACGGTGCCGCATTGCAAAGCTGCCGTGGCTTAGTCCGGGCTGAAACCCCGCCTCACTCCACAGTGAAAGCTCCGCTCCAGTCGAACTTTAGAGAAAGTTTCTGCCGCTCTCTCTCCCTCCCTCCCTCCTCCCTCCCTTCTTCTTCTACTTCTTCTTCTTCTTTCTCTCTGGCTCTGGCATTCACGCTCCCACCCAGTTCTGATTTCAAACCCCGCCAACGCGTATCTATAATATCACTGTAGCAGAAGAAGTCAACCCTGCGCTTTTTTTTAACGAGTTTGGCCTGAAAAAAAAAAACAAAAAAAAAACGAAGTGCCACGGATTTCCCACTGCGGCTGTGCGGAGCTTTTGAGGTCGTTCAGAGCCGTGTCATCTGAACGAGTCCTCATGCTCACGCAGCCCACAGACACTGGAGCTGTCTCACCTGACGAGTGTGAGGCTGGAGCGCGCGGGGAACAATGGGATTCACGCGCTATGCCTTTATATAAAAGTGCCTCCTGTTTTCTAACGGCACTTTTACAGTGTCTTTTAAAGGAGACATATGTAGGACTTTGGAGCTTTGTGTTTTAATTCGTGATGTTTCATTCTTTCTTATTCCTTGTTTACGAACTGTGTACTTCGCGCTCGACGCCTGACCGCTCCAAAAATGTCCGTTTTCACCTTCCCCCTGTCTCCGCCTCCTGTTTCACGTTCGGTTTTTAAAACAATTCAGACACGAGGTTAAAAAAAAACAACTTTCTACGAAGCGAAAACTCAAACTCCCAGCACCTGTAGCCAATTTTCGAGGGATTATTATTGATATTGATGAACATTCTCTGGGGGTGTGACGCTAACTGTAGGCACCGCACTGTCTGAGGCTTCAATCTGAGCTTTAATTTAACATAATCGGACCGGAAAGTGCTGGTTTTAAAACGTTAAAATGACGGATTTAACTTCGTCTTTTACTTCGGATCAAACCCGAACAACTGAGGCGCGACACGGACGTTAAAAAACAACCACTTTTTCAAAATTTTCCCGCAATAAAAAACATAAATAAAAGTTGCTACGTGCTCGAAGTGAAGCGACGGGGTCAAATGTGAGGTCCCCGGGCCTGTTTTTTTACGCAGCTGTTCTTGTAATGAACCAAACGTTAAAATAATGACCCACATATGGTTTAATAAACAGCCCCCCCCAAAAAAATCTTTACATTTTTAAGACAAAGAAACGACGATTAGCGAGCGCGAGACCTGCCCAAACTCGTATCCGCGCTAAACCCCGCTGTGCGCCGCGTATACGAGCGGAACAATAGTGGAACGTAGACAAATAGCGTATAGCGGTTTCATTGTGAGGGCGATTGTATGGAAGCAATACTCTCTGTTTCTAATCAGGCTCGGCTTTATCCTCTCGCTCCTCGGCCCTAATCAAACTCATATATGCAGGCAGAGCGCCGCCAATTACCCATAATCCTGTGTGTGGCGCGCGCGTGTTACTGAGACCGTGTGAACGCCGCTCCATATGTGCATAAGTCGTGTGTGTGTGTGTGTGTTATGGCGTGCGTTTCCAGGGACTATAGGGTGCGGTTTTGGGGGTTGAAGTCACCCGGGGGTTCGGTGCCAAGTTTTTTGAGTTTACGAGACCTCAGCCCGTGTCTCCTACTTAAGACACTCCAGCCACAAGAGCACACGTGTACGGTAGGACTACACACACACACACACCGCGCACGTGTACAGTAGGACTACACACACAAAAACACACTTTAAATAAATAAATATGTCCAGGAGGATAGTCTTAGTTTAATGTAAAATGTGAGCGAGAGGTTTGAGCGGCGGGACCTCACTCGACTCTAGTTCGGGGGTAAATGCTCTTTGTTGAGTCGTGACGATAAAAGTTTTAGTGTAAATGTCGTTCTCTCTGCGGCGAAGGATGAGCCCGTCTCGTGATCTGAGCCCGTCTCGTGATCTGAGCCGTTTGGTCGCATTACTGAACTTAAACACAACGCACAAACTTTGAGGTACAGTCGTTTTTTCGCTGCTTTTCTCCTGTTTCCAAACCACACACACACACACAGAGCCTGTGTGTGGAAATGTTTGTGTGCTCATGTGTGTGCTCGTGTGTGTGCTCGTGTGTGTGCTCGTGTGTGTGTGCTCGTGTGTGTTCATGTGTGTGTTTGTGTACATGTTCTCTTGTGTGTGTTCTTGTGTGTGTTCTTGTGTGTGTTCTTGTGTGTGTTCTTGTGTGTTTGTGTACATGTTCTCTTGTGTGTGTGTGTGTGTTCATGTGTGTGCTCATGTGTGTTTTTGTACATGTTCTCTTGTGTGTGTTCATGTGTGTGTTTTTGTACATGTTCTCTTGTGTGTGTTTGTGTGTGTGTTCTTGTGTGTGTTCTTGTGTGTGTGTTTGTGTACATGTTCTCTTGTGTGTGTTCTTGTGTGTGTTCTTGTGTGTGTTTGTGTACATGTTCTCTTGTGTGTGTTCATGTTCATGTGTGTGTTCATGTGTGTGCTCATGTGTGTGTTTGTGTACATGTTCTCTTGTGTGTGTTCTTGTGTGTGTTCTTGTGTGTGTTCTTGTGTGTGTTCTTGTGTGTGTTCTTGTGTGTGTTCTTGTGTGTGTTTGTGTACATGTTCTCTTGTGTGTGTTCGTGTGTGTGTTCTTGTGTGTTTGTGTACATGTTCTCTTGTGTGTGTGTGTGTTCTTGTGTGTGTTCATGTGTGTTTTTGTACATGTTCTCTTGTGTGTGTTCGTGTGTGTGTTCTTGTGTGTGCTCTTGTGTGTGTTCATGTGTGTTTTTGTACATGTTCTCTTGTGTGTGTTCTTGTGTGTGTTTGTGTACATGTTCTCTTGTGTGTGTTCTTGTGTGTGTTCTTGTGTGTGTTCTTGTGTGTGTTCTTGTGTGTTTGTGTACATGTTCTCTTGTGTGTGTGTGTGTGTTCATGTGTGTGCTCATGTGTGTTTTTGTACATGTTCTCTTGTGTGTGTTCATGTGTGTGTTTTTGTACATGTTCTCTTGTGTGTGTTTGTGTGTGTGTTCTTGTGTGTGTTCTTGTGTGTGTGTTTGTGTACATGTTCTCTTGTGTGTGTTCTTGTGTGTGTTCTTGTGTGTGTTTGTGTACATGTTCTCTTGTGTGTGTTCATGTTCATGTGTGTGTTCATGTGTGTGCTCATGTGTGTGTTTGTGTACATGTTCTCTTGTGTGTGTTCTTGTGTGTGTTCTTGTGTGTGTTCTTGTGTGTGTTCTTGTGTGTGTTCTTGTGTGTGTTTGTGTACATGTTCTCTTGTGTGTGTTCGTGTGTGTGTTCTTGTGTGTGCTCTTGTGTGTGTTCATGTGTGTTTTTGTACATGTTCTCTTGTGTGTGTTCGTGTGTGTGTTCTTGTGTGTGTTTGTGTACATGTTCTCTTGTGTGTGTTCTTGTGTGTGTTCTTGTGTGTGTTCTTGTGTGTGTTTGTGTACATGTTCTCTTGTGTGTGTTCTTGTGTGTGTTCTTGTGTGTGTTTGTGTACATGTTCTCTTGTGTGTGTTCTTGTGTGTGTTCTTGTGTGTGTTCTTGTGTGTTTGTGTACATGTTCTCTTGTGTGTGTTCATGTGTGTGTTTTTGTACATGTTCTCTTGTGTGTGTTTGTGTGTGTGTTCTTGTGTGTGTTCTTGTGTGTGTGTTTGTGTACATGTTCTCTTGTGTGTGTTCTTGTGTGTGTTCTTGTGTGTGTTTGTGTACATGTTCTCTTGTGTGTGTTCTTGTGTGTGTTCTTGTGTGTGTTCTTGTGTGTGTTCTTGTGTGTGTTCTTGTGTGTGTTTGTGTACATGTTCTCTTGTGTGTGCTCTCGTCTCTCAACAACATTTTCATTTAGTTTAGTCCAGTGGTCCCCAACCTTTTTATCACCGCGGACCGGGGGGCTAATGCTAATGCTAATGCTAATGCTAATGCTAATGATTACACATGATACACATTTGACCCACAATAGCAGAATAAACCACACTCACCGACCAGGAACAGCATCCAGTCCCTCAGCACATCAGGTCCTCTGCTCCTGAGTCCACAGTGAGATCTTCACTCGGTTCCACGAACCGCTCCGGGTCCAGATGCCTCTAGTTTCACTTGTACAAACATCCACAGTGTCCTCGGTCGCGTACTTCCTTTGTTTTGTCCGTTTCGTCATGTTTAAAACGCAAAACTGCTGCGTAAAATTACGCAATACGCGCGCGTAATTTTACGCGCGGATCTTTATATCCAGTCTCGTGTTTTTACGCGGAGAAGTGACGGAACAGATTTCACTTTCCTGCAGCAGATTGGACATGGAGGCTCTAACTTCCTTTGTGGACATAATTTCTTGACTGGATTATATTCTCTGGACCTTTACGGAACGAATGAGACCAACTTTGTGTGAATATGTTGATGTTTGACAGAACCAGAGCCTCAATGGTAAGTGAAGTCCAAATCCACATTTATGACTTCTCTGTAAAAACGTCTTTCCTGTCAGCACTGTGGTGATTCGAGGTGTAAATGATTTACATATTCAGAAAGATGAATGTCGTAGCTTTCATTTGATGTGTAGATTGTTTGTGTGGGTGACGCAGAAATACACGTACATTGCTGTAAAGTTGTAACGTGTAACGCGCGCGGGCCGTCGGAACGATAAGTGGTTAAGTTGTCGGCGCTCAAGTGACGGAAATGTAACCGAGAGAATCCGGTCATTTTTCAAAATAAAAGATTTTTCAAAATAAACGATTTTTAAGACTCCGATAATAAATACAACGGAAATAATTAATTATTTCTTGGACGGCCCGCGGCCCGGTACCAATTGATCCACGGCCCGGTGGTTGGGGACCACTGGTTTAGTCCATTTCTGTTTGTCACTTTGTCGATCGTCACAGTCGCCCCAGACCAGAGGTGGAAGTACAAATACTTTTTAGTCAATGTTTAAATGGATACTTTTTACTTTTACTCCACTACATTTTTTGAACTGAACTGAAAAGTAAAACTATTTTTTATTAAATATTGAGAGCTGCTCAAAAGGCTGAGGTTTAATTTTTACATGTTCATAATTTGAGTAAAATAAAAATATACAAATAAAAAAAACAGCAGGAAAAAAAATGATTTATTCAATTGTTTCTGTTGAAAAAAATTCAGCTCAAATCTTTATAAAAATCACCACATTTGAAGCTTTAAAAGACTCAAAATCTGCAAACTCCTTTTCTTTTTACTCTTTAAATACATATTTAAATGTATACTTTAATACTTTTCCTTAAGTAGATTATCCCTGTGATACTTTTACTTAAGTTTTTTTTTTGTATTTTAGTATTTGTACTTGCCCCTGATCATCACCTGTGCGACGGATTAAAGACGATTAAAGACGTTCAGCCAAACACACGGAAAAACATGTGTCGGATTTAGTGTTAGCATCTCTTTAGTGTTAGCATCTCTTTAGTGTTAGCATGTCTTTAGTGTTAGCATGTCTGTAATGTTAATGTTAGCATGTCTTTAACATTAGCATGTTACGCTCTGCCATCGACACAGATCTGCACAAACATCAGACTGTGACGAAACTATTAAATAATGAATATGTGTCACACTGATGTGTGTGTGAGACAGGCATGTGAGACAGGTGTGTGTGTGAGACAGGCATGTGAGACAGGTGTGTGTGTGAGACAGGCATGTGAGACAGGTGTGTGTGAGACAGGCGTGTGTGAGACAGGTGTGTGTGAGACAGGCATGTGAGACAGGTGTGTGTGAGACAGGCGTGTGTGAGACAGGCGTGTGTGACATAGGCGTGTGTGAGACAGGTGTGTGTGAGACAAGCGTGTGTGAGACAGGCGTGTGTGAGATAGGTGTGTGTGAGACAGGTTTGTGTGAGACAGGCGTGTGTGAGACAGGCGTGTGTGACACAGGCGTGTGTGACACAGGTGTGTGTGAGACAGGCGTGTGTGAGACAGGTGTGTGTGAGACAGGTGTGTGAGACAGGCGTGTGTGAGACAAGCGTGTGTGACATAGGCGTGTGTGACACAGGTGTGTGTGAGACAGGCGTGTGTGAGACAGGTTTGTGTGAGACAGGCGTGTGTAACACAGGCGTGTGTGAGACAGGTGTGTGTGAGATAGGTTTGTGTGATACAGGCGTGTGTGAGACAGGTTTGTGTGAGACAGGCGTGTGTGACACAGGCGTGTGTGAGACAGGTGTGTGTGAGACAGGTGTGTGTGAGACAGGCGTGTGTGAGACAGGCGTGTGTGACACAGGTGTGTGTGAGACAGGCGTGTGTGAGACAGGTGTGTGTGAGACAGGTGTGTGTGAGACAGGTGTGTGTGAGACAGGCGTGTGTGAGACAGGCGTGTGTGACACAGGCGTGTGTGACACAGGCGTGTGTGACACAGGCGTGTGTGAGACAGGTGTGTGTGAGACAGGCGTGTGTGAGACAGGCGTGTGAGGCTCCAAACAACAAAACCTGTGAGTGGAGAGATGTGGAACTGTAGAGTTTATTCAGCCTCAGAGTCAATAAAGTGGGAATAATGTGTTTATGTGAGTGAACGGTATATATGCATATATATACACACATATACACACACACGTACACCCCTACACACATATACACATGTACACATACACATGTACACACATGTACACATGTACACACACACATGTACACATACATACACACACATACACACACGCTCAGTTCTGTCGTACAGTAAACACGGGACAGAAGTCGCTCATTTTTCTGCATTTTAAGATTTGGACAAAACCACCTGAAAAGCCGAGTAAAAATGTCACATGGACTTCACAGGAGAAGATAAGAACATCAGGACATGAGAACATCAGGACATCAGGACATGTGTCAGCCTCTCAAACACGGCAACAATGACCAGAGACAGACACACGTCTGCTTCATGTGTGAAGAGAAGTGTGTGAACAACAGAGCAGAGAGACAAGGAGACATGGGAGTGTGTGTGTGTTTGTGTGTGTGTATGGGGGTGCACTTGTGTGGGGGTGTGTTTGTGCGTGTGTGTGTACCCTGTAAGTGTCGGACACCAGGAAACACTCAGGCATCCCGGGGCCTCGGGCAGGATCGTCGTTGACCAGATAGGTGTCAGTAGCCTGAAACAGAGAAACATCGTTCAGATCATGAGGAACATGAGGAACATGAGGAACACGAGGAACATGAGGAGCATGAGGAACATGAGGAACATGAGGAGCATGAGGAACACGAGGAACATGAGGAGCATGAGGAACATTCAGATGGACCTTCAGCACCTTCATAAACAGATAACGTTCACGCTCATGAAGCAGCCTGTGTTTGTGCCTAAGTAACAAAAAGCTACATCATTTGTGTTCTAGGGTTCTGGGTTCTAGGGTTCTGTATGGTCCTGGTAGGGTTCTGCCGTGCTTCTGGCAGGGTTCTATGGGGTTCTGCTGCGTTCTGTCAGGTGCTAACAGGCCCAGGAGCTGTGAAATGTGCTCTCCTCACTGTTCTGTGGATTGGCTCATCCTGTTTCTCTGCTCGAGCTGAAAGGAGCTCAAATCCTCAGTCACTGTGCACTTCTGTGAAATCCTATTTCATTTTGCAACTTTACCGGATAAAAAGTACAGAGTGTGCAGAGTGTGTGCAGAGTGTGTGCAGAGTGTGTGCAGAGTGTGTGCAGAGTGTGTGCAGAGTGTGTGCAGAGTGTGCGCAGAGTGTGTGCAGAGTGTGTGCAGAGTGTGTGCAGAGTGTGTGCAGAGTGTGTGCAGAGTGTGTGCAGAGTGTGTGCAGAGTGTGCGCAGAGTGTGCGCAGAGTGCGCGCCACTGCAGAGAAACACACACAACAGTGAAGTGTGAAGTGTGGCACATGTGAAGACGACAATGAGAAGAAGTGTGACAGCTTCAAAGTATCATCACCTGCATCACACACACATGTACACACACATGTACACACACATGTACACACACGTAGACACACATGTACACACACATGTACACACACATGTACACACACGTAGACACACATGTACACACATGTATACACACATGTACACACATGTATACACACATGTGTACACACCCCTACACACACATGTACACACACATGTACACACACTGCTCCATGCATGCTCCCAGCACACGTGCACACCCCTCACACACGTGCACACCCCTCACACACGTGCACACCCCTCACACACGTGCACACCCCTCACACACACACACACAGGCCTCATAATAGGAGCCAGACGCTGGACCACACAGCCCTGAGTTGTGGTGAAAACAAAGACTATTCATGTCCCTGTGAGGAGAGGCCTGTGGAGCGAGCGCTCTGCGTTTATTCTGTTTTTATTACAGATAATCTGCACTCACAACCCTCCGTGTTTCTGCAGTTGTGCACTTTCTAATCATCTTTATTAGACTGTAAACATCGGTGTTTTTGAGTGTTGTTTATTGCGTTCGCCTCCAGCTTCTTATGGGCAACACTGCACCTATTGTTGAAGCGTAACAAGAGAAAGAAGCAGGAGCGAGAGAGCAGAGTATTACACACACACTGTGTCCCTGCTCTTAGCCCGGGTCAGAGCGGGACGATGGATCTGACTGGACGATGGTCAGGAGCATGGACCCTGTCCACGGCACCTGTGTGGCCCCTACATTAAAGCCACAGTCTCCTAATGAATTCACTAGAGCAGGTGTGCTGGACGCGCTCTGATTGGACAGAACGGGCCAGAAACAGAGTCAGGTGAATTAGAGGGTCATCTGTGATTGGTTGACAGAGACCCAAAAATCCGAGTGCTTTCCATTGGCTCGTGTCGCCTTGTTCTGCTGAAGGTGGAGAGCTGGAAATGGGACTCATTAAAATTGAATTATACAAGAGAGAAAAACCCCATTATGTGACTTTATGAACAAACCTCAATCAGTGAAGCTTTTTAATTATAAATCTATCCATTAGAATCACCTGAACAAAAAGCCCGTTAAACCTCCTGATAAACACGAGCTGATGAACTTCTGTCCCTTTGTGCGACAGTGAATAGCATGTATCTAATGAACACACTCCGCTCCTGAGAGACACAGGCCTGTCTTTGTAGTGCACCCCAAAAAACACATGTCCCCAAACCCCGTCTCCTGCAGCACTCTATGAATTATATATTGAACTATATATATGTACAGCATATGCCCAGCCCATATGGCCAGCCCTGAGCTACAGAATCTCAAAGCTCTCCTTAATTAACATTTTAGAGGGAAGATTCGAAGGCGGGAGATTGAGTCAGTGACCTATTTGGAGTCCGTCCTCTTTCCCGACGCAAACGTGTTAATTGAGACGCGCTAAACTGACGCTGGAGACGGGATCTGACTTAAGGTAGTGTTTCAACGCCGGACAAAAGGACTAAAATCTTCTCCGGGGCTGGTTCTTCATACTCTGCCATGTGAGTCAACAGCCATATGCCCAAAATCTCCCCCAAACCTGCTCACGCGCTCACAGCTCCGTGCGTAAAAAAGCCCCGGATGGCGACGTTATAAAGACACTGGAATGGCACAGTATCAATGACGCGCGTCGCTGGATCTCACTCCAAAAAAACTCCTCACTCCCCCCACTCAGTCCTCAGTCCTCACTCCTCACCCGCGCGCGCACACCTGGTTCACACGCCGCTGCTCGTTTACTTTCACTTTCGCCAAACACACACACACACACACACAAACACAGCCAAGCGCACATTTTTAAAAACCATAATTATTATCAACCCGTATTGTGATGCCGTGCGTAAAGTTTGCCGTGCCAAGTTGAAGGATAGGCACGTGCGGGTGTGTGTGTGTGTGTGTGTGTGTGTGCGTGTGTGTGTGTGGGGGTGCGTGTGTGTGTGTGTGGGGAGGGGGGGGGACGGTCCAGCCAACCTGCCTCAGAAATGGCAGGGGCTTCAAAGACGGTGCGCATCGGCGATCTGTTCCGCGGTGTGTGAGGGCCGCCGTGTGAGCGCCTGCCAAACACACCTCAGGGAAAAAAGTGCGCAAAAAAAAAAATACCATTTTCACACAACGCTCTCGAGAGGCTCCACCGAGGAAAGTGGAGAAGAAGAAACATGATAAGCTCTGGAAATACTTAGTAGTTGAAATAATTATTTGACTTCGATTCTGAGTCCTGAAGGTTTGGCTCTGGTCAGAAGCGCAGCCAGGATATAGCGCTGAAGACCGCGTTTGGCGCAAAGATGCAGCGCGGTTTTTTTGTACAATAGTAAACAGTGCGCTTTGGATGAGGAGCAGCGCGCGGTGTGAAACTCAGAGAGAGAAAAAGAGGAGGAACAGCGGGAGGTCTGGGAGAAAACACTTTGTTTATTTAGGGAAAAATGAAACAAAAGATATTATGGAATAAGAGGAAAAAACAAGGAATTAAACAGGACTAAAGCAGGACTAAACCAGGACTAAACCAGGGCTAAACCAGGGCTAAACCAGGACTAAACCAGGACTAAATATGGACTAAACCAGGACTAAACCAGGACTAAACCAGGACTAAATATGGACTAAACCAGGATTAAACCAGGACTAAAACAAGACTAAACCGGGAGTAAACTAGGAATAACCAGGAATAAAACAGGACTAAACCAGGACTAGACCAGGACTAAACCAGGACTAGACCAGGACTAGACCAGGACTAGACCAGGACTAAAACAGGACTCCTGGTTTAGTCCTAGACCAGGGCTAAACCAGGAATAAAACAGGACTAGACCAGGACTAAAACAAGACCTCAACCAGGACTAAATTAGGACTAATCCAGGAATAAACCAGGACTTTACTTTTTGAGGCCACAGTTTTTGAACCGTTCCAGCCTCCCACTACCACTGTGTTCTTGAGCAAGACACTTCCCACTTTACAAATGAATCCCTGTATAGACCTGACTCTGACCCGCCCTCTTTTGACCTGCACTTCCGGTTAAGAGGGAATCCCATTCATTTCAATGGAGAATTTGAGAAAAATCTGATTTAAAGTGAGTTTGTTTATGTTAAATGTTCCGTGTTTATGAGCAACAACGAGTCAACACTTGAGCGACTCTCTGGAGGCTTTAAAACGGCTCTCGATTCCCTAAAAAACTGATTTACCCCATGAAAAATACTGTAATACAAAGAGAAAGACGATGGAGGCGCGACAACTTCACCCACAGGTTAAAGTTTGAACTACTCCAGCCTTCTGCTACCACTGTGTCCTCGAGCAAGACACTTCCCACCGTGTGAATGAACTCCTGTACTGGATGTGTGTTAGTCTGTAAACAGGACGACTGCTCATCAACACAAACTGAAACATTTAACCTGGAACGTCCCGCTCAGATAAAGAGCTGCTTTAACAGAGGAGTCCCAGCTTCAGATGGGACGAGTGTGAAGGAACGTCCACTTTAAACCCACACAGACACCAAGAGAACATGCAAACTGCACACAGAAAGAACACGCACTGAAGCAGGACTAAAACAGGACTGAAACAGGACTGAAACAGGACTAAAACAGGACTAAAACAGGACTAAAACAGGTCTAAAACAGGTCTAAAACAGGTCTAAAACTGGACTAAAACTGGACTAAAACAGGACTAAAACAGGTCTAAAACAGGGCTAAAACAGGACTAAAACAGGACTAAAACAGGGCTAAAACAGGGCTAAAACAGGACTAAAACAGGACTAAAACAGGGCTAAAACAGGGCTAAAACAGGACTAAAACAGGACTAAAACAGGTCTAAACCAGGACTAAACCAGGACTAAACCAGGACTAAACCAGGACTAAACCAGGACTAAAACAGGGCTAAAACAGGACTAAAACAGGACTAAAACAGGACTAAAACAGGACTAAAACAGGTCTAAACCAGGACTAAACCAGGACTAAACCAGGACTAAAACAGGACTAAAACAGGTCTAAAACAGGGCTAAAACAGGACTAAAACAGGACTAAAACAGGACTAAACCAGGACTAAACCAGGACTAAACCAGGACAGTAAGTGCAGATGTCACAAGGGAAAAGATCCTATATTCTACACACAAACGCTCTTCTTAAAAATGATTTAATAAACATTATAATCCTGCATAAAAACTGTATAAACACAACAAAAACAGACCCGTATGACCTCGGTTTAATCTCGTAATATTCATAACCAAAGTAATTTCTGCATTTTCACACTCGACTAAACCTTTTGCACAAGTCTAAACTGAATGGTTGCGTCTGTGCTTATTAGATACTTAGATATCTTCTTTCATCGAACTCAAAAGTGTGTCATGATGAGACACGTTTAAACACGGCGTCGACACACCCCTGATCCTGCTCGACTGGCTGCACCGCGGACCGTGGCCTTTAGATACGAAAGTGCCAGATCCAAAACCATTTGCCACCGACTCCAGAACACACGCCAATCCAACGCCACGGGCAGCTCCTCGTGTGCGCGCCACATTCACGTCCAAACCACGGTGCAGCCACACAAGTGCATTTAACAACAAGGTTAGCTCCCGGACAAAACGGCCTTTGTCTCGCTCTACAGCTGATCCACTGGGAGATTGTTCTGTGGTTTTGGAGTTTACCACAAAAGCAGCGGTGGTAAATGAGTATCACAAACACACGGAGGGAGACGGGACTTAATGAAGCTGGTTTACGCTCTGACTCACGGCCCCATGCGTTTTCAACAAGTGTTTACAAAAAAAAAAAAGTGTGATCTGGGTTTTTACGCTGATTAAAAAGATAAACTTTACAAACACAAATGCACACAAACACGAAGAGAACACGCAAAGTCCACACAGAAAGGACACACACTGAACCGGGACTGGACCAGGACTAAAAGAGGACTGAACCAGGACTAAAACAGGACTGAACCAGGACTGAAACAGGACTGAACCAGGACTAAAAGAGGACTGGACCAGGACTGAAACAAGACTGAACCAGGACTAAAAGAGGACTGAACCAGGACTGAAACAAGACTGAACCAGGACTGAACCAGGACTAAAACAGGACTGAACCAGGACTAAAACAGGACTGAACCAGGACTAAAAGAGGACTGAACCAGGACAAAAAGAGGACTGAACCAGGACTGAAACAAGACTGAACCAGGACTGAACCAGGACAAAAAGAGGACTGAACCACGACTGAACCACGACTAAACCAGGACTAAAAGAGGACTGAACCAGGACTAAAAGAGGACTGAACCAGGACTAAAAGAGGACTGAACCAGGACTAAAAGAGGACTGAACCACGACTGAACCACGACTAAACCAGGACTAAAAGAGGACTGAACCAGGACTGAACCAGGACTGAAACAGGACTGAAACAAGACTGAACCAGGACTAAAAGAGGACTGAACCAGGACTAAAAGAGGACTGAAACAGGACTAAACCAGGACTGAAACAGGACTAAACCAGGACTAAAACAGGACTGAACCAGGACTAAAAGAGGACTGAAACAGGACTAAACCAGGACTGAAACAGGACTGAAACAAGACTGAACCAGGACAAAAAGAGGACTAAAAGAGGACTGGACCAGGACTAAAACAGGACTGAACCAGGACTGAAAGAGGACTGAACCAGGACTAAAACAGGACTGATCCAGGACTAAAACAGGACTGAACCAGGACTGAACCAGGACTAAAAGAGGACTGAAAGAGGACTAAACAGGGACTAAACCAGGACTAAAACCAGGAGTAAAACAAGACTCAAAAAGGACTGAAGCAGGACTCAAATGGGACTAAACCAGGACTAAATCAAGAAGTAGATCAGGACTAAAACAGGACTAAAAAAGTGTGATTTGGGTCTTTGGGTCTGGTCAAAAAAAGTCAAACTACACAAACAGAAACACAGAGAAACATGAAGAGAACACACAAACCACACAGAAAGAACACACACTGAACCAGGACTAAAAGAGGACTAAAAGAGGACTAAAACAGGACTAAAACAGGACTAAACCAGGACTAAAACAGGACTAAACTAGGACTAAAGCAGGACTAAAGCAGGACTAAAGCAGCACTAAAACAGCACTAAAACAGGACTAAACCAAGACTAAAGCAGGACTAAAGCAGGACTAAAACAGGACTAAACCAGGACTAAACTAGGACTAAAGCAGGACTAAACCAGGACTAAACCAGGACTAGAGTGTTGTTTGTGTGTTGCTCTGGTCGTTCCTGGACGTCGTTCTCAGTGACACACAACTGGAAAAGCCAAACTTCACACACACTGTCTCTGATTTTGTGATGTGTGTTTTATGTAACGAGGTGTTTGGTGTTTGGCTCTGGAGGCGACAACGACACAAAGACACAACGGAAATGAAAGATCTGAGAAATGATCAGGTCCAACACAAATCAGCACATTATTTAAGAAACAGGTTTGTCCAGGACAGAGACACAGGCCTGCAGTTACACAACGCACAACACACGACACACAACAGACAACACACAAATACAACACACTCATACAACACAACACACTCATACAACACACTCATACACCACAACACAAAAACACACTCATACAACACACTCATACACCACAACACACTAATACACCACAACACACAACATACTCATACACCACAACACACTAATACACCACAACACACAACATACTCATACACCACAACACACTCATACAACACACACTCATACACCACAACACACTGCTAAAGCACACACTCATACAACACAACACACTCCTGCAAAAACACACTTCTGCTAAAACACACACTCCTCCAATACAACACACTCCTGCAACACAACACACTCTTCACACACTCCTACAACACAACACACTCTTCACACACTCCTGCAACACAACACACTCTTCAGACACTCCTGCAACACAACACACTCTTCAGACACTCCTACAACACAACACACTCTTCACACACTCCTACAACACAACACACTCTTCACACACTCCTGCAACACAACACACTCTTCAGACACTCCTACAACACAACACACTCTTCACACACTCCTACAACACACTCTTCACACACTCCTGCAACACAACACACTCTTCACACACTCCTGCAACACAACACACTCTTCACACACTCCTGCAACACAACACACTCTTCACACACTCCTGCAACACACTCTTCACACACTCCTGCAACACAACACACTCTTCACACACTCCTACAACACAACACACTCTTCACACACTCCTACAACACAACACACTCTTCACACACTCCTACAACACAACACACTCTTCACACACTCCTGCAACACAACACACTCTTCACACACTCCTACAACACAACACACTCTTCACACACTCCTACAACACAACACACTCTTCACACACTCCTGCAACACAACACACTCTTCACACACTCCTGCAACACAACACACTCTTCACACACTCCTACAACACAACACACTCTTCACACACTCCTGCAACACAACACACTCTTCACACACTCCTGCAACACAACACACTCTTCACACACTCCTACAACACAACACACTCTTCACACACTCCTACAACACAACACACTCTTCACACACTCCTGCAACACAACACACTCTTCACACACTCCTACAACACAACACACTCTTCACACACTCCTGCAACACAACACACTCTTCACACACTCCTACAACACACTCTTCACACACTCCTACAACACAACACACTCTTCACACACTCCTACAACACAACACACTCTTCACACACTCCTGCAGCACAACACACTCTTCACACACTCCTACAACACACTCTTCACACACTCCTACAACACAACACACTCTTCACACACTCCTACAACACAACACACTCTTCACACACTCCTGCAGCACAACACACTCTTCACACACTCCTACAACACAACACACTCTTCACACACTCCTACAACACAACACACTCTTCACACACTCCTCCTTCAGTCTCATCTCATACAAATATAATTCTATTTATTTTTAAAAAGCAGAATTTATAAATTAAACCAAAGCCTCGTGTCGTATAAAGCTCGAGTTGATTTAAATAAACAGTGTGTGTATTTAATGTTTAATGTTGTGTAATAAACAGTGTGTGTTTAGTGTTTCATGTTGTGTAATAAACAGTGTGTGTTTAATGTTGTGTAATAAACAGTGTGTGTTTAGTGTTTCATGTTGTGTAATAAACAGTGTGTGTTTAATGTTGTGTAATAAACAGTGTGTGTTTAATGTTGTGTAATAAACAGTGTGTGTTTAATGTTTAATGTTGTGTAATAAACTGTGTGTTTAATGTTGTGTAATAAACAGTGTGTGTTTAATGTTTCATGTTGTGTAATAAACAGTGTGTGTTTAATGTTGTGTAATAAACAGTGTGTGTTTAATGTTGTGTAATAAACAGTGTGTGTTTAATGTTGTGTAATAAACTGTGTGTTTAATGTTGTGTAATAAACAGTGTGTGTTTAATGTTTAATGTTGTGTAATAAACTGTGTGTTTAATGTTGTGTAATAAACAGTGTGTGTTTAGTGTTTCATGTTGTGTAATAAACAGTGTGTGTTTAATGTTGTGTAATAAACTGTGTGTTTAATGTTGTGTAATAAACAGTGTGTGTTTAATGTTTAATGTTGTGTAATAAACTGTGTGTTTAATGTTGTGTAATAAACAGTGTGTGTGTTTAGTGTTTCATGTTGTGTAACATTTATATCTTCAGTTATTGCGTGTTATTAATTCAGTAATAATCATAAATATTATAATTATTATATCAGATATTATTTAATAATTATGTCACATTAAAGTCACACACATTATGTTTTTACTCTAATAAAAACATCAATCATGCTCATTTTTACACATGTTTAAAACTCATAAATATCACACACTGAATAAATAAAATCACACACACACACACACTGTGCACGCACCGTGCATTTTCATCACGATGGCGCGCGCGCTGTAAAGTGAAAGAGAAAGTGTGTGTGTGTGTGTGTGTGTGTGTGACACAGAGACATGTTTTATTGTGTTTATGATGAGTCTTTGTCCCTGATCCACAAACAGCAGCACAGTGTTATTATTATTATTATTATTATTATTATTATTATTGTTATTATTATTATTATTATTTTTTTTTTTTTTTTATTATCATTATTATTATCATTATTCCCCTCCTCTGCTGTCACTCAGACATAAAGAGGCTGAAGTTGTCTCTGGATAATGAAGTTTTTGCCAAAGTTGGTCCGTGCACCGGGCGCGCGCAGGTGCTTAGTCACGCGCAGTGTGCACGAGCCTGTTTATGCACATTTAAACTGATCTGACGTAAAACACGGCGCGTGGATGAGGTGTAGGACAAGACAGAGACAAAGTGAGACAGTCACAGCACGTACCATTGTCGCGGGGATCACAGGCTCAATGCCCCATTTTCCTTTAAAAGTTCAGCTCCAGAAGTGGCGCGCGCCGCGGCGCACGGGCTCTGCGGCTCCGCTGTTGCCGGAAGCAAAAAAAAAGCCCCGTTTAAAGAAGTGGCTCAAAGTGGCTCCAGTCACAGAGAGAAGTGTGGACAGAGTGGACAGAGAGGACAGAGTGGACAGTCTGGAGAGCCGCGGGAGAGTCGCGGAGCGCGGCGGCTCAGCCTCGGAGTCTAGCGCAGCGTGGCCTCAGATGAGTCCATGTCGTACGGAAAGCGTTCAGGGACATTCATAACGACAGAGAAAATAAACACGAGCCAAAAGAAAGACTGTGGACGTAAGTTGTCTTTGTTCTATTCCCGCGCGCGGAGTTATCCAAAAGCGGCTGCCTCCAGCGCCGCGCTCCGATCTGTTTTAGCCTGAATCTCTCTCTCCTCTCTCTCCTCTCACTCCTCTCACTCCGCTCTCTCTCGTTCGGCGCAAACACAAGAACAGACGCACGCTCTTGTACACACGCGCACAAACGGGGGGACACCCCTGGTCCCACGTCGCCTCCTCCTTTTGGAGCTGATGAAAGAGTCTTCTTCAGATGCCTCCACAGGCGCGAGGAGCAGCGGAGCACGCGCGTAATGGAGGCTCCACAGCAGCTCCTCACGCAGCTCCTCACGCAGCTCCTCACGCAGCTCCTCACGCAGCTCCTCACGCAGCTCCTCACGCAGCTCCTCACGCAGCTCCTCACGCAGCTCCTCACGATCCTCCAAAATGTTCAAACGGGACAAGAATTTAGGGCGCGTGCTCAGGACGACAGGGCGCGCCCCGGAATGATGAGGTGAAATATTAATGTGTCTCACGGAGCGCAGCCTGTCACTGCCCCGGGGCAGCTGCGGCTCTGGAGCGTCAGGCCCCGTGGAAAAAGGATTAAACTCTGAGAAAAACTACCTGTTCTCCTCAGAGCCGCGCGGTAACACACCTCCAGAGTGTGTGTGTGTGAGTGTGTGTGTGTGTGTGGGGGGGGGGGGGGTCTGAGGCTTTAGGCCCACCTGCAGGCCTCAGGTCCTCATGTCCTCATGTCCTCATGTCCTCATGTCCTCGGGTCCTCAGGTCCTCATGTCCTCATGTCCTCGGGTCCTCATGTCCTCATGTCCTCAGGTCCTCATGTCCTCATGTCCTCATGTCCTCAGGTCCTCATGTCCTCATGTCCTCATGTCCTCAGGTCCTCAGGTCCTCATGTCCTCAGGTCCTCATGTCCTCATGTCCTCGGGTCCTCAGGTGTCTCTTGAGGGAGAATAATCTGCTACAGTTTAATTCGCAGTGAGTTTTATTTCTGTGGTGGATTTAATCTGTTTACTGTGCGCGCGCCGCGGGATTAAACTCGTGCGTAAAGTTAAAATTAGACATTAGAAAAATAAAATAAATAAAGTAATTTGGATTTTC
Organism: Periophthalmus magnuspinnatus; assembly: GCF_009829125.3. Lineage (NCBI taxonomy): Eukaryota > Metazoa > Chordata > Actinopteri > Gobiiformes > Gobiidae > Periophthalmus > Periophthalmus magnuspinnatus. Next base: position 3,105,720 of record NC_047126.1, on the reverse strand, counting down.
TAAGTAGGGTCATTATAATAGTTCACAGAATAAAATATAAACATAATGTCGTGGCCTCTGAACTCTCCACATTGACCCTGTGTGTTTCCTCCGGCCTCCGCGCGCGCCCCCGTCTCTGTCCGAACGCGGGGCACGAATAACGCGCCTCTGACCCCCGCGCGCCTCTGACCCCCGCGCGCCTCTGACCCCCGCGCGCCTCTGACCCCCGCGCGCGGACACTTAAAGATCAGACTGTGGCACATTTGTCCTGCTCTGTGGAGTTGCTTCATGTGTCACAGTGCGAGGTTTCAGGGGCTTCAGGGGCTTCAGGGGCTTCAGCTCAAACACGTGGCTCCTGCTTCAGTCACAAAATAAAACACTGAACGAACCACAATAAACGCAGAGGCCTCAGATTCTGCTGGACACGAGCCTTTTATTCTGATTTAAATGTGACAGAGGAGCCACAGAAACGACTCAGTTTAAGAAAATAAATATGAACTATTTTACCTTTAATCAGGAGATTTTCTCTATTATTATTTTTTTATTAATTAATTAATGTAGGTCTACAGCCTACAGAAATAACAACACAATTATATATAATAATAAAAAAACATTAGGCCTATTATTAATACTACTATTAATACTACTACTGCTATTTTTAAAATAAAATAAAATAAAGTAATAAAATAAAGTAACAACAATAACAATAATAATAATAATAATAATAATAATAATAATAATAATAATAATAATAATAATAATATAATACTCAATTAAATCTCATTCAGTTAAAAGAAAAAATGCACTGTTTGTTGATAAATGTGCAGACTGTTCTTTTCTCTGTTGTTTTTTTTCCCCTAAAATCAGACCTTTATTTATGTAATAAAAGAGTTTTAATTATAAGGGTCGATTTACAAATACTGCAATATATATATATATATATATATATATATATATATATATATATATATATATATATATATATATATATATATATATATATATATATATATATATATATATATATATATATATATATATATATATATATAGTGTGTGTGTGTGTGTGTGTGTGTGTATATACACACTCACACACACACACGACTCGTACATGTTTGATCTTTATATATTTTACATGTTTGCTTTGAGCTCCACACACACACACACACACCCCCACACACACACACACACACACACACACACACACACACACACACGTTGTGTTTGGACTGAATCTTGACTCTGATCCTGAGGCTCAGTCGACCTCATTTTATTTGAACAAAACTGTTCAAAATATGTCAAAAAATAAGTCCATCTTTTCTTGATAAAAACATTTCACATTATTAATAAAATCTGTAGAAAAAAGGAACAAAAAGAAAAAAAGTGTTGTCATTTTTTCAGGAGTGAGGTGTGTGTTTCTGCTGCTCTTCTTTTATCAGACGACACTTTCACAAACACAATAATGAAAATAACATTTTAAAATAAACAAACTCAGAGTCCATTTTGTATCTCACACATTTATGTTTCAGTGCGTTTCAGCCTGTGTCTATGAAGCTGGTCATAATCTGAAATATTTCCTCTGGGACTAAAGTATCTGGTGTTTTTTCTGTTTCTATTTTAAACTCTTGGCTCTGTCAGACGGTCAGTTTGGCAGAGTTTGTCTCTGACTCTGGAGCACACCTGGACCACTGAGGATTACACAAACATTTAAAACATTCTCGTACCTGTGTCGCACTGAGAAAAACCCCAAACGCCTGTGAGTCGAGGGATGTGACAGGAAAATCCTTCAAACTAAAAGCAGAAAAAGTAAAACCAGTTTAAACGGAGTGAAAACGAGGTCGTAAAAGACCCAAATGAGACAGAACCTGCAGAACACATGGGCGATTATTCAGACGCAGAACAGAATTGCGAGTGTTAACAAAAGCCTTTTCTTAGCACAGGGCCCTGGAGCAGCCGCAGAGCCACTGGCCAAAACACGAGGCCCGAGACTAAAGCTCAAAGAGACCTCGACCAAGCCCAAAGATATCAGCGTCATGCAGTAAAAATACTTTGAATACGCAGAGTACGAACACAGGAACTACAAGAGGAATGGGAATTATACTGCAGAGAATCAGGGGACGTTTTAGCTTCAGAAGAGCTTCAAATATCTCCAAATATCTCCAAATATCTCCAAACATCTGTGTTTTTATTACAAAAAAGGGTCACTTCACTTGAAAATGTAGGATATATACAAACAAATACTCCAAAATCCAAATTAAATTGCAATAAATGTAGCCAAATTATTGGCTATTAGTTATTTTTGTTTAAAAATATCTGCGTTTTCATTATCAAAAGAGTTATTTCAATTGAAATTACACAATATATATGAACAAACAATAAAAATTTCTAATTATACTGCAGAAAATTTAGCCAAATTGTCAATTTTATCTAAAAATATATGTGTTTTCATTATAAAAATGGTCACTTCAGTTGAAAATGTAGGATATATATTAAAAGACACTCAAAAATTTAAATTATACTGCAGAAAATTTTGAAAACTGACAATTTTATCTCCAAATATGTATGTTTTCATTATAAAAAGGGTTACTTCACTCGATATATATGGACAAATACAAAAGAAATAAAATTATATTGCAGAAAATGTAGCCAAACTGTCAATTTTATCTAAAAAAATCA